>NW_028261382.1:158545337-159850337 GCF_051295495.1 Thamnophis sirtalis
AGATGGAATACCAGAGACATTGACCTGGGACCCATCTACCAAGAGACCTTGGGTGCCCTGAGCTGATGTCGCTTCTTTTGGGGCCACCTCTTCCCAGCTGATCAGATCAAGGGAAGCTTCCTGGTAAGTTGTTACATGCTGCGGGGAGCTGATTTGGCCAGTTAGCCTACCATCTGAGAGAATGCTAGCTGAGGGTTTTGCAGAAGTAGGTATATAGCTAATACATGGTGCAATATCCGGAATAGCATTCGAAGTTGGCTCATTAATATATGCCACTGAGGATCTTTTGGGGCCAATAAATCTTCTACCACTCACAAGTTGTCAATTACTCAAAAGTGGCTTAATCAATATATTTTTGAAGACTCTTCTTGGCAAGATGCCAAAGGATCTTAACCAGGATCCTCTTCTGAACAGTAGTTTTTGGAATGTTAGAATTATCGAAACTAAGTAGCACTCTGGAGCAGTATTCAGGGGAGGGTAAAGGTTCTACTTTCTTCAAATCATCAGCCAATAACTTAAATAGATGACCCCTCACCAGCTGTATTGAACTCCAGTAAGGTAAATTGCCGTTAATGGGGTTAATGATGAGGGGCACCTGTTTTGGCTGTAAGACCAGGCGGCTAATTGCATCATAGGATGTGGAATTCAATCTGTTGGTAGAATTTCATTGACCAAGATTTCGTTGGCTAATGCTTTTATTAAAGCTTTTCGTGGGATTTGGTAGGAAACACCCTGTCGCCACCATCGACTGCCGAGCAATCATCCCAGAACACCCACTGGTAGTCCAGGAGACTAAGTAGTTTAAAGTACTTACTATTATATCAAGCTGGAGCGGAATGCTCGCTGTAGTTTCTGCAACCAGAAAACATTGCTGAGCCAAAATTCTACAAGGATAGGCGCATGCAAGGGGTGGTTAGGGGGCGCAGTTTCAGGTAAGTCTTTATTCTCAGCTCGTGGGACGACGCCCTCAGAAGCTCCCCAACCAGAATACCGAGCCAAAACAAAGTCCTCAATCTTAGATTGCTTCAAGAAAGGTTTAAAAGCCAAGTCAATGGGAGATCTGCTCCTTTTCCTTGTCTGCTGCCCAGTTTCTTCTCTGATCCTTTTCAGGTCCTCCATTGGGGCAGGGCCACAAAAAAGCAGCAGAATTAAATTTGGAATTTCTAATCCCTTATCCCGGCATGGAGCTGACTCCCTTCTCACTTATAAATAATAACTATTTGTTCAAGTGACCTTTTCTAGCAATTTCATTACACATTGGAATTCTTTTAATGGTACCTCGAAATAACATATTTAGAAATAAAATACAATTATGCACACTCTATATATAAATACCGTAGAATAATGAAAGGTATGGAAGAAGCAATACCTACAGAACACAACAGTTCAGTAATGGAATACAGCTTAATTGACTCTCTAGTTACTTTCAGATACAGAACTTCTTTTATGCAATTTTCTGTATTAAACCTACACAATCTGGCACCCTTCAGATTTGTGGAATTTTCAATAATCACCTGGACAGTATGGTCAAAAAGTTATTTTAATTTAGGGATTTTAAGAATTATATCCAATAAGTCTGAAGGGAAATAAGATACAGAAACTTCTCGGGATCATTCTATCTCCAAATGATCCTTCCAGTTTGCTGAAATATTTTAGAGCCCACTGAAATAAGTTGCTATCATTTTTCAGTCTTAGGTTCTGCACTTTCTTTGTGAAATGTCTTCCCCTAGAAATCTTGTCTAAGACCTTTTTTTGTTGAGCTTTTTATTCTTATATTCCCCAAAATGTTTATTTAAAAAAAATCAGTGATTTGTTAGCTGTTTGGGAGAAGAGATATTTCTTCTAGTTTAGATTCAAGAATCCCTATAAAAGTTGACAAATTGGCCCATTTCAGTTTTGCATTTTGTCAGTCTGGGATTTCTTATTTATGTAATGAATCTTTTATCATGTTTATTTGCAACCACTGGTTTTTAGCAAACTTCAGATAAAATTACAACAATCTGTGTCACTTCAATCCATCCCCGCTAAAATTAACAACACTGTCAACAGTCTTTTACATCTTCCTTGCAATCACTGCAAACAACACTTTTTTTACATGTTTATTTACATCAATGAGCAAGAAACATTTTTTTCTTGTGTGTTGGATTGATTTAGTTGGATTAACCGAAGCATGATAAATCTAGCACTAGGTTCTTGATATAATTTGCTAAATAATAAGCAATGGATCAGAGCTTCCATCTAAGAAATATTATAAATAACATAAAAAGTATATAATTAGTAATGCTTTATCTCTTCCTATTATTTATATTTTTATTTCAGTTTTACAGAACATACATATAAAAACTAACACAAACTAGCAGTCAGAAAGAAAGAGAAAGAAAAAAGAAAGAGAAATAATAAGAAAGAGAAAGAGGTGGAGAAAGGTAAAAAAAGAAAGCAAAAATATATACAACATGACTTCCAACTTCTTCTGAGGATATTGTAATCATTTATATTTTCTAAGCAGGTTGTTGGCATTGCCTATAAATAAAGTTTTGTGAAAGTTCATCTCAAGGATTTGGGTGTAAATCAGATGTTATTCCTTCCCCACCTTTAAAAGATGAGTATGACTTGGCAAACTGAAGGTTTAAATATATATTATTTATCTTATCTAAAATCTTTTCAAAAAATTCAATAATGCATGGGACCTTGTGTCATTAAACAGTTCCTGATCTAATGAAAATTGTGAAAATAATTTGAGACCAAATTTGTCCATCCACATGCAGTGAATCAATTGTTTTTTGCTCCCCCAAGGACCCTTCTTGGCTTTAACCAGGAGTCTCATTGCTGAAGGACTTGCCCTGGGAATATTTGTCATGTAGCCACTGCATATTTTTTTCTGGGAAGGATATATTTAAATTACTTAATGTAGAGGGGAAAGTGATTGGTGCAGTGGTTTCAGAAAAAGGAGAGTTTTGAAATGTCACAAGGACAAGAGACGTACAAATGATTAGTGCTGTTCCTGAATGAAAACCAGAAGAGGGTGAGCTAGTGCAGTGTGGATTGCTGATGGTGGGTTGAATGCTAGGAAGTAGATAGTAGATAGAATGCTGTGCTTCCAGTTTAGGAAACAAAGAAGATTCTGGAAATTGGTGATGTAAAGTATCCCACTGAGGATTCTACTGCTGTGTTTCAGGGTAGTGAAATTCCCTGGTGTATTTAGAAAGAGAAAACTTGATGTGTCTTTTACGTACATATTGCAAATATGTATTGTAACTAATTGAAATACAGGTGGCATCTGTAGAGTCTGCACCTCTAATTTGAAGTCGTAATTAATATAATAATGAGAAATAGAAAAATGGGGCTATCATATACCAGAGGTCCTTTGCAGGGGGAAAAAAAAAATAGAAGCTTGCAAATCTAGCAGTTTTGTTGTCTCCTTTTAACCCCTGTAGTTCCAGGCCACTAATGATTTTTATTTTTTTTTGCGATTGAAATGGCAGGTCATCTTAAGATAAAATAAAGATAATTTATAAATTGATTGTAGGTGAAGAAATTAACTTGGCTTGTATAATGGAGACCTAGTTAAGCAAGTGGAACGGTATGAGCTCTGGGGGTTACTTTGGATTCACTGCTCCTGCTTCTGGTTTAACATTTTTATTGGTTATAAGGTAAAATATGATACAAAATGCAAAAGGAAAACAGTGGGGAGGAAGAGGGGAAATAGAAGTGAGGAAGGATATGAAAAAAAGAAAAAGAAACACTGACTTCCAACTTTCTCTGTTGCAGTAAAATAAGACATTAACATCAAAGCACAACTTTTTGTTTTTTCATAATAATTTGAACAAGCCATTTCTATAAAGATCTACCAATCTAATCAGTAAAATCCAAGGTCAGAGTTTCATTCTTTTCCATTTCAAGCACAACGTTCAGAAGTGGTCTCCATGGCAAAACAAAAGTACTTATATTTTTCTTTAACCAAAATAGAGACTCACTGCTCCTGCTTGAAGAGCAAGTAGCACTGTGTCAGAAAGGCTTTTATACTATTTTCAGATGTTGTGGCTCAGTTGTGTCTATTCTTAGATCAGGAGGCTCTGCTCACAGCCACTATGTCCTTGTTACCTCTCAAATAGATTACTGTAATGTGCTTTATATGGGGTTTGCCTTGAAGAGCATCCTAAAGCTGCAGTTGATACATAATGCAGCAGCACAGGCACTTAGGTGCACTTTTCAGTCAGCTCATGTTCCATCTATTTCTTGAGTTGCACTGTTTGCCAGTATGCTTCTGGGTTCAATTTAAGGAACTGATAATGACCTAAAAAGCACTATGTGGCATGGGACCAGGTTATTTGAGGGATCGTCTCTCCCCACTTAGATCTACCTGTTCCATCAGGACCAGCATGACAGGCATCTAGAAAAGAGTGTCATTTGGTGGGATCTAGGAAGAGAGTCTCTTATGTCATAGCACCTTCTCTTTGGAATACCATCTACCCAGAACTTAAACTGTCTCTTGCCTGAGCTTTTAGGACAGCCCCGGAGACATGACTTTACTATGTCTCTGGGGACATGGGGGTCTGGTATTGTTGGAGAACTCTTACAATGACTGATGTAAGGATGGCTTCTGACCCTGATTGTGATTATTTTTATTTTAAAGCGATTATTCGTTTTTATACATTTGTATCAGTGGTGGGATTCAAAACATTTTACTACCAGTTCTGTGGGCGTGGCTTGGTGGGCGTGGTTGTTGGGCATGTAGGGGAAGGTTACTGCAAAATCCCCATTCCCTCCTGATCAGTTGGGAGTCGGTAGGCAGAAAATAGATGGAGATGGGGCCAGTCAGAGATGGTATTTATCGGTTGAATTGAATTGAATTGAATTGAATTGAATTTATTATATTTCTATGCCGCCCTTTTCCCCGAAGGGGACTCAGGGTGGCTCACAACCCAAGTCAAAGGGGAAGGGTACAAATAAGGAATAAAAAGACAGACAAAAACAATACCATAGTTAAAAGCACACAACAACCATACCATTCGAGGGGGGGGACAAGACTCATTAGCCCCAGGCCTGTTGGAATAGCCAGGTTTTAAGGGCTTTGCGGAAGGCGTGGAGGGGGGTGGTTCTCTGAACTCAAAATTTCTGCTACTGGTTTTCCAGAATTGGTCAGAACCTGGTGAATACCAACTCTGATTTGTATATTGGTTTTTTAAACTTGTTTTTATTGGATGGCTGTTGTTGCCTGCTGTGAACCACCCAGAGTCACTTTGATGAAATGAATTTACATATAAATAATCCTCATCATTGTCATCAGCTCTGTTCTCTAAGGAACATTAAGATTGTCTATCTGAAGAGACTTTGGAATCAGGTTGGATTGCAAGATATCTTGTAAGTTTATTTGGTTATTCCTATCAGTGATGCTGTTGACGTCCCAATTAGTACCTGGTATAAGAAACTTGCTAGGGCAATCAATGCATTCACTGTTAAGAACTGCCTTGGGCCTTCTTCAGAGATATCCCCTAGTATATGAAGGGACTGCAGGAGTTGAAGAAAAATACTATTTCAGAATCCTGTTTTCAATTAGTTTTTCCTGGGGAAAGATTCTCACAGTCTGGGTGCTGCCACCAGTACAGAATCAATTATGTAGGTGTCTAATAACTTTTCTTGTATGCTTAGACAGGATCAATTTCAGCCTGGGAGATCCAATGAATCAGCGAGGCTGCTTGCAAAAAAAAACATCATTGCTCAACCTAGTTAATAATTTCTAGAAAGGAAATTATTGCAGGCATCTCAATTAACATCTACTGGAGGCTTTTAAAAAGAGATTGGACAACAATTTGTTTGAAATGGTGTAGAGTCTCCTGCCTGAGCAGGGGTTGGACTAGAAGACCTCCAAGGTCCCTTCCAATGCTGTCATTCTGCAGGTCAGGGTGTTTTCTTATTTAAACAAATGTTTTTGATACAGATTTATTATCACACCTAGCATCTGTTTAATTTTTTAAAAAATATATTTTTACTGATATTCTGGAGGAAAGAAATAGGAAAAAATAAAGAAAAAAGATAATGCAAATACATTATTAAATACTGACATCACAGAATGATATAATTAGACCTTGGAGTATTTTGGTGTCTTTGAAGTGCTGATGAACTGAAGAGGTCATGTTAAGCATTAAAGATATTATCTAGTTCAGTAATGAAATGTCTGTAAACAAACAACCAAACTTAGGGAGCACTAAGGACTCCATACTTCAACCTCAAGCTAGATATATTATCTTCACTTGAAATTAGTCTTTTTATTACCCATCCTTTTTCCATTACACTAACAGTCAGCGATTAGAAAGTTAACATTTATTAGCAATCAGTGATTGTAAATCTGAGGTCACAGTAACTTTCCAATATTGAACAGTAATCTTGCTTTTATACATAATTGTTAACCATATCTTTCCTACATAATTAAAAGATACTTTTGCATTCTTAAATTGTGTGTGTGTGTGTTAGTGTGTGTGTGCATTAGTCGTTCCCAACTCTAGAGGGTGGTGCTCATCTCCGTTTCAAAGCTGAAGAGCCAGTACTGTCTGAAAATGTCTCTGTGGTCATGACTAAATGCATGGCACGCTGTTACCTTCCCACCAAAGGTGGTTCCTATTTTTCTACTTGCATTTTTACATGCTTTCGAACTGCTAGGTTGGCAGAAGCTGGGGCAAGTAACGGGAGCTCACTCAGTTACACGCAGCACTAGGATTTGAACCGCCGAACTGCCGACCTTTCTGATTGACAAGCTCAGCATCTTAGCCACTGAGCCACCATGTCCCTCTTCAGCTTTATTACTGTAGTGGAATAGATTGCTACTAGACCAATAAATTTTAAGTTGGGATATACCATATTAACAAATGTATTGCTGCTAAACCAAAATAGGCACATTATTTGACCTCTTCTAAAGAACTCTGCACTGGATCCTTGGAAATATAAAATCTCATTTTCACTGGATGAGGAGGCAGAGGGGTTTTTTCTTTCTAAAAACAAAATGAAACAAAAGCTCAGATTATCTCAACTCCTTTCAAATTGCTTTCAGGGTGGACTATAGGACTTAGAGAGGCAGGAGTTTATCTGGAGTTAACTCTCTTTGATCTCTCAGCATCCTTCAGTGCCATTAAACACTACATCCTTATGGATTATCTGAGAGATACGGGAAGAGGAGATACCGCTTTGTACTGGTTTCATGATTGTCTCTCAAATATACTTCAGTTGTTCTTCAGAAAAAAAGGGAATCAATATTTATATGCAATTCTAGGCCCCTAGCTGCCCTTAGGACATTTCAAGACTTTAGTTTCATTTATTTCATTTCTAAATTGTTTTGATAGTCTTTCAAATACTTTTTTGTCTATATTTTTTCTGAACATTTTCTAATATCTTCATTTCTGAACATTTTTATACAGCATTGTATATACATCTTTTAAAAAAAATGCTTTCTCTGGTATAATTCATCTTCATCATTTCCTTCCTGCAAATTTTCTTTTCTGCATACTGTACCTCATTCTGTTTGATACACGTTGTATCAGGTCAGGGCACTTAATTTTTCTTTATAATAATCAGTTAGGACTTAGTGTTGGTTTTTTTTGTTATTCTGATGAAATAAACAAAGAAAAACCCAGATAGGTAGGAATGAGAAGCTCAACTTTGTACAAAAAGCATGGATGTAGAACAGAAAGGTATATGGGGGCATCAGGAGCCCAGGAGATGCAGTGATCAGAATCCCCCCATCACAGTCTATAATTCTATCCTGATGATGCTTGAGGTTGACTCAGCATTCCATACTTCCGAGGTCAGTAAAATGAGGGTCCAGATTGTTGGGGACTCACACTGTAAACTAGTCAGAGTGTGCTGTAGTGGACTACGGGAGCAATATAGAAGTATAAATGCTATTTCTGTTGCTATCAGGCAAAAGAAAATACTGAAATAATGCTCATAGACTACTCTAAGAAAATGGGGATATTCAGGTTCCAAGTACAACAGTAGATGCTTCCCATTAATAGTCAACAGTTCATCTCAAGTGAAAAATGAAGGTTCTTCCTTCAAGTTATGTTTGATTTTTGATGATGTCAGAACACATTCCCATATATTTGTGGTTTGGAAGAAGTAAAAATGGAAGTTGCCATTTCCGTCTTCTAAAACAGTTAATGCTGGGTTTCTTTAATTTTACAAATCCCAGTCTAGCCCTAGTATTTCCATGCAAATACAAGCCAGGTTTAGTCCTATTTAGCTTTTTTAAGTCTGGCCAAACTTGACTCGGTACAAGGAACACTTAAATGAGCTCATAATAGATAAGTCTACAAAAGAGAATACATATTGGCCATTACTTTCAGAGCAAGAAGATGTTCTCTCATAGTGTTATCAGCTAAATTACTATAACTATATTTCAAGACCCAGATCATGGATTCTATCCTTAAGGTAAACTGGATTCTTCTCCAGCCAGATTCTCAAATTATTTACAACGATGATAATCCATCAGTGGTGGGTTACAGGCAGTCCGCCCTGGTATGGGCATACCATTCCGGTACGATACTCCGGAGGGTCCACCTGCCCACTCGCGCTCCTTACCTGCCTTTAAAGTCTTCAATGCTTCCACGCACATGCACAGCGCATAAAGAGCTTGTGCAATGCTCTGCTGAGCAGCTGGAGTGTCGCGGAGGCTCATGGACACGTTGCAGGATGGTAAGACGCATGCGCATGCTGCGCACTTGTGCACGCACACCACACACGTTCATGTGGAGGACGTCGTGCCCCATTGCAACCGTATCAGTTGCAATGGGATCCGGAACCTACCATTGTAATAAATAGTAAATTGCTCCCATTTCTGTAGAAAGATTACTTTTTTCAAAAGCTTAATTTATCTTTGAAAAATAATGAAGGCATCAAAGGAAATCCCAGAAGAGAGTAGAGATGGAAAAGCTCAGATGTAAATGAAAGATGATGAACTGAAATGATGATTTACCACTATTGCAAAAGATATCTCCTCCACTATCTTTAGATAATTAGTTTCCTCGCAACCTCAATAATAAATTGCGGTAAAATGTCCATTTTTTCAAATGTTGTTTTTTGCAGAGAAGAAAAAAGAGGAAAAAAGCTGGCTCTATTAAGCACACAGTATAAATCATATTTATCCTGGGATATGGCCTAATATATAAAAAACATAAATATTTATTATTGTATAAATGTGAAAGCTAGGAGGTTTTGGCACGAAGCTTGAAGAGCTGTTCATCTGCATACACAGAGGGTAATAGATTAGTGTCTGGATGTCAGATTTTCTTAGATTTCCCCTTCTCTCCTCTCCATGAAAACCAATTATGTTTTGAATCACTCAGCTTCGCTGGTGTTCAGTTTGCTGAGTAATAAATGCCCACTTAGTCCAAGTCATAATGTACATGTGTATGGTACTATGGGGGATGTAATGGAGAAGTGTCAATTAGGCCATTTTTAAACTGCCCTAGAGACTGTCAGCTTAATGCTAATTGATGACCTAGTAATAAGCAATATTCCATATAAAGTAATTCATCATCTTTTCTGACTCCCCAAAGCCTTGCATAATGTAATCTGATTACAGCAGCCATGCACATTGCCAAATTGACTGGATGGGTTCCCCATAAGACAGGAGGAGAAATTGAGAATAAAACTATAAATGTGGTAAAGCCTTTTCCTTGCTAATTCACAGCCTTGGATATTGTACATGTGCTGAGAAGAATGAAGCAAGTCCTTAAAAAAATGTCCCAAAGGTGTTTCACTTTCTGGCTTTTCTTTGAAGATGTTTCGCTTCTCATCCAAGAAGCTTCTTCAGCTCTTCTTCAGCTCCGTAGAAAAGTGACCATTTGAAAACTCTGGACTTTTTTGTATTTTTGTTTGGTTTGCTGGTTCGTTGGTTTTTGCCCTATTTTGATAATAAAATTTCATCTGTAAAGCAAAGTGAGTAGATGATTATTTTGTTCTTAATATTTGCCATGGCATGACATAACCGCGAACGTCAAAAGTGCGCCGACAACACCGCGGTGCTAAAACCGCTATGTCAAAAGCGCGCCGACAACAGCGCGCCGACAGAAGCGCGATTTAACTTAAGGTAAGGTTTAGGGTTAGGTTTAGGGTTAGGTTTAGGGTTAGGTTTAGGGTAGGTTTAGAGTAGGTTTAGCGTTAGGTTTAGGGTTAGGTTTAGGGTTATTTTTAGGGTTATGTTACAGCGCGCTTCTGTCGGCGCGCTGTTGTCGGCGTGCTGTTGTCGTGCGGTTTTGACGGTGCGGTTTTGTCACCGCGTTTTAGTCACACACGCTTTAGTCTACCGCGGTTTTGTGTTGGAACCAATATTTGCATCCTGTTTTTTACTTGGAAAGTCGTTTAAAAATGCATGCCTTACTAAGACAGCCAGTTTGGTGTAGGGATTATGGCATTGGGCTAAAAATTTGGAAGAGCAGATTATCATCTTGTCCAAATTGTAGAGCAAGGCGGGCGGGGGCGGGGGGGAATTGGAAAGGAAAGCAAACTTTAACAAATGTAGTGCCCTCCTCAAAACAGCAAACCATCCACATCTGCCATTTGCCTTGGCAATACACTAAAGAGGCTTTAAAAAAATCTTTATAGAATTTTCCACTAATAGTTATTTCATCATCTGTTATTCCAAGAAATAAAGAGTTTCTAGGAATGCATATACACCTACAGATGATCAGAGGAAAAGTTAATTCATAACTTTGGGGCTTCTGCTTGAACGACTGTGGCCTTTTGAATAAGTATAACTCCTGTTCTATGAACTTTCCTTTACCTATGGAAAGCTTAGACATGTCTGTGTTAGCTTGTTGTCACTCCCTGTGATTTCTAATTATTATTTAAACTACTTGAGAATACTGCTCAAGATGCAGCATACAACATTTACTTGGTGTTAAATAATGAATAAACATGTTAATATATCATATGGGTTTTTTTCTGTATTTTTTTCTGAATGTCATCTCAATTAATGACCATAAATCAATTATGGGTTTTAGGTAATGACTATTCTAAAGAGGGGTAAGATGTCTTCACTTCAAATATTTATTTTGCAAATGTAACTAAAAGAAAAATAACGATAGTTGCTATTTTCATAGGACTGGTGTTGAATAGACTCAGATATCAAGTTTGGTTTGGTGACACAGGCTAATCCACTGCTCACTGCCAGGAGTTCAATTCTGACTAGCTCAAGTTTGACTCAGACTTCCATCCTTTTGATGTTCATAAAATGAGGACTTAGATTGTTGGGGGCAATTTGCAGACTATGTAAACCGCTTGGAGAGGGCTGTAAAAGCACCGTGAAGCAGTTTATAAGACTAAGTGCTATTGCTTTTGTTATTCCTCTGAAAAAAGAAAGGGAAAAAGATTATTTCTCAGCTTCATGAAATCGTTAAACCATTTATGGTAGGCCACAAAGTTCAACCTGGTGTTCACTAGATGTAACCTAATTAAAGCATCCACAACAGATGCTTGACATTGGTCATTGATTCTACTGTTTAATTGAAATACATATTGTTGAGGATAGGTATTTTTGGTTTTGGTTTTCATCTAATATTCAGCCAGAATGTTCCTTTCTGTAATTTAAATCCATTACTCTGAGCTATGACAGTGACAGAGAACAGATCTTCCCTGTCTATTCAATGCAATTTATTTTCAGGTAATGGAGGAATGCTCACCTGTCCCTTATCTTCTTTTCTCAAGGTTAAACATATTCCACTACTATATTCTCCCTTCAAAGATCTAATTACTGATCATCCTTGCTACCATAGTTCTCAAGGTGGGGTCTGACCAGCACAGAATTAAATAAACAATTAGTTCTTACGTTTTGAAAGAGCTGAGGTGGCGCAGTGGTTAAATGCAGCACTGCAGGCTACTTCAGCTGACTGCAGTTCTGCAGTTCCGCTGTTCAAATCTCACCGGCTCAGGGTTGACTCAGCCTTCCATCCTTCCGAGGTGGGTAAAATGAGGACCCAGATTGTTGTTGGGGGCAATATGCTGACTCTGTAAACCGCTTAGAGAGGGCTGAAAGCCCTATGAAGCGGTATATGTCTAACTGCTATTGAAAGCACATTTCTGTTGACACAGCCCAAAATGGCTTTTGTCTTTTTTGCAGCCATATCTATCGCGAATACATATTATTAATTAACTTTTGTCACTAATACTCTACCTTGCACTCTATATGGGTTCATTTTATTTCTGTTTCATAAATAAGAATGTTGCAAATGTCACGGATAACTTTCATCTGTTCCTTTTAACCCATTTCTTTAACCTATCAAGATAATTTTGATTTTTTTCCCCTATACTCTGGCTGACTGGGGATTTCTGGGAATTGAAGTCCACAAGTCTTAAAGTTCCCAAGTTTGGATACCCCTACTCTAAGGTATTAGCTATCTCATCCAAATTTGTATCTTTGACAAATTTGATAAGCAGGTCTTTGACTTTTTCCAAAACACAAATAACAATGTTGAGGAGCACAGTCTCCAAGATTGAACCCTAAGTATTTGACAAGATTCTTCACTCCAGTGTGATTAGGAAACCAGGCAGCTTTTGCATCCATTTAATTGTCTTCATTAGCTGCTACTCAGAATTCCAGAAGGCAGTTTGCCAAATATTTTTGCTTAAATCATGATGCATTATACCTATTAAGGTTAGCATTCCCACAATCTACTATAAAACTAACCTGATATAAAAAGACTTTAGTCTGACAGGATTTGTACCTGATGAGTCTGTTCTAATGTGTAGTGATTCCCCCCACAAATACTTACAGGCTGATTTTTTAATGGACTCCTCTATGCTCTTCCCAGGAATTGATGTCAGATTGGTTGGTTCATTTGTGATACATTGTTGCATTGTATTTGTATTTATTTGGTTTGTATGCCGCCCAATCTCGGAAGACTCAGGGCGGCTTACAGGTAAAAAAAGGGAAGGGGGGACATACAAAGAATACAAACAACATTAAAATTCGACAACATTCATAACTTAAGATGGGGCTGCCGGAACAGCCAGGTCTTAGTCGCTTTGCGGAAGGCCTGGGGCAGTAACAGTTGCAGCTGTTACTGTAACTAGTATCAATTATATGTGATTGGTAGCAATAATAATATTTCATTTCTTGTTCCTTGGTGAAGATGATAAAAATGAGGCAGGGGGAAATAAGGGACTACCTGTTTTTTCTGAATTATTGTTATCCTGTCGAACCTATTTTTTATATTTTTCAGTGTTTAAATACTAAAACATATCTATGGCTTTATGATACAAAATATCTGTCTAAACTGGTTGCAACCATACACCCCAAAACAGCAACATCACCACTCCAAGCTAAGGTTTAAGAAGGACTGTGCTAATGCAAAAAAAGAGAAAGGAAGGAAGGAAGGGAGGGAGGGAGGGAGGGAAGGAAGGAAGGAAGGAAGAAAGAAAGAAAGAAAGAAAAAAAGAAAGAAAGAAAGAAAGAAAGAAAGAAAGAAAGAAAGAAAGAAAGAAAGAAAGAAAGAAAGCTCTTGCTACTATCTACCAGACTTATATTTCCAATACAACACCAATAGCTGATCAGGAAAAGATAATGGAAAAGATACTACAAACAACTGCCATGAAGTGGTATTTGTAACTGGTGTTGATGGTAACTAGAGTTAGCTTTTCTTTTTCCCATATCACATCTTAATTTCTTTCTTTTATTCCATTTGGGGGGTTTGCATAACATTGCTTATCTAAGGGAAATATGACAATGACTACACATAGATGATTGCTTCTTGGCCATTGTGCTAAGATCAAGTACAATGTTTAGGCATGTATGGAATTTGTTCTACCATATGCCAGCCTGCTCAAATGTGCTGTTGGAGGAAATTGAAGAAGCTGTTCCTGCCAATACCTTTACCCTTGCAGGAAAGATGATATAAAATCACCCATCTCCTCCCACTATGACTGTATGACTCTAACATTGTTGCTTGTATTCTTACAATTTATATTGATTGTTTCCTAATGATTTGATTGCTTATTTGTACCCTATGACTATCATTAAGTGTTGTACCTTATGATTCTTGACAAATGTATCTTTTCTTTTATATACAATGAGAGCATATGTACCAAGACAAATTCCTTGTGTGTTCAATCACACTTGGCCAATAAAGAATTCTATTTTATTCTATTATATAAAAATGCAATGATCAAATGGATAAACAATATTTTCAACCATCCTAGCAAAACTACTGTATTTTGGTAAGCAAAGTCTGTTGAAGATATGTCATATCCAAAAATTCTTCTAGAATGATATTTGGGCATGTAAAAATAATGGTGTTAGGGTTTTACCAAAGTAGCAATTTGTTTTTTCCATTACACTTCTCTTCACAGATGATTATAATACTGGTGTTTAATCTTCTAATGTTGCAGTTATTTGCATAAAGTAAACTTGAACCTTGATTTACAAAACACTTTTGGAATTCATTCCTATTTACAGATAGTTACTTATTGGAAAAAGGAAAAAAGTGTGGAGTAAATAAATCAATAAACTGTGCCAAATAATGGTGTAGGAGGGAAATGTATGTAAACAATAACATTTTAAAGTAAAACCTTTCTTTTTCTTCTGTTAATCTTTTATGCTTTACACTGACATTTTTACAAGGTGATAACCTGGAATATTTCCTTCCTGTTCTGAAAAATGTTTAAAATCAAAAGAGAAATAGCAGAATACATTATTGACATATTTTTCTTACAATTCAGAACCTAGATAAGACAGTTTGCTGTCCAAGGCAAAGCATCAGATATTTTTCCCAGTCTCTTACTGTTCAATGTAGGGAAGCTGTCCAGACTGACAGCTGAATCTCATTTCAACATGGGGTTTAGACAGCTTTGTTCAATGCAGCTATAGGAAGCAGACTGGGTTAAGGAGCATAACTCAGAACTGATGGCTCACACAACTATCATTCAATATTTTGCTACTTTTAGCATCTGCCATCTGAGATGCCTATCTCATGGAAGTAGCAATAGGGCCCAACACAACCATGTATTTGGGCTGACTTTGAAGGGTGGGAGAAAATAAACCTAAAGCATAACACCTGAATATAAAACAAGAGTAAACAAATCTAAAACAGTAATATATTTAATGGGTTGGATTTAATCTTAATAGGTTTTCTGGGATGGCAGTAGTTCTTCCCTCAAAGAAACTTTTCTGGAATTTCATGCATTAACTGTCAGGCCCGCAGCCATCTTTTCTTTTGGATCTTAGGCCTGCCACACCTTATATACCATAATTATTCTATTATGCATTTTCTATTGTGGTAAAATGGTGGGAGGGATTGTACAGAGTTAGATGCTATGTAGCCATAACAAAATTCTTTCTAGAAAGCCAAGGCCATCCTTTGTCTTTGCACCTCTGCACCTGACCGGAACTGGATGGGTGAAACTGCCAGCATGGCAGTGGAAGATTGGACCATGTGATGGACTTGTGGATATGGGGGCAAGATCTTGAACTTTCATCTGGATGGGGAAAACCAGGAAGCTTTCAGATTCAGGTTTTCCCAGATGTGGCAACATAGCTTTCTTAATAAATTGGAACTTTGAGGAAAGCTTTGCCTTGAACTCTGATTTAATTTTGGATGCTATTTGGAACCCTGACACTAACTCTATATCTGTCTACATTACACTGGCTTTTTGGCTTGCAACATCTGTTGCAATAATTTATTTTGGAGATTTTTCAGCATCTTACTTTTTTCATAGGCAATATCTTATTCTACAAGTACAAAAGACCACAGCAGAAGAAGACACTTCTGTTCTGAAGAAGATGGTTAAGGTTGCTCTTTGGTTGAGAAAAAATGATGTGACATCTGCAGAATTCTTTATTGTTTCCCAATCTTAAAAGAAAGAATTCCTTGAGTAGTAGAAGAGAAAGATCAAAAGTCCTTATTCCCTACCCCTTTCTTTCAAAGACATGAGACTGACTTTTCATCATTGGCAGATATCTGATATATCTTCAAAAATATTGGAGAACAAGACTGTAGATAAACATATACCTTCATAGATAAGGAACTAAGTACATAGCAGATTTTCAGTGACCACCTCACTGCTGATAAATATAGTACAAATTCTTAGCAGCATTCATTTTTTCTTCCTGACATTAGTTATTAAGTAGGTCAGCACTATGAATGTGTTTTAGAAAACATTTGGTTGAACAGCAGTATTGTTAAATCCTCAATTTATTTGACCAAGTGGGAAGGCAGGATGTCTATTATACCCATCCATTAAATACAAGAGTACGTATCTGAATCCATAGTGATTCAGTTCATTTGCATAATGTTGTTATGCAAATGTTTTATGTTAATTTGCATTAGAATGACTGAATTGATACAAATGACATAATTTGTGCAATTATGGAAATGATGTAGATTTATGGTGAATGACATAACATTAACATAAAATTAATCTGCTAGTATGAACTATTTTGGATGCAATTGTCAATTGTCCATTATTACAGAAGGATATTTAGATGGAAATTTGCTCCACTGCATCTGATGTCCACTAAATGGAGATATGTCTAACATTTACTAGATTATGAAAACTGATGCTCCATACAATGTTTAGGATTTGCTAATAGTCCTGTTTCTGACAGCTTGTGCTGCACAGAGATTTCTCTGTAGGGGGGAAGTCACATGGCATTTCCTCTGATAAATTCTACACCAGATGTTCTTAAACTGTTTGACCCAATTATTCCTTTTCCAGGTCTCAAATAATGTCATTAAGCCCACACAAAAACCAGATTCTGTTGTTTTACTCAAGTATCTTGGCAGTCATGTACCTTGGCAGTCCCAAATTGGATTCTCAACTCACAAATCAGCAATTACAAATTGATGCATTACCTCCAGTTAATTTCTCTCTATTTAGGAACCATTGCTCTTACACTGTAGATTCAGAAAGGCCGACCCACTGCTTCTTGATTGTGTGAAATTGCCCTCAGATGTAGAATAGGAGTCTGAGTGACACACTAATGAAGCCTGTAATTACATGAAACCTCTAGATTTAGAAACAATATTATTTGTTGGAAAGTTAAAATGGGAGAATGATTTCCCTGGTACATCAGATCAGTTGTTTAAGAGAACTAGACCAAATGATTTTCATCTGATCCTACTAGTTTCTTTAACATTGTCCTATGGTGATAAAGCAAGAGTCATATGCTGCTATGTGGTGTGTGAAATCACACATTGCAGATATTTAGGACAAGGGTGTAATGCTGCAGATTATTCAATGAAACATCCCTTTTGTGTTGCGATTGCTTCTCTGACACAAGCTCTACTAACTTTTTTACTCTGTGCAGTGACTTCTCTCGCTCCCAGACTATACGAGGAATATGAACATTATCCCAATGTGTCTTCTTCTTAGTATAGGCCAGGGGTGTCAAACACACATCATCACAGCATCATCATGTGATATATCGAGGGATTTTTTCCCTTTGCTAAACCGGGCATGGGTGTGCCAGTGTGTGACGCATCCAGCCCATGGGGCGTGAGTTTGACAGTCCTGGTATAGGCTATTAACTGCACATTACTACACAAGAAGCTTTGTGCTAGCATAAAATAAAAATTTAATTTCCATCTCTCATATAAACATCTAAAATTGAGTATAAAGTTCAGAGAGGACTGACCTTTAATAAGTACATTGAAATGTCTCTATCAATTAGGTTAAAAACTAATTAGCAACTTTTCATTAGCATTTATTTATGATGTCTATAAAAATTATTTTTTAAAGGTGCCATTCAAGTTAAATTAATATTAATTTCTATTTTGGTTCGATACATCACTTCATTTATTCAGAATGGGAAGAAAATCATTATTGTTATGGATATTTAGAGTCAAACAAATTTATTTTGTGTGCTGTTTTAATTTGGAAATAGTAATTAATTTTTTAATTGCAGTTGTTCATTAAAATTGAGAGACTGCCAGCTTAATTTTTTCCATATATTAGGCTTGTGAAAAACAGCTTAGATCAAAACTGTAGTAACACCCAACTGGAGAATGCAAGGTTCAAAAATTTCAGGAAGTTTATCCTTAAAAAAATATTACATAACCAAAGATGTCTTAATGTCACAGGTCACACTTCTCCTAGCAGACTCTGACAGATGATTTAATACTTCTTCCATTTAATTCAACAAAAGCATAACAAAAAATTCTGATGTAGATGAAAAAAATAATT
Source organism: Thamnophis sirtalis (assembly GCF_051295495.1). Classification (NCBI taxonomy): domain Eukaryota; kingdom Metazoa; phylum Chordata; class Lepidosauria; order Squamata; family Natricidae; genus Thamnophis; species Thamnophis sirtalis. The sequence goes on from NW_028261382.1 coordinate 158,563,506, forward strand.
TAAAATGTATTCTATACAAGTACTGAACAATTCTTACAAAACCCTCAAATGTGAAGTTTTAAAATTCTACAAACTCCGGATTGACTGCTGCGCTTGAATAAAACATGAAGGAATTCCAAATAAAATTGAGAATTACTTGCAGGCAGTTCCATTGATTCCCTGGGTGATTCCTGGAATAGGGAAGTGAACAGAACCTTAATGTGATTGCTTTTGAGTGGTTTCTTGATATTGGATGATCTTGGGGGGAAACCATATATTTGGTCCATCCAAACCCTCTATGAGATGATGATGCACCAGAAGAAATGTCTGGAGCCCTATAGTGGAAGACAGGTGAATTAGATCAAATGCAGATGCAAGGTCATGTCCAATGTATACCATGAAGATAAGATTGTCACAGCACAATCTTTACACCTATTGTATCAGCAAGTTGATCTTCAATCATTTTAATTTGTCCTTTTTTATTGAAAAGTTTTAATAAATTTTACATTTTACAAATTTTACAAATATTTCCCCTTCCCTCTCCCCCCCCCAACCTTCCCACCTCCAACCCTCCCTCCCCCCCCCAACTTCCCAGAGCAAAATACAGGGTATAAACATTTAACAATCATACACTAAGATAAGCTAACTAACTATAGCATCCTACCTCTCTCTTGTACTTTAACTCCCCTTTTGTTAAACTAAATTTAGATAAATTATAACATTCCTTGTTCATTCATAAGCTAATTGAAATTTCTTAGTCCAGTATTTATTTTGAATGTAGTCAATCCATCTTCTCCATTCCAAATTATATTTCTCATCTGAATGGTCCTTCAGATATGCTGAGATTTTGGCCATCTCTGCTAAATTTACCACTTTTAACGTCCATTCTTGAATAGTAAGCAATTCTTCCTTCTTCCAGTACTGCGCCACCAACAATCTTGCTGCTGTTATTAAGTTCAGAATCAAATTAGTCTCTATAACTGTACAGTCTGTAATTATACCTAGAACAACTGAGGAGTAAACTTTATCCTCTTTTTAAGAATATTTGGAATAATCCACCATATTTTTATCCAAAATGCTTTAACTTTTTTACAAGTCCACCATACATGATAATACGTGTCATCAACACAATCACATCTCCAACATTTGGATTGTAAATTTGGATACATACAAGCTAGCTTTTTGGGATCTAAATGCCATCTATAAAGCATCTTATAAAAATTATCTCTCAAATTTTGACCTTGCGTAAATTTTACATTTCTTATCCAGATCTTTTCCCACGTTTCCATCATTATTGGTTCTTCAAAGTTTTGTGCCCATTTTATCATACAATATTTAACTAACTCTGTTTCAGAATCTATTTCTATTAATATATTATACAACCTTTTTATATGCATTTGACTCTGGTCCCTAATTTGTTTTACCAGATTTTCCTCATTTTGTATGATACCAATATTCTGGTCTTTTTTCCATCTAGCCTGTAACTGTCCATACTGAAACCAGGTTTGTATTACTCTTTCCTCTCTTAATACATTCAAAGGCTTTAACTGTAGTACACCTCTTTCTATGTTAAGAAGCTCTTTATATGTAATTACATCCTGTTTTTGTTCTATACTTATATTCTCTATCGCGTGTCTGGGTACTACCCACATGGGTATCTTGTCATTTAAGTTATATTGATATTTTTTCCAGACACGCAATAGAGCATTCCTTAATATGTGGCTTTTAAAAGTCCTGTCCACCTTCTTATCATATACTACCAGTAAATAAGCATGCCAACCATATACCAAATCATATCCCTCAATATTCAATATTCTGTCCTCTGTTAAATTAATCCAATCACTAATTGTTGATAAAACTACTGCTTCATAATATAATTTTAAGTTGGGCATTTTCAAACCTCCTCTTTCATGTATATCTCGAATTATTTTAGGTTTTATTCTCGGTCTCTTCCCTGCCAAAACAAATTTATTAATATATTTCTGCCATTCTTCCAAGTTTGCATCTTTTTTGAGTATTGGTATCATTTAAAAAACAAATAAAAACTTAGGCAAAACGTTCATTTTTACTACTGCTGTCCTTCCCAACAAAGACAATTGTATTTTTTTTCCATTTATTCCTCTCTCTCTGTATTTTGTGCCATAATGGTTCATAATTATACTTGTATAATTTCCCATTTGAAGTTGTGATATAAACTGCTAAATATTTAACCTTTTTACTATCTAACATCCTGTTACTCTTTCTAATTCTTCTTTTTGATTTATAGTCATATTTTTAACTATCATCTTTGTTTTCCCTAGATTTAGTGGCACCCTTCCTCCCAATTGTATTTTACTAAAAAGTTCCTTAAGATGTTCTACCATTTCTAGTTGTAATTTTTTATAGTAAACCGCTGTCAATCCATCTGTTCCAGGGGCCTTACCAACTTTTAGCTGCTTAATTACCAGGAGAATTTCCTCCGTGGTTATCAGTTGATTCATTCTTTCCCTTTGCTCATCTATGAGGATATTCTCCTTCTCCAAATATCTATCTATATCTATACCTTATATTTTATCCCCAGTATAGAGTCTTTAGGTTCAACAGATTAATGGGCTACTAGAGCTTGCAAACTATCTTTTGTTCAGTTGTTAACATCATCCTGTAGAATGGTTGGCCTCTCGATGTCTGGCTTACATCTATACTGCTGGAAATATGAAGACTGAATTGTTCCAGAGGACATTTGGGGATGAGAACTGTCATTTTCTATATTAGTATGAATTGCATTGGTATTGCACTTTTGTCATTTGTATCTGCATTGAAATATTTATTTTTTGCCACAAAACTTCATTAAATTTCAAACACTACAAAATCAATGCAAACAAAAGAAGTTGGAAAGAGAAAGGAGAAGAATGAGGAAAAAGCAAAATTGGGGACAGGGGAGACTGCAAACAAAAAGGGAAAAAAGGTACAGAAAAAACGTTAACTTCTGACTCTCTGTGCTACAGATCCAAGTCAGAGGTGGATTCCTACTGGTTAGGACTGGCTGGCTGAGTAGGTAGTAACTCGGCCTGCTACACCCCCGAACTGGTTCTATCAGCGGTAACCACCACCATCTTGTTTTTTGCGTCTGCACATACACAGAAACATTTTTACTACTGCACATGCGTGCATAGCACGTCCCTGAGCGAATTGGCAGTAGAAGAAACTGGAACCCATCCCTGATCTAAGCATGATATGCAATGACCCTTTGAACTAAAATAAACCATAGCACACTATACGTCTGTAGTCATTAACAACTCTACTCATCCCAAGGTTTATTAGAAATAATTAGAAACAATCATCAGTTGATAGTTAATGCAGAGCAAAACAGCAGATGGGAGAAAGGAGGGGGCTGAGGTTTCTTGCAAAGAGAAAAATTGGTGACTGCTGAGTTTAGAGTTTTAGAGTTTTATTAGTATTTGTAGGCCGCCCTTTTCCCTGAGGGGACTCAGGGCGGCTCACACAAAACCGGGAAGGGGGAATACAGACATTAAGATAGAAACATATAATAAAATAGTAAGCAACATACATTCATCATTCGGGAGGGGTAACTATCCTTATCCCCAGGCCTGACGGGCGAGCCAGTTCTTCAAGGCTATGCGGAAGGCTTGGACGGTGGAGAGGGTACGAATCTCCACGGGGAGCTCGTTCCAAAGGGTCGGGGCTACTGCTGAGAAGGCCCTCCGCCCCTGAGGATGGGGGCTCTTTCTCTTTCCTACTCAACTGGCCAGGTGGACATTGACCTGTCTTTAGTGAAGAAACATAAACATAAGAGAAGCCTAAGAGGCAAATCATGATATCATGTAGGACCTATAGCTCTCTCCAGGGCATTCTGGAAATGATTGCCACTATTAGCAGAGTCATGACGGATGGGCATGTGGCTTGCTAGATCTCCTCAAGGATGGGCCAGGGTCATTGTTCTTGTGATGCCCAGGGTCACTTGCTGATTGATTATCATTAATGATGATTCATTGGCCGGCTGGCCATGCTGGCTGGGGAATTGTGGATGTTCCAATTCTCAAGTTGCCATGGTTGAGAAACATTGACCTAGTATACATCCTATTGAAGCAGTGAAAACAGTTTATTTTTCATCCCAAATTCTGTGAATCTAGGAGACATCAGACATTCAGGATAAATAATTGTGGCCATCGATTGTGATATTTCCATTTGGGTTGGTGGGGTCATTTAATTCCCATCAATTATTGTCTCCACTATGAATACCCTGATTTCATTCTGGTTTAAACAATTAATCTCTCTAACTGTAGAATTATCAATTCTTAGTTCACTTGGAAAAAAATAAATAAAAATAAATTAATAAAATATCCTACTCATCATTCTTATTAAATCCTAAACTTGGATAAGAGATAGGTGTTGTTAGAATAATTATGCTTGGAAAAAAAGTCATCTTAAGTGACTCTTAAATCATGTATCTTTCACAATGAACCTATATACCATAGTCCATAATTCACATGGATCTACTCTTTCAGTGTAACCAGTCTGCATTCTTCCCATGCCTATGAAGAAGATAAAAATGGAATGTTGACTTATTTATGGATGAGATTAAAGTTTTCATGCATAGTTTTAAAATTAATGGAAGATTAATTTTATAATATACTTCAGTTGGATTTGAATAGAAGACATTTCTAACAAATGTGACTAGACACCTTAGCTTGTCCTCTTTTTATCATTAAAAGTATACAATTGACTGTTAATGAAGATTGTTTCTGACGTTTCAAGAAACATTTCACTCTTCGAGTATGGTAAATGAAGCACATTATAGCCATTCATTAAACTTTTTTGTTGATAAGAAATGACCTTGAAAGCTTTGACTGTAAATCAGATTACCTATCTATTTTTCAAAATCACAGTTTGGTATGAACAAAAAAGCTCATAGATAGTGTGAAGTGTATATGGTTCATCATCATGGACCCAGATTGTTGGGGGCAATATGCTGATTCTGTAAACTGCTTAGAGAGGGCTGTAAAAGCACCATGAAGCGATATGTAAGTCTAAATGCTATTGCTATCATAGTTACCAAGTTATTTATAAAGCCATCGCTACTGTCATTTGAAAAGCATGTCTTTAATAATCTGCCTTTAATAATCTGTCTTTACTGTATATTATTACTATACTTAAACTAGTGATTGCAAATTTTCTGGCATTTGTATTTTTTTTTTAAAAGGAGGGGCAATAAATTATTATTCCAGTTAACCTAGAATTGGATTCCAGGTTATGCACAGATGTGAGCATGAAATGAAAAATATGTTTTGTTCCATATGGAGAATAAACAGTCTGAGGCTTATTCCATTTGGCAGACCACACTGGGCAGGATTAGGTTCCTATAGAATTAAAATCCAGGATATGTTGTTGTTCCAGGTTTCAGTCAAGAGAAATTTGGCAGGGTATGTATGAATTACCTAACCCTTCACTCCCTAACATGACCCATGTTCTCTCTTTCCTTCTGAGGGTTCCTTCTTCAGGTCTTCCTCCTGTTTCCTAAGGTGATTCCACATTCACTGTTACACTTGAATTCAATGCCTGCCTATCTTTTCCCTGCTTAATGTGCTTTCCTTTCTCTCATAACCTTTTTGCTGGCTCTTTGAGTGTTATGTGCACCACCAATGATCTTTCTCTCTCCCTACCATCTTCAAAGACTACATGTGTTCCATCCCTAAACCAAATTCATGTGGTGTGTGTCTACGCTAGATGAAACAGGCACCTGATAGCTTGACAAAAATCTGCTTTCTGGATCCTTACCCATATGTTTGGGTCCAAACATCAACTGCTATAACATTGTGTTCCATGTAGGTACACAGAATGTTTTGCACTATCTTAATTAAATTGAATGTCTCTAGACTAGTTTATAAGGGACACGTTGGGTCAGTGGCTAAGACGCTGAGCTTGTTGATCCTTAGTGCAATGTAACAGAGTGAGCTCCCGTTACTTGTCCCAGCTTCTGGCAACCTAGCAATTCAAGAGCATGTAAAAAATGCAAGACCACTTTTGCTGGGAAGGTAACAGCGTTCTGTGTTTCTTCGGCATTTAGTCATGCCGGCTACATGACCATGGAGATGTCTTTGGATAGCACTGGCTCTTCGGCTTTGAGACAGAGATGAGCACTGCCCCTAGAGCCAGAAAATGACTAGCATGTATGTGTGTGGGAACCTTTACCTTTACCTTAGACTAATTTGAATGCTAGCATATGATAACATCCATCAACTCTTTGGACCAAAGTTATCACATGCTAGGATTCAAACTAGTTTACCGTTGTGTGATGCCTTTTCCTTCCACAATAATTACTTCTATGTAATTCTTTAAGGACAAATAGTTGAAAAGATAAGTTTTATAGGGATGCCAGAGGAAATGTGTCCTGTTTATCACCAGGGATTAAACGTTTATCCCCAGTGCTTAAACATTCCTGAGGCTGAAAAGAATTTGATATCCTTTCTTTTGCTGACCCTGATTTTTGCTACTTGCAAAAAGCATGCCATGGGTTTTCAAGCTCAATCTACCATGATTTGCCACGGACACTAGTGGCAGGCAAGAAAGGAACAAAGCCCAAACAAGTTTGTTTAATGTCATGTTTGAAAGAAAAATATCTGAAACAGGAAAAAAAAAATTGTGTCAAACATGAAATATTCAGAACAATATCCCAACCATTTTGCATCTCCCTATAGCACTCTTTTTATTCTGAAAATAGAATTGGATCACATCACATAATAGTAAACAACACAGCTGCTAAACTATGAAAATCCTTGTATACTTGACATACCAACACAGAAACATAAGATTTAAATAACAATCACCGCTATCTATTTAGCAGATAGAAAGGACTGATAGCAGATAGAATACACTATTTCTGGAAGATATCTTTAACAATATCTACAATATCAGGCAGAATATATTGTATTTTCTGTATGGTTATTCTTAATATTTGTTATTTCCTCATCTCTCTATGTATACAGTAACACGCAGATTCATATGAAATTTTTAAAAATTAAAATATAAACAGCTGAATGTAAACTTAGATTTGTACTGTAGTTATTTTATTATATATTTTATATTATATAAAATAGATATATAATATTATTATTACTATTTTAATGCATATAATAAACCACCGAGTCCATTGTGAATCAAACAGTGTGTCTAATAAATCAATATATACTCTGGATAAGGCTGTACACATTCAATGAGTTTCCTTTAAAAATAACTAAATCTGGTTCCAACTTACTTTACAAGTGCAAAATCTCTTTGGTCTAATTTTGGAGAAAAGTGGAAAGGGTTTCAAACGCCTTGCACCAGTAGTGGGTTTCAATTTATTTTACTACTGGCTTGCTCGTGCGCGCAAATGCACGACGCTTCTGTGCATGCACAGGAAGTTTCTGCACATGCACAGAAGCATCCAGGCAGGTGAGCAGAACTTCCCGTCGCCACCACTTCCAGTTCACCCGATCCGGGGCGAACCGGCGGAAACCCACCTCTGTCTTGTACTTGTTGAGGGTTAACTGTACCAAAGACAGCCCTGGTCATCCACAAAACCACTGAGGGTCCGTCCCCCCTGTTGCTCAGTAGAAACAGAGATATGCAATGCCTTCTCCAAAATAGGCATGCTTTCTTAACTGTCACTAGAAAAAACAGAAAATGTTTTCTTCCTTGCTTTTATCAGGTGAACAACAGAATAAAGAAGTGGAAGGATCAGAAGCTCTGCAAATTAACAGTGACATTCATTTCAGGTATGGGCTTTAAATTTCCATTATGCCAAATTCTTAATCCGAAGAGTTTCTTTATGTTCGATAAGAATAAATAGCAAAGTGCCTGGTCAAATCAGAATCTTTTTGCTCTTTGGTCCATCTCATGGGCTTGATCAATAGAACAGAAAACTAAGTGGGGTACTGTTGGGCATGCATATGTTTACTCCTTTTTTTATTGTATAACAAGAAGGAAAGAACTGAAAATCCCCACCCTTATATTTCTTTGACACATAATTCATTTACAATACAATAAGCCTTTATGGAATTTATTAAATACATATGGATTCAATGAATTTGAATTAACAACTGAATTTTATTCTTAAAATGTTAACTTGTAGTAATGGCAACGCTGAGGTAAAATTATGTGCAAAAATCTTGTGGTTTAGCCTGTTAATTTTTGACATTATGGTATTCTAAAAGAAATACCAAAATTTATTTAAAATGTACTATTTTTCTACATGTTTAAGTTCTCAGTGCAAAAGTTATTTTTAAAAAAAAAAGTTATCAGATTTATCAGAAAACTTGAAAATGTAGATGTTTTGATACTTTGTTAGGCGAACAAGCATCAGCTTATACAATGGAAATGTCCATCTTGTCCTTCTCTTGAAACGCCATGATGCATTTCTATTTCACCCAGAGGCAAATTTAATGGATATCTATGGGGTTGAAAATTAAAGTTGTGATAAGCTAGAAGATACCCATACAAACTAATATAACCCAAGTTGATTTCCACTATCATTAAATCTTGCTTTTGTACCTTATAACATCTGATCAGGTCACCCAAAGTACTGATAAATTGGTTCCAATTTCCTTCCTTGAAAGTTGTTTCAGTTATCTAGAAATTCCCTGGTTGGGCAAAAATTTGTTACCTCTTCAAGCATTTTGTGAAGAGTAAAGGTTGAATTCTACTGTCAAATTCCAGGAAACCTCCTGTGAATAGCCTCAACTGGCTTAGCATTAATTTATGAGGTCCTCTCTTCTCTCAAATGTGGTGTTGAAGAAGAGTACAAAGAAACATCATTCAATAAAATCATTATCATCAATCCATCTGAACTATCACTGGGTCTGAGGGACAAAAGTCTTTTCATCCCTAATAACAACCATAGAAAAATCTGGTATTTTTTTTCATCTTCCGATAAATAGAGCCAAGAAACATGCAAACTGCATCTCTCGATCAAATCTGATATTTTGCATAATCCACACCCAAAGACTTGAAAAAAGAAGCCTCTATTTGAAAATGAAAAAGAAGCCTCTATTTCTCTAGAAATGCAACCATTAAATTGGGATTTCATGTATTCAGGTTAAGATTTATTAGAATGACATTTTGTTATTATAAATCACTTGAGCATAGTAGCTGAGGATCTGGCAGCTTCCTCTACCTTGCAAGGTTAGAAATGCAAATGTCTTGTCATCACAAAAATTATGCTCATCTGTCAGCAATGTTTATTTGCTATGCATTTATAATCCATCAAATTACCATTACATACATCAACTTAATGGCAACACTTTGTACATTACAAATCAAAACTCCAATATATTCTACTATCCTGAAATCAAAAGTACAATTTCAGTAATAAAATCCTGGCAACAAAGATTTGGTACATATCTTTTTCCCCTTTTATCTTTTTATTAGTTAATCAAACAAAAATATGTATTTACATAAATCAAAGATACAAAACAAGAAAGAAAAATATAAAAATATTAAATAAAATATCAAAAACATCTACTGACAAAGAGAGAGGTATTATGCATATGAAAAATTTCCATATATATGTAAAGTATACCAAATTTATAGTCTATTGTTATTAATATAAACCGTAAAATTCATCCAAGTTTGATAAAATGTTGGTTCCTGACTCTCTGTCCCATTAATTTATCTTTGTCTGAATGTTGTTTCTAATGTAGAAATTGAAAAGGCATTATTAAATCACAGTTATGTTATCTACTGTTTTCTAATGTTGCAGAACTATTATTTTGGCAGATAAAATTAAATAAATAATGTTCCTTATTTTTAAGCTTATAATTTCTCCTGAAAATAGATGCAGTATGCCCAACTCTTCATATCATCCCAATGTATCCTTACTGATATTTCATTTGTATGATTTTCTTGAAAAAAAAATCTCAAATCTTGAGTTAGCCCTTGCTTTGCTATTGCATTGTATAATATTGTAGGTTTAAATCACCAAGTGTAAGTACATGGAATGTGTTCTTCATATATCTTACATTAAAAAAAAATTCTTATGGAAGGTTGACTCAGCTTTCAATCCTTCAGAGGACCCAGATTGTTGAGTGCAATATGCTGACTCTGTAAACCACTTAGAGAGGGCTGTAAAAGCTGTGTATAACAGAAGTGGTATTCAGCAGGTTCTGACCAGTTCTGCAGAACCGGTAGCAGAACTTTTGAGTAATTCAGAGAACCAGTAAATACTATCTCCGACTGGCCCCATCCCATCTATTCTCTGCCTCCTGAATCCCAGCTGACTTATATCACAGATGAGTTCAGCCATACATAAAAAAGAGTGGGTCATTGATCTCAATGACTACCAACAACTTGCTTTTTGATGGTTCCCTTTTGATGACCTTCTTCAGAACATTGAAAATTCACATATGCAGACACATAACAAATTCAGCTCCATATCCTGAAACTGGAAGAACCATAAGTAAATATACTAGACTGGAATGGTAATGTTGGGTGTTTACTTTCTTTGAATCCTGGGTGTCATGAAGATCCTGTATCATCATCACTGTACACATACATCAACAGACACTCAAACTTCAAAAGCTATGCCAGCAAGTGCTGTGATGAATAAAGCTTGACATATTGGTAGAAAGTAATTGGAAAACAGCTGAGCTAGCCCAAAAATTTGAGTGCTCTACCTGAATGATAGATGTCTAGCATTTAGAGGGGAGAAAAATATATAGCAATGCAGTGTTTGCTGTCAGCACTTTCTTTAACAGCAGTTTCACTGATTTTTAGGAGGCGAGATCCTTATCAAACAGGTTTCTTTTCACTTTCCTTGTAGAAAAAAATGAGGAGAAAGAAATAAAATGTATCTTGGCAAATAAGTTTGGCTTATAATGAAACAGGATGGGAAATGTCGATTTTGTCAGGAGAAAATGGCTGGGGGCTCCTAGTATGTCTTTAAATGCAAATGATATTTTGCCACACTGGACAAAAGTTTTCTAAATTTCATTTTAGAAATGAAAACTTGAACAGGATCAATCAGTGGAAAAATTTTCTGGTCGGAAATGTACATAGTATGTATGGACATTTAATTAAGGCTGAGAGCTGCAGTAGTGCAGTGGTTAGAGTGGTTAGAGTGCAGTACTGCAGACTACTTCTGATGACTCCCAGCTGCCTGCAATTTGGCAGTTGAAATCTCAGCAGGCTCAAGGTTGACTCAGCCTTCCATCCTTCCAAGGCTGGTAAAATGGGGACCCAGATTGTTGGGGGCAATATGCTGACTCTGGAAACCATTTAGAGAGGGCTGTAAAGCACTGTGAAACAATATATAAGTTAAAGTGCTATTGTAATTTCTATTGGTAAAATACAACCATTGAAATTAAGATTCCTTATCAATATATATCCAGTGCTGGCTAACATGCATACTCTCAGAACTGAAGATTATTTCAGCCTCTCATTTTGCTGCACTATATTTAAGAAGACCTCTCCTTTTATTTATTTATTCTAATTTGTCATTCTTACATGATGATATCCAGTAGGGTAGATTATGAAAAGCCAGTTTTGTGTAATAGTTAAGTCATTGGACAAGAAACTAAAGCCTTGAGTTCTAGTCTTGCTTTAGGCACAAGATGGCTGGTTGACCCTCGGCCAATTAGTCTCTCTCAACCCTAGAAAGCAGGCAATGGCAAATCACTTCTGAAAAACCTTGTCAAGAAAAATGATGGGATTTGTCTAGACAGTCACCTGAAGTCAACATTGACTCAAAGGTGTTTGTGTGTTTGTATAAGTATGAGCAATGGTACTTGTTTTTATACATTTAGAACAGGGGTGTCAAACTCACGGCATCCATTGTCAGGTGATATATCATGACTTTTCCCCCCTTCGCTAAACCGGGGTGGGCATGACTAGCACAAGTTGCATCTGGCCCATGGGCTGCAAGTTTGACATTCCTGTTTGAAAGTAGTTGGCAATAATGTTGAAGATACAAACAGACATTTGCAGAAGATCAGATAATTGTTAATCCCATTAATCTTTACCTTCACTTGAGTAAACTAGGTATTCGTCAAAAAACTTCATGTTCCTCTTCTACACTATAACACCTCCCACTATGTTAAATGTAAAATATTATGAGCTGGAAACTTTCTCACTAGAAGCCATCACAGATCATAGCTTCCCCAAAGCTGATGGTTTCCAGATGTATCTCATTACAATGTGCTTTGAATGTGCTGATTGGGAATTATGAGAATTGTCCAACACATGAGAGGGACCTACCAAATTGGTGATGCTGTGTTAGCAAGCTCCCTAGAAGCCATCATTGAACTGAAGTTTGTTCTGATTTACCTTCATCTTGGCCTTTTTCACATATTGCAAATGTGTATTCAAACTAATGTTTCTAAAAGTTGGCTTCCACAGCACATAAATCACCCAGAGGGGTGCTGATGAACAAAAAATTTAATGGAGAAATTATTATCACCTGACAATTACTATAATCACACAAACAGCAGGGCCACATGCATTAGCTTTAGCATGTGGCAAAATGAGCAATCTTGTATCCTTGGTTTTTGGCCTCTAAATGGACCCTGTTGCATTTGCTGACTTCCTAGTCACTCTAAAGTGCTTAATAATGATAGTGTGTTTTTAAATCTTAGTATGCTTTTATAAAGACTATATGCAGGAAGAGAGGAAGTGGAATACAGGTGATGTATGGAGACATGAATTCCATTTATTGACTGTGTGTAACTTGGAATAAATTGTGCACACAACTTGTGTTTGCAGCAATACATTAGCCAAACACTACACTCGCTGTTATACAGCTCTTCTTTTTAAGGAACAATAACAGCCTCTTCTTTTCTAAAGACACAAGCATCTTTTCTATCTGTCTACCAAATGAATTTATTGGTTAAATGCAAAGTTGCTCAAATTATTTCAATGCAATTGAAAGCAGAGTATTTGCTTCCATTGATCACAACATTTGTTAAGGTGAGTTTTCTCTTGGTTTCCTCACCACAAACCAAAAAGCAGTAAAACAAAAATCTGACATATCAAAAATGTCATTCATCTCTTCTCTTTCATTATTTAGACACACAAAGGTAATGAAGACAACCATATCCTCCCACTATATACATTGTCCTCTATTCAGTCAGAAGTCATGTTTCATGTTCTACCTGAAATGGGAGAAGAATTGGAGAACAGGAACCTAGTTACAGGAGTTCTTTTTAGAAGCTATTTAAAGACAGAGTAAGTCCTTAACTTATGTAAATTATATAATGATATTCTTAAAGGTAGTGAAGCGCATGATAGCTGGCAGCGTATGAGAATTATGGTCATATTAAATAAAGATCCAACAGAGGAAGCTAATTATAGACCAATTTCTCTGCCAAATCAACATGCTAAGGTTTTTTACCCCTATGATAACTATAAGATTAAAACAATATATTAATTTTGACCAATGTAGCTTTGTGAAAGAAAATCAAGTCTAAGTCTCCATTAGAAAAAATGTCAAATCTTATGAATATGACAAAAACACAGGTCACCTTTGGCTGTTTCCATTCTTGATGCTTACAAAACCTTTGATTAGAATGAACTTCTGTAGAAAAAATCTTGAATAAATATGTTTTTGCTCTGGTATATTTTAATTGTATAACTCGGTAAAGATAATACTATAATAATAAATATTTAGAGCATAGATATATGAAGGACAGGGATGCCCTTTAACTCCTTTATGATATGCACTTATTATAGTCATTATTATGGATTAGTAGATTATGTAATTATTCATTCAAAATAATAAGCAGTTGCTAAATAACTGTGCATTTTTATATGAACTTGATGTGAATGTATATGCTGATAATATTGCAGAGCTCTTATCTAAACAAATCAAACAGCTGACAATTATTATTCAAGAAATAAATAATTATACAAAACTAGCAGTATTGAAAATTAACTATTAAAAAGAAGTGTTTTTTATAAATTGAGGTTCTAAGATCCAGAAAGAAATTAAGGAGCAATATGCATTAATATCAGTCAAAAGTCAATAAGATACTTAGAAATCAATATACTGAAGAATCTCAGTAAATCAAATGTGCTAAATTAGAATCTATTGCTGCAAACAATCAAAACAATTTTTTAAATAAAAATCTATAAACATTTCTTAATAAAGCAATGGGGCTATACAAATGCAAAGTAATTCTTGCACTTCTCATACGTCTATTAGGAAAATAAATTAATGACTTCCAGCTGACATCGCAGCGATATTGGACGCGAGAAGTGGGTCTCCTCACCCCTGTGCTGAGTTCTCTCCATTGGAGTGCTCCAAAGGAACTAAAGTCACTGTGTAGGGGTGGAGAAATAAAGAGGGGTTCCACACAGGTTGCAGAGAGCTGTGCATTAATTGACTCAGGGCTTTTTCCCTCTTATCTACAATGAGGAGAGGAGGCAGCCACCATGGCTGCCATGAAGCTGGGACAGTGGAGGCAACAAAGAAAGTGCAGGAGCAGTGTAGATGCACAGTGACTGGAGCTGGATGAGAAGATTCCTTTTTTATGTAGACCTTAACTTTAAAAAGAAAAAAAGAGAAAATCCAGGGAAATAAATTACTGATAGAACCATATAAATGTCTTCTTCACTTCTGAAATATATGTAATATGTCTTTATAAAAATATTTGGAGCCCTTACTTCAGCTTAGAAATTGAAGTGTATCTACCTTTGAGGATTAAAGCTATGTGACACATTGCAAAAATATATATAAATGAAATGGATCTCTTCCATTATTATATATCTAAAGCATCTTAATAAAAGAAACCTGCTAAGATATTTTTAAACAGTAAACTATTTGAGAAAGTATTTAATTCAGAGAACTTGGGGGTTGAAATTATTATTTTTAACTGGTAAGCATAACCCCCCAAAAATAAATAAATAAATATACAGAGATGGAGTGTACATCAAATTTCAAAGATATGTGAGAATAAAGATAGTTAAAAATAGAATTATAAAATATAATTATTCTTAACGGGGAATGATGTTCATGACTGATTTTAGTTGTCGCCTTGTCTATGCAAATAATGATGACTTGATTGAAACACAGTTCTCTGCTCTACAAATTTGCACATGGAAACTAATTGAGGGAAGATTGTTGCCAGCACTCTAATCATAACTTTATTTGCCGTGAAACTGTAATTTTGATTGGTTGGCATGTTTGAGCTACTCTATAATATTTGCCATTTCTCTGTAGGTTATAATTGTGCTATTTAGGTCTGTTATACACACACACACACACACACACACACACACACACACACACACACAAATACTATTTTGTGTTGTTCAGACATATTCCTTTATCCTGTTCTGCCCTCTATAAAAAAATACAAGGTGTTTTAACAATGATGTAATACATAACTTGTCAAAAAAGTTACATTGGATAGGTCTCTATTTTCAGTCTACACAAGCAATGTAAAAATGTACATACTATATAGTTAACTATTTAAATCATTCCTTTGTTTCTGACTCATATTACAGCATTGCAATTGCAGATTCATATATTACAGAGTCAACTTTGGACAACCAAATTTTAAATGAATGAATTATCAGAAAGTTGGCAGTTCGAGACCCAGATATTGCATGACAGGATGAACTCCCATTTTTGCTCCAGTTCCTGCCAACATAGCAGGTAAATAAATAGTAACACTTCAGTGGTATTAGGAAAATAAATTACTGATAGGACCATGTGAATGTCTTCTTCACTTCAGAAATATATGTTACATATCTTTATAAAAAGAAAATATTTGGAGCCCTTATTTTAGTTTAGCAATTTAGCATCTACCTTTGAGGATAAAGAACCTAAGAAGATTAACACTATGTGACAGACGGGAAAAAATATAAATGAAATGGATCTCTTCCATTGTACTATATCACATATAGCAAGTAGATAAATAATACCACTTCAGTGGAAAGGTAACAGCATCCTGTGCACAGCAACAAATAGTCATACTGGCCACCTGCCCATGGAAACATCTTCAGACAACACTGGATCCCTCAGCTAGGAAATGGAGATGAGCACTGCCCCTTTGAGTCAGAACATGAATGGATGGGAAAAACTTTACCTTTTTAGGAAGAACTAAGCAGTGGATGCAGCCCATTTATAGACTTCACACTATAAGCAGTGAACCTCCTTGGCCATCTCTGAACCTCATAGAAGAGGAGAATCCACATCCAGTTTTCCATAAGACTGCTTCTTATATGAAATGGAATGACTTTGGAAGACAGGGGGAAGAGATACTTTGAGGGTAGCATTGAATGAGCAACATTTTAGCCTGCAGAGAAAATGTGACAGTGGGAAGCATTCCAAAAGAGACTTTCCCTAATTTCAAAGGCAAAGAGGGAGAAATGTATTTTCAGATTTGCAAGATTCTGTTAATGTAACATTACAACAAGCTAAATGTTAGAGCTACTACATGTAGCTATACTTCTTGGCTAGACCATCTCACACATTTTATGCATTGATATATCCTAGTTAAAATAATGGGTGAAAAGGACATTATTGTTGCCTTGTAATTTCCATAAGATAGTGAGAAAAACAATTCTTTACCTCCAAATGTCAAGGTAAGTTTTGATCATGCAGAATGATGGAGAACAAACACATTTGGAAATGTGCAATTTAATTGTACATTTGGAACATCAGAATTCAAAAACTTGCTAACACACATCAATCTAAAGTCAAATTAGCCAGTTTGCCATAGAGGTCAAGGGTGAATGTGAACTTTAGTTCAACTTTAGGCATAAAGCTTCCAGGATGACCTTGGGACAACCACTCTTTCTCCGCTTTAGGAAGGATGCAGTGGCACACTAATTTCCAAAACATAAAATAGCAGGGACTATTGTAGGCAGTTTCTAGTAACCAACAGAATGCACAAAACAAAACTAACAAACAGCAACATTTTTGTGGTCAAAGATCAAATTTACCTTGAGGAAGTGGATAAGAGGAGGATGGAGCTTTGATAAAACATATATTTTTTCCATTCATAAATCTGGGGTTAGATTACATATCTCTTGATTTTATGGCAAGGCATATAGTAGTAGCAGATCAGTATAAAAAGCTCTGTAAACATCCTTTCAATCCTAGCATTTTCTTTCACTTACTCTCATTCTTTCTCTCCTTCTCCTTCCCATGCTGGAAAGTGACTACAGAAGAGCTGTGGGCATTATTTTGTCCATTGCTGATCGCAAAGTCATTGGGATTTTATAAAATGTTCATTGAATAATGCTTAAGAATTGTGGGTTGAGATTTGTTCCTATAACTTTTATGGGCTTGCAATATCTTAATCCTAATGATTTACCTTCAAACAAACTCCTGGGGGCCGGGGAGGACAAAAACTTTTTTTCTTACCTCTTCAAAATCTTGGTGTGTCTTATACACTGGTGCATTTTATAGTCTAAAAAATATGGTAACTGTTCTCAATCCTAGACACTTTAAGATCTATGACAGGTTACAACAGATGCTTTCAGACTATTCTGACCTAGGCTTTCCAAGAACATGAAGCTAACTCCTTGTCCTGACAAAAAACCCTTTTATTAATTTACTATGAATTCTGCTCATTCACATGCAGAAAAGTCTTTCAAAGGAGGATTTACAGTCACAGACCTTATCTGGCTTGGAGAGCTGACAGGCTGATATATGCAAAACTTGGCAAGGAGTCTTGGCGAATCACGAACCAATTAAGTGAACTAATTTCCTGCAAACTCCACTCCCCTTTCACTCCTCTTTTATTTCCTCTGGGAGAGGCCATTCATCATCCACTTGTGATCTTACTCCCAACTTGTCTTCTGTTCTTTAGCTCTTCCCGTCTGGCAACTCTGTGCATGCACACACTGGTAACAGGCTCCAGCTGTTCATCTGCCTCACTGATATCTGACTCTGATGGGCATCTGATAACTGGCATACAGCTCTGGCCCCCTCTCTGCCTCCCACACAGAGTCCTCATCAGAGCTTTCTCCAGACTCCAGGACTGGCCCATGTTCCTCCCCAACCTTCTCACTGTCCAAATCTGCTGCCAGATCTGCTGGCTGCTGGCAGGCCACAACACAGATTAAACTCAGATCACATCTTGTAATATACATGCTGAGAGAACCCTTTGACCTTGAAGGCAGTGTGGGTGTTCAAATTTACCCTGTAAGCCAAAGCCAAACATATCTTGCCCAGAATCTTAGCAAACAAACCTTAGTATAAACTTTATTGCAAAAGTATAATATATACTTAATAAAAGCAGTTTCAACTGCAAATCAATTCCTACTTAAATGATTAAAAGTTTAGGTGAGGTTACTTTGCTGTAGAAATGGAAATCAGAGTGTTAAACTGGAGGCAAATTAAATCAATACATAATTGTCTAGGATGTGGAAAAAAAACTTGTTGCAATACTAAGGTCTGATGAATAAGTAGATCAGGAAGACTGCTACCTAAGCAATGAAACTTTCAGAGAGAAGCTTCTAGTCTGGATTTCTACCCTGGAGGATTCTTTCTGGACAATTTTTCATCAAAATATTTTATACTGGCTATTATTAATCATGAAACAGTTGATTTGCTACTGAATCCTTGTGCAGTATCCTGGTGCATTTTTTTAAAGGTAAAGGAATTCATATTAAGATTAAGAGACATGTACCTGTCGCATGCTTCATCCAGCCAAGGTTCACTCTGTAATACAAATCATTCATTACTTGGAATTAAAAAAAAAAAAATCTAGGCTTCGGGGGGTGGAGCTGCCGCCGTCGGGAGCTCAACAAAGCTCCTGCCAGGACTCTGGTTCGTATATCTTATAAGATCTATAGATATCTCCCCTTTCTGGCAGAAAGGGGCAGGGAGAAGGTCAGTCGTTAGGATCTCTTTGTAATTCATAGCTTTTCTTTTTGCTGTGAATGGAGAAGAGGTTCAACATTAGCTGAGCCTTTACTCCGGCCAGTTTTCCGCGCTGCCTTTTTTGCAGCCTAGGCAGATTGCCTCCCCCCCCAGGACAAAGCTAAGCTATTTAAAAGTCAATCCGGGCGGGGACCATTCCCGAGGAATTTCTTCCATTACTATTTAAAATACCAGCTTCAATTTCGCAAAAGGCTCCCTTTCTTTTTTAGCTGCGTCACAAGATGGCGATCTCGTAGCTTTTGTGTTTGATGTGACGTACTTAGTTAGCCCGACCCTCCTGAAGGCTTCTCCGTACTAATTGCTAAAAGATTAACTGAGGGGAGCAGAGACTTTGATTTTTGGCTCGCTTGATTGCTTGTCTTTTATTTTTATTCTGGAATGGCTCCCAAATCTAAACAGAAGCGCTTCCTTAATAACATATCTCCAAAAACTGCTATGAAGTCGCTACCCTTGTCTCCTACACCCTCCACAGGAGATTTGCTAACACAAGAATTTCTTCTCAAAACGCTTAATGATTTCAGACAGGAGATTAATCAACTGATATCGGATTTATGTGATCAATTTGATGCTAAAATTGCTCAGGCAAAGCAGGATATGATCGGGGTAATGACAGTCATGACAGATTATATTGCTGAAACGGAGGACAAATTGGAACTTTTGGAAGAAACTAACCTTAATCTGATATCAAAAATTCAAACGTTGCAACAGGAAATTGAAACTGCTCAAAAAGAACTTGTCATGATAAATTATGATAAGACTGCCTTTGCTATAAGAGTTAGAGGACTGCGTGAAAACCAACAGGAGAATTTGAAACAGACCTTCTTTGAGGCTTTCAGCCGCTTGGTGGGAAGTCCGGGACTTAACTTTGATTGGCAGATTCAAAGAATTTACCGCCAGAATTCCTGGGTAGCAAAACAGCGACAGCTTCCGAGGGACATAATAATATACTTTACTACAAGGGAATCTAGAAATGAGATAATACAGAGGCTTTACGGAAAGAGGTTGAGAATTGATGGGGAGGACTTGATTGTTTTTAAAGAGATACCATTTCAAATATTAAGAACAAGGAGACAGTACGCTTTCTTAACCGAAGAACTCAGAAACTCTCAGATTCCATACAAATGGGAAGTCCCAGCTGGTATTACAGTTACATTTGGCAACCAAAAACATCGCATTAATTCTGTCTGTGAAGCCCGAAAATTTTACTACGAGACCCTGAAGGCGGGACTTCCTGATTCATCCGGACCTGGAGAGAGACAAGGAGAAGGAGAAGACAAACAGCGAGACACGTGGCTACAAGGCGGAGGGTGTTGCTTTCCTCTTCCGGAAGGGCAGAAGACTAAAGAATAAAGACTAAGCGTTGTTTTTAAAGCTTTATGATTTCCGTCTGGGATAAAATGGAAAAGTGGCATATCGATGATGAGACATGGAGACTGAAAGAAGCGTTGCTGATTGTGGACATATATTGTACATAAGTTTTGTCTGAACTCTAACTCAAATTGCGCATGAACTATTTTCTTAGGCGAGGAGAGCGGAAATTGTGATCTTTTTGAGTTGTGGTTTGGGACGAACGGAGTTGGGAGGTGCGTGGGAGATGGAGGGGTAGCGAAAGCTTAACTAGATTACCTGGGGCTAGAACGCAAGCTGATGTTTGTTTGAGTTGCTATCTCAATATAAGGTTAAGAAAGATTGGTCGGAGAATCTTCAGGAAAGTGGAGTAAACATGGGAGGAGCAATGAATGTGGATAAAATATATATGTGGATATGGATAAAGGCAGGGTGGAAGGTAAAAAATTTATATGTGGAGGTGGGTAAGGATAGAAAGGGAGGTGTTGGAAATGAAAAATGAAAGAAGTATTTGAGTTTAATGGTGTTATAGAAAGGTTTGGATATTTGGATAAAAAAGAGATAAATTAAAGGTCTGAATAGATAGACAAAGCAATGAGACTTTTAGTTGGGGAATCCTAATTGATCAACTTACCCGGCTCTAATACAGTTTGAAACCCTGCAAGTAGCAAAATAACCGAAATTTGGAATGAGCTACATTGTTTAAGATTTACAGATAATGGGAAGCTGTGTTAACGTAGTGGGTTTATTGACCCTTTTTGTTTCTTTCTTCTTTTTGTGTGTGAGTGTGTGTTTTTTTTTTTAATTTCTTATTTTCTACTATTTTTCCTTTTTCTTTTTGGCTTTACTTTTATCTTATTTTTTTAATTTTAAAGTTAGCTGGCCTTATTATACTCAAATGCTTGTTAAAGAATTATGCCGGGTATGGGACCTGCGAAGCCGTAAGGGGGTTAGGGAGGGGGGATTATAGGGGGGAGGGGGGAGGGTGGAATTACAGTTTCAATCCTTAGAACAATAAGAATTCACTTGTATACTGCGGCTCGTTTTTCTTTTTTTTCTTTTTTTCTTTTTCTACTTTTATTTTAAAAACAAACTGAATTGTATGGATACACCAAAGTGAAGAGAAGAGGGAAAGAGAAGGGAGAAGTAAAGAGGGAGTGAGAGGGAATGTAAGGAGGGTGAGATGGAGGGAGGGGGAGATGACTGAGGGGGTAGGGAAGTAGAAGAGGGGAATGCTGGAGGGGTGAAAGGAAAGTTGGAGGGGGAGAAGAGAGGGTGTATGGGGGAATGAAGTGTTATGTTGGGTTTTTTTTCCTTTTTTTTTTCATGCACAGTATATAAGTGATTGTATAAAATGAAAATGAAAATGAAATAAATAAAATGTATTAAAACCGGAATTAAAAAAAAAAATCTGAGCACGTGCAAATTACCTTTTATAGTAATCATCTCTATAATAATATATCCAGGTATATAATGTTTTGTAAGTGTATTTCTTGTTAGAAAAAGTAATTGTCTCACTTCACTCTGCCCTAGTCAGAGTTTTATATACATTTCTGAGCACCACTGTTCCAAAAAAGCAGTGAGAAATCAGAAGTTTAAAGAAAGGCTACCAAGAAAATGAAGGTATGGAAATTAAATCTCACAAAGAACAAATGTGCACTTGTTTAGCCTAATTTGATAATGCTCTTTGGACAGCTAAAGAATTGTTTAGTAGAGAGAGAGAAGGAGTGGACCAGAGATGGTATTCAGCCAGTTCTGACAGGTTCCGGAGAATCAGTAGCAGAAATTTTGAGAGTAGGGAGGGAATGGGGATTTTGCAGTATCCTTCCCATGCCACACCCACAAAGCCACACCCACAGAACCAGTAGTAAAAATAAATTGAATCCCACCACTGGAGTGTAGTTATTCTTTCTTATCCGAGAAAGCAGGGACAAGATTAAATTAGTAGTGAGGGAGGCCTGCATTCAGAAAATGATTGGAGTGAATAAACTCTAAGATCCCTTTCCTTACTTCCCTTACAACTCTATGATTCTATTATGATTTTCTTGGATGGTTTTAGCACTCAGATTCAGCATTAAAGATTTGGATTCTAAACACAGCTGACTATCATGCAGAGCCATCTATAATCTATTTATATATTTATTTGTTTACTAGTCTTATGTGTTTATATATACAAAGGGTGATTTCCATTGTTTTCTTACTGTAAGAAAGTGAACAAATCAAAATGATTGATGTGATAAATTACATTTACAAAAACTCTGCACCCACAGAATGATCGACCTAGCATGGTGCAAATTAAACTCATTTTGGAAAATATGGTCAAGGGGATTTAAAACTGAGAAGACTGAAAATGACAATCTGATTAAGAAGGGTCCTAGAGAAAGCCTATGATTCCCAATCTTATTGGATAGCAGAGTACACTGAAATAAGATAATCACATATTTTATATGGGATTATCTTATTTTATATCATTTCCTGGTTGACAGCTATGTGGGTTTTTTTTTAAAGATGACAACCAGCACAGAGGTGGTATTCAGCATGTTCTGACCAGTTCTGGAGAACTGGTAGTGGAAATTTTGAGTAGCTTGGAGAAGCAATAAATAGCACCTATGACTGGCCCCGCCCCCATCTATTCTCTGCCTCCCGAGTCCCAGCTGATTGGGAGGAAATGGGGATTTTGCAGTAACTTTCCCCTGGAATGGGGAGGGAATGGAGATTTTACAGTATTCTTCCCCTGCACACCCACCAACCCACACCCACCCACCCATGCCATGCCCACCAGGCCATGCTCACAGAGCCAGTAGTAAACAAATTTGAATCCCACTACTGAAATAGCACCTTGACTTGCATTTAGAAGCAAACAGGTGACCAGCGCCGTTCTCAGAGAAGAAGTATGTTCTGAGAGGTAGAAAAGCATTGCTACAAAAAAGTATAAAAGATTATTTTTTCTTCTTCAAAATTCATTCTGAGAAATGAAATGGCAGCAATTGGATATAAAATACAATGCGATCACAAAACACAAAGACAACCCTGACACATTAAACCAAATTAGTATTAACATTTGAACCTAATTACTTTTGAAATGTTTTAAGCATAAAATTACACTCCAATTTCAAATAAGCAACTTATTGTTAATTCATTGGATTCATCTGTGCTTTTGTATTTTTAATCTGTATGGCAGAAGAGAGCAGTTAAAGTCTAGGGCTGCTGCCAATTGTCATTCAAAGGTTCTCACACTTCGGGGACTTCATTAGTTGTATGACTCACTCCATAAAGCCACACTGAGACCTTGAAGAAAAGACCAAAACAAGATAAAGTGGATTTTTCCCCCCTGGTATTTCTTCATTGCCAGATTTTAGTGGACGTGGCATAACCACATTGTCATTAGATGTTTCAGATGAAAATAGTTTCATAACGGCCTGGTACAGTTTTAGTTTGCTTGCTTGGATACCTTTCAGAATCTGTTAGTTTGATTATAGTCTTTAATTTTACATCAAGCACTATAAATGGCAGTGGGCTTTATTGGATGCATGGCTGTGCATAAGCAATTGGATATCCTGGAGCAATTTGGGATTGTTCCCACCACGCAATTTGTCTGTCCCTATTTCATCATAAAGGGATACTCCATAACTGATGATGACAGGCTAGAATAGACATCAGCGAGATAATCGCTTCCTTTCCCTTCTGCTACTTGGGGAAGCATTAGAATAATTGGAGATTGTTGAGGGAAGTCACAATGTAGAAGCACTGCTGTATGATTTGTTATGTGAGGAATAGCAGTCGTATAGATCACACTAACTCCTCCAAACTAAGCTTTAAATTGTTAAGTGTGAGTGTTCCTTAGCAACCAGGAAAGATAGCCAATCAAATGTAGGTCCAAACTGTTAATTAACTGTAGAGGTTTCTCCTGTTAGGAAGCTGCCCTGCACTGTGTCTTGTTTGTTTAAAGGCTGTTTGTTTCAGCAGCAGCCTTTAGGATTAATGTGTAGAGACTGCAGCTTATTTATTCAAGACATCTGCTAATAATAAGTAGCCCTTGAGTAAGGTATTTGAAGCAAAATGGTCCTTACTTTTGGAGAAAATGTTTATTCATGGCATAAACATCTCCTAAGAAAAGAGAGCAGTCAAGATTTGGAATGTTTTAAAATTACCCAAATATATATATAAAAACAATAAAGTTCCCCAGAGTTGGTCAGCCAATAAATTTATCAGAAAATACAAATATCTGCAAATAGAAGCAGAACGACTATGGCAAAAGAAAGCAAAGACAATACAAAGAGTGATAGGCATCCAAAACATCAGTTGTCCAGCCTGAACTCTATTGACATTAATAAAACCCTATTAGTCCAAGGGTGTCAAACTTGCACCCATGGGATGGATGCGTCACGCACTGGCCACACCCACCCCTATTTTAGCAAAGGGGGAAAAAGTTGTGATACATTGTGTGACAACAACATGATGATGCAAGTTTGACACCTTTATATTAGTCAATTGCCAAAGGCAACTTTACTTGGAATAGCAATAGCATTTAGACTTATTTATTTACTGCAAATTTTTACATGTGTCCCCATTTCAACATTTTGGGCAGCTAATGTCATAAAGTTATAATTCAAAACAATTCCTCAAAAATGCAATGGTTACCCTTAAAATAAAAAAGCCCAAAATCAAATATAAAATAACCGAAAATTATTCCAAAACACTTGGTTAAGAAAGCACCATGTCTATTGCCTTCCTAAAAACTAGTAGCAGAGGTTTGTTCTTGACTTCAGAGAGTACAGGATCATGGTTGGCACCAAGAACATTTGCTTGTGTGTCTTACTTCAACATCACAATAAGGAAGACCCAAAAGCAACCCTTCTCCAGTAACAAATAAAACAGGATGGGTTGTTACGTGTTGAATAGCAGTCATATAGATCACACTAACTCCTACAAACTAGGAACAAACAAAATAGGGATTGAACACATTTTCTATTTCCCCAGAAGTCAGGACCAGAATCAATGGGTCAAAACTACAAAGTAGCAATTTCCGACTAGGCATCAGAAGGAAGTTCATGGTTGTATGAACTGTCAGGTAGTAGGACAGGCTGTCATATAAGATTTCCATTGCAGATATTGAAACAGAAGTTTGGTCTTTTTAAATCAGAGAGCCTATAGAGATACAGCATTGAATATGTGTTGGATTAGAAGACTTTTAACATCCCTCCTAATTCTATTTGGAGAAAACAGATACTGAAAACCCAAGATACAAAAGGTTTTGTTACTTACAACCAGTACTTTGAATTGTATATTGGAAATACATTGGAAGCTAGTACATTACTTGTAACATAATATGAAGTGGCTCTCACTCAGTAGCATGCAGGCTTCCACAACCCCTTCTTGGATAAGACATCATCAGGACATCTCAAGGCTGTGATCCAAACTAAGAAATCTCCCAAAAGGTAGTAATGGCCAATCAATGTCATGAAAATGACCGCAAAGTCATCAGGAGTTGATGTTCACTTGAAGGCGATACCATTTGGCTTGGAAGACTAATTGTTCTTCCCTGGAAGCGCTGGAGAATAATGATTATATTCTGCATAGAAAAATGTATGAGATTGAGAATGCAATTGAATCTCTGGCTTTCTGCCATACCACTACTGGTGTAAAGCTGAAACATTAGACTAACTTTCAATTTTGCTACAGTTGGATTTTATGACAACATAGCACCATGATGTTGAAGGCTGAACAAGTCAAAAATGAAATTGAGAATAAAAAGGGGAGGAAAAGAAGAAAAACTCTTTTCATCTTATAGAATATGATAAAAGAAGGCAGGCAAACAATCGAGGAAGAAGCCCCCCCCTCTCTCTAAACTAGAAAGATGTTCAAATATGTAAGTATTTCTGAAGACAGAAGAATCACATTTCTTTAAAAAAAATCTCTTTGTGTTAGCTGGAGCCTCACAATTATTTCATTCTGCTTTTTGTTTTTTAATCACATTTATCTATGTGTTTATCTATGTGTCTGTGTGTATTTGCACATGCACATGAGCATAGAAGACTAATGATCTCATTTGACATTAAACATCTGGAAGGGGTGGCTTCCAGACAGCACTACTGCCGGTTCGCTCGTGTGTGTGCTTTGTGCACGCATGCACAATGCACAGTGCAATTAAAATTGTTCTGCACATGTGCAGAACTGAAAAACAAGATGACATCAATGGCACCGAACAGGGAACTGGTTCAGGGGCGTGGCAGACCTGGGTTGCTGCCGGTTCCAGCGACTCAGGCCACCATACCACTACCAGTTCAGCCAAACCAGTCCAAACCAGTAGGAACCCACCACTGATCAGGAGTCAACAATAAGTTCTATCAAGATAATTTCATTTCTTTTTTAGTGACAAATTTCACTAGTCTGGCTGACCAAGGTAATTCCATTGATGTATAGCATCTTGATTTCCATGAAGGGTCTCTCATGATAACCTGACAGATAATATGTGAGGCTACTCCTTGCCAGTTAATTTGCCATCAACACCCAAAAACAATTATTGGCTCTTCTCCTCTCCATACCCCATATTTGTCACTTTCTTCTCCCTCTCTCCTTCCCCTCCCTACCTCTTTTCTTTCTTCTGTCACCTTTCTCTTCTCTACTTCTCCTTCCTCTCTCCTTCTCCTCTCTCCTGTTTCCACTCCTCCTTTCTCTCCTCCTCTCCCACCTCTTGTCCAAAGAGAGATTCTGAGGGAAGTTGCTAAGTCCTTGACTTGCGACTGGTCCTAAAGTCCTTGACTTATGACTGGCTGCAAGTCCTCGGCTTACGATTGACAGCCGGCAACAGCTCAGCCACGCCTGATTGGCTAAGACACTGCTGGCTGAGCACGGGCTGCCCGAGGCACTCCTATTGGTCGCCCTGCTTGACAGCTCCCGTATAAATAGCTGTCAAGCAGGGCGAGGTGCTGAATTCTGTCTGTACATAGTTAACTGTTGCTGTTACACAGTAAATAGCTGTTCACTTACCTCAGCCGCCTCACGCCTTATCTGTTCTTTCGAACTTCAACAGAAGTATTAAGTGGGTTTCTGAAGGCTCTGTGCTTCACTGTGCTATCCAACATTTTTATGAGATATTTAGAGTGTAAGAAGGGTGTTCAGCAGATTTTCAGATAACAGCAAGCCAATATCTTAGAGGTCAACATTATATCTAAAATCTGAGCAAGAAAAGTTGCCTCATATATTTTCTCTTTAGATTTAGATTTAACTAAAACTTTCTATTTGAAAAAGAAACAACATTTAATCAAAATGAATAACTTGTATGGGGGGAAGGGGAGGCTATTTTATCAGCCCATCAAGGTGGAATTGAAAGGACTTTGAAAGGCAGTGGAAAAGTACTGTTCATTTGTGATTTATCCAAGTTGGATAATGAAGGTACAGCCAGTTTGCTTTTCATTTTTAAGTCTTGTTTCCAATGAAGGTCTATGGATTTTCTAACAGTATTAATTTTTGTTAGTTCAAACAGCCACAAGAGATTTGCAAAGCAGCAAATGAAACAAACTGCATGCTTCAAACTCAGTATTGAATATTCAGATTTCCTTGTTTAAAAAATAAAAATCTACTTCTTACATCATTTCCAAGTATATACAAAGAGACACAAGAAAGAATATTTAAGGCCCAATTCTCTTGAGGAATTTCAGTATTCCTCTAGTTTACAAAGGAGTGTTCCTCCAGTTTTTTTTAATATATTGATCTTATCTCTTGTAGGATTTAATGTCCCAAACACAATGGCCAGTGACTGCATAAAAATCCTTAAGCAAGCAGGTGAAGGCTTAATATATGGACATGTCTATTTTCTGCAAACTAGTAGCAGTCTTCTTGTGTGATTCTTTCTTTCCAGCTATTGAATTGATTTCTTCTCTCTGCCAGTCCTGAGCTAAGAACTGAACCAAGAGGATCATTTCAGAAAAACAGATACCTCTTAAATAATTAAATTTCTCTCAATCCATCCCCTAAATTTGTCCTTGAGGATTGACAGAGTCTAATAAAAAGTAATAAGGTTCTCCCTTTCAGTGTGTTGACATAACTGTTATTGCTTTAGCATTGCACCTCATATAGCCATCTCCCAACCCATGATGCCACTTATCAAACTATATTATAAGAAAATAATCAATAACCCATTCACAGAAAGAACTTTTCCATCCTATGGCTCGAAAATTAGTCCTGTTTGCAAGGAATTTGCTGCTGTTTTGGGAGGAGACAATCCTAATAAACATTAAATATAGCCAGACTCTAGTCATAGTTTTAACAAGGCCTACTGCAAATACACTTGGTTTACCTTTCCTAGAAATAGTACTATTAGAAGCAGTTGCCAAATATTCAGCTCCAAATTGCCTGCCCAAATCCCATTTGTATAATCCTCTTAATAATATACAATCCAAGTTGCACATACACCCTCACCAGAGTTGTTCCCTTAACACACCTCCTGTCTGATTGTATAACCTGTGTGCCTTGAGTCCAGTAACCATGGTGACGCGGAAACTGTGTTGGAAATTAGTTGGTTTGATTTTGTGAGTCAGGTGACGTAAGGTGAAGGGTCTGGCCCATTAATTCTGGAATCTCCTGAAAGGAGACACACATATTTTGCTCTCTATACTGTTAAAGAATTTCTGATACCTATCAGATCAAGAAGAGAAGTAGTGAAAAGAAAATAGGAAATAATATTTATTTTCGGGTGTTTGCTGTATTGTCTCCCTCCTGACCCTCCAATAACTGATAGCCCACACTAGAATATTTATCTTCCATTTGTGAATCTTCTCCCTTTAAAAATAAAACTAGTTTTGCTGGAGTGATTATAGGGCACCTGGGCTTATTTAAAGCGAGCTAACAAGGATAGCACAGCCTTGGGGTTTAGCTGTGTTTAGCTTGTTCTAGCTTGAGTCAGGATTTATACGATGCAACCTTCTGTGATAGTCTGTTGGGAAACTATTTGTATTAAGTGGATTTTTTAAAAAAAATCTGTAATGATTATATCATTTATCCCTCTTGCTAAGAATACAGATATTATTCAACTTTATTGCACTCTATTTTTCTGGCTGGAAAAGAAAATGAGAAGCCCTTGAGTAGGAACGGAAATACTGTATCTTAAAATAATTTTAGGCTGCTTTTTTAATTGTTTTATACCTTAGAGAATCACTCTATGAAAGTCATGAGAGCCAATTAGCAGCAGAAACAACAATGTTAAGAAAAATGACTAAAGGCAGACAGGCGTTAGACATTTTATGTGGATATATGACTGTTATTTTTAATATACTTGTATTTTTGGCTAAAAAAAACCTTTGCAAAAAATGTTGTTCCAATCACACTTGATATTTCAGGGACTGTCATTGTTAGTAAGAGGCACATTCCTTTCCTTGCTATGAAAAACATGACCAATTGTGGATTTTGTTGGTGCCTGGACACAATTATAACATAGCAGATGTCACAAAAGTTTGCAATGAAGCAATATCTAACATGTATACAAAAACAATCTATAGTAGTTCAGTTTTCTCTTCTGATGTTTTTATTGAGTCATATTCAATTCAATAAAAAAATTATCAGCAGCTGATTGTTCTTAGAATCACCATCATCATCATCACCATCCATTTCTATTTGAATGGAACAAAAACATTACAGAAGTATATATTATTGTACTAGTTGAAGCAAAATTAATATTTATAGGCTGCATGTATGAAGAAGTCATCATATGTGTGCTATAGGAAGATTGTTGTTCAAGATACTAGTTCTTCTCTAGATAATTCTTCATGGCATAGTTTGCCCATAGCACAGTTATCTCTGTTGTTTTGTTTTTCTATTTTTGTTATAGCTTTATATTTTCTTTTAATGCTGATAGCCACCCAGGGCCATGAACCTGAGATGCGTGGCCCTCTAAAAATTGCAAGGATAAATAACAACATAATGTAACACCAAAACATCAAAATAACTGAGGAATTTGGTTAGGCATGGGTTTATGAGCTTATGGCAGATGTCAATACAGGTAGTCCTCAACTAATGACTACAACTGAGCCCAAAATTTATGTGCTAAGTGAAACATTTGTTAACTGAGTTTTATCCCATTTTATGATATAGTTGACATGGTTGTTAAGTGAATCATTGCAGCTGTTAAGTTAGTAACATTGTTGTTAAGTGAATCTGGCTTCCCCATTGATTTTGTCTGTGAGAAGGTCACAAAAGGTGATCACATGGCCCCTGGGCATTTGCAACGACCATAAATATGAACCAGTTGCCAAGCATCCAAACTTTGATCATGTGACCAAGGGATGCTGCAATGTAGTGGTGGGTTCTGGATTCTGTTCCAACCAATATGGCATCCACATGGATGTGTGCAGCGTGTGCGCATGTGTCTCAGCACCTCCGTGAGCCTCTGTGATTCTCCAGCTGCTCAGTGGAGTGTCACGCAGGCACTGTACAACGAGTGCACATATGTGCAACCGCCAAAGGCTTAAAAAACTTGTAAGGAGCTTGGGCAGGTAGGTGGGCCCTCCAGAGCATCATAACGGAACAGTATCCAGTGCTCCGGGCAGGTTCCGGTATGCCTGCAACCCACCACTGCTGCAATGGTTGTAAATGTGAAAAATGATTCTAAATTACTTCTTTCAGTGAGGTCGTAAGTTTGAATGGTCACTAAATGAACTGTTGTAAGTCAAGGATTAGCTGTATAGAATTATATAACAATATAATTCTATATTGTAAGGAATTATTAGAAGTATAACAAGACTTTAGTAGTTCCTCTTATGCATGGGCATACACTAGATTTGAATCAATTATCTTTATTTGAATCCAATCCTCTCTAAATGCATTGAACTGTACTAAGGCCCTCTTCAGTTTGGGAACAATAATTTGATTTAAATATCTAGCAGATCTGGAAGTGGCTTGAGAGCTAATTCAAAATACCTTTAGGACACCACATCAGATCTGACTGAATATCAATGTCTTTAAGGAATTGTTTGAGTGCTTCTACCACACGGTTATGTCCTAGGATGTGCACTTGAATTAAGGTAATTGCTAAAAGTTTCTTATTGTTTTGTCTTGGTCCAAACTGAAACATGATTATCAGAAAGGACCCAAGGATTTGATCTGCTGGGAAGGAAAGCAGTTTAATTCAGTAGGCAAAGAGGTATCAAGGTACAGAAATTTTACTGATGCCAGACTTGTGACATAGAATCACATTGGAAAGGCAACATGGGACTTGAAATATGGTTCTAGAAAGTTTGTGAATTCTCTCCAATGAGGCAAAAGATGTACATGGATTTTATTGTATAACAACAACAACAACAAAAATGCTTCTTTATTGCAATATTCAGCCAGTGCACAACATTCAGTTTTTTAGGCTGATAGAAATGCGGAAAGCATTTTCTGCATATAAGAGAATTATTATAGCTTTCTACGTCAATTTAGGTGTCTGATGAGAGGAATAGTTCATCTGGGGGGGTGGGGGAAGCAATGATGTAATAGTTAAATAGAGATGGTGCTAAATTGCATCCCTTTCAGACTCTCTATTAACAGGAACCTCCTTGATATAATGAATGTAGAGACCACACATGACCTTTTGCAGCTGAATTATCAAATAATATATAAGAAAGAAGAATATTTTTATCTATAAAGGGATTTTGTGAGTTATACCAAAGAAATGCCAAGCAATGCATTTTGGTGAATCAGTAAGCTGCTTGT
Organism: Thamnophis sirtalis; assembly: GCF_051295495.1. Lineage (NCBI taxonomy): Eukaryota > Metazoa > Chordata > Lepidosauria > Squamata > Natricidae > Thamnophis > Thamnophis sirtalis. The sequence continues at coordinate 158,595,388 of NW_028261382.1, forward strand.
CATCTTTTCATTTCTTCACCAGTTGCCAAACTGCTAACAGACCACATATCATTCAATGCCTGTCAATGCCTGTCAATGTCCTACTGATCTAAAGTAGAGACTAAGGGCAAATTCTCATGGGTAAATTAATATGCATTTGTTATGTCCTCGAGTTGCCAGAAAAGCCTGTCAACATAAATTGAATTGCCTCTAGAGTGGAACGTTTAGTGCTATGCTTTAACATAGCACAATTTCGTGACAATAATCAGTGGATCTCCTGGTTTCATTTTCCCTTCCCCCCCCCCCCATGTCACCCAAGCATTGTCTGTAACATGCAAGGAGGCAGGGCTGGGTGACTCCAAGTACTTGGCTGAGACAGAAAATTGTTTGAGTGAATAAAGATCTAAAAGGTCATCATTCCACTAACAAAATAACAGAGTTGGAAAGTCCAATCCCCTGCTTAAATAGGAAACCCTATACCATTCCAGACAAATGGTTGTCCAATCTCTTCTTAAAAGCCTCCAGTGTTGGAATAACTACAACTTCTGGAGGCAAGTTATTCTACTGATTAATTTTTTTAATTGTTGGAAAATTTCTCCTTAATTCTAGGTTGGTTCTCTCCTTAATTAGTTTCTGGCCATTAACAATAACAATTATCCCATCTGGCATGTCAATGGATGGAAAAGAAAACAGAGTAGTTAGAATGCAATATTGCAGACTAACTCTGCCCAGACTGCATTTTGATCCTGACTGGCCCAAGGTTGACTCATACTTCTAAGTTTAGTAAAATGATGACCCAGATTTTCAAGGGCATTATACTGCTTATGTAAACTGCTTAGAGAGGGCTAACTAAGTGCTATTGCTGTTGTTATCCCATGCACAAAATAAAGCTCCCTTCTGCATCACATACCATCTTCCTACACCCTACTGATGACTCACGAGAGATTATATTTTTAAACATGTGAATAATCTTTGGAAGTTACTAACTTTTGAGTGGTAGTAATATATCAACACTGATATTTCCACAATTCTTTTTCAATAGTTTTATATACAGGAATCGTGAGTTGGGATGTCAGCATCTAGGTCATCAGTGAAGGTTTGTGCCCACAACCAGAAGTTGTCAAATGGAGGCATCCTTGACCAATAAACAATAAAGAAAGCAATTTATTATTTATTATTTAACATGGTTAACATTATTTAACATTATCAGGAAAGGTGAAATACTTATCATGTTCCTCTTTGGATCAGCAGGCAGGCACCTTCCTTCCCCAGTAGTCTTGTTTTCAACAGGTTTGTCAGTTGTTTAAAAGAACTGCTGTGCATATGTTTAAAAGCAGGTTTACTAATCTACCAGATAATGTAGGTGATAGTGACATGAATCAGAAACAAATACTGGAGGTATCCATCCATTCTTTGTATCAATTGGAGACTATAAACAATCAAGGGTTTTCTGAGCTAACTTTAATATGTGTATTATCTTCTGCATGGAAAGTCAATTGTGAATTCTGACATAGTTGTTTCTATGGAACATAAATGGGTTCCATTCTGTTACAGAGACTTTGGTCCAATATACACAAGCCACTGATACACTTTGTAGTTAACACAGAGCTACATTTTCATTATTATTTTTTTTAACAACAATGCTGCCATTTGCAGGGAACAACAGTTTCCATGGACTGTTAAACAGTCTGTTTCATATTAGTAAAATTGATTCAACTGCAGATATTGTACAAAATTCCTTTGGGCCATGTAGGGGAACAGGAAGAGCAGAAATATATAAATTAAATAAATAATGCCATCGCACATTTGTGTTTTTCTAAATTAAGTTATGGAGTACACCAAATGTTTCAAGTGAAAATTAGGAATGGAAAAGGATTCAAAACAGGAGGTAGATTAATATATGCCACAGTGTCCTTTTCATTACCTAACAATGTTAGGTATTCATTAACATAAATATCTGTCAGCTCTTCAAAGTTGACTAGGTCAAGAAACGGACACTGCAGGGATTCCAGTACAGCTATTGGTGTATGATGTTCTTCCGTCATGTTTGAAGGGGACCTTGACATCTAACAGGTTATAGGCTGCAGGTGGCTGGTAAGGTCTACACGGGCACAAAATGTTCTGGCACATGATGGGCAGGCATGTGTGGGCACCATTGTTGCAGCATTTACAGCTCTGGCATTGTGGAGTGCTTGCTTCTCTTGTGCTATGGTTGTTCTTCTGTCCTCAGATGTTTGGCAGCCTCAGTGTGCACCATGTTGATCAGTCTTGTGCCAGGGTTTCCCAGGAGGTGGTATCAATATCCAGGGACTTGAAGGAGGCTTTCAACATTGTATAATAATAATACCTTGACAGCAAGCTTCTTTTTGTCCTATGTTGTCATCTCTGAATTCCTTTATAATGTCAGCAAAAGGAAGAAACAAATGCAACATTTATGACTGAACATATTTGATATATGTGCATTAAAAGGTTTTTGTATTTTAAGTAATTGTCTCAAATTTTTAATTGAATAAGCCAGCCTGTAAAGCAATTGTTAGGACAAACCACCATAGATTATTTGCTAGATTCTCAGTGGACAACACAAAACTAAACACAAAGTTGAAAATAAACTTTAAAAGTGTTTGTTTGCCAGAATTAAGGACATGTGTTTTGTAAAGCACAAATTCCAGCAACCCTAATTCTCTGAGCTTGCAGAATAAGAAGAATGAGCCAAAATATTTCCTGGAAGGTTTTAGTTATCTGTGCATTAAGAGACAAAACATAAACAATGGAAGTTTAATATTCTGCCGTTTTTGGCAAAGGACTCTTAGGATCACTTCAAGGCTACAAAATATTTTGTAAAATCCAAAAGTTTCTCCCTAAGGATTTAAATAGTTTAAAAGATTAGAAGTTCAGGAAGCTTATCTTCCAGTAATATAATTGTGTCATTGTATACAATCCAAGATTTGTCAGGTAAAAATCAGGACAGAGTAAAAATAAAACTAGTTATTTATTTTTATTTCTTTGCAATGTCCAACTCCTTTAATACATCCTATATTTTTTCCATACTGAAGCCTTAATCCTACTGGTTGTACCTTCATTCTTTTTACTTCCTCTTTGCACTTGTTTTTGTCATTCTGGTTATATTTCCACTTCTTTTTGGTTCCTCCTGTTTAGATACACTGGGCTGCTGGGGGAAAAAGTAGACCATGGTAACAAAAGGATTGCCTTCCCCAGTGCTGCTTATGATTTGCTTATGATTTGATATGATACATGAATGAATTCGTATATAGGATACTTCAATATACCTGTTAAAAAAGCTTTTGTAAAATTCAGAATGTGACACAAAGTCTTTGACCTAGAGATTTGTAGAATACTACAATGATTGCGATACAATGCTAAAACCTCACTTTTACCCTCATTTTTCCATTTGGAAATAGTTTAAAGCCATTATACATTACACAATGATTTTGTACATCAAAGTAGAATGTAATAGATAAATGAGTTAGGGAAGGAAAGTAGTGGTTCCCATTGTCAATCAGAATAGAGGTGGAAGGGACCTTGGAGGTCTTCTAGTCCAGTGGTGGGTTCTGGATCTGTACAGGTTGGAACGGGTCTGGTGTCGTCCACATGGATGTGTGCAGCATGCACATGCGTCTTACTGCTTCCGCAAGCCTCCGCATTGCTCCAGCTGCTCAGTGGAGTCTGAGCAGCTGTATGCGCCGTGCATGTGTGCAGAAGCGCAGAATACTTAAAAGACCAGTAAGGAGCTCGGGCAGGTGGGTGGGCCCTCCGGAGCACCGTACCAGAACGTTATCCAGTGCTCCGGGCAGGCTCCGGTATGCCCATACCAGGGCATACCGCCTGCAACCCACCACTGCTCTAGTCCAATCCTCTGCTCAAGCAGGAGACCCTATACCATTTTAGATAGGTGGTTGTCCAGTCTTTTCTTTTCAACCTCAAGTGAAAAAAGCCTTTACAATTTCTGAAGGCAATCTTCAGAATTGTCCTCACTGTTAGGAATTTTCTCCTTAATTCCAGGTTGCTTCTCTCCTTGATTAGTTTCCATCCATTGTTTCTTGTCTTGCCTTCTGGTGCTTTGAAAATAAGTTGACATCACACACACACACTCTTCTTTGTTGCAGTCCTTCAAATATTGGACTACTGTTATCATGTCACCCCTAGTCCTTCTTTTTTATAGATTGGCCATACCCAATTCCTGCAACTATTCTTCAATGTGTTTTTGTCTCCAGGTTTTTATTTATCTTCTTTGCACTTTTTGGAATGTGCTGACCAGTGGTGGGTTTCAAAAAAATTTGGAACCTCTTCTGGTAGATGTGGCCCGCTTTCCGGGTCCACTGGTGGAACCTCTTCTAACCTGTTCAGTAGATTTGACGAACCGGTTCTACCGAATAGGTGCGAACTGGTAGGAACCCACCTCTGATGCTGACCAAAAGTGGATGCAGTATTCCAGTTACTTACTAAGGCTTTATAGAGTGGTACTAATACTTTACGTGATTTTGATTCTATGCTCTGTTTATACATCCAAGGATTATATTAGCTTTATTTGCTGCTGCACACTACTGGCTCACATTTAAGTGATTTATCACTAAACATAAGATGATGTTTAGTGACAAATTAAAAATCTGTACATTCAAGCTATTGAAAAGTATGACTGCAATATCAATAGAAAAAAGGATGGAAAATTGGGTTACATGTGGTACAGAAAACTATAACGTAATTTTTCTACCATTGTACAAACAGAAACACAATTATTCTGCTATTTTCCATAAATAAACTCCCTGAAGGACAAATGGATCTGTTGAAATTTGTTCTTTGTCAATGATAAAATCGCCATTATTTCCATCTATGCTCTGGAAGTACCATTCCACAATATAGAGAATTGTATATAATTTTGTTCAAAAGTGAACTAGTTTTCTTGATGTATGATTTTTATCTACAAATAAAGGTTTATTTATGTTCAGCCAAACATACTTTGTTGCATATTCTTCTTCCTAAACAATATGTTTTTTTCATGCAGTATTCTTAAACTTAATGTACTTATTTTTCCACCCCATAATGACAGAGACTAATAAAATTATTTACTGATGCTGACTGCCACAATAGGTGAATTCTGCATTAGAATAGTTTCATGGATTTATTTTAGACATTAGCGAGGAATTGTCTAAATTGGTAATTTTTAAAGTATTTTTATCCACACGCACAGAATACAGTCTAGGAATAGTTATACACTTTTATCCTTTTTATTGCTATAAAAAAATGTAATACTTGACTTAGCCAGCACTGTGCCAAAATGATTTGTGAGAAACTATGCTAAAGCTGCAAGCATTACTAAAGAAATAAACACAAAGTATCTGGCAAAGATGCTTCTTGTTTGAATCTATTTTTTTAATTCAGTGTTATTTTTTTTCCTGAGCACATTGTTCTGCACATTGCCAGGTTATCCTTATTCTTGAACTGTGCTCACCTAGTTCTTTCAGCAAAACTATCAATAAATAGTGGGTAAAGTGTTGTTGTCGTTGTTTTAATCAATCTGTTTGTCACAAATCTGACTGAAATCTGACCAGTTTCGCTTTAGCAAGTGTGCGTGTATGTATATATGTATGTGTATAGATACACACACACACACATACACACACACACACACTACCCTGAGGAAGAGGGAAAGAATCAAATGATTTTAAATTATTGTTCCAATAATCAAGTCTTTAAAAGTTCTGGAATAGTAAAAGTGCTACACCAGGAATGAGAAATCAGCGTCAACACTGCTGAATATATGAGAGGTGGAATGCAACAGGTTCTGACCAGTTTTGGAGAACTGGTAGTGGAAATTTTGAGTAATTCAGAGAACTGATAAATACCACCTCTGACTATCCCTGCCTCCATCTATTTTCTGCCTCCCGACTCCCAGCTGATCAGGAGGAAATGAGGATTTTGCAGTAACCTTCCCCTAGAGTGGGGTGGGAATGGAGATTTTAAGAGTATCTTTCCCTTGGAGTGGGGAGGGGAATGGAGATTTTACAGTATCCTTTCCTTGGAGTGAGGTGGGAATGGAGATTTTAGAATATCCTTCCCCTGGAGTGTAGTAAAAAAAAATGAATCCCACCACTGGATTATACAGCCTTAACCTACTTTTATTAAGATAGGTTATGATATCAATCTGGGAAATCTAAATATACTTCTCCTGCCCTTCTTTTTATCATCATGTGAATTTGTAGGGTGTCCCTTGCAGACACTTTCATACCTTTCCCCCACCACTCTTGGCTTCTGTAAAGTTTGTCTGCTCATTGCTTTATTAACAGCTCTTTCCATTAAGGTCATTCTCTTCATTATGCACAACCAGTTGCTAAATTAAATTGCAGTCACCTCAGACATTAATAAGTGATATTTAGAATTTCATGGGCCCAGGATTCATGGCCCTAATCTAAATTCAATTTCCTACTTGAGCATCATAATAGCACCTCTTTTTTTAGTCAACCACAGGGAAATCCCTTTTCTAAAATATCCTGGGGATGGGATGAAGGGGCAAATGGTACCACCATTGCAATCATGTAAAGTGCACTTTGATCGGATGTCCTGGCACAAATATATAAACAAGTCATTGTGTGATGACTTCATGATGCTCATATCATCATTTGGTGCCATTGTGGCTTGTCATGCATGCTATGTTGATTTTACTGATTAATTGGCCCAGAAACCAACCAACCAAACAAGAAGTGGTTCACTACTTCACCATGGCTATCAACTATCCCATCTTCTGGTTTCACTTTTAGTGATATAAAAGAGACTGGTGTCCTCTACAGGCTACAATTCACTATTATCACTGTTGAATCAATGAACAAATTTGTCTCCAAGATAAATACATTTTGCTTTATACAATTGGAGAGATTGTATATATTCTGCAAACCCCAGTAGCAATTGAAGCAGGAATTTCCAATAATCTTTTTTTTCTGTCCCAAGCATATTAAGATTTGAAGGGAGAAGGAATTGATTGGTAGCTTTCCTTCCTATTGTGTACTTTTGTGTGATTCCACTAGTACAAGACAAATAGTATTATTACAAATTAAACAAGCACGATACTTGGGATGATGACATAACCCATCATATGTTAGATGATGACATAACCCATCATATAACATGGTGACATATGTTATATGTCACACAGTTTTTCCTGAAAATATTGGAAGGGAAAACTAATTTCTAGGTTCCTTTCAAATAAATTCCTGAAATTAAAATATTTCACAATGAAGCAGGGACATTAAAGGGAATGAACATGTAATTGGTGTCTTTGCCAATGGCCCTTAAGTAAATTTGATTATGCCCTAGCAATTAAATAAATTTAAAATAAAATCCACACCTGAGATAAACTTGAGCTTTTGTAATTTGGAATATTTGCTGTCATCAAGAATTTTTATAAATTAAGTTGTTGCACCTGTTTCAAATTCTTTCAACTACTTTAGCTTCACCTATAGCCTTTATTTCACATAAATATCTCACCCTGGTAATTATTGAAACATGTTGTCTTTGTTTAAGCTCTATTGGATGTCTAACAGCGCATGTACATTGTATGGTTGTAAGAATGCTATAATAGGCTTCTTAGAAAAGATATAAAACAATTCAGGAAATGTCCTTCATCTGGGCTCTGCTAAAGCTGTGTATATTGTGTATTGACTGATTATTGTAATTAGAATTACATGATGTTGCTATGAATACTGTTCTAAGAAACAACTTGGGTTGATGCTAGAGCATACTCCATCTGACCTCCAAGCTGAATATTTTAAAAGCATCCAAAGAGCAGAAGAAAATAGAGGACGGTGACTGGGGGAAGATTGTTACCCTGGTGCAGGGCTGTCAAACTCCCTGCCCATGGGCTGGATGTGTCATGGCTGGCCAAACCCATGCCTGGTTTAGTGAAGAGGGAAAAGGTCCTGATAGATCATGTGATGCCACTGTGATTCTATGAGTTTGACACCCTGCCCTGGTGTGAGAGCCAGAAAGTGGGAGTATCAGTCCAAAGCATAGAAGAAACCAGAAAGAGCACAGTGGTGGTCTTGCCATACCCATGAAAACCAATTGGGTGATCTTTGGCCAATCACTCACTCTCAGCCCAACCCATCCCAGAGCAATGAAATTGGAGGAGGAGGATTTGTTGGATATCTTTGTCATCTTGAGTTATTTGTGAGATAAAGTTGGTTATAAATACATTAATAAAATAAAATAAAATAAATACAATGAATAAAGATCTAGTTCAACAAATGAGGAAAGAGTTAACCAAATTCAAGAAATAGAGCAAAATGCAAGACTTTTTTACCATTTTATTTTTTTTCTGTGCTAACAAAAATGCTTTGCCAGACGTTTCTTTTAAAGTAATCATATGGTGCCCAATAACTGTAATCTTCAAAGGCTTTTTATCAGTACAGAACATAAACAGATGTTTTTTTCTCAAGGAAAAGAATCCTTTCAATAAACATCCAAATCTTAAATCAAGTCCATCTGAGTCCCCAATCTGTCCAAAACTTTCCAAAGCCAACAATAATCAACCATTTTTGTTGTATATTAATTTGTAATTTGTAATTTGTAAGTTTATTTAAAGGCCGCCCTTTTCCCTGAGGGGACTCAGGGCGGCTTACAACTTGTGGGGAAGGGAATACAGACAGTGACATATAAAAACAATACATAATTAAAAATAGAAACAACATTCATCATTCGGGTGGGGGCGAATTACAATCTTTAACCCCAAGCCTGACGGGATAGCCAGATCTTGAGGGCTGTGCGGAAGGTCTGGAGGGTGGTGAGGGTACGAATCTCCATGGGGAGATCGTTCCAAAGGGTCGGAGCTACTACTGAAAAGGCTCTCCTCCGCGTGGTTGCCAGTCGACACTGACTGGCGGATGGGACTCGGAGGAGGCCTAATCTGTGTGATCTGATAGGTCGCGAGGAGGTAATTGGCAGGAGGCAGTCTCTCAAGTACCCAGATCCACTACCATGAAGGGCTTTATGGGTGGTAAGTAGCACCTTGCAGCGCACCTGGAGACCAACAGGTAGCCAGCGCAGCTCGCGGAGGATAGGTGTTATGTGGGCGAACCGAGGTGCGCCCACAATCGCTCGCGCGGCCGCATTCTGGACTAGCTGCAGTCGCCGGATGCTCTTCAAGGGCAGCCCCATGTAGAGCACGTTGCAGTATTCCAGCCTAGAGGTCACAAGGGCATGAGTGACTGTTGTGAGAGCCTCCCGGTTCAGGAAGGGTCGCAACTGGCGTACCAGGTGAACCTGGGCAAATGCCCCCCTGGTCACAGCCGACAGATGGTGGTCAAAGGTCAGCTGTGGGTCCAGGAGGACTCCCAAGTTGCGAACCCTGTCTGAGGGGTATAATATTTGGCCCCCCAGCCTGAGTGATGGAACACTAGCCAAATTATTGGGAGGGAAACACAACAGCCACTCGGTCTTATCCGGGTTGAGTACAAGCTTGTTAGCCCTCATCCAGTCCCTAATGGCTTTAAGACCCCGGTTCATCACGTCCACCGCTTCATTGAGTTGGCACGGGGCGGACAGATACAACTGGGTATCGTCCGCGTATTGGTGGTATCTTATTCCGTGCCTCCGAATGATCTCGCCCAGCGGTTTCATGTAGATGTTAAATAGTAGGGGGGATAAGACCGAACCCTGCGGCACCCCATATGTTAGGGGCCTAGGGGTCGATCTCTGCCCCCCAACTAACACCGACTGTGACCTGTCCGAGAGGTAGGAGGAGAACCACTGCAAAACAGTGCCTCCCACCCCCACCTCCCGCAGTCGTCGCAGAAGGATACCATGGTCGATTAAACTAAAAAACAACTGTTTTTTTTAAGAACTGAAATCACCCAGTGATTTCAATGAAGTTTTTCTTCTTAATATTTAAAGAAAGTGAAAGAATAAAAATATAAAGTTCAAATGATTAAGACATGAGCTAGTTGAACTTGGAATTCATATAAGTGACAAAATCTGCTATTAGCCAATTGCAAGCTAACCACAAACACATTTTTTTTGTCATTTGATTGCAGAAATGCAGCTGAACTGAGCATATAGTTACTGTAATCTGAAGATCTCTCTTTAATTCCAGAAAGATTTCAGCTGTCCAATTCCTGTAATATGTTGCTTTTCAGCCACAATGTTCTTCTGTTTTACAGGAATTTGGTTGGTGTGACTCAAATGTTTGACTCATAGTGACAGGAGGTTTTTTTTAACCATTTAACACTTTATTAGCATTGCTTGTGTAATTGCAGAGGATTAAGCTCCATTGAATAAAACTAAAACTGATTTACAGGTGGAATTAAAAATCACAGTTTTACATGAAAGAGATGAAAACAATGAATTTACAAATGAAAGATGTTGATTCAAAACTGACGAAGAACTAAAAATAATAAAGCAGATGACTGCTTTGGATTATTTCTTTAAACTGAATCTACAAGAGGAGTTTGCTAGAGTTGCTACATTAGAAGTGCAAAGGAGTTTTGATAAAGATGAAGAACTCTTGAGAGAAGGAGATTATGAGAAGACAGATGCTAAAATATTCATTGAAGGTTTTAAAGATTGCCTGCAGAAAGAAGAAAGAATGCAAAATTAATGTATCTGATTAAGGTTAAATTAATGGATTGTTATTTGAAGAGATTTTAATGCCTTTTTATAAGGGCTGGATGACAAAGGATATTTCTGGTAATGTTTACTTGGTTTTTGACTGGGTCTGAACCTTGATTATTTGAAGAGAGGAAATGGGAATGGAATTTATTTAAAGGGAAAGTATGCAGCAATAGCACTTAGACTTATATAGCAATAGCAATAGCAGTTAGACTTATATACCGCTTCATAGGGCTTTCAGCCCTCTCTAAGCGGTTTACAGAGTCAGCATATTGCCCCCAACAACAATCCTCATTTTACCCACCTCGGAAGGATGGAAGGCTGAGTCAACCCTGAGCCGGTGAGATTTGAACAGCCGAACTGCAGAACTGCAGTCAGCTGAAGTAGCCTGCAGTGCTGCATTTAACCACTGCGCCACCTCGGCTCATTTCACAGTGCTTTACAGCACTCTTTAAGTGGTTTACAGAGTTAGCATATTGCCCCCAACAATCTGGGTCCCCATTTTACCAACCTCAGAAGGATTGAAGGCTGAGTCAACCTTGAGCCAATGAGAACGGGACTGCTGGCAGTGAGCTGAATTAGTCTTCAATGCTGCATTCTAAGCACTGCACAACCACAGGTCTTTTATCTTAAAATTTACATTATAATTTCTGATAACTCCTGCTATGAAGTTTTAGAGATGAATTTATAGAAACTGTAGTACGATATGGAATGAAAAGATGTTTAATTTTAACATAAAGAGGTGGTGGTAATTCTTGCTGGGGAAGAAGGGGTGATTTCTTTTTTCTCCCCTCACCCCTATTTTTATTTTTTTATTCTCCTTTCATTTAATTTTTATTTCTCCTTTCATTTAATTTTTTTAATATATATTTATTTTGTTGTTGTATAAGTTTTACTTGCATAATATAATCCTTAATAAAATTATTTTTTTTAAAAAAAACCATAATAGCTTTGCTAGAATGAAGGACAGAGGAAGAGAAAATCAGGGGATGAGGACGTTAGGAAAGGCCTTAAAAAATCTACTGTGAAAGAAAAAAGAAGGAAGTAAAATAAACATTCTATTATTCTGTTAATATTCAACATTACAAGACCAAAAAATATAGAGAAACTATGAGCCACAATCAACTAGAAGCCTTTATTTTTATTTTTGTAAAAGTGTTTAGAAAATATTACATGGCTGTCCATCTTACATACATGTCTTTATAATGGAACTGAAATGTTTAGAAATTGTGTTAAAAGTTTGTAGGTATCGATATGTTTTAGGAACAAGTATGGTAGAGCATTCCACAAAATAATTCCCAACCATTGTTAAGTTCAGTAACAAATGAGAAGTTTTGGAATAGAAGCTGTTTCTTTTTCAAATTCCAAGCTATTTGTATCTACTGCTTTAGGAATGCATCAGCTCCCATGAAGCCTGCCTTCTCCTCCTGACAGAATCAAACCTTCGTCCAAATTACAGAAAAAAGATATAAAAATAATTTTTAGATGGTATGTGACTCCAAAGAAATTGTCATGTATTACTGAAATAAATCAGCTGGAATAACTTCAACAAGGACAGGATATATTTTACTGATGTACGTGCTGGACATTACAGTTTAATTTAACTATGAAATGCTTGCTTTATTTGAAATGGAACTGATAGTAAGTTTGTATTAGTTGAGTCTACAGTTTATAATTAACAGTGGTCTTTATTAAACAGAGTAATGTTTTTCATAGGTTATAATTAGTACATGTAGTAGCTTGGAAAAAGATTGGCCCAAAGATCAATCCAAAAATATCCTGAAAATGTCAGCATTATACATTATTTTGGAAAAAAAACACTTATATTATTGTTCAGATCAAAGAAATAAAGTCAGCAGTACATAAACATCTTCACTTTAACCCCAGTTAATTGCTCTGAGTCATATTCAAATACACTTTTATTCTAATTAATTTTGCACTTGGTGTAACTTTTAAAAAAAATAACTCATGATAGTTTCAGGATGACAGCTGTTATTTCTCTCCTATGGAATCTCTGAAAAATTACGCAAAAATTATGATGGTGGAGGAACATTATATTCTCCAATTCCTCCTTATCAAGAGGCCTTCAAGAATGTCAAACCAACTCTTCTCTTAGGAAAATTGAAATGGAAGACATATTTCTCTGTACTGTAACCATAAAGGGGACATTGATGGTGTCAGTTTATTGTATGTCAGTGCAGCTTCCTATTCAAATATTTCCTTATCATTCACATTTTTAAATCATCCAAAACCATACTAACATCTACCACGACTCCGTATAGTGAGTTCTTTCTTTATTAACAGGATCTACTGCTGTGTAAGGACCGACCTCAGCTACCTTTTAAGGAAAATAAAACTCTTGAAATTTGCATTACAAAAGGAACTTTTACTGAGAGATAGTGACTGCTATAGAGAAGTCAAGCAGAGTCTGAAATTAATGCACAAAGTGTTAAGCTAACTTTCCCCTTCAATCCCCACCCCAATACTCCATGTCCATCAGTAGCCAATAAAATGCTGCAAATATGCTTTTAAAATTCTGAGGCAGGATGGGAAGAAGATGTTGTTCTCAGGACACCACTACCTTGAATACCAGGCTGAAACTGGCTGAGAGGGAGTCTGTACAGATGGCTGATTCTCTCCTCCACCCCCGCGAACTCCCAAGCAGTTACAACAAAAGTAAACAGATGCAAAACATTCAACCCATGAAGCCTCCTCATTGTCAGAATGGCAATGTTCTGACAGGACCTGACATGCTGATATTAATGCTGCTTTTTATGGGGAGGAAATTCTTAATCAAAATCATTGCAGTCAGTGCTAACCAAATGAATTTTTCCTTTTGGAGTTAGAATTGCTCCCCCTTGTTGCTGCAGATTTGTATGGATTCCCTTCCTTTCCCTCTTCTCTCTTCCAACAAACTACGTCTAATTGTATAAACTTCAAAACTTGGTAAGAAAAAAGTAGACTTGGTACATTGCACTTGGTCATGACAATGGAATGGCAAGGCAAAGCAATGTCAAGATGTACTTAGAAAATGAATAAAAACCAAAACATTTCAGACTAATTAATGACTGTTTCCTGTGTATTCAATTCCACACTGTTACTGCCCAACATCTGCATCAGTCTGAATTTTGAACAAGGACAAAAATTGCATTTATTCTGATATTTATTTCCCTTACAGATGTACTTTTCAATGTTACTTTCTCTAGCATATATCATTTGATGGAATTTTTATTAATATGTGCATTTTTGTGTGCATTTTTTTCAACTGAGAACATCACTGAAAAATTCGGAAACTTTTACCTTTTAATTCAGGAAGTTTAAATATTAAAAGTTCACATATTTATCCAGATGAAGTAAAAATGCAATCCAAAGTACAACTTCCTCCATATTTAAATAAAAGTTGCAAGAAAGTCCCCCAAATCATTAGAAACTAATATAGAAATTGGAATCCACTATTGGTAAAGGGAATGGGAAGACAACAATTAGGGTGAAATTTAAATGGATTTTCAAGACTAATTTAACCCATTTAAAGGAAAATTATTGTTTGGAAACAACTCAGATAAATATCAAGAATGAAAAATAAAGTTTTCTAAATCTGCAACAATGAATTCCATATTGATCTCCCTCAGACATACTTGTACTGAAAAAATTCTGCTTTCAAAAAGCTGTCCCATTTAACCAGGATGCCAAGGTGGGATATTCCTATATTAGTTGTGCTTTATAAACCTTGAATTTCAGACTTTTTATATCTTTTTCTCATTAGAAACGCCATTAAAAATCTCATATATGGTATCATATGATGCAGAAGTGCAGCTGAATCTATTTAACACCATGATATTAAATATTCCTCAAGTTAATTTTAAGCAATTGCAACCTACAAATAGTTTTCTTTAAGATGTAACCTGGAAAAAAAAGCACAGCTTACTTAATACTTTCACAATTTATCCATGGAATTTCTGGGCAATTATCTTCTGTACCAAAACTGTTTATCTAATACAGCAGAATATAGAAGTATCAAAAAGGTTATCTGGGAGAACGCCTTAATATTAACAGTAATATTTTCACCTTATCTCAGTTTATTGACTATGTTTAAGTACATTGAACTGGATTATTAATGCTTATACAGTTAACAAAAAAAATCTATAATAACTTGATGCATCAATGGGAAAAGCTAACTATAAATGATAAGCTGGGAAAAGCTTAAACCATTTTTAAGAGAGTAAATATAATATTCAAAGGAAAATTGAAAATATCAATTGAAACAATAAGAAAAGAAAAAGGGTAGGGGATACCTCTTCCTCTTCTTCTTCCTCCTCCTCTTCTATCATCACCTCCTCCACCACCATCCCCATTACTAACACTATAATCATCATCATCATCATCATCATCATCATCATCATCATCATCATCATCGTCTCTACTTATTTGTGCAGTATATTTGAAGCTACCATAAAATTAACCTTTTTTATGGACAGAAGTTTGTGATTGTGTGTAACTTATGGATAGCTGATTTCCCCATTGGCAGGAATTCTTCCCTCAATATTTTTTTTTGTGATTTCTAAGCTTTAGGGAGTTCAAGCCAAATTATTAGACAGCATTTCAATTCTTCATAGGAACTGCTGGGATATTTTTGCAAATACCAAACAAATTTTTTTCTCCATAATTATTTTGCAAGAAGCTTATGATACAGAAATGGCTTTTAAAAATTTTATAGACTTTTCAAGAGAGCTGGGTCTTTCCGTAACATGTGTAGAATTTGGTAATGTAAGCTTAGTCATTTGTGCCTTGAGTGAGAACCCTGAATTTATGTGTTACATCATCCATTTGTTTATTTTCTTGAATGTCCATGATATTCTCAGAAATCCCCTACAACACCAAACCAAGTGTCAATACTTTTCTTTGCTCTTCTTCAAAGTTGAACTTTTGTTTCCAGAAAGTCATTGCCTGAACAAAACTATTTTTTGATAGGTATATATATATATATATATATATATATATATATATATATATATATATATATATATATATATATATATATATATATATATATATATATATATATATACATACATACACATACATACATACATACATACATACATACATACATACATATATTTTATAGCATGTGAAATTAAGCCTATTGTGCAATAGTAGAGCCAGTTTGGTCCAATGGTTAAGACACTAGGCTAGAAAGCAGGAGACTATGAGTTCTAGTACAGCCTTAACTCTGAAATCCAGCAGGGTGACTCTATGGAGGATGCAATGGCAAAGCCATCTCTACAAAAACCTTGCCAAAGAAACTTGTAGGTGCCCACCAGCAGCGAACTGTAATTCAAAGGCACCTCACCCATGCCAAAGAAGGACAGCACAACTTTTGATATTACTGTATTGGGAACATTATCTTTGTCACTCACACAGATCTTTCAGACTCATCCTATTCAAGGAGAAATATACAATATTAATCTAGCACAAATTACCAATGTTATGATTTTTAATAAAGAGGAAATCATGCACGTTGGATAAATGAGTAAGACTCAAAGCCACCGAGAGTTGGAAAAATGTCATTATTTCTGGAACCAAGTTACTCTAGCTGTTTCCAAATCACACTTTTGGTTCCTTTTTTAATTAATGATTTCATTGGATAGGTGTAGGTTTGCTAAAATATGCATATGATTAAAGGTGGGAAATGTGTACTACTTGATATGAAATAGCTAATTAATTTCATATGAGAAACACACACACCTACATACACCTACAAGATAAGATTAATCTTCTTCACAAAGATGGTTATGCAACTTGACATTTATCCTCAAAGCACCATAGGTGCTTAATGAGAATATTCACCTCATGCCAGGCTATTATGACATCTCTTTACTAACTAAGAATGTACCTTTAATAATTGATCACCCACAGGCATTTCATATATAACAAGCATCTTGTCCTTGAGTGCTTCAAAGCCATCTTTGTGCATGCTAAACAAGGCATCTTTGTCAGGCACTCAGCTTCTGAAGTGTGCACAGAGTAGACATGCACACTGAGCATTTCCTTCCTTGGAAGAAGAACGTCTGTTTATAATGGGATGTCAGTTCTCTGCATTGACACTAGCATGCTTCTATATGAATATTAACGTCTGTCATCTTTTATAATTACCTGAACCTTATGGCCCTTTTCTCCCTTTGTAGGTATTTAAAATAGAAGAATATTAATTCCCCATGCATTGATCATTTATAATTAATAGGGAATATATTTTTGAACTCCATTGCGTATTTGTAAAAAAAAAAAACTTGTTTTAATTAACGTAACTCTCTATCTTGCTAGGTAGTTTTAATATCTGAAGCTCATCACTTAAATAAGATATTGTATTTATGTATTTATTTAAATTTATATTGAACTTCTAGGGTAAAAAATCTATTGGAAAGTACTTATGGGCTTGATTTAGTAAGCAGTACTATTTGAGGGGGGGGAATGGTGCTAAGTTGCGGTGGTGAAGTTTCCTGTGGTTAAAATAGTTCTCATACTTCAGTTCTTCCATATCTTCTATATTTTGGCATATTTAAGACTAAGCTATAGTTTGATGAACATATTAACAGAGTTGGAAGGGACCTATGAGTCATCTAGTTCAACTCCCTGCTCAAGCAGGAGACCCTACACCATTTCTGACAAATGGCAGCTCAATTTCTTCTTGAAAGTCTCAAGTGATGAAGCTCTCACAACTTCCAAAGGCAAACTGTTCCATTGGTTGATCATTCTCACTGTCAGAAAGTTCCTCCTTACTTCTAGATTGAATCCTTGGTCAGTTTCCATCCATTATTCCTTGTCTAGCCTTCGATGCTTTGGAAAATAGCTTGACCCCCTCCTCTCTGTGGCAGCCCCACAAATATTGGAACACTGCTATCATGTCTCTCCTGGTCCTTCTCTTCACTAGACTAGCCATGCCCAGTTCCTATAACCATTCTTCATATGTTTTAGTCTATAGTCCCTAATCATCCTGGTTGAAATTTCAGCAATTCCACAAATGCAGGTATGATACTGAGCAAAATGTATCGGTAAGCATTAAATAGGAATGTATAGTGACAAATCTTAAAATACAATATCTTGAAGAGACCAATATCTGCAGAGAAACATTTAGGGCCTCACTGAAACTAATAAAAAGAAGCACTAGTTCTAATACAAGATTTCCCAATATTCACAATTGTGGGTCTGTTTTAGGCTTTTTTGGAAGATTTCTTTTTGCAGTTTCACAAGAAAAATACATATTTTTAAAAAACAAGAAAAAGGAAGAAGAATGTTTCTTCTTAATCCATAGCTTCATACATCCAATGGTTTGGTTCCTCCCTCAAACAAACAAACACTTTGTGATATGCAGAATAGCAGACAGGCTTACGCAAATATTTAAAATAATGTTTTTAAACAGTAGGTTGCCTGATCACTAGATTTCCTCTAAAGCACACAAAATTGCTGAGAATTGCTGAGCTGACTATCACACCATAATTGTGAAATATTAATATTGCACTAGATCTGATACTATTGCACTAGATCTGACTTGTCTGGCTTTAATTTTCTTATTTTCTTTTAAATCCAATGGACAAAATTACTTTGCAGTTTTATCTGAATCTGATTGTTTCAACAAATTACATAGCCATTCATCTCACCACAAAGATTGTCCTAACAATGTTTCCTTTTGACTAAAAACTTTTTTCCCTGGAAAATGTGTTGCCACACTTCTTCTTGCTAACGCCGATTAACACAGCTTTCCTCCTACATAACCATAGGGATTCAAAATACCTTGCAAAAAGGAAGCGTGCATAAGCGCACAAGCTTGCCTACCATCCCTCTCCTACTGTCCCCATTGATATGTACTCATTTTTTGTGTTCATGGCCACGTTACACTTATTTATATCTGTCTATTTGTACCAATCTCATGAGAAAATGTCCATGTCTATATTAATACCTGTTACCTTGTACATGTTGACAAATAAATAAATAAATAAATAAAAATATAAAAAAATTAAAGCAAAGAAACAAGCACTGAAATTTTATATTATATATTAAACTTATAGTTTTATAAAGTGGCTATTTGGAAACAGATTTATTCTTTAAAAAACATTACTTTCATGGATAGTACCATCTTCAAACAGCTTCATTGCTTCTGGTTCAAACAGTTTAGTATCCATGTTATTTTAACTTCTCGTATAAGCTGCTGTTATACAGCATCTTACTTTATTCCACTCCTTTGTGGATATTTTTTTCCTGATTATTAAATTAGAGGAAGTATTCATTTAGTGCTGCAATATTTATCTGGTATTACTCAATCCTTCCATTAAGCCTGGAAATAAAAGTCTTTATTTAATCATGTTTTGCTTCTTTTTGCAATGAAATCGGATATCTTATCGCTCAAGATTTTTTAAAAAAATGCTACTGCAGCATTAGATTGGGAAAATAAAAAGAGAAAAAGACAATGGAAAGCATTCTTTTCATCAGAATAAATCATTCTTTTGGCACTGGAGTCATACATTTAACATCTGTCTATTTCTTTTCTTTAAAAAAATTACGGGGGAAGGAGTTTCTCAAAAAATAAGTTCCTCAAAAACTCTGGAGTAGACATAAGTATGCATTAAATGTCAGGCAATGCACTGAAAGCCAAATTAATTATATTAAAATGCAGTGGTAATTAGACAAGTAATACTGTAATTTAAAAAATATATTAAGACACCAGACTGGAAATATTAATTGGAAAAAGAATGCTACTGTTAAAAAACACTATTACAGAGATAGTTAATAATTCATATTTTCAATTGCATGTCTAGGAATTGCCCACATGGGCACTTTATCATTTAGTTTATGTTGATATTTTTTCCAAACCCGCAATAAAGCATTTCTTAAGATGTGATTTTTAAATTTCTTATCCGTTTTTTTGTTAAATAACAGGTAAGCATGCCAACCATATAACAAATCATATCCCTCGATATTCAAAATTCTGTCATTAGTTAGATGAATCCAATCACTAATTGCAGATAATGCCACTGCGTCGTAGTATAATTTTAAGTTAGGTAATTTCAATCCTCCTCTTTCACGTGCATCTTGCATTATTTTCATCTTTACCCTCGGCTTCTTTCCTGCCCACACAAATTTGTTGATACCCTTCTGCCATTCTAAAAGATTCGCATCTCTTTTAAGTATTGGTAACATTTGAAAAAGAAATAAAAATTTTGGTAAAATGTTCATTTTTACTGCCGCTATTCTACCCAGCAAGGACAAATGCAGTTTTTCCCACCTTTTCAACTCCAACTGTGTGCTATGCCAAAGTGATTCATAATTATACTTGTATAATTTCCCATTTGAGATTGAGATATTAACTCCAAGATATTTAACTTTTTTAACTACCTCACATCTTAGCGTCGCCCCCAGTTCTTCCTTCTGTTTGATAGTCATATTTATAGCTATTATTTTGGTTTTTCCTAGATTTATTTTAAATCCCGAGACTTGACCATATTGATTGATCGTATTCAATAATACCCTACTAGATTCCTGCGGTTGTTCCAATATTATAACCAGATCATCCGCAAATGCACGAATTCTATATTCTTGCTGTCTAATTTTGATCCCTTTTAGACCGCCCAGGCCCCGTATCTTATTCAACAGTATTTCCAAAGTTATAATAAACAATAATGGGGACAGAGGACAGCCCTGTCTTGTACCTTTTTCAATTTGAAAGGAGTCTGTCAGACTTCCATTGACAATGATCTGGGCTGTTTGCTGCTGATATATTGCACCAATTGACCGTAAAAAGCCATCTCCTATCTGCATTTTTTGCAATGTCTTCAGCAGGAATTGCCAATTAACTCGATCAAAGGCTTTCTCCGCATCCAAAAATATGAATGCGGCCGGGATTTGATTGTTCTTTCCCAGGTATTCTAAAGCGTTGATAATTAATCTAACGTTATCCTTCATCTGTCTGCCCTGTATAAAACCAGTTTGATCGGTATGTATCAGTTGCTGAGTTACCCCCATTAGCCTATTTGCTAATATTTTAGTAAAAATTTTATAATCTACATTAAGTAATGAAATAGGTCTGTAATTTTTTGGTTGGGTGAGGTCTTGATCTTCTTTGGGTATCAACGATATGAACGCAGTCTTCCACGAGGGAGGCACTTTCCCTCCCGATTGAATTTTATTGAATAGTTCTCTGAGGGGTTCTACCATTTCTAACTGTAGATATTTATAATAAACAGCTGTTAAACCATCTGTGCCTGGTGCTTTCCCTAACTTTAATTGTTTAATTGCCTGCAAAATTTCCCCAGAGGTTATAGGTTGGTTCAGCTTATGCCTATGTTCTTCTCTGACTAGGGGGATTTTCTCTTTATCTAGGTATTTGTCTATATCTCCGTCCTTAATTTTATCCCCTTTATACAACTCTGTAAAAAATTCCCGAAATACCTTTTGAATCTCTTCCTGTTGAAACACTTCCTTCCCTCTGTGACACAATTTGGTTACATTTCGAGCTTTCCTTTTTTTTCTAATCTGATAAGCCAACCACCTACCGGGTTTATTTGCATTGCAGAAAGTATTATGTTTAGCATATAATAAACTAGTAGCTACCTGGTCAGAGATCAGCATATCAAACTGAGATTTTAATATAGCAATTGTTTCCCTAATCTTTGTATCTCCTGGATTCAATGTTAATTCTGACTCTTTCCCTTTAATTTCCTCTTCCAATTCTTTTCGTTTTTGCCCTTGTTTGTATCTATGTATTTTATTTATATTCATTAATACTCCTCTCATATACGCTTTGCTTGCATCCCATACATATTCCAAAGATGTACCCTTGTTCATATTGAAGACAAAATATTCCGATAGCAATTTTTTACAATCATTAACATACTTTTCATATCTAAATAAGTTTTCATTCAACCTCCAGGACCTTCTTGCCTGGGCTACCCTTCCCAATTCCATCCAGACTGGATTATGGTCTGAAAGAACTCTCGCCATAATCTTTGTCTTCTTCACCCTACAAAGTAAATCATTTGTAATTAGTATAAAATCAATCCTTGAAAGAGATTGATGTCTATTGGAAAAAAAGGTAAAGTCATATTCTTCTGCGTGCCTCTCGCGCCAAGCGTCTCGCAATTCAAAGTCGTCCAGCATGTCAAAAAAGGGTTTGGGTAACTTAGCTCGAAATTTGGTGTTCGGGCGAGCTGTCTTCTTATCTCTTTTGGTGTCGATCACGCCATTCCAGTCACCCATTAATATACAAGACTCAAAATCCCACTGTACTAATTTAGCATGGAGATTTCTATAAAATCCATCTTGTTGTTGATTAGGAGCATAAATTCCCAAAAGTAACGTCTTTTTCCCTTCTAAGATTAAATCTAATGCAATATATCTTCCAAAGGGATCTGCTTCAATTAGCTCAGCTTTAATGTCTTTTCTTAAATATACTACTATGCCATTTTTCTTTTCCATGGCTGAGGTCGCAAAATGTTGGCCCAGTTTGGGGTTAAACAAATATTTTTGATCGGTTGATTTGATATGAGTTTCTTGCAAGCAAATTATGTCATTCTTAAACTGTTTAAGATAATGAAATATTTTCTTTCTTTTCTGTGGAGAGTTCAATCCGTTAACATTCCATGTCAAAATCTTAGTTGTCATTTTTGGTTGCCTGAAGCTTTTTTAGAGCCTCCCGCAAGGCCTGTCTCACCTTTGGTTTGGCTCCTCCCACAGCTTCTGAGCTTGTTGCAGTAGCTCCTTGGTCAGTGGCCAATGATTGTTGAGATTGTTGCATAATAGCTTGTTTATCCGTTTGTCTGGTGGTCTTGCGGTTGGATCTTTTTTCCTTGACTCCTTGCCCTTCCGGAAGAGGGAGATGATACATTTTATCTGATGGTTGTGTGGTTTGCTGTTTATCTTGTTCGTCTCGTGATTTTTCACCATATCCCGAAGGTTCAGGATATCCCATCTTCAGAATCTTATGATAGAAATCACGAGCTTTCCATACAGAGCTGAGACGATATCTTTGTTTGTCCATTGTAACTATAATACCGAATGGGGCATCCCATCTGTACTGTATCTGGCGCCTTCTGAGCTCTTCCACCAGAAAAGCATAATCTCTTCTGGCTCTTAGCATCTGAGGCGGTATTTCTTTCAGAACAATCAGGTCCTGTCCACCAATTTGAAGCTTAGTATTGTAGGACTCTTGTAGTATCATATTTCTAGATTCTCTTGTAACAAAGTATATTACCACGTCTCGGGGAAGTTGCCTTTGTTTTGCCGCCCATGAGTTAACACGAAAAATCCTGTCAATCTGCCAATCAAAATTGGATCCCGGTTTTCCCACCAGACGGTCAAAAGCTTCAGAAAACATTTGCTTTAAGTTCTCCTGCTTTTCTTCACGCAGCCCCCTCACTCTTAATGCAAGCTCCATCTGCTTATACTGTATCATAATAATTTGTTTTTCAGCATTATCAATTTTTTGTTCCACCACTTCAGTTTTGGATATCAGGTTAGTTTTAGCTTCATTGAGAGTTTCTAAATTATCTTCCATTCCAGAAATATATTCTGTTATCACATTTACAATTCCCATCATATTATCATTCATTTTAGTGACCCTAGTATCGAATTTGTCATATAGAACTTCCATCTCATTCCTTATTTCATCTTTGAAATCTTTAATCATTTCTAGATTCTGTTCTCTGAATTCTTTAAACATTTCTAAGTTCTGTTCTCTGGATTCTTTGAACATTTCCAGAAAAAATTCTTTTGTTAGTACATCTCCACTAGGGGGCATAGATGGTGGGGGCTGCAACTTTGTGCCAGGTATGGGAGACGTTTTCGGAGGTAATTTAACAGAGGTTGATTTGGATGCCATTATATTTTGGTTTTAATTATTTATTCTAAATTACTAATCCACTGTGCTATGTGGAGAAAAAGAAATTCCTCCCCCCCCCCTTTTTTCCCTTCTTTTTTTTCCTTTTTTTTTTTCCAAGGGGTTTTACGGAGGATTTCAAAAGAGAAAGTCCGTTTAGAATGTTTGGAATGTGTCTGAATCAACAAAGAGTCTTGAAAGCTTTAAGGGAGTAGCTCTAATTAAATTATAAGAGATTATTTCTTTACTTCTGTAGCAGGAAGCCGGAGATAACAGATGCAGAAGCTGTAAACGCCATTTTGAAGACAATTAAGCAAAAGAGGTTTTTATAACATTGAAGCTGGTATTTCAGATAGAGAAAGGTTTTAAAGTTCACAAGTTGGTCTTTGCTCGTATTGACTTTTAATAGTCTCTTTTCTAAAGATTGTCCTGAGGGGGAGGGGATCCTGTCTCGTGCTGTGAATAACAGCTGCGAAGTTCAGGTCGGAGTTGAATGACTCAGCTTTGGGTTGATTCTCCCCCTCCGTCCACAGCTCACAAAGAAACAAACTGTGAACTTCAAAGAAGATTCTTACCAGCTGAGATTCCTCACTGCTTTTTTCTTGTCTGAAAAAAGAGTTATCTTCTTGATATTGAGTAGATAACGATCCTGAATTCTGGGGGCAGCTCTGTTAAGCTGCCGACCGGCGACAGGCCACTCCCCGGAAGCTCAGAGATAGTTAATAATGTGGGCGTGGGTGCCTAGCAGTGTTTTGCATTAAACTTCAACTTTGTTGAAGATTTGAAAAAAACATGAATCATATAAAATGTTAACACCAACCAATTTTAGACAGAGGAAAAAGAGGGATTATTCCTTCTTTTGCCATTTTTTTGTTCGAACGCCTCCTCTGTGAAGTTTCCACAGAGCAGAGTAAAACACGCTGAATATAACTAATAATCTTTAGAACAGAATAGACGTCTTTACTGGCCACATGTGATTGGACACACAAGGAATTTGTCTCTGGTGCATAACTCTCAATGCTCACAAGCAACAAGTGATAAATTGTGATCATAAACATCATAAATCATAAGATACAGCACTCAGTGATAGTCATGAGATACTAAATAAAACAATCAACATAAATCATAAGATACAAACAACAAAATGATAGTCATAAAATGCTAAAGGAATCGGTAATAGGAAAAATGAGAAGGACTTCAGTTCAAATATTGAAATTCAGTTTCCTATTCATAATGTTATCTTTATTGTTACATTTAAAGTACCATGGGCAAACTGTTCAGGCAATGTATCCCCCTGGGTAGCCTAACCGAGGTGGCGCAGTGGTTAGGGTGCAGTACTGCAGGCCACTTCAGCTGACTGTTATCTGCAGTTCAGCGGTTCAAATCTCACCGGCTCAAGGTTGACTCAGCCTTCCATCCTTCCGAGGTGGGTGAAATGAGGACCCAGACTGTGGGGGCAATTTGCTGACTCAATTTGCTAAAAATATGTAAACCGCTTAGAGAGGGCTGAAAGCCCTATGAAGCGGTATATAAGTCTAATAAATAAATAAAATAACTTTAACCTATGCCTAAAACAAGAATTCTATAGACATGTATGAAAAAGGAAATGACACTGGGTTCCTACCAGTTCAGATCGGTTCAGTCAAATCCGGAGTGGTTTGCTGACTTGGGTTGCCAGAACTGGCAGCAACCCAGGCCTGCCATGCCTTTGAACCAGTTCCCCAGTTGGTGCAGCATGTTTTTTTTAAAAAAAATTAATGTTCTGCGCATGCACAGACCTATTGATGGGCAACTGCTCATGGGCGCGTGCACCAAACCAGCAGTAATGCCAGCAGCAATCTACCCCTGAAATGACAGCCCTAGAAACACAGTCATTTTGATACAAAACTGCTTTGAGTGATACCACATTCAATTCCTATTTGGGAGGAGTTACGATTTTGTGATTAAATGGACTCCACTGAGCTCAGCGAAGTATACTGCCTTTTGAAAAGATGTGGGATGGTTTCATTATTTTAGTGTGTTGCAAGCCTCCTTGAAAATCATTTCACCAAAGAGCAGATCTGGGGGTCAAAAGAGATTATTTAAAAGCATTAAATAGCCCTTTAGACAAATCTGTCCTGGGTTATAGAAGCATGCATCCAGTTAATCATTTATACTAGGGATTCTTGTACTTTTTGCTATCACACCTCCCTTTAATGTGATCTTACTGTACACACCTCTTCTAAATTGAATAAAACTTTGGGAATGGTTGATTTATTGCAACAATACAACTAGCAGGTCCTTCACATCTTCCCTGTACTCTGTCTCACCTTCCCAAGGGAGTTTACAACTTACAATTTGAGAAACCATGGCTTATACCATTTTTGATGGTAACTAATGAAACAGAAATATATTAAAACGTCAAAGCAATGTGCTTTTCTTTCTGGCTTTTTCAGCTATTGCGATGTGAATGAAATCCTATAACCCATGTAAAATTTATGAGTTAAGTAGGAATGAAAATGTCAAAGAATGATATTTCTTGTAGACAACTTTGTCAGATACTAATCTCTAGCATGAAGGTATGTACTATTATGTCAACCCTAAAAACCCATAAGACTTCTTAGCATTCTCAGAATAGATGAATATAAGATAAATGTTTCCTGTATTTATGGTGTTGCTTTAAGCTTATGGCAATTGATTATAATTTTGGAAGGAGTGTTTGTAGAAGAAAAAAATTAATAGGCTAACTGGCAAGCCTGAGGTCATTCCCCCTCCCTACTTTTTCAGTAAGCTATTATTTGAATGCAAAAGACCTGTCTGTCATACTTGACATTGAGCTACAGTTAGTGACTTTATTTAGTGGATACTACTGAGTGAGGCAGTAAAATATTGACAGGATTTATCCCTAATTTGAAACTCAAAATTGCATCTACATATCATTGTTCCAATGACCTATTTGTAACATTTTTCACTTTTTTCCTATGGAATTGTATTTTCTATGTCATGTAAAATGTTCCCACTGGTGGTTCCATTGGAAAAAAGAGGATTCTTTTAAGAAATTGATTTCATTGATGGATTATGTACCATCTTCCCTAATTTTATTATAGGTGTAAATGATAGAGAAAGAAGGAGAAGGAGAAAATAGTCTTATATAACATTAATTCATGCAATATTTTGGAGAACATAATGCTCCTGTTGTCTCTTCAAACTGTTAGGAGGATTTTACATGCTTTAGAGAGGGGTGTCAAATTCATGTTGCCATGGCAGCATCATGTGATGTATTGGGACATTTTTGCCCTTTGGTAAACCAGGTGTGGGCATGGCCAGTTATGTGACACATCCAGCCCATGAGACAGGAGTTTGACAGCCCTGCTTTAAATACTGGTTTAAGAGAACAGCTAGACATTACCCCTGAACACCATGTGACAGGGTGAACTCCCATTACTTGCTCCAGCTCCAGTCCACCTAGCAGTCTGAAAGCATACAAATGTGAGTAGATAAATAGGTATTTCTTTGGTGGGAAGCTAACATTATTCTGCGCTCCTTGGCTCATGCAGAGGTACATGTCCATGGAAGTGTCTTCAGAAATGCTGGCACCCTCAGCTAAGAAATGGAAATGAGCACCACCAGGGGGTGAAATTCAGCAGGTTCTGACAGGTTCTGGAGAACCGGTAGTGGAATTTTTGAGTAGTTTGGAGAACCAGCAAATACCACCTCTGGCTGGCTCTGGAGTGGGATGGGAATTGAAATTTTGCAATATCCTTCCCCCAGGAATGGGGAGGGAATGGGAATTTTTCAGTATCCTTCCCTTGCCATGTCCACCAAGCCATGCCCATAGAACCAGTAGTAAAAAAAAATATTGAATTTCACCACTGGCACCACCCTCTAGAGACAAACACAACTGGACATGGAAAACCTTAACCTTTACTTGCTTTAACAAAAATTCAATAATAACAATACCCCCACTTCTCCTTCCTCCCTCTAAAATTATCAAGTAGCATGGAGAAATTTAGGAGATCATTTTGGTCAGCCCTACAAATTGCCACTTATGAAACAAAATCAAATTAACAAAGATATAAGGGTTTTTTTTCCTATTATCAGCAGCAAGTATATGGATGAGATCAAGACCACATATTCATGTCATCTAGGATTTTAAACAAGCTAGGTTCTAATAAACATGCAAATTACTGTTTGTTGTCATTTCTCCCACTGCTCTTATTTATCAATATAATTTATTTTTTATTAATGTATTTGAGACTTTTCAAGATACCAATTGGACTTCCTTTGAAGATTTTTCGCTTCTCATCCAAGAGCTGAAGAAGCAAAATGTCTTCAAAGAAAAACCAGAAAGTCCTCTTGAAAAAGCACCTTTGGGACAACTGTGACCTGGATGACTGAGAATCTCCAAAGACATATATTTGAGACCTAGATCACTGGTAATTACAACCATTGTTTGACTTTGATAGAAAACAGTTATTCCCTGGTAATTCTTATGTCATGTATATACAAGAAATATTGAATTTTAGACAGGGACGGGTGATATAGGTCTTAATCCTTTCTCCAAATTATAGATAAAAATAAAATATTAGTTGGCTTTAGGTATACTTTGTTTATAGGTAAAGGTTTGCACATATGTGCTAGTCATTCCTGATTCTAGGGGGCAGTGCTCATCTCTGTTTCAAAGCCGAACAGCCAGTGCTGTCCGAAGACGTCTCTGTGGTCATGTGGCTGGCATGACCAAATTATTAATATGCCTAAACACCTAAATATGCCTAAAAATAAATATACCTAAAAACCTAAATTATAAATATGCCCCAAAACCTAAATTCATATAATAGATCTTCAAACCAGATAATATATGCAAGTAAAACCTGTTCCTCTTTATTAAATCAAGATTTAGGTCAATTTTTTTAAAAATAATATTAAATAGTATATAAAGAAAATAATTGTTCATGTAGAGCTAATTCACCAATTTTTAAAAAGGATGGTTTCATTTTGCTTCTATGGTGTAAGAAGAGAGAAACATTTTATAATAGGGAGGAAAGGCACATTATTCAGATTCATTTAACCATTCTTTTGTTAATGCAGCTCTAACTAGTAGAAATTTTATAGTAAATTAATAAGAAACCTTCAATATGTCTTACCTATAACTTTTAAAAATTACTTTAAGCTACTTTTAAAACTTCGACAGGGAAGCAAAGCATTACTTAAACCTTTTGGCAGATAACAGTTGTTGTTGTTGTTGTTGTTGTTGTTGTTGTTTAAGCATGCATTAAGGAGATCCTGACAAAAATTCAAGGCTTCCAAAATCCAGAATCTCTTCTAAGCAGTCCTTAAAATTAAATGTTTTGTTGTTATAATTTAAGCTTAAGCATCTTGGAAGCATTTGGATATGAACAAATTCATTTCTCTGTCAAGAATATACTATAATCTATACAATCAATTCTTTGAAGCTGAAAAATGCCAATACACTATTAAAATTAAAATTACAACTGTGACATGTTTTTGCCACAGGCATTCAAAAATATATCTGGCAACTATGAAGATACAACAAATGCAGTGATATAAATTATCCTGACAATTATCTAAAATAATATTTATGGTTTATAATAAATTCATTTTCTTTTGTTATCACACACCTTTCTTTGTTTCATTATTTCTAACATTTTTTCATCACTGCTTGTGTACCCTGATGATAGATAAATAGATAATAGACAGACAGATAGATATGTAATAAAATATAAAATTGAAATATGAATATATAAAAAACAAAAGAAACAAGTCTGCTAAATTATCTGAAAAAATGTCACCCTAGGAGCTATATTTCATATGGCTGAATCAGTATCAAGATTGAGATTTTGATCTGAGTTCTAAGATTAAGCAGTTCCTGTTAAAGAAATTGATTTACTACTCATGCACAATATCAGCTCCTAATCGTCATGTGGTTTTTCTTTTCCCTGTGAAAAATATACTGTTTTTATAAAGAGTTGATAAATCTATCAAAAACTATTTTCGCCTTCCGGGAGACTTAGAGTTCTAACATAGGCATCAATTATTTAAAAGTATGCTCTGCATTAATATCCTTAAAGAAAGAAAGGTCATACAATATCATTACTGTATACAAATATCAAATAATTGCCCTATGCATATTCACCGACACAATTCAACACAATTGACAGCCATACTGTGGATATCCCCCCCCCCAAGTGTTGCTACCCATTTTGTGGGATGGCAGGCTTTTAAATTGAGATTATGCAAATTAATTATTGCTTTACATCTACCTAGTGAATTTTCATGGTAAAGTTGATTGGACTAGGCAAACTTCTGCTTTTATTTAACATATGTTTCCTGATGTTCTTATCAAATGCTTGGACTTGGAAAAAATATATACACAGTTATATTCTCAAAGAACATTACATTGAAAAATATTTTTCACCACTGGAACAACAAACCTAAAATACATTTAACCCAATACATACTGATCCAAACCTCAGGCTTTTTTGTATTATTAAATATTAAGTATTAAATATGATAGCTAGATGAGAGAGAGAGAGAGAGAGAGAGAGAGAGAGAGAGAGAGAGAGAGAGAGAGAGAGAGAGAGAGAGAGAGAGAGAGAGGAGAGGAGGTTATTTTTGAATCACAATAAGTGAACCTCAATTGAATATATTCCACAATATAAAAAAGGTTCAGTGATGTGTGGAGCCAGCATAGGTTTCTCATAGTGATCAAGAAGCTATACAAATTAAGAAGGCTTTCTTCAGGAAATAGAAAACTTGCTTTAGCCAAGGAAAACAAGAAGGAATACAAATGCTGGGAAACAATAAGAATTTATTAAAACCTGATCAAAGCAGAAAAAATGATCAGGGAAAAAGTTGGTCTATTAAATGAAAATAAAGTTAATGGATGGTCAAGAAAGGCATAGAAAAGGTTGAGAAACAGAATAAATTCTATGCACCTGTCTGAACTGCAGAAGATATAGGAGATAGTTGAGCCTATATTGATTTTCTCAGGAAGAGAATCAGAACCACTAAAGCCAATTGAGATAACAAGAGAAAATATCATAGAACATCATGATAGACTACATAGTGACTTATCTCCAGGAGCCAGGTGGCATCCACCAAAAGAGTTCTTAAAGTATTCAAATGGAAATTCTGTAACTCCTAGCAAAAACATATAATTGACTCCACAAGTCAAGCTTCATGTCAAAGGACTGAAAGGTAGCGTACATAATATAATGCCAAATTTTGCAAAGGACCTTGGGATACCTGGAAACTGCTAGCCAGCCAGTTTAATGTCTGTTCCATGAAAAGTGGCACTGAAGTTGTAATCAATGGAAAAATCAAGTACATACAGTAATAAGTTTTAAAACAGAAAAAAAATTAAATGAGATAGCAGCACACTAAATACATACATACATACATACATACATACATACATACATACATACATACATACATACATACATACATACATACATACATACCAGGGGTGGGTTCCTGCCACTTCTAACCTCTTCTATAGAAGAGGTTCCACAAATCTACAGTGCCATTTAGAACCAGTTCCAGCTCCCTTCCCCGCCCGTCCGCACATCATCAAGATGAAGAGTGAGAGGAGGAATTCTGGGAGTTGGAGTCCACAGGTCTTAAACTTTCAAATTTGAACACCACTGGGGTTTTTTTCTAAAGGGTTGGGGTGCAGAGTCTTGTAACTTGACAGCTTTAAGACTTGCACACTTCAATGCCAGAGTTCCTGAGCCAACATGACTGGAGGAGGAATTCTGGGAGTTGAAGTCCATAAATCTTAAAGCTGTCAAGTCAGAGTGAACACCCCTGGGGCTTTTTTTCTAATGGGTTAGGGGTGCAAGGGTCTTGTAACTTGACAGCTTTAAGACCTGCGTGCTTCAAATGCCTGAGTTTCTGAGCCAACATTTTGGTTGCTAAGCAAGAGCGTTGTTAAGTGAGTTTCACCACATTTTACAAGTTGGCCACACCCACTGAGTCACATGGCTGGCAAGCCACTCCCACCCAGTCACATGGCCAGAAAGCCACTCCCACAAAGCAGGCCACACCTACAGAAGAGGTTCTAAAAAAATTTGAAAGCCACCACTGATATATATATAAGTAAATACATAGATACATACATAACTACACATACATACATAAATATATAACTACATAACTATGTATGTATGTATGTATGCATGCATGCATTTGGATTTTTAAAAAATAAATCCTCTCTCATCAATATGTAAGGGTATAATTTTGGGGGGACAGGAGAAAATGATACCCACACACATAGCTAAACGTGACCCTATTGATGTTGTATACTTGATCTTTTAAAATGCCTTTGGTAAAATTCCTCTTGAAGGTTATTTGAGTAAATAAGGAATCATGGAATAATAAGACTTGCTTATTTATTGATTGATAACTGGGGAAAAAATCAGTAAGCAAAGAATGGGATTTTCTTCAGAGAAAGAAAGAAGTGTGTTTGCTCTGGTTTTGAACTAAAATCAATATTTTTAACATGCTTATAAGGCTTTTAACTCAGAGGCAAGCAGCAAGGTGCCCAAGCTTACCCATTATAGCAAACTATTTAGAAAGGGGAAAATAAGGACTTAGGATGGACATGCAATAAAGCCAAGAAATATTGGAGTAGGATTCATATCCTAATACAGAAGATTCTTAAAGCGAATGTAAAGATAAAACTAGAAACTTTGGGGTTTAATGGAAAAGGACTTGGGTGGAAAATTGGAATTTTGATGTTATATATGTTGACGGCAGCAAGATTACTTTATACGTAAAAATGGAAGGACACTTTGAATCCCACAATGGATGAATGGCTACAGAAATTGATGGAGTTAGCAGAGATGGCTAAATTGGCTTCTTTGAAATAAAGAAAAAACACACAATGACTTTTGTTTCAACTTGGAAACTTTGTATTTGAGGTAGAAAAAAATGAAACTTTGATTTTGGGTTTTACTGATTAGATATATTTGTTGTTATAGTAATGGCTATTTTATACCACTATGTAAAATAAAAAGTTGGGGGTTGACGTTACTATCTTATTCTATACACCCAAGAAAGTCAAAAGTCAATGCCTTTTCTTTCTTTTTCCTTTCTTTTCTACACTTTTCTCTTCCCTTTTCCTTCCCGTTTTTCCTATTATGTGCTTTTGCTTGTATTTTTCTATTTTATATTATAAACTAATAAAAAGACTTTACCGAAGAAGACGAAAACAAAAAAGCAAAAAAAAAATTAAAAGCTGAAAATCAAAACTGTGAAGAAATCTAAAAATATTTCTTTAAATAAGTGAATCATCCAATTTTTGTGGAATTTATGTTGGGACAAAAATATCTAATCACATATATGCGATTGGGGTTCTGCATTACACATAACTAACCAGGAAAAGTATTTATATAGGTCATAGTCAAGTGAAGGTATCTACTAAGTGCTATTCCCCCCAAAAAAGATAGGAAAATTTCATGGCATGGGTTATTTAAAAATTAATACAAAAAAACCCAATGTATTATTCTCACACAAATACAGGTCTGCCTCTGCAATATCTGAAGAAATGTTTAAGGGGTAACAATGATCGAAATATAAAAATCAAGTATGACATAAACAGAGTGAACAGGGAGTTTTCCTCCCCCTTGTATCTGATTGGAAGAAGATTTACAACAGATAAAATAATTTCTTCCCAAAAGATGCATTTAACTTGTTAAATTTCTTTGTGGAATTTAAAACTGTGAACATGCTAGCTCAGCTAGAGGGATCTGGTTGGCCATAGTAAAAACATAAACGTAGAGTAAATAAAGCTAGGCTTAATCCAGCATTGTTAATCTTATCTTCTAAAACACCCCATGAGAACAATTAATTCACTATATTCGTGGTCACTGCAGTCAAACCAGAAATAATTAACTTACATAGAGAAAAGGAAAAACTATTCAGAAAATAAAGTACTTTGAAAAGAGATTAAATAAATCATTTAAAGCAAAAAAATTAAACATGTTTATTTGACAAGTTGCCTTCATCTTATGCAGCCATCTTTCACTATTATTTGTTTTAAAATATACAGTATTATAATTTAAAATGAATGCTATGTGACACTCAATCTTTGATTAAGAAAATACATGCAGTCCTCAACAATTGAGCCCAAAATGTATGTTGCTAAGTGAGAAATTTGTTAAGTGAGTTTTGTCTCATGAGACTTTCTTGAGACATCTATTACCGTATTTTTCGGAGTATAAGATGCACCTTTTCCCCCAAAAAAGAGGGTGAAAATCTGGGTGCATCTTATACACAGAATACAGCATTTTTGGCCTACCAAAACCCCACCCCTTTGCAAAAATGGACGGTTTGGGAGGCTTGCAAAGTTTTCCTGGGGGCTAGGGAGGACAAAAATGAGCAAAAAACAAGCCATTTTGTTCAACCCCCCCCCCCGCTCCCCAGAAGCACTCTACAAGACTCCCAAACCCTCTGCTTGCCCCCCCCCCCGTTTTTGCAAAAATGAGGCATGCAGAGGGTTTGAGAGGCCTGCAGAGTGCAAAAACTTTTTTAAAAATTTACGTCTTCAAAATCATGGTGCGTATTTTACTCCGGTGGGTCTTATAGTCCAAAAATATGGTAAGTGAATCACTTCACTTAACTGTAGTTGCTAAATTAGTAACATGGTTGTTAAGTTTGGTTTCCCCATTGACTTTGTCAGAAGGTTGCAAGAAGGTTTATTTCATTAACGTAATAGCTAGTTTTTGGATCAATGTACTATATAAGAGAAAAAAATGTTCTGTTTACAGGACCATGGAGTGCAAGAAATCTTTGGACTCTGTTGGGATATAGTTTGGCTTTTGATGTTGATACCCATGATTATCTCTTTTGAAGAATTATTTTAAAAAATAAGTAGTAAAATCTTTTATTGGATTTTATAAGTGGCATCTGAGATAATTTAAATAATTTAATATATAATGATTATATTAAAGATTTTTCTCAGCATCACATAGAATTCTTAATCCACAACAATGGCAATATTTTCAATTTTCTTTTTCCTTGTTCAATCATGTCCAATGGTTTGCCATTGCCTCTTTCCTAGAGAGTGACTGGCTCAAAATCACCCATCTGGCTTTGTGCTTAAAGTGAGACTAGAATTCACAGTCTCCTAGTTTCTACTCTGATGCCTTAACACTACACCAAATTTATACTTATACAATACAATACAATAGCAGACTTGGAAGGGACCTTGGAGGTCTTCTAGTCCATCCCCCTGCCTAGGCAGGAAACAAATTGCAATGGATTGATGTGGTCCATACACTTTGGCTAATTCAAAGATACCTTATTTGATAGAACCCACAACTGTAATTAAATCTGCAACATATACATATCAAAAGTTAAGGAATATTTTAAAGTTGATGTCACTGGAATCTATGGACTAAAAACTGAATTATCCAATATCATTGCATCAACAGTTGCAATTTCTTAAAATGCTGTTAGCAAATGACTTGAGATTGGAAGCAACAAAAAATTCAATTTCAAGTTTATTAGAGTTCCCAAGAATAGATTCCACATTTTCTTTGTTGGAAATGTAAAAAAAAAGAGAGAGAGGGGGGGGGGGTGGTATTCATTGATCCACAGGATTTGTTTTGTGATTTACTTTTTTTAATAACTGTGGCTATATTAGGCATAGTTGGGGAGGGCTAGAAAAATATATGTTGGTAAATTGGAAAAGTAACATACTTTCTGATATTAAGGACTAGATTTTGGAAATGTGCAATTTATCTGTTTCTGAAAAGATAGTTTTATCTACTAAATCACTTACTACATGGCATATGACAAGGTTATTTATGGAACCTCTTCCCTTATTTTATTTCTACCCACCCCAAAGATACAGTAGTAGAGGCATGTTGTGGTCCCATCAGCCAAAGAATGTCACCTTGCAGGATCCAGAAATGGGCTTTTTCTGTTTGTGGGACTGCCCTTTCGGAAATCATTCCTGTTGAGATTAGGTTGGAAGGTTTTGGAGAGGCTCATAGGATGTGGATATCTTTGTAGGCATCGGGATCAGCGTGCTAGTTAGTGCCCATGATTATTATTTGTCTAGAATGATTTGGCTTCTTGGCTGTTGATCTTTTATGTTGTCTTTATGCCAACTTTCACATAAAACTTTGCAGAGTGTGGAAACAGTACTGTTCTATAGCCTTTATAAACAAGAAAGAAATGAAATCAGTCTAAAGTAAATTAATAACCTTTGCATCATATGCCAAATGATACAATGAAATATTGACCCGAAACACGAGTGCTAGATCCCAACAGGAGACAAGTCAGTCAGAGAAAAACTAATTAATATTATAAATTGTGGGAGGATTGATTAAAGAAACTGAAAAATTATTGTGTGAAGTATGTTTGGAGAAAGCATAGATGAAAGAGGGAGATAAATGAAAAGGTCATGTAATCTGAGATATTGAAAAATAATAACCAATCTGTTTAAGTTGATTAATATGTGGAGAAGTTATAGCAGCCCTAGGAGTGGGTCACAATTTGCTGATAGTGTGAACAAAATGTGACATTTGCTTCTATTCATCCTCCATTCAAGCCATTATGATGGAGTGTTGAAGATGACCTAATCACAAGAATTGTACTCATTGAAGCAACCAAGAGTGGTCTGATTGCAACTGCTACTGTTTTCTGATTCAGACTTGTTATACCCTGATTCGAGTTCTAAAATTTCCACACC
This sequence comes from Thamnophis sirtalis, assembly GCF_051295495.1. Lineage (NCBI taxonomy): Eukaryota > Metazoa > Chordata > Lepidosauria > Squamata > Natricidae > Thamnophis > Thamnophis sirtalis. The sequence continues at coordinate 158,631,549 of NW_028261382.1, forward strand.
AAATGCCATGTAAAAAGAGCCTTGGTGGTGCAGTGGTTAGAATGCAGTATTGCAGGCTAATTCTGCTGACTGCCAACAGTTTGATTCTCACCGGCTCAAAATTGACTTGGCCTTCCGTTCTTCTGAGGTCAGTAAAATGAAAGCCCAGATTGTTGATGGCAATATGCTGACTCTGTAAACCACTTAGAAAGGGCTGTAAAGCATTGTGAAGCGGTATATAAGTCTAAGTGCTAATACTTACTACTAATAGTTGTGAGAAAATGGGTTAGACTATGCAGAGTTCTTTCAAATTTCATCTACATTTGGATTACTTTTCTCTAACATAAACACAAAAGTGTTTCTTGCTCATGTCCACAAATTAAAAAAGGATAATAATAATTTACATTTAAAAATATGTCCAGGTTTTTTTCCCCCAAAGATCACTTCTATTTTTTTTTTCATTTTCCTCCAACCCTAGTTAAAAGAAATTTCATCTGCAAATACTATTTGAAGGGCTATTTCCACAAGAGTGAATATGTCCACTTATCTTAAGCTGCGTTATTCAGCTGGCTCCATTACATAAAAGGTTAAACTGAATTCTCCCCTTCAAATGGCTTCAGTAATATTAAAGAGGTTCAGATGAAACTTAAGCTTCTTTCCTTGCCTATTATTTTTTTTCCCCCAAGAGTCCTGACAGCACACGGGTCCTTTTTCTGCTTCCCAAAAGGCTGCTGAGTAAAATCAAGAAAGTGTTGCTTTCTCTCTAATTGGCTTTATGAAAATGTTACCTTATCAATGTAATCGTGAAGCTTCTCAGAGCAAGAGCAGCAATTCTTGTCCTCACGCCCCAAAATCCAAGAGAAGATAGTAAAAGGAGCCAGTGATTCTTGAAACTTCCAGGCACATCATTAATGGGATTTAGTTCCTTTCTGTGCTCTCTCATCATTGTAATGTTCTCTCTCCATCTTCACAGCATGCAGAAAGGTGCATGATGACGGGAGAGGTAATTTGCCTCAGTTCTTAGAGGCAGTTATCAAAGAAACCATCAGAATAACGCCAGTTTGTGATGGCTCAGGGCTCCGGCTAGAATTTATCAGTACTTTGTCTGGCATTAACAAAGTTGCTGTTGTAGGTTTCTATGGTTTTCTCTTATTCATTATTGGATGCATCATATCTGTTCATTGTATTGTTTTACTTCATTTTACTTCATCTACTTTACTTCATTTTACTTCATCTACTTTACTTCATTTTACTTCATCTACTTTACTTCATTTTACTTCATGAGGCAGAACAAAGGAAGGATGGCCCAGTGCCCTTCTTTCTATCTCTAAGCTGTTAGAGCTTTCTATATAAAAGGTTTGAAATTTGAATAACTAAAGGCCACTCATTTTGGGATTTCCATGCTAATTATTCGCAGTACTGTTTCCAGTGGCTCTGGAAAGTTCTGTGCCTTCGACTGATGAGAATGTAAATTCTTGCCTGTTGTTCATGTCTTGCCCTCTCCCTGTCTTTGCCTAACTTTTATCTTATTTTGCCAATTAACTGTTTTCAGGTCTTATGATATTTAATAATTTATGTATATATTGTAGCCGAACAGACTGGTATGTGTGCTTGCCCTGATGTAGATAAAGGAATTGAATGGGAGTATATAGGATACAAACTAAACTGAAAATTACACAGCAGAATGTTGCAATATGTCTTTCAAAAGCTAAAAGTTTTTTCTTGGTTTAGGTTTTACATTTTTATCATCATCTTCTTTTAACAACCCCATAACCACTTGCAGGGTGTAGTCTGGGTAACTGAATGGAGCTAGCAGAGTATTTACTGGCCAGAAGCCCTTCCTGTCACCAATGGGGAGTTTTGTTCAGCAGATATATTTTCATTGTGCTTAGAGAGAGAAATATCTGCCTCTACCTAGGAAGGAACTCACAGCTTCATGATTGTGAGGCGAGAGCTCCACTTCTAGGCCACTGCACCACCCCTTAGGTTTTACTTTTTTGTGACAGAGAAATCAGCTATTTTTAAGTTGTTGACATGTTCTTCAAGGATTCCCTAAACATCAACCAAAATAGGACGTCAAAACCTCTAAAAACAAAATTAGTCTTGGTGTTTGTATGGAAGAAAAAGGTTGAGAATATGTTTAACTCTGTTCCTATAAGGGGGAAAAGCAGCTGAGAGGACATGCTTTGAGAGGAAAAGCAGGGGGAAGGTGAAGAGTTAATTAGCATCCCTCCTCCTTTTAGATGATGATGATGATTCCAGGCAATCTTTTGAAAGTGCTTTGGTGTGAAAGCAATGTTGGAGGATGAAAAAATATGCAACTGGGTGCCATTTAATTAGAAACTTTTATATGGCTTTTTGAGAACTGGCTCCCCCCCCCCTCAACTTTTGTAGCATTCTGCTGCCCTTGAGTCTGATTTAAATGTACATTTTGGTGTTCTTAAGTATCAAGAGACACGATGGCTCAGTGGCTAAGACACTGAACTTGTCGATCAGAAAGGTCGGCAGTTCAGCAGTTTGAATCCCTAGCACCGCATAACGGAATGAGCTCCCATTACTTGTCCCAGCTTCTGCCAACCTAGCAGTTCGAAAGCATGTAAAAATGCAAGTAGAAAAATAGGAACCACCTTTGGTGGGAAGGTAACAGCATTCCATGCACCTTTGGCATTTAATCATGCCGGCTACATGACCACGGAGAAGTCTTCGGACAGCACTGGCTCTTCAGCTTTGAAACAGAGATGAGCACCACCCCCTAGAGTCAGAAAAGACTAGCACACATGTGTGTGGGAAATCTTTACCTTTACCTTTAAGTAAGTATAGCACCACTGGTATTCTTTATTAATTTCTATCAATGATAGAGGAATGGATAGTTCATTATACTGCAGTATGAATAGCATGCAATCTTTTATTGCTAAATGACCACAACAGAAAATTTGCACTCAGCATAATGGCCAACAGGAGTGGGACAAGACTCTGTCATATTTCCTTCTAGCTAGTTTTATAGTAAATAAAATAATTAGACTTTTCACCAAAGCTAGGCAGATAATTTCAGACATAAACCATTCCCAATACATGAAATAAAGTCAACACATCCCTCTGGATCGCATCAATGTATGCAATTTGTAATTATTTTCTACATTAAAAGCCTTCAAACATCAAATACAGCTCATTGGAAACATTTGTTTTCTGGGGCTTGAATTTCACTCTCATTCCTGTTATTTTAGGCTCTAAATTATTAGTTCAGGCCCATTTTTAAAAAAAAGCAGATTATCAAAGTACAAAGCTTCTGTTGGAGTTTTCAGCCGGCAAATATAGTTGTTAAATAAAGGGAAGGCAAGTGGCAAATCTAAAGCTAGCGGGATTTCTGAATATGGCCAGATTCAGGGTTCTCTAGTTTCCAATAAGCTCTTTAGAAACTGCAGCTGTAATGTGTTCATTGTGTCTAAAACACATTAAGCATTGGGCACAGAAGCCATTAGCCACATTGCAACTGCTTAAATGCTTAGCCCATAGCAGTTGCTGACAGACGATCTGCAAAATGAGCAGTCTGCATATTCCAGGCACATATGCCGAATAAACCCAGCACTGTCAACTGTAGGAAAAAGAATCTGAAATGCCCTTTGCATGCATGTCATTTTGCTTTTCCCATCCTCGGTATTATGAAAGATGATACTGCAGCAAGTTCTTAGAGCCAGAGACACGGAGAGCACCGTAGCAATTCTCACATACTCCGGCCACCCACTCTCTGACTCACATTGTGTTTGCCAGGGATATGTAACCTGGGAGTACTTCCACTCAGCGTGACGCTTTGTCCCGACTTTGCTCTGTTCTAGAATGTGGCTGCTAACAAATTGTAGAAATACATGTGTGCACGGACAAATGTAACACATGCTCGTGTTTATTAGGGAGTGAGTATCTCCAAGATTGGACTCCGCTGGAATTGACAGGCTAGAAAATCTCAGCACTGCATCCGTTTTTGTTTGTTTATTCTTTGGTAAGATCCCTTGGGAAGCATCAACCCATCACAAAACAGCGCATAAGGTTTGAAATTCTCCAGTATTATTCATCGGACTGCATGATACATGGACCAGTGGATGGGGAAGGACAGAAAGTATAAACACATGGGAGTAAGTGTAGCTAAAAGGTCTCAATTTAGGTCCATTTTCAAGATGGAGATTAAACTTAGGGTGAATTGGTTTCTGCTAGACACTGCAATTCTGAAAGATGGGAAAGGCAGTAACTGAGACCTATTTTTGTAATTATGTATTTAAATAGCAATAGCAATAGCATTTAGACTTATATACCGTTTCATAGGGCTTTCAGCCCTCTCTAAGCGGTTTACAGAGTCAGCATATTGCCCCCAACAACAGTCCGGGTCCTCATTTTACCCACCTTGGAAGGATGGAAGGCTGAGTCAACCCTGAGCCGGTGAGATTTGAACAGCCGAACTGCTGAACTGCAGTCAGCTGAAGTAGCCTGCAGTGCTGCATTTAACCACTGCACCATATAACACACTAGAGAAACACACTGGTAGTGGTTTGGCTCCTGGGTCGCTGGAACCAGCACCTACCCAGGCCTGCCATGTCTCTGAACCTTTTCCCTGGTCCCTTGTCCCGTCACCGGCATTTTTCTGTGCATGCGCAGAACAGTTTTCATTAAACTGTGCATGTGCATCAAAACATTTGTGTCCACGCAAAACACCCTCTCTCAGCGAACTGGTAGTAAACCGGTTAGGAACCCACCACTGATAGATACACACACACACACGTATATAAAGGAATGATCCCTAGCTAGGCAGAGAGTAGAGGTATCATCTCTCCATTCCTTGCCACCTTTGTTAATTTTTAAGTCAATTTTGTGTTAATACTGATTATTTTCATGCTTTAATACTTTGCCTTGTTGCTTTTATTGATTGTAAGTTACCTAAAGAGAAGGACAGCATATAGATTTAATAAATAAACAAATAAACAACTACAACAAAACCATAACCAGAGTTTCTATTAATAAAAGCAAATTCTTTAGTGATGCCTTAGGTTCAAAAAAATGGCAGTTGAAGCCAAATTGGGTAATATGATTTAGCATTTGGACAGATCTGAATCCTCAGAGTGCTTTTTTTAAATCTTTAAGCATCTGATAACAAAGATCCTATTTAAGTGATTCTGCATTAATTATTAACCATTACACTCTGATATATTGGCACAATAAATGTGGTATTTCAAGAAGCAGAAGCATTTAATCAAAAGCCCCAGATCCACAGTAGCCCAGGAAACCCAGCTCCCTCAGTCTGGGGTGCTGCAAGAATCAAGCAAGTAGAAAGCAGCTCCAGATCTGTGGCATGCCAACAAACCCTGTCCCAGCATGGGTCAGTAGTGTGGCACAGACATTTCCTGGGGCAAAGGGATGGCTTGTCAACAGCAGGAGCAAGAAGATGGCAAAGGTTAGTTGGGGTGGTAGAACTCAGGTTGGCAAGTGGCCCAAAGGACATAGATGGGGAAAGGTTGGCAAGGGGGGTGGGGTCTGTGTGTGGTCATAAGTACAGCACCTGAATTTTGATCACATCATCCTGGGATGCTGCAGTGGTCATAATTTTAGGCACAGATCATACATTCCCTCTACTGCAACATTGTAACTTCAAACAATCTCTGAACGAATGGTCCTAAATTGAAGATTACCTGTAAAATAAAACTAGGAAGGGGCTCATATAAAGATATCACATTCTAAATATACAAAAAAAAAAATCCATTAACCAAATTTGTAACAAAACTAAGAAGTTTTAAATACATAGCAATGAGTATGGAAATGAGCTCAGAAAACAAGGTACCGTATTTTAAATCTGGCTGCGAATATTAAACATTAAAATGCTTAACATTGGGGGGGGGGGTTTCCCCCTCCTCTGTATTATTTTTAAAGCAAGCTAGATGGTTCGTTTAAAACATCTAACAGCAAATACAAAGAGAAAGCGCTAGAAAACCGAATCTATCTTTGTCATGAATCTCTTTCACAAATTGCTTTTCAGATGCTTTTTTGTCATTCCTCCCACAAAAATAGATGTTAAAGTACATAAGCTGATAGACAGAAAACATTAGAAAACAAAATACCACACTTCTCTCCTTCATTTTTAATATCTTCTGTACTTAAAGCTCCAAAATCGAGATTAACACTGACAGATGGCACTTATGCAGCCTGGTGAGAAACGAAGCAGATTTTTTGGATATTAACATGGAGATGGACACCGTACACCATAAGAGTGAAATAAGAGCTGCTGTTATCTGGAAATGTGAAGCCACCAAGCTGGGGGAAGCTTGACCTCCACATATTGTATTTTACACACCCTGGACAATATTCCTGTCATTGCGGTATGTGGTATGCAGGAAGGGGCAAACACCAAACGATTTATGATGATTCTGGCATACCTGTGTGAGGTCTAAGCTACACATGTCGTATACAATTATAATGTGCATAAACCTATCACGATGGATATTCTCTCACAGGGCTGGGCAAATTCTTCAGAAGAAGTGCTTTAGAATATCTGGAGCTGCATACAAAGCACCTCTTTTTGAAGAGGGTAAGCAGATGTAGCTTTTGTTTTTCCGAGATCATGCAGCTGTTTCCAAAAGTTTCCCAGATTGTCAGCCACACTGTTCCACTGAGGGGGGGGGGAAAAACCCTGCTCCAGCGACATTTAGGGCAACCTATCAAGCTTGTATAGCACTATATAATGAGGTAGAGACTGTACAGTGTTCCATCAAATTTCTCTCGCTGTTTCTAGTGTAGTGACTGCAGAAATATATTGAGTAAAGTTTAGGATTAAAGCAGTATGCTACAATGGCAATAGAAGGGAACGGGCTGGCTGTTTCCCCACATGTAGATGCAAACTGAAGGGCCCTTCATGGACCAATAGCAGTTAGAGATTTCTAGGAAAGAGGGATTGAAAACTAATGTGGTCATTACAAGTCTTATTAAAAATAAATACAGGTAATACTTTAAACATGTAAGGCTTCCTCGTATAGACACCAGGTTTTATGCAATATTTATGCGGTATCCAAGCCAGAGGCAGGTTTGCAAAGCTTTTATACTGAACATACTGAACATTCATTAATCATGGGTGCTACACAAATTGTCAATTAAAAATAGAAACTAAGTTATTAGCCTGAGAATTGCCTTACCTGTGAACTTCTCGGCGTCTCTGCTTCTAGCATTAATCCAACAGATATTCCCGGGCCCTACTATGCATCTACTACTTTTTTATACTAACAGCCCATGCAGTGATTAAATATGGTGCTAGCTAGGGGATGTCCAGACAATGGAAAGCAAATCACAAAATGTGCATTACATCAACATTATAATGGAGATCATAAGACTGTTATATCTACATCCAATATTGGGTTGCAAGTATTAAAAGATTGTGTATACATCATAAAATCACAATTCTTTTTCTTTCTTTCTTTTTTTTGCTATTCTTGCCTCAATAAGGTTTGTGTCAGAGGCTTCTGGACTGCAATGATCCTGCAGTGACCAAAGTTCACATTGAAAAGAATTTAGATTTGGGAGAAAAGCATAATTTGCTACTTGCACTGATAAATATAGGGTTATCAAATTGGGAGTACAAAAATACTTCTAAATAGACCAGACTAGACCAGTATTACCTTGATTATAAAGAATCTCGTAAATCTGCATGTACTTTCAACTCCCCCCCCCCCCTTTATCCTCATGAGAATTACAGAAGGTCTTGTATTTGACTCTTACTTGTATTACAGATTTCTTTTATCTGACCATCCTCCTGGTTCAAGCTCTTCTTCCTGTTCAGTTTCAGATTGAATGCCACAAGGAATATGTTCAATATATTCACCATACTATGTCTCCCAAAAATGCTACATGAATTTTGCAACTCCCTTTTGAACAAAGTAACTGAATCCATTGATATTGGGATTTGACTAGAATAGATATAGCACTTATTAAAATATGCATAACTTCTGTCATTTTTTTAAAGTCTATAACTGCTCATTTGCAATACCTGGAAGGGGGAGGTCATGATCAGTTTAGCTAAACTAGCTATTTTATTTTCATTTCAATGATTGTGATAATTGTGTTGCCTTTGTTTTTTACTGTATATATCCATTTTCTCAATAAATTCCTCTTGGTAGTTATTGTTTCGGTTTAATTGAGGAATTGTGAAACTGCCCAGTTACATCTCATTTCAGGACTAGCCTGAAGTTTGTTAAATTCTCTGTCTTTGGATTTGTTGCAAAGAGATCTAAAGGACTATTTTTTTTTTCTTTCATGGTAGATTTAAGGGAGAAGTCTTTGATAGATTATTAAAACTCCCCAATTGGACAGACAAAGGGAGTTTATGGCTTGTCTGTCTGAAACACAACAATGATCATATCTATACTTCCTTCTCTGTAGGATAGATTATCACATGTTCCAGCCAGCAACAACTGATCAAGTTACACCTTAAATATTGCTCTACATACAGGCCACACACCATCAGCAGAATCCAGACAAACTGACATGCTCAGAAAACAGCTATGAAGATGATAAGGAGACCAGAAACTAAATCCTATGAAGAGAAATTATAAATCTGGGAAAGGTTTGCCTTAAAAGGGGAAGACTGAGAATAGAATATGGTGGCTTTCTTCACATATTTGAAAGGATGTCATACAGAAGCAGGTTGAGTCTTGATCTGGATAATAATCTGAAGCTCAGACATCCAGTTACCTAAAACAGAATTCAATCACATGAAGAACTATCTGAAGCCGTGTTACATTTTGCTACTGCTCCTCCTTAAGCTTCTTCTTCTTTTGCAAACAAAACTGCCCTGGAAACAATGAATACATTTGAAACGTGGCCTGGATCCTATAAGCCTAGAACACTGTAGACTGGACATTGGATAACTGATTTAAATACAGAGGCAGTTTCCAATTGAATGTTAGGAAACATTTCCTAACAGCAGCAGAGTTTAATAGTGGAACCAATTATCAGAAAATGTAGACTCCGCTTCCTGTATGCATTCAAGCAGAGGTTGGACACCATCTGTTGTTGATGTCTTTTTGCTTTCATTTGGATTCCTAAGTGGATCGGGGGGTTGGATTTAATGGCATAAACAACTCCTTTCAACTCTATCATTCTATAATTCTATCACTAATGAATGAGCCCTTGAGGAACCAGATTGGAGAGGAGCAAACAGTTTGCACAATAGTACTAAAAAGAGATGACAGATCTGATGTACAAAGAGTTCTTTTGAAAAGGGAAAATGCTGATTATTTTAATTTGTAGTGACACCAAGTCATACAGATATCTAATAAAGTCGTTCCCCCCTTTCTCTCATTTGAATCCCCATCATGTTTAAACTACTTTTCAACTTCTGCATCTATAAAAGGCAATTCAGCAAGCATGGGGGTTTTTTTTTGCCGCCTTAATTTTTTCTCTCTAACCCCAATATTTGATAGGAGATTAAAACCTTAAAACTTCCATCCTTCCTTCCTTTTCTTTTAAAAGCGATTGTACTATATAAACTGGGCAAGTAATTAAGATTACCACTTTATGGCTTTATAGTGGATGCTAATTAGACAATTTTTCCTTTACTCATTAATAAAATGACTTATGGGTTATAATGTAGAAAAGAAAAATAGAATTAGGGAGGCAAAAGTAAATGCAGTACTTCAGGCTACTTCTGCTGACTCCTGGCTGCCTGCAATTTGGCAGTTTGAACCTCATCAGGCTCAAGGTTGACTCAGCCTTCCAAGGCCAGTAAAATGAGGATCCAGATTGTTGGGGAGGCAATAGGCTGACTGTGTAAACCACTTAGATAGAGCTGTAAAGAACTGTGAAACGGTATGTAAGTCTACTATTGCTATTTTATTAAATTCAGTTTCATGTTAGAAATATTTTGTTTACTATAAAAACAACTCTGATCCAAGATTTTTTGTTGCTTATTCAAATATAGAATGTTTTGGCAGTTGAATGTTTCTCCAGCAATAAGAGCACACCGTTCACTATACTGGAGAATAACCAGAGGTGATATTCAGCCGGTTCTCTCCGGTTTGGGCGAACTGGTAGCAGCAGTTGCGGGAAGCTCCACCCACCCACCCTGACATAATGCACAACCTTCTGTACATGTGCAGAAGACGGTGTGCATGCACAGATGTGGCATGTGCACTCACATTTGTGAACTGGTGGGGAAGGTAATTGAATCCCAATTCTGAGAACAACCATATATTAGCTTAAAGTGCAGAAATCCCATTATGCGACTCTGGAAGCAGAAAAGGAATTGCTACCAATTTGAGCCAACCCTTAGCAACCACCGACAGGTGACCATAAAATTCTACTCAGAATTTCTTAACTGCAATTGTATATGTGGTGGTACTTTCATTTGTGACCTAGTTTATTTTAGTGATCTTCATTTCTGTACTTTTATCTCATCTTCCTTGAGTTCATTTATTCGGTTTTCTGTTCTACACTTTTTCATTGCCTCCCTTTTAGAATCTTATAAAGAGAGAAAGTGATCTTCTCATAATTAGGACTGTTTCATATCTGCAGTAAATAGCAATAGCACTTAGACTTATATACTGCTTCACAGTGCTTTACAGCCCTCTCTAAGTCATTTACAGTATCAGCCTATTGCCCCCAACAACCTGGGTCCTCATTTTACTGACCCAGGAAGGAAGGCTGAGTCAACTTTGAGCCTGGTGAGATTTGAATTGCTAAATTGCAGTCCACTGGAATCAGCAGAAGTAGCCAGCAGTACTGCATTCTAACCACTATGCCACCACGGCTCCTAGTGTTGTAAAGTTACATATCTATCAAAGCTAAATCCTTGACTTTTCTAACTCAATCTACGTTTGTGTTCTTAAAGAGGAATGTAATTGCCATGTCCAGGGTGCAGGGAAATGATATCTATCTATGAGATGAATTTCTCATTGAAGCACTATATGTGGTTCTGTTATTTACACTCTATTTATGAATGTTATAATGAGAAAATCCCAATAATGTACTTCTGCCCCTTAATATATGGTGTGTATCAACCACTTCTTATGTAATACATAGAAATGATGAAATGCATGTAAGTAGCCATTGAGACCTCCATTTTAATATGTCCCATGACCAGGGAATATCACACTAAATGAAATATGATGTTCAGCTATCACAGTCAAGTATAGTGCCTACAGCAATGCACATTTTGTCCCTTTCAAAATGTAGTGCCCAAAAAGTGCAGGCTCTTTTAAACATCTGGCAAGGAAAACTAAGAAGTGATTATAAAATGATCAATGACATTTCCACTCCATCTGCTAGGGAGTAAGTGAATCATAGCAGTGACATTTCCTCATTTGGATCAGAAGAGGGTTGCATCAAAACAAATACATGCTTTCCTGGCTACAAAAAATCAGCACAGAGGGATTCTGTATGTGAGAATATGTTTGGGTGCTTCGTGCTTCAAATGCAAGACAAAAACACTCAGAGATACAAATGTAGCTCTTGTCTTCACAAAGCAGTGGCACCATTCCTCAAACAGAAGGGTTTGATTTGAAGTGGACAGGTGTTATGTTTGTGCCTCCACTCATGCTGAAATACTTTGTAGTTGTTGTTTCAAAGTCAAAGAAGAGCCTGTTGCGTCCTTTCTATCAATAAAACTAAAGACACCAGAATCAGAAGTAGGTTTTTCTCCTGCTTGCTGTATTGAAAGTTGAAAGTAATTAACTTCAGTAGATCTGCAAGAAGATAGATAGATAGATAGATAGATAGATAGATAGATAGATAGATAGATAGATAGATGGATGGATGGATGGATGGATGGATGGATGGATGGATGGATGGATGGATGGATGGATGGGGGGGCGGCCAGGGGGGCAATGGCACAGCTTAAAGATATTGGGCTGACACTGGGCTGACAGCCCAGATTTGAGACCCAAGTGCCACACAACAGGGTGAACTCCTGTTACTTGCTCCAGCACCAACTCACCTAGCATTTAAAAAGTATGAAAATGCAAGTAGATCAATAGGTCCCACTTCAGTAAGAAGGTAACAGCATTCTGTGTACCTCAGCATATAGTCATGCTGGTGAAATCAACATGGAAACGTTTTCAGACAATTCTGGCTCTCTCTGCTAAGAAATGGAGATGAGCATCTCCCCCTAGAGTCAGACATGACTAGACAGAGAAACCTATTTACTATTACCTTTATAGACAGGTCAAGATAACTGAATGACAACACTAGATCATAGGACTATTTAATCAATGAATAATAACTCTATAAACTACACTGCACTCACCGAGTTCTGTGTTTATGAGTGTATGTATTTAGTGATGGCTTAGGCCAGTGGTGAAATCTATTTTTTTTGCCCGTTGGTTTTATGGGCATGGCTTGGTAGGGATTATGTGACTGGATCGGTATGGCCAACTTTTTTTCACTTTTTAAAGCATTTTTTTCCTGCCAATTCAGGCAAATAGGCAGGAAAAAATGTTTTAAAAGGTGAAAAAAAGAGCTTCCAACGATTGCACGGATCAGTTGTGACCCACGCAATCATCGGAAGCTCTTTTTTTTCACTTTTTAAAGCATTTTTTTCCTGCCAGTTTGGGAGAATAGGCAAGAAAAAATGCTTTAAAAAGCAAAAAAAAGAGAGTTTCTGATGATCAAGCAGCTCACAGCTGAGTCGTGAGATCCTCGGAAGCTATTTTTTACTACTGGTTTGCAGAACCAGGGACAATCATCCCTATTGGTTCAGCCAAACCGGGCTGAACCTTGAGGATTTCACCCCTGGTTTAGGCCATATTCAGCCCAGCTTTGTATTTTTTAAAAAACTGAATCCTAACCCAAACCTTGAACTCTTTGGAACTGAGTATGCAAATCACCCACCAAAACGAGGAGTTCCAGTCCTCCCTTAAGCATGACAAACTGGCTGGATGCCCTTGGGCCATTCACTCTCTCTCAGCCCATCCCATCTCACAGGATTGCTACCTTGAGTTACCATACTTATAAAGTAATAAGGATGGGACAAAAATATAATAAATAAAATAAATAGATATGTTTTTCTATGCATAAAATATGTTTTTCTTTGCATGAGTTTCCTATGTGATATCTCTTTTGTTTCTAATGGAAAAGCCAGCTTTTACATAATGGCGTTATTTAAACTTACTATAAACCTATAAGAAAAAAACATTTGATACTGTGAATACAGGTGGCGGATGGGTCCTTAAAACAAGATTTTTAATCTCAACTTTGTAATGCCTTGATCCAAGTACATTTATAAATTAGTCACTGGTGTTATCTCTATAAAGGAGATGTTATTTTATAATTAAAAATATTCAACTTTTGAAGTCTTTAACAAGACCTGTTAAGTCCTCAGACTTACAACACTGTCAAAAGCTTTGCCAGCTGCAAAACTCCCCTGATTGGGTAAGACGTGAGTAGCCTTTCAGTGGGAAAATGCAGCCTTCTGATTGGTTCAACTGTCTAACAGCTACTATATAAAGAGCTGTCAGATGGCCAATGTTGTTGTTGCAGGTTCGGGAGTTGCTTGCACTTTGCACTATTAGCTGTTACAATAAAGGTTTTTTTTTAATCTCACAATCTGCCTCACCTCAGTTCCTGCCTACCTAGTACTCCATACAGATCAAGACCCATTGAAGCTTCTGGGTAGTTTTAAGGGCAGTCCCATGTAGACTACTGTAGGGTGTTAATTGAAGAAATTTCAGATGCTCCTTTTAGGGGGTAGGTGCTGCTACAGCAAAAGCATACTTCTAAGATCCCAATAGATGGTATTCCTTAATTGAAAGAAACCAGACCAGTGCTGGATAGAAGCATCCTGGCAGATATTATGGAAGAGAGGCAGATCCTCAAGTAACCAGAGCTTGATAAGTACTGACCAGCACCTTGAAGAACACCCAGAGGCAAATTGGCAATCAATGCAGTTTATGAAGCAGAGGTATTACATGGGCGTTCTGAGGCATGCCTATCACTTCCCACCATTCTAGAACAGGTCTCTTAAAATTTCAGAATGATTTTCAAGGTCAGGCCCATGTTGACTGATTTGCAGTAGTTAAGCAGTAAGGTGACCAGAGTATGACTGATTGTCTGAAGAATTTCCTGATCTACAAAAGGATAACTGACATGCCAGAACTGTGCAAAGGCCTTCCTGGCTACAGCTGCCACTTGTTCATTGAGCAGGAAATGTGAGGCCAGAAAGACCTCTAGAGAATTAAAGAAAATGACCTTGGCAGAGAAAAATCAAATTGTTCAAAGATCAACAGGAGAAAAGACACAACTCATGGCCAAACAAACCCAAGGAAATGAGGGCCAGACTCAGATAGGCACCTCCTTAGTTTTACCAGAGTATAAGAAGGGAGAAATTTAAAGCACAATCAGATTTGCAAGATTCTGTTATAATATTCCATCATAATAAAAGACTTTAAGACTACCATTGCCTCACTAGAGGGCATGGCATAATAAAGGGAACTCAGAGGGCTGTCAGATCAAATCATGTTCAAAGATATTGAAAACTGGGGAGGAGGATCTGACGTTGCAACGACACGATGTGTGATCTTGGAGCTCCAAGATCGCAGTTGATACTTCTGCAGCTGGACAGTCCTTTTGGACCTAAACCATCCCAAAGAGATGGTGACAGGGAAGAGTACCTCCTGCTGATCTCAGGGACACCACAAAGTCCCTGATTGATCCAGGAGAATCTCTTTTTGCCGGTGACAGAAGCGCAGCCATTGAAGCTGTTGAAGTTGGGGCAGCTCTGGAATGGGAGGAAAATGGAAAGTGTGTCCATCTGGTGAGGAAATCTTATTACTATAAAAGAGACCACTCCAAAAAAATTAAAGCTAAATTAAATTTGAAAACAGAAGAGAACAAGTGGCAAAATTAAGCTACATTAGACAGTGTGTTATCCTTTTTTTAAGTTTTCTTTTACGAATGGAACTTTTTCAAATGTTTCCTATTCTTTAAATTGAACGGATTAGTTTTTCTTCTACTACTTTTTATATTCTTTTTTTTTAATACTTATGGATTAAAATCTTTCTCCTTATTTTTATAATGCTGGATTGGATGGGTTGTTTTTGCTCCATTTAAGAATTTTGTTTTCTTTAAGCCTGGAATATAAGGAAGATATAAAAGGAATACAAAGAGGGCTGTAATAACAGAGGGAAATGAAGTAACATTGCCACTTGGAGTCTGGAGGCTTGGAAGGCTTGGAAATATTGTCTATTCTTTTTTCTCTTTGATCATTTGACTTTGCATTTCAAGGTTTCTCAGCTTGTTTACAGAGAGTGATAGTGAGAAGAGCATGGGTTGTTTATACAGGTGTTTTTGGGGAACTTTATTGGCAGCTGGAGTGGAGTGAAAACAAAGCCTTGTCTTGAGAGATTATAAATGAACTTGCTTTAAATTTAATAAAAAAGTTTTGAATGCCAGAGTGGCAATGTTTACAAGTTGGAAGAATGGTGCAATATGAAAAAGAAACCTTAACATTGCAAAAGATTATGTTTGAAATTCAAAAATTATTAGAAGTAACAGAGAAAATTGAGAAGAGATTGGAGAACATAGATTGTAGAACAGTAAAATTTGATGGAAAAATTGAGGATCATCAAATAAAGAAAGTGGAGGTCAGAGTTCTAAAAACTGAAGGAAAAAATAAACAAAGAGACAACAAAATTCTTGATACTGACAGTGTACTTAGCGTGGTTGGAACTGAAAAGAGTGGAATATGGAAAGGGGAGATAGATGGACTGGAGCTCTACCCCAGATTTCAAAGTATAGAAGAAGAAAAGAGAGAAGAATTGATGGAACTAAGGAGATAAATTTTGTCAGAAGCACTAGTGATAACCAAAGATAAGCTGATCGAAGAAGCAGATGGAGGTTTCGAGCTTATACAAGATATGCAATAAGCAATAAGTTGTGAAGAGAAGTCCATACAAAATTTACTAAGGAATTAACCAGAATACTAATGCCACAAATGGCAAGGGACATAACACTGCACTATTACTGGAAAGACACCGGTTGATGTAATGAAAGCTTATAATAAAAAATTAAGTCAAATTTAGTTAAATTTAGAGCATTATGTATAAAATGAAGTGATAATGGATACAGTTAAATAATTGATAATAATGCATATATATGTATTGGTTTGATAAGAGGAAATTTGATATAAATTGCAAATGGTGACTATGAAAGAAGGTTTAGAAACTCTGTTACTAAATATAACCATTTTTTATTTAGAACATGTTATAAAGATGTAATGTTACTGGATGATATTGGGAAGAGCTAATGGAATGCCATTATGTGGTTTTGCTTTAAATCTGGAATATTTTATATAAAAGGACATAAAAACAATTATAATCAAATGAAATTGAGGTATGATGATAGATACATACATGTGTGTGTGTGTGTGTGTGTGTGTGTGTGTGTGTTTGATTTAAAATATATGATTTGATATGAATTGTAGGTGATGACTGTGGAAGGGATGTATGGACGTTTTTGTAACTAATAAACACACTTTCTACAATTTGTAATGGAAGATGGTTTGTGGGGTTTTTTGTGTGTTTTGTCTGTTTGTGTTCATTCAAAAATAAAATAAAAATATTTAAAAAAAGATACTGAAAACTGCAAAGATAAAGGAACACAAGTTTGGATATGCCATTCGGCCACACATTATCTACAAACATGATCAAAGCTCTCAACACTAAATCCTAGCCTGAAACTTGTCTTGATATTCAATTTGCTCGGATTCTCATGAAGTGCACACTGGCCACTCTCTCAATAACCTTTTCCGAAAAGGGAAGGTTGGAAAATAGATGATAGTCATTGAAAACTATTGTATCCAAGGATGGCATCTTCAGGAGGGTGTAAACTACCATCTCTTTCAAGCAGGAAGTGCCATTCCCTCCATCAGGGAGCCGAACACCATAATAATTTTGTATTGAGGGTGCACATGATCATTTTTAAATGTCAACAAGTTGCATATATATTAAGTAAGGAAAAATACCTCTCCTAGGTATTAATTGTTCTTTTCAGATGCCATGAAAGGGCTAACCAAATATATGATAATGGGGTATAAATAGAAGATTCTTTGCATGACATAATCTGGGAGTTTTCATGCATCTAAAAAAGGCCTATTCATTGAAGTGATTTCCTCATCCTTCAGGATGACCTTCTTTTATAACTCCCAACTAAATACATCAGGCTGCATAATCCTAAGAGATTACAACATTAGAATCTATTACAGTACTAGGAGAGTTATTTTTCCTCCATGGTGATATTTAAAAATTATTATGTGGGTCATTAATACAAAATCATTGTCCAATTTGGATCGAGGAAGGAAATGTCACAGTTTGGAATTATAGAGCTGGCACCACCTAGAGCGGGAGGTTGTTAAATATAATGTCATATTTAAAGTGATATAAAATTTAATGACATCAGAATATAAATTACAATCTGTGAGCAACTGTTCCAGCTCAGGTAAGATCATCCATAATAAGACTAGGGAAAACAAAAGATGGCAAATTCATGTTAATGCATCACACATTGACTTTCATTACTTGCTTCAGGTGTTGAGATACTAGTATGTAATTGTGGCATTTGTGTGATGATGTCATGTGCCATCGTATAACAATTCATTCTGTAAATTAAAATTTTTGCTGAGCCCATAGTTTCTTATGATTTAGCTATTAAATCTCAAAATGCATTCTTTGCTTTTATCTTTCAGGAATAGTTGATCCAAATTATTATTTTTAATAAGGTACATCATAAATATTATATTTTCAACTTTGTACTGATTTCCAGTTGACTTGCAGAGTGATAAAAAACTGAAACATTCATACTTTCATGTAGATACAGGAATTATATGTATCCCCTTCTTAGTTTGTCAAGAGGAAGGAATGTGTGGTTGGATTCGCTTAATGGGTACTGTAATTCCTCTTTAAGAAAGAAGATAGGCTTCATCATCCCTTAAGGAAACAATGGTTTGCTTCTTCCTCAAGAAGCCATTGCTACACTCTACCATCCAGTTTCCAACATTCCCTTTTTAGAGAAGATCATAAAGGTGGTCTTTTGAGCTTCTGAGCCCTGGAAGACACAGATTATGTGGATGCCTTCCAATCATAATTCAGGCCTGGGATTTGGGACTGAGATGACATTGATCATATTCTTGGATGACTTTTGTTGGCAGTGGGATGACAATGGTTTGTCCATCCTTGTTCTTCTTGATGTCTCATATAATTGATCATGATATACTCATGAAGTGGCTCCTGGAATTGAGGATAGCCAACCCATTTTTCTGCTGGTTTTTCATGTCCTCCATGGTCATTTTCAATTATGTTGATAGGGAGCAGAGGTCCAGCCTGGGCTCCTTCCTCTTTGGGATGCTATAGGGTTTGGTAGTTTTTCCTCTCTTGTTTATATTTACATGAAGCTTCTGGGCTAATAAAAACCTTATTATAGAAGGGAAATCACACAATTTCAGATCTTTTCTAAGAATGTTTCATTCCTATTTTGTGAAAAGTAATATATGAAAACAAGAGCAGTGAAATATAAAATATTTATACTGCAAGGGACAGATCTTGATGCCTTACTTTATCTTTCTACTATAAATCAGTAGTAAGCAATCTTGCCATCGCATTAGCTGCCATTCTGTGAGTTAAATGTTGATTGGATATTACTTTTGAGAGGTGAAATATTTTGGGGGTAAAAGTAAGTAATGCCTTTCAACATTTAACATAACTGGACGTGACAAACACATAAATTACTCAAATGTAGTTTCTTTATCTCTAAATACATCATAGGCCTAAATACTTCATAGGCATTAGAGAAGATTTTAAAAGCAGAAAAATCAAAGAGCTATCATCAATTTGCATTTTTCTAAATTAGCAAAAAGTTAGAATAGTGATATATTACTCATATTGATTTCAAAAATGCTATGTAGAGAAGAATATAAAAGAAACTTTAGGGCAATATTCCTCAAAGAGTACTTTGAATTCTCTGGCCTAAGTTTATCAATAGTGATACTATTTATTATTTCTTTGCATAATTGTACTTTAGTATTCTGTTATTGGTATAATTGTATATTGGTATTTGATCTCACTTCCAAAGAATTCAAGACAAATTATATACTTTTCTTTTCCCTCATTTTATTCTCCCAGGATATTTTTATATCTTATTCTTTCTTTTCTTTCCTAGGAATATTCCATAATGAATTCTAATGTTTCAGATGCCACAATATAGCAGTAGGCGGGTGAGTGACATGATGGCCTACACATTTTATCAAGGAAAGGCTTGTGACTAGGCATTTTTTCTTTCTTTCACAGATTCTGTTTTCATTTAAAATAGTGAATGATCAGTTCAAAATTACTTAGATCTGGATCTCCCTCCCCTCCCAGTTCATTTCAATGTTAAGCTTATTCTTGACTTGGTTGATATTTATATCAAACATCATACAAATAATAGAGTACTCATGCCAAAAGAATAATGTGGGCTCCCAGATGTTTATATGTTCTTAGTTAATGTAGTTATCAGCGTTCCAAGTATCATGTAGAATTAAATCAGAGTCCAAGGGGAAAACCTCTGATGGGCTAAGAGAGCTTCAAAGTTTTTATGATCAGTCCAGACCTCGAATGGTATGCCCCCCCCCCTTCTAGGAGATGTCTCCAGGTGAGCATACTCCACCTGATCGCGAATGCCCTCTTTCTCCCAAATGGGCCACCTTCTTTCAGTAGGGGTGAGTTTCTTGGAGATGTAAGTGCATGACAAGAGGTGGCCTTCTTTACTCTTTTGCTGTAGTACTACGGCTATCGTTACATCACTGGCATCTGTCTGGATTATAAATGGTCACTCTGGGTCGGATGCTGCAATATGGGCTCTTGAGCAAAGAGCCATTTTAATTTCTCAAATGCTTTTTGACAGTCCATTGTCCACTTTAGTGGTTGGTTTACTTTTGGCTTTGTTGAGGAAGGGCCCATCTTTAGTAGCTCAGTTAATGGTAGGGCAATTTCAGCGAAAGTCGAGATGAACTGCCTATAAAAAATTGCTAATCAAGGGAAGCTTTGTAGTTTTTTGCGAGTACTTGGAGGTTTCCAATCTAACACCACTTTTACTTTTCCTGGATCCATTTCTACTCCTTCGTTGAAGATATGATACCCCAGGTAATCTAGCAAGGTCTTGTGGAACTCACACTTTGACAATTTTGCATACAGCTTGGCAGCTAGAAGTTTTTTCAGGACTTGCCACACCAGTTTCACATGTTCTTCCAGGGTCTCAGAGAAAATCAAGATGTCATTTAAATAAATGAGTACTCCGCAGTACAGGTGGTCATGTAGCACCTCATTTATGTACTGCATGAAGACTGAGGGTGCTCCTTGTAGTCCAAAAGGCATGACTTTGTACTGGAAGCTTCCCAGGGGAGTGTTAAACGCTGTTCTCCACTCATCCCCTTTTCGGATTCGTATGGGGTAATATGCCTCCCTCAAGTCCAGCTTGGTGAAGATTTTGCCTTTAGCCAAATGGTTCAACATATCCTTCATGAGGGGGAGAGGATAGGTGTTTTTTTTTTGCTTACTGCATTCAAGTCTCGCAGATCTACACAGAGGTGAACTCCACCATCTTTCTTTTCTCTGAAGTAGCACTGCTACTTTTGACTTTGCTGGTTCAATAAAACCCCTGTCAATGTACTTCCTCAATTCAGTCATCTCCTTGGAAGTCATAGAGTACATTTTTGGCTTTGGTAAGGCTACCCCAGGTTTGAAGTCTATTGCACAATCTGTGGGACAGTGAGGTGGAAGGTAGTTCCCGTCTTCCTCACTGAACACCCCCGCCAAGCCCCAGTAGACCTTTGGGACTCGTTGGATCCCTGGAGGTTTGGTGTCTGCTGCGGGGGCTGCAGGTTTCAGATGGTTTGGGCTGTTGGTTCTAATCGTTCCTGGGTGGCCTTTAGGCTCCACGGATGGCAACGGCCCAAAATCAATGATCAATTTTCTAACACCGTCCTCCCACTTTATAGTAGGTGCCTACTTGTCCAGCCATGCAAGTCCCAAGATAATTGACTCCTGCATTCTGGGAGCCACAATGAATCTGAGGAACTCATAGTGGCAACCTATCATCAACTTTACTAATTCAGTGATCTTTGTGACCAGAGCGCCCCCAATTAGGTTTCCCTTTACTTGCTCAAACCGAATAGGGTGGGCTAGAGGTCTTGTGCATATACCTAGCTGCTCCACTATTGACATGCTGATTAAGCATCGAGTGCAGCCAGTGTCTATGATTGCTCCAACTTCCCCTTCCATGCCTGTTCTTGGCGCTTGGCGTTTGGATTTTATTGTAAAGGAAGGAATAGGTGCACTCACCATTGGGTCGTCTTCAACATTTTCAGCCTCCTCCTCCTCCTCCTCCTCCTCCTCCTCCTCCAACGTGCCAGGGGCTTCTCCAATAGCAGGGCTCTCCGCCTCCATTGGCTGCTGCAGTAAACAACTCTTTTCTGGTGGCTTTCTGGTTTTTTTCTTCATTGCGCTGGCAGGTGGTTGGCACTGTTATGGAACAGGAGCTGGAGCCAGGCATTCTGTTGCTCTGTGGCCCATCTGACTGCATCAGTAGCACTTTATAAATGCCCCACGAGGGTTTGGTGGAGGCTTTTCAGCTCGCTGCCTCTGCGTACAGTGGGCCAAAGGGTTTTTGGCAGGGGTTCCAGTACCAGGCTTTTGATAGGTGTTAATCTCATGGTCTAGTATGATTGCAGTTGTGTACCAATCTTGAAGACGTTCTGGGATCCCCCTTACGGCACAAGCTTCTTTCAGTTTGGGATCTAAGGCTTTTTGAATATGTAGACCAAGAGTCTTTCTGGCCAGTAGCGTAGTCTTCCAGCTATTCTCTGAAACTCCCAAATTAATTCCGTCACGGGACGACCAGCCTGTCACAATTCCTGGATCTGGCCATCAGCATCCACATTTCGGGCCACATCACTCAATCTGGCGCACATCAGTTGGATTAACCCATTTATATCATCTAGCTCAGGAGCCGCTTCCTCATGGAGCTCCGCTATCCATTCTGCAGCCTCATTTTCATTCATCCCCTCTGCTATTTCCTGGATCAACTCTCGATCAGATGGGTATTGTAGGCCCACTTGATCAACGTACGCCCATACTCAATTCAGGAAATAAGCCAGCTTATCTGGGGTCCCATCGAATGTTGCATGGAACTGTGGGGGTGTGGGAAGAGTGGGTGCTGGTGGTTGAACAGGGACAGCCTATTGATCTGCTGCTGGGTGTGGTAAGCCCCTCTGCTGGGCCACACCCATCGGTTGGGCAAAAGCCTGTGGAGGCATTGCTGGGGAGGCTGGACCTGGTGGAAGTCCCATTCTCTGGGTTTGCCCAGGGGCAGTTATCTGGAAAGGCGCCATCTGCTAGGAGAGGGCAGGTGTCCATTGACATTGAGCCCATCCATGACCTGGGAAGAAAGCCCACCCTTTGCTTGATTCATGGGTTCAAAGCCACCCCTTTGCAGCTGGGGGGAGGTGAAGGTGTTCCAGGCCCCTTTCTGCCCACTGGATTGACTTCCCCTATTTGGAGGGAGGTCTATTTGCCCTCCAGAGAGAGGGAGGGGTGCTGATGTGACTGATCTTGGCATTACCCCAGCAGCAAGGGTATGGGTTGATTCATTAGTTGCTGTGTGGAAGGAGCCAAGATCTCCACTCCACTGCGTAGCAAATCCTCTGCTAGGAAAGGAGAATGTGGGCTGTGCCAGATTCCACTTAGGTGGTCCTGAAGAGGGGAAGGGGCTTGTTTCACTCACGTTTAGCCATAGGAATTGGTCTGGAAGGCCCATTAGAGAATAACTGCATGAGGGTGGCTGAGATCTCCATTCATCAGATCTTCTGGCCAAATTCCAGTTGTCTGTCGGAGCTTCCCTGGCAACCCTCTCTCCTTCTAGCAGACATTCCTTAGAAGTCATAAATCTTGAGGTTTCATCTTGGAATTCCTTTTCGCCAGGCTCCCTCGACAAATATAAGCGATCCATTATCTTTGGCTTTCTCAGCTGCATTTGTTTCTTCCTCCATCTTCACTGAAATTTCGTGCTACCCAGGGTTAGGTCAGAACTGGGATTCAGTACCCCCTGACAGCTTCCCAGCTTGGGATAACTTATCTTAAGGGAGTATTGGGATAATGTCAGCGTTCCAAGTATCATGTAGAATGAAATCAGAGTCCAAGGCAAAATGATCTTTAAAGTTCCAATTTAATAAATCAGACATCTTGGCATTGTGCTATGAAATCCCAATACTGGAAATTACATCAGAATCCCATCCAGTTAAAAGTTCGTGATCTTGTCCCCACACCCATAATCCATCACATGATCCAATCTTCTTCTTCCATGCTAGCACCCACGCCCAGCTGCTTCCGGTCAGGTGCAAAGGTGCGGAGACAAAAGATGACCTTGAACTTCTAGAAAGGAATTTTTTATTTTGAAAACAACGCATTCTACCCCTTGCTATTTCCCCCCCTTAATGAGAGTGTGGCAGACCAAAGATTCTTAAAGGAACCGCTGCAGGCCTGACAGTAGTTATACCAGGTATATTATCAAGGGACAAGGAAATCAAGAGATCCAGGCAGCTCAAATGGGTATAAAGATTTATTAAGCTTAAGCTCTCTACAAGAATCTGAACTACTAATGGTGAAAGCAATCTGGCAGTAAATAAGGAATTCATGGTGGGCTGGACTTACAGTAGATCTCTTGTAAGCACGAAGGGATTTATGACTGATTATGTGTTTGATTCCTCCCTGGAGCTCAGTCTGGCCATCTCTTACATGTATAGGGGCATAGATTAAGTGGATTGGAAGATATGAATGAACTTCTAGTTCTGGATCAGGATCATTGGTTGGGAATGGCAAAATGCATATTACTAATTTCAGGGAGAAATTCCCAAAACCAGAAATTGTGCTGGGACAATCTGCTGCATATTAGTACATACTTCATTAAACTAATCCTGATTTTAATAATAAAGAATTATTCTTTAATATAAGCAACTAAATATGCATTTATTTAAAAAATGTAGTAATACAAAGAATATCACTCTTAAATGAAGAAGTCTGCTACAATTAAATCTGTCTTTTGTTTTTCTGAATTGTTATCCACAGACCCCTGAAGACAATGGAAGCATATATTCAAGTGCCATAGTCTGTACATGGAACAGTCATTAGTATAAATAACAGAACAACTGTAGGTAGGAATTTAGCTTATCTGTAATTTAACGGCACAGGCATAGATGGAAAGAGGATTTTGCAGGTGTCTAGGCCAGATATTCTCATTATCTGTTTCTCTGTAATTACATGATGAAAATAAAATTGTATATCAATAGTAAATGTTATGAACAATATGTTTAATCAAATGCAATCAAAACCAACTGTAGTCTGAAAAATTGTAATGTGCATAAGCCAACATCATTATAGATAATTGGAAGTAAATGTCCACATAAAAGAGGCAACACATAATTTAGTTACACATTTTAATTGCTTCTAGATATTGATGTCATCTATACATCTACAGGAAGTAAATTACATACCCATATCCTAATTGTTAACTCTTTGACCCTTTCTCTTAGAGAGTTAGATAAGGTGATTACAGTTTTATTTTAGCTAGCAATTTCAACAGCAGACACTTTTTAACTTGAACTTCAAACTCCTGTCTTCTCCTTTCAGCAGGTCTACAGAGAGATCTCACCTTGGCTCAGAATTGCAGGTTGGTTATTAAATAACCTGAACACAAATTACTTATCTATCTTGAAGACTGACCACAAAGACCAATAGTAACTTTGCTTCTGTTTAGCAATCAATTCCTAGAAATCCTTTTCTGAACCCAGAGATCATCCCACACTCCATCCTTGGAAAAAGACATGCAAGAAAAGGTAGGAGATGTTCATGTTCTCTTTAACGTGGGAATCATCCAGGTTCTGGGTAGTGCATTTGTGTTGTCTCTGTAGCACCCATCGAAGAAGGTTAGACAAACTTAACATTCTACACTGTAATCTGCAGTGTCCAATTTTTACAACATTGTCTTTAGGAATTGTCTCTGCCTACCAAGAGACTTCATACCCTACTAGATCCAATTTAAAAGCTTTAGATCACACTTTTCACACAGGTTGTGTCCTGACTTCAAGGGCTCAGATGAAGAATACAAATGTTCCTTCCTCCTTAGAACAATATTACCACTGAATGAAGAATAACAAACAATTGGATCATGGGGCAACTTTGTTAAGCCTTGATCATTATTAGGCAGGATTATGGGGGTTATATAGGGAAGAAAAGAGTATCTGCAACCGAATCATTTAATTCCTTTATTTATTTGGATTGTTTATGCTATTTTATATCAATATTCTCTGCTGGACATATCCTGGACATAGGGAAGAAAATGGTAAGTGAGCACCTGTCTATCCTAGATGAGTTCAAATCACCAGGACCAGATGGATTACACCCCAGGGTTCTGAAGGAACTGGCAGACGAGATCTCAGAACCATTGAACTATATCTTTCAGAGATCCTGGAGCACCGGGGAACTGCCAGAGAACTGGAAAAGAGCTGATGTGGTTTCCATCTTCAAAAAAGGAAAAAAAATAGATCCAGGAAACTACAGACCTATCAGCCTGACCTCAATACCAAGTACGATTCTGGAAAAGATAATCAAGCAATGAATTAGTGAACACCTACAAGTAAACAAAGTAATAGCCAAAAGCCAACATGAGTTTGTCAAAAACAGATCATGCCAGACTAATCTTATTGCATTCTTTGACAAAGTGACAAAATTAGTGGACCCAGATGAATGCC
Source organism: Thamnophis sirtalis (assembly GCF_051295495.1). Taxonomy (NCBI): domain Eukaryota; kingdom Metazoa; phylum Chordata; class Lepidosauria; order Squamata; family Natricidae; genus Thamnophis; species Thamnophis sirtalis. The sequence continues at coordinate 158,657,320 of NW_028261382.1, forward strand.
GTCAATATAATTTACTTTGACATCACTAAGACATTTGATAAAGTAGACCATAATCTACTACTAGATAAAGTAAAAAATGTGGGTTAGACAGCATCACCACCAGATGGATTCCTAACTGGCTGACCAACCACACTCAACGTGTAATCCTCAATGGAACTGCATCTACATGGAGGGAAGTATGCAGTGGAGTACCCCAAGGCTCTCTGTTTTAGGCCCAGTAGTCTTCAACATCTTCATCAATGATTTCAATGAGGGAATAAATGGGAAACTCATCAAATTTGGAGATGACACCAAGCTGGCAGGAATAGCCAACACTCCAGAACATAGGCTCAAGATACAGAAGGATCTTGACAAACTTGAACATTGTGCACTATCTAATAAAATGAAATTCAATGGTAAAAAGAGTATTGTTCTACATTTAGGCAAGAAAAAACAGTATAGGTGGTACCTTGCTCAATAATAGTAACTGTGAGAGGGATCTTGGAATCTTAGTTGACAACCATTTAAATATAAGCCAGCAGTGTGCAGCCTCTGCCAAAAAAGCCAACACAGTTTTAGGCTGCATAAACAGAGAGATAGAATCAAGATAATGTGACGTGTTAATACCACTTTATAATGCCTTGGTAAGGCCACACTTTGAATACTGCATTGAGTTTTGCTCGCCACAATGTAAAAAAGATATGGAGACTCTAGAAAGAGTACAGAGAAGAGCAACAAAGATGATTAGGGGACTGGAGACTAAAACATATGAAGAACGGTTGCAGGAACTGGGTATGTCTAGTTTAATAGAAAGAAGGACTAGGGGAGACATGATACCAGTCTTCCAATATCTCAGGAGTTGCCACAAAGAAGAGGGAGTCAAACTATTCTCCAAGGCATCTGACAGTAGAACAAGAAGCAATAGGTGGAAACTAATCAAGAAGAGAAGCAACTTAGAACTGAAGAGAAATTTCCAGACAGTTAGAACAATTAATCAGCTTGCCTCCAGAAGTTGTGAATGCCCCAACACTGCAAGTCTTTAAGAAGATGCTGGATAGCCATTTGTCTGAAATGGTATAGGGTTTCCTACCTAGGCAGGGGGTTGGATTAGAAGACCTCCAAGGTACCTTCCAACTCTGCTATTGTATTATATTGTATATCCAGTTGATAAACATAGCAGTGAAGAAGATAACCCCAGCAGGGTAGAAGGAAAGCTGTGATTATAGAATCATATCAGATTCCAAGCCAGGAAGCATTCCTGGAGATGTGCCAGGCCAAGCAACAAATTTTCAAAGGGGAACATTATAAATTTGAGTCATATGTAACAATAAATATCCAAAATAAACCAAACTCTGTTGAGGTCACAATTAATGACTGCCCGTCCTAAAGTGTCATTATGAGGAAAACCCTTCCTCTTGTGCTATTGTTAGCTATTTGTGCCAATGTCATTACAAATTTTATTTACTATTTATTGTTATTTATTATACTTATGCATCTCACTTGCAAGCAACTCTACGCAACTTACAACAAAATAAAGGAATAAGATAAAACATTAAAATGTTATAATAAATAATAAACATTAAAATTAACATTAAAATTAACAAAGATGACAAGAAAGGGAGAAAGATATACACTGGGTAGAGGTATAGTCTTATCACAATCTATTAATCTCCTCCAGTATGACGTGTCTCTATTGGTGCCCCAGGCCAATTGGCAGGACCTGATCTTTAGGCCCTTTGAGAAAGCCAAAAGGGAGCAGACGTCACTTCAAGATACACAATGTTCCAGAGAATTGAACCCACTGCAGAAAGTGCTCTTCTCCTGGACCCTGTCAGATAGAATTACTTGACCGTAGAAATCTGTAGCATGCATACCCTGTCTGTTAGCACGGGTAGGGTGGGCCAGTCCCATAACATAGACGTATGTAGGGTAAATCACTGTAAGTATTTTTCATAAAGTTTCCTTTGTTGCTTCTAGTGCAAATGCTTTGGTTTTGCCCTTGATAAGCATTTTCCTCATAACAAAACCTTCCTGTTTTGAAGGTGGGCGGCTCTAGTCACAATAATTTCATGAACAAGGGGAGAGAGAGAGAAAGAAGTAAGAAAAGTGTGGAGACCTTTTGCAGCTGTTTAGCAGCCATTGGCTGACTAATATCAATGGCATTTTGCAAATTTTGCTTTGCTTGCCCTTAAAATTGTAATAAGGAGTACATTTCAGAGAAACTGAGCTAATTAGATTTAAACATGGACCTATAAAGCCACAGGTTTATTTCTCTTGTTAGTTCAGTGGATTTAGCAAGGAGCATCTTTGTCAGAAAAAAAAATATTTTTGATGTTTTTCCCCATGAAGAGGCATCCGACCCAACTACAGGTCAATATGGTCTCTGTATCCTGACAAAGATTCCCTGGAGTAATAAATTCATCTAAATGAAATCAACTGTTACAAAGCATGCTGTTAGCATAGTAAGATGAACACAGTTGTTCCATTGCATTGCCATGTATTTTGGATATGCAATTGGAGTCTCGTATCATAGTTTTTGGAAGCTTCTTTTCTTTGCCTTTGGGGTCCTGCAGCTGAAGACTATGTGATCTTCCCCCTTTGAATATGGAACATATAGTCTAAATAAAATGTCCAACTACATTCTTGGACTTCATTTTTTCAGTCTATAATTTCCTCATTTGCATTCCATCCACAGTGTGTCCTCAGTTCATATTTAGTGGACATTGGTCTACATCAATCTTATTCAAGGGAAAACTAATGGTCCTAAATTAAATGAGTTTTTTGATCTAAGATCAGTCTCCAGTGAACAGCAGTTCTTATCCAAAAAGCACTGCACATAAATCATCGTAATTCTTTGGTAAAAGTCCTGCTGGACTGAAAGAGAGAACATATGGATTCAATATCAGAGTTTAGCTAATGTTTTTCTTCTTCCTTTGGTTGGTCCAAGAAAAAAGATGTATCTTACATGACATGCTGAAAATGGTACATTACACTGACACACTAGCCAATGATTATTTTGAAAATAAACAAAACAAAATGTGCCAAAATATGTTAGCTTCATTGAAAAACAGCTGAATGGTCCATATAGTTCAGTGTTGGTGAACCTTTTTGGTACTAAGTGCTGAAACAGGAGCGTGCATGTGCCAGAAACTGGAAGAGCATGTGCACTGGCCAGCTGGTCTTCCAGTTTCTGGCATGCATGTGTGCGCGAAGACCAGCTGGCCAGTACACATGTGTGCTCTGGAAACCAGAAGAGCAGCCACCCAGTGTATATGTGGGCACCGGGAAGATGATCTCCCAGCTTCTGAAGTGTGCATGCGTATTGCCACCTGGTCTTCCAGTTTCTGTGCGTGTGAAGACCAGCTGGTCAGTGCCCCGGAACCCGGAAGAGCAACAGGTGATGGCTCACATGCCCAGAGAGATGGCTCTGCATGTCACTTCCAGCATGCCTGCCATAGGTTTGCTATCACAGATATAGTTATTCTCTCACATCTGCCGGTTTATTCTGATTTTAATCATATCCAATTCTCATCAGACAATCAATAGATACTACTACTATCAGTCCCCTGAGGGCTACAGTCAATAGTAACATTGATAGTCACATTGTTCACATATTTGCAACTCACATATTGACTCAAAATACTAATGAAGGATTTAATTTTTATTGATTCCTATTTAATAGAACTTGATGTACCGAGACTATTTGTATCTCAGGATTGAACTATGGAGTCCTTGGTGCTCTTTGAACTTGGTTATTTTCTTGCAGAAATTTCATTAACCAAAATATGTAACATCATCAGTGCTAGTAGTTTGGTAATGAAATGTCTGCAAGAAAACAACTAAGTTCAGAGAACGCCAAGGACTCCACAGAACTTGATACACACAATTGCGCTTTATGAAATATTTTTTTTCATCAAAACATCTAAGTATAAATATTTAGTTCAGACTTTGTCTCATCTCCACAAGCCTTGCATTCAGAAAAAAAACACATTGTACTCTACACAAGTATACAATACACAGAGGTTTATATAAGTATGTAATTTGATAATTTAGGTTTCCATTATGTAGAGTTTCAAAGGTTAAAATCAGTACTTTGAACTGAATTTAGAGCTGAATTTGGAGTTGTTCCCGCAGTGAAATAAAACACTCCCTTCATGAAATTCAGTACATTTTAATCTGCCATAAATTAGAGGACAAATAGGTTATGGTAATAATATGACGTTATTTGATTAGCTGATAACAGAGTGGAACTACTAGGGGAAAAAAAATCCATCTCCTTTACCAGCCCCTGCATGTTCTTTAGAGTATGATTTCTCCAAGGGCAATATTTATGTAAAGCATTTATAAAAGTTTCAGCAATAATATCCTTTACATCGATGCTGGTTTTCAATAGCTTTTTCTTGGGAGAAGGGAGAGAATGTAGCTATTGTCGGGTCAGTTCAGGTTGATCGATCAATTGACATACTGCATAATGGTGCATATTATGGAGAGTTATAACCCTATGCCCACAGAGACTCACACAGAGATGTCTGTTGAAGCCATCCCACTAGCTGCAAAAGACTGCAGGAAGTTTTTGTCCAGTATTAAGTGATGTACAGAACCTGCAGTTCATGTGACACTTTTCTCCACATGAATACCATACGCTTACAATAAAATCTGCTGAAAGCTAATAAGGCCTTCATTTATGCTAACCACTGAAGGTAAGATTACATTTTTTAAAAAAATGAGGAAAGAGAGCCCAAGAGAAGTAAGATTGGGAATCCAGATTTCATACAGTGCATGGCTAGGCCACTTCATGGAGTTTGGGAAGCGTTAATTAACAATGAATCTCACCTCAGCGATGATTTATTCAGCCTCTTAAAGAACTTTGCTGTCCCTCCTCAGCTCTAATGCTCTTGTAACTGAAAGAGCAACAACAAAAAAGGACTTAATACTATTGATCTGTTTTGATAAATTGTGGTAAGAAGAAAGACGAAAGAGCCACACTGATTACTCTAAACGTTAGATAGTGATATAAGAGCAAGTACATTATATCAGAATAGGAATAGTAGGTCCTATTTCAAGAATACTCTCAGTATCTGCACAACATTAGAAAAATGAGGAAATTCCTACAGATGAAAATATGGTTTAAAAATATTAGACTGTGCAGGAATGAATAGGTTAACATTAAAGATAAAGGATAAAGAAGATGCAGAATATTTTTCAACATGGGATTTGTTTTATCAATTGTTATATAATAGAGGTAGAAATTAGAAGTTGGAAGAATACCACTATGTACAAATAAATAATATCATTATTACTATCATTATGTATAACTAAATTGACTCAGACAATACACTGTTTACGAAGCACTCATACATGTTAAAGAAAAAAGTATATTTTTTTTAAAAAAAAGAATACTCTCAGTTATTGGAACTTTCTTTCAGCTGAATATGCCACTTAAGGTTATTGTTGTAGGGATAAAATCAGAGAAATCCCTATCTATCCTGTCTTGAGTTCCTGGAGGTAAAGTAGTTAGATTCATAAATACATACATATAAACCCTGGAGCAAATTATATGACCCACATCTTGATTTCTTTGCCATTTGTTTCTTGAAAAGAAAATGTGCCTCACTCCAAAGAGGAAGAATATATTACTTGCTCTTATGCTTGATGGCTATATGTTTTTTTGAACAATCGTTTTATATATATAAAGGGAGGAAAAATGAAAATAACAGGCTTAGAAAGGTCATAGGAACAAAAAAGTTTTTTTATATAATAATCAGTACTAGATCTATATGTATTTTCATATTATCTTACACAGATACATTTTTTCCAGCTTTGAGACAATTTACTAAATAAATCAAATGAGAATTAGTGTGTGTGTGGAGCCTTCTAATGGCTGCTTGGACTACAGGAGTCTGCAGGTTTCTGACAAAAAAATTTTTAGAAGAGGTTTGCCATTGCTTTCTTCCTAGGTTAAGAGAGAAGGATTGGCCCAAGGTCACCCAGCTAGCTTTGTGGCTAAGACAGGACTTGAACACAGAATCTCCTGGTTTGTGATCAAATCCTGTAACCATTACAGCACACTGGCTCATATAAATCAGTATAAACAATCCTGACTTCTAAAGAGCTCCCAGTTACGACTCCTGGCAGTAAAACATTTTCACAAATGTAGAAAGAAATGTAAGTTATTTAGTTCTTTAGATTGTTGTATAAGATGGAGAACATCTAGTTCTGTTCTCCATGTATAAGATGGAGAACAGAACTATCAGGTTTTGCAATTATTTCATCTCTGTATGCAGCTTGAATGTCTGTGAGAGCAGTCATCTTCCTGACTGAATGAATATGTGAAAGATGTCCAAAAGGAACTCACCATAGCACTACAGCATACATCGGAAAGTTGGATTTAAAGCAGAGGTGGTATTCAGCAAGTTCTGACCAGTTCTGGACAACCACTAGTGGAAATTTTGAATAGTTCAGAGAACTGGTAAATGCCATCTCTGACTGGCCCTGTCTCAGGGATGTGCAGGCAGGGGAGGCAGGGCCTCACCACTGTCATCCTGAAAAGAAAAAAAATAAATAAAAGGAAAAAGGCTGAGGTAGTTGCTGCCAGATTCACACTGGATGATTCTGCTTAGTGATTAACTGCAAGGGGAGGCGAGAGAACCACGTGCCTCCTTTAGACTATCTTTATGATCACTTGAGCAGAGTTAAGCAAGAGTTAAAAGGCAAAAAATTCCTCATGCAAAGGAGGCACGTGGTTCCCTCACCTCCTCCTGCAGAGGGCACTTTTTAGAGGCTTTTTTAAAACAGTTAAGCAGAGCCATCCACATGGTGACTCTAGCAGCAATTATCCCAGCCTAGCTAGAGCAGCTCTTGCCTTTTTCTTTTTACATTTTCACATTTTCATCGTGGCAGACAAGAGGAGAGTTGAAATCCTCTGTGACACAGCTGGAAAAGGTATGTGGGTCAGACGGAGGGAGGGGGGAGGAATTCAAAATTATTGTAATTTGTAAGTAATTTTTTATTGTGAGTAATTTGTGTGTGTGTGTGTGTTTGTTTCTTCACTCAAACAAACTCTCAATTTGAGAGAGAGTTTGTTTGAGAAGAGAGGGAAGGGGGAAGAGGCAGAGAGGGCAGCCTTGTTTGAGAAGAGAGGGGCAGCCCACCAGCAGAGGCGGGTCTTTTACCCATCTCTGCTGGTGGGCTGGTGCTTTCTTTCTTTTGCCTGCAGTGCCCCCCTTCCCTTTCTCCTCTCCCCCCCACTGGAAGCCCCGTCCTGCTCCCCTCTCCCTTTCCTCCTCCTCCTCTCCCCTTTCTTTGCTGGCTGCTGCCTCGCCCCCCCGCCTCCTCTGTCCCCACCGCTGTGTCCAACAGAGGTGTCTCGTGTCTATGGCGGACATAAACGCGGGATGCCTCTGTTGGGGACAGCTGCAGGGAGGTTGCTTCTCGCTGCCGCTGCGCTCTTACCTCACCAACCGTAAACCTCACTACACGTCACTGCCCTGTCTCCATATATTCTCTGCCTCCCGAGTCCCAGCTGATCTGGAGGAAATGGGGATTTTGTAGTAACCTTCCCCTGGAGTGGAGAGGGGATGGAGATTTTACAGTATCCTTACCCTGCTACACCCACTAAGCCATGCCACACCCACCAAGCCATGCCCACAGAACCAGTAGTAAAAAAAATTGAATCCCACCACTGGTTTTAAACATGTTATCCCCAGTAAGATGAAGTGACTTGTTGACTTTGCTTTATGTGTTGAGAGATGTCTGCCCCTATTATAGCAATAGCAATGACTTTACAGCACTCTCTGGGTGGCTGTATATTGCCCTAAACAATCTTGATCCTCATTTTACTGATATCAGAAGGATGGAAGGTGAGTCAACCTTGAGTTCCATCAAGATCAAACTCCAGGCTGTGGACAGAATTTGCTTGTAATACTGCATTCTAACTACTGTACCACCAAGGCTTCTCACTCTTATCCCTACTCTGACCATGTTTATTGGAAAAAGAAACATCCTCATTATTATTTTTGGATTTCAGAAGGGCACATTTAACCTGCTTCTAAATTGTCCCACCATGAGTACAAGCTACCCACTGTTTCCAAAGGATAGGAAGAGACCCTTTCCTCTACCCACCTTCAGCCCACTGTAAATATTATATCTTTGTGTTTTCTAGTTTCTAATTTTCCAGGATGTTTTTTTTTTTTTGTTCCCACACATTCTTTTATTTTCTACAGGCAATCTTTGACTTACAACCATTCATTTAGCCACATTCAAAGTTAAAACAGTGCTGAGAAATATCCAGTCCTTGCACTTATGATTGGTCCTTGTACTTATGACTGTAATAGTTTCTCCATGGTCATGTGATCAGAATTTGGGCACTTGGTCACCAGCATGTATTTATGACAAGTGCAGCAGCCTGAGATCACATGATCACCATTTGCAACCTTCCCAGTTGTCCCCTCAACCTCTCCAAGCAAAGTCAATGGGGAAAGATGAATTCAATCAACAACTGTCTGATTCACTTAACAATTGTGATAATTCACTTAATAAACCACAGCAAAAAAAGGTTGCAAAATTGGGCACAACTCACTTAACAACCACCTCACTAACAACATAAGTTTCTGTCCCAATTGTGGTTGTTAGTCAAGGACTACCTGCATTTTATTTTTTTCTATTGAACTCTGAATTGATTATCAGTAGGAGATGACCAGGCTGAGCTTAAGGGAGGGGTCAAATGCATTATCAATCATGAGTCCCTCTGTGCTCACAAGAGATCTACATCCAGCCTACCTTAATTCCTTTTACTCCTCTCTCTCTCTAATTTCTGTTAGTAGTTCAGATTCTTGTAGATTCTTGTATTTGAACATAGGATAGGATGGGATGGGATGGGATGGGATGGGATGGGATGGGATGGGATGGGATGGGATAGGGTAGGGTAGGGTAGGGTAGAATAGAATAGAATAGAATTCTTTATTGGTCAAGTGTGCTTGGACACACAAGGAATTTGTCCTTGATGCATATACTCTCAGTGTACTTAAAATTCATTCATCAAGAATGAAAAGATACAACACTTAGTGATAGTCAAGGTTACTAATAAGCTATCAAATTGTACTAGGAAACAAATAAAAACAATATAAATTGAAAGATACAAGCAACTTGGTTATAGTTATAAGTGTGGAGAGATAGATACTAGGAAGGAAGAGAAGAATAATAGTAATAGATTCTTAGTAAATTATTGACAGTGTTGTGGGAATTTAATTTTTTAGCAGAGTGATGGTATTTGGGGAAAAACTGTCCTTGTGTCTAGTTGTTGTGGTGCGCAATGCCCTATAGCGTCGTTTTGAGAATAGAAGTTGAAGCAATTAATGTCCAAGAGGTGAGGGGTCTGTAGATATTTTCACAGCCCTCTTTTTGAATCGTGCAGTATACAGGTCCTCAATGGAAGGCAGATTGGTAGCAATTGCTTTTTTCTGCAGTTCTAATTAACTATTTGAAGTCTATGTTTGTATTGTTTGGTTGCAGAGCCAAACCAGACAGTTATGGAGGTGCAGATGACAGACTCAATAATTCCTCTGTAGAAGTGAATCAGCAGCTGTTTAGGCAGTTTGAGCTTTCTGAGTTGGCGCAGAAAGAACATTTTTTGTTGTGCTTTTTTAAATGACATTTTTGATGTTAGGTGTCCATTTTAAGTCTTGAGATATGATAGAACCTACAAATTTGAACATTAGTCTTCATCCAACAATCTGTTTGAACAGATATAGAAACTTTTTCTCTTTTTCTTTCTTTCTTTCTCTCTCTCTTTCTTTCTTTCTTTCTTTCTTTCTTTCTTTCTTTCTTTCTTTCTTTCTTTCTTTCTTTCTTTCTTTCTTTCTTTCTTTCCCAGGAGCACTGTTAAAATGTTGGCACTTTTTCTGTATTTTTTATATAGCTTGTAAATAAGCTAAATGAGTAATAGTTATTTGAGCTATTTCAGATTTGGTGTGAAACCTTTTATAGCAAGACATTTGGACTGTTTGAAAGGTTGTAAAACCCTTCTGTCACAATTGACAGGACAAATTATGAAATGGTTTATTGCTGGGCCTGTTTTCTTTATATTTAAAAAAACCCAGTAAAGTTGGTACCTCAAAGAAAGAAAAATGGGAATTTTTCTTAATAGCTCTGCATGGTGGTAGCCATTGATCCTGGTGACATACTTGGGTTTTTTTAAAAAAGTTTTATAGCAGAAAAAAGGCAAGGCCTGAAGTGAACCAAAGAGGGGGGGGGGAGTGCCAGTAAAGAAGATTTTATTTGTGGCCAATACATTTTGCAAAATGTGTCCCTTTCTCAAAGGTCCTTCTAGAATATCTGTAAAACTACAGATATTTCCTAGGCAAAATCCCTTTCAAATACAACTGTTAACAATGCATTATTGACTTTCCTCAGGATAACTGTATTTTATACACAGTGGCAGATTAAGGCTCATGGGTTCCCTAAGCACTGACAAATCTTGGTGCCTCCCCTCCTTTGCACATACTGTACAAATCTTCATTGGTTTTTCTTTCTTTCTCAACTTTGTGGTGCCCCCTTGGGCCTGGTGCCCTAAGCATATGCTTAGTCTGCTTAATAGTTAATACACCACTGTTTATACACAATTCTAATTTCCTAATCTACTATCAAGTCTAGACTGAGAATAAAAGATAAAGAGGAATTGGTGTACTTCAAGACATCGAGAAGATTCTATGACTGGTTAGAGAAAGAAACTTTGAAAGGAAAGTAAGAGAAAGATACAGAACCCGAACGACACACCATTAAATGAAAAAAGGGGGAAGAGGGGGAAAATAGAAAAGAAAGTATTAATATATAAGTATATGTTCAAGAATCAGATATAGATGAAAAAGAGATGGGATATGATAATGAAGAAAAGGGAAGGGGAAATGACAAGGATAAACTTATAATAGGGCTTGTGGGAATACTATCCCGAAAATACACCAGTTGAGAGAAGAAAAAAGATAACCACAACAACAGAAAAAGAAAGGAAGAGAGGAGGAAATGAGAAGAAAGGAAAGGAGAGGGAAGGAAGAAAGTGGAAAGGAGAAGAAGGCCAGAAGGAACAGAAAGAGAAGGAGAGAAAATAGGAAGGGGAACAGGAAGAGAGGAGTAGGGGAGAGGTAAGGGAAGAAGGAAAGAGAAAGGAAAGGATGAAGGAAGAAAGTAGAGAAGGGAGAGAGGGAGAAAAGAGAGGGAAAATAGGGTGGTGATAATACAAAATATGTGTATGGGATGATAAACAAAGCAATCCCGAATGTATATTTTAATTTTTATATGGAAAAATAAATGTGTAAAAGTGGTAAACATAAATGCGAACAATAACTAAAATTTAATTGTATATAAGAGACTAAAAAAATTTAAAAAAACTTTTTTCTAAAAAAAGTCTACATTTAGATGTGATTTTAATTTCTCTAGTGTGTGTTTTAAACTTGCTTTAGTTCTGTAACTAAAAAAACAAAAATTACTACCTTGTCAGTGGATTTGAGATCAATTTTTTCTTTAACACCTTGTTCAGAAAACCACATATCATATCTCACATATATGCCTTCAGTTGATATATAAGTAATGTGCAATTAAATATGTAAATGAGTATACTTTGTGACAATTTTTATTGTTTTCATGCTAAATTTTAACACCTCAGTTTTGATATAATAGAAATTCAATGGTAAACAAGATGGTGCACTAATATGCAATGGCTAAGCTTAATATTCTTAATGTCACTATTCTAACATGGAACTGCGATTATATTTTTGAAAATGAGGTGGAGGGAGTTTCCAATAGCCAGGCATATAAAATCTCTAGAATTTGTATTTTTTCCATTATAAATTGCACAGACTTTTTGCATTTTAAGGAATTGTTGACTTTAGAATTTACTGCTCAATGGTTGGCTGTAGATCAACCCACATTTTTTTGAAAGAAAGCTTTCAATATTTAAAAAATAATAATTTAGGACTGTATATATCCTAACACTGTTTTATAGGCTGAAGTCTTTGCAGCTGATCTTCCTGAAGTAATGTATAATTTATGTGTTTAAAATAAACGTGATTTGTATTGTGGGAAAACTCTAATATTCATCTCTAATGGCTGAGTTATCAGTACTGTCTAAATTATCTAGGTTAACTTGTTCTCACTGGATTGTTCTCAGGAACTGTCTGATTCTTATTCTTTTACTTTTATTCTTAATCTTTATTAAATTTAAATGCTGCCTGACTCCCAATGGAAGAAAGAAAAAGTGAAAAAAGTGATGTCAATTGTCCTCACCAAAAGCCTAATGAATAGTTAGGTCTTCAGGCCATTCAAAACACCAGCAGGGTGGGGCACTTCCCTGCCGCACTTAAAACGGCGGTGGTGAGACCCCTCCTGAAGAAACCATCCTTGGATCCAGCCATTTTAAATAACTACCGTCCTGTCTCCAACCTTCCCTTTGTTGGGAAGGTTGTTGAGAAGGTGGTGGCCTTCCAGCTTCAACGGGCCTTGGAGGAAGCTAGCTACCTTGACCCCTTCCAGTCCGGCTTCAGACCCGGTTACAGCACAGAAACCGCTTTGGTCGCATTGACCGATGATCTCTGGAGGGCCAGAGATGGAGGCCATGCGTCCATCCTGGTTCTCCTTGACCTCTCGGCGGCTTTCGATACCATCGACCATGGTATCCTTCTGCGACGACTGCGGGAGGTGGGGGTGGGAGGCACTGTTTTGCAGTGGTTCTCCTCCTACCTCTCGGACAGGTCGCAGTCGGTGTTGGTCGGGGGGCAGAGATCGTCCCCGAGGCCCCTAAAATATGGGGTGCCGCAGGGTTCGGTCTTACCCCCCCTACTATTTAACATATACATGAAACCGCTGGGCGAGATCATTCGGAGGCACTGGATAAAATACCATCAATACGCGGACGATACGCAATTGTATCTGTCCGCCCCGTGCCAACTCAATGAAGCGGTGGACGTGATGAGCCAGGGTCTTGAGGCCGTTAAGAACTGGATGAGCGCTAACAAACTGGTACTCAACCCGGACAAGACCGAGTGGCTGTTGTGTTTCCCTCCCAACAATTTGGCTAATGTTCCATCTATCAGGCTGGGGGGTCAAATTTTATACCCCTCAGATAGGGTTCGTAACTTAGGAGTCCTCCTGGATCCACAGCTGACTCTCGACCATCATCTGTCGGCTGTGACCAGGGGAGCATTTGCCCAGGTTCGCCTGGTCCGCCAGTTACGACCCTACCTAAATCGGGAGGCTCTCACAACAGTCACTCAAGCCCTTGTGATCTCTAGGCTGGAATACTGCAATGTGCTCTACATGGGGCTGCCCTTGAAGTGCATCCGGCGGCTGCAGTTAGTTCAGAATGCGGCCGCGCGAGTGATAGTGGGCGCACCGCAGTTCGCCCACATAACACCCATCCTCCGCGAGCTGCACTGGCTACCTGTTGATCTCCGGGTGCAGTTCAGGGTCCTGTTGACCACCTTTAAAGCCCTTCATGGTAGTGGATCTGAGTACTTGAGAGACCGCCTTCTGCCGATTACCTCCCTCCGACCGATAAGATCGCACAGACTGGGCCTCCTCCGAATCCCATCCGCCAGTCAATGTCGACTGGCGACTACACGGAGGAGAGCCTTTTCTGTTGCAGCTCCGACCCTGTGGAACGATCTCCCCGTCGAGATACGCACCCTCACCACCGTCCAGGCCTTCCGCGCAGCCCTTAAGACCTGGCTATCCCAACAGGCCTGGGGATAAGTCTCTAATTTGCCCCACCCGAGTGTTGGATGTTGAATGCAAGTTGTGTTTTTTACTACTTTATTTATTTTGTTCACATATTGTTTGTTTTGAATTGCACCCCCTCCCTAATGATTGTAAGCCACCCTGAGTCCCCTCAGGGAAAAGGGCGGCCTATAAATCCAAATAAAATAGAAAAAAATAGAAATAGGATCTTGGGGGGAACCTTATTCCAGATGGCAGGTGCTGCTACATAGAAGGTATGTTCCAGGTTTCTCCAGGTTTAATTGAAAGAACCTGAAATAGGTCAATCTTGCCACATTATATTGGCTGGATATTCAAATTATCTGATTTGTCCTAAATATTGTCTTCATAGAAATAAAAGGAAATGCAAAGGAGAAAAAAATATATAGAACCACTAAGAAAAAAAATGTTAACTAGAAAAAGGGAGAATAAGCATCTGAAGAATTGTGCAGATTTCTCTTCGCTCTTAAGTGATTCTGGATAAGGAATACTGATACCTGATAGTCATGTTGGTATTTTTATCCAACCATTTGCCTGCATATGCATACAGTAGTCTTTAAGTTACGATTTAATTGAAGCCAGCAATTACAATCTTAAGTCTTCAAAATCTTAAGCAGGTCAGCATGATTTTGCAATCATTTTTTGTGTGGTGGTCATTTAACGAACAACATGGTTATTAAGCAAACCCATTGCTTGCTATAGAGCAATTTGTGTGCCAGAAATTGGAAGTAAATGCTTCCAACAAAATCATATAAATCACAGCCACATGACCACAAAGTGCTGCAAATGGCAATAAATGTGGACCAGTTGCTGAGTGCCCAAAATACAATCATGTGACTGTAAGCAGAAGCCTACATAAGGACCTTGCATCCTACTGAAACATCCATGCAAGAAAAGTTTTACTGTTTAACAGATGAATTATTTCCCATTGCAGATTACTATAGTTCAGTCACATACGGTCCATTTTCCAATGCCTGCTTTCTTGTATGCTTTGAAATGCCCATTTGCTATAATTGTTCCATGAGCTCTGAAATCTAATATATATGTTGATCCATTATCTGAACTATCCCTTAGGCAACATTTTATTTACTTTGTTAGAAGTAGCCATTTGATAAATTGCAATTCAATCTTTTTGACGTTCCTTTGAATTCAGGAAAATGTGTGTCCTGAGCAGATTTGTCAGGCAATTTCAGATGGATTCAAATTGCTCTAAAAATTCAATAGTTGAGCATTCCCTGAAGTCAGGCATTAGACAATACAACTCTGTAATACACACTGTGTAACCATTATTCAGTTACTCAACTGTTGTGTTGTAAAGTAGATCAAACCTGGATACAAATTTAATTTGTTCTTAGACAAACTAACAAATCAAAATTATCATGCTGCCATGTTAATTTGTGGTTATTACCCAATCCAGATATATAGTAACAATCCTAAAAAAGCTTTTGGTGTATGTATGTATGTATGTATGTATGTATGTATGTATGTATGTATGTATGTATGTATGTATACACCAGGGGTGGGTTTCTCACCCCGTTCCAACCGGTTCGGTTGGAACGGGGCTGGTGGCGTCCTTGTGCAGGCGCGTGATGCACGCATGCGTACTAGCATCTGTGTGATGCTCCAGCTGCTCCTGGAGGATCGCGCAGGCACTGTATGCATCCTGCACATGTGTGGAAGCGCAGAACTCGTCAAAACCAGGTAAGGAGCGCGGGCGGGCGGGTGCGCCCTTTGCCGTTCCTGGAAGTTACTTACTTCCGGGTTCGCCGACCAACCGGTTCACAGTGACCGCCGCAAACCAGTTGAAACCCACCCCTGGTATACACGCACGCACGCAAGGACGCATGCACACATACATACAGACATACATCCAAAATCTGAGTTTCTACATGAATATCAAAGTCTTATTATTTCATCTCTATAGGATTTTTTATATTAGAACAGATTTTTAAGTAGTGTGGACAATTGAATTTATTATTTATACTATGCTTACTGTCGTATATTTAGTGCATCATGGTGATATGTCATTTTTAAATGATATACTGTGATATACTGAGTCATTTTCAGTCAATTAATAAACTAGTGAAAAACTTTAACTTCTATGATATATGTCAATCCCTTTGCAATGTACTTTGTACTTCCTTTTTTTCATTTTTCTTCTTTCTTGTTTATGTATTTTCCCTTTAAAATGTTTAAGAAAAAAATAAGAAAAAAAAAGCTAGATGTACTTCCCTCCCCTAAAAAAACCAGTTTCCGATAGACGTGGTGCACTAAATTGCTTTTCTTGACAGACTTGAACACTGGGTACTATTTAACAAAATGAAATTCAATGGTGAAAAAAGTAAGGTTCTACATTTAGGCAAGAAAAACAAAATGCACAGGTACAGTATAGGTGGCACCTTGCTTAATAGTAGTAACTGTGAGAGGGAACTTGGAATCCTAGTAGGCAACCATTTAAGTATGAGCCAGCAATGTGCAGCAGCTGCCAAAAAAGCCAACACAGTTCTAGGCTACATAAACAGAGGGATAGAATCAAGATCACATGAAGTCTTAATACCACTTTATAATGCCTTGGTAAGGCCACACTTACCAAGGCCACACTTACCAAGTGTGCAATACTGCATTCAGTTTTAGTCGCCATAATGTAAAAAAGATATGGAGACTCTAGAAAGAGTGCAGAGAAGAGCAACAACAAGAGCCAGCAATGTGCAGCAGCTGCCAAAAAAGCCAACACAGTTCTAGGCTACATAAACAGAGGGATAGAATCAAGATCACATGAAGTCTTAATACCACTTTATAATGCCTTGGTAAGGCCACACTTACCAAGGCCACACTTACCAAGTGTGCAATACTGCATTCAGTTTTAGTCGCCATAATGTAAAAAAGATATGGAGACTCTAGAAAGAGTGCAGAGAAGAGCAACAAAGATGATTAGGGGACTGGAGGCTAAAACCAGGGACGTGCAGTCACTAGAGGCAGGGGAGGCGTGGCCTCACCAGTCATGAGGAAAAGGAAAGAACTTGAAAGAATTTTTAAAAAATAATTAAAGCCAAGGTAGTTGCTACCAGATTCCAAGTCACAGTGGCTTGGAGTCTGTGCTTAGTGTTAAATATAGGAGGAGGCGAGAGAACTCGAGGCCTCCTTTTCATAAGGAATTTTTCGCCTTTTAAAAGTTAAGCAAGGGTTAAAAATTGAAAAATTTCATATGCAAAGGAGGCACTAATTCTCCCACCTCCCGATCTGGGAGCAGCGAATCATGCCTGTGCAAGGGCACTTGAGCGACTGCGCAATCTAGCAGCAGGAGCCTTGCTTGTAAAAAGCGCCTGTGTTGGAAAAGTTCATGCTCCGAGCAAGTTCAACTCTCCAGCGTGCAAGTAAAGTTTCTTTGGTTTTTACAACCTTTTACCATTATGTCTACGGAGAGGTTCTCAATCATTCAGATCTGCGCTTTTTCTGCCCCCCCTTCAGACGTTTCTCTTCTCATGCGTTTTCAAAGGAAGGGGGAAATACCCAAGAAAGTCAACTCGCCTTTTGGGGGGGAAAAGCACCTTTGGGACCACTTCTTCTTGGGTTAATGAGGTAGGGGGGAATGTGATTTTTGTTGGCAATAAATCTGGAGCGTTGCCCTTTTCTGTCCTGGAAACGGGTTTTCTCTCGTTTCAGCAAGGTCGCTTTTTTGGCTGCTTTGGTATTTGGGTTTAAATATGTGGGGTTGACAAGCGTGTTTTCAATGTTACCGCAAACGAATCCTGGCTTATTTATATTTCTATTATGAAATAAAAGGGGAAAAACACGGTTCCCGATCCCCTGACAGCGATCAGAGGCAGGGAAGATGCTCAAAAGGGCAAAAGAACGGGCAAAAGAAACAAAAAAAGCCACCGAGGGAGTTTGATTTTCAAGCTGGAGCATTTAAATACTTCCCCGTGAAGTATACCCTGAAAGGGCTTGATGAAACTAAAAAAAACCAAACAAACCTGTCTGCAAAAGCAAATTTACAGAAAGATCTCTGGGAGATTTCCCTCCCTGCCCCAACTTTGCCCACCCGCGAACTGGAGTGATCCCACTCTCCTAAATACATTTGTCGGGTTGCAATTGTGGATTTCCACGTGCCTTTCTGACTTTCAGTGGCCTGAGTCTTTCAGAATGTCCCTGTGGTGGGGGACAGAGGAGGCGGTGGGGCGAGGTGGCAGAGTGCAGCAGCGACGAGAAGCAGCACCCCCGCCGCTGTGTCTGACAGGCGTCTTGTGTTTATGTCTGCCATAAACGCAAGACGCTTGTCGGACACAGCGGCAAGAATGTCCCCGCCGCTGCCGCACTCCCCCACCTCACCCCGCCTCCTCCATCCCCATCTGCTGCGGGTGTTCCCTCCCACCAAGGGTTGTAGGGGGGGGCTTTCCTGAACTGGCTGAGCCCTGAATGGAGGAGGCTGTTTTCCTGTGGCTTCTTTATGGCTTTGTCAGCAGCGGGATCGCTTCGCACAGGCGCGATTCATATACAGATGGAGACGTAGGGAAGCAGGGAGGTTGGCAGGAGTTGAAGAAAATAGGAGGTGGGGGCGAGGCAGGGGAACGTGGCAGTGGCGGGGATGTTCTCGCCACTGCTGCGCTCTTGCCTCACCAACCATAATCCTCACCACACGTCACTGACTAAAACATATGAAGAACGGTTGCAGGAACTGGGTATGTCTAGTTTAATGAAAAGAAGGACTAGGGGAGACATGATGGCAGTCTTCCAATATCTGAGGAGTTGCCACAAAGAAGTGGAGTCAAACTATGCTCCAAGGCACCTGAGGGTAGAACCAGAAGCAATAGGTGGAAACTAATCAAGGAGAGAAACAACTTAGAACTGAGGAGAAATTTCCTGACAGTTAGAACAATTAATCAGTCGAACACCTTGCCTCTAGAAGTTCTGAATGCTCCAACACTGGAAGTTTTTAAGAAGATATTGGATAACCAATTATCTGAAGTGGTGTAGGTTTTCCTGCCTAAGCAGGGGGTTGGACTAGAAGATCTCCAAGGTCACTTCCAAGTCTGTTATTCTATTAAGAATTCTATGATGAATTCTATAATAACATGTACATTTGAGGAATTGGGCATGAGATCTAGATGAGTGGTGAATCCCAAATGGGATTCCAATGAAAGAAATCAGAACTTTAGAACGGAGACTTTTATATATAGTCTATTTTATGTTTCTCCTTCTTATTAAGCAAAGATACATAGAAAAGTAAGGAAGTCTAACTACAGCCACATATCCATCTTTCTATAATAACAAGTACGTCTTTGCATTCTAAAATATTGATAAGGTTTACTCAATTCTGTCTATAACAAGACATCTTTAAATATTTTCTTATTGCTTAAAAGAAATCCCATAGATTTTAAGGTACTCCATATCAACACTAGGCCAGGTATTTTTGAATGTTTTCATTAAGTGTGGTTCATAATTAGTTGAAAATAATAATAACATCAATATCCATGTGTTAAATTTATATGCTACCCAACTTGCAGAGTCTTGAGAAGTTTATACATTTGTACTTTTGTAGTATTTTTTAAAGGAACACAAAGCAAAGAAATAAGAGATGACAGAGAAACAAACCTGGTCGGAAACAAGGGAAAGGAAGAAAATAAGCCATCATAGTTGCTACAAAAACAAAATCAAATTTAGGCTGCATTAATGTAATTTGTAAATGAATGGAAATAAAGATTCAACTATAATCTATATAAATCAGAACCAACATTGAGTACTTTATCCAATTCTGGGAGCCGATGGTAGGAAAATCTACAACAAATTGGAACAGATGCAGACAAGAGCAACACAACTGATCAGGGGACTGAAAACTTAGCCTTAAAAAAAGACTTAGGAATTTGACATATTTAGCCTTGGGAAAGCTGGAGCAGGGGATATGAAAGCCTTTTCATTTACTTGAAAAAGAAGGGAGAGTATCACACAAAAGAATATCAACAGCTCTTTGTTATCTTCCTAGACCTAGATAGAATAACAGGAAACAGTAGGCTAAAGTTACAAGAAGGCAGATTCTGGTTGAATGTTGCTTCCTAAATGTAAAGACAATTTAAATAAGTGGAACTATTAGTGAGAGGGTTGATGATCTCCTTCTCCTGGAAAGTATTTAAGCAGAGGTTGACAAACCATCTTTTGAGGATCCTTATTTAACTTGTATTTACAGATTTGACAAACATATGAAATTATAATTTTATGAATCCATGAATCATCTCTTACACTGAAAGAATATGTTGCTACAGTATTTCAAAGATAATCAGAATGTCCTTTCGTATCTTCTGCTCTAGCTATTTTTCTCCATGACCTGGTATAATCTGAATCATGAGCTCAAATAAAAAGGCTTAAAAGGATACAGTGCCACTGGCATCAGATAATGCATTCAATACATATTTGGTTAAGGTTTATGGGGGCTTACTTCTCCATAAATATTTCCAGAGTGTGTGAGGATACTGTAATCAACCAGTCCTTTTGTTCCATCTATGCCACACACAAAAAATAACCAAACCATCTTTTTTTCTGAAGCTTGTAGGAACATGCTTTTAGCATCCATTGCAGCGAACGTAGAGACATATACAGTTTATTAAAGGATATTTGATATGAAGTTTTCAAAGAGATTAATTTCTCTACAATGAAACAAAATATGCAAAATGGGTACTTGCAAGGAAGGGATGATGTCTTGGTGAGATAGAAGATAGATAGATAGATAGATAGAGAGAGAGAGAGAGAGAGAGAGAGAGAGAGAGAGAGAGAGAGAGAGAGAGAGAGAATTTCCACATGAATTGAAATCAGGATACTAAATGGAAACTTAATTACAGTCTTTAGGAATCCCTAGCTACCATGTTATATAAGATCCACATGCTTAATCTAGACCAGGGGTATCAAAGTTGATTTCATTGAGGGCCCCATCAGGATTGTGTTTGATTTTGAGGGTGGTGGTAGGTGTGGCCATGTCAACATCACTTGGGCCACTTGGGCTTCGTATTTGACTGTGATAGCCTCCTGCATTCCTCTGCCAGCAAAAGCAGAGCCTGGGGAGGCTGGGTGTGGCCCGTATAGGCTCTGTTTTTGACCATGATGGCCTCCTGCAGCCCTCCACCAGTGAAAATGGAGCTCGGGGAGGTTGCCCATGGCAGGAGGCCATAACGGCCAAAAATGGAACCTGAGGGCCACACAAAGCCCTCCTGAGCTCCATTTTCTCTGGCAGAGGCACCATGAGCCAGTCCTTCCAGGGCAGTTCCATGGATCAGTTTTAAGCAGGCAGTTTAAGTTTGATCTAGACAGAATAGATTATCACTGATTCTTTGAACACATAAAAATATTTTAGGGATATAAAATGTTTCCTATATCTATCTACCAATTATTAACCACATTCCTATTTTTCTTTTGCTGCAGTTCCCTTCTGTGTACAGCTATCTCCTGCAACTTCCTTCTTTGTGCATGAGTGAATGTTTGTGTGCATGTTTAAATCACATTTTGTTCTTTAACATCCAAGCCAATCAGCTCTCATCTAAGGAGGAATCCAATTTAGCTACTTGAGATCGGTGAAGGGCAATTAAGACCATCCTTCACATTTGTTCTTAATTGGTATGGCAAAGGCAACAAAGCAAACTGAGCTGAGGGCAAAGAAATGCAGTTACCTAGGCAACAGGGAGATTTTCTTCCTCTCCTCACAAATCTGAAGTTTTATCTGAAAAAAGAAATATTCCAGTTTCCAAGATAGCTGCTTTGTATTCACAAATAATGGCTGTGTTTTCACAACATACTGAACTATTAAGCATCCAACAATATTTTAGGTTAGAGTGTGGACAATCCCACCCCATGTGATTGGTCTTGTCCCAGTGTGTTGTACAGTATATACATGGAAAATTGTAATAATTGAATAAACTGTGGTAGGATAACTCAGTTATCTCTTTAGTTGTCCATGGTTTCATTTTCTAGATAACATATCTAGCTTATGTGGCCTCTAATGCAGAGGTGGTATTCAGCAGGTTCTGACCAGTTCTGGAGAACTAGTAGCAGAAATTTTGAGTACTTTGGAGAACCGATAAATACCACCTCTGACTGGCCCCACCCCCATCTATTTTTTGCCTCCCAAGTGCCAGCTGATCAGGCGGGAATTGGGATTTTGCAGTAACCTTCCCCTGGAGTGTGGTGGAAATGGAGATTTTACAATATCCTTCCCCTGCGACACCAAGCCATGCCCACAGAACCAGTAGTAAAAAATTTTGAATCACACCACTGCTCTAAAGGCTTTATTGGCAATAAAGATGATTTCATCTGTTTACCATGTTCTGAAATTTGACTACTCAGCCAGAAAAAGAGCAAAGGAAAACTGTAAAATGAAGCACCCTGTGGAAAGGAATAAGCGATGATGTTAGGGAACTTTCAAATTGATTCAGTGTAAGTTGTCATGTGGCTCACAACTAGAGTGAACATATATTCTTTATTATAAAGGACAGTCTTTCATTTCGAAAAACTGTCCTCTAGATTTTATTTATTTTCCAAAACTTGTCTTTTGTCTTTTATTTTTATCATTTAACTGTTATAAATGTTAAGAATTTAAAAAATATCCTTATGAATCCCTTTCAGATTTGCCCCTTTTCCAAACCCCCTCAAATTTTCACAAGAACTCCATGTTTAAAATAAAAATTATGATGGAGTTAATATTTCACTTTGAAAATGCAAGATTTCCATTTTTAATTTTTAAATAACAGGATAACTTTTTTGGGGGAAAAATAGAAGTCATGTTGAAGTCATGGGTCAAAAAAAAAGTGACACCTCCAAGTATCATTTTGGGGACCTTAGCTTTAGCTGGAAAATGTGTTTGGGAATATTAGTTTTCAATATAAGAACATGTTATTGTGCATATAAATATATAACATTATTGTAGTATATACTGTAGACCTGTTTCAAATGCAACTACTGATGCAACAT
This sequence comes from Thamnophis sirtalis, assembly GCF_051295495.1. Taxonomy (NCBI): domain Eukaryota; kingdom Metazoa; phylum Chordata; class Lepidosauria; order Squamata; family Natricidae; genus Thamnophis; species Thamnophis sirtalis. The sequence goes on from NW_028261382.1 coordinate 158,679,991, forward strand.
GAAAATAATGTGTTCTGTACTGCTTGCTTACTGCCAATATACTGGTTTTTTAAAGTAAGCTATTCATCTTTTTCCTTTATATTTCATCCATCCATTCTTCCTATGAGAAACAGCATTTGGGAGGAAGAGTAAAAATTAAACATTCACATCAAAGAAGACTAGGAGATGTGGACACAAGCCATATCTTCCTCATTTCTGTGTATCCTCCACCTTCTCTCAGTTTTAGTTCAAGATCTGAAAAAGTATGGTAACCACACTCAGCCAAACATAATTTAGCAATATTAGCATTTGAGAACTTTGATAATTGATAGGTGCCCAGTCACAGTTATTTGTTCTTATGATTTGTATGTCTTTGTGTTCATCCTTTCATAAATAAATGATGCTTAGAGTGGTAAGAAGAGCGAGCGGAGAGGGAGGGAGGGAGGGAGGGAGGGAAGGAGAGACAGAGGGAGAGATAGGAGGAGGAGGAGGAGAAGGAGAAAGAGAAGGAGGAGGAGATAGATCAATCTTTCAAGTTTACACAAAGGTTTTTACTAGCATATAGAAGTAGAGGAATGCTAGCAAAGGATTTTGATCACAAACTTCAATCTAGCATGATTTACAAGTTAATATTTCTGCATACTTAAAAAGTAAATTGAGAATTATCTTCCAATACCTGAAAGTCATCACTGAAGAAGAGATAGGAGTAAAGAAGGTGTACTTCTGCTTCCTTTATCCCCAGTCTTCCCACAGATTATAAAGTAGATAGCAACACCAAAATTTTCTAAACAAATAGTCATGAAATGTCACATGACCAAATGTGTTTTTGAGATTTATTTAACCTATACTTTCAGTGGAATCATGGAAGAATTTAACTCATAACTTTAGAAGACAAAGGAAATAAATATATACTTTCCATTCTTTTGTTCACAGATGGGATTTTACAATTAAAGGAGTGTTTAAAAATGACATTTTCCAAGTTCTGTACATAGGAAGATAAATCCTACACTAGACAAGAATGGCAAAGACAAATGTTATAATCATGTGAAAGTCAATCTGTGCCACTGACTCTCTTTGCAGGACCCAGAATGGGAAGGAAGACCTGAACTAAGTTTCAGGAAGAGGTAACTCTTTAATGTATATTTATTAGTGCATATATCTATATTATGTATACATTGCACATTGGTTGAGTATAAAAACAGTTAAGCGGCCAGAAATTTAAAATAGAGTTTAAAAACCTAAAAGGTGCATCGTATCTTTATCTTGGAGAATTTATTAACTGGTTTATAACAGGTACAGCAAAAATAAGTATGATCTCAGAATATTTGAAGAATATTTGGTCCCATTAAAGTGTACTTTAATCATTATAATAATTTTTTACCCATGAGATTTTAAAAAGTATGAATAAATTGCTGGTATATTAATGCTATTACTTTTACATAATGAAACAAAACTACAGAAAATAGGAAAACAACAGGAATGTTAATAGAAGATGGGAGGTGATGGTTTGAAGGACATGTAAATGCATACATTCACAAAAGCTTTTCTCCATTCCCCCGCCCAATAAAATAAAATAAAATAGTGCTATGTTTATCAAAAATGGAAAATGTAGTTCTTGACTAATAATAATAAATCTGTTCATTAATAGAATATTCATTAGAAACATGTTCAAATGTTCAAATGAAACACTCTACTTGCTTGAGGATAATCCCAAGAGCTATATTGGGTAATATTAAAGTGAAATATGCAATAACTCTATTAGTGAACAAACGTCTGTTCACATTCATATTAATTAGTGGAGAAAGCAGATTTCATAGAACCCTTGAGGCTAATCAGAGGAAGCAGACAATTGTTCATTTAATGAAACAAGTAGGTTTTAAGACAGTTACGGAAAAATAGATTACAAATTAATGTTGATACATATAAAAGAAAAGTTTCAGTAAAGAAGAATATGTAATTTTAGAAATAGCAATAAGCAAACATCACTAACATTTCAGTTTTGTCTTGATTTTATTCAATATACAACTCAACTTCATCATCATTATCATCATTTACCCATCATTTTATGACCAGAGTTTACAAAGCCCATAATTTCTCTTGTCCATGCCTTAAACAGAAAGCTAAGAATAAATAGGAAGGAATGCATCAAGCTTATCGATGAAATTCAGTTTGAATGTGATACCCACTGAAGTAGCTGTTGAAATTGAAAGGGACATCAATCAAAACAGATTGATAAAAATAATATTAACATTTTGCATTTGTTTCCTGTAATAGCAATTGATATTTATTCAGAGTGGATTAACATTAGTTAAATAACAGTAGTTAATAATAGCAACAGTTGCTGCAATGTAGTGAATTTGCATTAGCTAGATGATACTGTCACAATACTTTAAAAAGGAGAAAATGATGATGAGAAATATTCCAAAATAAGAAATAATTTAAAACAAAAATAATGAGCTGGTCTCTTTCTCCTGGTTTATATACTGGCAAATGGCAAATCTTAGATTACCTGATGATAGTTTCAGATATTACAACATGCGACAAAAATGATTATGCTTAATTAACTAACACATTGTCTCTTGGAAGCTAATCATACCATGTAAGGGATCTGTGCTCATGAAAGTAATTCAGGTAGAACTTATAGTTGAACATGTACAACCATTAAGCTATGTTCCTTAATTGCTAACAACATTTCCTAGGAAATCTCCATAACAAACTCTATCTATTATTTCAAATTAAGCTGATAAAAGTGTCCACAATTTAAAAAACAATGAAAAGATTTATAATCACTTAGAAGATTAAACAATCCCATTATTGGTAATTTACTGTCAAGAGAAGCGATCTGCTAAGTATAAATCTGATTAAAATGCTTATAATATTCACAATTTACTCAGGTTAACATTGTTCTTTTGATTTTGATCATCCAGCAATAGCACATTAAATCTCAATAATTGGATTCAGGAAGCAAATGTCAAATCCTAATTAATTTATATATTCTACTTTGCTTTCTATAACCCATCGGATCAGATTTATCATTGAATTGAGACACTTGAAATGTTTTGACATGATCCAAAGTTATTCCAATGCATTATTCAAGGGTCTTTTGAAGTATCACTATTCTTTTTTTTTTAAAAAAAAAACTGTTTTGTTATTCCACAGCAACTTTTATACTTTCAAGGTGAATGTGAACTTTGTTCTATATGATTTGGGGAAACTCTAGGTGATAGTGAACATTCATCTAAGTGAATGTTCACTAAGGGAATCGTAGGTGATAGTAAACATATACCAAGTATCATAATATTTAGTTGATGCTGAAAAATTATATGCTCCATTTTTTGTTTTCAGATCTCTTTTTCAGCCAATCCCTGCCAACCCATATCTCTCTCCATAGTGAAAAGAAAGAGTATCCTAATATGTGACACAAAAGAATGCCCCAGTATGTTCATTCATTCATGTTCTAGAAATGAGGATGATGATTATCTGTACAACAAGAATGTACTACATTTAGAAGAGTACAAAGGAGTGGAGATGATGTCCCTATGGTGGAAGTAATTGCCAGTTGTGTAATGATCCAAGTCTTTTCACATTTTCTGATCTTGTATGGCTTCTTTCATTTGTTTTCTACTCTGGGTAATATTTGCTTTGATGGTGTCTAGACATTTTATTTTTTTGGCAGTGTGGTTTCCTTTTATTGCTGACCATTCTGAGCATAAGTGCCTTTTCTAGTGAGTTTCACCACATGATATGGCCAAAATGAGTAAGGCAGATTTTGCCTTCCAGCTACATGTCTGGGTTTACAGGTTCCAGAATTTGTTGGCTGTCCAAGGAATTCACAGGATACTTCTCCAACACCACAGCTTGAACGTTGATTTTCCTCCTGTATAGTTTTTTTTATGGTCCAAATTTCACAACTGAGGGTAGCTGTGGAAAACATGTTAGCTTGGAATAACCTGCATTTAGCTATCAGGCTGCTATCCTTTGCTTTTCCATACTCGGTTCATGCTCATCATTGCTGTATGATCCAGTGTGAGTCAATGTTTTATTTCTGCATTCACTACTCAGTCTGTGATCCTAGAAAAAGAATTCTTACACTCATGATTTCTTCACCATCAACTGTTATTTTGACATTTTATTCCTCATAGTGGACATGGGCTTGATCTTTTTGATGTTCAAGAGGAAACCAATTTTCTCACTTTCTTCTTTACTCAGTATTTCAGATCTTCCTTGGTTTCTGAAAGGAGAATTGTACCATCAGCATACTGAAAATTGAAGTCTCAGCTTCTTCATGATCACTTCAGGAGACAGCCTACAGACTGAATAACAAACATGAAAAAAATGCAGCTTTGCTGCTCTCTTTTTCTATTTTGAAGCAATCAGTGTCTCCATGTTATTTTGCACAGTGGCTTCCTGATTGGTGCTCAGTGACTGCAGTGACTTGACCAGATGTTTAGCATCCAGGTCTTCTCAAGCTCTCCGCATTGTCCTGGTTGACACATGGCTTTCTTGTAATTACCAAAGAAAACATTGATATTCTTTTGGCATTCTTGAGATTTTTCATAATCCACCATAGATCTTCAAAATGATCCCAAGTACATGACCTCTTCAGTTTCAGAATCTGACTCTGACCTTGAATCTGACAATATTGCTCCAGATGAGACTATACTTCGGGATTGTCAGCCTTAGGAATCAATAAGCTAGAATTCAATTGAGGCTGATCAGCCATAGACATCTCCTGTCCAACTATAGAGCAGTCTGATAATGAGTCGCAACTTCCAAGCCCCATGTCTAGATGCGTACAGAGGCAAGCAGAACAATGCTTCTTAATGCCAAGCAAAGTGGTAAGGAATGAGTAATGAGTAATTGCAGCCATCTGTCTGCAAGTTCAAAGCTGCCAGTGACGCCTGTTTCTGCTGGATTATAACTATTTACATTGAAATCACCCAGTATGTGCATGATGTCTTTTTTGAACATTTCCTTCAGAATGTTTTCAGTGCTGGAATAGAAACCCTCTATTTCAAGCTCCATTGCACTATTTGTTGGGGCATAGCCTTGGACAACAGTGATTTTGGAGGACTTGGCACAAATTCGGATGGTCATAATAAGATCATTAGTCATTGAAAAGCTTTCCACTGCTTGGGCAAATTTCTTGCATGAAGTAAATGTCATTCCATTCATTTTCCTGCTGTTATGTTAAGAAAAGATAGCAAATTTCTCAGACTGGATAGGCATTGATTCCAAGGAGATCAATTTTCAACCTGTCCATCTCCTGTTTGATGATGTCCAATTCATCCTGCGTCATTCCTAGGACATTCTACATTGCTATGCAATGTGACTTCATACAGTGCAGGCCCTTTCACAAATGGCTGCATTAGCAGCTGGGATTTCTATGGAATTTTTCCGAGGCACACCATTATTGTTTTGACAATTTACTGCAGGTCCTTGCTCTTCCCCAATAGCTTGTTGAATATAAGAGCCTTTCCATAAAGTTTTCTTGCTGAGGATTTTTTAAAATAGGTCTTCAGGTCTTATTTCAACCCTCCCATTTATCCAGGCTTGATGCCAACATGCAGGTAGTGATTGGATTCCTTTAATACAGAATTCCCCAACTCCACACTATGGCCCACTACTGGGTCTTGAGCCATTCAAACCTGGGCCACAAAAGGCTTTCACCACTGCTTGTGCAAATGGAGCTGCACATGTGTGAGTGCTTGCCTACTGCTCACACAGAACCATCCGATCTCTTCTGTCCCCCTACAGGTCCACAAAGCCAGAAAGATTGGGGAAATTTGCTTTAATATTTAGTTTAAGCAAAACTTGATTAGTCTGTAAAGTGGCATGCAACCTTCCCCTCCTTCCCCAAGTGTTTATACTAGTTGGGATGAGGTGCTATTTCAGTATAGTTTTCCTCCTACTGACCTCCTGGCAAAGCTCCAAGCAGCAGTCCTATCAAAATATGCTTCTGACCATAGCTTATGGTCCTGACTTGCCTGCCTGAAACAGCTGCCAATCTCCAGATGTCACCTCCACTTCCTTGTCTGTCTGCCATTTGCTATTGCCTTTCCTCCTGTATCTCTTTGCAGGATTTGCTTTTGCTTTTGCAAGCTGAGAACCTGAGTGGGTGTGGTTTAGCAGCTGGAATGATGGCTTGGATGTTTGTGAATGAATAAATAAATGTATTGTCAGGATTCCAAGTAATATACCCGTAGCAAACAAAACTCTGAGGCAGGTAGATCCCTGAAAGTAGATCACATTATCCTTATTAAAAGAATAAGTGTAATATGTTATATTGGCACAGGCTGGTGAAAACTGGCTCTGAGTAATCCTGCAGTTTTCACCTAATTAAAAGTAAAAGTTTTTCACTTTCTCCAAACAGTAAAGTGGTCCAATCAGGATACTGTCCAGTTGCTAGGTGACTCCAGTCACCTTCTTCCAAGCACCTGCAGGAATGTCCTTGGTTCCCAAGAGAAAGAGTTTGTTTTGACTACAACAATCCAACTATCTCTATTCCCCCCTCCCTGACTCTCTTCTCCAGTGTGCCAGCACTGAAGTCTCAAAATGGCCTCAGGTAAGGCCAGCTTCAGGATTGACAGGTATGAGGGAAATGGATTGGAAAGCTGCCTGGCTACAGCTATCCTTCCCAATTACATGCAGTACACCAACCCTAACTTCACTCCCTCACAAGTTGTACTCTTTGTAATATCTTCCCTGAGAGAATACTAAGGAATTATAAGAAATTAAAGACAGGAGATAAGGGGTGGGGAGAGAGAAATCTAACTACAATAGATTTCTACTTAGAACTATCTTACACCTACTTCAGTCATTATGCCTCTTAATAACATTCTATCTTTGAAAACCATCTTTGCCTTTACCGCATGAATATAATGAGTCATACATCGCCTTTTGTTCTTTACACTTCACACTTATGAAAATATCATCGTTTCCACACGGCTATCACTTTCTTGTTTTTCCCTTTCAATCCAGGCTGGATATCTGTGGGACTGCTTATTCCAAGTAAAATCTCCGTTAAAGATGTTCCAGTATAAACACTATGCTACAACACCATCCATGAGGACCCAGGTTGTTGGGAATTGTATGTTGACTCTGTAAACTCTTAGAGCGGGCTGTAAAGCACTGTGAAGCGATATACAAGTCTAAGTACGATTGCTATAAGTCCCTGTTCCCGTGAAGTACAGGGAATTGAAAAACAAGTATTCTTTACTGGCTCTTCCATCTTGTGGAATTCAATTCACACCCCCATTTAATGGAAGGTAATTCAGTACCTTCGTTGTTAATGTTTAGAAAACTGATGAAAACCTGGCTATTAAACCAGGCATTCAGGGATGAGATGATATCATTGTTGTTGTTCTTTTATCATTACACTGATATATTGATTATATATCCAGAGCTATCTGGGGGGAGAGGGGAGGGGGAGCAAACAACCAAAGCAAGACTGCATATTTGTGCAACAAGGTTTGCCCATTTTGTATGTGTGTTGTGATTTCACACTAATCAACAAAAGGAAAGCAGCTTACACTGTGATTATAGGACACTGCTTTCATTTTCTTTTATGAGGAAATTCCATGTAGTAACTATCCATCTAGAAGACTGTAATCTTAATACTTTGAAAGGTTTTCAGCACTTCCTTGGTAGACGTTGAGTACCATCCAGCCTGGGACAGCCTCTTCATAAGGCCTCAAACACTTTATTTTAACAATACAGTTAGTCCTCGGCTTACGACCACAATTAACCCCAAAATTTCTGTTGCTAATGAGATGTTTATTAAGTGAATTTTGCACCATTTTATGAACTTTCTTGCCACTACGTGAATCAATGTAGTTGATGAGTTAGTCACAAGTGGTTAACTGAATCTGACTTTCCCATTGATTTTGCTTGTCAAAAGGTTGCAAAAGGTGATCACATGATCCAGAGAACTGCAACCATCATAAATCTGAGTCAGTTGCCAAGCAACTGAATTTTGATCACATGATCATGGGGCTGCTATAAAAGTCATACAGTAAGTTTGAAAAATGGTCATAAGTCACTTTTTTCAGTGCTGTTGTAACTTTGAATGGTCACTAAATGCTCTCGTATGTCGAGGACTACCTGTATACATGAAGTTTTCTTGATGAAATTCAAGAGTGGGCTACATTGCCTTCTTCCATGCACTATGATGCTTTTGCCCATGGTTCATTTGCTATTTTCACTAAAAGGACCATGTCCCTCCAGTATCTTCTTTCATTACTGTAGCTTGATGTAGACATTTGCTTTCTTTAGCTGGGGAGCTAGAATGATCTTCACTTTTTGGCTGACACAGCTGGGAGTATATATTCTTGATTTACAGTCCCAGTGTTCTCCATCCTTCCAAGGACCACCCCCACCACCACCATGATGAGGCAGCATAGCAGGAGTTGAGTGGATATACTCTTTACTTTTGCAGGGATGTGGTGGCTCAGTGACGAAGACACTGAGCTTGTCGATCAGAAGTTTGGCAGTTCAGAGGTTCAAATCCCTAGCGCCATGTAATAGAGTGAGCTTCCATTACTTGTCCCAGCTTCTGCCAACCTAGCAGTTTGAAAACATGTAAAAAATGCAAGTAAAAAAATAGGGACCACTTTGATGGGAAGGTAACAGCGATCTGTGTGCCTTTAGCATTGAGTCATGCCAGCCACATGACCACAGAGACGTCTTTGGACAGCACTGGCTCTTCAACTTAGAAATGGAGATGAGCACCACCCCTAGAGCCGGAAACGATAGTATGCATGTGCAGTGGAACCTTTAACTTTACTTTAGCAAAATAATTTTCAGCTGAGTTTTTATTTCAAGAAAACATTAAAACTATAAGCATATTTGCTAAATATTGGTTTTTGTTTGTCAACTAACTCATGAAGGGACAACCTCAAGGTCAAACCTGCATTTGAGAGTCCCCAGAGCTTACCAAATAACAAAATAAGTAACTACTATTAGTTTTATACTAGGGAGTACAGTTATTAGTCTTTGCTTTTCTTGTTTTCTAATGCTTTGCTCTTGATATTTGAGTCTCTACTAATAAGTTCAAAGACAAAATGATGCCATTAGAGATAATTAGTTGTGCCATTTACATTGCTAATCTGTTTAATTAGAGCAAATGGAAGGTGTTTTAGCTAATGCAAGAAAAAAGCATGAAATGGGCCAGGTATCAGGACTAAAAATGAATAGTTTTCAGGTAATCAGCAAAAGACAAGTAGCTGCTGCATTAACCTTATAGAAAAAAAGGGTTGCATTTCAAATGAGCAGACTAAATTGTTCCAGAGACTTACTGCCCTCAGAAAAGTACAGCCTAATCAGTACTGCTACATTTTTCAAACAAATGGGAAACACCGCAGAGCAAGCTAATCAAAATCCATTTGGTAGTTGTGTGGATTTGGAAAGAAATTTGCAATGAGTTGATAGCGCACAATATTTGTCAAAGAATTTCAATATATCACTTATTTCCCATCTGTTACCCTGAAATATGAAACTGCTGATAAAGCAGATGCAGTTATTTAAACAGAATTAACATTAGAATGTAAACATGGGAGGAAAAAAATAAGATAGCGGATTTACACTTTAGACAGCTAAATGTTGAGGAGAAAAGCATAGGAACAGAAAATTATGTATTCATTGCATCTTTGATTTGGAGAAATATAGATATACCGTATGTTATAACAGTTGTGTAAAACAATATGTGTGTGAGAGAAGAGAGAGAGATGAAAGAGAGATAGATAGATAGATAGATAGATAGATAGATAGATAGATAGATAGATAGATAGATAGATAGATAGATAGATAGATAAACAGACAAACAGAAAATGAGAGAGGGAGAGAGAGAGAGGGAGGGACGGGAAGCAAGAAAGAGAGAGAGAGAGATTGCTTTTATTAGAAAAAATAAATTATAACTGTACAAATTGGTCTATTGAGAAAGAAAGATGAGATGCTTTATTGATCTGATGATAGTTACTAAAGCACTCCGGATGGGCAGAAGAACCACTCAATCATTTCTAGACTAAAGGCTGAATGCTTCCTTGAGGCACTAATACCTAGAATAAACTGACATGTTTTGAGCATGTGTTGCAAAGAGATAACATAAAATGGCTAGGTTTTTAAGCTAGGTTATGAGAAATGGAAGAAATGAAAGAAAGCCAGTAAAACAAAAGAATGGAACTATAGTAGTCCTTGACTTAAAATCACAATTTCTGAACTTCTGTGATTGGTGATGCAGCCATAAAATGAGTTGTGTCTGATTTTATTGACTTTTTTTTTGCCTCAATTGCTAAGTGAATCATGCAGTTGTTAAATGAATCTGGCTTCCTCTACTGACTTTGTTTGTCAGAAGTCCAATGGGAATGTTAGGGTTAGGGTTAAGGTGGTGATCATGTGATCATAAATGGTGATCAGTTGATCTTGGGATGTTAAAGCCATTGTAAATACAAACTTGAACTTTAATTATATAGCCCCAGGAGTGCTGTGTGTAAATGTGAGGACCAGTTATGCCACTTCTTTTCAAAACTGTATTAAGTTTGAACGGTTAAAGGATCATAAATCAAGCACTACCTGTACAGGAAGTTCCTTGAAAGAGTCTTATATCTAAAAAGTGGAAATATTCAAAGGTAACATTGCAGAAATTAAGGTACTTTTTTTTAAAATCAAAGCCTTCTAAGAATCAAACTGGGGTAAATCTCTAACATTAAAACCTGATTTAGATGTTCATGAATGTATGGTTAACTAAATATCTCTATATGTTTGCCTATTACCTGGTAGTATAATACAATACAATACAATAGCAGAGTTGGAAGGGACCTTGGAGGTCTTCTAGTCCAACCCCCTGCCTAGGCAGGAAACCCTATACCGTTTCAGACAAATGGCTATCCAACATCTTTTTTAAGACTTCCAGTGTTGGGGCATTCACAACTTCTGTGGGAATATATTTACCTATTAAATGGTTTTAAAATCTATAAAAAATTCCAAAATATGTCACTGATTGCTAAATGCTAGGCTTAGCAGTGTGTGAATATGGACCAACCATGAAGCCTTACTCCAGATAGTTTGGAAGTTTTTAATATAACTTTCTAATGAAAGCAGAATCATAGGAAAATGTCCTGAAAACATATTAAAATGTTAAAGGAGTTACATTTGTTATGCTTAAACTAATAATAACTTATTTTTCATGTTAAAAGTTTCCCTCATAACATCAAACTGCATTAGGGTGCAATACTGCAGGCCACTTCAGCTGACTGTTATCTGCAGTTCAGCAGTTCAAATCTCACCGGCTCAAGGTTGACTCAGCCTTCCATCCTTCCGAGGTGGGTGAAATGAGGACCCAGACTGTGGGGGCAATTTGCTGACTCAATTTGCTAAAAATCTGTAAACTGCTTAGAGAGGGCTGAAAGCCCTATGAAGCGGTATATAAGTCTAATAAATAAATTTTGTGAATGCCTGCATCATTCATTCCCCCGTCCCCCACATTCTTCTTAACTAGACCCCTTGGAATAGATGTCATAATAACTTATTTGGTCATCTCTAAACCCCCCATAGTTTTATGTCATTCATATTTACTTATCTCTTCTTATGTCTTTGTGTCTTTCTTACTTAAAGCACAGATTGAGATCTACCAATATTATTACTGGTCTTTTGCATGCTATATTGATTCAGATTACCATCTGTCCTGGAAGCAGAAGTTAAGGCCAAATATTTTATGAGCTGCTGTCCAACATTTAGAAGGGAACAATTTCCTCATTCGTATCCTAAGCTGCTGTCCCTTTCATCCTTCCTATACATTAAGTAGCTTACAAGGAGGCACAAACTTTTCATCTTGGATTCAATCTGATTAGTAGTGCTCTCAGTGGTGGGATTCAAACATTTTTACTACCAGCTTCATTGGTGTGTCTTGGTGGGCATGGCAAGATGGGTGAGTGTGTCTTGGTGGGCGTGGCAGGGGAAGGATAGTGTAAAATCCTAATTCCCTCCCCACTCCGGGGGAAGGTTAATGCAAAATTCCCATTCCCTCTGATCAGCTGGGACTCGGGAGGCAGAGAATATATGGAGACAGGGCCAGTCAGAGGTGGTATTTACCAGTTCTCCAAACTACGCAAAATTTCCACTACCGGTTCTCCAGAACTAGTCAGAACCTGTTGAATACCAACTCTGGATGCCCTCTGCTGATATCAGCAACCTGTACTAGCAGCATTCCTGTCCAGATGTAAGATATGGTTGTCAGAAGAAAGGCCAGATAAACCAACTGAATCCTGCTAGCTGATGCAAAGTTAATTTGCTCCTTGTGCTGCACTTTTTAAAAATATTTTTAAATATTTTTAATTTTCAAAACAAACACAACACAAAGAATCCTTCTTCTTTACATACTGTAGAAAGTGTATCAGTTGGTTACAAAAGACTTTTGTGCACCTCTTCCACAGTCATCAACCATAATTCATATTAACTCAAGTATTTTAACTCAGATATTTATACATATTACCATCATCATACCTCCATTTTCATTTGACTATAATAGTTTAAACATCCTTCATCATAAAATATACCAAGATTTAAAACATAACCACATACTGGCATTTCATTTGCTATTTCTAAAATCCTCTAATAATACTGAATCCTTACGGCCTATCCTGTGCTGCACTGTTGATATCATGCATGCATGAATAAATGTGCTAGCAATCTTAGGCTTCCATAACTATTCTGTAGTAAAAAACATTGTAGATTTTCCTGGCAATGTACACCATACACTACCCCCCCCCCCGTATTGTGCCTTAGGAGCTGTATGACCAATTCCTGAGAAGTTGCTTATTGAGATAGAACATAGAACATAGAATAAAAGAGCTATGAGGGACCTTGGAGGTCTTCTAGTCCAACCCCCTACTCAAGCTAGAGATCCTATACCATATCAGACAAATGGTTGTCCAGTCACTTTTTGAAAGTCTCCAGTGATGGAGCATACACAACTTCTAAATGCAAGCCATTTCATTGATTGATGAAGTATTTCCATTAGGAAATATTTCATCCTCAATGTTAGTTCCAAGTTTCCAGAATCAATAAGTTCTTCTATATTCTGAGTTATCATTCAAGGAAGTTCAAGTTTCAACTTTTGTTTTCTTCAAATATACATCTTGATACAAGATGTCAATTTTCATAATGATTAGGAATTCTGGGAATGATAGTTCAATATTTCTGGAAGGCCTAGGCTGAGAAAGGCTTATGGAAATTATTTATCTAAACCATGGTAGTCAGTTGACTGTATTTATGTTTAAAAGAAAGATTTGTCAAAGAATCTTGGTTGATTCCAATGCAAAAGATATAGTTGTAATCAAGAAATATGAATAGCTGGATTTTCAAAATACTTCCAAATTACCTAGTTGCACTTGCAGTGAATGCTTTAAAAATGATTTTAAAAAGTTTGATTTCTTATTTGATGCAAAGAAGACTCGGTGGTATAAATATTATATTCATCTCATTTGCAGTTGGACCCTAAAATAGCAGAAGACATGTAAAAAGCAAGAATGAAGTTAACTTTTTCCATAAAACTATTGGATCTTTTTTATGATTAGTCATATCTATATGCTTTGTTTTAAATGAGAAATACAGCTCCTTTGCTATCTTTATCAATGTGATATTAAATCTAACACCTCAAAGATTTGCTATTAAGAAATAGAGTCTAGAAAAGCAGTAAATATAAGCTGAAGTTGTAAATTCTCAAGTTACCCTTCTATTCTTTAATTTGAGAGAGACACCTGAGGTGCAGTAATAAAACATTATTTTTTTCTACCCCTTTTCTTTTTCTATCCATTTCCTATCAATCTGATGGGATTCAATTTGTAGGGATTTCCCCCCCAAGGATCCATGCAATTAAAGGATCTTTGGGCAAGACAACAAGGGGAGAAAGAAAAGACAACCTAAAATTTTCACAGTGAATATCCACAAAGCATGTGTTTCTGTTTCCTCTTTGTTAAGTATCTCACATGTCTACATTTGATACAGCAAAGTCACCAACAAGATGGTTTCCTTTCTCACATCAAAATTATTTTCTCTTTGCTGAGCTTTGTACATATGGAAGCTGATAACATTTTGCATGCTTTGAAAATGAAATGCTCCCTTAACTCATTTTATTTTTTTAATTTGCTGAGTTTGTTATAATGTGATGCTCTACATCACCGGTGTCAAACTTGATTGTGTCAAATGATGTTGACCTATCATGCTTTTTAGCTTTGTGGAGCTGGGGTGGACGTGGCCTGCCCATGATGCATCCGGCCCACAGGTCACCAATTTGACACCCCTGCTCTACATGATATGTGATACATTACTTTAAGGGCTTTCTCCCTGCCTCTTCATTTTGAACCTACATGAACAATAACAAAAGAACAACAAAAGTTTCATACAGGTTAATTCAAAATAAATGCTTTGAGTCCCATACTGTACCAGGCATATACAAAACAAGGAGAAGGTCAAACAACACAAGGTAGATCCAGAAGAAGATGGAGAGACATGAAGGGCACACTACAACAGAATCCAACAACAATGATTGAGGCCACCAGAAGAACAACTTTGTATCTCCCTCAACATCCAAAATGAAGAAGAAAGCAAAAAGTGGAAAGAGGAGAGGGAGGAGGAGAGGGGGGGGGATTTTTTTATTGTTTCCACTATGGGATGAGCAAATGTCTAGCTTCTCTGTTTTCTTTCCTTGGAGCTCTTTGGGAAGTTCTTAACTATATAAAATCAGACTTTAGCTTAAATCAGGAATGATGCCTGAAAAATTCCATATGGTCACCCTGTTGTTCATTGCGTTCCAATAGTAAACTTATTCTGGCTGGATATAATATTTTTGTAAGCAACTTTGAGAGTTTCCTCAATTAAAAAAGAAAAAGAAAATAAGTTGAAAAGTATAGCATGTTTAAAAATGTATTACCGAATATATTCCTCTCTCTATCAACAGGGAGGAGAAGCCATGGATAAAAATAATAATTATTCTTTAGTTGTTTCAGTGTTGTCTGGCAAGTCAAGATAGAGAGGAAACATTGGGAATAAAATTTATTATTTCTTCTAACATATATGCTTCTCATTCTTTCAGGAAACTGGAGGCAAAAATGCCCACTAATCTACAACTTTATGCTCTGAATAGTTTTCATGTCATCTGCAAAGATAAGCAAGGTTACCGCACAAAGCTTTGCTAACCTGATGCCAGGGCAAATAGAGCATTAAAGCATGGCTACATAATCAATGTATGTCAATAAGTGACCCAGTAAAGCTCTCTGTTATCAAGCAAGTTGTTCTATATTTTTTCCCCTAGAGCTGTGATGGATTCTAATCAGAGTTTTCAAGAAACTTCTTTAAACACATTGGAGTACAGAATTGACTCGCACTTAGGGGTTCATATTGCCTGAATTTGGCAGCAAACTGAAGACCTGTTCCTCTTAAGTCAAACTGTGAGCTTAGCCTTTATAACATATTCTGGAAGATTGACAGCTTCTTCATTTACAACAGGGCCAAAATCAGGATTGTTTTGGTAGAGAAATTCAAGTCTACCTTTCCAGACTCTCCATATGCCTAAAAATGGCCATATCTCTTTCTTGCCATTCTCAGAAAGCTCTGAAAGGGGATATGATTTGGATGGGAAGGTTCTAGAAACAGCCCCACTGATTTATGTAAGCCACATTAAGGATCTGTATCCAGGATGAAGCTAGCCATGACTTGGCTAGGCAATTAATCAGTGACCATAATAGAATGTACAGTTGAGGAAGTCTATCCATGAGTTCCAAAGCCGTTCCATGACTGTCCCAAAGGTGCTTTTTTCAAGAGGCATCTAGCACTTTTAGGACAGTCATGACCTAGATGACTGAGAATCTCCATAAACATTCCATGATTGCTTCATTGAATGATGATTTTCATAAATGAATCAACTTCATTTTATTCAGAGACTAAATGTCACCTCAAATCAAATATTTCCCAAGGGAGGCAATTGACATATTTACATATATTCACTAAAATAATATTAAAAGCCTTACTAAGAACTAAAATAAAATGCTTTGCTTTAGTGCTATCCCTTTCTATCTTGCTGCAACTTCAAATATGTGAACTACTCATTCAAGAAACAAGTAGCTGCTTTAACACAGTAACAATGAAAAGCTATTGTATGCCTAATCTGTCTTTTGTCACTATGCTAATTCCTTATAGCAAAGAGATAAGGTTTTTACAATGCTTTGGAAAACTGAAAATACCTTTTTATTATTATGGATAGCCACACACTCTTGCAAAAAAAGGTTCAGCAAAAAAGCAAAACAAAATTTAAAGACCATTGATCTCAAGTAATGAAAATCCAAAAGTAATTCACCTGCAAAGAGAGGGGAAAAAAGTTCAATTCTAATGCATAGTTTATTGAAGAAAAACAGCATTACTTAGATAGCTTTTCAGATAACAAGATCCAAGAAAAATAAAACAAAGCAAGTGCATTTGAATTTTGAAAGTGATTCAGATTTCATTTGAATTGGCTGCTGAGCCCTTTTTCAATTTTACCTCCACATGAATTTTAGTACTAAGGAATCCCTTTGAGAATTGGTTAAGAACCGAACCATTATTTGGTATTCAAAGTCTTTCACAATTCACATTCCAAAAGCTTCAAATTGTGGCTTAAAATCATTTGGAATTCATAGCACAATTATTAAAGGTAACATATAAATTCATATAGGGGAAAGTGGAGAGGAGTAATTTAAAAAAATCTAAAGTGAGTGAAAATTCAAAATGATTTAATTGTTGATAGGTAATATGGAGAAAGTCTTCACTGAAAGAATATGACTTAACTATTTTCTCAATATGCTGTTTTAAAATTCTATAGCCTTAATAAAGGCAGAATATAATTACAATATTAGATTAAAATCCTTCTGATCATGAGTCAAAATATCCAAGAATATTTTTATAAATAACTGTAAAATAAAATAACCATGTGGAAGAGATTATATCAGATAAATCCATTAGCTTTAAACAATTAATTCACTCAAAATAACCAGTGTTTGCTTTATTTTTTCTCTGTAATAGTGCAAATGTATTTCCAAGGCAAATGGAACCCTTTGTTCACATGACATTTGAATCTCCCTTGGGTAACTTGAATTTTAAAAAGCAACATATTTTCATTAAAAGGTAAAGGTTAAGGTTCCCCTTGCACATATATGCTAGTCGTTCCTGACTCTAGGAGGCAGTGCTCATCTCCGTTTCAAAGCTGAAGAGCTTGTGCTGTCCAATGATGTGTCCGTGGTCATGTTGCCAGCATGACTAAATGCCAAAGATGCACAGAATGCTGTTACCTTCCCACCAAAGGTAGCTCCTATTTTTCTGCTTGCATTTTTACATGTTTTCAAACTGCTATTTTGGCAGAAGCTGGAACAAGTAATGGGAGCTCACTCCGTTATGCAGCACTAAGAATTTGAACCGTTGAACTGCTGACCTTTCTGATCAACAAGCTCAGCATCTTAGCTACTGAGCCACCACGTCCCTTTTCATTACATGTTATTGTAAACGCATATCATGTTATTTTCATTACATCATGATAAATTCAAAGTTTAGGATACCAAGTTCGTGAGGCTACCCACTTTCATACAAACTTCTGCCTTTCAAAAACAGAAACTTCACCTAAATGTTCACTTCCAGGTAAGCACGTTTACATAGCTGTTCTAATTCAAACTAAACCTGGAATTTTATGATAGAGACTTTTGTAACTCAATATTTCC
Organism: Thamnophis sirtalis; assembly: GCF_051295495.1. Taxonomy (NCBI): domain Eukaryota; kingdom Metazoa; phylum Chordata; class Lepidosauria; order Squamata; family Natricidae; genus Thamnophis; species Thamnophis sirtalis. The sequence goes on from NW_028261382.1 coordinate 158,697,708, forward strand.
TCTTTTAGACTTAAGTCCAGTTGCCCTACTCCAATAGAGAAATAAAATATAAGGAGAATAATATAAAAGAGATGGTAGAGAGAAGGAAATTTCCCCTGCCATATGTTTTCTTGTCCAGCATTACAAGTATCGTTCATTTTATGCATCCAATTTAGTACGATCCCAAGATGTTGTAGGAAATTTAATTGATTATTTAACCCAGGTATCTAGCACTAAAGGATCATTTTCACGCTTTCTGCAAAGTATGCCTGAAGAGATGAAAGCTATAGAGGAAGACCTCAACAGGTCAACATCTGCAACATCTGCTTTGACATAAATTAAAATTAAGTTTGCATGTTCATGCCATCAATGAATTGTTGGTGACTACTTAGATCAGGGGTTTCCAACTCATGTCGTCCTGGCAGCATCACGTGACATATCGGGAATTTTTCCCCTTCACTAAACTGGGCACGTGTGTGGCCAGTGCATCCAGCCTGCAGCCTGGGAGTTTGACAGCCCTGACTTAGATGAATCCTTGAAGTTTTCTTGGCAAAATTCCAGAAGTAGTTTGCCATTGCCTCCTTCCTAAGGCCAAGAAAGATTGACTGGTGCACCCATTCAGTTGGTTTAATGCCTAAGGTAGGAATAGAACTCACAGTCTCCCAGATTCTAGCCTTAGCCACTTCGCAAGCTGGCTCTCATAAAATGTGGTATTTCTGTACAAATCTAATCAATAAGATTTCATAGGTTATATGACAGAAAAGATTGTGGTCGAAACAACCCAAGAAAGTGAACTGCTACTCCATAAAACAGTATATTATTTTAATAGTATCAGCAGGCTCACAGCATAGGACAAAAATAATACATGTTCCTGCCTATAGCTTTGTAAAGTAGTAAAAAGGCTGACTCAAAAGAAGAAAGAGAACCATAGTCAAGAATTATGACTATCTCTTGAAAAGGGCATACTATCTTATTAAAGGAAAGGACAATCTAGGGAATAAAACTGAGATTTTATTTTACAGAAGTTCTATATGTGTGCATAAAAGGATTTGTATGCTAGTTGACATCCTCCAATTATCTTATTTTGCCACTTTGGTATTCTCCAATGACTTTTCATAGAAATACATAGTTGATTACTTTTGTGTGCCTCACTGTAGAGAAAAAAAACCTCCCTATGAATTATTTAAAATGCATTTTTGCCATAATTTAAGGTTACTTGCAAAGAGCATTTTAACATACTTGTAAAAAACAATCAACAGTGGTTGAGTTAAAATAATAATTAAGCTTAATACGTTTTAAATTGAAGGTACCTGCAGATCTGTGATGTTTTAAAGTTATAGTTAGCAGCCACAATTTATTTAATGTCAGAATAACTGGCTTTAAAGATCACTAGGATGTCAAGTTAACAAAAAATTTACTGTTGTAACCATGGCTGTTATTTGAATGCATTCTTGTCTGTCAACATACTCTTTACTTTCATTTGTGTGAACCTACAGTCTATTACTTTGTGGTAAAACATTTTTTAAAGAGCACTTTCAACAAGAATCAGTTTGCGAACACTGTCTCTTCAGTTGTCATAAATCCTTGAGCTACTGCTTGCCATTATGTTTATTATAAAAAGAAAACTTATATATTCAATGCACATGCTTGAAAATTTAATGAATTGCCCACTTATTGGGTTCCACCACAAAACCGCGGTAGACTAAAGCGCGCTCGCCGAAAGCGCATATGTGACGTCATCACAGCGCGACAAAAACAGCACGCTGTGAGCGGTAAAGTTAAAATTAATGGGTAAATCTAAACCTAACCCCCCCAAAACCTAACCCTAAACCTAACCCTAAGCCTAACCCTTAACCTAACCCTAAACCTAACCCTATACCTAACCCTTAACCTAACGCTAAACCTAACGCTAACCCTTAACCTAACCCTAAACCTAACCCTAACGCTTAACGTAACCCTAAACCTAAACCTAACCCTTAACCTAACCCTAACCCTAACCCTAAACCTAAACCTAACCCTTACCTTTATGTGAATCGGCTTGCTTTAAAAGTGCTTTTTAAAGCGCCCTTTTTTTCTCCGCGGTTGTATTTGTCACGCTGCTGATGACGTCAGGTACGCGCTTTAATCGGGCGCGCTTTAGTGGACCGCGGTTTTGACGGGTCACGACTTATTGGATAGTTCTATGTACAAAAGAAATGGGGAAGTTTGTTTTCCCCCACCAGTCATCTTGTATGCCCACATTGCATGGCAATTGAAATTATATGGTGATGGGTAGGATTAATGGACAAGTGGCATTTGGGAGTGGCCTGGAATTTCATCCCTGTTCCTCATTGTATGCCTAATATCTGCATACAAGTAGTGCAAAATGATTACTCAATACAGATGATTTATGTATATGTGGATATATAAAGATATAGATGATATAGATATACAGATGTGGGCTATTTTGGTGAAGTGGTTAAGGCCTCAGGCCATAAAATGGAAAATAATGTCCTGCTTTAGGCACAAAACCAGCTGGGCCAGTCACTCTCTTTCTTGCTCTCAGCCCTAGAAAGAATGCAATGACAAAGCATTTCCAAAACACCTTGCCAAGAAAAAGGGACTTCTCCAGGCGCTCACCAGGAATCAAGACCAACTAGATTACTAGAAGTCTCTCTCTCTCTCTCTCTCTCTCTCTCTCTCTCTCTCTCTCTCTCTCTCTCTCTCTCTCTCTCTCTCTCTCTCACACACACACACACACACACACACACACACACACTGCACTTGATACAGAGATGATAGTGATATCTAGATCATGGGTTTTCAATCCCTAGGCCACGGCCCACATCTGGGACTTGAGCCATTTGGAACTGGGCCGCAGAAGTGATGGGCAAGTGCATACACACATATGCACATGCCCATTTACAAAAACAACAGGCAACTGCATGTATGTGCACTCCATTTGCATGAGGGTGCCCGCCACTCACACAAATGGAGCTGAGTGCATACACGCTTGCCTGCCACTCTCGTAGAACCATCCCACTCTCACCAGTCCACAAAGTCACAAAGGTTGGGGAATTGTGATCTGAATGGATGGAGAGGGAGGGGGAGAGGGGAAGGGAGATGCATTTTCCTGAGTTGAGAAGGGCCATTGAGGCTAAGAACTGGTCATTTCAGGAAGTCAAATGAAAGCAATCCAGCCTCTGTTTAATGTCATGGTATGTTTGGACACATTATTATAGTGAAGAGGCAAAATATATCTGCCAAAGTATTCAGTTACTGAAGAAGTATTTGGACACATATTTTTCAGATCTTATTGGGAAATCTATCAAATTCCTTTATAGTTCTGGCTGGATTACAAAGATTGCACTTAAAACTTTTCGGATTTAGAGGTTTATAGGGAAGTACACTAGATAGTTAATGATGCTGTTCATAAGACTGATGTCTTATTTTTCTCCACAGAAATTTTTGCATTTTCTTTTCTTCAGTCATCAGATGAAGACATATTTAAATGGTCTGTTATGACTTCCAAGCCATTGCAAACAATTCTGGTGTCATATGTGTCAGCTGATGGGTGTTTTATCTGAATTGGAGCAGACTTTTTCAGTTCACAATTAGCATTAGAATAATAGCACTCTATATTGAGAAACATATTTTATTTTTTTTATTCACTACCCCTAGTCTGCTGCTGAAAAAACTGGATGAAAATTGGTTTTATCAGCAATATAATTTTCAGAAATGCTGGAGCTACACAATGGAAAAAAATGGTTTTAGTTTTAAGGTGTTGCAAATAAGTACTTTCCATAAATGTCCACTGGGGAAGCAAAGGCACAAATGATAAAATGTGCATCACAGTGCAAACCACATGACTTTCCAATTTAGCTCTGGTGCCAGGACGCAAATGTGACAGGATGTGGTTTGTCACGATGCACATTTTGACATATCAACGTTGTCGCAGTAAGTATAAACTCTGCTATTAGTTGCACTGTACTGCATGACTAGATTTCCAATTGCAGAAGAGGATGATTTACTTTATATAATCTGGGGAAATCTCTCAGATAGTGTGTAGTTTAGATTTCAAAAATTCCTTCTTTAATTCTGGAGTTGATAAATGGGATCATTATAAATGGCAGTGCTATTTCTAAAAGAAAGAAAGGAAGGAAGGAAGGAAGGAAGGAAGGAAGGAAGGAAGGAAGGAAGGAAGAAAGAAGGGAGGGAGGGAGGGAGAAAGAGAGAGGGTGGGAGGGATGGGAGAGAAAGAAAGAAAGGAAGAAAGGAAGGAAGGAGGGAAGGAGGGAAGGAGGGAAGGAGGGAAGGAGGGAAGGAAGGAAGGAAGATAAGTAAGATGAGCATGAGTGTGGGATTAAACATGTCATCAGTTTGGAATCACTGTGCAGCCACAAGACACCCAAGTCTTCCCATGAATTCTGTTGATCCTTATCTAGGGCCAATAGGAGATCAGATTTCTGTATATAGCTAGCATGTAATAAACTTTTAGTGCTTTGAACTCAACTCTTGTTCCTAGTTACTTATGCCCAACAGCAAGCAAACAAGCAAGCAAATAAGCAAGCAGCTATCTGTTTTTCATTTTTCCAAGATAGTGATTCAGATGTCCTGGCCTGTAGACATGCAGGGGAATGGGGTTAGGGAGTTGACAAGTGACAAAACATATGTCATGATGCAAACCAGATGACCTAAATACTTGTATTTGACATCAATACACTAGTAATTAAAAGGCTGTGGTTCACATTGAGACACTGCATATTTAATCATTTTTGTATCATTGCAGTTTGAATCTGGCCTCTTTGTGTTGATTCAAATCTGCTTCCAGCTTTTAAAAATAAAGAATTTGAAATTATCTCCAGATTCAAGCTATCTGCTACTATAACTAATGCAAGTAATAATACTGAGGAATAATCCAGCAACTGCCTCTTCCATCATCAGACTCCTAATTTTAGAATTCTAACATGGTAATTTGTAGAAGTGCTGTGTTTCAGAAGAATCTACTTTGTAAGGGAAAGCCATCTTGTTCTAATATGGAACATGAATGCTGAATGGAATGCATTATCTAATATAACTACAGTCTAAATCACATAATGTAAAACTAAGAATCCATGTGTAACTGTTACTATGCAACTTTTTGTATAAACTTAACAATTACCAAGGTTACAAGATAAAAATTGTCAATCCACATTGTTATTGTAGAGACAGGAAGAACAAACTTCAATATAATTGTGCATGATTGTTTAACAATAAAAAACATTACTCTTGACAGATCAAAAGATTGTTTAGGAGTATATGGATTTTATTAATTATTAATTTGGAACATTAATAATAGATGTTTACTACACAATATATAAGCTGAATCTGTCAATCTGTGAATCTCCCTTCTGTGCCCTTTTAGGCAGAACACCTTGACATATGTCAATAAATTGCACCATCTCAACTCCCCATTGAAGTCGTATCTATTTATCTACTCTCATAGAGCATGCTTTCAAACTGCTAGAAGGACAGAAGCTTAGTCGAATAACTGGAGTTCACCCTGCTACAAAGTACCAGGACTCAAACCACTGGAGCAAAGACCATTTCCAGCATCATTAAGCCACTGAGCTATTACAGCTCCTTTGATATATACGATTCTTCCTCAAATTCAAATGGGTTTTTCTGTGTCATTAATATGTTCATTAGTGCAGTTTTTGGAATGGGATTTCAAATAGTAGCTGAGTGCATGTATGTGAGAATTACCTTGGAAGATAAGGTAAATAAAGAAAAGAGATGCCGCCTAGGGAAAGATCAGATAAAAGAGGGAGGAGCTACAACTGAGTAATAGACAAAGTGGCTTAGAAAAGAATCTGCTCTAATTAATCAGTAAAAACAGACCTTGGGAGATTTGGACTTTCAGACTTGCAAGATTCTGTAACCTTATAATAAAATAGATTAGCTTATTTTGTGTTTCTTGCCGGGTCTTCTTGAGAGGATAACATTAAGCATGCACCAGCCTGTACTTCATTAAAGCAACTACATCTTTTTCTGTGATTACATGACAGTTCTTTCCAGCTGACATGTGATGCAGGAAAAGAAACTGTTTATTTGAATGAACAACCAGAGAAAACGGGCACCATTTCTACCATATCCACACCTCCACATTTTCCATTTGCCATTCCATTGGCAAAATACATGGGAAAATCCCTTTTGCAAAAATTCCATTTAGGGTTAGGGTTAGTTCTCTGTTGTGGCCCAGCAAGTGCCGTTGGAGCTGCCACCAGACACCGACAGTGAGGGGCCCTCTGAGTTGGCTCTGGAGGATGTGGAGCACCCTGGACAGGGTTCCATTTCTGAGCAGGGCGCAGAGAGGCTGGTTGGTCACCAGGAGGCACCTGAGCCTTGGATCAGTGGGGAGGAGACAAGGGAGAGTGAGCCAGAGGTCAATAGTGAGCTGTTCCTGGATGCATGCCATCGAAGAGCTACTAGGTGTCAGGAACAATTACGCAATTACAGGAGGTGATTGTACTCAGTTGGTGGTCATTAGGCTCCTCTCCAGACTATAAAAAGCTACTGGTGCACACAGCCCTCTTTGCAGAAGTCAATGCAGGTTTGAATGTCGGAGGACAGTACTGGGAGCTTGGCAGGCTGGATTGCTGCCAAGCCTTATCTGTGTTTATTGCTGCCTGAGTTTGTCTGAGTTGCTGCCAAGGTCCTTATCTGTTTGTTTTGCTTGGCTTTCAGCCACCGAGTTTTGGAGTCTTGCTATTAAAGGACATTCCAGTTAAGCGTGTCTCGGCATTCATTATTGGATGGAGGAGGGGGTCAGAACAGCTCTCCATGAGCTCATAGAGCAAAATGGACATAGCCATTGGATTCAGAGGCCGTCAGTATTGTTAGAAGGGTGTACAACTTTTGAACCGGACTTATCTACATTTCCTGGCAGAATACATGGGAAAATCCTATTTGCCAAAATTCCAGTTAGGGTTAGGGTTAGCTCTCCATGAACTCGTAGAGAAAAATGGACATCACCATTGGATTGGGAGCCCATCAGTATGGTTAGGAGGGTGTACAACCTTTGAGCCAGACTTATGTACATTTTCTGGGAGAATACAAAGTGTGCACCCTCCTAATCATAGACATGTGCTCCAAGTATTATGGCAAGGTCCATTTCCCTCTGCGAATGGGGTGTTGCCATGTATTCTTCCAGGAAATGTACCTAAGTCTGGATCAAAAGTTGTACACCCTTCTAACAATACTGATGGGCTCTGAATCCAATGGCCATGGCCATTTTCCTGTATGAGTTCATGGAGAGTTAACCCTAACCCTAAGTGGAATTTTTGTGAAAGGGATTTTCCCATGTATTTTGCCAGGAAATGTATTTCAGTCTGGCTAAAAGTTGTACACCCTCCTCACTATATCGACGCTCTCCAAATCCAATGGTGATGTCCATTTTGCTGTACGACTTCATAGAGAGCTAACCCTAAGTGTAATTTTTGCGAATGGAATGTTCACATGTATTCTCCCAGGAAATGTACATAAGTCTGGCTCAAAAGTTGTACACCCTCCTAACCATACAGACGGAATCCGAATCCAATGGTGATGTTCATTTTGCTCTATGACTTCATGGAGAGCTAACATTAACCCTGTGTAATTTTTGCGAATGGGATTTTGCCATGTATTCTTCCAGGAAATGTAGATAAGTCTGGTTCAAAAGTTGTACCGCCTTCTAACAATACTGACGGGCTCGAAATCCTATGGCAAGGTCTATTTCCCTCTACGAGTTCATGGAGAGCTAGCACTAACCCTAAGTGGAATTTTTACAAAAGGGATTTTCCCATGTATTTTTCCAGGAAATATACATACATCTGGTTGAAAAGTTGTACACCCTCCTAACCATATCGACAGGGTCTGAATCCAAGAGCAATGTTCATTTTGCTCTATGACTTCATGGAGAGCTAACCCTAACGCTAAGTGGAAATTTTGCAAACGGGATTTTCCTATGTATTCTGCCAGGAAATGTACGTAATTCTGGCTCATAAAAGTATACACACTCCTAATCATAGACATGGGGTCCAAATCCTATGGCAATGTCCATTCCCCTCTACAGGTTCATGGAGAGCTAAACCTAACCCTAAGTGGAATTTTTACGAATGGGATTTTCCCATGTATTCCCATGTATTCTTCCAGGAAATGTACATAAGTCCGGCTCAAAATTTGTACACTTTTCTAACAAAACTGATCGGCTCTGAATCCAATGGCCATGTCCATTTTGCTCTATGAGTTCATGGACAGCTAAACCTAACCCTAAGTTGAATTTTTCCGAATGGGATGTTCCCATGTATTCTCCCAGGAAATGTACATAAGTCTGGCTCAAAGGTTGTACACCCTCCTAACCATACCGACGGGCTCTTAATCCAATGGTGATATCCATTTTGCTGTATGATTTCATAGAAAGCTAACCCTAACCCTAAATGGAAATTTTGCAAATGGGATTTTCCTATGTATTCTGCCAGGAAATGTACATAAGTCCAGTTCAAAAGTTGTACACACTTCTGATGGGCTCTAAATCCAATGGCCATGTCCATTTTGCTCTATGAGTTCATGCAGAATGGGAAAATCCCATTCGAAAAAATTCCACATAGGGTTAGGGTTAGCTCTCCATGAAGTCGTAGAGCAAAATGGACATCGCCATTGGATTCAGACCCTGTCGGGATGTTTAGGAGGGTGTACAACCTTTGAGCCGGAGTTATGTACATTTCCTGGCAGAATACATGGGAAAATCGCAGTCGCAAAATTTCCACTTAGGGTTAGGGTTAGCTCTCCATGAAGACGTAGAGCAAAATGGACATCACCACTGGATTCAGAACCCATTGATATGGTTAGGAGGGTGTACAACTTTCGAACCAGACTTATGTACATTTTGTGGCAAAATACATGAGAAAATCCCATTCGCAAAAATTCCACTTAGGGTTAGCTCTCCATGAAGTCGTAGAGCAAAATGGACATCGCCATTGGATTCAGACCATGTCAGTATGTTTAGGAGGGTGTACAACTTTTGAACCAGACTTATGTACATTTCCTGGCAAAATACATGGGAAAATGCCATTCGCAAAAATTCCACTTAGGTTAGCGTTAGCTCTCCATGAACTCATACAGGAAAATGAACTTCCCATAGGATTTGGAGCCCATGTCAATGATTAGGAGGGTGTTCAGTTTTTGAGCCAGAGTTACGTACATTTCCTGGCAAAATACATGGGACAATCCCAATCGAAAAATTTCCACTTAGGGTTAGGGTTAGCTCTCCATAAAGTCATAAAGTAAAATGGACCTCGCCCATGTCTATGATTAGTGTCCCATTCGCAAAATTTCCACCTAGGGTTAGGGTTAGCTCTCCAAGTCGTAGAGCAAAATGGACATCACCACTGGATTCAGAACCCATTGATATGGTTAGGAGGGTGTACAACTTTCGAACCAGACTTATGTACATTTTGTGGCAAAATACATGAGAAAATCCCATTCGCAAAAATTCCACTTAGGGTTAGCTCTCCATGAAGTCGTAGAGCAAAATGGACATCGCCATTGGATTCAGACCATGTCAGTATGTTTAGGAGGGTGTACAACTTTTGAACCAGACTTATGTACATTTCCTGGCAAAATACATGGGAAAATGCCATTCGCAAAAATTCCACTTAGGTTAGCGTTAGCTCTCCATGAACTCATACAGGAAAATGAACTTCCCATAGGATTTGGAGCCCATGTCAATGATTAGGAGGGTGTTCAGTTTTTGAGCCAGAGTTACGTACATTTCCTGGCAAAATACATGGGACAATCCCAATCGAAAAATTTCCACTTAGGGTTAGGGTTAGCTCTCCATAAAGTCATAAAGTAAAATGGACCTCGCCCATGTCTATGATTAGGGTCCCATTCGCAAAATTTCCACCTAGGGTTAGGGTTAGCTCTCCAAGTCGTAGAGCAAAATGGACATCACCATTGGATTCAGAGCCCATTGGTATGGTTAAGAGGGTGTACAACTTTTGAGTCGGACTTATGTACATTTCCTAACAGAATACATGGGAAAATCCTATTTGCCAAAATTCCAGTTAGGGTTAGGGTTAGCTCTGTGTTCTGATGCCCCCTCCTCCGTCCAGTAACGAAAGCTGAGACAAGCGTAAATGAGAATGTTTTTTAATAGCAAGTCCAGACTCTCAGTGGCTGAAAGCCAAATAAACAAATAGATAAGGACGTTGGCAGCAAGTCCGACAAAACTTGGCAGCAATACCAACAAACTCTGGCTGAAAACCAGCCTGCCAAGTTCATTTCTCTTTAGTCCCAAACGTTGACTTCTGCAAGAAGGGCGTGGCACAAGCAGTCTCTTTTATAGTCTGGGAGAGGAGCTTAATGACCATTAGCTGAGTGTAATTACCTCCTGTAATTATGTAGTTGTTCTTGACACCAAGTAGCTCTTCGACAGCGTGCATCCCAGAACAACTCACAGTTGGATTCTGGATCACTCTCTCTTATCTCCTCCCCACTGATCCAAGGCTCAAGCACCAGCTGGTGGCCAACCAGTCTCTCTGCGCCCTGCTCAAAGTCAGAATCCTGTCCAGGGTCCTCCACATCCTCCAGGGCCGACTCATAGGGCCCCTCGCTGTCGGAGTCTGGTGGCAGCTCCAACGGCTCCTGCCAGGCCACAACAGCTCTCAATGAACTCGTAGAGCAAAATGGACATGGCCATTGGATTCAGGGCCCGTCAATATTGTTAGAAGGGTTTACAACTTTTGAGCCAAAGTTATGTACATTTCGTGGCAAAATTCATGGGAAAAGCGTATTCGCAAAATTTCTACTTATGGTTAGGGTTAGCTCTCCATGAAGTCGTAGAGCAAAATGGACATTGCCATAGGATTTGGAGCCCATGTCTATGATTAGGAGGGTGTTCACTTTTTGAGCCAGAGTTACGTACATTTCCTAGCAAAAGACATGGGAAAATCCCAATTGCAAAATTTCCACTTAGGGTTAGGGTTAGCTCTCCATGAGGTCGTAGAGCAAAATGGACATGGCCATTGGATTCAGGGCCCATCAGTATTGTTCGAAGGGTGTACAACTTTTGAGCCATTTCCTGGCAGAATACATGGGAAAATTTCATTCGCAAAAATTCCACTTAGCGTTAGGGTTTGCTCTCCATGAACTCATAGAGGAAAATGGACCTTGCCATAGGATTTGGAATATACACAATAGGTACAATATACTTTCCACATTAAATATTTTTCTACTTCCTTTCTTAAAAAGGAAAAGAAGTAGGTTTTGGGTGCAGGTAGGTTTTGGATGCAAGGTTTTGGATGCAAGTTCAGTAAATGTCAACGAAAAGGCATTTGCTGGAAAGAGCCATGATTTATCTTCATTACAGTTATCTGTTCACCAGCAAGGCAGAGTATTATATATTTGTACCAAGATATTGAAGCTGGTAGCCAAGCTTCAATGCAATCAAGAAGATATATGGGGCAAAATAGTAGATAGTGTTTTACCGATTTATCATGATTTTACAACAGCTGCTGAATCATAGCTGTAAGTATCCAAAGTTCCTCATGATCTAATATTGTCAGCACATTTGTCTGCAGCACCAATATTTTAAGCTGAATGTTTCCACCATTCCGATCTACAATGAGTTTGAAGTGATCTATTTAATTTTTACCTGGGATGAACAATGACAGAAATAATGTATTTTCCAGAATAAATATTAGTCCTGAAACATATAGAATTAGAACATACGCTGAGTTGTGATGCTGTTTCCTATTTGAAAAAAATCCTGTCGCTTTTCATCTGCCCTTTGAGGAAGGCAAAATCAGAAAACAGAAATTGTCAGGAGCTTTGAAAAATACTGGGATAAGGATATTATAACAGAAATTTAAAAAGCCTTTTGTCAGCTTATATCTAACCTAATGAAGGTGAATTCTTTTGAGTTTCTTTCTCACTCTCAATCATACAAATCTGAATTTGACATTTTTCAGTAATGGTTTAATATTCCCCTCCCATTTCTGAGTCAAACCCTCATTCTGTCACAAGATAAACTCCCCCATCAAAATCACCCATGTCCTGAAAGTGAAGATTGGCCAGACAGCTTACCAAGCTCAATGCACAAGTCTGAGATGGAAAATTTACATGAAATTGGAATATGTGCACAATCCCCAACTGCCCAGCAAGAGCCACTGAATACAAATACATACACTATTCAGAGGATCTTAAAAATTAATACACATTTGAAACCAGAGACTTTTCCATGGAGATTGATGAATGAACAGATAGAAAAACAGTCGTGGAATTTATTCTAATAGGTGATGACTGCAGCGAAGACATTTGTTCAGTGGGCTGGGGCAGAGTGGCAGTCCCAGAGCCAGCAAAATCTGAGGTCTGGGCAGGGGACAGAATGTATCAGTGTGGAAGGGATTGCCACTCTCAAATTGGCCTTTTCAGCCACACCAAATGCCGTTTTAGGACCTCTTTCCAGAGCACAATACCATAGTCTTTTGAGACTGAAGGATGCCAATGATGAGAATCAGTGAGTGAAGGGAACGTGCTGAATATAAAGGATAGGGAAGGCCCTCCTTAACAAGAAGAGAGTGGCAAAACACTGTCCATACTTTCATTGAGGTGGATGGTTGCAAACTGACAATCACAGGCTGAACTGGTCTATGACAGTGAAAGAGCTGATAAACTTCAAGTTTCTTGGATGAATGGAAGGATAGAAAAAATTCAGCGGAAAACTACAACAAATGCCCACAACAAACTTTATTGACCTGTATGCTCTACTATACATTTCTATGTAGCCTTGGCTAAATCTAGCAGTTCATTTAAATAGTGCTATACCACTTGTCTCGTTCCAAAATTATCCAAAATCAGAGCTTCATGGAACCATGGAGGCAGGACTTTTCAACAGCCAAGATTATCAACATAAACTGCTTGAAGATGAGACATGCCAACTAAAAAATGCAGAGTTGTTATATGCAAATTCTGCAAATAACAACAAATCAGGCCAATTGTCCTGTTGGTGGAAAAAGTAACAATGCAAAAATTACTCCAGCATCACATTAATCTTCTCTGATTATGTATTCAGTTGTAAATGATGAAACAATGACAAATGAGTACGACTATTTAGAAAGCGAAAGAGGGCTTTCCAGAACCTGGATGTAAATTGAGAGCCATGATCCAAGATGTCTAATTCATGTCTAATCGCCTATTCCAAAAGAAGAAGAAAAAATGTGTCCTATTGTTTTTCTCTCCATGTCCTGAAGTTTTATTGTTATGGTAAAGTAGTGATACATCTTCCTTGATAGGAACATATAAATGAACATTGTGGGAAAAAAGGGCCTTCAATTAGAGAAATAAAGAAGAATCTATCTATAGCAATTTATTTGAGCCCTGACACATTTTTTGTTGGTGTAAATCAGGAGTGTCAAACTGGGATGGATGCATCACATGGGAAAAACATTGTGAAACATCACATGACGACAACGTGATGCTTTGAGTTTGACACCTGTGGTGTAAGTGAATACCATCCAACAGATCTACTGCCTGATTCCATGTCCTTAGCTCCTCTGGAATGTCCCTTCTGAAAGTGAGATGTAGGATAGGACGAACCTGTCAGATTTCAAGATTGTGGTAGGGGGGAAGCACCGGAAATATCAAGTTCAGGCTTGTGAGATAAGGCATCTTATAGATTATGTGTGTGAGCTGAGAACACAGCTAATATAAAAATTGAAGCTGGAGAAACATTCATGTGAAGAATTGTGATCTGACAGTGAATAAAAATCTTTAAACCGGTTCTTGTGCCTTTCCTTTCATTTGCACACATGGATGCCTTCACACCTCTTCCCGTGTTATCCTTTGTCAGTACTGTAGGCCCTTTAGAGAAGTTACCTTTCCCCAAATAATGAAATTTTCCCCTCTCCATTCACCATCATTATCATTATTATTTTAATTTGCATTACCAGGGTAATAAATGTCTATTGAATGCTTCATTTATTATTATTTCTTTAATGTTTATCTTTTAGTTATTAAGTTTGTATGCTACCCAACTCCCAATGATTCTGGGTTGCTCATAACAACTAAAAGTAGGGAAATGAAATAATAACCAGTACAAAAAAAATAAAATATGACAAAACCAGTAGACTGGACGAGGAACAAAGCAAAAAGTCTCCCTAATCAAAAGCCCTGGACAAAGAGCCAGATTTTTAAGTCCCTTTTGAACAATAGTTGAGTGAGACCATTAGGATATTTTTCTTTAATGCTGTTTCTATGTTTTGACAATGAATTTTACCTTATTGGAGGTTTAAAAAAAGTTGTAGTATTTTAACAAGCTGAGTGTGATTTATTTGCCCTAACATTATTCCAATAAGATTTTAACTTCACCTGTCAGGAGAGTTTTCAAGAAAGGAACCCTTACATTTAAGGAGAGGAGAGTGCATTTTCAATTAATATTAACTCAAGAAATAAATGACTATAGGATTTTATTTTACAGCGCTCATTTTGTCTTCTTTCTTTTTCTGACTGACAGGCACCATTAATTATCATAAGACTGCCGCACAAAAGATTATTGTTATCTTCTAAGCAACAAGAAATACTATGTGTCAGAATAGGACAAATACATTTTTAACCTAAGGGAGAAAAGGCATACCAGTTAATGAAAAGTTATTTAAAAATGCTGCTTCAAAAACCAGAATTAAGTGATAACAGATTAGATTTTCATTAGACCAGAGAACAAATTGTTCCTTTGTGCTTAATGAAGGGATTTTGAATATCCATGTCAGGAAGGTGTTATTGGAAAGAAGCTTTGGTTATTAATGGCAATTCACCACTGCATAGATCTATTTTTTCTAAAGTTACCTCTTTTAAAGAGATGTTGAAATATGTTAAGGTTCCTTAAACAATGATACAATCTGATACTGATGGTCCCTGGAGTTGATTATCTTAAACCTTAGCAGATCCTGCTTCCTGCAACTATTTGCACACTGTGTCTCTTGTTATGACATTAATATATTGAAGAAAAGAGGATGATAACATAAAATGGATCTTGCCAAAGGGCAAATTTCATAGCCTTTGGTTAATGAAAATTTAAAAAAAACTTTTGTCGAAAATACAATGTTTGGGAATCTTAATGTTTGCCCTCAGACCAAAATGAATGCTGCGCTGACTTGATTAGATGTGGATTTAATATTAACACAAAACTCTTCCATGTCTTCAATCTACAATTCTTTCGAAGCTGCTGCAACAAATCCTATGGTAGTGGAAGTTCTAACTTTTTTGACCTACCCTGAAAAAACCACAAAGTTGGAAACTATTTGGATTATGGAAGCCAAATTACATTTTTAAAGTCATCTGTCTTTTCTCCCTAACACAAGTAACTTAGATAAACTATGGAGAATATGGAAAATTAGATATTGTATATCATCAGGAGTAAGCCCAAAGATCTATAGGATGCACCAAAGATGATTCATTGACTCAAAACAATTCCCTGAAATATCTCATTGTCAGGTTCATCAATACAGTAGACAGAAGATCATATAGTTCATACTTTTCTATCTGCTTTGGAGGTGGAAATATTCCCCCTCCTAAGGTCTCTCTGTGGGATGATCTAATCACTATTCTTCCAAACTGACTGGTGTAAGTCAGCAGGAATTCAACCCTTCACATATATAAATGCACATGAATAACTGTTTTGTTTAGTTTGTTCTGTTTTAAAACATTCTAAAGCAGTGGTTCTCAATCTGTGGTCTGCAGATCATGGGGTGATGTCATTGCAGGGGGTCTATGAAGACTTGAAGAAAAGTTATGATTTAAATCTTGAGTTAAGTCTTGGTTGGTGGCCACAAAAGGTATTTAAAGGGGATCCAAAGTGAAGAAAAGTTTGAGAATCACTGTCCTTAAGTGTTAGCCCTCAAGTTACAACCACAACTTGGAACAGAATTTCCATTGCTAAGGAAAGAGGTTAAGTGAGTAGTATCCAATTTTCTGACATGCTTTTGCCATGCTTGTGAAGTAAATCATTGCAACTGTTAAATGAATCATCTGGTTGCTAAATGAGTCTGGCTTCCTCCATTAATGTCATAAGCCACCTGAGAAGCTTGCAAATAGGGATCACATGATCCTGCAATCATAATAAATACATGGTGATTTCCAAGCAACAAAATTTTGATCAGATGACATGACTGGAAATGCTACAATGGTTGTAAATGCAAGGACTGGTCAAAAGTCACTTTTTAAAAGGCCATTTCTAAACAAATGGTTGCAAATCAGGGACTACCTGTATAATATGTTACTTCTCATATTATATATCAATAGGTGTTTTTTTCAAAACCACAGGAATAATAACATTAAGGTGTGTATTAATTGGAATATGTGTATATGTATAATTATTACAGGATAGAATAAAATGTGTCCATGGAGATTGCTAATTATGAATTTATTCCATACTATTTTTATGATTCAACATTTATATGCAATTTGGAATAATAATATTCACCAAAACAAGTATTGAAGAGGGAGATTTTTAATTTTTAAAATGATGCTTCATCACTATAATCACAATAGCACCAATGATAACATCAATATTTCAGAAACATCTTCAGAATTATAAGTATGCAATAAATCTATGGAGGAAAATCATTTTTACAATTATAATTAATATTAAATCAGATGCCTATACTTAGTAATCAAAATCCTAATTGATTCTGATCTAGACGTTTGATTTGTATACATTCCATTGAAATTAGCTATAGTTACTTGAATTAATTTTAAACCCAGTAAATGCTTAAAGTCAGGGTCTAAATTGAAGGTGACCGTTTTGTCACATTCAATTTAGGAAAATTTGAGAGAGAGAGAGAGAGAGAGAAATTCAAGAGGGGATTGCATTCCTTTGTTGACTTCTTTTTAATTACAATTTGTTTGGGTTATGTTGGGAAAGCTATCAGATGGTGAAGAGGAAAATGATATTAAAAGATAATGTCTTTATTGAGTTAATCTTGATTAGGTTAGGTTTTGAGCCAAATTATACGTTTTAAAAAAATCTCTTAAATTATACCATGAAAGTTATAAGCTTCGGAGTGGGATAGAGTTGTGAGGGACTGAAAAAACACAATTAGCATATTTAGTCTCGCAGACGATTAAGTGACCCATTTTGCTTCTTATTTGAATATAAATCATGAAAAATTGCACAGTTGAAAGTCATTCTTCATTTATGTGTCCTACTGAGGTCTGAGAGGCTCCAAAATGTGGGCTGTGGGATTGCTGCCATTATGTTTGACAGCCAAGTTTCAACTATGCCATTTCAATCTTCTTGCAATTCTGTGTTTCCCTTGAAGGGAAATTTGTTGATTTTATTCAGTAACTTTAGTCTAATAGAATTTATAGAGATAATAATCTGGGGACCAGACAAGCAAAAATGACACATGGACTAACAAGGGAGGTAATAGGCACTATATAATAAAGGGATTATTATACAGAAGAAGATCAGTAGTAGAAGCCTGGTTTCTACCAGAAGTGGTCTAGTTTGTATAATGGTATGTCTAGGGAAGCTGAGGAAGATTTCTATTTAATACAATACAATAGCAGAGTTGGAAGAAACCTTGGAGGTCTTCTAGTCCAACCCCCTGCCTAGGCAGGAAACCCTATACTGTTCCAGACAAATGGCTATCCAACATCTTCTTAAAGACTTCCAGTGTTGGGGCATTCACAACTTCTGGAAGCAAAATGTTCCACTTATTAATTGTTCTAACTGTCAGGAAATTTCTCCTCAGTCTAAGTTGCTCTCTCCTTGATTAGTTTCCACCTATTGCTTCTTGTTCAAAAAGAGCCGAGGTGGCGCAGTGGTTAGGATGCAGTACTGCAGGCCACTTCAGCTGACTGTTATCTGCAGTTCAGTGGTTCTAATCTCACCGGCTCAAGGTTGACTCAGCCTTCCATCCTTCCGAGGTGGGTAAAATGAGGACCCGGATTGTTGTTGGGGGCAATATGCTGAACTCTGTAAACCGCTTAGAGAGGGCTGAAAGCCCTATGAAGCGGTATATAAGTCTAACTGCTATTGCTATTCTACCCTCAGGTGCCTTGGAGAATAGTTTGACTCCCTCTTCTTTGTGGCAACCCCTGAGATATTGGAACACTGCTATCATGTCTCCCCTAATCCTTCTTTTCATTAAACTAGACATACCCAGTTCCTGCAACCATTCTTCATATGTTTTAGTCTCCAGTCCCCTAGTCATCTTTGTTGCTCTTCTCTGCACTCTTTCTAGAGTCTCCACATCTTTTCTTCATCGTGGAAACCAAAACTGAAGGCAGTATCCCAAGTGTGGCATTACCAAGGCATTATAAAGTGGTGTTAACACTTCATGTGATCTTGATTCTATCCCTCTGTTTATGTAGCCTAGAACTGTGTTGGTTTTTTTGGCAGCTGCTGCACACTGTTGGCTCATATTTAAATGGTTGTCCACTAGGACCCCAAGATTCCTCTCACAGTTACTACTATTGAGCAAAGTACCACCTATATTGTACCTGTGCATTTCATTTTTATTGCCTAAATGTAGAACCTCACTCTTTTCACCATTGAATTTCATTTTATTAGATAGTGCCCAATGTTCAAATTTGTCAAGATCCTTCTGTATCTTAAGCCTATCTTCTGGAGAGTTGGCTATTCCTGCCAGCTTGGTGTCATCTGCAAATTTGATGAGTTCCCCATTTATTGCCTCATTCAAATCATTGATGAAGATGTTGAAGACTACTGGGCCTAAAACACACCCTTGGGGTATTCCACTGCATACTTCCCTCCATGTAGATGCAATTCCATTGAGGGCTACACGTTGAGTGTGGTTGGTTGGCCAGTTACGAATCCGTCTGGTGGTGATGCTGTCTGTTGAATCGGCGGAAGGAAAAGCAGAGGCGTTTGAGGTAACCGTAAGAAACTCTTTATTACAGGCAAGAACAGTAACTGTAGGTAGACCGGTACCACTCCTTCATCTGACAGCTTTTTATATGGAGCTGTCAGACGGACGAGCCAATAGCCTCGCGTAGGTGCGCCTGATTGGCTAAGGCGCACCTGGCTGCTGCCGAGCTGTCATTCGTTTCATTTCATTCATTTCTTTTAAGTCTTGTCTTGCACTCCCTTCCCCCCATTGTTGTAAGCCGCTCTGAGTCCCCTCAGGGAAAAGGGCGGCATATAAATGTTCAATAAAATCAAATAAAATCAAAATCAATAAATTCGTAAGTCCGAGGACTTATGAGGCTATTACACTCCTTCCCCCCCCCCAGCGATGTGCAGAAATGGCACAGGCGTAGTCGTGTAAGTAGGCGGGGGGACAGCGGACACGCCCTGAACGCCTTAGTTGGACTGCAGGCATCGACTTGTGAGGATGTCCCTGTAAGGGCTCCTCCCTGCAGGGAGTGGAGCTCCAGGTGACGTCACAAGAGCGGCCTAGCTGGGAAGGTGGAACACAAGGATGAGGTAGGCTGGGCGAAGGGGGCACGGCCGAGGATGGCGGTGAATTTGGAACTGGCCGGTAGGCGGCCTGAGGCTGGGGAGTGCTGGGCCGAAGGAGGCCTAACTGGTTGGGAACGGGCATTGCGGGCTCGGTTGGAGAGGTGGAAGAAGGGCCAGCGAAGGGAGGAATTGACCCCGAGGCCCAGGTAGGCTGGCCTGAATGGGAGAAGGCCATCGGATTGTCGGATTGCGTCCACTGTTGCGGAACTGGGGCCGGTCGCGAGGCGTCGGTGGCTGGCCTCTGCGGGTCGGGTTGAGCTGGATTGTCCGGGTTGTGGCGGCTAGTGTAATAGCCTCATAAGTCCTCGGACGTACGAGGCTATTACACTGTCTAACCCACATTCTTCTACTTTATCTAGTAGTAGCTTATGGTCTACCTTATCAAATGCCTTACTGAAGTCCAAGTAAACTATATCGACGACATTCCTCTGGTCCACTAATTTTGTCACTTTGTCAAAGAATGCAATGGGATTAGTCTGGCATGATCTGTTTTTGACAAACCCATGTTGGCTTTTGGCTATTACTTTGTTTACTTCTAGGTGTTCACTAATTCATTGCTTGATTATCTTTTACAGAATTTTTTCCTGGTATTGAGGTCAGGCTAATAGGTCTGTAGTTTCCTGGATCAATTTTTTTCCCTTTTTTGAAGATGGGAACCACATCATCTCTTTTCCAGTCCTCTGGCAGTTCCCCAGTGCTCCAGGATCTCTGAAAGATATAGTTCAGTGGTTCTGAGATCTCATCTGCCAGCTCCTTCAGAAGCCTGGGGTGTAATCCATCCGGTCCTGGTGATTTGAACTCATCTAGGGTAGACAGGTGCTCACTTACCATTTTCTTCCCTATTTCAACTTGTGTTCATAATCTGATTTTGTGGTGCTGTTTTTGATAGATTGTTTTATCCCTTTGTGTAAAGATAAATGCAAAAAATGAGTTAAATAGTTTTGCTTTCTCCCTGTTGCTTGTCACCTTCTTGCCACTTTCTCCCAGCAATCGACCAATTGTTTCCTTAACTTTTTTCTTGTTTTTAACATGTTGAAAAAAGCTTTTTTTGTTCTTTTCTACTTTTGTGGCAAACCTTTCTTCATTGTGAGCCTTAGCTTTCCTCACTTCATCTTTACAGGCTCATGTTATTTGCTGATATTCTGCCTTAGTTATGTCATCCTCTTTCCATTTTTTATACTTATCTTTTTTGTCTTTCAATTTGTCAGAGAGTTCTTTGTGCAGCCATGTTGGTTTCTTTTGGGAGCTGTTATTTTTTTTCTTCATTGGTATTGTGCTAGACTAGGCTTTTGTAATCTCATTTTTCAAAATTTCCCAAGCTTCTTGAGTTGTTTTCCCCTTGAGGATTCTCATCCATGGAATTCTTCCCAAGCTGTCTCTAAGTTTATTGAAATTAGCTCTCTTAAAGTTCAAGACTCTAGTTTGACTTTGTTCTACTACTTGTGTTTGCATAATGTTGAATTCCAATATTGCATGGTCACTTGCCCCGAGGATTCCTGTGGCTTCAACACCTTCTATCATTTCCTCTGTGTTAGTGAGAATTGAGTCCAATATGGCTGATCCCCTTGTTCCCTTCTCTACTTTTTGGGAAACAAAGTTGTCTGCTAGGTTTGTTAGGAACCTGTTGGATCTTTCACTTGGTGCAGAGTTTTTTCCCCAGTTGATGTTAGGGTAGTTAAAATCCCCCATTACTATTGTGGTGTGCTTCCTACATACCTTAGTTAGCTAACTAGCAAAAAGTTCATCTACTTCCTCTGCTTGGTTGGGTGGCCTGTAATATAGACCTATGGCAATGTCACCCCCCCCCCCAACCTTTAATATTGACCCAAATGCATTCAAGATAGTTCTCATCATTGTTGTGCTCTATTTCTGTAGAGATGTAGTTATTTCTTCTATATAGTGCAACTCCACCACCTCTTTTATTTGGTCTATTTCTTTTAAATAAATTAAATCCTTCTAGCTGTATGTTCCATTTGTAGGTTTCATCCCACCAAGTTTCTGTAAGGACAACAATATTGTATCTGCCCTCATTTACTTGAATTTCTAATTCACCCTGTTTATTCCTCATACTCTGTGCATTGGTGTACAGACATTTGAGCCCATTTTGATTGACCCTGTGTTTACTGTCTACATAACCTGTGTTACGCCTGACTGCCCCTATTTTCTTGCCACTTGTATGATTCGTGCACATGGTATGGCAATCACTATTAAATGCTTGGTTTTGCTTGACAGCAAGAGTGATAATCTTACCCGCACAAACATCTATGTTACATGCACTGATAACCCTACCAATTTTAGATTGCTGGGGACAGAAATTTTCTGTATCTATTAATTCTCTGTCTCCACTGTTCAGTTTAAATGTTTATCCAGAAAATCTGTGAATTTAATGCCAAGTAATTCAGTCCCTTTCTTGGATGGGTGCAAACCATCTCTTTTGCACAGTTTTTCATTGGACCACCAAAGGCATCATGACTAATAAAATCAAAGCCTTCCCTTTTACACCATTCCTTTAGCCACACATTAAACATGCTGGTCCTTCCCTTTTTGTTCATTATATACTGGTAAAACATCTGAAAAGATAAGCCTAAAACCTACAGTATACTACTAAGTTCATACCCCAAGCTCTGGAAATCATTCTGCACAGAAAGTACATCTTTTTGGGACAGATCATTTGTGCCAAGATGTATAATAGCATCAACATCATAGTCCTTGACTATCTTAAGAATACGCATCTTGTCTCTGCTGGCAGTAGCACCTGGCAGACACCTGACCTCTTTTAAAACCTCCATATCCTTACCTAAATTTACATCCCTTATGATTGATTCACCAACCAGAAGGTGACTTCTCTTTATGCATACCTTGCTCTTCTTGTGCGACTGATGTGTGATACCTGGGTCCCCATTTGCCTTTCCAAAGAAAGTTCTTCATTTTGGATCATGATCCCCTGCTTATTTGAGCCATCATTATCACAACTACCTTGACCTGTCTCTTTAGTGTCCCCATTAAGGTCAGCAAGGGCACTATATCTGTTATGCTGGGTCACAGCAAAAGCTTTGTTTTTATGGTTCACAGCTCTAACCCTGCCAGATCCCACAGTTGTCCAGACTGCTCTTCTCCTTTAGGATCTTTGTGCTAGAGGGGACTGATAGCGTGGCTTCTCCGTAGAGTGGAATGGCCAAATTGGACACCTAATTTCTGCTTGGAGAGCACAGATTAGAGATTCTAGATAGGTAATCTGTCTATGTAGACTAGTAATTTGTTTACAAAGGGGACAGTATCCAAATTTGAAAAGAGTACTGAGAAAGACAGGTGCAAAACACCTATTACATTGGACTAAGCTGGTAATTTTGAAATAAAATAAAATCACAATCTCAAGCGCACTAATCTAGAATGTATTATTGCTATTTTGGTTTATAGATATATGATTCTTTGTCTCTATGACTTCCCTTGTAGCCAGCAGCTCCAATCACCAGCCTCAGGAAAGTTCAAATGAAATGGAGTTAAAGGGCCACTAGCTTAATCCTCTTCATCTCTCTGGCTCCCCTCTCGTATTTGAACTCTGGAGATCAACTGCCCAATATAACTGTAGTGAATATAGGTATCAATGATTTGATTTTGCACAGGGAGATTTCTGTGTTTCTCTGTAAGTAAATCCTGTATCTCTACATATATGAGTACATTCATTCTAAGGAAAAACCACAAAAGACTAACTGTATTTAAATTGTAAGTTAAAATGCAGTAGACATGATGGCCAACAGAGCTAATAAATATGGACACAAAACTAAAGAACTCAGATGCATGAGTATTTCATAATTCACGCACTGCCAGTGGCAAAAGCTACAATAATTGCTGTTACCAGACTATTCTCTGGGACAAAAACATGTACACTATGTTAGCTTCCTTTAAATGTCATTTTATTCTACTCTCTTGTGCTGTTGTTATCAATTTAAATTTCCTATTTTTTGGCCATGGCAACAACTGAAAGTGTTCTTTTATACAGTTCTTTAGAGATATGAGTGTGTGTGTTCATACTAAAATAACACTGATTTGTGGAGATAAGCATCAAACAGGGAGAATACTTTTTAAAAGTAAACAAAATCAACGCAGATCAGAATAGACTGTCCTTAGAGATAAAGCATAACATTTTGTCTATAACTATACACTTAAAACTGGTGATTTCACAAAATTAGTTCCTTTGTGTTAGAAAAAAAAATACCTCTGAATATTTAGAAAGCAAACAGCTTTTCATCTGATATATATTTGAAAAAGATCATTCTTCCTGTTCCATTTTATCTAAGATTGAATGTTTATATTTTCCTTTAAAAAAGGTATCCAGGAAAGCATTACATTTCTCCAAATTCCTGATTTAGATATTATTAGGAAGATTTTTTTAAAAAAATCACAGTCGTTGATTGTGATAGAGGCAAACTTTATAACTTGGAGGTTCAAATGATCAATTCAGGAATGTGCTTATTAAATGCTGTACTGGAACACCTATCCAAATTGATAATAGATGCAAATTAATGCCAATCTTCTCTGATACTACAGTAAATCCCACTTTTCTTAAAGTGTAGTGAGAGAGAAGTCACTATATTATAATGATCAAGTATCTTGGTAGCATTGGATGTTCTGGTTTCAATTGTGTAAAAAGAGATTTCGGGAAGGTGTTCTGGGATCATCAAACCTGAAAATAATGAAGGAGAAGTAATAATTTATACTAGGGACATTATATACTCAGTCTTTCATTGCCTTTCATAAGCCCATAAGACCTTGAGAATCATCTTGCTTAATCAGAGCAATGGCCCATATAATCCAGAATTCTGTATCAACCAGTGGTCAACCAGCTGCATTCTAGAATCTCACAACCAAATGTTAGACATGTTTTATATCGTTTGCAATCCATGTAACTGAAATTCATTGCCATCATATGGGATAGATTTAAGAGGGAAATGAATCTGTCCATTTCCATCTTAACTCAACTATATATGATGGTAATGAATTTCATTTTAACTATATGATATGCAAAGGTTCAATTAAGAAAAATATATTAAAAGTTTCCAAAGGTCTGTCAGGAAAAAATATGTCAAAGATGAACAAAAAAGCTTGATAAGATAGAAGTAATTACTCTTCACTGTAGAATCAAACTTCAAATAGACAAATAGACAAATAGACAAATAGAACCATGTTCAGGACAATTGCTTTGAGAACCTTTAAATATAGCTTCATAGAATGAAAGAGTTGGAAACAATGTTAAGAATCTTATGTTCCAACCAGTGCAGGAATTCATTACTAGAGCCTCTTTAAAAAAAAACCAGGAAAGGCGACTCTACCATCTCCTAAGGCAATCTGTTGCTGTGGCCAACCAGCAACCAGCAGAACTGGTGGAAGACTCAGACAGTGAGGTGGTTTGAGAGGAACATGGCCAGTCCTGGAGTCTAGAGAAGGCTCTGATGAGTACTCTGTGTCTGAGGCAGAGATGGGGCCAGGGCTGTCTGACAGTTATCAGCTGCCCTTGGAGTCAGAGTTTAGTGGGGTATAAGAATAAAGAAGAACAAAAGGGTACAAAGAACGAAAGAGGACAAATAGCGAACTCATTGTCCAGGAGACAATTAGTTCACTTAATTAGTATGAAGATTTGTTCGTGACTCTCAGACTCCTTGCCAAGTATTTTCTTGTACAGCATTGTGTTTGGAAGATATCAGTCTGACAGCTCTCCAAGCCTGATAAGGTCTGTGGTTGTAAATTCACCCTTGAAAGACTGTTTTCTGGGTGTGAATGAGAGGAATTCACATTAGCTTAATAAAAAGAGGTTTTGTTGGGACACTGAGTCTGCTTCATGATTTTGTTAAGCCTAGGCCAGAACATCTGTTCCATTGTTGAACAACTCGTACCCTTGTGTATAAAATTTTTACTTGACGTCCACTCAAAATCAACTTCCTTATAATTTAAACCATTGTTTCTTACCCTGACTTCTGAACATATGTATAATACTTCCATCATCAGCCACACCATGTTTCAGAAAGCTTTTGTGTACAATGTCCTTCCATTTAATGTCCAATAGCTGTTAATATTCCCACTTTGGCCACTGCACCTATCTTCAGATGTGATTCATGTTTTCAGATACAGCATTTAAGAATAGCTGACCATAGTGAAAAAGAAAGAGAAACAACTACTCAGGTTCTATTAATGGTTGCAATTTATATTTGTAATAAAAATGATATTATCAGACCTTCTTCTTCAATGATCATAAAAATCCTTATAAGGCATAGTCATCTTTTTGGTAGGTCAATTCAACTTGCTCTTCATTCCACAAACTAGACAAAAAAGCTAATTCAGCATTTTCTCCTTTTAATAGTGAAGTCTTCTAAAAATCTATAAATGTGGAAGAAAAACAGTACTAACAGAAAATCTTGAAGAAACATAATTATAACTTTAAAGGAATCATAATTCATAATAAATATAGGAATGGTAACTATATTGTAAGTCACTATGAGAAATCAAATTAACACAAATTTCTATTACACAAGTTATATTAAAATAAAAAATTCAACACCGTTTTCTAAATATAGTATGCTATGTAACTAATTGTCTTATTAGTGTTTTAAATAAAAAGTTTAGGGTAGGAAAAAGCAAATTTCTACTATATTTGACTGTTAAAATTTTATGACAGCATAAAAATGAAATTTTGGAAATTTATTTATTTTTAGCTGTCTATCCATTTCACAAGGATGGCCAGGTTGGACAACACAACAAAATAAAATTATGATTATATTATTTTTAAAAAAACCAAACATAATTAAAGTATTAATTAAAATATCACTAAACTTATTATTGTTCTTTTAATTTTGCCTTAGATGCAAAAAATTAAGCCTCATGAGAAACCAATCAGTCAAGAATATAGATTGAATGTGGTAAGAAGTCTGAGTATCAATTTATGACAATGAATCATATGAATCAAATGGGATTTATTCCTGATTCTAGTATTGACAGATCAAAATAGGAGATAATGCTTTGGAGCTATAATGAAATTGTTACCAGAAATGTGCTGTGAATAATGATTGACATCAATCAGAAATTGTGACTTTAAGACCAAAGTGAAACTGTGAAAAAAAGAAAAGCAATACATGACTGAATAGGCTTTGAGGTTCAGTATTTCTTCACAATAATCACTGCAAATACATTTGTCTGATTTGTCTCGAAGCAATCTGGTAAACAGCAGCTCCATTGTGAGACTTTCTTTTGTTGGAAAAAAATACCTCAGCCATTTTTGAATTTAAGAGGAGGAGCAGGAGAAGTCAAATGTGAGATTTTACTTTAAAGTTTAAACACAAAGGGGCAAATTTGAGTTTATTTAAATGTATTTTACACATTCTGTTTTGGTAGCTCTCAAGCTAAATGTTTTTATTTATTTATTTTATTTTGACATAAAAAAAATTCTCATCCATTACATACAGCATGTCATTTGGTTACAAGTGTTTTTGCATCCATATTCTCAATTACATTTACAATCACAGATTTTTCATCTAATATAACTAAATACCTCACTTTCATTGTACAACGTATATTCAATTATGATTAATATTTTTTCCCGATAAACCTAATTCCCTTACATTCTTGATTGTCTGTTTAATAACAATATACCTTTATATAATCACATATCCTGATATGAAAAAGATTTACCAACCATTTATATTTGTATATCACTGTTTTCAATTATGTATAGTCCCACCAATGAACTATCGAGTATGGTTATGTTCATTATTGTCCTTGTACATCATACATTCAAACAAAGATGTTATTCCTTCATTTTTCAACAAGGTATTCTAAATAATCACTTCATATATATATACCAATTTTTAATTACTTCCTTATTAAAATTATTTATCAACAATATATCTTTATAATATATACTTAGAATTATACATTATATCACTAATCCTCTATCAAGTATAGATAAATTCATTGTTATCCTTATCCATTTTAAAATAAAAAGTTCTAAAGTATTCAATTCATATATATATATCAGCCTTTCATTGTATCATTGTTAATCTATTTTACAGCATAATTGTATTATCACTTACATTTTTCATTTCCAGGTTTTTTCCCCCCAGCCACTGATAAAACAAATCCCATATCTTATAAAATTGCTCATCTTGTTGTTCTCTAATTTCAAATGTCAATTTACTCATTTCAGCACACTCCATTATTTTTCAAATAACTTCTTCCAGTTTTGGTATTGTTTCATTTTTCCAGTTTTTTGCAAATATGATTCTGGCTGCTGTTAAAACATTTACAATCAAATATTTTAAGTCTTTGTTATAGATTTCTGGTATAATTCCCAATTAAAAAAATCTCTGGTTTAAGATCTATGTGTTTGTGTTTCATTTTCTCCAACCACATGTGAATTTTAGCCCAGTATCTTTTGGCTTCAATGCAAGTCCACCACATGTGATAATATGAGCCTGGTATCTGATGACATTTCCAGCACTTTTCTGATTTATTCTTGGACATTCTTGCAATTCTCGTTGTGGGTAGATGCCACGTGTAAAACATCCTATACAAATTTTCTCTATATGCAATAGACATTGTCATTTTATAATTTTGAGACCACAATTTCTGCCATTTCTCTAAATCAATCACATGCCCAAAGTTTTCCCCCCAAGCTATCATGGTTTCTTTAACTTGTTCCTTTTGTAATTTAACCTCCATATAATTTTTAATTACTTTTTCATCAGTACCTGTTAGAATTTTATCTAACTCAGTCATTTTGTTGGAAAAAACCTTTTCATTTTCTATTTTCATTATATCTAGATTGTATCTGTACATATGAGTACCAATTCATTTCTATTCCTTCTTGTTTCAACTCTTGAATAGATTTGAGTTCACCCTCTGCATTCAATATTTCAACATATCTAACTGTTTGTTCCTTTTTATATATTATTGGATATGAAAATGTTTCAATCATTGATATCCAGACTGGAATTTTTAAGTAGTGTAATCTTTTAACCTTTTCCCAATTTAATAACAAGGCCTCCCTTATATAATGTCTTCCAAAATAACCATGTACTTTAGTTCCCTTATACCATAAAAAAGCATGCCATCCCAACAGTAAATCATGACCTTCAATAATCTAGAGTTTTTTAGTGTTATCCACTCCTTAATCCACATCAAATTTGTTGCTTGGTAATATAACTCCCAGTCAGGTAAACCCAGTCCTCCTCTAGTTCTAGCATCTTGTAACAGTTTGAGTTTTATTCTTGCAAGCAATCTAAAAATTACTAAATTCCTACTTACTAATCAAACTTAGCTATTATTATTTTTTATTATCAATTTTCATATATCAACCTGTGTCCTTCCAGAAGGCATGTAGTCTTATTTCTTTTGCCATTTGTGGAGTTAATTTTCTGTTTATTTCCTTGGTAAAGTTTTTATGGACATCTCTCCGCACCTTGTTGTCTGTTGGATCTCTCAGTAATCTCGGCGCCCTTTTGCTACTTTAATTGATTTATCTTTGATTGTCAATCCTGTTTCTGATAAAAAATTTCTCTTTAAAACCATCATTTTTCCTCTTTTTTCTTCTTTTGTGCCTTGAAATTTGGGGTAGAGCTCCAGACCATCGAATCCCCCCCCTCCAAACTCCCATTTTTTATATTTCAACCACTTTCATTTCAGAAATCAAATCATTAGTTTTCTTATCTTTGTGTTCATTTTTCTCTTCAGTTTTTGGAGCTCCATCTCCCTCATTTTTTTCTGGTATAAACTCTATCTCCTTGTCAATTCTCCAAGTTACCTCCAATAACTTTTGAATTGCATCCCAAATCTTTTGCAAAATTAACGTTTCCTCTTCTGAAAAGTGCTCCATGTTCCAAATTGTAAATTACTGCTACTCTAGCTTTAATCTTCACAAGAGAGAGGTTCTGTTTTTTGCCCCTCTCCCAGTGCCAATAAGGCTCTCAAGGGACAGCTGTGGTAAACATTTTGTGCCCTTGGCTCTTATCACTTTTAGTTACAGAGCTTTGAAGCACGAAGACAATGAGATCAAAGGAGAAACAGGAACAAATGTGTGGTTTCAAAAAAAAACCTCTAGCCTGTAGCCTTCGAGCAGCAGAATTCAAGTATTTTTTCACTTTCTTGTGTTGTCTCAGATTTAGGAGGGACAAAGTTCTTAAATGGCGTTTAATAGCAAATAATAGATGATTTTTGTTATAGTAGAGAGGGAGATTTTCATAAACACATAAATATCTACATACATACATACATACATACTGAAAGAAAGAAAGATATGGGGCTAGCAAACATCAACAAGAAATGAATATCACTGTATTTCTCCACAAAATGATGCTACTATGTTTGTATCTCAGACTCTCTGTTGTTAAGGAAAATGATAGGGTGCAATAAATCTACAAGTGTGGTGCTAAAGCTCTTGTCCAAAGGCAATCTCACTAAAATTTGGCTTACACCTTTCTGAAAACATACAGTTAAATATGAATGGATTTCTTCAGTGGCATGTAACCAAATATTGTGAAAATATGTCTAAGTCAAAGAATGATAACTAGTTTATAACATTTCAGGGTTTATATGTGTACATAACACATTTCAGTAAACAACAATCTCAGCAAATTGTTATACTTTGTCGGTTAGATGTTTAGTATTCCCTATTTATTGTACAGTACATCTCTAGAAAAATGTAGATCTCTATTTTGTTTTCTTACCATAATTTTGTATTTTATATCTCTCTTCTTCTATGATTGGTTGCCCCTTGTATTGGTTGCTTTCTGAAATAAAGGAAAAAGGAAAAGGCTGAAATCCTTAAATCAGGATTTAAAACTTAAATCAGATTGCACTTTGGGATGAACCCCTTTCATGCTTTCTGAATTTATAACAGTCTCTGTTTTTTTATTCCATTGGTATAAACACCATTCTATGATCACCATCACATTATAAAAATAACAAACCATAAAGCTCCATCATAAAGAATAATCAAGTTTGAATATTTGATACAATACACTGATTTTTCAAGGGCATAAAATAAGTCTGCATATCACATTATGATCATAGAACATGTTCACATTTTTAGGGGCCATTAATGATAAAATATGCCTGAGTATCTGAAATATTAGATCTCAAAGAAGTCCCCAAAATTCTGAACCTCTTTTTTGTTGCAGCTATTAAAACTTTGACATAAAACTCTTTGTACAAACTTTAGAAACAAAAAACTCTCAAATTCCTTCCAAACCAAAATAAAATAAAATAAGATAGCACAACCTATTTATAATATACAACACTGGCCATATTTATTTCACAAATCAGGATCATATTTGTCTTGTGCCCTTGCTCTCCAACAATTATTACACACACACACATATAAATCACCCATCTTCTGTTAGATCATTTAAAAAAAACCAGTGTCCAATATATTACTGCCTTTAGAACTGCTGCATTCAATGAAGGAAATGTATTCTACTGCCTCAGTCAGATACCAGATTAACTTCTTACTTCCAGGTAGAAAGATAAATTGGTTGGTATTTGCTTATTTTCTATACTTTGAGCAATGCCTCAACCTGTGAAATAGAGAACCTGCTTCTCCAGAATACTTGTTTCTCATTTATATAAACAAATAGGAGATCTTAACTCTTTTTTTTTCAATTTCAAGTTTGAAAATGCTACTCTTGTTAGATACGATTGAAATATTTGGTATCATACTCATAAATATGTATCAACTTACACATATCCAGGCCATTGAATCAGAAACTTGGGAATGCTCTATAGAGCATATCCGAAATATTTTGCACATTTGCTCACATAACCATGTTCCTATAAATTGGGTCTAAGGTGACCTGGTTGTGAATGAGAAGTGCAAAAAGGGAGTTACTAAAACCAACAGTTTGGCTTTTGTTGTAACAAAACGATGGAACTGCAATGGTTCATTGATAAAGATAGAAAAATAATATTTGCAATACAATAGTAAATGTAAAAAATAACAACAGATATAGCTGCATATAAAATTCCTTACTGGACTAAAATTGTCACAAAATGTTAATATAATGTTAAAATAAAAGTAAAGATAGGAAGTTTAGCATGGCCTGGATATGTTCTTCATTTACATTTTTGCATCAACATTAGACTGAACAAAACGCTTCAAGTTTAAACATTTTCATCTCAAATGCTTCATCAAATGCTTGAAAATAAATTATCTGATACATCTTTCAAGGTTAGAAGAAAGTATCTTGTTTTGACTTCAAAACAAAATGAATTGTGTCAAGAAGTGACAACATTATACTGTCATGATTGTGGAAGCAACCTTGAAATGGCCCAATCTAATGTCTGTAAACAAAAGAAAACAGCTTAATTTCACAGGCTTGTTTTATTTCAGCAAAAGAGCAGAGAATCGTTTGACAGACCAAAGGCAGTATTCACCTATTGGAAAGTTCTGAAACAATTTACAATTCTACACCTGACAGGAAAATGTTCTCTTTCAATTTAGCAGCCATTCACCATCACCCACTCTTATTTAAGAAGCCTCATGATACACTGTTATTATTCAACTTTTATTGTTATTATGCAAGTCAAAGAAATGTCATTTCTATTGCCTTATTGCAAAATTGCCAGTAAGTGGTTCTTGGCCACTTACTGTTAAATTTAGGATTAAAGATTTTTCTCTTTTTTTCTCTCTTTCTCTTTTTCCCTATCAATTATTGTAATTACAGCCAACTAAAAGAAACCACACAGCATTTACAAAGGAAAGGATTTCAGTGAACTCCAGAACAGAATTTATTCGTAATCAAAAATATTTTTTTTTATTAGGATTATTGCAGTTTTTGGTGCTCAGTTCATTAAACTTTGTATGGCACGCCTGAAGGAATAAACAAAAAAAGAAATGCATGAACACCAAAAGAGATGTAAAATATATTGATAAGTAAGTTTCAAAAATGAAATTCACAAGGCACTATTCGGATTAATTTGTAGATTTGGGGGGAGCCATGATTTGCAATCACTATATCTCATCAAATTTCATGTTACTGCATAAGTGAGATTGCATACATGTCAGCTAAATTACAGAAATTAACAAGAACATACTCCAAAGCTTTTTTATTAATTGTATTTTCCCTTAATTCAGGCTCAATTATGGGGGATGGTAGGAAGGCAAAAGACCTATTACCATTTTTTCCATATTTTTGATTATATATAAAATACTTTAGAGCAATAATGTTTGATAAAAACTTGAAAAGCTTGGTTGGCATTTTTAACAAAAGTCACAATTTTTCCTCCAGGTTCAATCATAATTAGCAATCTGTTTATTATAGTGTTTGATCAGAACAAGAATATTGTCCTTGAGTGTTTGTTGCAAAAGTGCTTTTTCAAAACTGGACTTTCTTGATTTTTCCTTTGAAACTGACCCTCGGATGACTATTCAGAATAACAGAATGGGAAGGGAACTTGGAGGTCCTCTAGTCCAGCCCCTTGCTCAGGCAGGAAACCCTATACATTTCAGACAAATGATTGTCCAATCTCTACTTAAAAACTTCCAGTCTTGGAGCATTCACAACTTCTAGAGGCAAAATGTTCCACTGATTAATTGTTTTATCAGGAAATTTCTCCTCAGTTCTAGGTTGCTTCTCTCCTTGATTAGCTTCCACCCATTGCCTCTTGCCCTACCCTTAGGTGCTTTGGAGAATAGCTTCATTCCTTATTTGTGGCAACCCCTGAGGTATTGGAACACGGCTATCAGAAAGGAAGAAAGGTGGATGCCTTTGAACCGTGGTGCTGGAGGCGACTATTACACATCTCCTGGACTGCAAAAATAATAAACAAAAGAAGTCCTAGACAGAACCTCACCAAAGATATCACTTGAAGCTAAGATTGCCAAACAGACGCTGTTGGGTCATACCATGCAAGCTGACTCACTCAAAAAGCCAATCATGCTGGAAGTGATCAGTGGAAAAAGGAAAAGGAGAGCCCCTAGTACCGGGTTGTTAAATTGATGGCCCACAGGCCGGATGCATCATGTGCAGGTCATGCACACCCTGGCTATGCAAAGGCAAAAAACATTGCAATACATCTCAATATGTCATGTGATGTGCTCAAGTTTAACACCTGTGTCCTAGTACTTACTGGCTGGATACTATAAAACTTGACACTGTGATGACCATGATGGATCTGTAGGAGGCAGTGAAAGACAGAGGGGCATGGAGAATGCTGAGCCATAGAGTGGTTGGGGGTCAGATATGACTGAATGGCTGACAATAACAAAGAATCATTCAAGAAAAAACAATGTTTTAAAATGGTAACAAACTTCTAAATATTTCTATATTTTCTTTCCTCCAAGTGAGCATAACATTCTAGAAGAAGAATGAGATTCAAACAAACCATAAGTCTGGAAGTGATAAAACTCATTCATGTCAAGAAAGTCATGTCAATATCGCTAAATTCCATTGTCAGCTACTGTATGTGCGTGTAGACAAAAAAGCTATACAAATGTGTGAGATTCTGCAAAACCAGAAAGTACCAGTTAGCTTACACAAACTCCAAATCACTTTGGAATCTATTTTAAGGCATCTGATTTAATTCAATGCCCCAAAATGATCTGAAGATTCTGTTCAAACATTTGAAAAAGGGGATACTTTAGTGAAAGATCCATCAAACCATCCTTCTGAATCTCAACAGAGTCCCAGAATAGATACAGCACAATGTGTGTTTTATTGAAATTTATTGAACATGCTATAGGGAACCAGGCCCATCTAAGGCTAAAACTGAAACCAGTCCTAATTCCATCTAGCATGTTCAATAAATTTCAGTAGAACATACAGTACGTTGTGTTGTGTATATAAGGTTGAGCAAGCACTGGCCTAGGTTGCCAAAGCTTGAGGTGCCCCAACTTTCAAAAACAAAAGCTATTCTAAAATTGTGAAATTTTGCATCGGTAGGAATGGGAATGAGTTCCATCACTCAGCTGGACCTAGGAACACCCTATACCCTTGAGCCAGCACCAGATGGGGGTAATCTTAGAAAGAATATATGGGAGAGATGGGACTGTGGATTTGTTTAAAAAAATATTCTTTGTCATAAATTATTTTACTTGCTCATATTATATACCATTACTGATCTCATGGGAAGTTACCCGATGATAAGGGTACTAAGATGCTTCTAATATGGAATGATGAAAGTCCATAAAAACAGCATCAAATGAAAATTTAAACATATCTAATAAAGCTGTGCAGCACATCACATTTGAAGACAAAAAGGTGCTTTAAAGTTACAGGCCATGCATCTAGCATCTGCCTGCAACACTTTGAACCAGATGTGCCTCCCCCTGCTACAATGGCCTTCAAATCGGCAGTGCTGCACAGGCTAAGCCCATGCTCCACTTATGTAATGAGATTGCTTTAACATGAAA
Source organism: Thamnophis sirtalis (assembly GCF_051295495.1). Taxonomy (NCBI): domain Eukaryota; kingdom Metazoa; phylum Chordata; class Lepidosauria; order Squamata; family Natricidae; genus Thamnophis; species Thamnophis sirtalis. The sequence goes on from NW_028261382.1 coordinate 158,732,564, forward strand.
CCTATCAGACATAATCTCAACGTTATGATGATATTTGTCCATTGTGTTCAAAGAGGAGCTTCACATGGTATCAAGTTGTGGGCTGTCCACGATGTGTCTGCAGGTAAGGTAAGGCCTATACGGGCATGAAGTGTTTTGCCACATGTTGTTGCAGCATTTGCAGCTCTGGCTTTGCAGAGTGCTTGCTTCTCTTGTGCTATGGTTATTCTTCTGTCCTCAGATGACTGGCAGCCTAGGTGGATCAGTGTGTGCCGTGTTGATCGATCTTGTGCCAGGGTTTCCCAGAAGGTGGTGTCAATTTCCAGGGACTTGAAGGAGGCTTTCAATGTGTCTTCGTATCGCTTCCTTTGTCCCCCATGTGATCACTTTCCTTGAGACAGCTCACCATAGAGCAGCTGTTTAGGGATGTGATGGTCTGGCATCCTTGCAACATGGCCTGCCCAGCGTGTCTGGGCTTTCATCAGCAGGGTGTGAACTGATGTCAGGCCTGTTCTGGGGATGACTTCTGTGTCTGGCACCTTGTCCTGCAACTGGATCCTCAGTATTCTATGGAGGCAGATCATGTAGAAGTGGTTCAATTGCCTAGTGTGCCTCCTGTATACAATCCAAGTCTCACTGGCATACATCAGGGTAATTAGTACTACTGCTCAGTAGATGTTAAGCATTGTAGCAATACTTATTCCATGCCAGTCCCACACATTGGTCAGTAATCTGCCAAATTTCGTTGTATTTAAGTACAATGACAATAAAGATTATACCTATACTTATAAATGCAGAGCTTGCCTTGGCGATTCTGCAGTTTACCTCAATGTAAACTGTCACTGCATGGGAGAGGGTGCTGCCAAGGTATGTAAATTGGTCTACTGCTTGCAGCTTTTGTCCCTTCACTGTGATGGTGGGCTCTTGGTGTTGGGCTTTTGGAGTTGGCTGATGCATTACTTTGGTTTTTTATGTTAATAAGTAGGACGAAGTTGTCCCATGCTGTTGCAAATTTGTCCACACCGGCTTGCATTTCCTGCTCTGATTCAGGTGCTACAGCTGCCTTCAGATCTGCAGTGCTGCATAAGCTAAGCCCCATGCTCCACTTATATAATGAGATTGCTTTAACATGAAACCTATCAGACACAATATTAATTTATGGTATCCAGAAATTCATTGAGCTTAGAAAGTAGGTGTCTAGAAAAAAAAATCAGCTTTAATTACATTTCCTGTAAAACCTATCCCACATAACATACAGCAAAACTTAAAATTACAAAGTAAGTTGATGCATACAGTGTATTTTTTTTTTACCCCATATTGTTGTATTTGATATTCTGGCATTGCCTGGACTAGTCCCTGCAATTTTTTGGCAACATCTTTCAGATGTCGTTTGCCATTGTCTTCTTCCTAGGGCTGAGAGAAAGTGACTAGTGCAAGAACACCCAGCTGGCTTTGGGTCTAAGAGGAGCTAGAATTCATGGTTTCCCAGTTTTCAGCTTGATGCAGTGGTGGTTGCAGGTGGTACACCCCGGTATGGGCGTACTAGTGCCTGCCGGGAGCACCTGGTACCGTTCTGGTATGGTGCTTCATAGGGCCCACCTGCCCACCCGAGCTCCTTACCTGTATTTGAGTTTTCGGCGCTTCCGCACATGCGCATGGAGCATACGGCGCTTGCACAACACTCCGCCGAGCAGCTGGAGCATCACAGAGGTGTTGTATAGGTAAGGACACATGTGCACATGTGCGCATATGCTGCATGTGTACATGTGGGGGACGCTGGGCCCCGTTGCACCGTTCCGGTTGCAATGGGACCCAGAACCCACCGCTGGCTTGATGCTTTAGTCATTACATCAAAGTGGCTCTCCGAGGTAGTAGTAATTACTAAAATAAGGAGAGCTTAAAATTAGTTGCCTCAACAAAACCCTTTGCACCACAAAAGCAATGCAATTTTGAGGCAAAGAGCCATACTATTTTCTTCAATGAGATGCTTGGCAACCTTATTCTGAGAGTTGTATCAGCTACTAGAAAGACTGCAAAATCTTCCATGCCTGCACAGGGCCACTATAAGCCTTTTTGCAACTGAGGGAATATATTGTGGAAAGATTAAGAAGCCAAAAAAAGAAATAGTAATAGAAAAAGTTCTTCATCTTAGACACAAGACAGCTGTGTTGCTCTACAAAATAGCTTCAAAAGAACAAATATCTCACTTCATTTTGCATATGATAATAACAATTGGGGCTTTATATTTGAGCATCATTCTCCAGCTGTCTTGTAAATCGGAGAGCCAGTCTATTGGTCTTAAGTCCACTTGTAGGACTGGAACTTCAAAAGAATGTTTCATTCAGACCGTTGTCACAACTTGTTATAAAATTTCTTTCAAAAATTGCACATTGTTACCGAATGTAACAAATAATTCATCCCAATGTCTACTTCTAAGAGAATAGAAGGCATAATACAACTCAAAATGAATTAAAATTTATATTCCTATTAGACTCAGAAGGCATTTAACAACCTGTTTAATTTTATCCATTTGTCAACTATTTGAAGTCATCCCAATTTAAGTACCTGCTGCACAAAAGCAAATTCAGTATAAAGTGTCTATACCTGCAGATAACTAAATTTTAGCACAAGAACTAAAGCAGCCTATGTGAAAAATCTACATGTGTTAAGACTTCATTCTAAAACTTATGCAAATGTATTGCTGAAAGATCGTTGTAACAAGGCATTCCCCTTCCCCTCCAGTAATATTCTAAGAACTTCTCTTATGTGCAAAATGCCCACTGAACCTCACTGCAAAATAGGATTTGCTGTGATTTTCATATTTCCAAAAGTGTTTTTTCTATAACCATGTTATATGTATGTGTGGGTGTATGGTTTTTAAACATTTCCTATGGTTTTAGAATTAGCAGGGCTAATGAGAAAGCCACCTCATATTAATGTTTCAAAACATGGGGATATTCACCAAGCCTTAAAAAGAGATTGTGAAATAAATGAAGAAATTGCTTTATGGGTTTCTCATTTTTCTCACTCTCCAGATCATGGATGGGCAAGAGAGTACTCTTACATTTGCCTGCTAGAAAGGCCAAATAATGAATATCAATAGGCCAGGGACATTTACTGGGTTACTTTTCAAAAACCTGGGCTCCGTCTGCTAGTGAAGACAGGTGCCGCTTCCATTTTGCTTTCATGAGGATTATTTTATTTAATCTATTTTTAGATAAAGGCATCTTAAAACATTGTCCATGATATTCCATTAAGATAAACCAGGATAAAAAGGAAATTATATAAACAACATATTCTATTTAAAGCTGGAAGAAATGGGAGAAGAGAAGTTCATACCAAGATATTAAGATTTGCATCAAGTAAGCTTGAGCAGGTCTTCAGAAGATATCTAAAATACACTCAATCAGAATAATAGAATAACAGATAACAATTCACCCTGGCTTGGCTGATAACGGATCAGAGCCTGTGGCCTAATGGCTAAGATGTCTGCATAATATGTAATATAGCCCAGGTTCAAATCCCAGTAAGGGTATGGCTAGCTGATGAGAGCTAAATAGCTTGAAATAGATCTATACTAGTCTCCCTTTATTTATTTATCAGCACAAATACAACAAATATATATATACATACACACACACACACACACATATATACACACACACATACATACACACACACATATATACACACACATACACACATGTATGTGTATGTATGTATGTAAGTATGTGTGTGTGTGTGTGTGTGTGTGTATATATATATAAAATCTACTCACACATGGGTTTGTGTGCTGTTGTTTCAATTTATTCTAATTGTGTTCCTGAATGCTTACCTGATTGATACCCTCCATTATTCTAAACCCATGATGGTGGCACACAAAGCCCTCTCTGTGGGCATGTGAGCTGTCTCCCCAGTTTCCCTCCATTGTGCATGTGCCACCCGCCAGCCAACTTGTTTTAGGGTCTCTGATGCACATGCATGGGAGCAGGGTATATGCGGGGGGGGGTGCACACCTGTGCAGGTGGTAAGGGTGCATGCAGGGGGTCACACATACATGCACAGGGCATGCGGGGAGAGGGGAGATCACATGTGCATTGCATTATGGGTGCATGCACACACTTTCAGCATGCAGCAATGAAATGATTAGCCATTACTATTCTAAACTGTACCCTACAAAGCAACTGCCACCTGGATATGTAATAATTAATGCTATTAACCAACTTTTCAGGAGTCAAGCAGAACAGAGTGAGCGATCAAAATATCTTCTTACTAGAGCTCTACTGATTTAAAGATGATAGAAGTGCCCTGGAGCTGTGCAAGATTTTTTTCTTTTTCTTTTTTCTTTTTTAGAAAAATACAATATATTGACTGGAGGAAAGGTCTTCATGAAGATTTTTATTAGAAACAACATTTTCTCCACATGATTAGTAGTGTCTTTGCTTGCAGCTATGAATCAGAAGTATCCAGGTAAATGTAAGAAGAGCTTATGCAGCATTGGGTGAACAGCAGTAAATTATAATGAGAAAGTCCTGATTCAATTTCTTTCCTCAGACACACCCTTGCCAGGTAGCTTAAAGCAACCATTTTTTTTCTCTCCTGGCTTTAACCTGGCTTCCGAAGATCAGGCATGCTCTGAAGACTTGAAACATGCTGTACAAACCTGCCCCCAAGTCTATTACTTTTGCTTCCTTCCTACTATTATAAGAAAATGCAAACATTAATACTGGTAGGTCAAAAACAACCAGTTTGCCACAATTTCACTCCTCAACCCACATACAGGGAATCAATGCAATAAAAGCCAAGCCATGATAAATACAGTATATGTAGAAAAAGAAGCAAGGGACAAATCAATCTGACACACATGTAGGTGAAACAGCACAAATACTGTATTCATTTCACACCTGGCAGGTTCAGCAATTGGGGAACCAAGAAGGGCATGAAGCCAAATGGAACAGCATGAAACCAAAAGCAGACCAACTATAGTATTCAGCAGCACCGGTCTTCAAGATCACTACAGTAATATTATGACAAATCTGATGCATATGAACCGCCCCATTAAGAAAATGAGCTTTGACTTTCACTCCAGTTGGCTTCCACATTTGTCATCCAAGGACTTTTAAGCATCGTAAGTGCAGTTTCCATTTTATCTCTAAATGCCTCGGTTCCCACCCCAGGGTTCTGTGCTGTCTTCTGTCGAGTTACAGCCAGCGTAACTTGCTTTTCTAACTTCTCAAAGCTGGATAGCATGCAAAGGAATCCGTAACTGTTCAATATCCGTAATAATCTTCACGATGTGTGGGAAATACAGAAGCTCACTTAGAATAAAATGCAAGGGTTCAGCCCAATAGAAAATGCAAGGAAATATAAGCTTATTTGCACTGTGGAGGTGCCATAAAAAGTAATAGAGTATATGCAAATTCATATATTTGAATGTACTGCTTTTTCTCCCTTATGCCTGCTTTTTTCATGTCAGCATTTAATGGTCTCTGAACAGCCAAGATCATAAAATGTCTCACTCTCTGAAATATAGGGACATAGGTTCATATCTGTATGGCTATATAATCAATTTATATTGCAAAGGCTCCCACGGTGCTCATATCTTGTGAGCAAGTTTCACAGGGTTGCATAAAAATGTGCTACATTCTAATGAGATAGGGAGATGGACTCTATGGCGTTCCCACTTTGCAGTTATCCAGAAAATATATATTTTCCTACTTCTTTTTTTCCCCTATTTTTTTTTTTACTTTTCCAACTATATTCCTTCTTAAAAAAAAATAATCCCAAAATAACATACCTCTACATGGAATGAGATCTGAAAATGATCTGGAACTAAAATATATGATAATTATGGAAAATCAGATCTTTTTTTTTTACCTCCCTAGACCTCAAAGAAATCTTGAAGCATCGTTTTTGTACATGAAGACAAAAAGACAGGAAGAAAGAGAATACAATTTTCCATTGGAATCTGTATTAAAAATAAAAAATTGAGCCATTCAGACTGAAATGGTATATAAATTTTACAAAAAGAAATGAATGGGCAGCTTCCTCCTTTGAATCAGCTTTAGTTGTTGAACCACAAATATGTTGCTGTTCTGAAGCATTAATGGCAACCTGTACACAGTGGGAATAATAAGAAATCTTACTTTTCATCTCCTTTTATAAATGTCTTTTATGTGCAGAGATGAGGAATCGGGGAGGGAGGTAATATATAAACTAAGAATAAATTTCGGTAAGCTTATATTGCTAAGTAGATCTATCAAGACATGATCTTGCTTCTAAATAATAGTGAAGACAGTTGCAGCTTACGTTTATTTTTTTTTAATGCCCTGTGTTTTAGAGGCTGTCTTTTGTTAGATGAGGTAAAACAATGACATATAACTATAATGGCATGCAGCACCCTCTCTGTGGGCATGGAAGTCGTTGCCCCAGTTCAGCTTGCTGCACTTCTGTGTGTATCTCCCACAAGCCAGCTGGTCTTTGGGTCTCTGCTGCGCATGCATGGGAGGAGGAGAGAGTGCATGTGGGGGGCGCGCACATGGGCAAAGGTGGGGTGCGCATGCAGGGTGCCGGGTGCATGCGTGGGGGTGGGGCACAGGCATGGGGATGCATGCACATTGCTCTTTGGGCACATGGTCCGGAAAAGGTGAGCCATCACTGACATATAATATTGTTTCTAAGCACATCCAGTAATCAGAGGAGTACAGGTAGTCCTTGATGTTCACTAACAGTTCATTTAGTGACTGTTCAAAGTTACAATGGCGTTGAAAAAAGTGACTTATGACCATTTTCACACTTATGACCATTACAGAATCCCCATGGTCACATGATTTAGATTTGGATGTTTGACAACTTACTCACATTTATGACAGTAGCAGTATCCCTGTAATCCCCTTTGGGACCTTTGACAAGCAAAGTCAGTGGGGAAAACAGATTCACTTAATAACCATGTTACTAATTAAAAGAACTGGAGTGATTCAAATTTGGGGAGAAAAGTCATAAAATGGAGCACTCACTTAACAAATTTCTCATTTAACAACATAAATTTTTGGCTCAGTTGTGGTTGAGGACTACTTGTATTCTACATGTGTTTTAGCACATTACAGCAATATCTTCCAGCTACTGGATGAACTGAAATAATTCCCAGAAATGATATGAAAGGTTACAAAATAATAGCCTTGTCTCCTCTTTAAAAGGAGCAGCTCATATCACTTCATGAATGACTTCAAAATGAAGATTATCTTTAAACCTTTATACAGCCATATGTTTTATAAGATGAACCCCAGAGGAGCCATTCCCAAAAACGAATTATGAAAAAAGAGATACATGACAAAAAGAGCATTAAAATTTCAAAATACAAAATCCTCTCTTTAACACGTTTATGACACTTGTAACCCAACAGTGTGATGCTGATTTAACCCTAAGTTGATTTCCCTACAATGTGATTTTCCCATGTTTCCCCCCCAGAAAAAATACAAACGGTAGAATCAAAAGGTCAGTGCTCTCCAAAGCTTATGGATGCATCACAAATCTATTGGCAATATCCATTTTTCTCTCAGAATTAATAGAGATCTAACCCTAACCCCAAGTTGAGTTGCTCCCTTAAGGGATATTCCCATGTAATTTTTCCAAGAAAGGTAGATAAGGCAGGCCTGAAATGTCAGTGCCCTCATAAGCATACCAATGCTATGCAGATCTCTTGATGATCTCCATTTTGCTGCTTGAATTCATGGAGATCTAAACCTACATCTAAATGGATTTGCCTCCAATTGGATCTAACCATGTATTTTAACATGAAACATAAATAAGACAAGCTTGAAAAGTAAGAGATTTCCTAAGCGTACAAAACTGGCACAAATCCAATGGTGCTGTCAATTTTTGTCTCTGAATTTATGAAGAACTAAACCTAACTCTACATAGACTTGCTCTCCAATTATATTTTCCCATATGTATCCCTAGAAAACATAGATAAGTAATGCTAAAAAAGTCAACACCCTACTAAGGATACTGATGTGTTATGTTTAGTTCAATTCATTTTTAGTTCAGTTTTTGTGGATAACAGTGGTTGCAGTCCCTCATTTGCAAGTCGAACCACAAATACTTGTAGCAAATTGCTGAATATTAAATTTACAGTAAATAATGTTGAATTAGCATTATGTAATCTAAAACTATCACTATCCACAGGACCAGATGGTTTATATGTTTTTTTTCTTGAAAAAGCTTGCTACCGTCCTAGCTGAACCTTTGTGCACAATTTTCAAAGTATCATTTCAAACTAGTTCTCTGCCTGATCTATGGTCATCACCAATTTTTAAAAAGGGTGAGCCTTGTTCAGTTGAAAATTATAGACCAATCTCTTTGCATTGTGTTACATGCAACGTTATGGAATCATTCATTGTTCACCACTTAGAGACATCTGTTTGCTATCTGACAAACAGTTTGGCCCTAGGAAAAACTTTTCCTGTAATCTACAACTTTTGCACTGTAAAAATATCTGGACTACATGTCTTGATCAAGGCAAAGATGTTGATGCAATTTACATGATTTTTTTATAAGGCTTTTGATACAGTAGTGCATGATAAACTGCTGTTGAACTTAAAAGTCTCATGGCATTTTTGGTCCTTTGCACAAGTGGATTTCTGCCTTCCTGTCTAATAGACGTCAGAAAGTCAAAATAGAGAACTCATTGTTTAATCCTGCATCAGCAAACAGTGGTGTTCTGCAAGCAGCGGCTTAGGTCCCACACTTTTCTTGCGCTATATCAAAGATTTATGTGATCAACTTAAGAGCAATTGGGTCCTTTTTGCAGATGATGTAAAATTACTTAATACTTCAGATAATTTTGTTGTTTTGCAAAATGATCTTGTCTATGTGTCTGAATGGTCATCTATTTGGCAACTTCAAATTTTGATCAATAAATCCTCTGTCATATTGGTAAACGTAATCAGAATGTCAAGTATAAGCTAGGTGGCATTGCACTAGCTGATGACCCTCACTTTGTCAAGCACTTAGGTGTACTTATCTCTGACAACCTATGCTCCAAATTTCACTTTAACAGCAGTTGCTAAAAAAAAGACTTAAGAGTTGTAAATTTAATTTTGCACATTTTTTTTCTGCAAAAATTATATTACTAATTAGAGCTTATAAAACCTATGCTAGACCAATCTTAGAGTATTTTTCAACTGTTTGGAATCCCCATCATATATCTGACATCAGTACAATTGAGCGGGTTCAAAAATATTTCACAAGAAAAATCTTGCACTCTTCTATACACAATAGAATTCCCTATGCTACTAAGCTTGAAATTCTCAGTTTGGATAACTTGGAACCGTGTCGCTTCCGGTCAGACCTAGATATTGTATACAAAATTATGCATAGTAATGTTTTACCTGTAAATGGCTTTTTTTTTGTTTTAATCGCAATAATATGCGTGCTAACAACCATTTAAACTCAATGTAAATCATTTTAAACTTGACTGCGAAAAATATGATTTCTGTAATAGAGTGTCAACTCACAAAGTACTTCCAATCTGCTCTCGAGTTGCCATGGGCAGAAAGGGAGAGCACCTTCCACACATACCTTCTTCCAGGGTCAGATCTCAGATTGCCACAGCGGGCTAGTGAGGCATGGAATTCTACAATTTGCTGGAGTGCCTTGTTAGATAATGCAATTTATGACATAGACTGAGGGGAGGAGGGAAACAGGGGCAAAGTTAAGCCATACATACAGTAGAGTTGACCTCACACTGAGTAGATGCCGACATGTCTCTCCTAATAAACAACTGGTTTTATTTTGAAACTTGGCTCAAGACTCAAGTTAATTAGGGCATCTGTCAGAACCTTAACAGCAGGTCAATTCTACTTTGACATAGAGTTGTCAAAGTCTGGAATGCTCTACCTGAATCAGTTGTTTCAGCTACAAATTTTCAGTTTCAGTCACAAATTGACTTCCATGGACCTTACATCATACCTAAGTAGTTAGTAGAGAAGGCGTGCATAAGTGCACTAATGTGCCCATCGTCCCTATCACTGTATTTTTATTCTTTTATTCTTGTTCTTGTTTTTGTTTGACAAATTCTAATAAATAAATAAAATAAATGTATCCATTGGTGATGTCTCTTTTGCTCTCCAAATTCATAGAGACCTGAGTCTAACTGTAAATGGATAGCCCATCCCCAAGGAAATTTTTCATATATTTTCACTGTAAGCATAGATAAGTCAGGCTCAAAAAATAAGTGCCCTCCTAAGAATACTTATGCACTACAAATTCTTTTGCACAGTTGATTTTGCAATATAAATTCATAGAGACCCTAACCTTTAGTATATTTCCTCTTCCTATCCAAGCTCTGATGGGACTATGATAAATACATATGAAGATATTCCTGTTGCAATGACTTAACTCACAGGGAGCCAAAAACTTTTTGGCAGGCAAAAAAAGGAACAATAGCCAATGTTACAATCTCCTATGCAAATTGTCTTCAACTTATGCCCACAACCAAGATCAGCATTTCGGTCACTAAATGATGAAGTTGTTAAGTAGAGTTATGACATGACGGGGCCCAATTTTTACAACCATTTTTATTGTGCCTTTTAAACAAAATACATGGTTGTTAAATGAATCACACATTTGTTAAACACATTCGGCTTCCCCAATTGACTTGATCATTGGAAACTGGCTGGGAATGTGACAAATCCTGATTGTATGACTGCAAGATGATGCAACCTTGGTAAATGTGGGTCTGTTGACAAGTGTGCAAATTGCAATCACATTAACGCAAGGGTACTACAACGGTTGTAACTTCAATGACAAGTCATAAGTCACTTTCTCTATTATAACTTTTAACTGTCATTTAACAGTTGTAAATTGAGGACCCCCTGTAAATGATGGAAGTCACATTGGGAAGTTAATGGTCACCAGAATTATAAGAGATTAATTCATCTATTTTTCTTATAAAAATGCATTCATGCTTCCTGTTCTCCCGAAGAGAAGGAAAAGGATAAAGGGAGCAAATAATTAAAGGAAGGAATCTATCTTGAGTTCCCGCAAGCCCATTTGAAAAAAAAAAAGATTTTACTACAAGAAACTGTATAGCATGATCATAAGGTTCAATTTGATTAGAGGACAAATCTCTTAGTTGCAGAACTTACTACACCGCCTACCTTTTTCTGGCAGCAAGACGTCTCATTAGAGCAACCATCATATTTTAAAATATTCCTCTTTGGAGCATGGCTCAGTTTCTGAACTACAGATTGGAAGCAGAGCTACCCTGGGGATTGTGAATCTGGCCAGAGCAGATTAGAGCTGTGCATTCCAATCAGGTCATTTCACTCTGCGTTCAGGAGTTGTGCTGAGTCAGTGCATAATCGCATAGCATAACCTGATAAATAAAGGGAACTGGGAATAAAGACAGAAAGGATAGGCTAGTCATTATGGATACAAAATAGAAGAGCAAGCTTGAATAAATAAAACAAACATGCAGCTGTAGATTTAGAGTGTTATCTAGACAGGTCTTAGACTCCTCTTAGACCAGGGGTGTCAACTCAAGACCGGGGGGGCTGAATCTAGCCCATGGGGTGCTTAAATCTGGCCCACGGGGCCGGCCTGGAAATAGCAAAGGACCCCTCTGCCTCTGGCAGCCAAAATGTGGTGCAAGGGAGAACACATGGCTGCCATGCGGCCCATTTCCGGCCTTGATGGCCTTCTGCAGCAATTTGCCCAAAACAGAGTGCAGGGGGGCTGCACGCACAGCCCCTGCATGTCCCATTTTGGCTGGCAAAGTGCTGCAGGAGGCCATCCAGGCTGTCTCCTCCCACCGGCCCACGGATGAGAATTACAATGCTGATCCAGCCATTGAAAAAAATCCAGTTTGAGCCCCCTGTCCTAGACAGTAATTACTTCATTCAGTTAAAAAGGTGCGATTTGCATAGATGACTCTTGCATTCTGCAGAATGAGGGTTTACTTTACTTCAACCCAAGGTTTCTGTTCAACCTTGATCCAACCTTTGTTTTGCTGACATTTCAGCATGCAAATGGATTGCCAGGGATATATTTATTTGGATTTGTTTTAATGGAGAGTGATTTTAAAAATAAAATAAAATGTTGCAGATGTTTTTCACAAAACACATCCCTCGTTCAAGAATAAAATGGTAACCAACTAAAATTGTGCTGAATATTTGTGTGGGGTTGTTTTTTGATTTACAAAATCCACAAATCAGAAGTTAAAACGTCTGCCTATTGCTGAATTTTTAAAAGATGTTTGGATAAGGATGTCAGATTCCCACATAATCATTCCAGAAAGTATTCAAAAAAAGAAAAAAAACTTGATGTTTTTATTTACTTATCACATTGTAAAACTTTGCAGATATTTTAGGGTGAATTACTACAGCAGATGCCCAAACAAATGCAATACAGTAGTTTAATAGTTCCAACTGCTTTTACGAGTCTGTGAATCAAATCAAAATTCCTATTTATCACATATCATGAAATAGGATTGGGCGGACTTTCAAACAAAAGTTTTACATGCATGATGCTTTGAGTGAACAACCCTTCAGAACTGTTTGGTTTGGTTTAGGTTTGGTTTATTAGATTTTATATGCCACCCTTCTCCCAAGGACTCAGGGCGGCGTACAACATTAAAAGAAACACATAATACAAAAGTTTTAAAAAAATTAAATAGAATATCCCAAACAAACCCAATTAGAATTGACAATAACATTTTTTTTAAAGAAAATTGAATTAAAATTAACAATGATCACTAATTTATTTTGTTTTGTTCAGGCCAGGCCGGCTTGTTGGAAAGGCCAACTATTTAGGGCACGTCGGAAGGACCGGAGGTCGGGAATTATACGAAGCTCCGGGGGCAGCTCATTCCAGAGGGAAGGCACTGCCACAGAGAAGGCTCTCCCCCTGGGGGTCGCTAGCTGACACTGTCTGGCCGACGGCACCCTGAGGAGGGCAACTCTGTGGAATCGCACTGGACGGTGAAAGGCTACCGGTGGCAGTAGGTGGTCTCATAGATATCCTTGGCCTAAGCCCTGGAGCGCTTTAAAGGTCATAATTAGTACCTTGAATCGCACCCAGAAGACAACCGGCAACCAGTGCAGGCCGCCTAAAAGGGGTGTAACATGGGAGCACCTAGGTGCCCCCATGATAACCCGCGCAGCCGGGTTTCATGAAGCAACATGACATCTAGTTTCTACAAAATGAAGACAAAGTGCCACATTGCTTTCTGACCCTTTTGAGGGCTCCTGCAGCACATCAGTAACCCGAAGAAGAATCTTATGGCTACTAAACAAATGAGAAGAAGTCTTAAAATGAGAAAGTTACAATACAATACAATACAATACAATACAATACAATACAATACAATACAATACAATACAATACAATACAATACAATACAATACAATAGCAGAGTTGGAAGGGATCTTGGAGGTCTTCTAGTCCAACCCTCTGCCTAGGCAAGAAATCCTGTACTATTTCAGACAAATGGCTATCCAACATCTTCTTAAAGACTTACAGTGTTGGGACAGTCACAACTTCTAGAGGCAAGCTGTTCCACTGATTAATTGTTCTGTCAGGAAATTTCTCCTCAGTTTTAAGTTGCTTCTCTCCTTGATTAGTTTCCACCCATTGCTTCTTGTTCTGCCCTCAGGTACCTTGGGGAATAGTTTGATTCCCTCTTCTTTGTGGCAACCCCTGAGTTCCTCCACATCAATCATCCTCAAAGAGATGGACATATTGTCTTCAGAAAATCCAGGTAAATCACAGCCATCTTATACAGGCTAACATTCAAGAGACACAGATCCTTTTTTTTTTTTTGAATCATACAGAATAATAATGTTTACACATGGGTTGAAAAGTTTAAATCTCCCTCCCAGCTATTTCATTTCCAAATATCTTCCCATGCTTAAAAAAAGGCACTGCAATTTATCTCAGATATTATTTACAATTTCACAATCCATCTGCAAAACATTAAAATGTTCATTTTCTTTGGGATTAGTCCCAATACCCTTTAACAATAGCACAATTATTTTGCGTTTTGACCTACTATCTGTGGTTCATTGGTTTATGTTTCGGTTATGTTATAATGCATACAGTTTCCAGCTTCCTGTTGAATTGTGTGGTAAAAAAAAACCTATGAGAGCATTTTTGTAGCTACATCAAAGAAAGTTTTGGCTTATTAAAAACTGAGCACTTGTCTATAGCTTTTCTGGTTTAGTCATTGATATGAAAAGCAACTGGAAAACAATGTGCAATCACACTTAAAGTCTAGATGTGTTTGTTTCCTCAAACCTCTGTATATAAAAAATAGTAATCAAAATTCTAGACATTGTTCATTTCTGATCTTTCTTCCAAAGCTTTACTATAATTCAACATCTGCAAGAACTTCTTAATTTGGAATTAGAGAAAGATAAATTGCCTTTTGAATGATACTAAACATCACAGAGAAGTGTAATAATTAGAAATCTGTATGATCAATAAACCCAAATACTTCGTCAAAACTCAAAAACAGCAGCTGCGTGGGCCTATTCTCTGGGCTTTCTCTGCCCTTACTAATTTTCTACCCATATTTAAAATTTAGATTTTTTTAATTAACAGAGAACTATTGTCCATGCAGTATAAGCAACCAACATGTATAGTTATCCAGCTGAAGTGATTAGCTTAGCTTTAGATGCATTAGAAAACATATGCACATTTGTGAATTGTAATACTCTTTCCTTACTTGTTTTTTCTTGCCTGAACATTACATGGCAGATTAGAGGGTTCAATCTTTCTGAGGAGAATGAGACAGTAGAAGCATCATTATCTTAGTTAAAAGCAAAATTTGCAACTGGTGACATCTGCCGATTCTGTAGAACAGTTTCTCAAGTTTGGCAGCTTGAAGATGTGTGGACATCAACTCCCAGAATTCTCCAGCCACTATGTTGGCTGAGGGATTCTGGAAGTTGAAGTCTACAAATATTTAAGTTGCCAAGTTTGAGAAATATTGCTGTGGAACATTAGCTCACCAAACATTTTTGTTGATCAGCTTACTAACCCAACTGAGAATTCTGGGGATAATGGTCCCAAGAAGAGCACAGCAGGGGTGTCAAACTGGTGGCCTGTGGCCCGGATGCATCACAAGCAGCCCCCTCTTCAGCTCCACAAATGGGAAAAACATCATGAAACATCACGTGACACCAATATGACACAGTGAGTTTGACACCCATGGACTAGGGAATTCTTTTCTTACTCAGACATTAGATGAATTGACATCACCATTTTCAATTGGTAATTTTTTTGAAAATACATCTATTATAGAAAGCTGGTCATTTATAGTTTTTATCCATTTGGTTAATTGCTAATTTTCCACACCATACATATTCCTGAGAAGACCTAGTAAGTATGAATGTGGTATAATGTGTTATATATTTCAGCTAATATTTGACTTCACTTCTCTGTTGATGTCAGTGATTCATATCCTTCAAATTAAAGTTTCATTTTTAAAAATAGTTTAAAGGCAACCAATTCAATATGTTCTGACTTCCTAACATGAGGGTTGTAGGACCTTGGGCTTTAATCATTTGTCTTATTTTTAAAAAATATGTTTATTTAATGTTTAGACCTTAACAACTGCACCTTTTGCAATAAGCTGTTAGATAGCTAATTAAGTAATATAATGTAAATGCCAATGGAATAGGCTGAACACTTTCCTTACAAATTAGGCATGGCATATTTCACAATGGAAAATGCATTCAGGAAGATGAGTCACTGCTGATCTCTGAGCCACCAATAATTAAGCAGCTGCCATGAATGTCACAACTAGCCTAAATCCACACCAGCTAAATCTAAATAAGGGTCGAAATCTAATTGTCGCTGTCATTTCAGTAAAAATTACAATTGTTTCACTATTGCTTCATCCGAGTGTCCTTGCAAAATCTTCCTTTTTCTTATTTCCATCTGCATTTGACAAAGGTCTCTGGTCCTTCTGTTTTTTGATCCAATAGTCTGGAATATAGAAGGCTCAGAGAATGCATTTCATGCTTCTACTATGCTCATTAAACTCATAGCTATAATGCAAATGGAAGTTTGTTTCTTTATCGGATTTATAGAACCACATTTCTATTGACTCTGTACATCTAACACTAAAAGCAACTAAACATTCCCAATAAGATGGAGCAACCTGATAATGCTAGTAAAGAACCAAAAAGAACAAGGCCTGGGAAAAGAGCTAGATCTTCAAGGCCCTCCTTTAAATAATGGAAGAGTCAAGACAATGCAACTTTAGAGGTATACCATTCCTTAGGGCAGAGACCACCAAAGAGAAGGCATGCTTTCTGGGACCCATTAATTGATATTATTTCAAAGATGGGACCCAAAACATGCCCATTTTAGTAGATCTTAAAGAAACAACGTAAGAAATGTGGTCCCTGAGGGAAGGGGAAGGACTTTATAGATCACAACCAACACCTTTAATTACATTCCAAAGCTCACCAGTAACCAGCATAGCTCATGCAGCACAGGTTTCCCATTGGTATAATAAAAGAGTCTCACAACTGCTTCTGTGATTGCAATTGTATATCAGTTACAGCTTCTCAGTGGCCTTTATGAACAGTCTCTTGGACAATGTTCTGCAATAGTGAAAACATCAGAGAATTAATAAGTTTTGAGTATGCAAAGGGAATCCTGATCCAGGAATTCCCAGACTAAACTGGACAAACCCCTTTCAGTCAAAACTGCTAGCCCTTGATGAGTTGTTGGGATCTAGGAAGACCCCAAATTGTGCACTAGTTCATTTATAGAAGAGCAACCACATCCAGAACTAAAGATGGAAAATCTCTGCTCTTGAGTGACCCCCAAAACAAAACTGTTGAATCTCTCAGCCCCACTCGAGGATATGACTGTTGTTGTTTTTAAAATGTGTTTGTCCTTTATTTTTATTCTGTACCCCCTTCCCTCTTTGATTGTTAGCCGCCCTGAGTCTCTCAGGAATAGGCCGGCATACAAATTGAATAAATCCAATCCAATCCAATCCAAAACCCATAACCATTATGTCTTGTCAGAGTTTTATAGGTTTCAGGTCCCAGATTTGGCTGATCATTACATACATACAGACACACAGACACAGACACACACACACACACACACACACACACACGTACACATATACGATTAAAAAATAAAGGAGCAGAAATGTAATGTTTTACTTTTCTGTAATTTCCACCAGTTCGCTAATCCATGCCTACAGAGAAATCTCATTTAGTGTGGCTGGGCTTACCCATATGTAAGAGCATATAAAATTTCATTGGTCTTTGCTCTTTCTTTGATTTTCTTAAAAATAATTTTGGCAACCCCGTATATTTGGTATGCAAGTAAGAAAGACTTCCTGTGAATTATAAAAAAAAAGATTTAAAAGGTCTTGATTTGTCTTCTTGTCAAGATTAGAAGCAGGCAAGCAAAGGATGGTAAAGGACCTAAGGCCAAATGCAGCACTTGAGCTAATTTTATATGCCTAATTTTGAAATGTCTCTACAAGCCTCTGCTCACAGGACTCTGATTAGAAAAATCTGTCCCTTCCTCTCTAGCCTGTTGTGTGACAGAGAAAAAAAAACGGAGCCAAAGAAAAATGAAACTAGGGGGAGAAAAAAGACATATCAGAAAGAAATCACCCAATTTTCACTCTTGCTCTGCTCATTTTAGGCTGGCAACTCCCAAACAGATTACTTCCTAGGAGAACCAGTCCTCAAAAATCAAATGCAAGTAGATATAAGAAGGATGGATAAACAGCAGTTCTGCTGTCCAGAGAACATCAGGTTTTTTAGCTAGCTTTGAAAAATTGTGAAATCACATTTATTTTTAGAATTTTCATTCTGAATGCAAGCATTTGTTTTACTTATTATTATTTTTTCTGCACATTGGGAGTCCAAGCAGGAGCCAATTCCAGTAGTAAAAGCAGATAGGCAGATGATTAGACATATGTATTTATTCTATAGTGTTTTTAAAGCTTTCATTTTTGTTAGAAGTATCCCTTTTGTTAGAAGTATCCCTTTTACTCCGTACCTTGACTCTGATAACAATGATTAAGGAATCAGACTGGAAATGGCAAAGCCCAGGTTTAGGTTTATCCACAGACATGGAAACTAACTTGGAAATTTAGACCAGGGCTGTCAAACTCCCAGCCCTCAGATCAGATGCATCACAGGCTGGCCACACCCACACCCAGTTTAGTGAAGGGGGGGAAAGTCCCGATAAGTCATGTGATGCTGCCATGACAACATGAGTTTGACACCCCTGTTTTAGACCAAACATTCTCTTTACCTCACAGAATTTGTATGCATATAAAATGAAATTAAAACTTCATGTAAACTGTCTTGGATTTGGGGATGAAAAGCTTGGATATAAGTCAAACAAATGAGTAAATAATTACAAATGAAAATTAAGAGTTGTGCAATGTTTTTGATACCGTTCCAAAAAGGGTTTGCAAAGAATCAGCAGCTGTTGAAAGCAACCATGTTGTTTTGTAATCACTTGGCTGCCCTCTGTGTCTGCCATGGAATTCTGGGAAATGATACAGTTGTGTGGGAAGTCCCCTCCTCAGAAGAATGAAATATTTTTTGAAATATTAAAAGCAGAATATATTTCCTCAAATGGAGAAATGGAGAAACATGCTCTTAAAGACAGAAAGCAGACTCAGCCTCAATAGCCCCAAGCAGATATTTTGGGCCCATTAAGAAAGACTGGGGCAATCTATTCACAACCATCTTTAGGAATTAAGATGGGATTAAGAAAAGACAGGAATGATCTTAACTGCATTGATTAAGAAAAGTGGAAATAATATCAGTCTGTTAAGAAAGGCAGGCTGGAGCAGGGCTATCAAACTCCTGGCCCACGGACTGGATGCATCATGCACTGGCCACACCTGGTTTAGTGAAAGGGAAAAAAGTCCCAATATGTGACGTGATCGGCCACTGTGACAACCTGAGTTTGACACCCCTGGGCTAGAGGCAATAGATAAAACAGGATAAAATCAATTACACATGCCTGACAAGATTAGTACTAAGTAAGTAATAATTAAGAGCCATCATTAGCCTTTGCAAAACAAGTAAAACTAATCAACTAATAAAAACACACAAAACACACCTCCAGATTACAAAATGCTGTAAAAACTGTATAAAAGTCCATGTAAAACTGAACCAATTGGTCAAATGACCCAGAACTGCATGGTGTGTGTGTGTGTGTGTGTGTGTGTGTGTGTGTGTGTGTGTGTGTGTGTGTTGGTTCTTTCCATCAATAAAAAGAAACTTTCTTTCCAATCAGCCTCCATGCGTCTTTCTCCCAGCCTGGAACTGAACCAGATGGATTTCCCTTCCTACAGTTGCTTTATGGAGTTCCAGACAGAAACTACATTTACACATCTATGTGCTTTGGAATCAAAATTAAAGAACTGCACAGCCTTATTGCATGACTTGAACGCGCATGGCACTGAGATAAGCTAAACAGTTCTAAATGTTGACCCTCATTTGTGAGGCAAATATTCTCTGCCACTGAAGAGAGAAGACTGCAATCAAACCTTTTCTTTCATTTTTGGTACTTCTAAGGATAGTCACAAGAGTGGAAAAAAAGTCATTCCTTTTTCCCTACTGAGTCACTCAGCCTTCAAAATAAATGTCTCGAGGCCTTTGTATTTCTCGCTGTTTCTGCCTCAAATCTCTGCAGCACAAAAAGCCAATATGGGCAAATGATTGCTCCCTTTAAAATGGAAAGTAAAAAATTGTTCTGATAAGATGAGTATAAATGAATCTAAGCACAATTACTATGGAGACCATTCATTCAGATCAGGATGATTGGCAGCTTTCCTCTATAAAACCATCAATCCTTCTCAACGAACAGAATATTTGCCTAACAAATTTGTAAAAGAGAAGGAAAGTAACTTTACTAATCTGAATATGAAAAGATGGTAAAGGAAACAAAGCCAATTCTCAATCATGCAAAGAAGCATATTGAGATTTTTTCTGTCCTTAAAAAAGGCAATCAAGCTTGTTTTCATGGATATAAATAAATAGATACGGAATCTGCAGTTTCTTTTTCTTTGGTTTTTTCCTTTAATTTATCAGTTTTCCTTATAATAAGCTTTTTAAAAATATATTCTAACAAAGGCTTATTCCTAACTAGCAATGGATCAACTGAAATCTATACTTACTAGGTATACAATGAAGTATATCTAATCTCAGCTACACATTTTTATAGTTTTAGTCACAAATTGACTTCCGTGGACCTCACATCATACTTAAGAGGTCAGTAGAAGGGGCCTGCATAAGCGCACTAACATACCTATCATCCCTGTCATTGTATTTTTGACAAATTACAATAAATATGGGACAAAAATTTGCATGAAAATAAACATTTATTTTATGGAAATTTACCATGGGATGCATGTGGTCACATCTGATATTAGTCAGTGCTCCTATTGTTAAAATAGCACAGAGCTATATGTTTATAGAGTTTTGAAGTGCCTCTGTGCCTGCCTATGCATGTATGTAGATGTGTGTTTTATAAGAGCCAAGGTGGCGCAGTGGTTAGGGTGCAGTACTGCAGGCCACTTCAGCTGACTGTTATCTGCAGTTCAGCGGTTCTAATCTCACCGGCTCAAGGTTGACTCAGCCTTCCATCCTTCCGAGGTGGGTGAAATGAGGACCCAGACTGTGGGGGGTGATATGCTGACTCTGTAAGCTGCTTAGAGAGGGCTGAAAGCCCTATGAAGCGGTATATAAGTCTAACTGCTATTGCTATTGCTATTGCTATATGTATATGTATACACATATAAATAAACATATACATACATACATACATACATACATACATGTACTATGTATAGCAATAGCATTTAGACTAAAGCACTTTACGGTGCTTTACAGCCCTCTCTAAGTGGTTAACAGAGTCAGCATATTGCCCCCAAAATTTGGGTCTTTATTTTACCCACTGTGGAAGGATGGAAGGCTGAGTCAACCTTGAACCTGGTGAGATTTGAACTGCCAAATTGCAGGCAGCTAGCAGGCAGCAGAAGTAGCCTGCAGTACTGCACTCTAAATGCTCTAATCATGGTTGTATGTATGTATGTATGTATGTATGTATGTATGTATGTATGTATGTATGTATGTATCAGAGGTAGGTTGTTACCGGTTTGCCCTGGTTTGGATAAACTGTTAGTGGAAATTGGGACTGGGTCGCCAAACCAGTAGGGACGGCCAGCTGGCCACGCCCCTGAACCAGTTCCTTGGTCATTGCTGCCAACTTGGTTTTTAATCATTTTTTCATGTTCTATGCATGTGCAGAACAATTTAAACTCAACTGTGTGCACGTGCACAGCACACATCTGGCACACACATGCAGTGTGCGTGAAGCAAACCAGCAACAATGTCGGAAGTAACCCACCCCTGGTATGTATATATGTATGTTTGTTCGTATTATAACACCTAAACAAATAGGGTTTACACATGAAAGTGGGTTAGAAAATTACTTTTTGTATGTACAATAAATCTGTACAATTTGTAATTCTTCCTTTTCTAATTTTAAAAAGCAATGGTAGAATGTCACCACTGTATCCATTTGGACCATCCAGATCTAGAAACATTAACATAGAAAAAGAAAAACATAGAAAACTGATAGCAGAAATAGAAACTGATTGCAGAAAACCCTTTGAGGTTTTTTTGTTTGCTTGTTTTTGTTTTATTTTTAATTCATTTGTTTATTATTTTAAGTTATTATATTTAATTTTGTTCATTTATTTGTTTGTTTGTTTATTATTTATTGTCAGATGATAAGCATGTGTTTATCCCAAGCATTTTTTAACTCAGTTATAGATGATTGACCCACTATCTCCACTAGAACTTGATTCCATTAATTAAGGATTAATCATCCTTATCAATTAAGGATCTGATTCTTAGATTATGGCTGGCCCTGTCATTCAGTTAAGTAAACAATGGGTCTGAACATCTGATTTGAGGTTCATGCAGTTACAGAACAATCTGAAGATTTTTTTATATGATAGTTGCATTTTTATTGCCTGGGAGGAAGAAAGAAATCTATCTGAGTTTCTACTTCAAACATAAAAATAACATGACCTTTATTGGCTATATATGTCTTTACTTTGCTGGAGTAGGACATTATTTACTACTCATCCTCATATCTTGGACCAACCTCTCTAAGCTTTGTGACAGCTGCTTCTATCTCAGCCCTGATATTAAGCTACATTCCTACATAGTACATATGCTTACATAGAATTCAATTCCTTTGCATTCACTCAGCGGAGATAGCTTCTAAGTAGACAACTACAGGATTTAACAGGCTAACTTTTCTAACCCTCAAGAGAGAGTAAAATATGCTTTGTCTTTCTTGCTCATTTATTTTGTAGCAACTTTTTAAATTAGATCGGTAGAATGTAAAGAAATTTTACCTATTTCATTCTTTTAGTATGGTTATATTGACTCACAGGTGGTCCATTGAAATGGATAAGTAGGTAAATAGATTGATTTTCAGGTCTTAAAGGTTTTAAAAGATAAAGGACTGAAAGATTCTGCAACTAAAATGGAAGGGTGAGGAGGCAGCCTTCCATAAAAATATCTTCCTATGCTATTAAAAACAACTATATTTAACAACCCTGGCTCAAGAAAACAATAGTTTCAGACTGCACTCTGGCCTCAGATCAGAGTGCTTTTCTGTCTTGTTATTAATTTTAAACATACTTGAATCAAAAGCCATCAACATTAAATACAGCATTAGTGTAATGGCCTGTCAGGAGGGCTCAAATGATGTGTTTGAGTGGAGGAAAGAAACCGTCTACCTAATATCAGCATGGCTGAGTGCCTGCTTTCTCCTTTCAACCACTGACCTGTTCCAGAATCTCTTCACTGTGGATTTGTCCCAATGTTTCCAATTCCAACAGTGACCTCAAATTTGTGATATCAGTATTACACAGAATACAAAATGCAATGCAATATACAGAATGCAATGTATTATGGGAAGCAGAAAGGGGAAAACCACAGTCCAGAGCTTCCGCACAGCCCTTAAGATCTGGCTATCCCGTCAGGCCTGGGGATAAGATCTTCATACACCCCACCCGAATGTTGAATGAATGTTGTGTTTTATTGCTATTTTTATTTGTACCCACATATTATTTTACGTTCTGTCTTGCACTCCCTTCCCATGAGTTGTAAGCCGCCCTGAGTCCCCTCAGGGAAAAGGGCGGCCTATAAGTGACAATAAATACAAATACAAAATACAAATACAAAACCTATTAGTCAAAGAGGGGAAGCCCTGATCCAGCCAGGGTCAGCCTGGTCCAGCCTCTCTTAAATAAGCTAAAAGTAAGTGAAAACCAGTAAATCTGATGTCATTAAGACTCCAGTCCACTTTCCCTGAACTTCCTTTCAAGTGGGCAAGGGACAGAGACTCCCTTCTTTAGCCACTGAACTCCAAGGTCTATTGCTCTCTGTCTGCCACACCAGAGAAAGGTTGGGAGGGGAAGAGGGACAGAGAGAGAGGGGAGGGAGGGGGAGGGGGAGGAAGAAAGAGAGAATGCAGTCATTGCTTAACTAAAGATGCTGCCTGGACTAATATAAGTCACACTCATTTATCCAATCAACTGACTGGCCTAACATTCAAAACCTAAGAGTTATTCGAAATTGCGATTTTTATTGTGGTTAAATGTGAAAATGCTATTACATAAATAGGGCAAGTTGCTTTAATTCTTTAATTTATTGTAATTTAAGTTAAATTACATTTATTTTTGTTCTTATGACATTCACTACTTTGTTCCTGTAGCTACAACATTTTGGAATCTGGATCCCAATCGCACAGCTTGGCCTAATCATACTTATGCATTTAAAGAGTAAAGATACTGGTGGTAGATAAATGGGTTTAGCTACTATGTTTCTCAGCTGGTTCTACTTAAAACAAGTGTGGAGCTTTTGCCATAGTTGTCAAATCTTAAAAAAAATATTTTATAGGACTGCAGAAGACCATCTTTTCTGACTAATCTCAATGCTCCTTCTCCAGTTCTGACTAATTCCATTTCCACCAAGGCTCTCTAAACATAGTTCAACTCAGTACCTGGAAATCTTATTACTTATATGGCCCTGGCTGATTTTGAGGCAAATCAGCTTTTATCTCAGCAGGCGAAGTTTTCATTTTACAGCACTTCATTTTAATAGATTATAATTACAAGTTTCATGGAACATCACAAGTGGATGTGTAAATATGCAGCATTTGATTAAGGAGAAAGTTATGAAGAGAACAACTGAATAGGCTTTCTGTAAATTATATCCCCAGCTGCCTGGAATTATTTTTATTTTTTATGTATGAAGAGAAAATACTATAGTGCGACACTTATCTTGAATATTTGATGATAGCAGTAGAACTTTTAGTATTGTAATTGTATATGTATAGATATGAACATGGATATTATCTACAATTCGGTCCTACCAAAGATTAATAGATTTATCATTGTATTTCAAGTTATTGGGACTGTATTAAAAAAAAACTAAACTTCAGGATTCTATATCAACAAATTGACTGTAAACTAATTCTTTTAATTACATACCAACTTAATTCAGAATGACGTTATTTTCAAAGGGAGGAAAAAATAACCACAAAAATATGCTCAGATTAAGTTTAATTTTCTCTTTATCTTTGCTTCAAGTTATTTCCATAGATGAAAGTATATGTTCTATGTTATTATGTATCCTGTCTACATTTCAAATATATAATTTTTAACTCAAGAACAGACATCTGGCATGTTTCAATAAAAATAATAGTTCAAACTGCAAACATACTAAAATATATTTATTTATTTTATTTCTATAGCCACCTCTCTCAGCAAATGACAGGGCAGTTCACAATTCAATTGTATTACAATTAAAAATTAAAGGAAAACATTAAAAAAATAAAAGCAGTAAACAGCATTAAAATAGTAAAGAAAACATTAAAATGTCTAGTTTGTAGTTTATGTTACCCAATTTCAGGATGCAATGTCTAACTTTTACATTAAAACGATTAAATGGAAAAATTGAAACAAACTATCCCCCTCCCATTCCTTACTTTACAAAGATTAGCGGAATGAACTGAATCATTTTTAATTCAATTGGGAAACTGTTTTACAATTAGAGGAAGATAAATTCCTGGAAAGAGTGGGATTTATGCAAAACCTCATTCATGGTCCAACACATGAAAGCTTATATCAAAATAACAACACATATGGTTGTGTTTAAGAATTTAATGTAAGTTGCAGGATTGCATCATGCCATATGCCTTCTTGGTTGTTACATTGCCCTGTGGAAGAGCATACCCTGTAAGGTATTGGTGAGTAAGGCATTTTTATTGCTTATTATATTGTGAACCTTCCACAGCTGGTTTGAAGTCGAGCAGCACCTAAATTGAAATAAATATGGGTGACTCTGTGTTGGACCCCTAAATGTAAGAATCGACAGAATTGGTGCCCAAGATGGATTTGTGTATAGACCTTCCTGACCACCCCTACCAACTTCTCATCAAGCAGAACTTGTTAGTCTATTAAAGTACACAATTTGTGCATCAACTCCATCTGGGAAGTACTACTTCATAGTAATGAGTTATGAGAATGACCTTGAGAGTCAGGAAGAAGTGCTACCATGCTAAACAAAAGTGCTACATTGGGAATATTATCCCTCCATTGCTGAAGTGAGTCTCTGCTCTCCTGGCTGTTCAGAAGTATCTGAAGACCTGGCTCTGCTGACTTACTTGAGGCAAACAGAGGATTACCCAACCTTAGGTGGTTACACTGTGAAGACCCTCTCCCATTTTTTTTTTACTTTAAATAGTTGATTCCTTTTTGAACTGGCTCCTATTGGGACAATATATCTGTATGATTTTTATGTTTTTAATTGTACATTGTCCATAATCACTGTATGGAGGAGATGCGCACAGTCTCTAAATCGGATAAAATACAGACAGATAGAATCAAAATCACGTGAAGTGTTAATACCACTTTATAATGCCTTGGTAAGGATACATTTGGGAATACTGCATTCAGTTTTGGTCACCACGATGTAAAAAAGATGTTGAGACTCTAGAAAGAGTGCAGAGAAGAGCAACAAAGATGATTAGGAGGCTGCAGGCTAAAACATATAAAGAACAGTTGCTGGAACTGGGTATGTCTAGTCTGATGAAAAGAAGGACTAGGGGTGACATCATAGCAGTGTTCCAATATCTCAGGGGCTGCCACAAAGAAGAGGGAGTCAAGCTATTTTCCAAAGCACTTGAGGGTAGACAAGAAGCAATGGGTGGAAAGTAAACAATGAGAGAAGCAACTTAGAACTAAGGAAAAATTTCCTGACAGAACAATTAATCAGTGGAACAACTTGCATCCAGAAGTTGTGAATGCTCTAACACTGGAAGTTTTTAAGAAGAGGTTGGATAACCAATTGTCTGAAATGGTGTAGGGTTTCCTGCCTAAGTATGGGGTTGGACTAGAAGACCTCCATGGTCCCTTCCAACTCTGTTATTCTATTCTATAAATAAAATAAAATATAATAGTACTCGGTCATCTTAAACAGACTAGCCCAATCAATATGCAACTCCAAGCAATTTTGTTTGCTAGATAACTATAACAATTCTCATTACAGCCTTGCCAAAGGCCCTTTCTTCATAACAGAGTGCAGGTCATTATGGAAAAGACTGCTGGTCCACTATCATAAAATGCCACAGGGTGTAAAAATAAACTCTTACCCCTGTTACATAATCCTTAATATGGAATTTTACTTATGTTTACTTTGACTCATATTTTGAAAGGTCACTTCGGTCATTTCCGGTGATCGCTGTGCTATTGCTGTTTCTCCTTAAATAAACAGACAAATCAAAACCCTTAGTGGGTTATCTGCCTCAAGCAAATCTGAGCAGAGCCTTCGTAGTATATAAAAGAGGAGGAAGAGGAATTGGCAAATGTTTGGTACATTAATTTTTTTAAAGATACAGCAAGTATTTGCCACAGAACCAATGCATAAATGATAGAAATGAAAACAGACCTAAGTGTTTAAGAAAAAGCAAGCAAATATCTATTATGAATAGTAAATGAAGAGAAATAGTTCACCAGCAAAATGCAAAATAAATAGAAGATAAGGCTCTGAGATGCTTCCCTGAAATTTTCCCTAGTTCAAACAGAATAACAAAAGTCCCTGGTAGGTTGTTTTGCATTTTACACCAGTTTCTCTACACCAGTGAGAGTGGCATACACGCTTTGCTATGTGTGACTGTTCTCTAAAAGAAATCTGTTTTAAAGACAGCTTTTAACGTTCGAAAACAAGGAAGAAAATCTTGTTGATAGGGAGATTTAGCAATCTCAACATTCTAATGCCTCCCACTTATAACTAACCTGCCCCTTCTAATTGTCAAAAAGACAAAAATCGGATCCAAGCAGTCCAACAAAGAGAATAAGGATAGCTGACCTTTTTATGATTTATGACAGTGTAGTAAACAGTAGACTCCCTAGGTCCTATTTCCAGTTGAATGTAAAAATATATTTGAATTGCTTGAAATAAAAGCAGAGATTTTTTTATTTTTTTCTTTGTTTTGTGTATGAGCCTCACTGGCACCTATGCAGATTGCATTCCTTCTTTCATTGTCCAGGTTTTGTTGACAATATCACTTTCCTATCCTTAAACATAGATAACACAACAGAACTGCTTGTTTAGGTTGGTTCACAGGTCAAAAGCAATGGAGGACCAAGAAGCTGCTATAGAAGAGAACATTTAGAGAGAGAAAACACTTCTGAATAGGAGGCAGTGATTTATTTCTGGCAAAATGTATACAAATTCAAACAATATGATTTATCTATTGAAAAAAACAAGATAACACGTTTGAGAAAACCTTCCAGTTTACATACCAACCACAAAGTTATATTTATTTGTGTTGTGAAAGTGATCACAGACCTACCACTTCAAACCCATGAATTGTTTTGTGCTGTTGATTTCAAATCGTTTATTAATGTGGTGCATTGTATCCAAATAGTCATTGTTTGGTCATTCCAAAAATCAAGGTGACTTCATTTCATACTTATCTCATTAAAGTTAAGAAATGATAAATCAGGAAATTCTTTTTTGTAATCTTGGCTCTTTAATAACAAAGCGGGACAATCAAACTTGAGGAAATTTGTATCATGTAGCTTGGATCAGAAAAGCTACGTCCAATTCTGAACATTAAATAATGCAAAGAAGATCAAGCATGTCTTTTTGTTAACCGAACAATTTGTTCCAAATATATATTTGAAGTATAGCTATGTGCTTTCTATTCAGCATTTTACTACTTCTAAATAATCTACAGAGTAAGTGAATAGATATTTCCAACAAAGAAACAGGAGACAATGTCAACACTCTGCAAACTCTTCTAAAAGGTGCTTCTAAAGGCTTTGATGTTTCAGCTTATACAAAATGTTAAGCTCCTGCACTTAAGCTGCTACTCATTCATGACAATTTCATTATGGTGTATTGTGGAATACTTTGATCTTTTGTCACTAATGTAAGATTGAAGAGCAAAAGTCATGAAAAGGTTTACGGAAAATGATAGAAAACAAAAAAGAATGGGAGACTAAGAAGAAATGAAATTTAAGAAACAGAAATATTACTGATCTTTCAGCAAAGTTTAAACGAGAGGGAAGTAGATAGCACAGAGCCAAAGGAAGGTAGACTTTATATTTCACTTATTATGTGGCACCATACTTTTTGTATGTAAACCAGCTCATTGTGTTGGCAACAGATCACTAATTCTGTGTCATTCTTTATGAAGCCTGGATTTAATGGAAGATATTCTTTTAATCCTCTAATTATCCCTTCATGATATTTACAGATTATGAGGTTTTTTTTAAAAAAATGAAGATGGCAGCCACAATGGTTCCATTGAAACTCTGCCGTTTTGTTTAAGTGCATCAAAGAGCTTTACGGTGAACATCCCTGCATCCCACTGTCCTCCTGTTTCCCAAAGATCATTTTATTTCATTTCATTGTCTTTATGGCAGCACAGTGGTAGCACAGTAGTTAGAATGCAGTATTGCAGGCTAATTTTGCCGACTGTCAGCAGTCTGATCCTGATTGGCTCCAGGTTGACTCAGCCTTCCATCCTTCTGAGATCAGTAAAATGAGGACCCAGATTGTTGGAGGCAATATGTTGACTCTGTAAACAATTTAGAGAGGGCTGCAAAGCACTATGAAGCAGTATATGTGTTATTCCATCTGCTATTTTCCTACTTTGCTTCACTCCATTTATTCATTTACTGAGGTCACCATAACTCTACATAAAGCAAGGCATTTCAGCCATCTGACTGCCAGTAGGAGTCTTAATGTAGTCTTAAAACTTCAAATAGTACCAAATGTACCAGTAAGAGTGCTGATCAGACAATAAACTCACTGAGTAACCGTTGGGTCAATTATTAGATTGTTGTGGGAAGAATCATCTTGAACTCCTGGAAAAAATGTGTGTGTGTGTATCTTCATCAGAAGTAAACTTGAAGATCTAGATCAGTGTTTCTCAACCTTGGCGACTTTAAGTCCTATGGACTTCAACTCCCAGAATTCCCCAGCCAGCTGGCTGGGGAATTCTGGGAGTTGAAGTCCACAGGACTTAAAGTCCCCAAGGTTGAGAAACACTGATCTAGATTATCCTGGGGGTAAGAACAGACTCTTCAAACTGTGTACTTGCTTGTTTATTTAGATCCATGTTTTTCCTGGGTTTTAAAGGCTCCCCAGGAAGTGATGTGTAGTTATGTCCATTTTGTACTTTCAGCTTCTTTGATGGTAACTGACCTTAAAGTAAGCAGTGGTGTGTCGTCGTCCCCCCCCCGCCCCTTCTTAAAGTAGCCATAGTTGGGCTCAACAATTCTGTATAATTTGTATCCAGTTTCCTTCTCCCTCTTGCTTCCAGGAGCAACTAAAGGTGCTGGCTGCCCCCAATAATGCCTCACATGGCACAGACTGGGTTATCATAGGGACTGCCATTTTCCTTTAGTTTCTGCCCATACTACTCAATATGTTTGCTCCAGATCCTTTCAGTTAAATGCTGTCATTACTTGGGACTTGGAAACATGTCTGCTCTCTGAAACAGCATCACCCCTGAAATCCGCATGAGTCCCACGCTTCAGTTATTTTGGGAGTCTTTGAAAATTCGGCTTTGCTCTGATTTAGGCTGGCTGCCAAATCCCTGTAATATTTTATCGGATTTAGAATTTTCTAGACACAAATGGTTTGTGCTTTTATTGTTTTTTTCTTTTTAAGAAAAAGCTCTGTTACGATTCTTTAACAACAGTCAATCTCACAGTATATGTTTGCTGTCTGGGAACTGCAGACAAATGGGGGAAAGGGCCAAGCATCATCAAAGGATCACAGTCTGCTAAGAACATGGGCTAAAAGTAACTTTTATTTTTATTTGGTCTCTAATTCTTTCTTGGATCTCTCATGGAAATACAGCTTGCACTTCAAACTAATGTCAAATTTCTGAAACTAAATAACAGCAATAGAAATCATCAAATGCAATACACTTTGTTATATCTAGCCTGAGAACTCATTACAGTAAAAGCAACGCTAATTAAAGCCACAAGCAATCTGGCTCCAATAATGGTTAAGGCATTTACTGATTTTAACAGAGGAAACATAAAAATCAAGGAATCTTCTAGTCAAGGGTTGGATAACTATAGCACCTTTACAACCTGTGGACTTCAACTCCCAGAATTCAGGAGCCATTCATGCCCAGGAATTCTGGGAGTTGAAGTCCACAGGTTGTAAAGGGGCCATTGTTGCCCACCACTATTCTAATCAGACTTCCAGAGCAGGACATTTTTTTTCCTCTAAAAAAATATTTTTTAAAGATGTGTAGTCTTATAAACGTCTTTTGTTCAATTTTTCACAGAAAAAAGTACCAATTAGATAATGGCAAGAAACTATGATGTTTCAGATTTGATAGTCTTTGTTCGGCTTTCACCATTGTCATGCTGCACATAGCTGGTAGTAGTCATAGTTCCTTTAATAGCCGGTGGGGCAGTGGTGGGTTTCAAAAATTGTTTGAACCTACTCTGTGGGTATGGCCTCCTTTGTGGGAGTGGCTTGCCGCCCATGTGACCAGATGGGAGTGGCTTGCCACCCATGTGACCAGATATGAAGATGCCAATGACACTTGTCAGAACCACCTTAAATTACCTCACACACAGTACTGGCATGCATAAGAATATGATGTAAACTTGATTTTTAAAGGGCATCTTTGGTTTGCGTTAAAACAATTTCAACACACGGAATGATTGCACCACAAACGCAGTAGTCATCCTTACCTTTCACTGAGGCACTGAGTTGTATAAATATGAGCATGATAGTGTAGAATAATCATATCCAAGGACCAGTGGTGGGTTTCAAAAAATTTTGGAACCTCTTCTGTAAGTGTGGCCTGCTTTCCGGGTCCACTTGTGGAACCTCTTCTAACTGGTTCGGTAGATTTGACCAACAGGTTCTACCGAATAGGTGCGAACTGGTAGGAACCCACCTCTGCGGTGGGGGGCACATTTTTCTACATATGGAGAAATTACAGATTCTTAGTATTTAGAATAAAACATGTCCTGATGTTGTTTTGACAGTGAGTGGGAAAAAAGAGGATGCTATCTGCTTCTGTCCTTCCAAATCAATTCTTTGCCCATTCTGGTAATAGCAAAACCTGCAAATAACCCTTTAATAAAGGAAAACTAACCACATTTTGCATCATGTGAAGAACATGTAAGTGCAAGAAGAAACATGATATAAATAGACAACCAGTCACTGTTATTTAAGGCTATAAATTAGGATAGGATTATATTTTTTCTTCTTTACAATTTTCAAGAGAAAAAATCAATTATTAAACATATTTAATACGGATTAACGGAGGTGCAGTAGCGGTTAAGTAGCGGTTAAGTAGTGGTTAAGACCCCAGGCTTGTCAACTGGAAGGTTGGCAGTTTGCGACCCAAGCATCACATGATGGGGCAGGCTCCTGTTCTTACAGCAGCTCCTGCCACCTAGCATTTTGAAAGCATGCAAATCGATAAATAGGTATCACTTTGCTGGGAAGGTAAAATGTTCCATGCTCTTCAGCATGTAGTCATGCTAGCCACATGACCACCGAAGCATCTTTGAACAACACTGGATCCCTTGGCTAGGAAATGGAGATGAGCACTACTGCCCAGAGTAAGACACAACTGGTTGGGGAAATCTATGCCTTTACCTTTACCTTTAGTAAAAATTAAAGTTACAGTAATCAGGTTCAGCTTTCCTCTATATAACATGTTTCCCCGAAAATAAGACAGCGTCTTATTTTCTTTTGACCCCCAGAATAAGCACTTGGCCTTATTTTTGGGGAGGTCTTATTATTTTTGAGTTGTAGGTGGTGGTGAGCATGGTCACGTCATAGATGCTGCTGGGTTGCAGTATTTTTGGTGAGGGCTTATTTTTAAGGGATGACTTATTTTAGTGCATTTGCTCAGAAGTCCGATTAGGCTTATTGTTGTGGCCCAGCAGGAGCCGTTGGAGCTGCCACCAGACTCCGACAGTGAGGGGCCCTATGAGTCAGCTCTGGAGGATGTGGAGGACCCTGGACAGGGTTCCAACTCTGAGCAGGGCGCAAAGAGCTGGTTGGCCACCAGGAGGCACCTGAGCCTTGGACCAGTGGGGAGGAGATAAGGGAGAGTAAGCCAGAGGCCAGTAGTGAGTTGTTCCTGTATGCACGCCAACGAAGAGCTAGTAGGCATCAGGAACAATTACGCAATTACAGGAGGTGATTGTACTCAGCTGGTGGTCATTAGGCTCCTCTCCAGACTATAAAAAGCTACTGGTGCACATGCCCCTCTTTGCAAAAGTCAATGCAGGATTGAATGTCGGAGGACATTTACTGTGAGGTTGGCAGGCTGGATTGCTGCCAAGCCTTATCTGTGTTTATTGCTGCCCAAGTTTGTCTGAGTTGCTGCCAAGGTCCTTATCTGTTTGTTCTGCTTGGCTTTCAGCCACCGAGATTTTGGTGTCTTGCTATTAAAGTACATTGCGGTTAAGCTTGTCTTGGCATTTGTTACTGGATGGAGGAGGGGGTCAGAACACTTATTATCTGGGTCTTATTTTCAGGGAAACAGGGTATAAATTCAAAGTTTTACAACTGTCTAGGTACACAGATTCCTCAGCTGTTCAAACATTCTGATGATACATGGATATATGCATTCATATCTGCAGCAGAAGTTCAGTCCAGAAGTAAGAGGGACATTTTGCAAGGACTATGAGAGTAGAGGTGACACCTGTGAATCCATTTCTGTTTGTGCCATTTCAGTGATTGCAGAAAGTGCCCTAAAAGGGCATACGTTGCAAGAATTGCCTGAATGCTATGGGTTTTCATAATATGTGTGAAGTCATTGCAGGATAGATTTCTTATGGGGATTACCTGCCTTACACATTCCTTGTGCCCCGTTGCCATTAACTTTTGGTAGCAAAACCATTGTGTGGATTCCACATGACATTTATTTACAAGGAAATGCAGGATAGGATTCTCTAAAAATTCCTTCTCCAAGTAATACCATCAAATTACTGTTCATGCTTTTGAACTTCTCAGCAGCTAAAAAATGGGGAAAGAAAGATAAGGAGAAAAATGAAAATGGGGTTCCAAAATGTTCTCATATTTTAAATACTTAAAATATATATATAAGAAATTCTTATTGTAGAACTATGTGTATTCGAGCATTTCCCCTAATTTGTCAGATTAGTGTGATATAATATAGTGTGAATAGATATATTGTGTCTCTTCTTGTTTTTATGACTTTGTAATTACCAAACTAGTACACAGAATTATTCAGCTGAATTCCAGGAATAGCTGTATGAAAAGTAGGCAGAGAAACATTATTTGTATATTGATGTTTTACTAAAATTCATAGAACAGACAGTTTAATAAAATTATAACTTTTTAAAAATATTTCATTTTGCTTGTATGCAATTAATGTAATATACTGGTGCCACAAGCATTCATTTATATTTCTGTTCTTTGCTTTCTGAAACAATTTAGTGCCTCCCTGTTCAAATATTTCTTACATTTTTCTCTTTCTTTTACTATACCAGGTCCAACTCATGTAGCAAAAATAACACACCCAATAACTTTATAAACAGTTGCATTAATTGAAAATGTTATTGTGAACTACACGCACTAAAAACAGTAATATTAACTTAATGAGAAAAGACAAGGCCACATTATTCACTGAAAAATGTGAAAGATTAAAATGAATTCACTCAAGAATGCCTAAGCCCTGGAATCAGCAATATCACCGATCCAAACTAATGTCACCAAGAATAAGTCAATCAAAACTATAAGAAGGAATGAGATGTTGTATGTAAATTATCTATTGAATTATTAGGCTCACACAACACATACACACAAACGTGTGAATACCATATTTATGGAAAGGAAGCAAACAGTATGTGTTGGCTTCATTATCAGTTATGAACATATCCTATATTTATGTCAGAGGTGGGTTCCGCCCGGTACGGTACAGTACGCCAGAAGAGGTAGTGAAAATCTGGCGTACTGGACCGGACTGAACCGGTAGCAGCCTGGCCACGTCCCCATACTGGTGAAAAAAGAATATCCTGCTGTCCAGGAATTGTGCCGTGAGATAAGGGAAGCAGGTCCTGGGAGAGATCTTCCCTCCCCCTTCAGAGAGCCCAGGTGGGGAGGGAGGAGGTGGGCTGGTTTGAACACAGGCGGGCAGGTGGTTTAGTGGCCAGTGCCTCCTTCGCTCATTCAGGTGGGCAGAGAAAGAAGGGAGGTGCACGATAGCCGAGGGCCAAGTCACTGCCTTTTGCCCTTGGGGGCAGGGCAGGGACTGTTTTATCGCATGCCTTCTTCCCTTGTTCAGCTGCTATCACTGGAGTGCCACCAGGACAAGCGGAGTGACCTTCCCCCCTCCAGAGAGCCCATGCTGGGAGAGAGGAGGCAGGCTGGTTTAAATGCGGGTGGACAGTTTAGTGGCCATTGCCTCCTTCACTCGTTCCGGCAGGCGGAGAAAGAAATGAGGCATGCGATAGCCGAGAGCAAGGGCCCTCCCCTTCACCCTTGGTGGTAGATGTGTTATATCGCATGCCTCCTTTCTTTTTCTGCCTGCCCCAATGAGAGAAGGAGGCACTTGCCCCAAATCACCTGCCCGTGTTCAAACCAGCCCACCTCCTCTCTCCCGGCATGGGCTCTTTGGACGAAGAGGTAAGGTCCCTCCCATGACCAGCTTCTTTCTTTCCCTCTTACAGCGTCAATCCATAGGAGGGCACAGACCATTCAGCAGCAGCGGGGAAATTAAGGCTTCTTTGCCAGCCTCCCAGCTGGCAAAATACACATTTTCACAGCAGTGGCTGAAGCACAATCCCAGGCAGCCAATTCTGGCTCTCCCTTCCCCAAGCATGTTCCATTGCTGCTGGTGCCACTTTTGATGTATCTGGTTCAGCAGCAATGGCAAGAAGCAGCTGCCAGAGATGCTTTCAGTGATGGCAAGAGCCCTGCTGCCATGCTGGATTTACCAAAAGCAGTGCCAGCAGCAATGGGACTCGCTTGGGGAAGGGAGAGCCAGAACTGACTGCCATTGATTCTGCTTCTGCTGCAGCCACCAGAGACTCCTTCTTTGCTCTGCTTTGTTTCGGGCTGAGAAGTGATGCCTCTGAGGGGCTGTCCCAGGATGGCACCTGAGGCCACCTTGTCTCCTTCTGCCCTGTGGAAAAAAGAGCAGCTCCACTCTCCCCTCTCACTTTTCTCAGCCTATGTGCTTTTGGGGATGGAAGAATGTGCCCCCTGGCTGCCCCTCCAGGAGGACCACCGTGCATCCTCCGTGGGTGGGAGGTTGAAGGGGCAACTGCAGGTGAAGAGCGGTGAGGGATTTTGGCAGCACGAGAGAAAGACTTCAAAGTCAGTGGAGGTGGTGTGTGCTGGTGTGCTCTGTTTCTACTTTCCCCATGTGGAAAATGCTTTAAACATAAATTTTGCATAACTTTCCCCTGGAGTGGAGAGGGAATGGAGATTTTACAGTATCCTTTCCCTGGAATAGGGAGGAAATGGAGATTTTATGGTATCCTTCCCCTCCCATGGCCACCAAGCCATGGCCACCAAGTCACACCACACCCACCAAGCCATGCCCACAGAGCAAGTAGTAAAACTTTTTGAATTCCACCACTGAACTGGGCCCATTACCCCTTCTCCCACACACATACCATCAATATTTTTCTCTTAGTTTTCTTGTAGTTTTCAGCCTCTCCAAAGTCTTCTGTAATAAATGATGGCTTCAATATTCTTCATAACTCATCCATTTTTTTTCTTAGTCATGTAGTTCTTAAATGTCCTTAGTTTAAAATTCATTCTGCCTCCTTTCCCTTTTATTAGACATATAAGAGTGGGAACAAGACTAAAAATAAAAATTACAAAATCATCCAAGGCTTTTATGAATATTGCTCCAAAGTACTAACAAGATAGAATATTGATGGGCATATGGTACAGCATCATATTTGTAGATGAAGATTCCATATTGTGAAAATCTAAGAAATAAATGTTAAAGAGAACAAGACTTTTGTTTCTTTAATATGTACAACATTTTTGACATGAGTGTTTCCAACACCCACAATGAATAAGAAAGAAGTAATTTACTGTAAAAGGCAGGCAGGCAGGCAGGCAGGCAGGCAGGCAGGCAGGCAGGCAGGCAGGAAGGAAGGAAGGAAGGAAGGAAGGAAGGAAGGAAGGTAGGTAGACACCTTAGAGATGATTTTTTTAAAAAAAGCTCTTAATGAAGACTGGAGAAGAACTTAATTATCTCTGAAATGGCCAAATAATGCACAGTTTCTGAAGAGCTAAAATTCAAAGCTTACAATGAATAGTGAGTAATAATTAAGAGGTGACAATTGGAGAATTGATCATGCTCCATTGTGTGCAAGAAATATGGCGACAAGGGAAAAGTAAAATCCTAATTGATTTTGTAAGTCAAGGTAATAACCATTGCTTTGAAGTCAGAGCCTCACTTTCTTAGAAGATAAAGAAAATCCCTAGTGTGTCATAGTCAAAATGAAAGAGCAACAAAATTATTTGAAGCTTGGGGTGGGGGGATAGATCTATGAGTACTTTTCATGGCTTCATAGCACCAATATATCCAGTTTTCAATTCCAGAAGTAAAGATAACCAAAGCTATAGAAAAGCAATGTAGTTCCAAATCGTTAAGGATCACAGACCTTGACCCTGAAAGGGATAAGGAAAAAGCACCAATATTTCAACATTAAAGCAATTTTGCTCTCAGAATTGGAAAGGATGCACTTTCCACCCTGCTTATGAGCAACAATGTCAGCTGATCAGTGTTTTGAACAGTGAAAACAAGCATTTGAGCAAGAATATATAAAAAGATCCTTCTTTTGTAAAAAAAAAAAAAAAAAAAAACCACCACCAACAACAACCTCAAACAATTTTTCCTTACAGTGCAAGTATTTGGGGAAAAAGATGTTATTTTCTGATATATACTGTATCTCTCCCTCCCTCTCTCTCTCCCTCTCTCTCTCTCTCTCTCTCTCTCTGTGTGTGTGTTTGTGTGTGTGTGTGTGTGTGTGTTACATCAGCACTATGATAAGTTTGCAGATAGATTATGCCTGAGTAATACATTATGCTACATTGTTCAATTTCTAACAATGCCAGTTTGCTAAGTGATCAATTTACAAGTGGGATTAAAAAAAAACATCATTTTTTAAAAAAAACTACAACTTTAAAAAAAACATTCTTGAGAAGACAGATTCAAAGCACACAGCATTTTAGGAGGTCCATGCATTATCATTTTTAAAGTCTTCCTAAAGGATAGCAGGACTGAGACCATATGGATTCATGTTGGGGGGTAGGGAATGCTGGTCCAAAACCTAGGCACAGTAACAGAACAGTCACATCTTTCAGATCATTGTGGAAAACAAGAATCAATAGCAATAATAATACAATAGCAGAGTTGGAAGGGACCTTGGAGGTCTTCTAGTCCAACCCTCTGCCTAGGCAGGAAACCCTATACCATTTCAGACAGAAACGGCAATAGCACTTAGACTTATATACCACTTTATAGTGCTTTACAGCCCTCTCTAAGTGGTTTACAGAGTCAGCATATTGCCCCCAACAATCTGGGTCCTCATTTTACCCACCTCGGAATGATGGAAGGCTGAGTCAACTTTGAGCCTGGTGAGATTAATTTGAACTGTCAAGTTACAGACAGCTGGCAGTCAGCAGAGGTAGCCTGCTGTAGGGCACTCTAACCACTGGGCCACTGTGGCTCATTATCAAATTTACTACTTGGAGCATGTGGACTTCAAGAGGTTAGCTTTTTCAAGGGAATCAAAAAGAGTTAGATGCAACAAGCTATGCTGAAGGCCTGGATCTTGATGACAGCCCAACATTGCTGGACCCATCTCCTGATTTAATTCAAATAATAAATCAAAAAGTTGTTATTTCACAATACCTATTAGCTGTTTCAGCTATTGCAAGGTCCCGAAGGTGCTTTTTCAAGAGGCAACTGGACTTTCTGGATTTTCTTTGAAGACATTTTGTTTCTCACCCAAGAAGCATCCATTCTTGGATGAGAAGCGAAACATCTTCAAAGAAAAACCAGAAAGTCCAGTTGCCTCTTGAAAAAACACCTTTGAGACACCCATGACCTGGATGACTGAGACTCTCCACAGACATTCAGTGAATGTAATATTCCTTAAAAGTAGATTGGTTAATAGTGCTCTTTCTTTTACATCACATTTAGTACTTTGATACATTAGGACTAATCAGAGAATATCCCATTTCTCCTTTATCTTGAGTATCATACAGTTAAACTAATAAGGAAGTTCTGAAGAAGGGGTTATAATCATTCCTCTTGTTTCGTGCTTCAGGAGCCAAAGCTGTCTGAGCAGAAAGCATTATAATATGAATTTCTCACAATAACCACTTATTTTTTCAAAAAAAATTACATTTTAAAATTATTTATATGAAGATTGCACCTTTACAAGAGTATTGCAAGAGAGAGAGAGAAAAATAAGGAAGACTCCAGAGAGTTTATAATTCTTGGTTTCTCTGATGTATAGGTGTAGCTTTAGTTACAAGGAAATACCATGTAATCTGAATAACATGCAATCATATATTTCTACATTTATTCTTAATTAGGTTAAGAGATCCTGATTGTCTCCTCTAGAAACACAAGGACTACAAAGATATAAAAATAAGCTTTACTTGTGGGATTATTTTTCAGTTGTTTCTACCTGTCTAATCCAATTCACCATAAACACAAGACAGATCGGCATCAGAAGGGTGCCATTTTCGGTTCCACCACAAATGCGCGCACAACAAAAGCGCGCCTGACTAAACCGCGGTGACTAAAGCGCGGTGACAAAACCGCGTGACGAATGAGCGACGAATTAGCCCTAAAGCGCGCCGACAAAAGCGCGCCGACAGAAGCGCGCTGTAACGAAACCCTAACCCTAACCCTAACCCTAACCCTAACCCTAACCCTAACCCTAACCCTAACCCTAACCCTAACCCTAACCCTAAACCTTACCTTAAAATAAATCGCGCTGTTGTCGGCGCGCTGTTGTCGGCGCGCTGTTGTCGGCGCACTTTTGTCGGCGTGCTTTTGACATCGCGGTTTTAGCGCCGCGGTGTTGTCGGCGCGCTTATGACATTCACGCTTTTGTCGGGTCATGGCCATTTTCTGCCATGGCATCTGCTCTTTCATATATCATTTCTTTGAAGATAATATTGGCCCTGATCCTGCTGGCCTTTCTTAAGACCTTTAAAACTCAATTCTACTCCATGAGCCTGGGAACCCACATACTGTATATGTCAGAATCTATCTCCTGGGTTATTTTAATGGCTGCTTTATTATTCCTGGATGCTGCGTGGGTTGTTTTGTTTGTTTTTCATGGCATATGTTTTTACTCAATTTGCTATTTTACATTACTTAGGAATTGTGAAATTGGTAGCTACCTAAATTGATTAAGTTAAATTATTTGGAGAACCAAAAAAGAACATTTCTAGATGAAAACTCATTTTTATTCTCTGTACTGATTGGTAGAGTTGACCGTTACACATCTATAATTTTGAATGTGTTCCTCCTGAGATCCATTCATTTATATTTCCTCTTTGCTAACCCACACATAAGGACTTTTAAGACCTTTTTAAATGATAGATCTTTTAGAGCAATGCTTTTGGAATATGCACCATGATTTCTGTTACTTTGATAAGATTATTTTTTCAAGGCTTTAAGATAATTAAGACTTATGTATAGTTCTCTAGTCTCATTGTATGAGTTGTTTCTTAATAGATGCATCAGGGGTGCACTGCACATTCCCTTTAATGTTTCATCTTTTTTCTTTACATTCTGAAAATCAGAGGGAAAAGTAACACATCTTTTCAAGGGATCAATTTTGATCAAAAAGGTAAAAATATTCATCTTAGATAAAGCATCATTAGTCTTCCGTGAGAACTTTTTCAGTGACAATCACAGATAACTTTACCAGAAGTTAAAGGAATCAGTACATTTGAACAATTAAGAATAACTGAACCCTTTTAAAAAAAAATCAGTTGAAATGTCCATATGTACAACAAAGACAACTGGGTAAATATATTTAACACTGAAAAATCACTCAGCCAAATAATTCTGTTCATAAGCATCAAGAAAACTGTGCTGTGATAGCAACTGTTTTAAGAGGAACTTCTGCTTCTTGAGGCTGTCTGACTTGATTGACAAAAATCTCATAAGGAGTGAAAAGATGGCTGTAATGATCACAGAAAGAGATTTAATGTATTCCTCAGTATCTTTACAGCCTTTAAAGTTTTGCATGCACTCTGTTAAGGTTGGGAATTTAAATGTTTTAGCTCATAATCCCATGTATTTAAAATCTCATTGATTTGGATCCAGAAAAGCAATTTAATGAAGTCTGTTCCTGTTGGAAGAAATAAGAATTTTTTATTATTTTTGCTCCTTCAAAAACAAACGGTGGATCCATTAAAGTATGCCCCATGGAACTAACCTATATTAGATGTTTGGAAAATTATCAGATCTGGAGCTGAAAAATAATCTTCATTTTTAGTATCATCCAGAATTGGCTTTCATTCAGAGGTCAACACCACTGCATTATCCAGACAAGGAAATAATTTTTGATACTTTACCAAATGTTTTATGATTACTTTTTATTTAAACAGTGAAGAGGTTACCAAAGAGATATTGATCATTGTTAAGATCTAGATATGTAACCTGGGCTTGCCTCTTTTTACAATTCCAAAGAGGCAAGAAGCTTGAGAATAATTGGTGAGTCTTGATCATGATGTATATACTGTATGTTTTATCAGTGATGGGATTCCAAAAAATTTACTACCGGTTCTGTGGGCATGGCTTGGTGCATGTGGTAGGGGAAGGATACTGTAAAATCTACATTCCCACCCCACTCCAAGGAAGGATACTGCAAAATCCCCATTTCCTCCTGTTCAGTTGGGACTCGGGAAGCAGAGAATAGAAAGTGGCGGGGCCAGTCAGAGGTGGTATTTACTGGTTCTCTGAACTACTCAAAATTTCTGCTACTGGTTCTCCAGAACTGGTCAGAACCTGCTGAATACCACCTCTGATGTATATTGTGTGTGTGTGTGTGTGTGTGTGTGTGTGTGTGTGTGTGTCTGTGTCTGTGTCTGTGTCTGTGTCTGTGTCTGTGTGTGTGGGTGTGTGTATTCCAAACATAGTTAACTTTCACTGGGACTGCCTATATTTCTCCTCTCAAAATAATGTTTTAATGCTGCAATTGTTTTATTCTGTTATTTATGGTTTTGTAAGCCACCCAGAGTCCCTTGGTATAGAACTGAGCAACATATAAATTTAATAAATAAGAAGGTAAAGGTGTCCCCTGTTCAGTCATGTCTGACTCTAGGGGATGGTGCTCAACTCTGCTTCTTAGCTGAGGGAGCCAGTGTTGTTCAAAGACACTTCCATGGTCATGTGGCCGCATGACTACATGCCGAAGCACTCAGAACACTATTTATCTATTTGCATTTGCTTTCAAACTGCTAAGTTGTCAGGACATGGAACAGGAATGGGAGCTTACACCGTCATGTGGTACATGGGTTTCAGATTGCTGATCTTTCTGTTGACAAACCCAACATCTTAACTGCTAGGCCACTGTGCTCCTATTTAATAAATAAGTAATGATATCTGTTAGATCGGGTAAAGGAGGCACACAAAGGCTTCAGTAACAACAGCTCTTTATTGCAAGTCAAGTAAGACCCAGCTGAGGAATGGCCGGGCAGCATCCCCTTTTAAAGGGATCTGTCAGACTTCTTAACCAATGGGATTCAACCGTTGTTCCCACTGGAACAGAGGACCTTGGTGGAAACCTCTGTTAGTCTGTCAGCAGAGGGAGATATCTAACAACCCTCCCCTCTAGGATGGAACAATCTAACTGGTGATGTAGTCATGCAGGTAGGCATGCTTTTGTGTAGCTCTGCCTGACCTGCGCAATTCAGTCTTGGTGTTTCCTTCGAACAAGTCGGACGGACCTGTTGCTTCTGTACACCTACCTGATGGAATCTCCTGGAACTTTTCACAGGGTAGAGCTTCTGGCGTTGACTCGCTCGGAGCTTGCTGTGGGTCTGCATCGAAGTCAGATAAGTCTTACAATATTCTCGGGCTTGGTTTGGTCTTGGAGGGACTGTTATTTTTTGTGAAGTCTCTTTCGGTTTGTGCAGGAGTTACATTTGGTTGTCTAAGCCCCGAGTTGGACATGCGGCTTTGGAGTTGCTCTATAT
The DNA here is from genome assembly GCF_051295495.1 of Thamnophis sirtalis. Taxonomy (NCBI): domain Eukaryota; kingdom Metazoa; phylum Chordata; class Lepidosauria; order Squamata; family Natricidae; genus Thamnophis; species Thamnophis sirtalis. The sequence goes on from NW_028261382.1 coordinate 158,775,355, forward strand.
GCCTTCTCCAATTTCTACCATCCTCAAGTTTTACTGTGTACGATCGAGGGCCAGTAATTCCAATTACAGTTGCAAGAATCCACAATGTTCCCCCAGTGTAGTTGTGTGCATATACCGAGTCTCCTATGGTGAAAGACCTAACTTTGCTTGTGGAGACAGGGGGTGTTGAGGTGGAACAATTTGGATGTAGCTGGTCTAGGTGAGACCTTAGGCAGCGGCCAATGAGGAGTTCAGTGGGGCCTCTTCCAGTGGTAGCACTGGGTGTGATGTGTTGAATGAGTAAGTAGTGATCAATTCATGTTTGCCAATCACTGGGACCCATCCTATTGAGGGCCTCCTTTGCGGATCTTACCATTCATTCCACCTTGCCATTGGAGGCTGGATGGAATGGCGTGACCAGGGCATATCTGATTCCCTGAGGTGCTAGGAAGGTTTTGAATGGCATGGCCGTGAATTGGGGCCCATTGTCTCCGTGCATGGAGAATAGTCTCCATAGTACCTTGATGACCGATTCCGCTATAGTGAAACTCATCAGGACTACTTCTAACAATTTTGAATAAGTGTCCACAACTATGAAGAACGATTGGCCATGGACTGGTCCAGCGAAGTCAATGTGTATTCTGGACCATGGTGCTTGTGCGCGCTCCCACTCCTTGGCGGGTGTTTCTGGGGGAGCCGGTCTGGATGCCTGACATGGCATGCATGTAGCCACCCATTCTTGTATCTCCCTGTCCATGTAAGGCCACCACACATAACTCTTTGCTAGAGACTTCATTCTAACAATCCCAGGATGCCCTACATGTAATGCTTCAAGGACTGCTATGCGCAATTGTTGGGAATGACTACCCTGTCCCCCCACAGCAAACATCCGTTAATAGCCAACAGTTCATCCCATTTGGAAAAATATGTTTTGAATTAGGCCCCAACAGGCCCCTTGGGCCACACCCTCCACACCCAGTTCAAAATTTGTTTTATTATAGGGTCTTTTGTAGAGTGGCGTGCAACTTCACTAGATGAGATGGGTCCGGTTTCCAGGCAATCAATGAGGAGGACCAATGTCTCAGGGGTGGGGTCTGTGAGGATTTCGGACAGTGGGCAGTGGCTTAAGGCATCCGTGTGCCCGGTCAGTGAATGAGGCGGTAGGAATAGGCTGCTAGAAAAATTGTCCACCTCATCATTTAGGGAGATAGTGATACTGGGGTGGAGCGATCTCCAGTCAGTAATCCCAACAATGGCTTGTGGTCTGTGATCAGTTTGAAATCCCGGTTGTAGAGATATTTGTGGAATCTCTTTATTCCAGCTACTGCAGCCAAAGGCTCACGGTCCAGTTGGCTTTAATTCCGTTCTGCGGTGGATAATGTCCTGGAGTAAAATGCAATGGGGGCTTTGGTTCCGTTGGGCATGCGGTGGCTGAGGACAGTGCTGACACCGAAGGGGAAAGCATCACAGGTCAAAACCAAGGGCAGGGTGTGGCTATATTGTACTAGGAATGAATCTTCTGATAAAAGTCTTTTTATAGCGGTGAATGTGATGGCCTCAGTTTTGCCCCAGGACCATTTCACATTCTTGGCTAGGAGGCAATATAGTGACTCAGCAATGGTAGCTTTCTGTTTGAGAAATACGCTGTAGAAATTAAGGAGCCTGAGGAATGCCTGCAGTTTGGTCTGATTGCGAGTTGTGGGGCCTTCCTTAATGGCTTTAATTTTTTTGTGAGGTTGGCTGGATCCCAGACACATCAATCATATACCCTAGGAATTTGACTTTTTGTAAATTTATTTGACATTTTTCTTTTTTGAGGCAAAGGCCCTTGTCTCTGATTCTAGCCAAAACTGTTTGTACACGTCTCGAACACTTCCCGGCCACAGTAACCAAGGAACAAGTTCTTTTTTCGAGCTTCTGGAATCCCCGTGAGATCGTTCGCTTCCAGGAAACACTTGAATCGTAGCATGTACGATTCCCGTGTTCGGTAGCTGGATTGTACGGAGTTGGTGGGGCATGCATAGCCATTCTGGTTCTCTCTGGTTGTTCCGCGATGGCTTGCTCGATGCCTCACGGAATGCTCCAGGCTTAATGTACTTGCAAGGCTTCATTTGCTCTCTTCGTTTGCCTAGTTGCCTTCCAATCCCATCCTTGTCGCCAGTGTTAGATCGGGTAAAGGAGGCACACAAAGGTTTTAGTAACAACAGCTCTTTGTTGCAAGTCAAGTAACATCCGGCTGAGGAATGGTCGGGCAGCATCCCCTTTTAAAGGGATCTGTCAGACCTCTTGACCAATGGGATTCAACCTTTGTTCCCACCAAAACAGAGGACCTTGGTGGAAACCTCTGTCAGTCTGTCAGCAGGGGGGGATATCTAACAGTATCCAGCAAGGCTATAAAGAATTGTTTTACAAAATATAATGTTCATTGTTTATAGTGGGATTCTGGTTCTTTCATTGCAATCCATATCCCATAGTATTTTTGTGTGGGGAAAAAATATCTTCAAGTGACTGAACACATTCAGCAGTGGTAGTTGCTTGCTACTAAAAGAACCACAGAATAAAAAAATTCAAAACCATTGATAAGTCTTCCATCATTTGTACTGTAGTCATCAATCCTGTTTTTTCATCTTCACTAGCTCCTCAAGTAGACATGACAGGGACCTACAGTATAACTGATCTTTACAGTATCTTAAAATTATCTTATCCATCATTTAGTTACTTGTATTATTAAGTGAAGATGTAGCATTGCCAGCACGTGCCATAATTTCCATGCTCGGGTGTATACATTATTTTATTGCTATGTTATTTAGGAAGAGAGAGAGAGAGAGAGAGAGAGAGAGAGAGAGAGAGAGAGAGAGAGAGAGAGAGAGAGAGAGAGAGAGAGAGAGAGAGAGAGAGAGATAAGGAGGAGAAACCTGTGGCTTAATGGTTAACACATCTGCCTAAAATGTAATACAGCACAGGTTCTAATCCCAGTAACGGTATGGCTAGCTGATGAGAGCTAAATAGCTTAAAATAGATCTATACTAGTCTCCCTTTATTTATTTATCAGCACAAATACAACATACATATACATATTCATATTCATATACATATACATATACATATACATATACATATACATATACATATACATATACATATACATATACATATACATATACATATACATATACATATACATATACATATACATATACATATACATATACATATACATATACATATACATATACATATACATATGTATATACACATATAATAACCACTTTAAAATATATGTGATCCTACTTGTCAGATGTGGGGTGAAAAATATGCCAATGCAAAATGTTCTTGGTAATAGCTTTCTTTACAGTTGCTCTGATTAGCATTTTTAGCATCGCTGGTGGGAAAATCACACACGCCCACATATTCCCATACAATAATTTTCCCCTCCTACTGCTGTTTTCCTTTGCATTTCCAAAGCTGTCAAGGCTATTCAAAAATAATAGGTCTTGATAACTCTAGGGTTAAGAATAATACATCTTGACAGCTTTGTAAATCCATGCTGGGCAGTTTGCAACAATCCAAACACCAGAGTCTAATGCCAGAGCTTTACGCAAAATAAGGCTTTGTCTTTATCATTCTATAGTGCAATTGGTTCAGACCGTTTAGGCCCTCTCTTACCTGATAGTATTCAGTTAATTGCTCCAATCTCTGGACACAGTTTGATGTTGAATAAAATAATATTCCATTTAACAAAAAATGTTTATAAAATGTATATAAAAAGCCAAGAAAGAAAACCCCTTCTATCATATGAATGTAATGTTGGAAAAAATGTTGGGTTCAGTTCCAAGTGCGGAAAAAGACACTGGAAATATGGAGACTGCTTGGAAAGATGTTTTCTGCCAGAAAAGGGCAGAGATGCTAAAAGTCACTGGTTTTATGCCCTCTCTGGACTATGAACTTGAGCTTGTATTCTGATTGATTGTCAGACTCCCATGGGGCCATGCAGGGGCAATTCTGTAGGCTGTGTTTTGAGTCCAAGTTTGGTTGAGCATTGCTTCTTTTCAGGTGTCACGTGATGAGTTTCTGTTGCTAGAATGAGTCCCATTATATCTTTTATGTTGTAGATGAACTGGCTCAGGCCTTAATGGCCCATTGACAAAGGTGGGGTGCTATTAAGAGTGAGTCAGTTTCCTGCCTAAAAACATGTTTCTCTGGTTTCTACTTCTCTTTTAGGAGAAATATTCTGCCTTTTTAATATATCCTAAAATATTTCATTTTTCTAGGAAAGGGGTGGGTTTTAACATCCAACGTAATGTACCAGTTATTGTTATAAGTTTTATGGATTTCCATAAGATCCAATATATTTTCTTAGGATTAACAATGAACATATCTTTTTTTGTTGTCAATCATATTAGTCTTTTTCTTTTTTTAAAAATACAAACTGGTCTGCCATGTTGCTTTTCCTCTGCTGGCTGGGGAATCTAGGGAGTTGAAGTCCACAAGTCTTCAAGTTGCCAAGGTTGAGAAACACAGTAGTAACACCTTAAAATATTGGTGTTCTGTTGCAGTACATTTTAAAACTATTTTGTAGGCTGCAGGTAGATTGATTTTGCTATGAGAAATGTGCTTTCTTCTCAGAAGTTTTCAGTGGACTTTAAAAATATAATTCATGAGTAATATATGAACTTTTACTCTTTAATGATTAAAAATATCTTCCTAGTCAAGCTTGTACACATACATTTCATAAACTACTCACTTAGCCAACACACCCACACCCACCCACCCACCCCACACACACACTGTGCCAGGTCCAAAGAAAAGAGAATAATCACTATCTTATTTTCAAGAAAATCTCTGGTTATGTTTTTCCTCTAACTCCTAAAACTTTAATAATTAAAAACAGGAAAGAAAGTGGTAAATGAAATAAAGTCCATGGAACTTCCTGGTCCTAATCACATTGAAGCACATAGCTAAAGATATTAGCAACTTCCTCTATTCTTCCTGTGATGTAAAGAGCTAAACAAATCTTACAAGAGATAAATAGCATCAATCTTTATTTTACAAAAGAGAAAGAGAATAAACATTCCATCTTATCTTTGAATAGTTCTATGTAAAATTATCAGTAGTGGAAGGCATAAAACATATCAGACAGCATCTCAAAAGAATCTTTTGAGATGAAATTTGTTGGCCTATAAGCTAAAAAAATACCCTCACAATAATACAATTCACATGGGAAAATAAACACCAGAGACAATATATTAAACACACAATCTAAACAAAAGCAATTGCACACAATAGTTCCATCTAAACTTGTTACCTATCTTTTTTTTTAGCATGAGCTGTTGCCTGAAGCTAATGTTCCTGTCTTGCTTTTCTAAACTTTTCCTTAGTTTCTTGTTGATTTCCCCACATTTTCAGGGCCTCGGGAACTTTATTCCTTAGTTTAGGAACTCATCTTTTTGCTTCTCACTGTAGTCTCGGAGGACTGCCTGCAGTTTCCATAAGAACAACATATTTTCTACCCAGATAGAAAGGAATAATGAGGTGCCCAGCTTGAAACAGAGGAATGGCTATACCGGAGATATTTGTGAATGCAAGGTGACATTACCTCAGTCTGCTTTTTAGTTCTTATTCTCATAGCGCTCTTTTCCCCCCATCCTGCCATTTCACTATATTGCTTTATAACCTTTAGGGACAAAAATCAATTCTACCATGTAATTATAATTAGTTTTCATTTGCTTTAGCTAATCCAGTCCTAAACATTGAATTAGCTGATAAGAACAGAATCTCTTTGCCTCTCAACTTTCCTAAAATTAATATTTTTTTTATTTGGACCAACTTTATTTCAGAGCCAAACAAAATAACACAAAAAAGCATACTCTCCTATTTCTAAAGCAGTTGTAAAACAAATGATGAAGGAAGGCATAAAGCCTCTAAAACTAAAGCCATATCTAATTAATTTATATTTCTGAGATAAAAGAAAATTTTATATGAATTAGTGAAACTGACTCTTCTCCTTCTCTGGTTTTTACCCAGGTGCTTCTTGGGCTCATCCACGTGTCCACAACAATGTCCATGTGTTTGTTTGTTTGTTTGTTTGTTCGTTCGTTCGTTCGTTCGTTCGGTCGGTCGGTCGGTCGGTCGGTCGGTCGGTCGGTCGGATGGATGGATGGATGGATGGATGGATGGATTTGATTTGACTTGACTTGATTTATACAGGCAGTCCACAGATTAAGATTGTCTGACTTAAAGATAACCCATACTTATGAAACAACTTGAGCTGTCAAACCATGGAAGCCATGCAGTGTTTTCATGATCTGCTAAACCCATGAGTTTTTAAATATAAAGGCTGTTTTCAGGGATTTATGAAAAAAAATGCATCAGCAGTTTGTCAACTCAAAGAATGTAAATGCAATCTACCATCTTCAGTAATTCATAAGTAAGTAAAACAATCCATTTGTAAGTGCAATCTTTCTTACTTACATAAGTTAAAGGCAGTTAGGAATGGAATTTGTTCTTAACCTAAAAACTGCCTAAAAACAACAACTGGGTGACTCACATCAGCAAGAATACCCAGAACCATGATTCACAAAACCATAATACCAAAACAAAACCCAGCACCTCAGTCCTCTTGGGAGCACCCCAATCCCCTTGGGGTGGTCCATAACCAACTCCAGATATTCTTTCTCTATCCTAGTGTCAGGGTAAAAATGCAAAGTCTTGATGGTTTCTTTGGGTACGTGTTTATATGACAAGGTGATAAATGGGCAATTGCAGATTGTCACAGCTCATTTCAGCAAAATGCAGCTAAAAGACAGAATCTGCACTGTGACATCATGTCCTCAGGAACAGGTCAGAATGACAACTATGCTGGAACAAAATAATTGTGCAAATGAACCTTCTGAAATAATAAATTAAAAAAATGTGACTTGTTCCCTATTTACAGAGTGTAGTTGTCAGTAACTTATTTGTTTATTTATTTTTTAAAAACTCATACTCTACTTATTCACGATGGGCCTGCAACAGTTAAACACAGAAAGGCCACAGAGACCTTAATCAAAATAACAACAGCAACACTTCTTAGAGAAGTTGCCATGGTTCCATGAGTGGTGCTGACCCAAGCAACACATACACAAATGAGAGTTTATTAGACAAAGGAATTGCTTTGAGTATAAAAGAAAATCTACCTATCACGGCCTTATTTACAGAATTATTATCTATGTTATATCTATTAGTTTTATGGATTATTTTAAACTCTATTCTATTTTCTTTATTGGACTTTATTCTAACTTCTATTTCTATCTTATCTTTTACATGACTTATTTCTCTTATTCTATAGCTTTAACTCAAATCTAACTTCTTATATTCTATCTTTATCCCTTAATTTTATCTACAGAACTTTCATTTCTTTTTCTGACTAGGACAATTTTCCATCCTATCATCCATTTCTTCTGTGATTATCTTAGGGGGCGGACTCTGGTATTAGTTGGCTTGACTGGGTTGGCTTTCAGCAGTATTTGATGTTGCCACTAGTGTCAGATTTTCTTGGCTTTGTGAAACCTCTTCCATCCCAATTTACTAGCTCTCCACTACTTCAGATGATGGGGAAAACCAATGAAGTATCAGTTGAGGAGAAAATAGTGAAGTGCTAATGAGTGACAGTGAAAATAGATAGAGGATAAAAGAGATTTTAATAAATTTAAATGACTTAAAATCTACATGATTTTATGGATTATATCCCAGGGTATCAAAGGAACAAAGAGGGGGTGATTCAAAATTATTTGTGGTCATCTTGCAGAAGTCCTTGAGTGGTCCCAAAAAAATTGGAGGAGAGCAACTGCCATTCCCTTCTTCAAAAAGGAGAAGAAGGAGAATCTATGAAAATACACACCAATCAACTTGAGATCTGTACTGGGCAAAATATTCAAAGAGATTATTGTGGTACAGTATATTTGTGAGCCATTGTATAAACTTACTACAATTAGAAGGAGTTTGCATGGACTTATCATAAACCACATTAGACTAACTATCTCCTTTAATAAGCTAGTAATAGTAACTTAAAGGTTTTGTAGTTAAAGGGAATTCATAGATATATTGTACCTGGCCTTCAGCAAAGTTTTCAATAGAGTGCTTCATGACATTATCATTTATAAAACTACAATGCATGCTAGATGATACTACCATTTAATGCACTCAGAATTGGCTGAATTAATTATTCCATTTCAATTTGGAAGAAAATATTAAGTGTAGTGTCAAAGAGTTTTCTCCTGCCTCATGTGGCTCAACGTGGTTATCGGTGACTTGATGAAGGAGTTGGGACAATAGTTATGAAGTTTGAAAATGTCAGAAAATTCTACAGCTTTGTAGGAAAAGTATAAAGTACAAATATAGATGAAAAAGACCTGACTTGGCAGTAGTATGTGAAAAAGCGATCTTGGATTCAAGTGAAATAAGTTTCAGCTGTGCGACGCAGCTGCTAAAAAAAGGAAATACTGTTTTGTGGTGCACTAACAGGGTCATAAAATCCAGATCACAGTAGCAATTGTTCTATTTAACTCAGTCCTGGCCAGACCCCATCTGGAGTGCAGTGTTCAGCTCTGGCATTTTGTTTCAAATTAGAGAAATTCAGGAGAATCTTGCCAAGATATTAGAGGGTCTGAAAACCATATGTTGAAATGATTGGGATATGTTTAGGCTAAAAGAGAAACAAAATAATTGAGAAAGTATATGATAAGTAATCTTCAAATATTTGAAAGGTTGACATACAGAGGAGGGAGTAGACTTAAAACTACTTCAGGGATGTGTCAGGCTAACTATTAGAAGAAACTTACTGTAAAATTTATAATCAGTGGAACAGACTGCCTTATGAAGTGGTGAATTCTTCTTTTCAAAGAGCTTCCAATAAAGATTGGGCAGATGTTGGAAATACAGTAGTGGGTCCTTCACTGAGGAAGCAGTTGGACTAGCTGATCTAGTTGACTTTGGTTCCTTCCACCTCTATGATTCTGTGCTCCTGGTTGCAGCCAGCAGAGTGCAGCTTTCATTAGACTAAAGTGATTCAATATTCCTTCGTTATAGTTTCTAAGTTCTAGGAAAATGTATGATCTATCAAAGAGCTAGAATAATGAAATCCTACATAAGCTTATTTGGAAGAATGAGCCATTGAGTTCATTTTGCCTTAGTGATAAGTAGGTATGGTCTTAGAAGAGAAGTATGAAAGGTATTTCTTACATATCTCTATGGGAGAAAATCTAAACATATATTACTGCATCTGATTCAGGCTACTCAGCATGATTCAGTATTCTAAATCATTGTTCCAATGTTAAACATTTGCAGAAGTTTCCACGGCTTGTTGAATTAAACACCATTTTAAAATGGATAAGTACACCATTCAGCTAGTGGTATTCAAACAGAATTTACCCACGAAGATGTGAAATCTCAAAGCAGTTGTGAACTTTGGTTTTCTTTCTATTAAAAATCAACACATTCTTGACCAAACACAGGAATCTAAATAAAAATCTTAAATAGGCATTTTCCTGCAGTATTTTGGGAGCTTATGAATCAAAAATCATTGAGAGTTTTTTCTTATAACCGTCAAACAAAGGACTGTCAATCAAAGTTTGAATTTGGTAGATAAACCTTAGCTAATGTGAAGTCTGTGCAGAGCTTTTATTATGCCTCTCAGACAATATTAAGGACACAATCTACACTCAGAATGAAATCTCAGAATGACAATAAAGTGAAATTCTAGTTACATTTAAGCATGTTGAAGCAGAAGCAGCACATGTATAACCTAGTTAAAACACTGCATTTATTCGGAGATGCATATTGAAACTTACATTTTTAATGCAACAATTTCAACCTATGTTTATTCAATTCTTTTCTTGTCAGAGTGACCATGATACCATGCAGAAAGAGAAAATTTATTCCTTATTTCCCCTCATGCAATAAGTACTGGTGACTAAACTAGATTGATGGCTAGATTAACAAATTTATCTTTGCCCAATCATGTTCTGGGGTTTCTTGCCTATGGGAATGAAGAATAGCAAATGAATAGAAAACAAGTATATATAGTGTCAAACCCTGCTTTTCTTCAGAGTGGTCAAAAGTCATGAGATAAGAAGAATGGAAAATTAGAAAACAGATATTGTCAAAATATCTTATTTTCTACCTTGTGAAGGGGCTGTTAGAAAATTTGAGCCATAGTGGCTCAGTGGTTAGAATGCAGTACTGCATTCTAATTCTGCTGACCATCAGCAGTTCGATTCTCACTTGCTCAAAGTTGACTCAGCCTTCCATCCTTCCAAGGTTGGTAAAATGAGTATTCAGAATCTTCAGACAAATGCTGATTCTGTAAACCACTTAGAGAGAGCTGTAAAGCACTATGAAGTGGTATATAAGTCTAAGTGCTATTGCTATATTCATAGAGGGGGGAAATCATTCATTCAGAAAATTAAAAAAAAACTTAGGTATTTAGTTCTTTATGCTTTTCCTTTTTCTTCTCAGAGCCTATCAAGAGGTTATGATAAATGTGTTATTGCCACACACATGTGCACACACACCACTCTCATAAATGTCTTAAGAAGTAATCAAGATCTAGTGTACAGGAAATCAATCAGGTATCTTCCCATTATCTTGGATTAGAGTTTCCAAAATATCTGGAGTGACAGATGGTTGTTTACCTCAATTTCATCAATGTTTTAATTTTAATTTTTCCTAAGAATGCCGAAAAAAGAAAAGTAGGGAAAATTGTAAGAAATATCATTTTTGAAAAATGCCATTGTACAGTTGATAGAGTTTAGCATTTAGTAGACCAACAAATATATTGTATTATTCCACAGGAAATCAATCAAGTCCTAGTACTCATATTCAAAACCGCTTAATTTCATCCATTGTCAAGCAAGTAACAAATGTTTGTTTTTGCAATCTATTTGAAGAACATAACTTTTAGTTAATAATGCATTTACTAATTGAATTTAAGACAGTTTTTCCCAAAAATCTATACTCTTTCAAAACATGGAAATTGACTGGATCACAGAAATAAATTAATTGGGCCTCTCTTCTTGTAAAGATATTTTTCCTCCAATATTGGAAAATTACATTTCTTGTTACACAGTGGACTGAAGATCCAGTGCTACCTGAGACTTATGAAAATGTTGCTTATGGCTTACAATTATATTGATTTTTATGGAAATTGCTATGCAAAATGCAAGACTTCTCTACATGTATGAGATGTCTCTATACATCTGTGTGTTTGCATAAAAATATTTATGTATGTGCGTTTTAATACTTTCATTTTGTATATAAAATGCAATTTCATGTTCTCTCCCCCTCCCCCCTGACTCTCTGTAGATACAGAACATAGAGAAAATACATAAGTAATTGGGCATAGGTTGACTATGAATAGCTTGTCTCAGTATCTTGCGGTTGTTGCCAGGTAGAATTGTCTTAGACTAGCTTGGAGACAAACTAGTGTGAGCAAAAGACAATAAGAGCCAAGGTGGTGCAGTGGTTAAATGCAGCACTGCAGGCTACTTCAGCTGACTGCAGTTCTGCAGTTCGGCTGTTCAAATCTCACCGGCTCAGGGTTGACTCAGCCTTCCATCCTTCTGAGGTGGGTAAAATGAGGACCCGGATTGTTGTTGGGGGCAATATGCTGACTCTGTAAACCGCTTAGAGAGGGCTGAAAGCCCTATGAAGCGGTATATAAGTCTAACTGCTATTGCTATTGCTAATAGCAGCTTAAAGATATAGTACAGGTATCCCTTTCATATTGCTTCATTGATGACTTGATGATGCTTTGTAAATTAGTGGGAAAATGGTCTAAGTCACAAGCATGACTTCTCTGATTTTCTTATTTCATCATTTGATCCTAAACAGAAACATGTTTAACATTTTTTTATAAAAAGTATTTAGAAATGCCAAAGAATTGCTTTCCAATGGTACTAATAACCATGTGTTGCTATGTTGTTATGTTTCTAAGAAGCTTCTCTTTATGATAGTTTATTTGAATCAAGCAAGTACAAATAAGATAGGTTTCTTTTTTTAAAAAAAATCTTAGACATTTTGATTTTTTAAAAAACAGGCAAATATTACCATGAAGTCTCAGCAGTGAGGACAATATGAGAAACAATCAACTGAATTTTAAACAAGTGTCACTGTAGTTCAGGGCTTCCAAGTTTCATATCAACTTTTTGTAAAAAAAATATTTCTTATTATTTTACAGAGCCTGGATCAAACTAAAAAAAAAGTGCTCTTTTATCAAATTTCAAATTTGATTTAAAGGTTACTATTTATTTAGTAATCATAACCTGGGTGTGTTTGTTTCTTTCAATAACTACCATAATTAATTTGCAGCTGCTCCTTCCTTTTAAACGTAGTTATTTATCTGCGATTGAAATACCACAAGATGTTTACTTCCTCATAATGAAACCTCATGTTTCTTTAAATGAGTTTTACCGATAAAAGAGGATGTCATGTCATCCTATTGAGTGTAAAGGGAAATAAAAATTCATAACAACTGATTGCCCTGTTTAACCAGAGATCCCAATGCCCTTTCAGATATTCATAAAGATCTTAAAAATGTCCTTCTGGATTCCTGTTGTCTCCTTTGTATTTATACACCCTTCCAGTCTTCAGGAAAATTATCAAACAAAAGGAACTTTTGCAAGGATATGTTACTGACTCTTGTTACCTAAAGGAATTCTCAATTCCTATGAAGTAATTATTGAAATGTTGAATGTATGTGAAGAGAAGAATGAAAAATTACAAAAATAATTAATTTGCTTTTTTTTTTTTAAGTGAGTGAGGATTTTCAAATTCTCACTTTATCAGATCATGAAGGAAATATTACAAAGGCTGATAGTAGAACAGGCCTAAATGGCATATTGTAGCATTATAAAAATGGGTGACATGGCCTTACCAAAGCATAGCCAAGATGATAAATCCCCAAACACCAAACTATCTGAAGTAAAATTCACGAGAGTTCTTTTTCCAGTCCTTTATACTCTTCCTTCCTGGGAAGCTTTCTAGAGTATTTGTTTTCCTTCTTCAAATATAATTCCAGCTTGTCAAATTTATTTCTAAAAATGCCTATTCTGAGACTTTAATGCATATAAAAATAATTCTAGAAGCAGCAAATTTAGCCAGCAATACAGCATAGCATCAGCATCATTAAAATTGTGTTAACACCATCCATTTGCTGTAAAAGTTTCAGTCTGGAGCCTCTTTGAAGTTTCTGTTTAAGGCTTAGTAAAGATTAATAGTCTGTGACTGATGATAGTCTTACTAAGTTCCTGTTTCTAAAGGCCACAGCTCCATCTGAGAAGGGTAAGACCCATGTTGTAATAAAGAAAGAATTCATCTAGTTAGGTTATTTCACAGTGGCTATTTAGGAACTTATATAAAAGAAAATCATGTAATGAAGAACTGATTTATGTCACAGAAATTGAAAGATATATTAGAGAATCTTCTAAGATTGATGATACCCCACTGGAAGCCATACTTATATCTCATGGCAAGAATTATATAGCAACATTCATGTGTTATTTATTATTTATGCCTACCTTTTTTAACCAACTTGACAGTTTCCAATAATTAAATATTATTTTTTGTATATACATGTAATATAAAAGTACTGTACATGTATGGATACATGTACAGAAGTACACATATACAATAGTCATTGGGTTAGTTTGTGACACAGAGAAGAGTTACTGTTATGTCCAGCATATACCTTTTATATACTACTGTTGCTCTCTAGTCCCATCTAGTGGCTGGATAGACAAATGCCAAGTATATTGTTTGGAGTTGATGCCACCTCATTACCCATCAGTCCGCACTCTCAAACCAAGTGCATGCTGGGAAACCAGACTCCATTTCCTTTAGCATTTGGAGAAGGAAGAAGCACGAAGAAGAATCCATCTGAATCTGTGACACATGGTCATCCAAGGACAAACCCACATTCCACACACAGAGCATAACTTGTGAGATTTAAATTGGTTGTATTTATTAATAGTTATGATCAGCAGTAAATCAATATTGTCTAACTTGTATTTGGCTTTCATTGTATGTATTTCTATTTCCCCAGTTTTACCATATCCTGTTCTTTCAATAACACATTCAGATCTGCCATTGTTTTCTGAACCATTTCTGATTTGGTAGATCTACCTGTAAAGGGACAATATGCATATGTGGAAAAAAAAACTAAAGGGGAACTGTTGTGGCTCAGCAGGAGCCGTTGGAGCTGCCGATGGACTCTGATAGCGAGGACCCCTATGAGTCTGTTATGGAAGATGTGGAGAACCCTGGGCAGGTTCAGACTCAGAGCAGGGACCAGAGAGGCTGGCCACCAGGAGGCGCGTGAGGCATGGAGCGGTGTGGAAGATCAAAGAGAGTTTGTCCCTGATGCCAAGCAATGGAGGGTGGAGAAACGGAGGCAGCAGTTATGGAGACAGACTCATAAGAGATAATCAAGCCCAGGTGGTTGTGGCTTGGCCCCTCCCAAGAGAGTATATAAGAAGAGACTTTAGGAGGACTCCTTTTGCAGGACAAAACCGCTCGTACTAATCTGGAGAACTCCTTGTCTGGTCTGCCTTGTGTTCCCGTGTCTGTTGGAGTCTGGATTGCTGCCAATGCCTTGCCAGTGAGTTGTGTCTGGGCTTTCAGCCAACAGGATTATAATTGGTGTGAATAAAGAGTGGCAAACAGCTGAGCCTGTGTCTGCGTTCATTACCGGACGGAGGGGGGCCAGAACAGGGAACAATTCATAGATATACATAAAAAATAGAAATAGAAAATGCAAAATTATCCAGTATGATTTAATAATATACTTTAGGGTTAAAACAAATATGTTGTTTTGGCAACAGCACCAAAACAATAGGAAGATGTGTAATATACTCCCAAGTATAATCTATTCTTTGTATTAGGCAGCTTTTGGCTGGTTTGCATTTTCTTATACTTTGATTTTAGGGTTATAGAAAAAGCAGCAAATGAGCACATAATATGCAAGCAAAAATTGTACAGCTAACTAGACCTCAAAACTGTTATTATATGGTTAAATGTGCAACTACGTTCTGTAACACAATTTGTGGCAATCTATTCTGCAAAGATTGCAAAGTATAGCCAAATTCCATTAGATTGTAACCTAAACAAAAATTATTGGGAGAACATGAGTAGGTAACTGCTGCTGATTGTAATTATTGAACCAGTTTCTATTCCCTGCACTTCAGAAGTATATGTTAGAGATGCTCCTTCAGTTTTGGATTCATGAAATCCCCAATATAACTTTGCACATGACATAGCTTGATGCCAAAGGATTCTTCAAAAGAGCATCATGGGAATATGTGTTTTTCTCTTCAGTTTTAGTACATAGCTTGCAGCAAAGTCAGAACAATAGAGAATGTCTTCCACCAGGAACAAGTGAAGCTGAAGGTATTTTGTAATATAAGCATTCATTCTAGAAGCTTTCAGCAGCTTCTAAGAAATCGTTATTTCTTGTACTCACCGCATTTCTTGTACTCACAGTCATTTTTCCCTAGCCCATTTGGTGATTTATTCTTCATTTCTACCTTGGGAAGAGAAGGAAGAAGAAATATTTCCCTGTTTGTCTACAAGTCTTTGGAAACTCCCATAACTGTATGCAAATTGTATGCAAATCTGTGTGTCTCATTGATTCTTCCCTTGTGTTTTTTTCTCCTCGCTTTTTAAGTAAAAATCCTACCGTCAGAATCCACGAAATAACAAGGGAAAACATTAGCCCTGTATGAAGTGGCCTACACTTTGTCTCAACTATAACTTTGGAGTCATGGAGGCAATTTAATGAGCAACTTCAAGGCATATCAGGAATGCAGTTCACCTCAGTGGGGCACTTTTGCTGCCTTCCTTAGGAGCATAAAAATACTGAGGTAATAGGTCTCATTAGCCAACCATCTAGCAGGTGCAGCAAATTTTTCTTTATTTTTTTTAGTTTTCCAGTATTATGGCTTTTCCATTAAAAATCCTATAAGAATAATGCAAAGGTAGAAAAGAGACGGTGTATATGTCAGACAGTAAGGCAGTCTATATTATTTTAACTGTTGAATATACTTCAAATATATTCTCTGTGTGTGTGTGTGTGTGTAAATAGATAGATAGATACATACTGGATAGATACATATTGGATAGATAGATAGATAGATGATAGATAGATAGATAGATAGATAGATAGATAGATAGATAGATAGATAGATGATTGATAGATAGATAGATAGATAGATAGATAGATAGATAGATAGATAGATAGATAGATAGATAGATAGTATTCAGCCGGTTCACACTGGTTCGGGCGAACCAGTTGTTAAATTACCCACCTACTCACCCGCTATCAAAGTGGATCCTGGGCACTGCGCTGCAATGGAGAAATAGGCAATGGAGCCACTGGTGTGAGGGAAGGAGGGAAGGTCACTTTCCTTCCTTCTTCTCCCTTCTCCTCCTTCTTCCTTTGTGCCGGCTGCTCTGTTGCCCATTTCTCCATTGCAGTTCAGCACAGCACCCACGACTCAGTTTGGAAGCGAGGGGAGTAATTTAACAACCAGTTTGCCCAGGATCAGGTTGTCTATCATGGGAAGCTCATCCTGTGTATGCAGCAGAGCTGGAAGACAGGGATGGGCCACGCCTCCCATGACAGACAACCTGACTCTGGGCGAACCAGTTGTTAAATTATTTGAATCCCAAGAGAGAGTGGGGAGAGAGTGGGAGAGACGGAGAGAGAGAGAGAGTGGGAGAGAGAGAGATGAAGAAAGCAATTAACTACAACAGAAATACAATACCACCGAATAGGGAGAAATAAAAGTATTTAGGCACCGATATTCTTCCTTTACTTTTTTAAAATAGTAGTGCAATGTAAGACTAAAAACTGCTGCAAGTACATTTTTGACTTTATAGTTAAAGCAAAACAAAACTTTCAATTCACCAGCAAGAAAACATTCTCTTGCATTGGTAATGAAAAGGAGTGATAAGTAAGGAGTCTCAAGCTGATTTAATGTAGTTATACACCATATATCTATTACATATGGGAAATAAATCATTTTCATTTACATTCGTAGTATTTTGGCTGACAATCTTCCATTGCTTAGGAGGTTTCCAAGGGCTGAAGTTTCTGGCACTCATTCTTAGGGCTTATGTCTCCTGCCAGGTCGGTCCCTTATGAGTAGAGGCCACCAACAATTTATGGAGGGGAGGAACAGATGATGTCATCCTTTACTTGCCCCTAGCCCTCTGGGAATTTGACATCTGTATTTTCTGTTCTCTCCTGAAAGGGGCATTTTCAAAGAATGGGGGCACAGCTCCTCAAGCGTTGCCCAATGTTTATGTAGTGCTAGATTTGCTGATGTTTCTGTGCTTTATGGACGCTTTCTGACTGTCTCTAAAATGTATGCTGCTATTGTATACTTTAGGGCAGTGTTTCTCAACCTTGGTGACTTTAAATCTTGTGGACTTCAATTCCCAGAATTCCCCAGCTGGCTGTGCTGGCTGGGGGATTCTGGGAGTTGAAGTCCACAGGACTTAAAGTCACCAAGGTTGAGAAACACTGCTTTAGGGATTGTAGACTGAAATCATCCCTCCCATTCCAATCCTTTGTCATTTACCTATACACAGATACATACATCAGAGAATTCAGCTACACATTTGGCTCTCATACTTCAGAGCCACCGGCTATTCTCTGCAAGTTAATATTTTTTCTGTTAATTAACTTCCTCATTATGTAAACTCTGTAGGAAGTACTGTAATTATTTTTGACATGAAGAACATTCCCCATTATTGCTATAAAAGTAATAATTTAACCTATTTAAGATGCAAATCTCTATATACCTGGGAGCAAATCCTATTGAACTTGGGTGAATTTTGTTCCGGGTAAACATTAGGAGGCATGCACTAATATGTGTGTCTAAATAAAAGAATCCAGTTCAAGGATTGAAATCTTAAAATATGTACAATGTGGTAATGATCAGGATGTCATTATTTCCTTTGAGTTAATTCATAAATCTAATGAGGATTTTCAATTGCCCAATTGTTATTTATGGAACCTGATTCAATATAAACTCTGTAAGGTATTTTGTTGGTACACTTCACAAATTTCAAATGTAGACACAAGACAGTGCCAGAGAGTCCCCAACAATTTAGAGTAAGTTTTCAAGAGAAAAGTGGAGTTTAGTGGGCAGGGGAAGGAGTCATCTCTCGTCTACTCTCCATCTGGAGTTGGGATAACATCAGGTTGAGAAACATCAGGGCCCCAGAATACATACATCTTCTGAACTTCTTTTTATGAAGCTTGCAAGGACATCCTGAAATGGTTTCTGAAAACTAATGACAAAATTTTGACAGAAGAAACATTCAAAAATGTAGCATAGGCCCTACAATAACATTCACCAGTGGGAATTCCCTAGTGGGTGTGCTTATTGGGATCTTCTGGGAGTTGAAATCAACATATCTTAAAAGTTCCAGACTGCAGACCTGCAAACTCAGAGTTGGGTAAGTTTAAAGGCAGCTTTGGCAAAAGGGCAGGTGTAGAGGTTGGAGAAAAACATGGAGGGAGATGGCAACTATCACAGGATGATGACAAAGAGGAGCTTATAGAGCAGGGCTGTCAACTCCTGGATGCGCCACATGTTGGCCACACTCAGTTTAGCAAAGGGGATGGGAAAGTCTTGATACATCACGTGATGCCACCTTGACAACTTGAGTTTGACACCCCTATGTGTTTGTGAAATGTTGTCACCCTATATGATGACGTGAGTTTGACACCCCCAAGGAAGAGCCTGGAATTGCCCTGTCCAGGCCTCTATAATAAATTCTCCCATTCTCCTATGCTGTCCAGTGGGAACCCAGCTCATTTTGTCAGATACAGAATAGAGCAGGTTCCTCATATTGGAAATCTTTATTGGAAGAAAAGGGTCCAAAGACTTCCAAGAGGGCAATTGCCTTTATGCCAACAGATGCCTATTGAGTCTATTTGTACAAAAAGAGGATAACTAGCTTCAATTTGCTGCAGCCGACCCCATTTTCTTTCTTAGTTTGATTTTTTTAATGAAATTACTTTTGAGTTATTGGTTTGGACTTCTGAACTCCAAAGAATCTTTTTTTGTTTTCAACTTCTGACCCTGAATGCTTAAGAGTTTGGTAAAAAATAAATTACATTAGGTTTTCAACATCTTTGGAGAGTCCAGTGTTTGTTTTCTATTATTCACAAGTCAACTCCCGACCTCTCTGTCTACAAGGGAGTTTGCAACACACCCAATAATGGAACAAGCTTTGTGGGTGCTTCAAAATGTCATCCAATTGAGTCAAAACATTTATTTTTGGAGATATTCTTTTCTTGGTCATTGAAAAATGGATAGCATTTTCTAGAATATGTCACTCAGCACTGCTTATCATATTTTCAATTGACTATAGTAAATGATATCACAATTTATAATTGGCTATCATCAGCTATCCAGAAAGCATTATCTTCTGCTGAATTTAGTACACTTCATTGATGTCATTATGGAGCCAAATACGATTGTTTGTGTCCAATCATCTATTCTTTCTAAGATCCCTGAAAGGCTCCAATCACTTTAATTAAGGAAAATGAATTTAAATGTAATCAATTAAGATTGTTAACCTCAATAATATAAATCAATAGGATCGTTATATAGATAAAACTTGCATCGCTTTTCATGAGGAACTATATGTGCACACATTCTATTTTCTACTGACAAATGCAAGCAAAACTATTGAGTATCAGGGTTTATCATATTTATCATCTCACAAATGTGATTCTAGAAGTTGTACATTGAAACAAAATAATTAAACAAGTCTTCAATAACCAGTAAACATATACTAACATAAATATAAATATAACTATAGGAGAATGCAATACAGCCATTTTGCAGCTCTTTATTTTTACAGAATCCCCATTCCTCCTGGGCAAACCATGTTTTAAGAGACTTCCTGAAGGTCCATAAATTGGGACTAATATCACCCTTCTTCCTGATGGTGGATACCATGACCGAAAAAGCTCATCTCATAGGTCCCTTCAGATGGAACTCCTTAGCAGATGGGACCTTTCTGCCAGATCTAATGCGGCAGTTAGATGTAATCAGAGAGAGGTGGTCCTTCATGTAACCTGCTTTATGTCATGTAGGGTTTTAAAGGGCACAAAACAATATGTCCAGAAAAGATGGAGGAACAACACAATATCTTAAAGACTTCTCTTTAATGCTGAAAGAATCAAACAACAGGTTATCCCACAACAGCCTTAGCTAACCAGGAGGGGCATGGATCTAATGAATAAGTAATCACCACTGCCACAAATGCCTCCAACAATGGTGTCTAGAACCTTATTTCCAATGCTACCAATCTGAAAACCAACCAGGTCATTGCCTGCAGCTGACAAAGCAGTGGCAAACCCAATCTTGGCAAGCTTCCTCTAAAGAATGTCCAGTAAAGTTCTCACTATAAAGAAGATTCCTTGCAGCCAACAGCCCTAAAGGAATCCAACATACACAACTCAACTGATATGGCTTTGGGTTCAACTCAGGGCAGTCTACTCCTTTGCCAAAGGAGATTGAAAAAGGCCAGGTAAATACCAGTAACTTTTGACGCTGTTGAAGGTAGAATGAAACAATTGTCTCCACAGCAAGCCTGCATTGTATTTTGAAAGAAGAGAGGAGGAAAGCAATAATTCCCTACCTGCAAATAACAATGAACTGAAAAGTTGGAAACATTAGGCAATTAAAAATAATGCTTAACCAACTAATATAATGCTAAGCTCATTTAATCCTCCTGCTTTTGATTCTCAGCAGCAGCTGTTGTGTTCCCATCAGTTAGACACATTCAATTTAAATCAATAGAATGAAAGATAGAGTGTAGGTGGTATATACTTCCACAGTGCATTAGCAGCTTACTCAAATGCTTGTGGATTCGTATGATTCATCCTTTCGTGACTGCATAATCATTCTGGAAGGAGTTGAAAACAATCTGCGGTATTACTGATCAGGCTGATCTGAATAATGGTCTGCAAGCAAAATGGCTCTATCACAAACAGAAGAACAGAAGGACTTAAAAAAGAAAAGTCATCCCTAGCATTGATTTAAAACAAGCACACATGCATACACAAACATGCAAAAGCCTTTATGTAAGAAAATGAAAGAATTGTTTTTTGAGTTTCAGAGTTCTTATAAAGATATAAGTGAAACACAAAAGATGCACTTGTGTTGTCAGCAGCTTTCATAACTGACGGTAATACTTAATTCTAAGCGTTAGTATTATACACAAACAAGATTCTGTACATGCAGTTCAACGTAAACCTAAATAACTTCATAGGTTAGATACTGCTTAATGATGATCACTTACTCTCATTTAAATTTCTTGTCAATGCTATGAACTATGTAACTATATTCTTTCGGAACTATCTTGTCTAACAAGATTTTTTCATAATTTCTTATCAACCTATTTGTTTATTTAATCCATTTCGCATAATTGCTGAGTGCGTGTCAGATCACTAACAAATAGTAGCAAATCAACTAAAAAGACACACTATAAAACAAAGTATAAAAACACCTAAAACAACAGTATGTAGCACATAGATGCCAGGGGAGGGGGAAACACCCAGATTTGGAAGGGCCTAAAACCTTTTTCTTCTCAAAGTTGAGGGGAAAAACAAGTCTTTGATACCCAAACCTGTGGAGGTTTTCAGTCATCCAAGTCACGGTTGTCCCAAAAGTGTTTTTTCAAAAGGCAACTGGACTATGTTTTTCCTTGGAGATGTTTTGCTTCTCACCCAAGAAGCTTCCTCAGCTCAGTTCAGAGAAGGGGATGAGAAGGGGAATGTCTTCAAGGAAAAGCAAAGAAAGTCCAGTTGCCTTTTGAAAAAGCACCTTTGGGACAACCATGACCTGGATGACTGAAAATCTCCCTAGTCATGTCTCTGATACCTTTAGAAAGGTAAACAAGCCAAGGGCCAACTGGATCTCAAGGCAGTAGGTGCTTAAAAGCACCAATAATAATAGCTCTTTTAATCAATTATTCTAACAATAATAAACATATAAGTTTATGAACAATAGATCCTTATGAGCATCAAGATTATATGAAATATTACATAAAGGAGAAATAGAAATAGTAGTTCTACAGCAATAATGAGAAACTGTTATTTTCCATTGAAAAATGGGCACAAAGCTGGACAGGAAAGCCTCTTCATATTATGTTTGGCTTTACTAATTCATGTATTGATTGTCTAGTGCATTTACCTGGGAGTAAATCCCATTAAATTCTGAGCTTCTATTTAGATATAGATAGGATTAAATAGTGTTCTCTGATACCACTCTTACCGTAGATTCCTCAACCAAAAGAATAAGACATTTGAATTCTTATCATTTCAGATTAAAAACAGGTTTATGGTTCTGCAAGTCATTATTATTTCTCTCAATATTTCATATAGTATCGCACTCAGAATCTAGACATAAAACACATTCATTTCAACGTGAGCAGGTTTGAAAATATCACTAGTCGTTTTAAGCACACACCTCTTGATAACTCTCAGACCAGTTAACTAGAAATATGTTACATAATTTTTAAAATAGCTTTGAAAGACACTGTCATTATTCTATTTTTTCTGTTTTCTAATTCTGTGTTTTAAATACATAAGTTATGTGAAGATTCTCAAGTGAGCTTGACTCATGTAGCTTAAAGGTAAAGGTAAAGGTTTCCCTTGCACATATGTGCTAGTTGTTCCTGACTCTAGGGGGCAATTCTCATCTTTGTTTCATAGCCAAAGAGTGAATGCTGTCTAAAGTCATCTCCGTAGTCATGTGGCCGTTATGGCTAAACGCCGAAGGCTCACAGAATGCTGTTACCTTCCCACCAAAGGTGGTTCCTATTTTTCTACTTGCATTTTTGCATGCTTTCGAACTGCTAGGTTGGCTGAAGCTGGGACAAGTAACGGGAGCTCACTCTGTTATGTGAACTAGGGATTCAAACTGCCAAACTTTCTGATCAACAAGCTCAGCGCCTTAGCCACTGAGCCACCGTGTCCACTGAGCCACTGAGCTACCTATTGCTTTCATAGAGGCATTTATGAACTTCTCTTTGCACCACTGTGAAAGTGGCTTGCCACTGAGGTGTTCATTTCCACCCCCCAACTCCTACTCTTAACCTCTGGCTTTGGAATTTTAGATGCTTGTCCTCATTTTTTAACCTGGACCAACACTTTTCAGCTTTTTTCAGCTTAGTCAACAGTTACAGGCTGTCATGAATCCTAACATGAATCAATCTGTGGTTTGACCTTTAAATATCATAAATTATCACAAGTCCACTGTCCTCAACTTTCAGAACATGGGAGTTTCAGGAATCTCAGCATATTCATGAAAACACCAAATACCTTCTAAATATCATTACATATCAGTCGGTTCTGAATTAGACGTTGATAACTTTCAAATATTACCCTTTTATTTTGTTTACCATTTATCAGTGAAGAGCAATTAAGGTCTAGCTGACAAGAAATGCAGTTAGTTATATTTTCAGACAATTAGCATGCAGAAGAATTCTCATTTTATGTATTATCCAAGGAACGATGCCCCCAAGGGGGAAAAAATAACCACCTTGCAAGTAATCAGTGGGAAGCTGACAAAGTAACTGACAGAAATAATTTTAAGACTTTCAGGGGATACCTTTGGGCTATCACATGCCAGTGCCTTTGAATTTATAAGATACATCCTGATGTTCATCTTTATGTCAGTTGGATGTATGTATTACATTTGATATTCAACATTGCTTTCAATATTAAAATTAATTGTACAGATAACTTTAGTTTAATAAAAATCCTTTTCTATCTTGCGTAAGACCTGCAAATGTATTTTTATATTCAAACAGCTGAAAAACTAAAAAAAAATCCAAATTTTATTGTTTTGAGATACGTAATATGATAGTAATGTACGAGGAGCCTCAATGACATTTGTTTTATAACTTTAATCCTTTTTAATCTTATAAGACGATTTTGAAGAATATGGAAATAAAATAGATAAGACAACATCATTCTTGACTACACAAAAAGAAATCCTGCACAGATTTTACCTTTGAGTATTAAGCCATTTCCTAAATAAGATTGTTATATGTTCTAATCATGAAAACCATCAGCATTGTTTCCCCAAAATGTCTCTTTTAGTAACAACAACATAATATCTTTGAGAAGCTTATGGGGAATTAAATGTGTTAACTGGCAATATTAAATTGCAAAAGGGAGAATCAGAAGCTTTGACATTTGCTATATATTTGCTATAAACATGCATTGTTAACAAAACAGTATTCAAACCATCACTTCACCCTTTTCTATATCTAAGTTCCATTTTCTATTCCGTGTTCACTTTGTGCCATGATACATGTAACAGGGGTTATGTGTGTCAGCAGGCACAATATATTGATAAATCAGTACTTGAAACCATCCCTCTTAACAATTAAACAGAGTAGACTATGCAATTTGAAGTAGGGCTTTAGGGCCTTTGTCTATCAATAATGAAAAAAAACGAGGCTAATAAAATTAAAAATTGTTATTACTGTTATATTCTTCTTTCTTCAGGAGAATTCATCATGGCACATAAGTGGTTCCAATGTTCAAGTACTTACATGCTGATATTCAGGAAACATTTTTTATATTTATCATATCATTGTTCTGAATTGCAAGTGTTTCAGGATGAGAGTGGAATGTATTTGCATAAGCAAGCATTTATTTACAGATTGGCACAATCAA
Organism: Thamnophis sirtalis; assembly: GCF_051295495.1. Lineage (NCBI taxonomy): Eukaryota > Metazoa > Chordata > Lepidosauria > Squamata > Natricidae > Thamnophis > Thamnophis sirtalis. The sequence goes on from NW_028261382.1 coordinate 158,800,082, forward strand.
TAAAACATGTGGGAAAGATATTTGCTCTTTTAAGTACTGTTACATATACTGTATTTTATAATAAATAATTAAGTATGTACTTGGAAAAAGCTAAAAGTAGTCATCAAAAATAAAGGATGTAATGTGTGTGAATAGATTTCTACTTATATAACTTTTTCAACCTCTCTTTGGTCTATAAATTCTGTAATGCAATATATCCTCAACATCTCCAGAATGTATTTCAAAGGTATATAGGTGTATATGCTTTGTAGATTTTATTTTATTATTCTTCCTTTGGATTACACTAAGAAACTTTCTATGAAAATTAACTGCAAAGGAACATTGTGAATTTAAATAACTTTTCATACTCAGATTATTCTCATTACATGGTTTTTAAGTGATACACTTATGATACAGTTTATGCGAAGCATGAGAAATTGGGAAATCCAGGCAATTCAAATGAATATAAAAGTTTATTTTAAACTTAAGCTCTCTACAAGAATCTGAACTACTAACGGTCAAAGCAAATTGTGGTAGATAAGAGTCAATAAAATTCAAAATGGGCTGGACTTAATCTCTTGTAGATGCATAGGGGCTCAAGATTGATGACACATTTTGCCCTTCTCTCAGGCTCAGCCTGGACCTCACCCAGTTTAGTAATGCACCTAAATGGAAATAATGCAATTAGATTATGTGAAGCACATAATACATTTAACTTTTAATATTATATTTCATTTAGTGAAATCTTGTGATAATTCTAATAATAACATGTGTTCTAAGGCAAATCCAATAATAATTAGCCTTCAACAATAAAGAAAAAAGCCTATTTTTAAAATTAGACTTATAATATATGTTGTTTTTCCTTGAACAGCTTATTATGATTTCCTTATTATTCCATTCTATTTTATCACTACAACAGAGGTGGGTTCCTACCAGTTCACACCTATTCGGTAGAACCGGTTCGTCAAATCTACCAAACCGATTAGAAGAGGTTCCAGTGGACCCGGAAAGCAGGCCACACCTACAGAAGAGGTTCCAAAATTTTTTGAAACCCACCACTGGTCCTTGGATATGATTATTCTACACTATCATGCTCATATTTATAAAACTCAGTGCCTCTGTGAAAGGTAAGGATGACTACTGCATTTGTGGTGCAATCAGAACATTGTGTGTGTTGAAGTTGTTTTAACGCAAACCAAACCAAAGATGCCTTTTAAAAAACAAGTTTACATCATATTCTTATGCATGCCAGTGCTGTGTGTGAGGTAATTTAAGGTGGTTCTGACAAGTGTCATCGGCATCTTCATATCCGGTCACATGGGCGGCAAGCCACTCCCATCTGGTCACATGGGCGGCAAGCCGCTCCCACAAAGGAGGCCACACCCACAGAGTAGGTTCGAACAATTTTTGAAACCCACCACTGCACTACAACCAGAAAATGTCAAGATGGAGGGAATGACCCAATCTTTTTCTACAGCAATGTGATGTAGGAAGGATTTTGATCATACACCCATGCTATCTAGTATTACTTTTTTGGCTTACTCCAAGACTTACTTTGACTTACTCCAATGGGTTATACATCAGTATTAGCCCATGTTTTCTCTGCATTTTACTAAGGTTAGTAGAATACAGTTTTGAAACAGTGGATATAAATCAGACTGTACCCAAAGATGCATTTATGTTCATCTGATGAGATTCTCCCAATTTCTTCAAAATTATTCCTTATCCTCTACATCATCAAAAGAGTATTATTAGTATTCTAGTGGCAATGCTATATGGACTAGATTCCCTTGAAATATAAAACTTACTTATAAAGAAAATAAAGGCAAGGGATGGTGACAATATATTAGTTAACTCTTCTGGTTTTTTTTTTCTTTTCATTAAAAAAAAACCAGCACTTCAAAGATGGTTCTGACCTTTAGCTCATTACTCTTGATCTGTCTTTTGTCAAATCTGTTGTTATATACAGACTCTGGAAAATTTAAGTGATCTACATGTGTGTGCATGTATCTTTTTTTTGTAAGATGTTAAAATGTATTGATTTGAATTTGTGAAATATTTTTTTTGTGTGCAACCCTTATATAATGCTTTAATAATTTAAAAACTTCTCCTTCCCAAAATACTACTGTTTCACACTCACATTCAGGCACATACATATCCTTAGTGTTTAAAGGTTAAGTTCATTCCAAATTTCAGTTCAAGCCAACCTGTTCAAGCCTCCTAGGGGAATGAGAAGCACAATTATCCTTTGTGTTTTGCACATCTCGAAAATTCAAGAAACATTACCAGATAAGTATAACAGTTGACGTTTTAAGCAAAAGTATTTTTTTTAAAAAAAAGAACAGGAGGCATTTATCAATTGCAGTCAAAAATACATATTTATGTTCACATTTTAATTTGGCTTCTTTAAAGCAAAAACATATACAGAAAGTGAATAGAACAGATTTGTTTAAAATGTGACAATTAAATAAATCTGTCCATCTTTAATACAGACAGACACTAGCTTGATATTTCAAAGTATGTAATCCTCCCAAAGCTATGATGACTTTCATTCAAAACACTGAAGTAAGTAGACATCTTCTATAGGGTAGGTTAAATAGGGGCATCCGTTAGGTAGCACACATCATTTCAAAACATCTGAGTTCTTTGATAATGATTGTGAACATGCTTTTATTGAATACAAAGTCTACAGAACCAAGCCTTCCCATGGCGATAGCCCTGAAGTAGTTCAGACAAGAAGTACATCCAGAACTCCTAGCTCTATCACTATTGTAAGGTTACGTTAACTGAATCCTGCAGAGCTGAGAGTATTTCTTCACTTCTTTCTTTTTACTCTCCAGTATGGTCCCATCTGAAGCGCTTCCCATGAACCTTCCACCTACTGTTGGCTGAAATAACTTTTACATGCCCGTTGTCCTGCCTATGAGTCTCCCTTCTGTCTCCCAAGGTCATTCCTACATACCATTTCAGAATGCTTATCAGAAAACCAGTTCACAATGCTATTGGTTTCTTGAGAAAAAAAAAACCTTTTAGACATCACATTGGCATACAGGTTCTGCAGCAATGAAGGTAGCGAAACAGTATTGAACCACTGAGGAAGTGGATCTTGGCAAAGAGCAGCTAACAAACACGGTCTTGCCAGAAGTTACCATCAAAGACATTATCAGAGATCCTGCTAATACATTAAGCCCTGCAGTAATGGATAGTAGATGAGATGGGATATATAAATCATTACTGCGATTACAATTTAGGCTGCTCCAAAGATTTTGTGGTTGTTGCTAATATAGATTTTATTGCTGCATTTTATTTCACCCTCAAAAACTGAAATGATCTGCAGTGAGTGGTGCCAAAGAAACTACATGCCAAAAAACAGAAAAGTGATTCCACACTCTTCACCCTAGATGAGATACATCATGATAACTGTTACAACATTTGTTAAAGTGAGAAATGAGATGTTCCTGCCATATATTCTAGGTGACAAGAAGTATGCTAGCTACGTTATTAACACAGTAGAGAGGGTTCAGATTAAAAAGTAACTTTCAATTCAGCCCAGGGTTGCAATTAATCTCTATGTGATCAAATATCTATGACTGGAGCATTAACTCCATCTGGGTGATGGCACTTCCAGTGACTAATCATGAACATTGTACTTTTTCTGCCATCTGTGAAATGTTGAAATCAGGTAATGATGGAAGGAAAAGCATCAGCCTTTGCTATTTTGGGTGCTATTGACTGCACACAGAGAAGATGAATATTGACCGTATGAAGAGGAAAAAGCAAACATTTCAAATATGGAATTAATATTTTAAAACATAGGTCTCTACCAAATCATACTGTATTACTTAAAACAGTGGCAAGGGGAGCAGAAATAAAGAGGTATGGTATAACTTTCAGTGGGATATCTATGCTCTGGATTATTAAATTAACTGTTTCAGAAGGACAGCAATGGAAGAGTCCCAAATGCTTCTCCAAAAACTGTCCTAGCAAGTTTCCTCTCCTGAAGGACAGAAAAGCGTGTGCATGCATGTTTGTATAAGTCTGTCTGTGCATGTGTTTGTATGCATGTTATCTCACATTCCTATGTTCTCCTCGCTAAACTAATTATAAATCCAATCAGCATACAAATCAGGAAGGGAAGAAACACAGTCTTGCCTATTAGCAATGTCTAGTAGCAATCTGTCTTTTGGAAGTTTGGCTGGAGAGAAACATCGTTGTAAGTGTGCTGGAAAAAATGATTGTGTGGTCCTCAATTCCTGACCTAAGAAGGAAGAAGAGGGTGAAATTGTTGAAGGGGGTTTACCTAGCAGAGTGACGGTGAACCCATCACTCTGCTAGGTAAACCAAGTGCTGATAAGATCACACAGAAACATCGAAAAAGCAGAAAACATCCAGAAAAGCTGAACTAGTGCACATGTCTGCCCAATGATTAGCTGACCAGCACGCATGCACTGACCAGTTTTTGACACTGCCACGTGCACAAAGGGATTGCAGTCCAGAGAAACCGAACTTCTGGGTTCCGGTGCACATACGCACCCGATAATCAGCTGCCCGGTGCACATGTGCCCACTGGTTTTCAGCACTGCCATGCATGCAGACAGCTCATCGTCATGCACATATGTGCACCAGAAACCAGGCGACATGATTTTGCATGCCACTTTAGGCACACGTGCCATAGGTTCACCATCACACACCTACCAGAAGGAACCAACATGTATTCTATCTAAAATCCAAAGCAGATGAGGAAGGAGAGAGGCAACTGGATGAAGATGTGTGCCTGGAGGCTTTAGAGAAGGTGAAGAGCTGGAAAGACAATCCAGAGGGAGATGTATCACAAAAGGTCTATGCAGAGGGATGGCTGTAAAGGTCCAAAAAAAAAACAAGGTGAAAGGCATGGAGTCCACTCCAAACTAATTCAGCAGACCCCTTTCCTATCTCTGCTTTAGTCAACATGTGGAGAGAGAAAAGGAAAGAAGTAGGGGGAGTTGGAAATTTAGCAATGAATTAGGCAGTTTTCTAAATAGCCCTAGGAGACAGCCTATGAGAAAGCTAGCGCTGAGAAAATTGGGACATGCTATTGTAAAGAGAAGTCACTAATTGCTGTAATTAATTGCATATAATAAGTACCCACAATCATACTGTCATGTTGAAGTAGAAAATTCAAAGAAGTGTCTTTTCTAGCATATACTGTAAATAGCACTCTTATAAATGCTTCTTACAGCTGGACCACATACAAGTTTAATTTATGAACAAAGGAGAGGTTATGGTTTCCCCATGTATATTGACATATGCATGACCAGACTTTAATCCTGCACTGAGTATCTGGGCCATTTAGAAATTGCTGAACAACATCTCCATGCAATTCCAGTTAGCACGGCCAATGGCAGAGATACTGTGAGTTTTAATGAAATTTTTTGGATGATCATAGGAGCTCTACTGCGGCTATAATCTTCTGCAGAATAAGATTTAGCAAATCATGTGAGACACAGCTTTGAGTACCAAACACCTTATTGCTCACTGATTCTTAGGAAAATGTCCAATGTTTGAAATGGCATCGGTTATCTAGAAAATTAAATTTGTCATCTATATCTGTGAAAATAGAAATAATCCTAACCACTAGAATGTTTTTAAAAGGCAATCTTTTAATACTGTGTGGAATACATGTTCGACCAAAGAAACTAAACATGTTTAAAAAAGATACTGACTAGCCTGGATTGAAATACTTTGGAGAATACCACTAGACATTCAGCACAACGCTTGGATTTTAATTCTAAGTTTAAAATAAAAGAATCTGATTCTCTATCAAAAAGCCGCCATTCCTTACTTTTAAATACCCTTGTGGTATGACATTATTTGAATATTCCTTAGCTCAACCAGGTTTTAAAAAGTAAATTAATTCCCCTGACCTTATCTACAGGATATTCTTTGGCTTATATTATACTCAGACATAACCTTTTGACCAAGAAATCAATGAATATGTATGAAATGTATTTTTACTAGGTAGTAAATGGGTGAAAAAAGAAAGTCAATGTCTTCAAACGTTTATTTAAAAAAACTTTATAATCAAAGTTTCTTGGTTTAACTTCAGTTAATGTAAACCATTTCTAAATTATAAATATCATTCTGCCCACCAATTCTGCTCCAAATTCCTCAATTTAATAGTCCCCAATTCAAATGGCTCATGGCCTCCCTTTGGTGCCATGGTGGCACATTGGCTAGAATACAGTGCTGCAGGCTAACTCACTGCTCATTGCCAGGAGTTTTATTCTGAGTGGCTCGGGGTTGACTCAGCCTTCCATCTTTCCAAGGTCAGTAAAATGAGGACCCAGATTTTTGAGGGCAATATGCTGACTCTAAGCTGCTTAGAGAGAGGGCTGTAAAGCACTAAGTGCTATTGCTGTTGTTTCTAAAATTTAGGTAGCCATACTAACAGCTCCAAAGCTTTATTTTTTTTCCATATGGAAGAAAAAGAGTTGGCTCTGCCCTTCCAAGACTTGGTGGTCAAGGTGATTTTGTACCTTAGTTTTCCTTGGCTTACACTTTCTCAGACAGAATAGGCATGCAATTTCGGGATCTTCCTGGACAAAAATCTATTGTTTGAAAAACAATGACAATAAAAGCTAGGAGGACATGTATATATCTTGTACACCAATTTAACACTTTTCTGGACTGACAACCCATCTAGTCATTCTTGCATCTTAACATTTCATGTTTGAATTATTATGTGCTTTCCACATTGCTAATTTCCAGATTACTGCCCTTAGAAATTTCAGTGAGTCCAAATTGCTCTGCTGAGGTTTATCTTAGTACACCAGGGGTGGGTTTCTCGCCCCGTTCCAACCGGTTCGGTTGGAACGGGGCTGGCGGCGTCCTCGTGCACGTGCGCGGTGCACGCATGTGTACTAGCATCTGCGCGACGCTCCAGCTGCTCCTGGACGGTCGTGCAGGCGCTGTATGCGTCCTGCGCATGTGTGGAAGTGCAGAACTCGTCAAAACCGGGTAAGGACCGCGGGCAAGCGGGCGCACCCTTCGCCATTCCCGGAACTTACTTCCGGGTTCGGTGACCAACCGGTTCGCAGGGACCACCGTGAACTGTTTGAAACCCACCCCTGTAGTACACCCATCTGCTGTCTCTATGTCATGAGCTGCACATACTATCAGTTTTCAGGTGTAATTCAAGATGCTAGTTGTTATCTATTAAAAAGTTCCTTCATGGATCAGAGCCTGGTTATTTATGGGACAATGTTTTTTTTTCAATGTTTCTGCCTATTCTTTAAGAACTGGCAGTCCCCAGGGCCTATTGAAAACAATGCCATTTTGTGAGACATTGGAAGCATGCTTTCTTCATCACCACCTCTGTGCACTGCAATAACATTCTTTGCAATGTCCATCTGACCTTGCTGGCTTCTGGGAACATATTAAAGGAGTGTCACAGAGAAGAAGGGGTTGACTTATTCTCCAAAGCACCAGAGGGCAGGACAAGTAATGGGTGGAAGCTTGTTAAAAAAAGACCCAAACCTAGAAGTAAGGAGAAATGTTCTGACAGTGAGAATAATTAATCAATGGAATAGTTTGCCTTCTGGCATGTGGGTGCTCACTGGAGGTTTTCAAAAATACATTGAACAATCATTTGACTGAGGTAGTATGAGGCTTCTGTCATGAGCAGGGGATTAGATAGAAGACTTCTGAGGTCCCTTCCAGCCAGTGGTGGGATTCAAAAAAAAATTATTACCAGTTCTGTGGGCGTGGCATGGCTTGGTGGGCATGGCTTGGTGGGTATGGCAGTGGAAGGATACTGTAAAATTTCTATTCCCACCCCTCTCCAGGGGAAGGTTACTACAAAATCCTCATTTCCTCCCGATCAGCTGGGACGTGGGAGGCAGAGAATAGATTGGGGGGGGGCAGTCAGAGGTGGTATTTACCGGTTCTCTGAACTACTCAAAATTTCCACTACTGGTTCTCCAGAACTGCTCAGAACCTGCTGAATACCACCTCTGCTTCCAGCCCTATGATTCTGTGTTATGTGACTTAATTTTGTCTGTTAGGCCTTAGCCTAAGAGCAATTTGTAAAGCTGCTTGAATTAGTACATATTTTTTGTGTAGGTCAGTGCAATATAATCACATTTATTCTGGCTGATATGCAGCTGTAACACCAGCCTGTCTGTCACTGACATCAAGAAGGTTATTTGTTAGTGAACTAGAGCAAGCATGGTGCTACCAACCTCTCTGTTGAGTAGGCATTTATTTTGCTCTTTTGTCTTCCTAGCAAATCAATGTGTGCATGTCTTGGCATATTTAAGGCAAGACTGTTAATTCTTGTTCTTACTCACTCAGGTTCTGACAAGAGCTAAGAGCATGCTTCTATCAGTCAATAGTGGGTTTCGGCTCCCGTTGCAACCAGTATGCTGCAATGGGAGCTGGGCATGCACCACAGGCACATGTGCTGCACACGCATGCACACCCACCGCCTGCAATGCTCCAGCTGCTCAGCGGAATCTATTGCAGGTGCCGTATGATGCGTGTGTTTGCACAGATGGCCCGTTTCCTTCAAATACAGGTAAGGAACAAGGGTGGGCGGCCCTTCCAAAGCACTGCTCTGGTATGGCGGCTGCTGCTTCCGGCAGGCATCGGTGCACATGTACTGGGGCATGCTGCCTGCAACCCACCACTGCCTTCAGTCTAAAATCACCGATTGAGCTCCTTGTCAGTAAAAACTTTAAACTTTAAACTTTAATGGAATTTGTATGCCGCCCACTCCCTAGGGACTCTGGGCGGCTCACAGCAAGTAAAAGCATTTAAAACATTTAAAATTACAGAATTCTGTTGTGACTCAGCAGTTCTGCTGTGAGTTTTTTTCGGGATACAAGATTTAGTATGCAGCTGGGGCTTGTGGGAGGAAGTTTGGAGATAAAAGGACGGATGCTGCCACGCCCCAGTCGCTGGAGTCAACATCATTCCTTCGAGTGTTCCTTGTTTGGACAACATTGCTTAATGATTAATCGTGATTTATGCTTGTTACACTTGGATAAGTGCTTTGGTGTTTCATGTAAACCTGATCCGTGAAGACTGTGGAAGAACTGCAGTGCTTGTGAGAGTCTTTTGTTTTGCATTCTTATCAGAGACTTGTATTTATGTTATTTTTGGGCTCAAAGCCAGTTTGAACTGAGAACTGATAAAGAAAGACTTCCTTTTAAGTTGCCTGCCTGTGTTTGTTAACGAGCTGTGAAGGCGGGGACAGAACAGATTGACTCCAGCCAGACAAGCCTTAATCTCAGCAATTACGGAGCAGCTCATGGCTGAAAATAGATTAATAGCGTAGCAAATAGCAATGTTATCGGACCAAATTCAACAGTTGCAGAGAGCTGCAACCCCCACTCCCCCAGCCAAGGAGGAAGTGCCCAGTAGCCATGCCCAATAAATATGATGGGAGTCTGGCTATGTTTGCCGTGTTTCTGGGACAATGCCAGCTGTTCCTGAGCCTGAGAGCGGAGGACTTTCCCACTGACCAGACAAAGGTAGGATTCATTATCAGTTTGCTCTCAGCCACTCCCTTGTTAGTGCAGCAGAGCCCTTTGTTGGATGACTTCCAGGGCTTCTGCCTGCATTTCAAATGGATGTTTGAAGATCCAATCAAAGGGGAAACAGCTGCCAGAAGTTTGAAATCACTGCAGCAGGGGACTGGGTCATTGCAGGAATATGTGTCTGAATTCAGGCTACGTAGCCAGGAATCCACATGGAATGAACCAGCGCTAATGGACACATTCCAAGATGGATTGTCTGAGGCCTTGCAGGATGAACTGGCGAGGGTGGACAGGCCACTGATGTTGGACGCGTTGGTCCACCTGTGCCTCCGGATAGACGCCTGGCTGCAGAGGCGAAGGCCTCGCCGGGTATTCCAGGAAACCACCAGCATGCCAGTTCAGCAAGAGACTGCAGTGGACTGGGAGGAGCCCACGGAGTTAGGTGCTGTCCGACCTCGGGTGTCACGGACAGAGATGGACAGAAGACGTGCAGAGGGATTGTGTTTTTACTGCAGGGATCTTGGACACTTGGCAGGGAGCTGCCCCAAGAAGAACAGAAGGGTTGCACGGACTGCAGCTGTCCCTCAGCAACGCATGATCAAGTCGGACAACCAGCATGTTGGTGCGGCCGTGTTACCCTGTTCGCACAAGATAGCGTGCGTTCGGGGTGTGTGGAGTCCCAGGGCGGATGCCCTGCCGAGTAAAGTAAAGAACTCCGACCCTGCGAACTCGCTTCCACCTCAGACTGTTCTACCCGTCGCAACCTGCGCTGCCGTTTGTCATCCCAGGAGCATGCAGTCTCTAGTACAGGATGCGCAGTGAGGTGACGACTGGGTGGAGCAACAAAAGGCAGAAGTGAGGCCAGCATCCCCATGGACTTTGGAAGGGAATCTGTTGAAGTGTCGGGGCTGGCTCTATGTTCCCGCAGGGGACATCCGTCGACGGGTGCTCGCGCAGATTCATTGCGCGTCTGCATCAAAACATTGGGGGTTTGTCTGTGGGAGAGGATTGTGTAGTGGCTCGGCAGGAGTCGGTAGAGCTGCCGTGAAGGGGAGGACAAAACAGAATTCTATCAGTAGTTTTGTTTTGCAAATCGCATTCAGTAGAAGAGATTTGGTGGCTTTAGTAGCAGTCACATTCATACCCTGGCAACAGATTTTACAATTGGTTATTTTAAGGAACATTAAAGATCAGGACGTTCCAACCTGCTTTTACATAAATAGATGCTTCCTTTATTATTTATGCTTTTACTATTGCTATTTTAAATAACTTTTGATTTTATTCAATCTATTATTGTTTTTAAATGTAACTTGGGAGACCTTTTTCTTCAGCATAAAATAGATAACAAGTAGAAAGGAAATAGACCCACTCCTGAGCAAATAACTCCCTCTAGACAAGAAGATATTTTTTCGTAGGAAACATGCTGTTCTTTCTTAGTCCTGATAATCACTACATATAATAGATAAGTAACTGACACATGGCTATTCATAACTCAAACTACCAATGCTAGGACTGGCACAAAGACAGCAAAATGTCCTTCGTTAATTTGGGTTTCATACATTACTATTCAGAAACATTATTCACTTTATGAATTTATTTATTCACAAATTATTATCACTTTATTTGTGCTATCTACTTTCTGTCATAGTTGATTTGGCTAATCAAAGGATGTTGGCAACCAATCGTGATACAAATGCTAAAAATATTGGGAGATTGAATGTGCATATAGCTGAACAGAGATTCATTGTGTTAAGTAAACACGCAAGAGCTTTTGACACTGTCTCAACACTGTTGGTGGAAAGATGGAAGACTTTGAAGCTGCCTGGATCTTATCACTTCTTTTTGACAGGATTTCATTGCTTCTATTTTATAAAAAGTCTTTTGAGAGGCAGTGCTCCAATTTTCAAACTCATTCCAAATTTAAGGGATGCATTTTTAATGACAGCATTCATTATGTTATAACAAAAACAATATGCTAATTTCCAGATTACTTTGCAGGGAGAAATATTAGCACTATTCAGGTTCCATTTGTTATTGCAGGGGAATCCATTTATCATTCAAGACTAAGTGAAGGGAATTATTGAAAAGAAAAGTTTCCTTAAAAAAATATTTTGTAGTGGTCCTAAATTTTGTCATATGTTTTATGACATAAATTTTATGACAAGGCATTCCAAGAAATAACGAAGAGGTGGACTAAATGAGTAAAAATGGTAACATGGGTCACAGACTCAAATCCAGAAACCTGATGGCAGAGTTAACCAAAGAAATGCAGTTCAGTATAGAATAAGGTTGATTGGCCAGGAAGCAAAGGTAGTATAGTACTAGGTAAGCTAATAAATGACAGGTATAGTTATTGGTAGGTTGGAATAGTTGAGCTAGGAGCTGGGGTAGAAAATGTGTGGTTGAATCTCAAATGAGGTCCCAATGTGATTATGTTAGAAAGATAGTATAGTATGGCTCTGCATTTGTGAGATAAACAAATGTTCAACAAATCAAAAATTCTTCAAGACTTTAAATAATAAAACAAAGCCAACTGACCTACACATATTATGTCTTATAATATAAGGTTTATAATATACAAGAAGATATGTTGGTATGTTTTTACAAGCATAGCTATTGTCTCAGCAAGTATCTTTTCAAATAAGCGGGACTTTGAAAATATTGCTAAGGGTTGTAAAGAAAGCCAGAAAGACTAGATCAGGGGTGTCAAACTCAAGGTTAGCAGGCTGGATCTGGCCTCTGGTGTTCTTAGATCTGGACCCTGGAGCCATCCTGGAAACAGCAATGGAACAGGCTGTGGTGCCTCTGCTAGTGAAAATGGAGCTCAGGAAGACCACATGCAGCCCTCCAGAGCTCCATTTTCACAGGCAAAGGGTTTCAGGAGGCCTGAAACAGAGGTCGCCAGGCCCTCTAGATCTCTGATTTTGATAGCAGAGGGTTGCAGGAGGCTATCGCAGTCTGAAACAGAGCTTGGGAGCCCGTTTTCATTGTCAGAGTACTCGGTCCTTGACAGGCACTCCTGACACAAATGATGGACATGCCCACTCTGGCCATGCTCCCCAAGGTCAAACACAATCCTGATGCGGCCCTCAATGAAATCGAGTTTGACACCCCTGGACTAGATAGTCTAATAACATTTTTATGCAAAAGTCTAAAGAAAATATGTGTTAGTGCATATGGGGCAAAAGGAATCATGAATCAAGAAAATTTAGAATTGGCACAAAATAGGAGAGAAGATTAAGAGATGGAGGAGTCTGGAAGCATCTGCACAAAGAAAATGGACAATCAGTAGAACTGTAGATACTGAACCAATGTGGCATAATATTCGCCTATTATATAAAAGGGGGAATTCTACTCACTTTAAATTCCCCCACTGTTAGAACATATATAGAGTCGAGGTGGCGCAGTGGATAGAGCCGAGGTGGCGCAGTGGTTAGGGTGCAGTACTGCAGGCCACTTCAGCTGACTGTTATCTGCAGTTCAGCGGTTCTAATCTCACTGGCTCAAGGTTGACTCAGCCTTCCATCCTTCCGAGGTGGGTGAAATGAGGACCCAGACTGTGGGGCAATTTGCTGACTCTGTAAACTGCTTAGAGAGGGCTGAAAGCCCTATGAAGTGGTATATAAGTCTAACTGCTATTGCTATTGCTAACATAATGATAGAACAAAAAAGGATTGATTTTTTTTTGTGGAGTTAACTCTTGGTGTTCAAAGATACCAATCCTATTTATATGTGTTGCCCACAGTTGGGGCCATCACAGATTACTATCCCACTATCCCATTTCCAAAATCTGTTTCTAAGTGACAGCACATTATTTCAATACACCCTATCTAGTAATGTAATTATAACTTCTTCTGCTATGCAGCAGAGAACTCTGAATGTATGATTTATGATATATAAGGTAAGTTGTTGGTATTATCCCAGAGGAAATATTAATTCTGTTGCAAAATGCAAATGTAACTAGCATACTTTCACAAGAATACATATTTCCTCTTGAGAATTTCAAACAATATGAAATACCTTAATAAAGATATTCAAGATTCACACATGCAGCTGTATAAATTATGCCTCCTAGGCCAGTATGCAAATATCAGAAGACATCTCAATCCTCCTCATATACATATGTCTCATTTGCATTAGTGTTGGAAATAACTGAAAATAATTTCTACTAGAAGGAGAAAAGGGCACACTCAAGGTGAAATTCAGATTTTAAAATAATGTTTAAATGTACTATTATCCTGTTTTGATCTGCTACTTAAATGTATTCCATATTTTAATTGTAATAACATTATTTTACTTCCAGTTATATGCACTCAGTGTTTTAACCAAGAATTGCTGATCTCTTACATTATGTCTCACCAATGGCCAGGAAGGTAATCAAGGATGGGAATTCTTCATTTCATCCTTCATCCAGGGAGCAAAATATCTGAGGTACTTTCTTACTTATATCAGGGACCTGTCAGGGGAAAGGTGAAAAAGAATAACTTCCATTTCATATTTCTGGAAACATTTCTCATTTCACACTAGATATCACTTTCATTTACAGCAATGTACCTCTCTCCAGTATGTCAATGGTTTCCCCTCCACACCATAAGAAAATTATTCTATTTAGTCCTTCCATTAATTTTTATATCTAGTTGAACTGATAGAAGGAAAAAGAGGATGACCAGCAACAATGTGGATGGACTCAGTTACAGAGGAGATGGGTACATCATTGGAAAATTTGAAGAACCAAATTTAGATTTTATTTGGTTTGTATGCCGCCCTATTCCCGAGAGACTCAGGGTGGCTGGGACAGATGGAGAACATCAATTTATGTTGCTGCTAAGAGTCAATACCAACTTCATAGCACATAATCAATCAGTTGGACTTAAGTTCCCATCTTGCCCTGGATCCAATAATATCTATTAATGGGGAGGGGGGTGGGATGCTACTATATAATAAGGCAGCAAGCAAGATGTTATGTAGGTTCTTTCATAAGGAGTAGTTAGAAAGGGATTCAATCTGTACGTGACCCGACTAAACCGCGCCCGACTAAACCGCGTCACTGACGTCATCAACAGGGCAACAACAGCCAGCGCGGAGAAAGAAGGGCGCTTTAAATAGCGCTTTGAAAGCAAACCGATTCAACTTAAGATAAGGGTTAGCTTTAGGGTTAGGTTTAGGGTTAGGTTTAGGGTTAGGTTAAGGGTTAGGATTAGGGTTAGGTTTAGGTTAAGGGTTAGGGTTAGGTTTAGGGTTAGGGTTAGGTTAAGGGTTAGGATTAGGTTTAGGGTTAGGTTAAGGGTTAGCTTTAGGGTTAGGTTTAGGGTTAGGTTAAGGGTTAGGTTTAGGATTAGCTTTAGGGGGGTTAGGTTTAGGTTTAGGGGTCAATTTTAGGTTTAGGGTTTACAGCGTGCTTCTGTCTCCGCGCTGTTGTCGCCCTGTTGATGACGTCAGCGACGCGGTTTAGTCGGGCACGGTTTAGTCGAGCGTGGTTTTGTCGGTGAACCCAATCTGTATACTGTCACTATGTCATCTATCTTTTCTTCAGAAAGAAATAAGGCTACATAGCAATCATGCAATAGTAATTGCAATCATGGTTTTAAAAAGAAAGTAGCAGCTACCTATTCCCATCCCTTATCCACAACTTACCGTATATCATGGACATTTTAATCCCTCTTATCTTCCTCTGGATAAGAATTCCATTGCTTGTCTTTATTCTAAAATAAAAGTTTCCCCTGACACAAATGGCAATTTGCAAATATTATCATGCTGCCAAAATGTACGGGTATTTCTATGTTTAATAAACAATCTTCATTGAATTTGAATACATCTGGTTTTTGTTTTCAAAGAAAACAAAGTATTGTTGAAATCATTTTGGTAGGAGCAAAATTGCTATTCTTTTCTTAATTACAACATAGCAAGTGGTATAAGAGTGTTTTGCCTTTCAGGGAATGATCAACTCGCTAACCAACCAAGATGTTCTTGTCTCTAGCTGTCAATTAACTCCCCTGAAAATCATTATCAGTAGAATTACGATTGTTAAAATGAACAGGAAAAATTACAGAATGATGGATACATTTCATAACAAACCATTTGAAGCGATATAATAAATCCAGAAAAAAAATGAAAAGCATATTGAAAACAAGGTAAATAAACAGGAAAAAAAGGGAGGGAGAAAAATTGAGAGAACTATGAGAAGGTTTGGATTGGCCACTAGCAGGTAAATTGGAAAGAAGCTGGAACTGCAATTTGGATTAGGCATCTTCCTTTCTTATTTTATAAATAGTGTATAAAATAGATTCTCAATGGTGTGTCTGGTGTTTCAGCAGGTTTTGCCCTAAGCAAAATATGAAGACAAGCATCCAAAATTGTAACTGCATGTGGGAAATGCTATCAATGATGATGACCATTAGCAACATGCTTGTTTTGAAAATCGCTGCCACTGTGGGTTTGACATCAGGGAACACTTATTTTCCAGAATGAAAACTAATATCCAGGATGCTCCCAACCATCTTCTGTGACATTTGTGTTAATAAATGGGTTTGTACTTTTTTTTGTACAGGAATAAAGTCCAAATTCATGTTTTTTTACAAAAATAATATTTCAGACTTGGCAGGTGGGCCAGGGATTCTGGTTGCATCCAGGGAGGTATAAGGGAGCAAACTAATTTATACACACACCACATGTCATATCCCTACCTTAAGAGTTGCAATGTTTCCAGGAGTCCATCATCATTATATTTCCATTGCATTTTGTCATTATCATTCACAATATATAGCTCCCCCAAAATGCAGCCCACAAATGCATTAATAAATAAACATTTTTTGCTGTATTAGGTGAAAACAGAAAGAGTCTAGCATTTTTTCTGACTGATAAATTTTATTTAAAGGCATCAGCTTTCAAGAGCTGCATTTCACATCATCACATTCAGAGAGGAATCAGACTAATGTAAGATTTAAACTGGGATGTAGTGGGGTGGGGAGACAGGGGAATATTACTAATTGCAGTTATTTATTTGCAGCTTCTTGGAGGCTACATACAAATGTTCTGAAATGGAAGATAGCTTTAGCATGCCACCATTTTTACCACTTGGAGGGTCACATTACTTCATATAAAACTGAGGTTAATCTTATGTAGTGTAACTGAAATCTGTACAGGTTCATTCTCTTCACTTGTACTTGACAGATGCCCAACATTTCTGTAGCCCAACACAACCTTAAAAATACTCAACCTGCAAACACCAATTTTTTCTCAACTGATCAACAATCTCCTACGCTCAAACCTCCAACATTGGTTTGGCCTGAGTGCTGGAGTATAGGTACTGCATGAATCTCTCCCCCAAGGCATCGGCACGGATTGTGTGTAAGTTAGTGAAATGGCATATGATTTCCTGCTTGGGCAGGTGTTTGGATTAGAAGATCTCTAAGGTCCCTTCCAACTCTGTTATTCTGTGTCAGAACAGAGGCGTGCAAATTGTGAACTGAAAAGGAAGGCTTGGAGAGTGTGAGAGAGGCCATTGTGTCTTCCCCAACCAGTATTGCTGGATCTCTCCTTGCCAGGACATGCCATTTTTTCTTCAGGAACCTCCCAGAAAGAAATAGGGGGAGGAGTGGGAGGCTTTGGCATCAGGATGCCAAGAGTTCAGGAGAGATTGAGAAGTCAAAGTACTAAGAAAAGGGATGTTGGAGGTTGCAAGGTATGAGCCCACTCTAGTTTTTCAAAGGATCCTTGGGATACCAAGAAGAAAATGGGGGAGAAAGGGTGGAGAAGCTGGATTTGGTAAAAGAGGGCCTGCTGGTGCAGCAAGTAGGGAGAAGACCAGTTTACCCAACTCAGCATGCAGTCCATCATCAATATCTTTCCATTGCATTTTGCCATCATCATTCACAATATATAGCTCCCCCAAAATGCAGCCCACAAATGCTAAATATTTTCTGTAACCTATCTTTAAAACTACCCCATTGATTGGGAAAAGTACCCAACTGGCAATACTATAATCAAATATATAATCAGTATAGTATACAGTATAAACCAGGGGTGTCAAACTCACGTGGTTGTGACAGTGTCACATGATTCCCCCCCCCTTTCGCTAAACTGGGCATGGGAATTGTCAGCGTGTGACACATCTGGCCCGCAAGCCAGGAGTTTGGCAGCCCTGGTATAATCTGTAGCCCATGCTCATTTTTACTTTTCTTTCAGTTTAAATTCCCTTGCAAAAATTATAATAGGCTATTGCAAACAGTCTTGTATAACCAGGACCTACTACAAAAATTTTCAAAGTTACTGTATCCATGTTTCTCACCTTAGTAATTCCAGGCAAATGGATACTGTCTGCATATGTAACAATGCTGCAGTGAAAAATGGGTGCATTATTACATAACCCTAGATGATATGAAAAATGGAACGTAAAATATGAACCTGACTGAATGAATGTAATTCACTCAGACATAAAGAGAAATGCCAAACAATGATTATTTTCATTTCTTGAAGTCTGATGTTCATGTCGATGTTAATATGCATAAAGTTGCCATGAGATGAAGGGAAGAGGAATCTTTTCTTCTCCAATGCTTTTCAGAATATTTCATTTTTAATATATATATTTTTAAAAAAATCAACTGAATTCCAGGGCATTGTGAAATAGTTAATCAAAACTGAAACGATGCTATGAAATAAGAATAATTTCTCACTTTGTTTTGTTTTTAGTTTTCAAGCAAACGGGGTCCATTTATCCACCAATCCTTAGCTCTTGCACAACCCAGTGTATCCCAACTGTAGCAACTTCCATGTACACATAGTCCTTGACTTACAACAGTTCATTTAGTGACCATTTAAAATTACAACATATCTGAAAAAGGTGACTTAAGCCTGTTTTTCACAGCATCCACCATGGTCACGTGATCAAAATTCAGATACTTGGCAACTGATGCCACTGACATAAGCATATGTATGATGGTTGCCATCCCCAGGGGTCATGTCAACACCTTTTGTGTCCTTCTGATAATTAGCAAAGTCAATGAGGAAGACAGATTCACTTAACAACAGTCTCACTAATTTAACAATTGCAGTGATTCACTTAACTGTGGCAAGAAAGGTCATAAAATGGAGCAAACTCACATAACAAATATTTCATTCAGCAACAAAATGTTTGAGCTCAATTGTGGATTTACCTGTATGTGGACTTCAACTTGCAGAGTGTTCATTTATAGTCATTCAGGGAGTTGAAGTCTGCACACTTGGAAGTTGCTAGGGTTGGAACACACCTGCATAATGTTTCAATGTTAAAAACATAGATAATAAGCATATTAGTACAGTAAACTGAGTAGCTAAAATTATCAATTGAGGAAAGTAGATATGTGCTACAGATGCATTTCAGCATATATCAGGACAAAATAGCATTGTCAGACCTAATACATTCTAGATGTTGTATCCCAGCAATACTGGAAGAGTGAAATTTAAAGAATTGGGAAAAGCTCTTGGCAATTATTTACAACAGATGTAATTGGGGGTATATTCCTCATGAGTAAAAATAACTTATTTAAAATTGTTTATCACCCAATTTAGAATGATTCAAGATATCTCAAGAATAATTAAGTACTGTGTATTGCTACAGTCAAGCAAAGAACAAACTCTGTACTTGGGAAAATAGAAGACCTCCAAAGTCCCTTCCAACTTTATTCTGATTGATTGATTGATTGAAATATTTCAGGACCTTAAAATAAATGATTGTGAAATGAATTTGTAAAAACAAACCTGTTAAGAGTTTCTTTATAGAAAACTAAAAAGTAATTTCATAGATAATGATTAAGAACAAACGCCATGAGGTTTTATAGCAACATTTTCAATTTAATAAATGGAATGCTTATTATATTACTTAGTGACCAATGTATTATTTTTAGCATGAGAAACATTTCTCTCCTGTCAGGATTTTCTTACATGAATACATTTATAGCTATTGGCTGTTAAACTGTTTACTTGGGCTAAAAGTCCTTTGGGTTAAGACAAGAAACTCCCTGACTTAAAGCTAAAGCTGAGAATAGATTTAATTGGATCCATTGTGGTTCCTTTTTTTCCAAACAAGATAGATTCAAAGCTGAAAACAATTTTGTTTGATGTTCTAAAGAAAAGGGCATTGGTGTCTCTCTAAGAAAAGAGCAAAGAACCTATTTTTATTCATCTTGCACTGCATTACATTACTAGCTTTAATTGCAATTATCTATAAATTAATCCACATGAATTGAAACTGGATGATTCCATGATTACTTTTGTAAGTTTTCTCTAATAGCTAGTAATCATGCTAACAAAGCAAAGAGAGAGAGATCAAGGTAACTAGTTGAAACTGAAGGATAATAAAAGTGCAATAAAGGGGGGAAAACTAGCCACAGATTAAGAATAATCAATGTATGTAAAGTATGTAAAGTTATGTTGAGAGCAGCAAGACTATTGTATGCACAAAAATGGAAGGACACTTCAATTCCTACGAATGGTGGCAGAAGTTGATGGAGTTGCCTGAAATGGCAAAATTGACTATTTTGATTAAAGAAAAGAATATAAATACATTTGTTTTCCACATGGAGACCACTTCTGAACTTGATATAGAAAATAACAAATATCAGACCAAGAGAATGTCACATAAGTTTTCCTTAAAAGATTTATGTTGCCTTAAAGCTACAATATGTCCAATCCCATTCTGTGCTTTCCAGAATAGCTGATCATAAGCCACTAGAACCGGTTTAACCCATTTTCTTTTTCTAGTAATAAGAGCTAAACTTTGTCCATTGTGTAAAGCCAACATTAGCACAAAGTTCAAATTCATGACTGTAAGGCCATATAGGGCTTCACTGTTTAAACCAGCTTCTCATCTTGGGATGATAGCAGTACTATATCATAGGCACAATCATTAGAATTTAACACATGATTTCTCCAATATTGCAGAAACATGAGACATTATCTTAATACTGAATCAGATTTTTGACCTGTCTATTCCCAGAACTGCAGACACTGAATAGCAAGTCATTTGGGACTGTTATTTTTCCAGCTTTAGTTGGAAACTAGATGCCTTTTGTATGCAAAGCATGTTCTATATCGTTAAAAATTCTTTCAAATATTGCTGCAGCAGATTCGGTGCTATTGATGGTGTTGAGGTGCATAGAAATCTGCCTCCTGCCAGATGCAATTATTTTCTCACTAGCACTTAGCGATCAACATGAACTGCCCAAGCTTTCCAAGGTCAGTGCATTACAATTTTTAACATCACTTCCCACTTCAGAAGATTGAACCTTACAGCTTTTGTATACTAGATACATGCTATAGCAGGGATCGCCAACCCCCAGTCCATGGCCTGGGACCAAGTCACAGGCCGTTGGGAACTGTGCCACACAAGCAGCATGTGAGCGTGCAAGTCTCCATTTGCAGAAACCATTCCCCCCCCACCATCACCACTGCTTCTGGTCCAAAGAGCCAGAAAGGTTGGTGAACACTGTGCCATAATACTAAGCCGCTGTTTTTCCCCCAACATGCACCCTTTTAATTTTTGAAAGGGAAAGTCTAGACACAAATTTTGTTCCAGTTCCATTGCCTGCAGAATGGAGTAAGGTATCAAAATGGACAAAATAGAAGATACAGAATTATGGTGCCTTAATTTTGATCCACACTGCACAACACCTTCTCCAATGCATGTGAACTGGGAAAAAATTATTTTGAGAACTTGGTAATGTCACTATGAAATTGCTAGGAAACAATGACAGCTTTATTTTCAAAATTTATTTTTAAGGCAACGGGTAATACCAAAAATCTCCATGGACATCAATATTTTACTTCCAATGTAATGTTTTAATAGCAAGGATGAAGGCTTCAGAGTAAAAAAAAAATTATCCATATACCATAAGAACTGTTGAATGTGACAGATCATTAGGAAAGAAATGACTGTTTTTATGTGTCATAATAAAAACAAACAATTTCTGTTTATTAACTTTAGATCAACCTTTGTTCAACAACTTACTCATTATTATTTCAGAGAAAATGTAAAGCTAACATTCAGTATGAATGGTAAAATTAATCTTCATGCAGGTTTCCTCCCCACCCACCTACACACACATTTGTGTAAATTAACAGAGGAGCTGAAAGTCAATCAGTCTGGGCATCCCAACAGAAGCCGTCATAATAAAATGAATTAGATCTAACACCAGGAAAATTCACAGAACAAAGCTAGGACATAATTTGTTTAGTTGTGGCTTAAGTGTTATGCAAACCTAGCTGCTGTGATTTGCAAACCATGATTTGTAGCTTGTGTAATCTAATTCTGGGGTCTCCAAACCCCGGGCTGCTGCTCATTACTGAGCTGTGGCCCATTCAGAACCAAGCCACAGAAGTGGCAGGTGAGCATACACTTGCAGCTTCACTTGCCTGTACAGCGGGCGGGCAAGCGCATGCAGCTCCATTTATGCGAACGGCAGGTGTATATGCCTCCCCTTTGTGAAAATGGAGCTGCGTGCTCACATGCGCTCGCCCACCTCTTACATGGAAACATCCCCTCTCACCCCACCGCCAGTCTGCAAAGCCAGAAAGGTTGGAGATCACTGGTCTAATTAATTATAATTCAAAACATCATGGTTAAACAAATTGTGGCATAGTGTGGTGATTGATCCAAATCTCTCTCAGTTGCACCTAGAGAATCAGTACATCTCATAAGACCTGTCCTAACAATTGTTGTGAGAAACAACACAGTGGAAAGGATGTTGCAGCAATTCCTTGTTGTTATTACTGTGTAGGGTTATTTTTTGAATGTCATACTGTATCGTTATTTTATAGAATTGTGCATTTGTATTCAGAATAAAAACAAAATTGTAACTAGAAAAAATGGTTAATGTAGTTAACGATTTATTTGTTTACTTTATAATTTCTACTCATATAGCAGGTTTTTTTCCCTGAAAGCATACTAATAATCAGTTGATTGGGATGATGTTCAAGAACTGCCATTAGGGTAAATGAATTAAATAGAAAATATAATGTTCAGATGAGTGAAATCTCATTAATCAGAATAAAATAATATAATTGTAAAAATTACCAAATGTTCACTATCGTAGAAAAAAACATTAACAGCAAGTGCAGTTCCCTAATCAGGGGGGTTAAAATAAAGAACAGACATAAACTGCAATGAAATCCTGTAATTAGGTTTCAGCTTAGACCCAAAAGGTGATAAATGTTAATATTGATCAAGCTATTATTCAAAACAAGAGCATCAGAGCATCTCAATAGTTATTGTTTCTTGGCCTTTTGGCTAAGATCAAGTGTAATAGCTTTTCAGTTTCAGACATAATTATATTCATTATTAATTCCACTGATTCAAATCAAATAGAAATAAAGATAATTATTATTTCAATCGTATTGTATTATGGATGAGCCATAATCTTTGAGACTTTACAAATTTCACTGTATAATTTTTTTCTACCAGAAACTTAAATTCTATCCCATTCCTTTTTATAGTAATGTTACCAGTACTAAATAAAAAAGATAGAAAGGAATAGAAAACTGGAAAAAAAATCTTAGGAAATAAAAAGTGCAGGAAAAAAAATCAGAGTATCGTAAAGAATAAAAGAGAGATGAAATATATAAATGATATCCCTTTCATCACAAGTATGAACAATTCTGGAAGCTTACCACCTCTCTTGTCTTAAAATTTAATGATTGATCTCATCTTTCCATATCCTATCTCTTATATAGAAACAAATCCTTCAAGCCATGAAGAACAGTTGCAGGAACTGGGTATGTCTAGTTTAATGAAAAGAAGGACTAGGGGAGACATGATAGCAGTGTTCGAATATCTCAGGGATTGCCACAAAGAAGAGAGAGTCAAACTATTTCTCCAAAACACCTGAGGGTAGAACAAGAAGCAATGGGTGGAAATTAATCAAGGAGAGAAGCAACTTAGAACTGAGGAGAAATTTCCTGACAGTTAGAACCATTAATCAGTGGAACAGCTTGCCTCCAAAAGTTGTGAATGCTCCAACACTGGAAGTCTTTAAGACGATGTTGGATAGTCATTTGTCTGAAATGGTATAGGGTTTCCTGCCTAGGCAGGGGGTTGGACTAGAAGACCTCCAAGGTCCCCTCCAACTCTGCTATTGTATTGTAAAAGAATGTGATTCAATCCTAATCAGCAAAAGTCCATTAAAGGTTACCAAGATAATATTTATCTATTTTAGTCTCTATCAAATACACTAACATTCCTTCCTTTTACTTTTAACAATCTTGATCTTTAATTTGTTCAACTAATGTGCTGGAACTTTTCATGTTTTCTTTGTCCATTCTCACAATATTCTACAAACCATTAACAAGCTTCTTCTGTCAATCTATGTAGGAAAATTATCCAGGTCTGTCTTTTGATTTGTCATTTGCATATCACTTTTCATTATTAATTAAATTCATAAGACGTAATATTTTTTGCATGGTCAGAATAGCATCCCCCGCCCCCTTATCATTCTTGTAGCCTGTTATTTTAAAATTCACTTTCATGCCAGGTTCAGTTTTGTTCCTTTTCCATAACATTTTAAAACATGATTGTTTTTTTTTAAAAAAAGACACTCTTAAAATTAACTTATGGGGTTTTTGTTTACAAATATCCTTTTTACACTTAAGTATTTTGGCCATTCTGTATTAGTAAGTCACATTTCAGCATTCTTTTCATTTAATTGTAATCTTTAGTGTCCAAACTTTAAAATTCCACACTTTTGTGTCTATTTAAAGAATTAAAAAAAAATTCTTTAATTAATTTCAAAATCTTATTGAAAATCCATCTGGACCTTTAGTCCATTTGTAACTTTACAAAATCAACATTCTAATTATCCTTAAAATCTTAAAAGAAAAAAATAAAGCCCTTAAACTTTTATTTAAAACTTGTTTTACTAATTATTAAAGGAAACTCACCTGGTGCTGTAAATTGTTTCGATCCAAAGGCACCTCATTACTAAAAGGCAATTAACAAGAAATTTCCAGAAGTGATTAGAAAAGGAAGTATAAGAACATAGTTTAGAGGTATAGGATCAAGATCATGTGAAGTGTTAATACCACTTTGTAATGCCTTGGTAAGTTGAAACTTGGTATACTGTATCCAATTTAGGTAGCCATAATGTAAAAAAAGATGTTGAGATTCTAGAAAGAGTGCAGAGAAGAGCAACAAAGATGATTAGGAGACTGGAGGATAAAACATATGAAGAATGGTTGTAGAAAAGGGGAATGTCTAGTCTAATGAAAAGAAAGACTAGGAGTGACACGATAGCAATGTTCCAATATCTAAGGGGCTGCCACAAAGATGAGGAAGTCAACCTATTCTCCAAAGCACCTGAAGGCTGGACAAGAAGCAATGGATGGAAACTAATCAAGGAGAGAAGCAACTTAGAACCGAGGAGAAATTTCCTGACAGAACAATTAATCAGTGGAACAACTTGCATCCTGAAATTGTGAATGCTCCAACACTGGAAGTTTTTAAGATGTTGGATAACCATTTGTCTAAAGTGGTGTAGGGTTTCCTGCCTAAGCAGGGGGTTGAAGGGTCCCTTTCAACTTAGAACTAAGGTGACCAGATTTTCAGATTGGTAAAGATGGACACCTTTGGGGGGGGGGGGCTTGATTAAAAATTTTATACGGAGCAACAAAAATTTTCATACAACGCAAAAATAGTATTGTAATGTTTTTTTTTATTTCAACATAACTACAATTTACAAATATAAATTGTAACTGTTGCCAAACATCCAAATTTTGATCACGTGACCATGAGGATGCTGCAAAGGTCGCTAAGTGTGAAAATGGTCGCTAAGTGTGAAAAATGGTCATCAGTCACTTTTTTCAATGCCACTTTGGTCACTATACCACCTTTCTTGCCACAGTTCTTAAGTGAATCTTAAGTGAAGATGTTATATCTTAAGTGAATCTTAAGTCTTAAGTGAAGATGTTATACAGTAGAACCTCTGGTCATGAACGCTTCTGACCAAAATATTCACATTCTCCCCGCTGCTGATTTCCCCTTCTGCACCATTTTTTTTGTAAGCGCCAAATTTCCAAAATTAGGTTTGATTCATGACCAAATCAGTTTGCGACCAAAGTTATGGAACGAATTATGGTTGTGACCAGAGGTTCTACTGTATTCATGCCTTTACATACTCTTTATCACCTCAAAATGTTGCACAGCCTTCATAAGTTTCTAATACAGATAAAATTAAATACAACATCAAAACCATAAAAAAGTAAAATTAACCTGGCTGGAAAATCCTATGCCTGTCTTGCTATTATTACTGACACACTTGCTGCAGTATTTGATGGCTAAAAGAATAAAAAATATTGTTAAAGTGTGTATTATGTTCACTCCCATGTCTTGTCTGCTGCGTTGATTTTGAATTTATTAAAAGAGCTTATTTTACATCAAATCCCTCTCATATTATTCTCCTATGTTCAATAAACCCTAAGAGACAGCATACTATACATGAAATTCCTGTAACTGTATATTTAGTAAATTGTGGAGCTTAGTTTATCCAATTAACTCAGTTTTTGGACTTGAGTAATCACATACAATAAAGGAAATAAAACTATTTAGAATGAAGTGTAGTTGGCTATTTGTGATTAAGGGTGTCATGCAGAAACAATTATAGTTTTGATCAGGAAAATACCCTAAAAAAAACCTTTTGTTCTTTCAGGGTTTTTTTAATGATTTTTCCATGGCACATCAGAGTGTTACACATATTGTTTTGAATAAAAAAACAGCAGCTGCACATTTTTAAAAATCTACATTATTTTAAAATGCATTAAAAATAAAAGAAAAAAACCCAGCACACTTACCAGCAGGTAGAAACTCCAAGTCAATCCAAAATGATATAGATGTTAATACAAAGAACTGAGCAAATTGAAACTTTCCCACCATTTTGGAGCAGTCCTCCAACCTCTGTGCCCCTCCCCTCCGGAAAATCCAGGAAGTAACACTGGCAACCTCTCTAGCCATTTCCTCCAGCTCTATGATACTAGATCATTTTTTTCTTATAAAAGTGAGTAAATGCGGTGCGGGGAGGGGAGGGAGGGCCGTTTTGTTGCTTTAACGTTTTAATATCTTCAATGAAAGTACTGAGACAGAGAGAGAGGGGGATTAGACAGGGTGTCTTTTGTCTTGCAAATCCACTGGGCTTTCAACATGAAGCCAGAAAATCGGGACTTTTTTAAAGGCGGAGGGACACAGGAAAAATTGTTATAAAGCGTGCTTGTCACGCTGAAATCGGTACGCCTGGTCACCTTAAACTAAAGAGAAATTTCCCAACAGAACAATTAATTAGTGGAACAATTTGCCTATAGATATTGTGGGTGCTCCAATACTGGAGATTTTTAAAAAAGAGATTTGACAATGATTTGTCTGAAATAGTATGGGGTTTCCTGCTTGAACAGGGGGTTGGACAAGAAGACCTCCACAGCCCCTCCCAACTCTGTTATTCTGAGCAAAGTTGGATTTCCCTCATCTCCCAGGGTTCTAAACATGTCAGAGACTACTGACTACTGTCTTGTGGTCTCCTCATGATAAACAACTGTCTGGAGCATTTGTAGTTAATCTCAAGGCTTCTCCACATCCATTACAAAGAGCTGTTAGTTTTGTGCCTTCAGTTTGCCATTTCTTCCCAGCAACAATTCTATCCTTTATCAGTCTGCCAATTTTCTTTTTAAAGCCTGCGTGAACATTTGTTCAGCTCTGTATATACATTTTCCTTAGTATATGGCTTTTGGAGGCATGCTGCTTCCTCTAGCATAAATAATATCTAAGTACAATTCAAATATAATATGATAGCTGAACATATACTCCAGAATATGGTGTAAAATCTGAATGGTGACTGCATTCCAGTTCATACATAATTTTTTGTAGCAAAAAAAGGAGGGGTGTGGGGGGGTAATTCATCTTAAAATGTGACTCAAGCCAATTTATCAAATTATCAGTAATAGGGGTCATTTGCATCCATGTTACCTGCCAGGCAGCCTGCATTCTAAGCAGCAGTAGCATCTGTTACCCAGCAGATTCGAGATCTCACTGTGTTGATTATTTAATGAGCAAGTGTGTGTTGCATACTTGATGTGCTGAAAATGGTCCTACTGACAATTTCTGAGATGCCAGTGCCTGCTCTTAAGAAGTTCCAAGAACAGAAATAAAAGGTATTTTTGTAATTTTAGTGAGTGTAAATATTGAAAGTAACAGAGGACTTCTGACTGTTTCTGATACAAGCATATTTATATACCTGAGCCATATGTTCAAGATAATGAGACTTGCCTCGTATTGTTTATAAACATTTCCTAATACTTACAAAAGGTTATTCAATGTTTACATACTAATTATGCTAAAAAATAACCTGACATGTTTTATGGTGTATGGTTCAATATCTCTTCAATGCAACAGTTACCTTGGATGGTTGATGATACTGTGGGGTCTTTGGTGCCGAGCTTGGCAATTTTTTTTCAGATATTTCATTACCAAACTAGGCAATATGATCAGTGCTAGGGTAGATACTCCTTAGTTATAGAGGACATACAAATAATCCAACTGATAAACAAGTTAAATAATTGCAATTCCTAGTCCAGAATGTTCCATACTCCCAAGATGGATTGGAAATCAATATCATTTCATTCAGAAAATCCTCCTCCTTGTGATTATACACTACCCAAGATTTTTACTGGAAGTGACATCTTCAGGGGCAAATACCATCCCAAGGTGAATTCCAGAATCATTTAGTCCTGCAGAAGATTAACTAGGACCAGTATCTCAGTCAGCATTTCTTTTTAGGAGAAAAAGTTAATATTATGCATGTCATTTTAAAAAAGTGTGATTAACACAATGCGTACTGTACTTTGCCACAGAATTTAAAGAAATCTATAAATAACATAATTTCCCCATGTGCTTGTTACAGCTAGATCTCCCAGGATATTCCAGCAGCTGTTTTTTTAATATATATCTTAACTAACGGTGAAGATTAAATATCAACATAAGTGATGCTGCCAACAGAGGAGCAGTAAGCAATTTGGTGTATATATTTCATGTATGCAGAGCCAAGGTGGCGCAGTGGTTAAATGCAGCACTGCAGGCTACTTCAGCTGACTGCAGTTCTGCAGTTCGGCTGTTCAAATCTCACTGGCTCAGGGTTGACTCAGCCTTCCATCCCTCCGAGGTGGGTAAAATGAGGACCCGGATTGTTGTTGGGGGCAATATGCTGACTCTGTAAACCTCTTAGAGAGGGCTGAAAGCCCTATGAAGCGGTATATAAGTCTAACTGCTATTGCTATTGCTAATACGCTAAGACTGTGTGGTATATGCAAGTCTGAGAAATGTTTGATGTGGCTGTAAGGCTACACAAATGTAAACCTTTTCTATTAATGTAAACGTCATAGCCAAGTGCAAATAGTCCAATTATTCAATAAATCTATAGTAATTAGAGCTCTGAGGAGGAATGTGTGGAGAGAATTGAGCCACCAATTAATATCATTGCTGCTATTTAATTATTCACTTCTTTCTGACTTTCCATATTCTGATAATTATCCCTGGATGTCTGATTATAGATGCTAAATACACACTGGTTTAAATTGTATTGCTTAGACCCAAGATGTTTGCACAACCATCGCCTTGTTTTACTCTACCTTTTGTTCCAAGGTCTTCAATAGTGTACCTTTTCCAAGTCCATAAATCTCTCTGCCCTCATCAATTAAGTTTTTGGATACCTGTGTCCTTGCAAAAGAATGTAGATTTGGCCTTGGGAAGGAGAAAGCTAAAAGTGAAGAGTTAAGAGAGATGACGTTCTAAAAAAGTGAAAAACCCAAGAAAGAAACTCAAAAGAGACTCATTTTGATTTTGTTTAGTATAAGATGGGACAGAGAGCAATTTTTTTTAAAAAAAAATCATTGTCATTATCAGCTCTTGGGTTATGAATTCATCCATGAAACAACAGTCACATGGTCAGCCCTCTATTTCTAACTCATTGATCTGCTCAACTACCTACATGCATTTTAGATAATTTAAATAAAATGGCTGCCTTATCACTGGTATTATGTATTTATCAAACACATTCATATAATAAACCATATGATTATAATAAATCATAGTACATTGGAAGCCCCTAGGAGTCTATTATGGCAACTCATCAGCACATGCTGGCTGATTTCAAAAGCTAAACAGGGTCAAAACGCTAAGCACTGGGAAATCCATAGCCTATTGGCAAGACTAAGTACCCAAATATATTCAAGAAGAGAATGCTCTAATTCATACTGCCCATTCATTTGTCACCAAAAAAATTTTAAAGCATTAGAGCAGCTCAAGTAACAATGCCTTGCCATACCTAGACAGGTGTCAAAATGGCATGATTTTGGAGAATTTCTAAGTTGTGATCACAATATTGTCACATTCTTAAACTAATAAGAAGCAAAAAAACAACAACAACCACCCACCCTTGTATCCTGGGGATATTCCTTGTGCATTGTTGTGACAATAACTTTGCAATTACAAATTTGTTTCTAACTCACAATTCATTTTAATAAGTTGCTGGAGAAAAAAAAAGACTTAGAACAATGCAAAAAAAGTGAAACAATATGGGGAAGAAAGTGGAGAAAGTCAGTGGGGAATGAGCCCATCATTTTTCCACTGTTAATGGAAAAAGATAAAGAAGTAATTATACCTAAGATTCAGTACATTTTAATTAAAGTGAAAGCTCAGCATGTGGCATACTGATCCCTGAACCAGATTTTAGCTAATTTATCCCAAGAATTCCAGTAAAACTGCCAGCTAAAACCCAAGTGTTCTGGTGTAATTGATGTATGGATCATGTTATTAAAATGCTAACTGAAAATCTGACTCTCAGATTTTAGAGATAGCGATAATGGAAAGAGCACAGAGAAAAAAATGATTAAAAAAGACAGAATCTGGGAGGAAAAATGAAAAGCAAGCAGTATAATGACTCTAGAATGAAACAGCTGTCCATTTCGCTTTATTTTATTTTCGGACAGTGCCTAGCTCAGTCAGTAATAAAATAGCTTAACTGGTTTTTTTCTTTTCTTCCTGCAGCTTAGTTTTACTCAAAAAAGAATGACATGGCATCATTTCTACTTAATGGTCAATAATTACCTATCACTTGATATTGACACAAAGTTGAATATTGGAAATGTTCGTGTGTAAGAGCCTCTGGCTGCTATAGTCAATGAATAGAAATGGCATCTGTCATTCTAATAATTGGTCAACGAGAATGCCTTGCAGACAGATTTAATTCTTAGTGCAGCAATTCTCTCTATACTCCAGGTTTCTTCCTTATAGCAAGGAAGCAAGAGCCAAGGTGGCGCAGTGGTTAAATGCAGCACTGCAGGCTACTGCTAGATCAGCAGGTCAGCGGTTCAAATCTCACCGGCTCAGGGTTGACTCAGCCTTCCATCCTTCCGAGGTGGGTAAAATGAGGACCCAGATTGTTGGGGGCAATATGCTGACTCTCTGTAAACCGCTTAGAGAGGCCTGAAAGGCCTATGAAGCGGTATATAAGTCTACTGCTATTGCTATTGCTATTGCAATCTGAAATTGGAATGTCACACTGGTCAGCTAGGTAGCTTGCTGTGTAGGATTTACTTGCCATCAATTTGTGGCCCAGGAATATGTCTTTTATCAAATGAATATTGTGCTGAACTTCAAAAATCTTTAATAATTGAGGTGGCAATTGTTCAGCTTGAGCTGAATCAACTTTATTCAATTTTAAATATGTGTTGTCATTCCGATAAGAATACATTGTATAGCAATGAAATCTAGAACAGTGTTTCTCAACCTTGGCGACTTTAAGTCCTGTGGACTTCAACTCCCAGAATCCCCCAGCCAGCAAAGCTTAAAGTCGCTAAGTTCGAGAAACACTGATCTAGAATAAAAGATAGATTACATAAATTCAGGATTCTTTTGGGATATATATGGTCCATTTTTGGACATACATTGATCTGAACATGACTGTAGATATTAATTCTTTCCAACACATAAGAATTTCCCATACAGACAT
Source organism: Thamnophis sirtalis (assembly GCF_051295495.1). NCBI lineage: Eukaryota > Metazoa > Chordata > Lepidosauria > Squamata > Natricidae > Thamnophis > Thamnophis sirtalis. The sequence goes on from NW_028261382.1 coordinate 158,831,592, forward strand.
TTTACCAGTTCCATATAATTTCAACTCATCTCTATGTAGATTTGTAAAAATCTATTCAGGGTCAAAATATAATGAATCCATTAATTTTCTTCTTTCCAGAGTTGTTGTAAAGGATAGAAGGCCTGAGCAAAATTAAATAATTGCTCTTTCCTATGAATTGAAACTCCATGTTGATTAGGAGAGAGATGACCAGAGAAGCTTTCTAATAGGATCGAAACTACATCTGCATCTTGCCCTTTATTGTTCATTTGTAATTTGCTTCTAAATCAAAAGTAAGTCCTTAATCATGTTGCCCCATCATCTCCATATATTTACATAGTGAATGACCTATTTTGACATGTGAGAATGAAAGGTTCTGGACTAGAGGGCCCAGATTCCTGCGTCCCATTGACTATATATTGCATCATGGCTTGGCTTTTGTAAACCATAGGTATCGATAAATCTTTTTGAGAATGTTAGTTCAAGGGTGTTGGGTGCAAACAACCAGAATCACTCATGAATGTCTCAAGCAGAAACTTTATTATCAGTTACCTATGTTACAAGAATCTCCCCAAACAGAGTACATCCCCTTTGGAATGAGCAGATAAGGCCTTTCTGGGGGAAGTCAGGTTTGTGCCACTTTCTGCAGAGCAAGAATTCTAGGTTTGCCCTCTTTTAACACCTCCCTCCAATCTAGCTGGAGATTCTACCACCGTGATGGCAAACCTATGGCAGGTGTACCACAGTGGCACGCAGAGCCCTCTCTGTGGGCATGTGACCCATTGCCCCAGCTCAGCTGTACTGCACATGCATATGCTCCTCCCATCAGCCAGCTGATTTTCGGGTCTCTGCCATGCATGTGTGGGCACCGGGCGCATGCAAGAGATGCATGCACATGCATGGGAGCAGGGGGGCATGGAGGGGTGTGGCACACCCTGTTTTTAGTCCCATGAGGCTTCAGGGAGGCCTGCTAGGTCCAAAACAGGGTATGGAGGTGTGTGCCCCCCCCCACAGCCAGTTTTTGGTCCCAGGAGGCTTCAGAGTGGCCTGCTAGGCCCAAAACAGGGTGCGGGGGGATCACACACGCATGCGGGGATCACACACGCATGCAGGGGGTCACACATGCATGCGGGGGGATCACACATGCATGTGGGGGGATCACACACGTATGTATTGGAGGAATTACATGTGCATGCGTGGAGGGCGGGGTGTGCAGGGGGCTGTCACACACAGATTGCATTATGGGTGTAGTCACGCTCACACTTTCGGCATGCAACAACAAAAAGGTTAGCCATCTCTGTTCTACCACAAAGGGAGATTTTATAAAGCATACATGAAACCCAGATCAATGCTGAGCTGTCTAGTCAAATGATATGTTCATTCAGAATTGGGTGTTTCCCGAAAGTTGAAAGGAAGCAGTCATTGCGACTAGGATATGCACACAAGGGCAGGTAAGTATGCTTACTACAAAGCATAAAGAACATAGCACATCTCTGGAGATATTAATATGCAGGGGATGCAGATAGGATGCAGTCAAAAAAAGTAGTGATAATATCATTCTTTCAACAGCCATCCCAAGAGCTATACAGTTTTACTTTCCAGGATAACTATCACAGGGATACCAACCCATACGGTGGTTTGCAACCTCCCTGTTCAACCTGACTTTTAAACATTTGTTTAAGTAATTAAGTGAGAAAGTTATTTTCCTGCAATGGCAAAGTCTCTAATCTCATTGTAAGTTATGAGAATGCCTCTGGATCCTAAATGCACCATGGGCATCATAGAAAATAAAATTTTGGATGGTTATAACACAGTGATTTATCTGGAAGTATGGTCAGGAGCTCAAAAATGACATAAAATGAAATGGGAGAGGCTATTCTGCCGAACTTACCAGTTTGCATTTTGATAACTAGAACTATCACAACAACCATTATATGCAGAGGACATTCTCTCCCCCTGGCAGACATTTTGTGAGAATTCACATGAAATGCTAGAGATCCCATCTAATTTGGGGTATAGACTTTCCTGTCTCACTTGCCTTCAGGTTACAAAAAAAAAGTAACTGAAAGAAACTACTTCAAAATTACGATCCCCAGGCTTGTTTCAATTCTACATATAATGTTAAGTTCCGAGGCTTCAAGTCACAGAAAGCTAGAAATCCCAGAGCCAACTTTTGTCTCCAAAATAAATTCCTTCAATAGGTTACTATGAAGCTTGCATGTTCGATGCTGCTGTGGTTGTTTTCCTGTGTCACTTCTTGGTGTGAGTTTAATATTTAAATTACTTCGACAAAATTAAAGCCAGCTAGAGCTAGTAAAAATTTTGATTTGCTGAATTTCTTCTCTTAACTGATTCTGTCATTACTTTTGTCAGTTTGTGTTTATGCTTAATTGTAATATAATCACTTTTTCTGCATTGTTATATGCACTAAATAAACCTGTTAGGAGAGCATCAATGAAATATTAATTTAGATAAGTTTCAGAGTAGGAGAAAAACTGAAATCTCTGAGGCTGATTTGTTTCTTAGCAGAATGGGTTGAAAATAACAAAGATAATAGATTTTTTAGAGGCAGAGACATCCATAATAAAAGTTTTAAAAAGGGTGGGGCTTTGAGCATATCTTGGCAAGATCAGTACAGATGTTCTATTCTATGAATACAAGAGAAAGAAAAGTGAGAATTTCTGATTCATCACTTTAAAGAAGCTGGGAAAATGAATGAAATTGAAAGTAACTTTAACCTTGCTGCCATCTCATCTGCAGCTTTGCTTAGCAATGCACATTTGTAGAGAGAAATGCTAACCCTGGCTACTAATTAATGAATCTGGGAATAGAATAGAATTTTTGCTAAAGGCTAACATTAAAACAGGCCACTGAATCCAGCTTCATTCTTTCTGAGAGCAATGGGCCAGGAATCACAAGCCTGCTTTACTTTTAAAAATAGATCTTCAACTTGTAAGTGTTTTGGGACCGATCAATCAATTGTCTATCTTCTATCTTATACATCAATTGTCTATCTTCTACCTTATATATCAATTGTCTATCTTCTATGTTCTAACACCATGATGGTGAACCTATGGCACGTGTGCCAGAGGTGGCATGCAGAGCCATATTTTCTGGCATGCCAGCTGTCAGCTCGAGCGCACATGCATGCACCGCCAGCTGATTTTTGCCCTTCCAGAGGACCGGGGAGGCCATTTTCACCCTCCTCAGGCTTCAGGAAAGCCTCCGGAGCCTGGGGAAGGCATCGTGTGCACATGCATGGAGGGTAGGTTGCGAGCGCATGCACAGGTGGGTGGTGAGGATTGAATTGGTGTGGGCGTGCGGGCGCAATTTTGGCACGCCATAAGAAAAAGGTGTGCCATCACTGCTCTGACATTTCCCCACAAATACCTTAAGAGAGCAGGAGATGCATGGTGTTCACTCTGCTGGTTCAAAATTCAGAGATACTGTGCAAGGTTGAACTGCACTACTACCTGTAGTAACTTAAGTGGTTTCTGAATGAGAGAAAGTACCACCATGTGACTGTAAGAGCATTCACAGATCTGCTGATTACACCAGACAAGAAAACCCTTTATGTTCTATCAAACTGAAAAATTCATTATGCACCTCCCTATTCTTTTAGTAATCATTTCCCTTGGGAATGTTTTGTCCTCTGCCTATCATATATCTCTAGTACTATAAGGTGGTCTGTTCCACAAAGCTAAAAAAGGAAGAGTAGCATGGAAGGAGTTCTTAACCTTTATTTCTACCTGTAGAGCAGGGGTGCAAACTTGCATCGTCATGGCATTGTCATGTGATGTATCGTGACTTCCTCCCCCATTGCTAAACAGGATGTGGGCGTGGCCAGCACATGACACATCCATCTGCTGGCCACAAGTTTGGCAGCCCTGCAGAGGCTCAGGAAAAAGGGAATACTGCCTCATCCTAGATCATCAGATGCATAGCATCCTTGCACCAACTAATCATACTAATTACAATAGCAATAGCAATAGCAGTAGACTTATATACCGCTTCATAGGCCTCTCAGGCCTCTCTAAGCGGTTTACAGAGAGTCAGCATATTGCCCCCAACAATCTGGGTCCTCATTTTACCCACCTCGGAAGGATGGAAGGCTGAGTCAACCCTGAGCCGGTGAGATTTGAACCGCTGACCTGCTGATCTAGCAGTAGCCTGCAGTGCTGCTTTTAACCACTGCGCCACCTTGGCTCTAGTAACAACCCAAGAATTATCTTATGTGTGCTGGAAATGATCCCATACAATATTTATTTATTTATATCCCGTTGTTATTATTTTTAGGAATAACTCAAGGGAGCGAACATATCCAATATACTTTTCTTCTCTTATTTTCCCCACAACCACAAGCCTGTGAGATAGGTTAGGCTAAGTGAGAGAGTGACTGGCCCAAAGTCACCCAGCTGGGTGACATGGCTTAGGCAGGACTTAAACTCATGATCTCCCACTGTCTAGCGTGGTACCGAATCCACTAGACCAAACTGCTTCTCATATTTCTTGCAAATATCTTTCCTGAGGGCATGGATCCTGCCTCCTTTGCCACCCCCTCAGTACTACAGCAAGGCTAAATAGAAGAGCATCAATGCTGTGCCTTGGTGGAGATGGTTTGCCGAGAGGGAAACAGATTATGATAACCCTTCTATTGACAATAACTCTCCATCCAGTTCTGCACTGCCTTACTATTTAATATGAAGCTCCCTTGTCTTCCTCAGTGCAAACTAGTAACATTTGCTGCCCTGGGACCAAGGAAATTCCATGTTACTATCCTGGGCTCCACTGATGCTAATATTTTGATGCAGGTTGCATGTTATGAGTATTATCTTCCCTTTGTCTATTAATCTTATTTTAGATGTTTCTATAGTTTTTAATGTTATTAATACTTTTTAATGATAATGATTTTAGGTATTTATTGCTTTAGTTTTCTTATACTTTACTCAGAGTCAGTTTTTTTGTGAAATGGGCAGCTGTATAACAGAGATGGGGAGGGAGAGAGGAGGGAGAGAGACAAACACACACACACAGAGAAAGAGAGAGAGAGAGAGAGGGAGAGAGAGAGAGAGAGAGAGAGAGAGAGAGAGAGAGAGAGAGAGAGAGAGAGAGAGAGAGAGAGAGAGAGAGAGAGAGAGAGAGAGAGAGAGAGAGAGAGAGATCTGATATAGGAGCTCCTGCACCAGTTGCTACAAGGAGGAAAAAGATGGATAAAATTGGAGGTGTACAAACTTCTTATAGTTTTTTCTTCTCTCCCAAACCCACATTACCTCCATTGCCATTGTTCAATTTAACTTAGTTTTATTAATCCATTAAATTTGTTTATTAAGCTAATCAATTAAACCTTCATAGATGTGTGATTGTTGTCATTTAAGTATGGTGTGTTATGATATGAAAATGGGATGCATTGTTCCCATCTAATCTATCCCAAACACATTTTCAGAATCGCTCACCAAGACAGAGCCAGTCAACCCTGAGCAACAGAGGAATATGAGTTTTCTTTTTTTAAAAAAATGGGGTGGGGGGAGATAACAGTGAGTAAAGTTAAAGAGGAAAGGAATGAAAGTGACTTGAACGAGGAATTGAGATTAGACAGACCCAAAGAGACAAACAGAGGATTAGGTCAGAGAAAAACTGGATGCCAGCAATTTACAGATTTGGAGAATCATGGGATCCTAACCAAAAAGGCAAGTGCAAAAGCCATAAAATTTCTTCTTTTTATTTTTAAAAGACTTCTTTCTCTCGTGCTCCCAAACAGAATAAGCTGTAACAAAGCAAGTCCTTGTAGGTGGAGTGAAAAGAAAGCAATAGCAAAAAGACAGCTCAAGCAGAAAACAGTAGAAAAAGAGCTCAGATAAAATATATTGGCTCAGGTTAATGTCAAAGAATCCATCAAATGACTGAGCATCCTCTCACCTAGCATTCACCATGCATGCAATTAAAATTGCAGCAGTGTTTATTGTCTTTAAACATCCCAGAAGTAGCTACTGGATTTCTGAAGTGCTTCAGAAGAGCTGACATGCTTTGGAGACAAGTGTTAAATTCATTGCTCCTAAACTCTTGGGTTTGATTCCAAAGGATTATTTAAACCAAGTTTAAATAATCCCTTTGCGATGACTCAGCAGTTAAATCTGCTGAGCTTGTTAGCTGGAAAGATGATAGTCCGGGTTTGAAACTCAAGTACTGTATGACGGGGTGAGCTTCCATTATTTGTCCCAACTCCTGCCACCTAGCAGTTCAAAAGCATGCAATTTTTTTGTCTTTTAATGATCCCATAATCCCTTGCATCAAGGTGGAATCAAGGCAACTGAATGGAGCTGATTGCTCTTCCTCTTGCCAATGCAGTTTGCAGCCAATATTTACTCATTTACTCATGGTATCTGCCAACAAAAATAAGCCATTCAGAGCTTTGCATAGCCCTAATATTTGTTCCTGTATATCCTTAGAATCATTCTGGGTTCTTTAACCTGAATGATATATATCATGTATACATGTTGCATATAATGAAAATTGGTCTCACATTTCAAAGGTAGAAGAACCATATTGTAAAAGATGCAACACAAATAAAGTCAAGTCAGAGAGTTGATGGCTGAGGACTTGGGAGAAAAGATCAATCTTTTCCATACATGGACCAATACACATGTTCTAGTATAGCAAAAAAAAGTTTTGTGCATGTGCTATATTCTGTGACTCAATTAAACAAAATTTTGCTTTTCAACTGTCAATTATAGCTTGGAACATTTGGAAACAAACAACCATAAATCTCTAATTGTTTCAGCAGTGCACTGCAGCTGTCATAATATTATGTTCAACATCTTATTTAGGCATTTACATTTTCTCCCAGTGACCTTTTGCTGTTTATAATACATTCACACACATGCATGAACACACACAAGTTCTTATTTATTTATTTATTTATTTATTTATTTATTTATTTTTCTTTTAAAAATTCTATGGGAGAAAAAGACCATGAGTTTAAAACTGCTCTTTCAAATGCAGCACAAAACCATTCAGCACTACAGAAAATAAGCATGTGGTGTGGCCAATTTATACATTCATTTCTTTGCAAACACTTCTTTGTAGAGTGTTGGTAAGCATACCCACTCATTGTGGTAACTCAGCACTTCTCAAGAAGGAACACATAAGTGCTAATCAGAGCAAAAGTGCTAATGAGAACATTTGACATTTTATAGCAAAGTGATAGATTGTGAGATATTGTTAAAATTCTTAAAAGAATAGGAATAAAAAGTACCAAAGTTTAGGAGACCAGTCTGTTGAACTAATAAGTGAAAATAATATTAAATGTTGGTATTAGCAACAGAAGGAACTTAGAGACAGGGTTATATGTGATAGGACAATTCTGAGAAATTATGGTAGGAAGAATTTGTCTTGCAGGAGTTATCAAGTGTCAAGCATGCCTCCTTCGATATCCAAGAAAGGAAAACCTCAACTCCATTTTAATAGAGATAAAGTACTTTTACTAGATATGAAGTGAAAACAGCAAAAGGAAAGCAAGATCTGAGACAGAAAGGCGGGAACATATACATATCAAACATTTACCCAGCACCCTCCCCCCCAATTCCCCAACCCAGTGTCCAATCTGCAACTCCCTAAGGTGTTATGTGGGATGCATCTTCAAACAGCCTCCTCAAGTTGGTATGTGAACCATTTGGCCTTGACCAAGTCCAAACATCAGCCATCAGCATGAACAGAAGATGGTGAGAACAAGACTCCTCCGATACAATATAATGCCCTTCCTCAATACTATGCCCCCCCCCGTTCCTATGGCAGCCGATAGCAAGCAAGCATAGCAAGCAAAACAGAAGCTGACATCAAGTGAGATTAAAAAGTAGGAATGTTTTAAAATGTCTGTACTTATTAAGTGCTTTGCAAAAATTACCTGAATCCACTCTTTTCAGTTTGATAAATAAATCAAAACACAGGCATCCACCATATTACCTGTTATTTGTTTAAATGTGTGACCAGTTAATCTTAAGAAATCTGGCTGTTTCCACTGAATGGATTTCCAACCTTTTTGTCACATACTTTTATTAAAAGATGTACTTCTATGTAAAATATTTGTAGCTCTGCCCTAGCCACAGTGGTTGGCATGGATTTACCCACACTCAGGGTAGATTTTAGAAATGAATACTGACTTTATTCCACAATGGGAGCATTCATAAATCCCATAATAATTCTCCATATGGTAAAATCAGAACTATTTTTTCATCATAATCTTTAACAATGGGAGTTACTTTCCAAGATGGCTATAATTTTGTAAGGCAATTTGAGAACTAAAGAACTAGTTATGGCTTTCAATGAACTCAAAAATATGGAATCCAGGATCCTGATTCTAAAAAGATCACCCAAGCTATAGGAATAGTTTAACATGATAAATTGGTTTTCCATCAACTCTCCATTTAAATTCAATTCATCTCTTCCTTCCAATAGAAGAAAATAGTGTGTCTTCCTGAAGACAATCACCTTAGACTGGGCTTATTAATATTCATGGAGCTAAGTTCACAGTAAGAACTACATTGGCACTGCAATCTTCCTATCCTTCTGGGAAGTAAGATAACATGTCATCAGTATACAGTAAGAGGTTGACACATTTATATCTGACTTTGGGCATCTGTAAATTGGCTTATTGGAAATATCTTGAGATATCATCTATGTACAAATGAAATAGGTACAAACAAGTAGATAAAGCTTTAGTTAAATAGAGTAGTCTGAGCTTCACACACAAAGCCACAAGTTTCCTACCGTCTGTAACTCTATTAAAACTATTATCAGGGTTCCAAATAGCATCTAATATAAAATCAGAGTCTGAGGCAAGAGATTTCTCAAAGTTCAAATTTATTAAAAGAGCCATGTTGACACATCTGAGAGCCAAGGTGGCGCAGTGGTTAGAGTGCAGCACTGAGGTCTACTTCAGCTGACTGCAGTTCAGCAGTTCGGCTGTTCAAATCTCACCGGCTCAAGGTTGACTCAGCCTTCCATCCTTCCGAGGTGGGTAAAATGGGGACCCGGATTGTTGGGGGCAATATGCTGACTCTTTAAACCACTTAGAGTTGGCTGAAAGCCCTATGAATCGGTATATAAGTCTAACTGCTATTGCTATTGCGAAAACCCAAATCTGAAAGCTTCCAGTTTTCCCCACCCAATTGAAAGTTCAAGATCCTGCCCCAACACCCACAAGTTCATCACATGGTCCAATCTTCCACTGCCATGAAGACAGATTCCTCCCATCCAGACCCGACCAAGTGCAGAGACAAAGACGACCTTGGCTTTGTATAAAGAATGTTGTTATGGCTACACATCACCCAACTCCATATACCGCATTTTTTGGAGTATAAGATGTACCTTTTTCCCTCAAAAAAGAGGCTGAAAATCTGAGTGCATCTTATATACTGAATACAGCATTTTATGCCTCCCCAAACCCCGCCCTTCACCCAAATGGCTGTGCATAGCCTTTAGGAGGCTTCCAGAGTGCGCCTGGGGGCTGGGGAGGGCAGAAATGAGTGAAAAATGGGTTTTTTGCTCAATTTTGCCCCTTTCAACCCCCAGGAGCAGTCTACAAGTCTCCTAAAGTCTATTCATGCCCTTTGGGGGGGGGGAACAGGCCTGTTTTCACAAAAAATGGGCCATTTTAGGGAGGTCTGCAAAGTGCAAAAACTTTTTTAAAAGTTGCCTCTTAAATCTTGGTGCGTCTTATACTCTGGTCTGTTTTATACTCCAAAAAATATGGTAATTTTCCCCTCCCATTTTCCCACAGTAGAAAGTGTGGCAGGCCTGAAGTCTAAAAAAGAAAAGATGGCTTGCTGGCATGACAACTATGGTAAGATCCATAGAAGTTGTGAAAAATTGGCTCCATTTTATTGTTTATTTGAATATTTATTGAATTACTTATATACAGTAGTTTCCTGCAAGTTTGGCCCAGTTTGTTCTTATTTTATGGATATAGTCTTGATATTTTGTTTTGGGGAAAGTATAGGATTGCACCTCCATTGTTACCGTATGCCAGCATTTTTCAATTTTAGCAATTTCAAAATGCACATATTTCCATTCCCAGATTGCCGGCTGTAGAATCTGGGAGTTGAAGTCTACAAACTTTAAAGTTGCTAAGGTTGAGAAACTCTCCTCTAGATTGATTTTTCACCTCCCAATCTAGCCTAAAACCAGGGTAGGATTCCCTCATGGTCTCTTGAGCAAGTATGAACCAAATTTGATCTTCCTTAGCTTCCAAAAATAGAGAAAGTTAAATAGAAGTCATTAAAACACTGAATTCCTTGTAAACAAACTAAGATTTACTTCAGTATTCCCATACATCTTCTACTTTCTGATTATTTAGTTGGTGGAAAGTCTAAGTTCCACAGTTCTTTTCAAGCATTTTTCTTTTGAAACAGAAAGGATAACAGGTTGTGTACTGAAGGATGTAACATCTTCATTAGCACCTTACTCAGAAAAGCCTTAGGCAGTGCAATGACCTCATTTCACAGACAAGTTTAAATGTCTTCTTTTCTCTGAACCATTTATTAAGGTAATGTGATAGTAGGGAACATGGCTTAATGCTTATGTGCTTAAGAAACACATGTCCATACCACACAATATTTACACATGAAATGCATTATTGAACAGAAGAAGCTAATAAATCACAAAAGTACTGAGGGGAGATTGAAAGTTGGGTGGTTTCTCCTAAAGAGAAGGATTTGATCTTCGAGAATAGGTTCCTGATCTTAGAAATACTAAAAAATTCCAAACAACATGATTTTGAATATTGAGTGTGGCTCCTGTGGTGATAAAGGATACTTTCTCTCCCCCACCTCCTAAGATATGTACTTTCACATTTGAAATTAGAAAAGAAATGTATTGAGAGAAGCATAGTATATAAGAAATTGGATTAGAGCAGTTCAAGTGTACTTAAAAAATTGCAAGACACTGGAGGTCCAAATCAGGGAAGACCAGTGACAAAAGACACAAAGAGAGAGAGAGAAAGAGAAAAAACAAATCTGAGAGGCATCTATCCTTATTTTTATCTTTGTCAAAGCCCAAGAATTCTGGTTTTTGATAATTAAAACTCAGATATAAAAAAACCAGCAAGTTTTTAACATCAGGAAATCCTTCTTTTTCTACTTTTTTTCTAGTTGACTGCAGCTGTTCCAGCTTTATCCAAGCTCAGCAAGCTGGTTAATACACAAATGGGAGATCACTAGGGAAAAACAGGGCTGTAGGCTCAACTAGAAAGTTAAAACAAGAAGAGCAACACCGGGGATGGGGGGGGGGGGACACAAAAAGCAAAGGCAAATCTGTTTTGCGTCGTTGACCAGAAAACTACATAAGTATCTCTGTGGTGTTATCAGGAACTGATTTGTAAAAAAAATAAAAATTTACTCTTGAACCTGTTTTGGATTAAGGCAAATATTTCTCGAAAATCTCATTGGAATGAATTCTGCATAATAACACTGTATTTATGATGAAGTAGTTTTATTCTCAAGCACTAGATTTATAATATTTCTTTCTGACTGCTTCATAGCTTGGCTATAATGTGGGAAAACTAAGAGCACTTTTTGTAATCAGTACCAAGTAACAATGAAAGTCCACTGCTTATTCTCTGTGGTAGTTACTTCTCAAAGAAAGGAAAAAAGTAGCATATTTTAGATCTCTCATGCGAATAAAAAACAAACGTAGTCATTAAACCCACCCACAGAAGAGCAGTAAACAAAGAGTATTTATTGATCCTATGTAATTAATTACCACAAAACAATCTAATCTTTGGTACTAATAAAAGATTAATGTTGCTTACTATATTTTTCTTCACCCTCTTGTTTTATTTTCTGCTTTCTAATGTCATATATAAAGGTAACTGCAGAATGTATATTTAATTGGAAAACATTTTTTTAAAAAATCTTCACGCCACACAACAGAAATGCCCACTAAAATGGCAGCAACTAGCCACCATGGCTAATTGCAAAACAACAAACTGGATTAGATCTGGTTAATACTTGGATGCCCAATCATAAGAAAATCTTACAGATGTAGGTTAGAGAAGGAAATAATGAAAAGAATTCCAGAAAGCTGTAATGCAGCGGTGAAATGCTACCAGTTCAGACCAGTTCACCTGAAATGCTACCGGTTCGGGCAAATCGGTATTTCCGACAATCAGTTGTGATGTGTGATTTATATTAGCTATAATCGTCAGATTTCCTGCTTTCAAGCTAATCTAAATCACATGGCACAGTGGATTGCCCCCTTGCTGGTCTACTTATCTTTGCAGGTGCGCTTGGTAGCAGGCTCCCCCCACCCTCTTGGATGTGATCACATCCCATTTCTGATGTTTGCGCATGCACGGAAGGTCATATTTGTGCGTGCTCACTTTTATGAACCAGTGGTGAAGGAAAATTGATTTCACCCCTGCCATAATGGTAAAACTGAACACAATGGAATTGGCATAACTAGGAGAACAGTTTGACATGAAGAGGATATTAACTTAGCTTTTCCTGGGCAAGATTTTTGGACAAAGTTCTACATTGCCCTAGTAATAATCTGTTAGGGAACGTTCAGTGATCAAGTTGAAACAAGGAGCTGATGACTGTGGCAGAATGAAAAGTTGGTGAGTAGACTAGCCCTTTTATTGTATTTCATCTCTGGATAAAGAGAGGACCTGAGATCACCCAGAAGTGCTCTATACAGTTATTCCTCATGAGGAGATCACAAAACAGCAGTCTTTGATGATGTATTTAGTACTTTGGGAGATGAGACAATAGCCATTTGAGAGAGAGACCAAAGTCAGCCAGCCAGCTTTCATGCCTAAGGCAGGACAGAACAGTATAGAACAGAAGTGTCAAACTCACGTTGTCATGTCATCATCATGTGACGTATTAGGACTTTTTCCCCCTTTGCTAAACTAGCGATAGGCATGGCCAGCACTTGATGTATCTGGCCTATGGGCTAGGGCTTTGACAGCCCTGGTATAGAAAAACAAAATGTTTGTCTATTTCATATTAGTTTTGATCTTTTTCATTGTAATTTTTAAAAACATTACTTCAGGCCTTCTCTCACAAAAACCATGGGCTGGCGTATGCCACGCGGCCGAAGGCGGGTGGAGGCAGCAGCTGTAGCAGCCTAGCTTTCGTGAGGGAAGGCCTTCAGGCCTCCCCTCATGAAAGCCACAGGCTGGAGTACACCACACGGCCGAAGGCAGGTGGGGGTGGTAGCGGTGCAGCAGGAGTGGCGGCCTAGCTTTCACAAGGGAAGGCCTTCAGGCTGGCATACGCCATGTGGCTGAAGGTGGGGTGGCGGTCTAGCTTTCGCGAGGGAAGGCCTGAAGGCCTTCCCTAGCGAAAGCCGCAGGCTGGCGGTAGTGGCAGTGGCCTAGCTTTTGCAAGGGAAGGCCTAATTCCCTAGCGAAAGCCACGGGCTGGCGGTAGTGGCAGCAGCCTAGCTTTTGCAAGGGAAGGCCTAATTCCCTAGTGAAAGCCGCGGGATGATGGCGAAGGCGGCTTAGCTTGCGAAGAAAGCCCCCTGTCCCCGCTCTCCAGCCTTGCCTGGCTGGCTAAGCCAGCCAGGCGACCTGCTTACTGACCCTGGCCTTGTCCCTCCAGTCCAGTGTGTCTTACCTTTTCTGCTGCCTCTCTGCCTGCCTGCTCCCGGTTGCATCCATCCATCGCCTCGGAATCAGATCCATTGCATCGGAGTGCTGCTGATTCTGCCTGCTGGTAAGTGACCCGTTTTTTTTTTCTTTTGTTTTTTTTTTAATGTATTTTAAAATAATATTTTATTTAATGCACAGAATTTTTTAAAATAGTTTTACTTAAAAGTATTGAGTATAGAATATTTTAAAATGGTTTAATTCAATTTATTGTGTGTGGATTCTTTTTTTAAATTGTCTTAGACTGTTTAAAAAAAGATTCTATCCAAAATAAATTAAAATAAACCATTTTTAAAAATTCTATACTCAATACTTTGTAATGTATTGTACATAGAATTTTTTAAAAATAGTTTTATTGTAATTTATTGTGTATGGAATATTTTTAATGGTTTCATTTTAAATTATTGTGTGCGGAATAGTTTGAAATGGTTACAGTATAAATTATTGCTTGTAGATTGGAATAATGGTTACAGTATACTATGGCTGGTACAATACCTTAAAATAGTTATACTATAAATTATTACTGGTGGAATACTTAACAATGGTTTTTAAGGATTTCTTTTATTTATAGAATATCTTTTTTTAATTTATTTTATATGTTATTCCTTTTAGCAAATGTTTTCTTTGTGGTGCAATATGTTGCTTTTAAGTGTTCAGACCAGGTTTATGTGTCTCAAAGTGGCTGCTTTTCTATGGGCAGGCCAGGTTGGTGCAAGGCAGCTTTGGCAGATTTAATGTGTTTCACCCTTGTTGTTTAGGTAATTCTGAGGTGGTTGAAGGTTCTATAAGCGCCTGTCCTTTATAATTTCCCACAATGCCTTGATGGTTTTTATTCCAGTGACTTTGTCTTTTCTGTCCTTAGGCTTAGGAAAAAAAAACTGGTTTCATTTGCAGTCTTTTGAGGGGGGGATTCTTATTTTTTGGTGTTTTCCTAACACTGCCATAGTTTGTGCGTGGGGGGTGGGTGGGTGTGTAATGTCCCACAGTTATCTACGCTTTATTAATGATCTAGTAATATTTCTTTATACATTTTAGGGACCTTTCCTTACATAATTGGTGTTTTCTTTCATACTTTTGGATTTCTAATTTCTGTTTCCGTTAGTTGGCAATTGCTAAAACCAATCCCACGTGAAAAAGTATTCAAAGCCTTCTTGATTTTAATTGTCAATTTATTTATTCCTGCACATTGTAATATTTATTCATTTTCATATCTCTGTTTTTCCACTGTTGTGCAAACACAATTCCAACAGCTGCTAACGTGTAAAATTAAATATATATTTTACTCCCTTTCAAATAGCCAACAAAATATTTCTGTTTTTAATTCCATATCTTGCTTTATGATTGCTTCTAACCACTAACTTCTGAATAGTTACTTGGACTGACCTAAGTACTAATTCATAATTTCATATGAATTCATATGTTCCTGTTTTTGGGAACTGAAAACTAAATTTCAGAAAAAGGAAATCTGTATTGCTCTGGGAATATGACATTCATTCTTGAACTATCTTCTTGGATGAAAGACTATATCTTTCCTGTTTGTTTATATCTTTCCTGTTTCTCATCCTTTCTGAAAAGACTGTTCATTGTTGGTGAAAGTAGAGGTCCCTTCTGTTACTTGTAGTGACTACAGAGTCCTCAGCTTACAACCACAATTGAGTCCAATATTGTTTTATTTCTTTGGCAGCAGCTAGTATTACTTAGCACAATGAAGAAGAGGCAACAGAGTATGACCGCTTTCTTCTCCAAAAAACCAAGAATTGAGGAATCAGCTGATCCAGGCACCAGCCGCACCAGCACCACCAACACCACCAGCCGCACCAGCACCGCCAGCCACACCAGCCACACCAGCACTACCAGCACCTCCAGCACGACCACTACCACCAGTTGAGGTCAGAGAAAGTAGCAAGTTCATTGACTCCACTGCAGTTCCACAACTTCATGACTGCTGGAATTTGCAGCAATACAGACACTTCAAGGACAAGTATGATGGACTGGAAGTATCCAACAAGAAGGTGGGTTGTGAGTACTGTGCAAAACCTATGTTCTTGTTGGAGAAAGGTATTCAAGTTTCCAAAGAGTGGAAACATTTCCAGGTGGCACCAGCAGGGAAAAGCAAGGATATACAACAAGCATCGCTCAGAAAAAAATTAAGGGAACATTTTCAATCAAAGGCACACCTTATTTGTGTGGAGACCAGTAAGCAACAGGACCAGGAAGCTTTCACCAAATCCCTGGATAAGTCAACTGAAAAACATTTATCCAGTACTTGCACAATATTTTCTACCGTTTATGATCTGGCACAGAGATGTAATCCATTCTCAGACATCGAAGCGCAAGTAAATCTGCTAAATACACTTGGAGTGGATGTGGGAGTTGGCTCGCATTCATGAAGATCTGCAGTGAAAATCATTGAAGTCATTGCAAACCAAATCAAGACCACCATGTTTTCAAGGATTATTGTCAATAATCGAAAGGTGTGCCTAATAATTGATGAAGCCTCAACACTTTCAATGAGAGCAGTGCTGATAGTTTTTGTTAGAGTTGAGGATCCAGAATGCCCAGCAACCATCTTCATTGAGCTTCTGGAATTACAGAGAAAAGATGGGGAGACCATATATTCCGCATCAATGGAAAGCTTGCACAAAGTTGGATTTACCACCGAATGTCTACGGAAGAATTTGATCACTTTCTGCTCCAATGGTGCCAACGTTATGCTGGGAAGAAAATTTGGAGTCAGCGCCAGAATAGCTCAAGAATTCCCAAACATCATCATCTGGCACTGCTTGAACCACCGCCTGCAACTTGTGCTGGATGATGCAATAAGAGAAGTGAAGCAGATCAACCACTTCAAGATCTTCCTGGATAAAGTGCACACCACCTTCCACAAATCCTGCAAGAGCCAGAATGACCTTTTCCAAATCTCCGAGCAATTGGGTATAGAAATTGTGAACATTGGCAGAGTTTTGGGACCAAGATGGGCTGCCTGTAGTTTAAGAGCAACCATGGCTGTGTGGCGTACTTATCCAGCACTACATCAGTTTTTTCAAGGCAATGAAAGGTTCCCAGGCATGGCTTCCTATTTTGAAAATTTACATTATTTGCAGGATTTGGCCCTGATGGTCAACATCCTAAGTGAGATTTCTGTTCTGTCAAATGCCCTACAGGGGAGAGTGACAAATATCATCATGGCCAAAAAGTTAGTGTTGCGAACAATTGGTGCTTTTGAAGTGCTACTACAGAAAAAGGGCAAATTTGAGAAAGAACTTGTGGAATTGCTAAAAACACAAGCCTTCCAAAACATCAATTTAGCTCCAAACCAACTATTTGTTGCCCTTCCCCGTGAAAAACTTTTGCAAAGCATCATCACCAATTTAAAGAAAAGGCTGATGGATTGCGACCATCTAAGAACAGGTAGCCTATTGCCAGCAGCAAAAAAGTTACACTTTATCACATATTTGGAGCCAGGTTACTGGAACATGAAAGATGTAGTCCTTCCATGGGATGACGCAGAGGAAGCATTTGTTGAATTTGGCCATATTTTTAATTATGAAATTGATTTGAATGACTACAGGGATTTTTTGGAAAATGCGCTGAAAAATCCAGATAACTACAAAATTCCTGACACTGTCAGAAAAGCTAGAGATATTATCAGGACAATTGCTGTTAGTTCATCAGAGGCGGAAAGGGGATTCTCAAAAATGAACCTCATATGTTCAGAGAAAAGAACACACCTAATTGTTCCAAACATCAATAATCTGATGGTGATAAGTGTTGTTGGCATACCTGTTGAGAGATGGCACCCAATTCCTACAGTGAAAGTTTGGCTCAGAGTGCCCCACCACGCGTAAAGACGAGGAAAGCTGCAACAGAGGAATCTGGAAGCCGAAGAACAGTATGGAGATATCAACAACCAGAAAAGCAATAACACAAGTAAGTACTTGAGTGTATCTCTTTCATTGTGTTATTCTTATGTAAGGTGTAAGTGCCAGCAATTGAAGTCTTGCTTTCTGTGTCTCTCCTTTGTGCAGGTTTTCTGAGCAAAGTAAAGAAATAAGGTGGTGTGCAGAAGACCGGCAAGCCAGCGATGCTTCCTTTGTAAGTAGCTGTCTTTATTGCTGGGTGTGGTGTGGTCTGTGCTGTGTTCATCCGTAGGATAGTGAAGTGCAAGCAATTAAAGTGTTGCTTTCTGTGTCTCTCCTTTGTGCAGGTTGTTTGAGCAAAGTAAAGCCAATAAACCTAAGCCTAAATCTAATAAGGTGGGGTACAGAAGACCGGCAAGCCAGCGATGCTTCCTCTGTAAGTAGCTGTCTTTATTGCTGGGTGTGGTGTGGTTTGTGCTGTGTTCATCCTTGAGATAGTGAAGTGTAAGCAATTAAAGTGTTGCTTTCTGTGTCTCTCCTTTGTGCAGGTTATTTGAGCAAGGTGGTGAGGTGGTGGTGAAGAAGACGCAAAAAAGGACAGTAATTTTCCTTTTCTATTATTTCGTGTGCTGGTTTCATCCCAATGCAGTGCATGCAATTAAAGTCTTGCTTTCTGTGTCTCTTCTTTGTGCAGCCCATTCATTGGAGTCCGTGATACTGAAGACTGGCAAGAACAGTCATTTTCCATCTGTAAGTAGGTCTTTTATTGTTTTTGTACTTATTTTAATCTTATTGTAATTCATCCATTGGGGAAAAGAATTCAGTGACATCATCTTGGCCACTCCCACCAGGTCACATGAGGGGCAAGCCACTCCCATCCGGCCACATGGGTGGCAAGCCACTCCCATCCAGTCACATGGGCGGCAAGTCACTCTCATCCAGTCACATGGGCGGCAAGCCACTCCCATTTGGTCACATGGATGGCAAGCCACTCCCACAAAGGAGGCCACACCCACAGAGTAGGTTCCAACAATTTTTGAAACCCACCACTGCAGCTGGCTTTCATGACTAAGGTAGGACTTGAATTCATAGATCTCCTATTTCTAACCTGATGCCTTAACCACTGCAACCAAACTTGTTCTTTTATTTACAACTAATATAATAGCAAAATATATACCTTAACAGCAATCAAAGTCCCACTTGCTTTTTTCACATTTAATGGTTTTTTCTTATCTGTAGTATTTTAATACTGATTTCACCTGTATCAATTTTTAAATACAGTTACCAAATAATGAAAAAAAAATTACAAAGCTACTCATTGTTTTTTAAATTGTAAAAAGGAAGATGCTTCATAAAGCCATGTAAATAGGAAATTAAAAAATTTCAGTGATTAGAATAAATTTTATAATTAGGCAGTCTTCTAGTCTTGTGTTTTCTTAAGTTTAATTGCATGATCATTATTAAGAAATAACTTGATATTTTCATCACCATCTCTGAAATGAGATTAAGTGGATCTTCATTTTGTGCAAAAGAGCAACAATTCAATTATGTTATTTATAATTTGTCCATGTCTATCATTGGTCTTACTGCAGTTTTTTATTCTGGCTCTTTGGTCTTTATTTATTTTCATTATTATTTCAAGATCTGCCAGACATATTTGGGTTCTTGGTGCAAATTAATTTATTTAAAATAACCTTGTTATTAGCAAAGGATTTAGCTGGTAAATTGTTGCCTTTCAAAATGTATCATATGCTAGCATTGTTTTCCTATTTTATAGAGAACTTTTGAATATGTAATTACTATAATTATATTGACAGCATCTAGCTGCATAAAACTGTCTTTAAGTGCCTTTCCACTCTGGTTCATATAGCATTGCTTACTTGTAAGATGCTTATCCAGAATTCTTTATTTTTTATTCATATAACCCTGTTCACATTGGGATACAAAATAACAAAAAGCACCAATGTTAGGGGTGGCAAATCTATCCAGAATTCCAAATTCATTTCCCTACAATATTATTTCTTATAAAAAGAGATTGACCACTACAGTCTTTGGCTCTGCTTGTCATGTTTTACTGAGTTTTCATGTTCAATTTATTAAGTAGTACAAGTCAAAGTTTGAAAGAAAGGATGGGTTACTCAGGTTAAATCCTGTTCAGCCATAATTGTTGAGAATTGGTGGGATGGTTTCCAACTAATTGAAAGAGGAAGGAAGGGAGGAAGAGAGGAAGGAAGGAAGATGATGTTTCTGCCATTGCAAGGGAACCAATCAACTCCTGCAATTAGCCTATACAAACTAAATTGTGCTGCCTAAAAAGAGACATGATCCTTAAGAGGCAATTACCTGGGTTTTTTATTTGTTTGTTTGTTAGTTTGTTTTATTGGTTTTAAACTGACTAAAAAAAATTAAACCCACAAAAATAATTATGATAAATATCCATACATTATCAGAAAAAAAGAAAAAACATACATTTCTCTTGTTTTTGCTTTTTTTTTTTTTTTTTTTTTTGCTTTTCAAAAAACATCCGCAAGTTTGTTTGTTTTTTAATGGAATCAGCCCATCTTTGAAAATTGTCTCCCAACAAGGCACTCTTTACATGTGGAATAGTTAAGGGGGAATTTCACATGCTTCCATAATGTAGCTTTTCTCATAAGTTTTCCAAGAGTTGGAAGAGAAATTGTTAACAATAAAGGTTAGATATTCCGTTTATAGAGGATATTTACCAGTCTTGCTGTCTGGAATAACCTTAAGATTTTTCAATATAAATATTGTCTCCTTCCCCACTACTTTTCACTTTTCAAAGAATCTTTGTTCTTTCATAGATAGAAGTACATAAGTTCAAATACAGATGCATTTGGCATTTTCAGAGAGAGAAAAATAATAACTGCTTGCCCTTTCTTCATCCTGATAGTCCTAAGTGAAATCTAGGATTCTCTTACGTGAATGTCCTTATCGCTTCCTACATCTTTTCTAAATTCTGCACCTCAATGAGTCATGGGTTAAATATCTTTCTTTTCATTTTCTCCCAGGGATGTAGTCAGATAGATATGAAGAATGTGAAAATAGGTAGATTTCTATGATCTTGACTTGGCCCAATATAGCTAGAGCTCCCAAACTGATTTTGAAATGATCTCTTATCCAACAAATCTTAGTTACAATGGTTGGTGGATGGTTATGCATTTGAAAAGATCCTGAAATGCCATCCCCTAGGCATTCTGGATAGCCTCTTCTCAACAAACATAGTTGTTTATAAGCACAAAAACATATATTATAGCCATAACTATATCAATACTTTTCAGTAACGATATTTCACACTTTTTAAGTCTGAATAATGAATTAACAAGGGCATTGAGTTTGTCTATTAATTCTCTAGTATGGTTTCCTATATTGAACTGCTGTTGATAATCTTTATTATCAAGTTTGGTATGAAACTGACAGACTAATTTGAAACAGCATAATATCAGATGAAGAGGATGATAATTTAGGGACAGCTATGGAAGTATGCAGTGTTGTTGTTTTAAGAATCTAATTTTAAAACTATTTGATTAAAAAGCGTACCAGTGCTTTCCATGGATTTTCATTAAATATACCATATTCGTATATGGTGCAGAATTGTGGTATCTTCTGTATAACAATAATGTCTTTCTTTTCATATCCTAATTATTACTTATCTATATAAATATGTAACAGAATAATATATTTAGAAGGAACCTTGGATGTCTTCTAGTCCAACCCCTGCTCAAGCAGGAGACCCTATGCCATTTTAGACATAAGACTGTTCAATCTCTTCTTTAAAATCTTCAGTGTTGGAGCACCCACAACTTCTGGAGGCAAGGCATACCACTGATTAATTATTCTAACTGTCAGGAAATTTCTACTTAGTTTGAGGTTGGTTCTCTCCTTGATTAGTTTCCATCTGTTGGTTCTTGTCCAACCTTCAGGTGCTTTGGAGAGGTTTTCTTTGTAGTAGCATCTTAGATATTGCAACACTGCTGCATGTCACCCTTGTCCTTCTTTTCATTAAACTAGACATATCAATTCCTGCAACCATTTTTCATATGTTTTATTCTCCAGTCCCCTAATCATCCTTGTTGGTCTTCTCTGCACTCTTTCTGATTTCAAAGCAAAAGTAAGCTTTGACCATCACTATTCACATAAATGTACATTTTAATAGTCATTTTTCTTCTAAAGAGGCTTACTGCAATATCCTGCAGATGTTTATCAATTTCCCAATATCATTTTAATGATATTTACCAAAGCCAATACCAATGATTGAAAGGACAATCAAATCTCCCAGATTTTAATGATTTCAATATCACATTTTAACAGACATCTTTCATCATGATATCTATAGCAAGCACTTCTTAGGCTATGATCTGGATAGCTACCTAAAGGGGAAAAAAGACTCTTTGTCCCTAGGGATTTGCAAGGTTTGGGCCCTGTTTAATGAAGCTTATAAAACTTCAGGAGTGTGAGGCAGGCCTATTTTGCTGAAAGCTACTTACAGTGCTACATTTGTGGAGAATAATGTAGGAAACGTTTTTGACAATTATGTGAAAGTAGTATAAAGTACATAGGAAAAAATATAGAAGAGCAAAAGGAAATGATTGAGGAATACAGAGATTTATAGAGCAATAATGGAAGTCCTCCCTATTTATGAAGGAAGGTTTGCTGCTTTATTCTGTTTTGTTTTAATATGAACATGTTATTACATTCTTATTTTAATGCAGCTTTGCCCATGAATTCAGTGGAATTACAATTTTAGTTATATGGTTAAAATTGAACACTAAAAAGCATACTATGAGTAAGCTAGCAAGCCAATGCACTTATAATACATCATTCATTTCTTAATAAAATGATAAAAATAATCACATTTGATCCAAGTATAGTGCTTGAGAAGAATGCTTGTGGAATATTATACACACTTCAGCAAAAATACAATGTTTGCATATTTAGGACTCTCTGTTGAGAAAAAACAGCTGCACAGTTATGCAGCTTTCAAAGAATAAAACTCCCCGATGTTACAGAACTCACACAACACAGGTGGATGCGTAGAAAATATAATATTAATTGGCTGTAAATGTATGTACTTTGATGAGAAATCAAAAGTATCTAACTGTTAAATATGCTCTATAAAGGCAGATTTTAGAAACCCTTTTATTTTTTAAAGTGTGTCAGGAGAATCTCCATGAATCGAAGCAAGGACATGCAGTCAGGGGAGGCAGGGGAGGCAGGGCCTCACCACTGTCATCCTGAAAAGAAAAATAATTAAAAGGAAAAAGGCTGAGGTAGTTGCTGCCAGAGTCACAGTGGATGACTCTGCTTAGTGCTTAACTGTTTAAAAAAGCCTCTAAAATAAGTGCCCTCTGCAGGAGGAGGTGAGAGAACCACGTGCCTCATTTAGTCTATCTTTATAATCACTTGAGGAGGGTTAAGCAAGGGTTAAAAGCCGAAAAATTGCTTATGTAGATGAGGCAGGTGGTTCTCTCACCTCCTCCTGTAGAGGGCACTTTTTAAGAGGCTTTTTTTAAAACAGTTAAGCAGAGTCATCCATTGGAGGCTCTGGCAGCAGCTAACCCAGCCTGACCTCAGCAGCTCTTGCCTTTTTCTTTTTACATTTTTTACATTTTCATCATGGCAGACAAGAGCAGAGTTGAAATCCCCTGTGATTGTGACACAGCTGGAAAAGGTATGTGGGTCGGAGGAAGGGAGAGAAGTTCAAAATTAATGTAATTTGTAAGTAATGTTTTATTGTAAGTAATTTGTGTGTGTGTGTTTGTTTGTTTCTTCACTTCATTCAAACAAACTCTCTCTCTCAATTTGAGAGTTTGTTTGAGAAGAGAGGGGCAGCTTTGTTTGAGAAGGGAGGGGCAGCCTTGTTTGAGAAGAGAGGGGCAGCCGCCAGCAGAGACAGGTCTTTCACCCGCCTCTGCTGGCGGGCTGGCGCTTTCTTTCTTTTGCCTGCTGTGCCCCCTTCCCTTTCTCCTCTCCCCCACTAGGAGCCCCGTCCTGCTCCCCTCCCACTTTCCTCCTCCTCCTCCTCTCTCCTTTCTTCGCCAGCTACAACTGAGCGAGGAGGCACCGCTGGGCCAGGCCCCTCGCACCCACGTCCATCCCTTAGAAAAAGACAGTAGCTACAAGAAGAAGGGGATGACAAGGAGTGGTAGAGGGGGAGGGGAAGTAGGGTAGAGGGGAATGATGGAGGGAAGATAGTAAGTTGGAGGGGGGGCGGAAGAAAGAGGTGTATGGAGAGCGGAAGGGGTATATTGGGTTTCTATTTGAGTTTGAGTTTGAGTTTTATTTTATTTATATTTCTGGGGGTATTGCTGACAAGAGGAACTGCTGTGATTATTGTTTAATGTTGTATGGCCCCGGTTATGCACAGTATATATGTGACTGTATGAAAATGAAAAATGGAAAATAAAAACATTTTAACAATTAAGAAAAAAAAAAAGAAGGGGACGACAGAGAATGAAGTGGCTGGATGGAGTCAATGAAGCAGTAGGCATGAGCTTAAATGGACTCCAGAGAATAGTAGAGGACAGGAAGGCCTGGAGGAACATTGTCAATGGGGTTGTGATGGGTTGGACACAACTTCACAACTAACAACAACAACAACATTTGTTAGTGACTGAAAACCTCTTGTAGACATTTTGTGTGAAACATAAAATAATGAACAAGAGTTATGGTTTTGATTAGACAGAATAGATTAAAAAAAGAAGAGAGTTCCCTTGTAAGCATAGAGTAAGAAATAAGTTTATAATTGTAGTGATAACTATAGGTAGTCCTTGAGTTACAACTGCAAGCAAGCGCAACATTTCTGTTGTTAAGTGAGACATTTGTTAAGTGAGTTTTGTCCCATTTTACAACTTTTCTTGCCACGTGAATCACTGCAGTTATTAAGTTAGTAACTTGGTTGTTAAGTGAATCTGGCTTCCCCTTTGAGTTGGCTTGTCAGAAGGTCATAAAAGTAATCACATGACCTTGGGACACAGCAAAGATGATATGTATGAACCAGTTGCCAAGCACCCACATTTTGATTACATGCTATGAAAGACAATCATAAGTCACATTTTTCAGCTCAGTCACTAAACAAACTGTTGTAAGTCAAGGACTACTTCTACTGCAAAGATCAGAAGTTACTTCTTTCTATCTTCTTTCTATGTTTTTTTTACTTCCCACCTTTCTTAAACTTTTCGTTTTCTCTCCTTTTCTTTTTCTCACTTTATATTAGTTTATATTAATTTTATCTTCTTTTTTTAAAAAAAAAATCCTTAATAAAAATGTACTCCAGTGACTACTTTGGTGTACATGTTGACCACATACTTTTTGAAAATGCCCGTACTCTGTTTCAGAATAATAATTAGTCTTTTAAGTGTTTCAACATTTAAATGTTGTTTTTTGCTGCAATATTCTAATACTCCTCCAAAATGCCCATCATTTTCTGTTAGACTCAACAAAGTGCTACTGCTTGAGAGATTTTTTTTTTTTAAACCACAACTTCTCTGGGAGAATTCCAATAACTCACAGAAATCAGTCAGCAATATATACTTAAGCTGGCTTTGATCCCACTGAGTCCTCCTAGCAGTTGGCAGGTTTAAGGCCCCTGAAGAATTCCAGCTGAAGCTCTGTGGCTATGTTTGTGCTATCTTGTCTAGCAAACCCCCTGATCAAAGTAATATTTTTCTCATCATCATGTACAACTTAAGGTCTACAGGAAGAAAAAATGGCAGGAGCCAAAGTTTCATTTTCTGTATTTTCAAACCTATCAGATACAGACATTAATTAGCTCTGATCTTCTCCTAGTGACATTCCATAATATCACAGCAGGGAACTGGGCTGGAAGACCTCCAAGGTCCCTTCCAGCTCTGTTCTGGTTCTGATTCAGATATACATGTCTGTGCAACCAAGCAAAGGAATGAGATTTCTCATGTGATTGTTCTACATAAGACTCGCCACTATTTCCTATTATCAAATATATAGTTACTAGAAAAGGCCTATCCAAATTGCAGATTCATCAGTACTGAACCGATTATCTAGATTCCTTTCAGTCTGGATTCAGGCCTGGCTACAGCACAGAAACTGCTTTGGTCACGCTGACCGATGATCTCTGGAGAGCCAGGGACGGGGGTCATGCCTCCGTCCTAGTGCTCCTTGACCTCTCAGCGGCCTTTGATACCATCGACCATGGTATCCTTCTGCGACGGTTGTGTGAGGTGGGGGTAGGAGGCACCGTTCTTTGGTGGTTCTCCTCCTACCTCTCAGACAGGTCGCAGTCGGTGTTGGTTGGAGGGCAGAGATCAACCCCTAGGCCCCTTAAGTGTGGGGTGCCGCAGGGTTCGGTCCTGTCCCCCCTCCTGTTTAACATCTACATGAAGCCGCTGGGTGAGATCATTCGACGGCACGGGATAAAATATCACCAGTATGCGGACGATACACAGCTATATCTGTCCACCCCGTGCCAACTCAGTGTAGCGGTTGATGTGATGTGTCAGTGCCTGGAGGCTGTTAGGGTCTGGATGGCGGTAAACAAGCTTGCACTCAATCCGGACAAGACCGAGTGGCTTGTGTGTTTTCCTCCCAAAAATTGGCCAGATATTCCATCTCTCAGGCTGGGGGGTGAAATGTACGCCCCTCAGACAGGGTTCGCAATTTGGGAGTCCTCCTGGACCCACAGCTGCCTTTAGAACACCATTTGTCGGCTGTGACCAGGGGGGCATTTGCCCAGGTTCGCCTGGTGCACCAATTGTGTCCCTACCTGAACCAGGAGGCGCTCGCAACAGTCACTCATGCCCTTGTGACCTCAAGACTGGACTACTGCAATGCGCTCTACATGGGGCAGCCCCTGAAGAGCATTCAGAGACTTCAGCTTGTCCAAAATGCAGCCGCACGAGCGATTGTGGGTGCACCCCGGTACACCCACGTTACACCTATCCTCCGTGAGCTGCACTGGCTGCCCATTGGTCTCTGGATACGCTTTAAGGTGCTAGTCGTCACTTATAAAGCCCTTCATGGTATTGGACCTGGGTACTTGAGAGACCGCCTGCTGCCAATTACCTCCAACAGACCTATTAGATCCCACAGACTAGGCCTCCTCCGAATCCCATCTACTGGCCAATGCCGATTGGCTACCACCCGGAGGAAGGCCTTCTCTGTGGCTGCTCCGGCCCTCTAGAACGAGCTCCCCATGGAGATTCAGACCCTCACCACCCTTCAGGCCTTCCGCAAAGCCCTTAAAACCTGGCTGTTCCGACAGGCCTGAGGTTGACGAGTTCCCGTCCCCGCTCGAACTGTGTGGTTGTTGATTGCTTTTAAATTCTTTTGTAGTTGTTTGCTTGTTGTTTCCCCCCTGTCTGCATTCCCTTCCTTTGATTTGTGAGCCGCCCTGAGTCCCTCCAGGAATAGGGCGGCATATAAATGCAATAAATCCAAATCCAAATACTGTAATATTTCAAATATATAATTCTTCTTTGTTATATAGTACAAAAATTGACCAATTCAAACATTACAGCTGGATCATCAATCTCTTATTAAGTTTGATTTAATGCTACATTCACTCTGACTGGTTCACCCAACATGCATATCCTAGGTACTGTACTGAGTTTCTGGATGTATTCTGGACAATACTTTCAACCACAAACTAACCCAGCAGCCTGGAGACCCTTGGTTTTATCTATGGAACAAGCAAATACAGAAACATTTTTGTCTGGTATAGCCTTATGGATACCTGTTAGGTGAGAGACAAATGACAATATGTACACAATTAATTCAATCATGTAAATTCTGCAACTAGCATTGAATAGATATCTTGATGCAAGTAAAGAACCAAGGTGGTGCAGTGGTTAGAGTGCATTACTGCAGGCTTCTTCAGCTGACTGCTAGCTGCAGTTCTGCAGATCAAATCTCACCGGCTCAAGGTTGACTCATCCTTCCATCCTTCCAAGTCACTAAATTGGGGACCCAGATTGTTGGGGGCAATATGCTGATTCTGTAAATAGCTTAGAGAGGGCTATAAAAGCATTATGAAGCAGTATATAAGACTAAGTACTATTGCTATAAACATAAAGATAAAAGTTATGTAATAGGGAAAAACAATAAAACAGACAAACCCTTTTATTGTCTAGACTAGAAGTTTTTTGTGGACATTTTGCTGGAAAAAAAGGATAAAGATTTAAATTGGGGGATTAAAACAGATCAGAGAGAAGAGGAAATAATAAAATGATGATTACCCAATAAAAAGAAGGGCAGAATTTATAATTCCGTTTTCTTTCTTTCACTTCTTTTCTTTTTTCTTTGTTTCTATCTTCTTTTTCTTCTTTTTCTTCTTTTTCTTTAATATTCATACTTTTATTGTATGGAAAAAATTCTAATGAAAACATTTTTAAAAGGAATAATGAGTGGAGTTAAATCTAGATGCAAACTAGTAAGGTTTGCTAGATGAGTACATCATAGCTCTGGTTGCAAAAGATCTCTAAGTGGAGCAAAAGTAAAGAATAGAAAGTGAAGAGGAAAGTAAACAAAGTTATATTAAGAATGTGTCAAGGTATCTGCTGTTAAACATAGTGGAGCTAGTGAGAGAATTAGAATTAAGGATCTCCAGATTGGAAAGGTTTGCTCCAGAGGTAAAGAGGAAGGAATGAACTCAAGAATTAGGAAAGGTATAAATGCACAGAGATGGGTGTACTTAAGAGAGTGTGACTGATTGGTATCAAATTGCTCACTTAGCACATAAGGGATGGAGCATGAATTGTTGGCTTATCAGCAACTTCCTTTGCAGAACAATCTGAGTTCACTGCCTTGGTGTTTTTATACCTGTGTGATGCTATATGATGTCTATACACTGCTTCTTAATTACAGCAATCAAAACTAGAACAATTCATAACCAAGAGCTTTATTTGGGGGGGTGGGGTGTTATGTGGAAGGAAAAATGATCCATTAGTATCCAATTGTGTAGCTGAAGATTTGGTGACAGGTTTTGTTTGAAGTAAATTGCCAAATTGCTGGAGGAAAAACCACACAGAAATCTTGCAGACCAGTTTCTCAGATCCAAGATTACTGTGGTCTAAAATAGTGCAACATGAGTAAAAAGCAAAACATTTCCATTTTTACTAGTTCTCTGAGTAGTAATACAGTACACAATAATCTGCATATTACTTAGAATTTTCCTCATCTTCACTTTCATGAGATGATAAGCATATGACTGTTAAAGAGAACTGGGCACAATGTACATGTTCCAGGCCAGTTGCTGAATATCTAAGGCTGAATTTAAATTAAACTTGGATAATGCTGCTGCTGCTGCTGCTGCTGCTGCTGCTGCTGCTGCTACTACTACTACTACTACTACTACTACTACTACTACTACTACTACTACTATTACTACTGTTAGTTCAATAGGGCACCCAGTTAGCTAGTTTGTAATAGCAGCTGTTCTTTCTTTAAACCTCTATGTCTTATTCTGAATAGCTGCATCAACAAATGACATGTTGTATACTTAGCATCCACCTGCTGTGTATATATTTAAATCACAAAAGATAATGTTATGCCAACACTACAGTTCTATTTTGGCAAAACAGAATTTAAGGACTGGAAAGCTAACACTAATGTTTAAAGCTTAAAAGGGCTTACATGCCATTGCAGGTGGATTTTTCAGCAAACAGACATTTTGCAGTGAAGGTGACTCTCTCCAGCAAGGCCTTAGTGCCCTCCAACTCAGACAACTTGAATTTGTCCACATATTCCATATACAATGATGTCAAATCAATTACACAAATACCTCTAATAAGATTAGAATGAGATTTTAATCAAGGGCTAATCCAGGTATATACAATATATGGGACTTATTAGTAGCCAGTCACACTTTCAACAGAAATACAAGAGTTCAGGTTTTTGTGAAGTAATGCAAATATGCTCAAGGGAACAAGCAGGACATACAAAGTCTGTTGATTAGAAGAATTAATTAAACATCACACACACAAGTATACACCCACATAAAGGTAAGATTCCCCTCACACATATGTGCTAGTTGTTCCTGATTCTACGGGGTGGTGCTCATCTCCATTTCAAAGCCAAAGAGCCAGTGCTTTCCGAAGACGTCTCCATGGTCATGTGGCTGGCATGACTAAAAATGGAAGATGCACGGAACGTCTTTATCTTCCCACCAAAGGTGGTCCCTATTTTTCTACTTGCATTTTTAAATGCTTTCGAACTCCTAGGTTGGCAGAAGCTGGATCAAGTAATGGGGGCTCACTCCATTTTGCGGTGCTAGGGATTCAAACCGCCGAACTGTCAACCTTTCTGATCGACAAGCTCAGCGTCTTAGCCACTGAGCAAAAGTACTTCAATGATTATAGTTCTGTGGACAAATTAGGGAGATTCCAACAGAAACATGTACAGTTGTCCATTTATCCTTTGCCAGAAATATTCCATATACCTTCTTTTCCATGTTCAGCTCAGTCTTTTGCTTATCATTTCATGACCATTTGTATGGTGGTTGATTGTTAGCTATTTTATCTTTGATTGCTATTCTCCAGTCTGGCTTGATTTTGAGGAATAATTTCTTTGTGAGCCTCTGTCTCTTGTTGTACCTGATATCCAAACGTAATCTGGTGGCTTCTTTGTTCTTTTCCCTCCTGTAACATGTCTTCATTTTACCTCAGGTTCAAATTCTATTTATCTATTTTTCCCTATATTTTATTTCTTATAATAGAACACCCAGTAAGATAATTCTTTACAGCTTTGTTTCAAACTCCAGCAATAACCTCAATTGCAGTGAAAGTCACTGCTGATTGTGGGCACATCTTTTCTTTTGTACACATTTTTAACAGTTTCCCCAAATGCAGTATCTATTATCACTGCAGATTTCATCTCATTCTGTCCCAAAGTCGCCATGATATATTTAAAGGACATAGCTTAGAAACCTCTAGACAAATAGAAAATATGGTCACCGTATTCATACTATATAAAATCATGTCTGAAAACAGTATTTTGGCTAAAAGGATTTTAAAAAGAGGCAAATTTGAATCAAACGAAGGGAGAAGGAAAGAAAGATGGAGCTAGAAAGTGACTGAAGCTTTAATCTACAAACAGGACATTAGATAACCCTATTTTTTTCTCTTACAGTGCTTTAAAGGATCACATGATTGAAACTTCTTCAATTCAAAAGCATTTGCTGCTCATTGAAATTAGATATCAGGGATAAAAATCCAATCCTAGTTATCTTTCTGACATGATAATTTTCTGTGTGAGTGGCATCTCTTTTATGGAGAGAGCCTTTCTTCCCGCCTTTCTTCCCGCTATCTGAAGTGATTTCCTTACAAACAACATTTTTTTCCTCAAAAACAACAGCATTAAACTGGTTGTGTAAGAAGTGGCGGCTGGAGTTTGGTGGTTAAATATTCAGTATTCAGTTTGGGAAATGACAGAATATAGGATAACTTTCAGATGACAGAGGCTGCTGCACTGAAATATAACTCTGCTAAGCTCAGGGCCAACCAGTTCAACTTTTTCATCTGACATGTTTAAACAGAAAAATTAAAGAAATCTTACACTACAAGACTCCTGTGGGTATTTTGTCAGGAAACTAAGCCCATTAAAAGTCACCAGCAAGTCAGGGCATTTTTCAAGCTGTTTATTCAGTACTGTATTTTTGCATTTTGCAAACAATAAACCAGCTAATGATATATATTGGTCTATAACAGTCACTGTTGTATAAACAAAGTTCGCTTAAAACAAAAACTTGGCTGCTGAAATGAATATTAAATGACAACGCATGAGACTTATTTTTTTCTCTGAAATTGCTGTTTCCTTGGATTGCTATAAGGTAACTAGCAATCCTAGCATCTCTACTGTATGAAATAAACCCCCCCATCTCGAAGCAAAGTGCCTGAGGGTCCCAGGCATCTGTGACAACCAGAGGTTTATAATTGGATGTCAGCTAGTCAGATATTTGAGCTAAAGTCATATATTTGATCATTTCCAGGACATGCCAGTTTCTAATACTTTGCACCCCATTTTAACCATTTCTGTTATTATTGGTTTTGCCATTAATTTTTTATTAAATTCATCTTCAAATTCATTTATTCAATCAGTAATATTATTATAGTCTTCTTGAGTTTCCTATAGATCTTTCCAAACATGGATTATTTCCTTTCTATTTGGTTTTTCATTGTCAGAGTGTCTATTGCCATTTATATGTTGGTAGAATTGCCTCTGGTCTGATGTAGCTGATTTTGTTTAAATTGGATCATTTGTACCTCAGAGCATTCAGTTTTCCAACTATTGCTGTTATTTGTTGCTTTATCGTTTCCAAAGCCTCTTCATTTTTTCTCGTGCTAAGTCACTATCTTTTCATTAGACTTGTTTAAAAATTATATTCCTATTTTTTTGCTCTGCCATGTTCTTTAAGTTACTCACATTTAATCTTAATTTCTTTATCTCGGCCTCCAGTCTGATCTCCCATTTTGAGATTGAATGGTTTGCTTTTGGTTTTCTAAGTTTTATACCCATACCCATTTCTTCGGTAACCACCACTGCTGTTATTTTAATCCTTGCAAGTACCTTATTCATGTCCTTCATTATAAATGCAGATTTTTGTGAGGAAATGCTTTCAATGTGGCAGTCTTTGTTTTTGTACTGGTAATTCTGCACACATTGTATTTTATTGCTTTTAATTCTTATTGTTGGCAAGTCAATTCATTGCTCCCCCCCCAAAAAAAAGTACTGGCCTGTACTGGTTCTGTTGTTATTACTTCAGTAGAATAGCTCAGGGGTGTCAAACTGATGGGCCACCTGCCAGTTGCATCACATGCAGGTCATGCCTTCCCCAGCTCCATGAAGGGGACATCACGAAATGTCATGCGATGGCAACATGATGCTGCGAATTTGACACCCGTGGAATAGTTTGTCTCTTGGAGTTGTGTGTGATCCATTACTGGAAATTGTCCAAAATAGACTGGACAACCATTTGACCAGGATGATATAAAGTCTTCTGTCTTAAGCAGGGGGTTAGGCTAGAAGACCTCCAAGGTCCCTTCCTTATGATTCTATGATCTACAGCAAATTATCATATATGTAGCTCATGACAGTTTTCCTCTATATTTCCAATTGTTGTAATCTACATTTCTTCTACTGTTCTACTATTGTTCAAGGATCTTTCATTTGCACAAGTTTTCTGAATCTCTTCCAGTTCTGTATCCCTTAATATTTTATTTCTGGTAATGAATCTCCTTTGATCTGCTAATTGTTCTATTTGAATCTGGATAAATTCTTCCCCGCAGTTCAAACATTCTCTTTAAGTCCTCTCACTTTGTTAGTTCTGATGTATAATTGTGCAATGTTGTGCAATGTTCAAACACAGTATGCAGTCTTGTCCAGGGCTGTAACTCTTAAACTCAGAGAGTATTGCAAGCCCCTCCCCCCATGACAAGGAGTTATTCATGAAGATGATGATGATGGTTGGAAACTAATTAAAGAGAGAAGCAACCTGGAATTAAGGAGAAACTTCCTAACAGTGAGGACAATTAACCAGTGGAACAGCTTGCCTTCAGAAATCATGGGTGCTTCACCAATGGAGATTTTTAAGAAGAGACTAGACAATCACATATCTGAAATGGTATAGGGTCTCCTGCTTGAGCATGGGGCTGAACTAGAAGACCTCCAAGGTCCCTTTGAGCTCTATTCTATGACTAAGGTAATAGACAATGATGATCATTTTATCTTTTGACTAATATGTGATTAGAAACTCTATCGTGTGCTATTAGACAAATCATAATAATCATACAAGACTAGTAATATGTGCTGATGATAATTTGTTTTTCTCAGAAATTTATAGTTCAATTCTGGCTTTGATGCATTTGATTAATGTGTTTAGGCAAGTTTTAGTTAATTAACTGGTCAGTTAATTAGTTTAAATTGGAATAGATGCTCAAAGCTAAAAATGTATTGCTACATTACAACATAACATTTTAAATATATATTTAATATATACTGGTATTCTATACTTTAAGTATATATTTGAATTTATATATTTGTTCTGCAGATGCATTTCCCATGTAGCTATCTGTTGTGGCCCGGCAGGAGCCGTCAGAGTGAGTATTCAGGGAAACACTTGGGAGTTGTTGCAGGATGCACGCCGTCGAAGGGTTACTTGATGGAAGGAACAACTGAGTACTTACAGGAGATGATTGCGAGCAGCTGTTCCTCATTGGGATCCTCTCCTGAGTATAAGGGGACTGCTGGTGCCACACCCTGGTTGCAGAAGTCAATGTTCCATTCCTGTTCTAATGATTGTTCTTGTTCACGTTCACAAACCAAGAGAAGCCAACTTGGATAAGTAGGTTTAGATAAGAGAAGCCGGGTTTGCATTTTGGTGTGAGTTATAGGACTTTCTGCCAGAGCTAATTATCTATGTTTATTTGGGCTTGCAGCCAACAAGAGCCAGGACTGATTAAAACATTATTTTGTACGTCTGTTTGGCTTTCGTTCCTGAACGGACAAGGTGGGGGTCAGAACAGCTATCTATTACATATATTGAAAAACTTGACAAATTGTTCCATAGATGCATATGATGTTCTTCAGAAGATATTCTTGAAAACGATGCAGTTGTCAATTAAGGAGAGTGGCATGGTTTTCCAAATATTGAAGTATATTATCATGCATGTCTTTTAATTGGTATCAAATATTAGGCAGTTTTCCTTCACATAAATTCTCTTCCTTAGGCCCATTGGAATGTTCACACATAGTACTTTTGCTTAATTAGACCATTTTAAGTTCAAATATGATCAGCAAAACATAGTTCCTGTAACTACTGCATCAATTTGAATACTGTGGCTTCTGCAAAATTATATTTTTCTTATGTTAAATTGACTTTATGGAGAGATCCATACCTTACAATTGATGAGAAACAAGCTATGTGGGAGATTTGGAATGAATGCTAGGATTTTTACTTGAGACCAATTGAATTACAGTGATGAATGTCTGTGTTGAAATACTAATATATTTTGTCTTTTGCCATCCACTAGCAGTATTTACACCTACAACATCTTCATTTGGCCCTGCAGCATTTTTGGCATCAGTAACGCCTGAAATTGCAAATGCTTTTGAGTCTAAAAATCTCACAATCAATCTTTATGCGCACATGCTAGCAATAAGTCAATTTGATCTGCAAATTTTAAAAATTAAGTGGAATAAGAAATTGGAGATCCTTATTTTGTTGACTCTCTTGAAATATATCACATCTTAGACTGCGGCTTATTCAACAAAATAAATGAGTGGTTCTCGTTTTAGACCAAACTGTATTTGTACATGAATAATTAAATGATTGCATTTTGGGAGATGCTGTAAAATGAATTCTTCATTCATGGATATATTTGGGATACCTCAAAATGTTGAGACTTATTTTTGTACACATTGTAATATAATTGGATATTAGTATTCTTTAGAATTACTTAAATTGCTACATGGAAATTAATAACAGGAGAACGGAAATGGATTTTTGACATTGTTTTTATTATTAAGAGACTTGTTCTTCAACATTGGAAAGAAAAAAATCCAATTATTTGGGACTGAGGACTGGATATTACTTGCAGTTTATGAATGAACATTTATTCAAAGTGTTTATCAAATAATTGGCAGAACTCTCCTACATGAATTCCACTAAAGTTTTCCCCCTTATATTCTGGCATAACTATCAATGCTACATATTTCTTTTTTACAGCATTGAAGTTGAGTGTGGACACCATCCTGCCTTAGAAATAATTTGGACCTAATTTATTAGATATTACTTTCAACCATCACTTTCTTCTTCATTGGCTTGAATTTAACACCTAGCTTGCTGTAAGATGAGCTGAAAACATAATGATTCCATGTTCACTTTTGGTCGCTCTGCATGGTTCAGCTAATAACATTCTAAAGCATAGAGAAGTGATAAGAATGCATATGAAATATAAAGCATTCACCAATCATAATGTTTTTTAAAAATCCCAAAATACTGAGATGCTTGACTTTTGGTGAGATAATTGGACAGTTTCCACAATCAAGCTGTGGCCCAGAATACATAGGTGGATTTTAGTTAAATTGATTTCAGGTATGGACATCAAAGCTCAGTTCCTTTTCCTTATTTCTGATTATAGGACTTTGAAAACCTTGGGTAGAGAAGCCTCTATAACTATCACTAAGTTGGAAAAACTCCAAATCTATAAAGTAATCATACTCTATATTTGTCTTTGATCTTAGATATGCTGTGGAAGGAAGAATGTCTGAATCTGCCCTCATATTCACTGGCCACTGTCTCCTTATTTCTCAGTTTGTGGGGAGGGGGAAGAACCAGTGAAAATACCTGAATTAAAATTCCTTCGAGAATACTTGAGCATAAAACTAAAAAAGATATAATGGTGCCTCTTGGTTCCGAGAGTAATGATGAGCATTAAAAATGATGAGTGCCGGCTTCTGGGGGCGGAGCCTGTCGCCGAAGAGGGCTCAACGGAGCTCCTCTCAGAGATCTGGTCTGTATATCTAAATAAGATCATAGATATCACCCCTTTTTGGCTAGAAAGGGGCAGGGAGAAGCTCAGTGGCTAGGGTCTATTTGTAGTTCACAGCCTTTTTCTTTTTTTTGGCTGTGGACGGAGATTAGATCCAGCGTAAGCTGAGCTCTTATCTCCAGCCAGTTCTTCTCAGCTGTTTTTTTTTGCAGCCCTAGACAGGTGACTCCCCCCTCAGGACAAAGCAAAGTTGTTTGAAGCTATGATTAATACGAGCGGGTCCCACCCCTGAGAGATTTTTGCTTTTATTACTATCTTAAACACCAGCCTCATTTGTCCTAGAGGCTTCTTTGTTTAAACGCACTTCAAAATGGCGATTTTTCTCTGTTGGTGACTGATAGGGGATGTACTTAGCCGGCTCTACCTTCCTGCAGACCATTCCTTATTAACTATCTAAGATCTATAAACAAAATATTTTTTTTTTTTGGAAACAGAGGGGAGCAAGAGCGCTGTTTATTTGTTTATTTATAATGGCTCCCACAAAGCCGAAGCGTTTCTCTACGAATGTGCTTAAAGAATCTGCTAGGAAATTGCTGCCCTTGTCTCCTACGCCCTCTACTGGAGAATTCTTAACACAGGAATTTCTCTTTCAAATGCTTAATGACTTTAAACAGGAAATTAAAGAATTTGTATTGGAGCTATATGATAATTTAGAGTCTAAGATTGCCCAAATGAAGGCGAATACATTTGTAGCTGTGTCTGTTCTGACAGATTGTACTGCTGAAATGGAGAATAAATTGGAAAGTTTGGAGGAGGCTAATTCTAATTTGACTACTAATATCCAAACATTACAACAAAAAATTAGAGATACTCAAGAACAGCTCATTATGATAAATTTTAACAAGAAGGCATTTGCAATAAGAGTCAGAGGATTGCGCGAAAAGGAGCGAGAGAACTTGAAACAGACCTTTGTTGAGGCCTTCAGCCATGCGGTGGGAAGCCCAGGATTTAATTTTGATTGGCAGATTCGGAAAATCTATCGTCAGAATTCGTTGGTAGCGGAACAGCGACAGCTCCCGAGGGACATAATTATATATTTCTCCACAAAAGAATCCAGAAATGCGATTATACAAAAGTTTTACAATAACAGGTTGCAAGTTGATGGGCAGGATTTGATTGTCTTCAAAGAAATACCATCCCAGATGTTAAAAGCAAGAAGAGACTATACTTTCTTAACTAAAGAGCTTAGAAACCACCAGATACAATATAAATGGGAAGCACCAGCCGGCATTACGGTCACATTTGAGAATCAAAGATTTCGTCTTAATTCTGTTTCGGAGGCTCGAGATTTCTACTATAAGACTTTGAAGGCGGGACTTCCTGATTCACTTGGAAAAGAGGAAAGACAAGCCGAAGGAGAAGGCAAGCAGCAGACCACATGGCTGCAAGATGGAGGAGGTAGCTCTCCCTCTCTCGGAGAAGCAGAAGAGCGGAGATCAAGGATTTAGACATTCCAAAATATTCGTCAAAGTTGTGGATTGAATGGGGGTTTGCGATCTCTCTCCGGTAGAAAAAGCGGAACTGGATATTGGTGGTGTGATATTGGGACTGAATTATGTGGATGCTGAATGCATATTTCACGGGACTTGTATGTCTGAACTTTAACTTAAATTGTCCAGGACTCTAAAGTGAAGAGAGTGGAGATGGTAACTTTACTGAACTTTGGTTTGGGAGGAGGGAGCCGGGTAACGTGGGATAGGTGGAGGGGGAGCAAAAGCTTGATCAGAATATTTCGAGTTAAAAGGTAAACTGACTCTTGTGTGAATTATTGTTCGAAAATAAGGTTAAGAAAGATTATTTGGAGGGACTATGGGAAATAGTGGTAAATATCAGAGAAGCAAGGGACGAGGGTAAAATGCATGCGGAATGATTTACGTTGTTTAAATTCTATTAGAAGGGATGAGATGAGATTATTTTAAGATAGAATGCAAACTGATTCTTGTGTAAAGTATTATTTGAATATGTGGAATGATTCACGCTGCTTAAATCTTACTAGAAGGGAAAGTTTGGTGACATTATTTTGAGCTAGATTGTAAACTGATGTCTGCACAAATTTGTATAAATTTTTATTTGAATATAAGGTTAAGGAAGATGAACTGGAGAGTCTACAGGAGGTTGGGGTAAATAACAAAGAAGCAAGAGACGAGAATAAAATACATATAGAATGATTTATACTGTTTAAACATAAATAAAGATGGGGGGCTGAGCTTAATACAAAGAGTTCTTTTTTTCTTTTTTTCCCTTTTTTTCTTTTCTTTTCTTTTCCTTTTTATAATTTGTAATTTCTTTTTATCTATTTTTTTATATATTACTTTTATTTTGAATTCATACGATCATAAGATACTTTAGAAGGGGTTTGACAGAGGGCAGTGCCAGGTGTGGGCCCTGGGAAGTCGGGGGGACTAGGGATGGGGATCTACGGGGGGTGGGTGGGTGGGTGCTCATATAGTTTCAATAAGAAGAAGAATGCACTTGTATACGGTTGTTCTTTCTTTTTTTCTTTTCTTTCTTTATATTTTTTCCCTTGGTTTATTTCATTTTTTATTTCTTTATTTTTTATCATATTATAGTTCAATAAGAGTTGAATAAAGGAACACACCAAGGGGAGAGGTAGAGGGAAAGAAGAGGGAGGAGTAAGGAAGGAGTATGGGGAATGTAAGGAGGGCGTAAGGGGAATGCTAGGAGGAAGGGGAGAAAGGAAGGTTTGAGGGGAAAGGGAAGTAGGGAAGGGGAGTGTTAGAGGGAGGAAAGGAAAGTTGGAGGGGAAAGATGGGGTGTATGGAGGATGGAAGTGTCAGGTGGGGTTGTGAATGATGATGAGTTGTGTTTTCTTTTTTATTTTATTTTATTTCTTTTCTTATAGCAAATATCCAGTATATAAGTGACTGTAAAATGAAATGTGAAAATGAATAAAATATATATTTAAAAATGATGAGTGCCAAACAAACTATGTGATTTACCATGTGACCCTTTGTTCCAGCCTGGAAAGACTTCCTGTCTGTCCCTTTTCCTTTGTCAGCAACCTTTCCAGCATGGCTGTCTTCCTGTCGTGCCTTCTGCGGCCATTATTTTTGTATTTGTATTTGTATTTATTGGGATTTATATGCCGCCCTTTTCCCTGAGGGGACTCAGGGCGGCTTACAACGACAAGGGAGGGGAGGTGCAAGGTCAAAATAAAACAATATGTGAACAACAGAAAAATAATAAAACCCAACTTTCATTCAACAGTCAAACAGTCAAACACTCGGGCGGGTAATTAGGAACCTATCCCCAGGCCTGCTGGGAGAGCCAGATCTTGAGGGCTGCGCGGAAGGTCTGGATAGTGGTGAGGGTGCGGATCTCCATGGGGAGCTCATTCCATAGGGTCGGAGCAGCAACAGAAAAGGCTCTCCTCCGCGTGGTCGCCAGTCGGTATTGACTGGCAGATGGAATTCGGAGGAGGCCCAGTCTGTGAGATCTAATTGGTCGATTTAGGGAGGTGATCGGCAGAAGGCGGTCTCTCAAGTACCCAGATCCACTACCATGGAGTGCTTTAAAGGTGGTCATCAGTATCCTGAAGCGCACCCGGAGACCAACAGGCAGCCAGTGCAGCTCGCGGAGGACAGGTGTAACGTGGGCGAACCGAGGTGCGCCCACTATCACTCGCGCGGCTGCATTTTGGACTAGCTGTAGTCGCCGGATGCACTTCAGGGGCAACCCCATGTAGAGCCCATTGCAGTATTCCAGTCTAGAGATCACAAGGGCTCGAGTGACTGTTGTGAGGGCCCCCCGATCTAGGTAGGGCCGCAACTGGCGGACCAGGCGAACCTGGGCAAATGCCCCCCTGGTCACAGCTGACAGCTGGTGATCAAAAGTCAGCTGTGGATCCAGGAGGACTCCTAAGTTGCGGACCCTATCTGAGGGGTGTAGAATTTGACCCCCCAGCCTAAGCGTTGGTATATTAGCCAAATTATTGGGG
Source organism: Thamnophis sirtalis (assembly GCF_051295495.1). Lineage (NCBI taxonomy): Eukaryota > Metazoa > Chordata > Lepidosauria > Squamata > Natricidae > Thamnophis > Thamnophis sirtalis. The sequence goes on from NW_028261382.1 coordinate 158,871,576, forward strand.
GGGAAACACAACAGCCACTCGGTCTTATCCGGGTTGAGCACCAGTTTGTTAGCACTCATCCAGTCCTTAACGGCCTCCAGACCCCGGTTCATCACGTCCACCGCTTCATTGAGTTGGCACGGGGCGGACAGATACAATTGTGTATCGTCCGCATATTGATGGTATTTTATCCCGTGCCTCCGAATGATCTCGCCCAGCGGTTTCATGTATATGTTAAATAGTAGGGGGGATAGGACCGAACCCTGAGGTACTCCACATGTTAGGGGCCTCAGGGACGATCTCTGCCCCCCCACTAACACCGACTGCGACCTGTCCGAGAGGTAGGAGGAGAACCACCGCAAAACAGTGCCTCCCACTCCCACCTCCCGCAGTCGTCGCAGAAGGATACCATGGTCGATGGTATCGAAAGCCGCTGAGAGGTCAAGGAGAACCAGGATGGACGCATAGCCTCCATCTCTGGCCCTCCAGAGATCATCGGTCAATGCGACCAAAGCGGTTTCTGTGCTGTAACCGGGTCTGAAGCCGGACTGGAAGGGGTCAAGATAGCTAGCTTCCTCCAAGGCCCGTCGAAGCTGAAAGGCCACCACCTTCTCAACAACCTTCCCAATAAAGGGAAGGTTGGAGACAGGACGAAAGTTGTTTAAGATGGCTGGATCTAACGATGGTTTCTTTAGGAGGGGTCTCACCACCGCCGTTTTGAGTACGGCGGGGAAGTGCCCCTCCCGAAGGGAGGCGGTGACAACCGCCTGGATCCAGCCATGTGTCACCTCCCTGCTGTTAGCCACCAGCCAGGAGGGACACGGGTCCAGAATACAAGTGGAGGCACTTACAGCTCGGATGGCCTTGTCCACATCCCCAGAGGCAACTTCCTGGAACTCAACCCAGAACTGATGTGGCAAATGATCCTCCTGTGTCTCAGCTGGATCTACTGCGGTGGAGTCCAAGTCCGATCGAAACCGAGCTACTTTGTCCGCCAAGAATTGAGCATAATCCTCAGCCCTACCCTGCAAGGGGTCTCCCGCATCCCTCCTATTAAGGAGGGAGCGGGTTATCCTGAACAGGGCGGCTGGGCGTGACTCGGCGGACGCAACCAAGGAAGAAATATAAGATCTTTTTGCAGTTCTTAATGCTCGAACATAGTCCTTGGTGCAGGTGGTTAAGAATGCTCGGTTTGCCTCGGACTTATCGGACCTCCACTGGTGCTCTAGGCATCTCCTCCGGCGTTTCTTCTCCCGGAGTTCCTCGGTAAACCAGGGAACTCTCCGGGATCCACCGACCCGGAGGGGCCGTAGTGGCGCAATCCGGTCGAGAGACTCCGACGCCGCCGAGTGCCAGGCGGCAGCCAGAGTCTCCGCCGAACTGTGGGCGAGGGTATCAGGAATAACCCCAAGCTCCGTCTGGAACCTCAGAGGGTCCATAAGTCGCCTGGGGCGGAACCACCTGGTCGGTTCCTCCTCCCTACGGTGGGGGTTTGGCCTCCGGAAGTCAAGCCTCAGTAGGTAATGGTCTGACCACGACAGGGGTATGATCTCATTACCCCTCAGACCAAGATCGCACATCCACTGCTCCGAGAGAAATACGAGGTCGAGCATGTGACCCGCTGCATGGGTTGGGCCCCGAATTACTTGGGTCAAGCCCATGGCTGTCATGGAAGCCATGAACTCCTGCGCCCCATCAGAGCGTTCACCGAGCGATGGCAAGTTGAAATCCCCCAGAACTATAAGCCTGGGGAACTCAACCGCCAGCTCGGCTACTGACTCGAGGAGCGAGGGGAGGGATGCTGCAACGCAGTTGGGAGGCAGGTACGTTAGCAGCAAACCCACTTGACCCTTGAGGTCCAACTTTATCAGCAGAGACTCACACCCGACAAGCTCCGGAGCAGGGACCCTACGAGGTAACAGAGACTCCCGGATTACAATAGCCACACCGCCACCCCTTCCCTGGGCTCTCGGCTGATGAAGCACCTGAAATCCCTCTGGGCACATCTCTACAAGGGGGACTCCTCCTTCTGTGCCCAGCCAGGTTTCAGTAATACATGCCAGGTCTGCCCTCTCGTCAACAATTAAGTCCCGGACGAGGGGAGCTTTGTGGACAACAGACCTGGCATTTAGCGACAACAGCCTGAGACCAGGGTCCTGACTACTCGCGCCATCTGGTCTTGGAGTGGGACTCCTAGGGCCGGAAGGAGGGATCTCTGTGATGTAGCGAACCCTCCTTCCCCGGTAATGGCCAGCCCTAAGGTCCCCGCCATATCTGCCTCTCCCTGTCACGACCGCTATGCTCCGACCCACTCCCATGTCCATGGTCCCCCCAACCACCCCGGTTCCTCCCGCCATCCCCAGCAGGTCCTCCGAGTCAAACATACTCATTTATCTACTCTAACAATTCCCACGTAAAAATTTAAAACATATAAAATACAAGGGTAACAATTACTAAAAGTGGGCCATTCATTCAATTCCAGCCAACCCCCATACACTCAGCATTCAATTTAAAATTGCGCAGTTATAGTATATCAAACTAGTAATGATAATATGGGAACAGTGGAGGAAGCGATGGTCTGCTCCTCTCCCTTCTTATGATCTGGGGAAATGTCCTAAGCCACCAAGTCAAAAGTACATAGTGTATCAGGTGGCTATAGGCAAGCGAGATTAAATATAAGACTCCAAAGTTCATAAACGACATCAGTATAGTCTTGTCCCACTGGTGGAGGTTAGCGGGCTGTACATTCGAGAGTCTCTTTCTCAAGGACATATAAGGGCCCCAATGTAGGGGACCAGAGTTCGAGGCTAACTTGCACCGCTCTTGGAAATGGAAGGAGAAATGCTGGTATTCTCGGGGCTCAGTCCTTATCCCTGTAGTCGCCATCCTCTATTGCTCCCCGCTAGTTGGCCGCGGTCCTACTCCTCCTACTAATTAAATGGGCAGGGAGCAAAGTCCGGAGGGGGCTATAACGACAATAGACAGCAAAGCAGCAGATGATAAATAGTAAAATGGCAACAGATAGTCCAATGAGCGAAGATAGGTCCGAGGGGGAGGGGGGGCGTCTAAGGCAATAGCAAGCACGTCCATTCAATACATAAATTCAGTGCAGCCTCCAACAGCTTCCGACAGCCCCCTTCTTTAAGGTGAAATAAATTAAAAATTCACCCCTCTCAGTTCGCTAGTCACCAAGACTCACAATCTCAGTCACAACTACTCAGCTCCAGCATAGTCAGCAAGCTGGCCGGAGAAGAGAATGTAAAATGTGATACTGTGAGTCAGCTGTTTGGCGCCGCCATTTCCTCCATATTTTTCCTCCACGTTTCTCTTCCAACCTCAGCAGCTGCTGTTCCGCTGCTCTGGGATGGATGGTAGATGATAGGACCAGGGGCCAGTAGGTAATTGGCCAGGGGGCTCACCAGCCGCACCAAGGGCTACCAAGGAGGCCAAAGATGGTAAGGGGAGGCTCCGAACAGGCTCCGAACGCCCGCGCGCCGCTCTCACCGCCGCGCGCCGCCGTCGCCGCCGTCCTCGTACAGCTGGGTAGCCCGGAGGTCTTAGGTCCTCCCAAGCGCTGTTTCCAGGCCAAAAAAAAGGCCAGAGATGGTAAAGGGAGGCTCCGAACAGGCCATCATTCTCTTCCTTTTTGCAGTGATCTTCCCGGCATGGATGACTTCCTGTCTACTCTCCAGAGCTGTCCCCCTTTTCCTATCACATTGCTGGAGTACCAAAAATCAATGAATACCAGGACATTTTCACATCAAAATGCATCAAGTACCAAATTCAATGAGTTTTTCCTCTGGGAAAATTTTCAAATTCATTGCAGACTACAGGAACCAGGAGCACCACAAGTGACCCTGAGGACACAGATAAACCTCCAAGTGCTTCAACAACCCTCTAAAAGGATGCAAATTACCAGCTGTTTGCAAGGAATATAAATCCTTCCATTCCCCACTATCCAGACAGAAGTGAAGAAGCTTCTTGGATGAGAAGTGAAATGTCTTCAAAAGAAAAAGCAAGAAAATCCAGTTGCCTCCTGAAAAAGCACCTTTGGGACAACCATGACCTGGATGACTGAGAATCTCTATAGACTTTCAACTTAGAGAAACAAAATTTTGAAACATGCAATAAGGGGGTGCAAAAGGAGTAGGTACATGCAAGTACAGAAAATTGTTTGTCTTTATGGCACACACTTTTCAAGTGTGAAGTGGTCAAGGCAAGTATGAGGTGATCAAGAACAAAATTCAATGTTAGAACATTGCAGTCCTTGATCCAATTTCAAAAGCCCCAAGCATCCAGACTTGATCTGCTGATTTGTGACAGCCTGAACTGGGAAGGACAAAACGAGAAAGAGGGAAAATGGGTGCCAGAAAGAAGGAATAAGAACAAATAGAAAGACAGGAGAGGGCCAATTAGAAACAAAGAATAAGAGTTACACTGATCAAATTGCCTAGCATGGTAATGAAATGTCTACAAATAAGAATAACAAGGAAGTTCAGGGACCATTCGAATTTGATTTTTCATAGTTTCTTGTAGATATCACATTGAATAATGTGATTCGCTATTATAGATGCCAGAAGAGTCAGTGGAATCTGTTGTAGAGGTAGTCCTCAATTTATGACCACCTGTTTTATCATGGTTTGGAGTTACAACGACCTCAGAATGGGGTCCAGACTTCCAGCTGTTGTGAAATGTCACTTCCAGAGCTTGACAATTGGATCACATTTGCAATGAGTTGCAGTGTTCCATGGTCACATAACCACAATCTGTGACAGTTTGCTAGTTTCTGGTATTTTTTTGCTGGTTTCCAACAAAAAACACACATGAAGGAAACTGGTTTCACTTAATGATTATACTGTTTGTTTAATGACCATAATGATTTGCTCAAGAACTATATAAAAATGTCAGAAAATAGGTCTGCTCACCTGGGTGCCTGTGGTTATGACTACAATGACTTATGACCAGATTTCTAGTCCTAATGTTGGTCATTAGTGGAAGACTACCTGTAGTAATTGTAGCAACAATTTTGAAAGTGTCTAGTTGAATTATTGTTTACCTGTATTGAATTGTTGATTTTTTTTCTCCCTGTAAGGAGGAAATAAGCAACAGACAAATTAAAGAAAGCAGTTAGAAAGATTGTAAAAATATTAGAATGAGGGATACTTTTCATAGCAAGTTGAATATCTTGTCAAAGGCACCGATAAATTAAAATCAAATGAATATCATGGAATATATATATATGATGCCTATAGGAAGGAAAAACACTTAGGGACTTTGATCTGGTTGGGCAGATAAAACATACAATTTATATGGCACTGAATTTTTAGGGATACTTTGGTAGCAAGACGGCTACCTCTGCGACACGACATAGGTGTCAAGCTTCCACATAATTAACATGTGCAAGCCTATCAATTGATAAGTCCTTTCCTGAACTCAACTCTAATTAAAATCAGTGGTAGAGAATAATACTGGTTGGCATCCTTATGAGATTATACTGCCAAGATTTCATGACAAATATCATATTATTAGTGGTGCAATTTTTTGCTTTTTTTTTTAAAGACTCAAAATAGATTCAAAATACTTACACTCCTTTCAGCTCAACAAGATTTAGCTTAACTCTTTATACCACTGCCCAATTGCTAGGTCTCAGAGGTCTAAAGTACACAGGAATGTGTTTCATACCAATAATATTCTTCATCACACAATATAGTGGTTATAGTTACACATTGGAAAATCATTGTGAACATTAGCCATACTCCTATTCGAGAATTTCTTCATCGTTTGATGGTGGGACGAATCAATGGGTGAGGTTTCAGTAGAATTTAATGATGTTTGCCATTACATGTATTCTTACAGATTCAGTAATTATTAGCAATGATTTATTTATTTGTTTATTTATTTGTTTAATCTGGTGTCTTGTCACAACTAAATGCTGCTGGCAACTTACAGTTCTAAAATTATACAACAGTTAAAGCCAATAAAGCAATCTAAACAAATACTGTAGGTATAGCAGCTGAGGTAATTGCCCTATTAACAATAAAGCCAGAGACAGGGCCCATAACAACTTTGGATCCCAGGCCTGGATAAACAGCCAACTTTTTAAAGCCTTCTGAAAGATCAACATGGTTGGGACTATTGTAATCTCTGAAGGCAAAAGATTCTACAAAGCAGGGGCTACAGCAGAGAAGACCATCTTTTGATCCCCACCAGCCCATACTCTTTGGCTAATGAGATCCAGTGTACCAAACTGAAGTGGAAGGATAGAGATTCTTGGAAAAAGACTAGTCCCTTGGATTATTATTATATATTATAATTAATATAATTATATAATTATTATTATATATTGTAAATATGATGCAAATGCTAGCTAATCCATGGGGTGGGAGTGTTACTTAAAAAAAAGAAATTCTGGAGACTCATATTTTATTATCCAAGACTATTTGGTTATTACCACAAATAAAATAGGTACTGTACACAGCAGTTTCCCTATTTTTTTTTTCTTCCATTCTGACTCAGAATGCTGAGGTTTATTTGTCACATTAATTAATCATGGTATAATGTTGGTTTGAGGAATTATAATATTCAATATTATATTTTTAATATTTTTCTGTGGAATAATGGGAATTTATTTTAAAAAATGACATTTCTGTCCAATATATTTTAGTTAGTTGGTGTTGTTGAATACATCAAAAGAAAGCATTAACATTTTGATAAAAGCCTTCATACTCTTTTATCTGTAAGCTCTTACTTTCAAATGAGGCTTCATCTATTATTTTGCAGCTGTAATTAAATATACCTATCTGAAAAGCAAATACAATTGAATTATAAAATTGTTTTTCTTTCTCTGAGAAAAAATAGATTTGCTGTGGGGATCAAGGGAGACAAGTGACAAAGGCAACATTGTGTTGTTGTGACACAAGTTCACACCTTTTGTCTGCACATCAGAGTACCACAGATACATACAAAAAGCTTAAAGTTTGAGCACAGTGGTGCAACACTGCTTTCATCATATTGATGAAACCATTTGCCCTTTATGAGATTAGATTTTTAAGTGCTGGGGATTTATTTGGCAAACTTAGATTAAAATGTAGGGGTGACAATGCCAAAATTTGAGACGTGATATGACTTTATGCAGGACAAAAGCTTTTTATGGGCACATTAAAACAAACTTGCTTATCTTTATTTTGACCTTTAGCATTCCAAAAGAGAAATATGTGTATTTCCCCCATAGGAGTATGGAAACCTTTACCTTGGTCACTGAAAATAAAGAGAGGATATTAAAAGAGAATTTGATAACTAGACAGATTATTTGGGTATTAAAGTTTCTTTACCATGTGGAGTGGGAAAAAGGAATGATTACCTTTAAGATTAGTTGTTCTGTTTGCTTCACCTAACTAAAACAAATGAAACAGGATATTGGTACCAATACCCCCTGTGGGGAGGTAAATGAGTAATGAATGTCCTGTACCTGTTTTGGGAAATTGTGAATGAGGTCTACGTGACACAGGAAGGCCAGGTACTTTGGGATGATCGGTATGTTGGCTAAAAGTATAAAAGACTGTAAACAACTGCCCTTCGGGGTTCAGATTTTGCTTGATTTAGACATATATATATTTTTTAGACATTTTATTAAGATTTATAGGCCGCCCTTTTCCCTGAGGGGACTCAGGGCGGCTTACAATCATAGGGAAGGGGGTGCAATACAAAAACAAACAATATGTGAACAAAATAAAATGATAAGACACAACTTGCATTCAACAGTCAACACTCGGGTGGGTAAATTGAGAACCTATCCCCAGGCCTGATGGGATAGCCAGGTCTTAAGGGCTATGCGGAAGGTCTGGACGGTGGTGAGGGTGCGAATCTCGACGGGGAGGTCGTTCCACAGGGTCGGAGCTGCAACAGAAAAGGCTCTCCTCCGTGTAGTCGCCAGTCGGCATTGACTGGCAGATGGGATTCGGAGGAGGCCCAGTCTGTGCGATCTAATCGGTCGGAGGGAGGTAATCGGCAGAAGGCGGTCTCTCAAGTACCCAGATCCACTACCATGGAGTGCTTTGAAGGTGGTCATCAATACCCTGAAGCGCACCCGGAGATCAACAGGTAGCCAGTGCAGCTCGCGGAGGATGGGTGTTATGTGGGCGAACCGCGGTGCGCCCACTATCACTCGCGCAGCTGCATTCTGAACTAACTGCAGTCGCCGGATACACTTCAAGGGCAACCCCATGTAGAGCACATTGCAGTATTCCAGCCTAGAGATCACATCGCTACTGAACCTTTGCGCAAATAAACCTCTCCCTCTGACAAAGAGCTGGTTTTGTCTCATTTTCTGCTACAATATAGAATGTAAGTTAACATGACTATTCAAATTAAATATGATCAGGTGATGCAATTACAGCCCAATTAAAATGATGCATGATTGTTTATTATCTGAATTAAGTTTGTTCATATGATGAAAATCAAAAGCATGACATGTAGTATTGTAGGGCTTTTGTAAAGCAACCTAATTGGAATTCAGTAATAGGCTTTGAACCAATCAAGAACTGTTCCTGCAAAAGGTGTCAGGCTGTGAATAACCATCATTTTCACACAATGAAATTGAAGAGGATACAAGACATGAAAATCAGGGAAAGAACAATCATAGGCTGAATTACCAGGGCCAGAATAACATGTAATTCCGCACTTGGGAACAATGGAATAGTCAAAGACATCGACAGCAAGATAAAATCTTTTGAGAAATCATCGTGCTACTGAAATTGTAATGGGAATGTCAGAAGGCACATGAATTGTTTCAATCAGAATGCCCCCCAAAAGAGCAAAATTAAAATAGGCCTTGAAAAAAAATTAGTTATAGCAGAAGCATAAAGGAAAACAGTAGGTACTTGGACAGCTAAATGCAGATTTTTTTTATCAGATTACCATTTGGTCAACTTTACCAGTTTTCTCTTGCAGTCTGGCTAGTGTAGCATCCTTTTGTAGGCTGACAGTAGACTGAAAAGATTTTTTGACAAACCTTTTTGCCTTTGCTAACCAAATGTTAGTTTTCGATTTTACTAGAATTGTATTCATTCTGGATTTTTTTAATGGGTTTCTGCTCCTCTAAGATGCCTGCTTGTATCCTTCCTCACTTTTAGTATACCTCATTGCATTTGTCCTCCTCTTTCTTCCCTCCAATATTTTAATCAATCTTGTTCCCACTTCTACTATGCATGTAATGGCTTATTAATACCTTTCCATATACTGTCATTAAACTCTTTCCCTCCTCACCATAATAGTTTTTGTGCTCTTGTTGCCCCACCAAATACTTATTTGGCCAAGCTGACCAAAGGATATTTTAATTTGGGAAAAACTGAAATAAATTAGCTTCCCTTCCCACACCTCCTCTTTATGTCCGTATCTGTTTATATGCAGAAGGAAGGCATGCAGGAAACCAAATAAATAGCAATAGCACTTAGACTTACTGTATAAACCACTTCATACTGCTTTTACAGCAGTTTACAGAGTCAGCATATTGCCCTCAACAATCTAGGTCCTCATTTTACCCACCTTGGAAGGATGGAAGGCTGAGTCAACCCTGAGCCGGTGAGATTTGAACTGCCAAACTGCAGCTAGCAGTCAGCTGAAATAGCCTGCAGTACTGCACTCTAACTACTGTGCCACCTCAGTTCTATTCGTGAGGTAATATAACCAGTCACATATTAAGCTAAGTGGAAAAGTGGCAAATTGGGGTAATGATCACACCTGCTGCCCTCCCTATGAATGGTTGCTTCATTGTACTTAACATATGGCTTTGTGGATGTGATTATTGCCACACTGGCTATGACTATGGCTATATAGTTATTGCTCTGAGTCAGGGTTTGATCATCATCAAGTTACAAAGCCACTTTGCTTTACAATGCTATTGGGTAATCCAGGAGCTACGCATGAAGGGATGAATAGCAGCACTCCTGTCACTTGAGAATAAGTCCACAGAAAGAGCAGACAGTAAAGAACATAGGAAGAAGCTTCCACTACATTAGTATGTGAAACAGTTCTCACATAGCAAGCCTTCGATGCCATTACTTCTTCAGTGGGTGGAAACATGAGAACAACCTATCTGGTGAGGAGTGAAAAGATGATGTGAAGGAAATTCTATTTAAAACCAATGCCGAGTTGTGGTAGAAACCAGAAAAGCTCCTTGGTCAGCTCTAACTTAAAGCCCAGCTTTTTGCTACTGTCGCCTATGGGATCCAACAATTGACAGAATAAGCTACAGAGTGGGAAGAAATGGTACAATGACACAGTCATTAGTCAGTTCAACAATGCTCTCGTATCCTGATCTAAATTCGGATGGTTAAACCATTTGTATTGCAAAGCTTCAGTTCTTTGCATTTTAACATCATAATGCCATGCTGAAAATATAATCAGATTTAATATTTTTTCTATCTCTCTGGTGGAAGAGAGATTATAGAATTGTAATGAAACCCCCAGTTTGATCAGAAAACCTCTGCCCTTCAGTTTGTCCTCAGACACATTATTCTCTGAAGTTCCAGTCCTGCATTAGGATGCAATTAGGATGATACAGGAGAAAAAGCCTCTATAATTTGGCAGTATTTCGATGAGACAGGAGAATACTACCGGAAATGCTTTTGAAGAATCCTCCTTCCTTTACTCCCCTCCCCTTGCTAACCTTGCCTTTTGCTCAGATTTAATTCCATGTAGCCTCTTAAAAGCAAGTGTCCAAGCATCCTGTTGAAATGCTGGCTAGATTGCAAATCTTATTAATGAACAGGGAAGGGGATGTCACATATTAAAGGCAACTATGAATACGCCCATAATTGAGGGACAATTAGGAACTCCTCTGAATAATCGACATGGGACAGTCACTATAAAAAACAAACAAAATTAACTTTTTCACCCATCACTTAAGAGAAGGAGTGAAGAAGCCATTCTGAGTTCTGCCTCCCCCCTCCCCATCTGCCTGGGGAAGAGTAAAAGGTAAAGCTGCAAAGCTGGGTAAAGGTAAAGTCCCCCCCCCATATGCATGCTAATCATTCCCAACTCTAGGGGCCGGTGCTAATCTCAGTTTCAAAGCCAAAGAGCCAGTGCTGTCCGACGACGTCTCAATGGACATGTGCTGGCATGACTAAATGCTGAAGGCGTAAGGAGCGCTATTACCTTCCCACCAAGGCAATCCCTGTTTTTGTACTTGCATTTTTACATGCTTTCAACTGCTAGGTTGGCAGAAGCTGGGACAACTAATGGGAGCTCACTCCGTTATGTGACGCTCGGGATTTGAACCACTGAACTGCTGATCTTCTGATCGACAAGCTAAGCCTCTTAGCCACTAAGCTACCACAAAGCTGGGTAGCCAGTTCCAAATCACTCCTTTCCTTGCTTTTGCTTTTCCCAGAAAGAAACCTCTTTTAAGATCTAATTTCCATTTGTAATTCAAGTTATTCCATAGGAGGAGGAAGAGCAACTCTGATCATTCTGCAGTATTTCCTTCTCCTTGCAAACCTTTGCTTATCCCAGGCAAACTCTTGGAGCTACCTGAAACCAAGACTTGGTAGCCATGTGAGTCCAGCCAGTGCAATCAGGAAGTGGAAAAAGGACTTTGAGTGTCCTTTTTGCCAACCCAACTCAAAGGAGGATGCAGCATTGTCTGCTTAAACTCTTCTCAAATCTGACGAGTAGCCCTATAGACTTGAATTTCACAGTTTGAAAGAACCAACAAGCTTTGCTATACAGTAGGGCCGAAATCAGATTGAGAAATGGGACACCAATGGCCATCTTCTTAACTGATCTAAGCCCTTCCATGACCTTTGGAGCCTAAAATATAATAAAATACAAAAATGATTTAACCACTGGTCTGTGAAATAGTATCTACCCCTGTAATATAGTTTGTAAACTTTGTTCTATTTCTTCAACATTCCTATTTTTGATAATTGAGAATGGCACAGTTCTATATACTATATTAGAGCTGGACAACTAGTAGGCAAAAAGGAATATAAAAATCTTAATATTTGATTTGGGGTTGTCCAGATTTTTGCAGCCCAAATATGGTAGATCTATAGTATTCAGCAAGATTGTTTCTGAATTCTGAATTAATTACTAGCATGCCTTTGTTGACTGTCATTGTAAGACAGATATTGAAAAGTTCCTCAATACTGCCTTGGATTTAAATATTTGAATATTTCAGTTAACACAATTTAAGGCCTGCATACACAAACTATCTATGCTCTATGTGAGAATAATTGATCATTCTGACTACTTTAGAAATGGTTTATTATCCTGAGTTTGAATTAAGTAATTTTCTGAGTTAAATATTTACACTTATTAATATAATCCATTCATAAATGTTTTCTAGAAACATTTTCAGTAAAGCCATGTAAATCCTGCATTCTCCATTTTGTTGTCCTATGAAAATATTTCTTTTGTCAGTGTATCAAAAAAGCAACATAAATTAAGAAGGCTTGCTTGTTTATGGCAGCATTTGCCATTCTGCTATGTAGAGATGATGAAAAAGAATTATTTAATCACAGTATCACAGTCTTCTGTTCATGTTCAAAATGTAACAATAAGCAATGTACATGCCTGGCTAAGAGGTAATTGAAATGTTATTTACATTCAGTGCTTATCCATAGTTATTTTCCTCTTGCGAAGCATGCATCACAACATCATTGCACAGATGCCATGGTTTATATACCAGCATTAGTCATCAGGAGGTGAGAATATGATTGTGGCCTTTATTTATGATGTCATCAAACATTTATCATTACTTCAGTGTCACTGCAGTTTGCTGCTGATGCTTCTGTACAGATTGCCCTTGGAATTAGGTTTCATAGGTTTAGTTTTATTGGATTTATATGTCGCCCTTCTCCCAAGGACTCAGGGCGGCGTACAACATAAAAGAAAACACCTATTACAAAAATTAAAAGGGACATTAAATAAAGTATCCAATTAGACTGACTATGGTCCGCCCTGCTTTTAAGTAATCCCTATGAATGCCACCTTTGTCCTTTTTGCAAATTTGTCCAGTTTCTGCTTTATCTCCTCTCACTCACATGGGATGTTCTCATGATTGGGTGGATTAGAAATAATTATTTAATAAATAAAAATGGGAAATCTATTTGGACAGACCCAGACTATCTTTTAAGACTTCATTACATTGACTTATGCAAGGAAATGAAAGGAAGTTTCATCAAATCTCAGCATTTTCTCTAGACTCAGAGAGCTGTTGCTAGTTGGTGAAGAAGCTAGCTATTTCTTTTTTCATCTTTTTCTTTTCCATTGCACTTATAACTTATTCCATCCTTTATCTGACCAAACAGATTGTTGAGCATGGGGCCAAACATCAGCACTGCAAAACTGGACAGTTAATTAAGATTAAACTTTTGCTACTACAAGCTCATTATATTTTTAAAACTATACCCCATGGCATGGGCCCAAGCTACAGAAATGTAAGATGCTGAGCTTGCCGATCAGAAAGGTCAGCAGTTCGGCGGTTTGAAACCTAGTGCTGCGTAACGGAGTGATCTCCTGTTACTTGTCCCAGCTTCTGCCAACCTAGCAGTCTGAAAGCATGTAAAAATGCAAGTAGAAAAATAGAAACCATCTTTGGTGGGAAGGTAACAGTGTTCCATGCACCTTCAGCATTTAATCATGCTGGCCACATGACCATGGAGACTTTTTGGACAGCGTTGGCTCTTTGGCTTTGAAATGGAGATGAGCCCTACCCCCTAGAGTCGGGAACGACTAGCACATACGTGCGAGGGAAACCTTTACCTTTATCTACCCATCACATTAACCCTGGCAAAAAAAAAAAAACAAGACTTGCTCCAGGGCCCATCTACAGTAATAGATTTTGTCTGGCAAAACCCAGAGAGCTTTTCTTATCAAAGTGCTCTTTTCTGGAACACAATTCCATCACCCTTATAAGTTCTTTTAAGACCTGTTTTAGTTACTGAGCCTGGGACCTGAAGTGTGTGGCTATCGTGGTTATGTAAATGTTGATTGAGTTTTCTTTTTAGCTGCTATGTATGTGACTTATTATGTTGTTAGGAGGCTTTTAACTTGCTTTCATTTATTGTTAGCCACCCAGAATCATGTATTGGGTGACCATGCAAAATGAATGAATGAATGAATGAATGAATGAATGAATGAATGAATGAATGAATGATGTTTACGTAAAGGCAGACACTTGGCTGACATTGGCTAAATAACTAAAAAAAGGAAGATTGGAAGTTTGCAATATGCTACATATCTTAGAAATTGTGTTGCTGGAAGACTTCAGTTCTGACCTGCTGATTTAAGATATTGCTCCCTAAAGATGTTATATTTGTTCCAACTCAAAAAGCTTATAACATTATAGTAGTGACTGGAACAGTTTAGAGATTTCTTAAAAGTGGCTAGACAAGACATAGCAAAGTAAAGTACCTTCAGGGAATCCTATAATAAATGGAAGAGTCCATTATCACTTCAAACACAGCAAGATTCATATAAAAGTATTCTGTGTGCCCCACAAATAGAAAAACTAAAAAATACATTATCAGTAATGCCTCCAAGGATCTGTGTATATATACTATTATGTTAGGACTCTACAGCAGGGAACTATATACAAGCAAAATCTTTTAACTAAAGAGTGTTTAAAAGCTATACATCCCAGAGTGAATACAGACCTAAAAACGGTGAAAGTATAGACCTCAAACAAAGGGATTGGATTTTATTGCAGAATAACACAATGAAAGCATATCAGTGGGAAATGGCAAGGAAGAAGAAAGCAGCAATCATGGGAGAAGTAGGATTCAGTGGGGAAATAACACTTAAACAGTACTGGGAGAATAACTATGAGCAATCAGATCACTGGGGGATAGTGATAGACCAGCAAATACAATGCAGTGTTTAAGGAAGACAGGAAGTCAATACTAGTTCTAAACAAACCCTCTTCTTTGTCTTAAGAGAGATAGTGAGTCCTGAAGAACAGGAGAAAGAAAGAAAAGTGGAAAGAGACAATATGAAAAAGGAAGAAAAGGAGCTGAGAAGTCTGTGTATATAAAGAAAGATAATAGATAAATCAGGCTGAATGGGGAGAGATAGATCTTTCCATAGCACAGTTCTGCTTTAAGGGTTAGTGATAGATACAACCTTTCAATTTTTTTTTGTCAGTCCATTTTATTTTATTTTTTTATTTTATTTAGTTGGTCAAACATGTACAAGATAACAGGTATAAGTATAAACATGAACAAGGAAAATGAGTACAAATAAATGGAGGCAATAGGACAGGGATGGTAGGCACGCTGGTGTGCTTATGCATGCCCCCTTTACGGACCTCTTAGGAATGGGGTGAGGTCAACAGTAGACAGTTTAAGGTTAAAGTTATGGGGCTTTCAGGATGTAACAACAGAGTTATGTAGAGCATTCCAGGCATTGACCACTCTGTTGCTGAAGTCATATTTTCTGCAATCAAGTTTGGAGCGGTTTACCTTGAGGTTGCATTGATTGTTTGCCCGTGTATTATTGAAGTTGAAGCTGAAATAGTTGTTGACAGGTAGGACTTTGTAGCAGACAATTTTGTGTACTATGCTTAGAACTGACAGCAGGCAGTGCAGTTCCAGATTGTCCAAGTCCAAAATTTCAAACCTGGTGGCATAAGGGATTTTATTGTGAGCAGAGGAGTGGAGTTCTCTTCTTGTGAAATACTTCTGCACCTGCTCAATTGTATTAATGTCCAATATACAGTGTGGATTCCAGGCAGATGAGAGAATATGGAAGTAAAGGGTTTTTTATTAAGAGATGATCACTGGTGCTTTGATCTACTAAAGCTGTGACTCTCCTGGACTGCATATATAAGGTATGGAGAGAGGCTTAGATGCTCTTAGGGGGGATTCAAAGGGAATTCAAATTTATTGAAACTTTTAAGCATCTTTTGAGACTCAAGGGGTAAATTAGCCTATCATCCATGTAAAAACATTACCAGTGAACACTCCCATTCTTGCAGCAAATATATATATATATATATGTGGAGAATGTAAAAATCAATTCCAATTCTAATAGGAATTGGTATTCAACTTAATTGAGTAAATTGGAAAATGGAAAGGCTAAAAATGCTTATCCATTCATTGCAGAAGTAATATAATCAAAATATTAAATCTGATGCTTATTTAAATCTGGTGATATTTTTATGGATTCTTTCTCTGACTATTATTGAACACTATATATTACATATATTATTCTAGAATTGCATAGTTGACCACATACTGTAGATGTTGTCACTGATCACACAGATACCAAGGGGTGAATGGAATATGTATCCCATGATCAACAAAACCAGATGAATAAGACAATAATCAAAATACTTGATAACATACCAGAGATAAAATAGGCAAAACGTTTGTCTAAGATCCCCATATTTTAAGAAAATGAAATTTCTCATTTCAAGTAATTCCATGCTGTTAGTCTAAATGTCTTTAGCATAATAGCACTTCTTCACATATGATCCTCTTTTATTTTTTAAAGTTTGTCAGGAGTAACAGTGAGCAACAAAGTCACTCTATAAAAATGATTGGAAAATCAAAAATAATTCTTATCTTCAGTCAGATTATAGGTCCATCTAAATCTATAGTGACCCTTATTTATTCATTGCTCTTAAAGTTTCATAAATATATATTTTCACTCAGTACTACCTGCCAGATAGTAGAGAATAGGGCCCATAGTTTTTCCCAACTACCGGTATGTGTTCAGACTCTGGATTATAGCATACAGTATGTAGCGTATTATTATTTGCTTACACATAGCCCTTTATTTAGTGAGCATTTTCTACACAAAACCTGTGTGATTGCTTTTGTGTTTCAGTTGATGCCTATTTTTCAACAATAACACTCTTTTTCTTGGATATTATTCTGGTATATCTGTTAACAACCCACATATTGTTCAGACTTAGTTTAGATTCTCATAAGAAAGCCATCTTACTCAAGACATAAGGAGGAACTACAGGGGTTGAGTTACAATTAGGATGGCAGGAGGAGGAAAAGGAGAAGGGAAATTGGAGTGGAGGTTTGGCAACAAAAATGAAGTAGATTGTAGACTGTTAATATTTCTTTTATAAAAAGAACTACCATATGTGGGCTGGAAAACATTGGGCAGTGCTTGCATGCTGAAGAAAGTGGAGAAAGCTGTTGTGTATAATCTGAAAAATCATGATGAAAGCCAGAAGAGAAGAAAAAGTGTGGATCCACCGTTACTAATCAACGAAGAGGGCTTGGTATCAGCCCCACTAGGTAGACTAGACCAAATCAACTCTCTGAAGGCAAAAATTAGTTTTATTGAGATTAAATAGAATAACAGAATCCTGTAAGTTTGATTCGTATCGTCTCTTCTTCTTAGAGTTGAGTAAATTAAGGTGACAGCCTGTGTAATTTCTAGATGTTATTTCACTACTCTGGGCTTTAAAAATGCTTCAGTCCATTTGCCTAAGAAAGAATTATGGCATATCTCTTATCAAGAATAATCTTTCTTGCTCTCTACAGAAGAAACTAAGATAAAAAGTTGTACTCACCATCATCAAAGAAAAAGGGGCTAGTATCTTAATTGGGCGAGAGAGAGAAATGCTACTCTTCTATGTAGGCCCTAATTTACAAAGGAGAAATAAAATAGCATGCATATACAATGGATATAGAAAGTCTATACACCCCTGTTAAAATGCCTGGTGTTTGAAATATAAACAAATCAGATCTAGATAAATCACTTCAAAATTCTTTCCCCCTTTAATATAGCATATAAATTGTACAGTTAATTGAAAAACAAACTGAAATATTTTACGGAGGGAATAACAATAAAAAATAGAATAATGTGGTTGCAAAGGTGTTCATGCCCTCCTATACAGTAGAGATGAGACTGTGTTCAGAATTAATCACTTTCAGACTGTTTTAAAAAAAAATAGTAGTCAGTACGCATCTGCCATCAGTTAAAGTGACTCTGATCAATCAAGGGAGGTAGGTTGGGCTGAAAGAGTTAGTGAGTTAGTAGCCCAAAGTTGCCCAGTAATGGCTGAGATTAAAACCTGGAGTCCTTGCAGCTAGCACACCTTAATCATTGTCCTATACCAGCTGTCAAATATGAATCACCGTACTTCAGCTTGTCCTTTCTTAATTTAGGGAAAAATCAATCTCTATCTCACTTTCTTTCCTTGATCAGAATTTCCTGGTGATAGAAATTATGGCTTCTGGTATCTCACACTACTGGGATTAGTGAAGTGGCAGGATATGCCAACAACCCCCCCCCCCCCCAAGTCTCTTATTAGTCAAATACATCCCAATCCTGTTTCTAAAGGAGGGTAAGAGGAAAAAGAAATAGTACAGGTAGTCCTGGACTTAGGTAAAGGTAAAGGTTCCCCTCGGACATATGTGCTAGTCATTCCTGACTCTAGGGAGCGATGTTCATCTCTCTTTCAAGAGCTAGCACTGTCCAAAGACGTCTCCATGGTCCTGTGGCCCGCATGACTAAATGCCGTGGGCGCAAGGAATGCTGTTATCTTCCCATCAAAGGTGGTTCCTATTTTTCTAATAGCATTTTTACATGCTTTCGAACTGCTCAGTTGGCAGAATGGGAGCTCACTCTGTTATGCAGTACTTGGGATTCGAGCCGCTGAACTGCCGACCTTTCTGATCAACAAACTCAGCGTCTTAGCCACTGAGCTACCACGTCCCTTGTCCTGGACTTATAACAGTTCATTTAGCACGCTATTCAAAGTTACAATGGGACTGAAAAAAGTGACATGACTATTTTTCATACAACCATTGCAATATCCCCATGATCATGTGATCAAAACACAGGCATTTGGCAATTGACATATTTATGACAGTTGCAGTGTCCATGTCTGTGTGTCATGTGATCACCCTTTGTAACCTTCTGACAAACAAAGTCAGTTAATTAACTTAACAACTGATTCATTAACAACTGTGTCATTAACCTAACAACTGCAGTGATTCATTAACAACTGGGGCAAGAAAGGTCAAAAATGGGGGAAAAGTCACATGACTTACTTAGCAACACAAATTTTAGACTCAGTTGTAGTCATAAGTCAATGACTACTTGCAAACAATTTACTGTAATGTAATATAGTTCACTATTTCTCTCTCTCTCTTTCATTTTATTTAATTGAAAAGAAAAAAATGTTTCAGAATGACAGAAATGTTTCAGGGGTCTAGGCAAATGGAGTTATAAAAATGAAATGAAACAAATTGAAAATGCTTGGAATGTGCAAATTAAAATCAAAATAAATCCACACTACCACGCATGTCAAAATAATTTCCTATTTTCTTCCTATTTGGTCATATTTTGGTTTCTTGTTTACTTGGGCTGAAA
Source organism: Thamnophis sirtalis (assembly GCF_051295495.1). Taxonomy (NCBI): domain Eukaryota; kingdom Metazoa; phylum Chordata; class Lepidosauria; order Squamata; family Natricidae; genus Thamnophis; species Thamnophis sirtalis. The sequence goes on from NW_028261382.1 coordinate 158,890,896, forward strand.
TATATTTTTAGTTGCCAGATGTTTTGCTGCATTCTAATTTTCCTGCTTATTATGCCTTGTGCAACATTTGCATCACATTATATGGAAGGCCTAGTTTCAGGGTGGTTTCCCTCTCCTACAGTTTCCCAATTTACAGTATAGACATGCTTTCTCAACATTCATTCCCAATATTACTGTAAGCTGCAGTTATAAATCAGTGAGGGTTGCAGAAACCAGGTAAGAAACCAATGCAATTTCTCTGGAGACAATTCTAAATTGCAGGGAATAAGATTGTTCAACCTTACCTCGTAACTTACAGCTAAAACAATATTAAGTGGTATTTAGGTCAAGTGACATGGTGTTGGAGAAAATTTCCCAAAGCATTCAGAGATCTGTGAACACATGTTGGGGGGGGGGAGAAGGTTGGTCCCCCAAAATGCTTTGCAGTAAGCATTCTACAAAGAAGTAACACATTTTGGGGAAAAAATCACTGCATAAAGTCTAAGCAAAAACATTGGAATCTTGCTTCCTATCTCTGATGGGAATTTAGCAAAGCAAATGTTGAGCTCATAAAGAATAGCAAGACTGGGATGGAATAAGATATAGCAAAATGGTGAAAGAACAGTATTTAATGATATAAAACCAGATTTGAAACTTCCAGCTTTGAAGGTCTTCACTTCACAATTTACTGGAAACAAGTGATATTTTTGGAGGAGGTTTTAAGAGGTGAAAAGGGTGCTTAAACCTAAAACACCCATTTAATTTCTTAAATCCCAGCCTCAATTCTACTACAAATGCAATAAAGGACCAAAATTTTTGCTCTACCAAGTCTGGAAGGATTATAGCAGTGTTTCTCAACCTTGACAATTTGAAGATGTCCGGACTTCAATTCCTAGAATTCCCCAGCCAGCGAATGCTGGCTGGGGAATTCTGGGAGTTGAAGTCCAGACATCTTCAAATTGCCAAGATTGAGAAACACTGGATTATAGGTACCCTGAAAGTAAAGTTGATAGTGGTGCAGTGGCCTCAAGGTGAAGTTCTCCCCTCACAATCAGGAGGCTGTGAGGTCGATCCTAGGTAGCAGCAGACATTTCTCTCTCTGGGCTGAATGAGTAAATATATGCTGTGAATTCTGCATTGGTGACAGGAAGGGCATTCGGCCAGTAAGCATTCAGCTCCATTCAGCTGCCCTGACTCTACCCTGATTCAAAGGATTAACGGGGTCATTAAAAGACAAAAAAAAAGTGAAGTTGGTACTCACCTCCTTCTCATCTCTTGTGCCCACCTCCATTTCCTCTGCCATTTAATGTCATGATACCCAAATTCATTACCACTAGTTATAGATAGATTTTTAATGGTAACACATTTTTCTCTTGACAAAGTCACAATCATCACTAATATGCCTCAGATCTCAGAAAAACTGCTGACATGCTGCAAAGCTAAGAAATGCAGGTGCTTCATTCCTCTCTCTTTGGTGATGACTTCAATCATTCATGATTTCATAAGACTTTCACTTTCACGGGCCCCAATATATTCTGCACATTTCAATTTGCCAATTGAGCTACAATCTTCTATACCACCACATTTTAAATGGAAGCATTTCTTCGGCCTTTTTGCGGAAACCACTGCATACTTGTGTTTTACTTTTTACCCCTTTTTGTAATGTACTAAGCACAGTTGATTAGAGTTACCAAATTCACATTTGTAGTAGTATTTTTTTGGATATTTTACAATTCTTCCCCAAAGGAACTCTAAGAGATATGAGGCAATGAAATTCATATTCTTTCATGCCAAGTTTTGGTAATATGAGTATTATCAGTACATTGCAGTATAGTAATTATGCCAGAAAAGGTTTTACTGGTTAAAAATCTGATATCATTGGCCTGGATAAAAAACAAATTCAACATTATATATAATTGCTTCCTACAATTCCGTATTTAGCTGGATTTTAATTTTGTTTAACATGTACCACATTATTCCATTCACTTTTAAAATCTGCCTCAAAGAACTTATTTCTGAATAAACATACACAGCTTTCCACAGCAAATTTGTGAATTCATCCACATTAATTTTTATATCATATGCTCAAATAGACCAGAGTACCTGATCTGGACTGCCAAAAATACAAACAACCACTAGATGACAGCAGAGAGAAAACTGTTGCTGTCTATTGATTATTCAGATTTTTGTAGCCAGATTTAGTACCTCTAAATATGGTTAGAATTCAAGAACACTATACTATTTCAGTTTTCCATCTTTCTTATAATGTGGTATTTTGTGATAGGTGCTAGATCGTGACACTCTGGATATTTTATTATTATTTTTTAAAACTACTATCTTCAACAGGGTTTGAAATAGAATGCATTATAGAAAGTTAGCTCTGTGGAGCAGTTATTTTAATATAACTTCAGGTTTTTTTTTCCAGTAGAACAAGTCATTTGCTATCAAATGACTTTCCCCTTCAATTTAGAGAGAACCAGATCTCTTTTATTAACTATGTAATTTTGAGGAGGAAAAGATGAAAACCTTCTTGCTTTCTTGAAAAAGAAATACCTGTTTAATCCATTTATAGAAATATAAAAATGCAATGTTTTTGTGATTAATATTAATAGCTTTTCAGTTTCTTGCATTCGTGAATAGATGGCAATATTGGAAAAGCATAGTTAGCAATGCATTTTAATGACATAGCTTATGTTTTATTCAGGGTGTATAGAAACAGAAATGCCCTTTCGAAACAAATAGAAAACCTCTGGATAACTTTTTAGCCCTAATGGCTAATCAAGCTTTTCAACCACAGTAACAGTTCTACATTTATTGTTCTGTCATTAAAATGTACCACACGTCTTTGATGAAAACCACAGGTGTAAAATTGGAAATATGGATCATTTAAAGCTATAAAATATAGGCCTAATTATCAACTTTGTGGGCAAAACAGCAACAACTTTCAGAACCCAAATCGAGGTTTTCAAACAAAGCAGTTAAACCAATTTGCTGTTTTGTTTTAAAATCGCCAAAATATAAAGCTGCCTGGCAGTCTTCTCCTAGACCAAGGGTGTCAAACTCAATTTCATTCATGGCCGCATCAGAATTGTGTTTGATTTCGGGGGCTGGAGTGGGTATGGCCAGGGTCGACATGGCCAGCTTAATGTCACTCGTGTCAGGGGCACCTGTGGCCTGAGTGTCCGCCAGCAAAAATGAGCTCCCAAGCTCCGTTTTCACTTGTGTCCGGGGTACCTGTGGCCCGAGTGCTCTGCAGCAAAAATGAGCTCCCAAGCTCCATTTTCACTCGTGTCAGAGGCACCTGTGGCCCAAGTGCTCTGCAGCAAAAATGAGCTCCCAAGCTCTGTTTTCACTCATGTCCGGGGCACCTGTGGCCCGAATGCTCTGCAGCAAAAATGAGCTCCCAAGCTCCGTTTTCACTCGTGTCCGGAGCACCTGTGGCCCGAGTGCTCTGCAGCAAAAATGAGCTCCCAAGCTCCGTTTTCACTCGTGTCCGGGGCACCTGTGGCCCGAGTGCTCTGTCAGTGAAAATGAGCTCCCAAGCTCCGTTTTCACTTGTGTCCAGAGCACCTGTGGCCCGAATGCTCTGCAGCAAAAATGAGCTCCCAAGCTCCATTTTCAGCTGGGGTGGCCTCCTGCAACCCTCTGCCAGTGAAAACAGAGCTCATAAGCCAGTCCTTCACTGTTTGTAGGGTCTAAGCACCCTGTGGGTCGGATCCAGTCCATGGGCCTTGAGTTTGAAATCCCTGTCCTAGATGATAGATTCACCCTGCAACCAACTGCTCAAGTTAACAGTGATGAACTAGGACACACCGATTCATTTCTATGATATTTCACATTTCTCATATAAAGGTATAAAAGTTGTTAAGCTACCTTTTAAAAACAGAGGTACTGATTTGGGCTGCAAAAATTCAAATAACTGCTAAATGGCTCAAAAGAAGGAGGGATTTTCTATAACTTTTCCCTTCTACCTAGTGACACTCTAGATGTTTGTAACCTAGATAAAAATGATTCATACTTAGCCCTCTGATAGCTCTCCATTTCTCTATTATTACAAAAAGAGTGTTAGAGTTATTTCCAGATTCTAAATAGTTAGTACATTTTAGTTAGCTCCATTATTAGAAGGAAGCCTCACCATCAGCATAGACACAAAGATGCAGTGGAAAATATATTTTTTTCATTCTGAAAAACATATGCCCTGTGTCCTAATTAGAGATTTGGTAATTACTTGCATGCATGATCAGTACTTGCAAAAATGATAACTGAGTATATGCAGTGTTTTAATCAGGGAAATTAGCATTTAACTAGTGACAAAATAGTAATTTGCTGGAATATATTTAACACCCAAGGTCAAGATGAAACTATTCACTCATTGTTTATCTGCCCTGGCATACAGCAAATAAAGATATTAGTGAAATATTTTTAAACTGAAACTAGAATTCTTAAAGCCAAATGTGTTTTATGTAGCTTGAGTGCTTGTCATAACTGAATATTTGTCATAATAAAGATTGGTAATTCATATTTGAGAACTACTCAAGCTCTTGTAAAATCAATAGGTATATACTGAAAAAGTAGGGTGTTAAGTTGAAATTAAGTCTGAATACCACAATTTTCTTTCTTTGCATTTTTTTTCATTTGTCACTCAGAATAAACAATATTTTGCTAAACAGAAATCACATACCTGTCACTTTGACATTTCTAAAAAAAATATTGCAGTCAGACAAATCCTTACACTTATACATGAACTGACATATTAACTTTTAAAGGAATTCTTTCTTTAAAAGTTGGTGAACATGAACTCTAATTCATACAATATCAAGAATTTTAAGGAAATGTTTTTAACTCTGCAAGATCTGAACTTTGATGCTTTTCCAGTTTTAAAAGATGCAATCAACATCATATGCTTGTATATCTTACTCATCAAACCAGCTACCATGAAATCTATTTAAAATATGGGATTTGAAAATTGAATGAGTGAAGACAATGTTGAAGAAACAATTTGCTGGCTTCATCATGGTGGATAGAGTCTAGATCAGTGGTTCTCAACCTGTGGGTCAGGACCCCTTTGGGGGTCAAATGACCCTTTCACAGGAGTCGCTAAGACCATCGGAAAACATATATTTTCGATGGTCTTAGGAACTGAGACATCAATTTTATGGTTGGGGGTCACAGCATTGGGAAGGTTCCACTGGTCTAGATAATCTCCCAGGCACATCCCAACAATTGTCAGTAAAATGATTTGTTTCTGGAAGAAATTGAATGGGAAAAGTAATTAAGCCCCACAGTAAAGACTGAAGGAGGGGTTACGTGCTTACTGAATCATAGAAAATATTTCTTGGATTCAATAACAAGTCATAAATTGTTGGGAGGGGGCCTTCAAAAGAATAGCTGTAGTAATCATGGTATTGCTCATTAGACAAATAATGCATGCTATTATTTTCAACACCTAAAGGTTAAATTTTCCAAATTCATATTTAATCCTCTGATTAAAATCAATAGGGCATACAGGGGCTGAAATTTGGCTGCAACTCAAGGTATAGGAAATAAATTTAGCAATTCTGATCTGCCATATACCAACCCCCTTTGTCTGTTTAAAATCACAATGTAGACACCAGAAACATGGTGATCTTAAATGTTATTCTAGTATAGTCACCCATCAACCTCAAACTCTTTGATTGCTCTACTCTATCTGTTCTGGTTAGACTGAGCTGGAATACTGGGTCTAGGCTTGGTTGCCAATGTAAATCATTACAAGTATATACAAGAAAGAACACAGAGAAGAGCAACAAAAATTAAGAGTAGGACAATACAATTGGCAGAAAGGGTACTATGTGCCTCACAAAGAGGAAAGAAACCTGGAAAAATTTCAGAGGGATCAACATAAGCCTTTCCTTTCCCTTTTCTTCTCTGCTTCCCCCTCAGTATAAGACAGCAGACCACACCTATATGGGAAGAGGATATTTTCAGCACTTGAATATGGGTATCTATCAGAGGTGGTATTCAGCAGGTAATGACTAGTTCTGGAGAACTGGTAACGGAAATTTTCAGTAGTTTGGAGAACCAGCAAATACCACCTGACTGGTTCTGTCCCCATCTATTCTCTGCCTCCCGAGTCCCAGTTGATTGGGAGGGAATGGGGATTTTGCAGTAACCTTCCCCTGGTGTGGGGTGGGAATGGGGATTTTACAGTATCCTTTCCCTGCCACGCCCACCAAGCCACATTGCACCCACAAGTCATACCCACAGACCCGGCAGTAAACAAAATTGAATCCCACCACTGGTACATATGTTGAAAAGGGAGACTGCAGTATATGGGAGGGAGCTGGGTAAGAGAGTGACTAAATAATATTTAAGTGAGTTATTTTATACAGATCTAGGCAATTCAAGTCTGCCTATAAAACAGGAAGGGGAAAGGGGGAATTTATGAAGGCTCACAATAACCTATATAAGAATCTTTAAAATCAGACGTAACACATATAGAAATAGGTAAATAGATGTAGATATAATAGTAGAAGGCAAGAGTCAAAAAGGATGACCAATAACAAGAAGGACTCAGTTACAGTGGCAATGAGTACACTATTGGGAGAATTGAAACACAAGGTTAAGGACAGATCAGTAGGAGAATATTGATGCATATGGTAACTAGGATTTGAAAATGACTTGACAGTACATAATCAATCAAGGTATAATTAGGGTTAGAAATAAGTAAGAATCATATATTTTAATTGATTTAAATTAATTTCATCTTAATTTTATTTTTATTTTCATATAACATTTCTTTTGTAACAAAGGGAAGAAAAGGACATTCTTTGCTCTAAAGAGGATCCTCTCTTACACATCTGTTCAGATGCCCCAGTTGGTATATTGCAAGTGTCGTTCTACCAGAACCAACCCACTTCAAAAATAAAACCCTTCTCACATGATGGTGACTGTTCCTAGAACTGGAAATCATAATTGGAACAGAATTTGAAGTTAAGCTACTAGATATTATTAATCATGGTAGAAGAATGAAAGATCCACCTTCTGTGACCACATCCACATCACTTTGCATTATTGAAGAGAAAGATACTATGCAAAGGTGCACTTTCCAATAACTATTGCAATATCAAAACCACCCGAGGTTTCCTACTATCCCGAGGTTCCTATTTATTAATGTTTAGTGGGTAAAATAAACCCATGGCAGAAAGCTGAAAAAGGGGGTTAGAATTAAGTTTGATCAAATTCATATTACAACTTAAGGGTACAAAATGATTTTAAAATAATAATTTGGGACAAATTTGCATTGGCCTGTTTACAGCAAGGTGAACTATGATTGCCCAGTTATCACTTCAATCAGGCTATTTCTTCATTAAGTTTAAAGTTTGGGGTAAGAACAGGAAGTTGAGTTGCTTAACTATTTCTAATAAAATTCCTGCTAGGCAAAAGATTAAACCTCTCCTTTCTGTCTAGAGCAGGAGTCTCCATTTCCTACCAGGCTGCAGCCTTTTAGAAAGCGGGCCATGAGACATGGGCAAACACACACATGTGATGCGCCACTTGTGTGAGTGGAGGGTGCTTACGCTCACATGCAAAGCTCCATTCGTGGGAATGGACCTTTGTGCACAAGCACCTCTGCTCGTACAAGTGGCACTTCACATAAGAACGCAAGCATCCTTCGCTGTGTGCAAAGCTCCATTTGTGTGAGTGGAGGGCGCATGCACCCACAGATCGCACACATGGAGCTGTGTGTGGCACATGCACCTGCTACTCACAATTCCCCCCCCCCCTCAAACCGGGCTGAGCCACCAAACTAGAAAAGTTGGGGACCACTGGTCTAGAGTGAGAAGAAATCTCAGAAAACAAAATAGTCCTAATTGTTTTGAAAAGCAAAATAGTCTTAGCTGCTAACTGTAACTTGGTTTAATTTAGCACTTATTTGACACTCAGATTAATATTAGTCACACAGAAATAGAGGTGGGTTATCAGAGGCAAAGATATATTTTCAAAGAATTACCAGTTGTACAAGGTGGGTCAAACACCAGGAAAATTATGTTTTCCCTGGTGTTTGGGGATCTCTATAAAATAAAAACATAGTACATGGAAATGGCCTGCATATAGAGGTCTTAAACCAAAGGTTTTGCACTTAAATGTAACCATACAACAAGCAGCGGACAATTGTTTTTGCCAGCAGGTTTCCTTGTTTCTAGTAAGGATGACAGATGATTATGACCTATTCAAAGGGAATAACATAGTTCTGCTTTGCACTTGAGGGAAAATATACAGATCATGTTTCTAGTTAGCAGCACTGACAGCTTTTCTCTTGATGTTCCTTAACAAAATGTGCACCACTGTAAGAAATGCACACTGGCCCATGTCCTATTAAATATGTTTCACTGTTGAAGTGTTTCATCTCCCAGAATACATTACCAAGATTAATAAAATGAAGAGTTAATCAGTCCACATGCCATTACACATGTAGGGCATGCATCCTTATTATATTACTGCCATTTTAGTAAATTCACCCTATCCGATGATTTATATATACTTTTATGATTTATATATACTTTCCTGCAGCTAGCACATTTCCAAACAGCTTCACTACAACCCAGATTATAAATGATTACTTTTGACCATATGCACAGGATTTAGAGATATCAGTTCTGTCTGACTTTGAAAATGACATTATAACAGATTATATGTAGTAAGCAAGCCCTTTTGCCTCATAGTATTTTCCTATTTATATTGTCTGGGGCTGAACTCAAAATTATGCAGTAGTTTTAAGCATACAGCTTATTCCCATTTCTGCATCTATGGAACTGACACTGTAGTATTGGAAAGTTAAGGGAAGGCTACCTCTTTATGCACATCATTTGATTCTGAGATTTCTTGGCAATCATTGCATATTTGGAAGCTACAAAGAAAAATCAAATTGCAGTCTTCCTGTCCACCCTCCAAGTGCAATTATTTCACAATTATCTTAATTGTGTAATTGTAAGATAAATTTAATTATGTTACATTTGACTCTAATATTAGAAACTATGTATAGTTCTCACTTTTTAACAAGATGCCATTTTAATGGAAGATGTATCTGCAAAGATTTTGTAAGAGCAACAAATTGAACCTAATCTGAGTTACATTGTTACAGGTGATCTCCCTCCTACTCATTTTTGACAGTGTGAACACAGCATTGTTTCCACAAGGACCAATTATTGAGCAATAGAAGATCTGCTCAAGCAAGACTATTTTTTAGCACAGAAACAGATAAAAAATTGGCAATCCTATGATTTTCATCTTTAAGTGGATGTTTAGATAAATTGAACTGTACGTTAAAGATACATTATTAAACAGGCAGCAAACAATTTGATTCCATGGCAACGGGCTCTCAGGATGGAGTAACGAACTTTGCATTGTCCAGGAAAAAGATGTGAAGAAATATGAAAAACACCTGTCAGCAACACCAAGAGACCTGGTTTCACATTGAAATAAATTAAACTGATGGAGGTCTGTGTGGATGTTATCATGGCTAGTGCCAGGGTATCAGTAAATAGACCAATAGGAAAAGAGTTGGGGACATATGGAGATAAAAGGGTAACTAAATATTAGTTGCTAGATGTCTCTTGCATGCAGGTAGTCCTTCACTTACAGCCACAACCAACTCCAAAATTTCTGTTAAGCAACACAATTGTTAAGTGAGTTTTACAACCCATTTTACAATCTTTCCTGCCACAGTTAAGTAACACAGATGTTAAGTGAATCTGGCTTCCCCATTGATTTTGCTTCTCTGAAGGTCACAAAAAGTGATTACAGGGCTGTGGGACACTGCAACAGTCATAAATATGAGTCAGTTTTTGAATTTTGATCACATGATCGTGGGAATGATGCAACGGTCCTAAGTGTGGAAAAACAGTCCCTTTTTTCAATGCTGTTGTAATGTCAAAACGGTCACTAAATGAATTGTTGTAAGTCGAGGACTACCTGTACTACTTATGGACTTTGCATTAAGCATCTCCTGATTTCTCTGGGAAAGATTATGTGTTTATATGACACTTTAGTCTGATCCAAAAGGAATTTTATATCCTTTATTAGAAAAATTAGTGCCAAAATACACATAAATGCAGTACCAACCTTTGTTATTATACAGTATATACCCCCCCAACACACACAACCAATTTATACTTGATAATGTTTATTTTAGATTTAAGTTATTAGAGCACTTCCGATTCAAGTCATAATAGCTACTGAGTGAAGCACTTCATGTGATCGCTCACTTTGTTTTATACCAGAGGCTTTTCATTTTAATTATTATAATGTAAAAAACGTTGCAAGTGAAAATGGGAATATATTTCAGTTTAGTAAATATCTGGAAGTTTAGTTATTCAAAAGGAAAAATGATGAACTATATTTAGCCTAAATGTTATTGTTTGAGACACTCAGCAGCTGATTAAGAATATCTAATGGGCACAGAAACGGTAGTAACAAAAGAGACCTATAATTCCCTTTAAACTGCACTGGGCAACAGGCATCATGTGCAGAACTACAAACTATCCTTTGGCATTTTGAGCAACTATTTTGAAGCAATTAGAAGTGATCTCTGCTACATGGGTCAAAGCTAGATTTGAACAGATGTCTGAAACACCTGAGGGGAAAAATATTTATAAAAGATTTCTACATTCACAGACTAGTTGAATTTTCAATAAGCTTCAATAAAAATAAACCATTTTATATATAACCCAGCAGTAATAGTTAAAACATTTCCATTGACTATATTTAGAAGAAAACCATTTATTCTTTGGAAAGATAGTAACTCCTAGTAAAAGTACTTGGTATGAAAACACAAGAACTATAAAATGTTTTTTAAAGACCAAGGAAAGGAAAGGGGTTCTTCTAAAAAGTGTGTATGTTTGTTTTCCAAAACAACTGCAATAACGATTGTATAATTTCCTTCCAATTAATAGAATACTGTATGACAAAGAATTAGGTTTGACAACTTTACTTTAGAGTAATTCTAGAGTTAGACTTTGTTATAGATAAGGAGATTAATTGAAGTAGGAAGCAGAAAATTCCTTAGCCCTAATGTCGTTTTTTTAAAAAAAAACAAACATTAAAGTTAATATTTATTTGGCAAGGTATATAAGAAACTGTGCTGATTAAAGCCAAGTATTCCATTATGAGACATAAGGTTACAATTTTTTATTTTCAGTTGTTAAACTGAATGTTATACAGCCATAGTCTTAAAAATCATCAGCATAAGCTTGATTGCTATGGCAATCACCATGGTTTCAATATTCCAAGTATAACCTTATGGCTTATCCTTTGAGATCTCAACCTTGGAGACATGGTCCCTATTCATATCATGGGACAGTACGAGGGATGATATATATAATTAAACATATGGCAAAAAGTATTCTTTTTTTAAAAAAAATGCTGGCCATATGAAGATGTCAAGTGAATTTTCAATGTAAGTAAGTCAATAAAATATTAAGATTTCTTTTCAGCTGCAGAAACCAAAGCAAGGGTTTTATTAAATAGCTTAAATATTGTTTAAAGTTAAAAAAAAGATTTGCAATTAACTATGCAGAAGCCACATTCACCAAACTATTGTGCTAGTGCAGCAATTAACAAACAGAATCCTGAGATTATGGATAAAATATAGGGAAACTTCCTGTAAAGGAAAAAGATTTAACACATTGGACCAATATAATATAAAAGTAACCAACTGGACCCAAAGATCAAACAGAAAGTAAGTAAATAAATGCTATTTCTATATCTTTAAAACCAGCGATACTTCTCTTTAGCTATCCCATTTTCTAAAGAGAAATTCTAAAGTATTTTCTTAAAAAATAAAAAAAAATACTGTTTTGAAAGTATAGCCACTAAAATATGTAATATCTCAAACCATATTTCCTGTAAAAGATTTCTACAGCTCAGTATTTATAGGTTTTATTGCAGGGGAAAGGAAGGAAGGAAGGAAGGAAGGAAGGAAGGAAGGAAGGAAGGAAGGAAGGAAGGAAGGAAGGAAGGAAAATTTTGGCCATAATGGAAAAATTGTTTTTAAATGTACATATCAGTATCCAAAAAAGAAATGAGGGGTTTTTTTCACCCAACTCAGAATTCATTATATAAAATAACCCACCTACTCTCTTGAATTTCCTTTTTATGCAGAACAAAAACAATAAGAGACCTCAAAGCCCCAACTCCGACCCTATTCTTCTTCACAGTCAAGCAACTTGAATGCATGCACATAACACAAATGAATGAAAAAGTTCTTATCTCTGAAGATCACAGGTATCATTGTATTCAATAAATAAGTCTCTATTTGGAAATTCTACAGAAAAAAAAACATTCACAGTTTAGTCTCTCTTTTTTTCCAATATATTTTTCTGTTCTTGCTCTCTCTCTGGAAATTCTACAGGACTTTCACTGCTTTCTTCCTCTGCTTCCTCTTCAGTGCCTTCATCAGTTAGATCCCTGCTTGTGGATTCCTTCTTAGATGTCTCAGATTCATCTGATCCTCCCGAGTCAGCAGTGCAAATCCCGTAACACATGATGCTGATGACACCCAATGGTAGACCAAAGAGAAAACAACCAAGAAGTGGCGAACTCTTGAAAACGGACTGTAGAGAAATAATTGGCCATCAGTTATATTTTCATATATATTTCTATAACATTTTGAATAACTTGGAGAAGATTATTCCCACCACATATTTTAAGAAGAATCAAGACATGGAGAATGTCACTGAATGTCACACCAAAATTTTAATGATTTTAAAATTTTAAATTAAAAATTTAATTTTATTTCTTTGCTGGTAACCCTACATCCTTTTTCTCATGATTCACCCTTAGAACGAGCAACATTGCCACAAACAATTCCCAGCAACTCAAGGAATATGCACAATGTTCTTTAAAAAGGGTTTCAAGGAAAGCCTGGTTGTTACTCCCCATTTTTTCCTTCTTTATACTTTGCCTCATCTACCTTTGTAATAAGTATTGTATTTCAAATATATCTATTTAATTTTTGCTACAGGAATGTGCAAGGTGGTTTTTAAAGTGCTTGCATGCAAATGTTACTCTTTTGCACTTAAAATTCAGTCAGAACTTATTCCATAGGTGGAGGATGACCTAGATTTAGATTATTGAACAGTTTAAATCCTACAGAAGTACACAACATACATATGAAAAACTGTGTTGAGGTCTACACAACATTGGTCCTATGGTAACTGATGTTCATGGACAGCAACTATCAATATTAACTTTTTATGTGCACTCAACTGAATCAGAAATAATTTGGCATGGACATAAAAAGTAAGCTCAAAATGCATGCATATGTACAAGGTAATAAACAAATGGAAAGAAAACTGTACAATCTGAAAGAAAAAAAGGGTAGCATCCTTCCTTGTCCAGTATAATATCTAGCAGCACAATTTCCAGCAGCACAACATCCAATTGAACATATTTTGAAAGTAATAGAAATATACACCAATCGGAGAAGGAAAACAAAATTGTAATAGTTAAACACTACATTCTCTGTGGGAAGGAACATACAAGAGAAGACTGATTTGGAAAAAGTGTCCACGTTCTACCTGTCAACTATTCATATGTACTATGACAGATTCAAATGCTATGCAATTATTATCAATGACACATTTTATATGTCAACAGGTTTGTTTCAAAAACAAAATGTATTATAACCAAGACAAATCCAACAAACTTAATAATATGACTGAATGCTGCTTTCAGGATTCATTTCTGTGCTTAGCAAGTGGTGTATCTACTTTAACTTGATGGCTATAAATACTTTCTAATACTTTACTTACTCCCACTGTAGACTTGGCATCATAAATTATTCTCTTGATTCGTTGAAGAATTCCATCTCCACCATATGCCTGAAATTTGAAAGATAAAAGATTATAGATCAGCATTATTTATTTATATTTCCAGTTTTCAATTACTTTATTTTACAATGTCATCTTACCAATACTTCAAAACAGAAATATTATTTCACTGAAGAGAAACTACCTCATGTAGAGTTCAGAATTCTACCTTATTCCTGCTGAGTAATACAGTTGGATAACCCTCTCCATGCTATTATTTTAATCCTTCCCATGCTATTATAGCCTAAAGTAATAATAAAGTCATTCCAATTCTATACCTAAGGGGGGTTTCCATATGTGTTTCTTGGAAAAATTTGCTCTTTTTTATTCCTTCCAATTCTCCCATCACATCAGTCTTATTCCTTTCCAAAACCCAAAATCTTTCCATGATTTTTACAATCAAGCACACCACAGACACATTTCAAATAATGAGATTAGCAATTCTCCAAAGAGTCTGCTTTGCTTTTCAATTAAATATATTAAAAGATGCATTGTCTTCAAGCAAGGCAATTCAAATGAAGTAAGATAATTAATTAACTACTCTCATATTTTGGTAATTTGAAAAACTGCTGAAAATTTTGAATAAATGTGCAATACTTACTCCAGCTGTGCCTTCCAAAATATTATTAATGAACTGGACCAGATCTTCAGTGCTCTCTACTGGTTTATGAGATAGGAAATATTGTTGATTGGATGTATTCAGGACAACAATAGTGGGGATTGTCAAATCACTGAAACAGTAAAATCAAACAATTCAAAAACTGAAATATAACTAGTTCATTAATAAAGCCTTGAAGAATGATCATATTCTTACCAAAATAACTAGAAAGATAAGGCTTTTTCTATCATATTACTTACTACTGAATCTTTATGGAATAATCCTGGGTATTGGTTGGTTGTAACTTATTTCTTATATAAATGTAATAGTTATGGCTAATTAATCATCCTTTTCAAAGGTTCTAAAGTATTCACAGTTCTGTCTAGTGTTTCATTTTACTCAACATCTGCATTAGCCTGTTGGGTCAATGAATCAGGCATTAATTATGATAAAAACTGATGGTACTGCTGTTTTTCAATTTTAATATTTACCCAACAAATGCCACTGATGAGAAATTAAAGGTATTATAACTGAATTCAGAGAACATTAATAGCAGTAGTGGAAACAGTATAGAATAGGCAAAAGCAGAAGTAAGGGAATCTTCCCTTTTTAAGGTGTCATTACAATTCACTGCCAACTAATTCAGAAGGAGGTGTATTTGTTTAGTTGTCAATCACAAAAAATCCCATGTGGCCTTGTGAAAGACATATAATACATGATCTGATGTCACCATGGTATAGGCACAGTGCATACTCCATAAATACATATAAATGCTAAATCTTCTCAGCTCCTGAAAATTAGTTATTTAATGCTGCCATCTAGTGGAAACACATTTAAATATTTTTTTAATGTTTCTGTTATCTTTTAAAGAATTTAATTGAAAGAAACAAACAACTTTTTCTCCATCTGAAAACAATACAAAAATGGTTTTACTCACTCCATTAGTAAACTATTAATGTATTCATTTCCATCCATGTAGCCAAACTGGAAGTTTCTATTAAAAAGCAATTCACAATATTATCCTGATTTGAAATAAATAATGATCTTAATAAGCAAACAAAAAAATGACCTCAACCAATAAATTTAGTGAAAGGAAAATTCAAAGAGGAAAAGGAAGATGATTCAATTTCTAGGATAGTAACAATAGATAAAGAAAATTGATTATCAAATATTACCTACTCAAAACACCCTATTGCAATCGATAATAAAAGAACTTGCCTAAGGAAAAAAGCAACTAAGGATTAGGAATGGAAATAACTGCAAATGTAGCATTTTATCCTTTCAACTTACATGGATTTTTGTTCCCCAAATTTGATTTACATGCACCTGGAAGAGCCTTGAAAGCAGACAGGATTTGTTCCTGACAGTGGTGGGTCCCGGATACCATTGCAACCAGTACGGTGCAACGGGGCCGGGCATCCACCACATGAACATGTGCAGCACACATGCATATGCACACATGTGTACTTACTGTCCGCAACGCCTCCGCAACGCTCCAGCTGCTCAGCGGATCATCGCGCAGGCGCCGTATATTCTGTGCGCGGAAGCCCCGAAAACATCAAATACCTTTAAGAAGCGTGGGCGGAATGCTACCTGGTGCTCCCGGCAGGCACCGGTATGCTGGGGTGTACGATCGTAACCCACCACTGGTTCCTGAGCTTCAGAAACCAATTAGGGCAAGTAAAGTGATGGAATACCTCTAAGCTATGAAACTAGAGTGAGGCAATATTACAGTACTATTTACATGTAATAGCAACATAGAACTCTATTATACTTTGTATATATGTCTTTCTAAACTATCAAACTATTCTTGGAAAAGCAGTGCAAACTTTTAATATTGCACTAAGGCTCTGACAGACAGATCCAAAAACTGAAACAAGTAAAAGGAGCTTATTACTCATGATCTTAAGACCATGATGATGATGATGATGATGATGATTTATATGGCCATCCATATCAGATAAACAACTTTGGATGTCTAACACAATAAAAGCATCAATATTATAAAAAGATGTGGTAACTAAAACATAAAAAAGAGAAATTGCCATCAAGGATAAACGAATTAATAACAGATACATTCTCTTCATTTCTCCTACACCTAAGAGAAAATAGATCTTATGAGCTTCACAAGAGGCCAGCAGTGTTAGAGTAATCTAAGGGGTCCTGGATCCTGACAGATGGCAGGAACTCTTTAATTGAAGGGAACTGAGCAGGCCACTTTTTCTATAGCTGATGGGATAGGTAAAAGCAATTGGAGAGAGAGAGTGCTTCAAATAATCTGACCCCATGTTATGAAGGTCTTCGGAGCTGACAATCAACACATTGAATTGCACCCAAAAAAATTACTGAGCCAATGCAACTCATGAAGCAAAGTGGGACACTGATCTCACAGTGTAACACGGACGTATTGCTCTCCTGATTATTGTAATTACCAGCTATGAAAATACAGAAACATTACATGAAATTAAATCTTTTGGTAATACAAATAGCTTTTTTCTACTGCTTTGATTACTAATTCTATAGCTCTTATAGGATCTTAGCAGATAGCAGTACCTTGTTTCAAGAAAACAATTATCTTATCACAGCTCCTTAATACATATGTACAGTAAGTGAAAGTTTTGTTTAATATGCTTAAACAAACTACCATATCCCAGGTCAGCACCCTTCTTTCTCTTCCACAGCTTTCATTGCAGCACACAGTGGTCTACTATTGTCCTAACTTCTACTCCTCTTCTTAACTGCTGCTGTATAAGTTCCATCTTGGCATATACCATTGGTCCACTCATTTCCTATGCTGTCCCATCCCATGCCCTTCTTCTCCTAAGCCATAAATAAACTCAAAACATAATGGACCTACTGACCCAATTACCTATGTTTTTATCAAGAACTTCTTTTAATTAGCACTACTAATGGCTCAACGTAGCATACCCCAATGATGGATGATAGGTAAAGTAAGTATTGTATAACAAAGGGTTTGGATTGTTGAACTTATTTGTAATTATGTGCTGCTGCTGTTTTATGCTCTTCATTTTTTTTAGTCTGCTTATTTTATAGACTATTGCATTTTTCATGTATATATTATTAGTTGGTCTACATTGTAAACATTAAAGAAAGAATACATTTTGTAATATGTACATAATTTTAAAATGCAGAAAACCACAAATAGTTTAAACTACAATTTAATCTCTATTTATCTAAATTAAACCACTATATTCACTGGACATGTTTTAACAGTAGGATTCCCAAACAAAAATATATTACCTATTAAAAGATCACAGATTTCTGAGAAGCGTAGTAAAATCTATCAGAATTGGATATGTATCCATGTAACAAAAAGTGCAGAGCTAGATTATAAACATTAAAAAAATGTAACTTAATTACCTATGAAACTGGTCCCTGTAATTTTTAGCCACATCTTGAACAATAGACTTCAATCTGTAAGATAAAAAAAAATATTGGATTTCTGTATCTCTTTAGTTGGTCAAAATATACAAAGGAAATAAAGAATACAAGCATGAAACCGTTTAATGAGAAATGAACTACATCTGCGCATGGCATCTGAATTTCTCTGCAAATCCTTTTTTTATGAAATCCATATTCTACTTTAATTTCAAATTAGAAAGAAAAAAGTTTACTGTTATGAAATATTAGGAAACCTGTACCAAAAAGAAACTTAGTATATCATTTTTAATTTGAATTGCTTATTCCCAAAAAAGACTACAGAAATAGATTTCTGTAGTCCTTAGTAACATCACATGTTCAGTGTTCCAGGATGCATTTCCATAGAGGCTTTAAGTGATTGGGGATATTATAAGCAGTAATATTACAGCTAATAATACTTTTACAAGAAATATGTGATTTATGCAAGAGTTAAATAGCAGTATTTGGTTCTGCAGCCACACACTGATATGCAAGTATGGCAATATTGAAGAAGTCAGTTGCTAATGAGACAGATTCCTAGAATACCTTTTGTTTGAATTTGTTTAGTAGCTGAATGGTAGTCTATGTAATAAATCATTCCTTATGAAATTTTTCAACTTGAAGGGGGAAAAAAATTCCTTTGGCCATTTTTTCTATTGGTTGGTTCTTCAGCACAAACTAACACTAAATATACTTCTGGAACTTTGGTATAAAAAACAAAGGTTCTGCTTTCTTGAGGCTATACTGCACTGAAACACAGATTGCTTTGACTATTCCAGCATAGAATTTCAGATAGGACTTTGAACCAACAGTCACCTCCTTGCTCTAATTTATGTAATCTTCACAATTTATGTAATCTTTTTAGGATTGGTTTGAATCCAATCTTTCTCAATGCCAAGAATTTGAATTAAAGTAACCCGGTAAAATCCTGATAGCCACTGTCTTTGGGTATCGGTATAAACTTGAATTCAAATTCTCTTGTGGTTAAAGTCTGTTCTACTAATATTTAATGAAAAGCTGCTTTCCTACAAATGTAAATTATTCTCTGAACTGCATGCTTCAATGACAGGAAACATTACCGAATCTTTCTTTTGGATGGCACTTCTTCGAATATTTGAAGAGTGCTGACTTTAGACTTCAGTAAATATTTTTTCTTCCTTCCACCTCCCTTCTTAGGACTTCAATCAAGTCATATCATTATCTTTTTAGACGTAAAAGGATTGTGGGTGGGCTGTTTTTATCCTGGGAAAACCCAACAGGCAAATCAGGGTTGGGAAGAGAAGCAAGGAAGCACAGGATGGCAAAGTGAGAAACATGTTTTGCTCACTTCTGTTAGACCTTTTCTTTGCAAAGGACAGAGATACGGGGGGGGGGGGAATAGATGGGTGGGTGGAATTGCAGCACCCTAATGATATTAACTTTGGGCAAGATGCCAAGTGCCTGAACTTTGATCATGGTAAAACATGGCTGCTGTTAACAGCCATAACATCATCCATAATGTTCCTTCGTTTAACACTGCCGTAATTCCAAATGGTTGGTGAACAAATGGTCTTAATTCGAGAACTACCTACGTTGTTATTTATATTTTAAGGTATTCTTATTATGATAGTTAAATTATGACTATTATATACCAGGAACCTTGGTGGCACAGTGGTAGAATGCATTATAAAAGGGTAACTCACTCCACTGCCTGGAAGTCAATCCTGATGGTTGACTCACCTTTCCAAGGTCGGTAACATGTGGACCCAGATTGTTGGGGGCAATGCGCTGCTACTTGTAAACAGCTCAGAGAGTGTTATAAAACACTATGGAACAGCATATAAGTCCAAGTGCTATTGCTATTGCTATATAAAGTCAGCTATTTTTCTTTAAAGTTCAACATCAGTTTTAAAATAATAACTCATATTTTAAGACAAAAACCCTGGACCTACCTTGCATGATCTGCAGAAGCGTTTTTATCATCAATAACTGCAATAGCCACTAGCTTTCCTAAAATAAAGTGAGATGCATAATGCATAGCTGTTTTGATTTATCTTCTATCATTATGTTCTACATCAGCATTCAAGCCAGTCAATGAAATTTAAAAACAAAAGCAACATGTAAAAAATTAAAATTACAGATTAAAATTAACATTAAATAAATCTAAATTTATCATGGTTTTTCTAAACACTTAAGAGAACTGGGGACAGGGGGCAAATGCAACTCCTGAATGACTACATTCCATACTTGGAAACAGTGCAAAAAAAGGCCTCCAAAGAAGCCTCTCTTTTAGATCAGACAAGTTGAAATGGAAAATATTAAATACAGGTAGTACTTCTTTAACATCCACCCATTTAGTGTTCATTGGAAGTTATTATGTTGCTGAATGAGGGATATTTATGATGGGTCCTCATAGTTGTGGCGGTCATTATGGCCTTGTAGTCATGTGATTGTGATTCGACTGCTCAACAAGCACTTTACAATTATGATGTTACAGCGTATTGTGGTCCCATAATCACCATCTGCAACCTTCATTGACAGCTTCCAATAAGCAAAGTCAATGGGAAGCTGGCAAGAGGTTGCAAATGGTGATCACATAACAATGGGATGCTGCAATTGGGTCAGTTTAGTGTAATGATGGAAATTGGGACTATTGGAACTGTTGTTTAAAATCAGCAGTTGCATGATATTGTGCCTTATGACTGCATTGCTTAGTGGCATGGTTTCTGGTTCCAATTACCATTGGTAAGTAAGGACTACCTGTAAGCTCACATAGAAAAATATTTTTTTACATTATTTAATTGTAACTCCTCAAATAAAGAACAACACAGTTTAATTATATAAACAGAATCAATGGGGAATTTCTTTTCCTTTCTTTTCTTTTTCTCTCATCACCTGTACTTTTACACCACTTTAAAAGTGCCCTCTTCCAAGTATGCCATGAGGTGGAAGACAATCAGATCTTGAAGCACAGTGTTTCTCAACCTTGGCGACTTTAAGTCCTGTGGACTTCAACTCCTAGAATCCCCCAGCCAGCAGCTGGCTGGGGGATTCTGGGAGGTGAAATCCACAGGACTTAAAGTCACCAAGGTTGAGAAACACACTGTGCTAGCAGAAATGGATCACAATCCACTCACAGATTTTCACAGCAACACTGGTCTTTTCTCTTCACCACATCAACAGTCAAATTTAGAATTGCTCCCACAATATGCCAATCACTATTTAAATGCCTACTGTTTTAAAATCCACATTCTTCCGATCACTCTACTCTGATAAAACCCAGATGCTTTTAATGATCCGCACAGGAAATAGTATAAGCAAGACACATTGCTTAAGGTGCAATTTTGAATATTACAGAATATTCAAAACAGCATCACGGTGCTTGCTCAGGATAATGCATTCAAATACCAGTGCTTTTTTCCCCATGGCCAGAACACTTGAAATCCCTGCTTCAAACTCAAAATGGTTCATACCATATGGGAAAGGAATCTGGAGACCACTGAAGTTATTCTGGATACTAAGAAAAATTGCAGGTATTTAGCATCACAATCCAAAATAAAATTCATACTTAAAACACATTTATTTACATAGTTCTTTCGGGCACAGCATGCAGAGATAAATAAAGTTATTTTAAATTGAAGTTGACATCTTAAAGTTCTATAAGATAAGACGGAATAGTCATCTTACCTGTGTCTCCAAGCTCATAGAGTGTAAATCCATCTATATTAAGGTACCCTTGAAATCTTTCCCTATTTACCCAGGCTGACAAATCACCATCTACGTATTCTTTATGGAGAAAAAGGGAGAAAGGGAGGACAAATGAAAAGGTGTACATAATCAAGATTTACCTCCTAAGTTCAACAGTATATATTAGAACAGTGTTTTTCAACCACTGTGCCGTGGCACACTAGTGTGCCGTGACATAGTGTAAGGTGTGCCGTGGGAAAATTACTTTATATATAGTCAATATAGGCACAGAGTTAAATTTTTTAAACATTTTCTAATGGTGGTGTGCCTCGTGATTTTTTTCATGAAAAAAGTGTGCCTTTGCACAAAAAAGGTTGAAAAACACTGTATTAGAAGCACATAAAGACAATAAATAGCAATTCAAAGCTTTGTGCCCCACCAATGCTTCCTAGGAAATGAGAGGATATGGACTGGCTTATTGAAAATTGCCGGTGCTGTCAAAATTTGCAATATTTTAAACTGCCACTAATCATTTAGGAGTCAAGAATATAAAGAAATATTGTCAATGTAGCCTGCGTGTCAACCCCTCATTCCAAATTGTCAGTCCTTATGAGGAAGAGCAGCCCCCCTCATGCCAAACTACACATTCCCATAAAGAAGAGACACAAATTGGTCACATACAGAGTAAAATATCCTATTCTCCCCCCCCCACAAAAAAAGACTAATCAATGGCTGAAATATACTAAGAATATTGAGGACAGGCACCTTTTTTAATTGTGATCATTAAGGAACCTGGCAATCATTAAGTGAATGTCATGATCATTAAGTGAACTTTTTTAAAGGAACCAAACTGGTCAAAATGCATCAAAGCAGATCCATTCTTCTATTGCAGCAATTCATGGGTTTATTTTATTTCTCTGTAGAGCATACATTTCCTGGTGTCTATTCAGCACTTACTTAGCTCAGCAACCTGCTACAACCTACAGTTACTTATATTAGCAATTCCCAGGTAATCTGCAAATCATCTAACCTGACACTGCACTACTTCTGAATCTCCATAAATATGAAACAAGAGTATTGTATTGCAAAATAAACATGCTTCTTTTTTCAAAAAAGAAAAAAGAATAACTGTGGATACAAAAGGTCCATAAACGTATAGTCTGTCTGTGATAACAGCTGATGATTGAACTTACCATCATACACAAAATAAGTTCCATCTTTTAAGACTAGAACAGCGGGCATCTCAGGGAGTGTTATATGCTGAAAAAATGAGAAAAAATCAGAACAGTTTAATAACAATTTGTCTTTACACATTAATTTTTCTATAGACTATATTTATTAGTTTTTAATTTCATTTCTCAATTAATACTGGGATAAATAAAACTGGCAATAGAAGTAGTCTCTCTGAAGTATTTACCTTATAAGCTAAAGTTTTTTTTAAAAAAGCCTGAGTTGATTTTATGTGGTGGCAGTGTGGAAGAGCCATTGTTATTTTGAGGAGTTAGTGATATATTTTTCTTTCTCTATCATATTATGAAAAGTCTAAAGTTTAAAATTCATTCTGAGCTAGCCCACTTGATTTTCTCTCTTGCTTGTTGAAAGAGAAGAGGAAGAAATCTTCATGTAGCTTCATAGGTTTGTACTCTGCGAAAGTCTCAAACTTTCGATTTTCATCCCAGAGTCTGATGCCTGGCAAAACACTTTACTTTTTAATTCATAAATAGTTTTAATAGATTTTAAAACATGAGCCTGACAGCTGTTTTTATTTGTTCCCTTACATTTTATCTTTTTAAAGTATTTGTAGTTAAATTATGGATATTATATACATAATGTCACTATTTTTTAAAAAATCAAGCAATTACTGTATTTTTGGAGTATAAGATGCACCGAAGTATAAGACGCACCAAGGTTTTGAAGAGGCAATTTTTTAAAAAAAGTAGGTAGGTAGAGGGAGAGAGAGAAATACAGTAGGGAGAGAGTAGGTAGGTAGAGGGAAGGAGGGAGGGAGAGAGAGAGAAATACAGTCGGTAGGTAGGGGTAGATAGATAGATAGATAGATAGATAGATAGATAGATAGATAGATAGATAGATAGATAGATAGATAGATAGATAGACAGACAGACAGACAGACAGACAGACAGACAGAAAGAAATACAATAGGCAGGGAGGGAGAGAGAGAGAGAAAGTAGGTAGGTAGGTAGGTAGATGTTTCCAGGTATATTTATCCATGTGCTGGAGGAGGAAACCACTGACAACCTGCAGCACCCAAGATTTGTTTCTGCTGGCACAGCACTTGATCAATGTAATTCTCAGCAGTTAAAGAGTTTTCCAAAAGGGGGAAAAAAGTTTTTGCACTCTGCAAACCTCCAAAAACAGCCCGTTTTTCTTTCAAATAAAAGGCATGAATAGCCGGGGGGGGGGGGGGGGCTTGCAGAGTGCTCCTGGGGGGTGGAGCAAAAATGAGCAAAAAACAGACCGGTTTTAGCAAAAACAGGGCCATTTTTGTCAAAAAATTGCCTGCATAGCCTTATGGAGGCTTATAGAGTGCTGCTGGGGGGTTGGGGGGGGCAAAAATGGACTTTTTTGCTCATTTCTGCCCTCCCCAGCCCCCAGGAGCTCTCTGAAAACCTCCCTAAGGGCATGCATGGCCATTTTTGTGAAGGGCGGGGCTTCGGGAGGCAAAAAAATGCTGTATTTGATGTATAAGATGCACCCAGATTTTCAGCCTCTTTTTTGAGAAAAAAAGGTGCATCTTATACTCTGAAAAATACGGTAATGATAAAAATTATGTTATCGACTGTGTCCCTTCTTTTCCTTCTTCCTCTCTTGGATCATGAAAAAACTAGGCTTTTTTTATAACATGGGGAAAAGGGAAATTAAAAAAAATTATTCACAGATGTACCATGAAGGATCCAGATGTGCCTTTTAAAATGACAATTCAATTCATAAATATTTTGCTTATGTTTTTCCAGTACTAAATTAACCAAAGAAACTAGTTTATGCATTACATAACTATTTAAAAAGATGTTTAAACATCAATTAGTGTAAACATGTTTATTAAGTTGCTATTAATAGAAAGAAATTCCAAAGAAAGGTACATTTGGATCTTTCATAGAATTTGGAAATTTGCATCTTAATTCTTTTTCTTCTTCCAATTTTTCATTTTCAAGCTCTGAAGATAACAAAAACTACCAGGACCCAAGGCAGAATGTTCTCTCGAGCAAAGAAGAGCCGAAATGATCCCTTGAGTCTGAATCAGGTTTCATAACTTCTCCTCATATAATAAAGCCCCAGCGGATACTACAGTCACTATAAATACTTTTTAACAGAAACAATTCCATTGTGCTTACAAACAAAACTTTAAGTGTTCTTTGCTGCTTCTATTAATCATCTGTCTGACAGGTTGTCCCTTTTAATTTGCCACATCAAAATATAAATAGAGAAAATTCATTTAATGAAGATGTACCATGTCTTTATATTATCTGTAATATCAAGTATATGTGAAAGGGCTATAATTTAACTTGTACTAATAAAAGTGTACTGGCCTGTTTTTACAAAGGACATCATTAAAGGTAAAGTGCTTGCTTTCACACAAATTAACAACTTAAAACATAAGGGTTTTTTTCCTCCTAGTTTTCTAAATGCAGGAAAAAAACATAAAAATCAGAAAGCATTCAGAGATACTTAAGTTAGATTATAAAATATTTCTTTGGGGAGGTAGCAATAAAGATGAATTGTTTTCCAGGCTCAATTTAAGTTGTTCTTCACCTTTAAAATAATGAACTGCTGAAAGCCTGGCTCAGAAACATTGTGTCTCCTGAGCTTGCATAGTTAGTAAGATCTGCAGGAAGGCCCTTTGAGGATATTCATTTTTCACGGAGAGCTATTTCTCTAATTCCGACGAAAGGTCATTTGCCTGCATTGCTTCCAAACCTAGGAAAGCTCTTTTTCAAGGAATAAGATTAGTCTGCCACTTTTTCAACTTTCTAAAAAAGAAATTTTCACCTTTGTTTAATCTGATATTTTAAATTTTGAGTAGTGGTCTTTCCCCCCGCCCTTAGCTCTGTTTTTCTGAATTTTATTGTTTGTGAAGTGTCCATCTATTCAATAAAATGCTACTGTTTGAAAACTAAACTGATTTTGCAGGCAACATTGATTGGAATGTTCACTTACATTCAGACATAAACATAAATTAATATCGGGTTGCCAGTTATCAAAAAGGATATCATTCTCAATACTTTCATAATAAACCTATGTGCAAAGACCAATTTGCACTCCCCATTCTTTACTGTTCTAAGAAAAAGAAAGACCTAAGTTTTAAATGTACAATTAAACTCTCTAACTAATATTTTCATTTATCTAATTTGGATTCACAGATTGCACTAAACCTGGTTGTGATTTGACTAAGAGCAATATATAAACTAATCACTGTGGTCAAGTGCTGCATAACTAATGTCACTACAACTTTTAGAACAAATCAATGTAAAAATAAATTAGAATTTAACATAATGTGTTTGCTCAATAGCCAATGAAGAAAGTTTAGGTTCTACCATGAAACACAGTTAGACAATAAATAATTGTTTGAATTAATAGCCAGATGATTAATTTAGATGGGGAATTCAAAAATTTTTTACTACCCGCTCTTTGGGCGTGGCTTGGTGGGCGTGGCAGGAGGAGGATACTGTAATCTCCATTCCCTCCCCACTCCAGGGGAAGGTTCCTGCAAAATCTCAATTTCCTCAGCTGGAACTTGAGAGGCAAAGAATAGATGCAGGCGGGGCCAGTCAGAGATGATATTTATCGGTTCTCCAAACTACTCAAAATTTCCGCTACTGGTTCTCCAGAACTGGTCAGAACCTGCTGAATACCATCTCTGGTTTAACTGCTTACTCAACCTGGCATTCATTAAAACTACTGTCAACAGTAAGCAGTATATTGTCAGTAGATAAAGAGGTATTTCTCAACATAAGTTAAGTTTTCAATCAGGTAGATCATCATAACTATTATTATTTTACCTCGGGAAGTATCTCTTCTGAGGCAGAAAAAAAGTATGTATAAACAATTAGTTCGGAAGCAACTTCTATGTATCTTTCCTGTGGAAATACAAATAGGTAGTTTTAATGCATTTCTTGGTCTTCATAAGCTTCCTCTGGTAACAGAACAAGATACCATTTTAGTTCAATTTCACATATGAAGTTTGCTTAATGGGTAAGCAACTAATGCAGGTCTTTCGCCTCTCCAATGATTCTAGTAAATGTCACTGTATTATTTTTTTGAAATTACACTGCAGGTGATCACAGATCACAGATAAATACAGCTTTTAAATAGCTCCCCATTCTTTTGCTAAAGCAAATGACACATCCTTTTTCTGTCCACCTTTCTGGTATGTTAAGCAAGAACTATCTTAATTCTTTTATCTTGTATTATTGACATTTATTGTATCTCAGTATAGCAATGATAGTTCCACTTCCTGATTTCAATATTATCATAAATATTTCAGGAAACCATAGCATTTCCTTTTTTTTCTTGCATTTTCATAGTGTGCACTGCATACCACAATCTGCAAGCCCATTTTAATTTTTCCAAGTTATTAACTCTTTAGTGGCCTTGTTTTTAGAAGTGAAAAGAAAAAAATGTGGAATTCTGAATATAGCTGTTCAGTTATTACCCCCGTTTCATGATTTCTATCCAGTTAAATGGGACATAGTCCCTTTGACTGCTGTTTTAAGTAAATGTCTATCAGTTTGCAAAAATCTTCAATAACAGAACTGTACTAGGAGATAGACAATGAAACTCATAAACTATATCTAAAATGAATAAAACAAATATTTGTGGTTAGTAAAGTTTCAGACCTTTAATGGAGATTCCCCACCAATGTACAGAAAAAATATGCGATGTCTTTTTTGAACATGCTCAAACATATGTTGGCTAGGGAGATTTCGAATAATAGGCCTGTAGATAAGGAAAACAATAAAAGATCAACATCAGTAGGAAAAGGCAATGAACTGCTTTTTAAATGCTATTCCTAGAGTTCTTACATATTTCAGAGGATAAGGATTCTCAACAATCCCACTTGGAAGAACATAATTATCTTAAATCTGATAAGGTTTTAAATTTTAAAAATGTATTATTTAAAGCTGGATGAAGATTCCCAGGACAATTAAAATGCATGCACATATAGGGGACAGAGAAACACATTGCTAACTTCATATGCTTAAAGTTGCTGTTTGTCTTTACATTTAAAAGCAAAACATTTTTCATTATCAAGGGAGAAGGTTCAGCAGTCATCAGCACTTATAGTACACTTCTGTGAAAGCTATCAGGATAATTCTATGGTTAAAGTACCAAAATACCTGCTTTGAAAATAAATCTTACCAGAATTCATTGCAGTCCAGAATCTAGAAGTTACTAGCAAATATTTCATCATCCTATCCTGCTTTACCATAGTAACTATCTTTTACAATTGCATCATTACCAAAGGTAATATAAAAGATTTGAAGAGTTAGTAATGCAATTTCATAGGAGACTATTGCCCACTAGAATTTTTTTTTAAAGGAGAAAGTTTCTAAAGTTTGCTTGCTATGTTAAAACAGTAATTGCTATAATCATTTAAAAAGTTCAATGTAAGTACAATAATGAATACATCATTGTTACATTGTTATAATGGCAATGGAATCAATGATACATTAATATTTAATATATTTTAAAGCTTTAAACTGATACACTGTTTGTCATACCCAATGGATTATTTCTTATTTCTTTACATCTTGCTTTTTAAATCTTTCATATCCCAAAGAAGTTAATTAAACTATTCTAAATGCAACAATAACCTTTCATTTTCATTTAAAACGGCAAGTTGCATTTTACATGCTAGACAGGACTGAGCCCATAAATACTTACCCTGCAACTCTACTTGCAAACTCAACAATATCATCTTTGGTTCTTGGTCCTCTATAATTGTATGCCAAGTCACCCTTCAACCTAATTAAATAGACATGAAACCAGTGAATACTTTTAATGCTAGATTTTTTAGGTTATTTAATAATAACCAATAAAAGCACTGCATATGGAATTGTAAGAGATAACTTTAATGTAGCAATAGTATTTAAAAACATACTTTGGAAACAGTAAAGAGAAATGACTCTTCACAAAGTTTCAGTTGCCTTTTAGCTAATGCAAACAAAACTGAAAGAAAAGATTGGCTTTAAGTTTTATATAAGTTTGCAAAACTTTTTCTTAGAAACAGAGTGAGACATTATAAAGTACACATATGTTAATATATGGAACATTCAACTTACAGTTTAATTGTTGGATAGCCTCGAACTCCAAATTCAGAAGCAATGCCTACCAAATGAAGCAAAATAAATGGGGGAAAATGAAAAATTTGAGCATGTGATTTTTCTCTTTGACAAATTCATATACTTCAAACTAGTATAAGAAGCAACTATAATACAGAAAAAGAATTATAAACTTTGAAAGTATTCTTTTACTGAGGAACTGATTTGGACAATTGATATTTTGAGTTTTTAATTACCAATATTTTGGAACAATAGCTAATTGAGTTTTTGTGAGTTTCCAAAATTATAAATTATATAACATGGAGTACATTGGCAGTAAACTTACTAGAATAAGAAGTTGCATCCATCTTGCCAACCTTTACTGGAGACCCAATACTTCCCATCTCTTTACCAACTTCATTCCACACTGGCTCCAATTTCTTGCAATGGCCGCACCAAGGTGCATAGAACTATGAACAAATCATAACCATTCAGAATTTAACCTACAAATAAAGAATGGCAGTTTCCTATTTGTTCCTTTAAAAATGCTTTTTGTTAGGACACGTATAATACTTTTTTTTGGGAAGTGCAGTAGCAAGATACAATATGCAGAATAATACATATGCAAAGTAAAGTTGTAAATACAAACAATCCATAGATCATTTCAGTATAGAAAGTATATAATAAATAATTAACATTAGTTCAAATCCCCCCAAAATGAGTTCTAAATCACTGCTTCACATGTAACACAAGTGCTAATTTATATCAGATTCTTTTGATTTATAAAAATCAATTCTTAAGAATAATTGTACTATTTAGGCTAATCACAACTATAAAAAATATATAAAGCAAATTATATTTAAAAGATTTAACAAATTTGTTACTCACATCAACAAGCCAAATGTCATCTTTACGTTTTTCTTTAAATCTATAAAAAATGCATAACCAATAAATATTTTTACTAAGTTTAGATATTTGTCTAGATATTTACATTAGGTCAAAACGAAGTGATGAGTACGAAATCACCTTTTTAAACAGAAAGATCTCACAGAATTTGGTATTGATTAGAATACCACTTTGTGTACTTTACAGCTGTGAACATTTTCTGAAAAATTTGTTGGGCAAAGCATCTCTCTTCAAATAATTAAAGCAGCTATGTCTTTTCCAGTCTTGCACAGCTGCTTTCAAAGTTTTCAGCTGGCCTCACAACCATTTCACTTTGCTTTTTTCTCCATTCCTGTGTATTGGAAAACATCTCTTTCAAAGTACTTGCACAAAGCTACTGTGTAATATGGATTATAACACTATTAATAACTACGATTAAGTAGGCATAATGCAACAATATAAATAACATGAAATGAAGAGATTGCTTACAAATCATATTATTCCTAAAGATTTAAGCATATCATACAACTTGGTTTGTCCCTATCATGAATGTAAAACAGAAAAAGATAATCTTAAAAATAAAATGGTAGCACTTCCCCCATCTAGTTTTAGGAATAGGCCATTCACCAAGAGAATGAAACAAACTTAGTTCCACATCCTGGGTCAATAATAGAAATGTAGAATGCCATGGTCCAATGGGAACTTATAGATTATTAATTCAAATTCCCTACTCAATACATGAATCCACTACTAAAACATTCCAAACAGATGACAATGCAGCTCTATTTCAATACCTCCAGCAAAAAAGAATCTACCCTATCCTAAAATAATTCAATTCACTATCACATGCTGCTGTGTTGCTATTATTTACTACATGTGAATACATTTAATTTTTATTATACATATACAGCAATTACATTATTTTTGAGACCTTTTTGTTTATGGAGCTGCTACTAAAAATAACATTTGTCAAGTCTCATGTGTTGGAATTTTTAGATTTCTGACTAAAACTGTGTTTCCTGACATGTCTTAAACTTCTGATTTAAAACATTTGATATTTGTTTATAGACCAAAAGGGTTGTTTTTTTCTTTGGAAGCAAATAACTGCACTAATTCAATTCTATTTGTTTCAAAAGAGCCACAATTATCATAATTTGTAACAAAATAGGAAATAATGTTAAATATTTATGACAAATATTATGGGTATCATCATATACTATATAAGTTCAGGATTTTAAGATTTTTATAGTTAAAGAGTAGTTAGGTAATATTATCAAGTTTAATTTATGCACTACGGAAAAGGACATTTTTAAGAAAACAATGGTGTGGTCTTTGTTCTACATTTGTGATCTACAATGCATTAATATACAAGAAGAAAATGGATGCTTAAAGGATGTTTTTCATTCCATAAAGGTTATAGTAAAACATAAATCTCTAAATTTGTAATTAATGTAAATGCTACATACTTACGATTCATCTAAGTCTTCCACAAATGATGCATCTATGGCAAGTATAAAGGCAGCAAATGCTGGGGGGAAAAGTTGGCAGAAGAAAAAAGTAGAATATAATGTGTCGTATCTCATATATATTAAAGCCTACACACATCTTTTCATTTTCTATCATTTAAAACTATTAAGCCATCCCTACTCCAAAATGCTACAGGGACTTTATTCCTCCAATTCCCTTATTTCTAAAAAGGCAGCCCTTGACTTACAACAGTTCATTTAATGACCTTCAAAGTTCCAACAACACTGAAAAAAGTAACTATGACTAGTTTTCACACTTTTGATCTTTATAGCAGTCTCATGATCATGTGATCAAAATTCAGATGCTTGGCAACCACTTCATATTTATGACTGTTACTGTGTCCCAAGGCCATGTGATCACCTTTTGTGACACTTTGACAAACGAAAGCAATTGGGGAGCCACATTTATTTAACAACCATGTTACTAACTTATCAAATGCAGTGATTTACTTAACAACTGTGAAAGAAAGATCGTAAAATGGGGCAAAACTCACTTAACAAATGTCTCACTTAAAAACAGAAATGTTGGACTCAAGTTCAAAACAGGCTTCTTTTAATTTAGGTTTTCAGGAGAAAGTTGGCTCCCCTTCTTAGAACAAGCAACAAATTGCAAGCAACTTTTTCTTTCAGACCAATGCCGGAGCTCAATCCCTCTCCATCTCTCTCAATCAAAATGGCACAGAGAGACAGTCACCTGTCCCCCAGAGTTAGTTAGATGGTTAGCCTACTAAAGTAATCCTTTCACAATAGAATAGAACAGAATAACAGACTTGGAAGGGACCTTGGAGGTCTTCTAGTCCAATCCCTAACCCCTAACCCTATACCATTTAGGACAAATGGTTGTCCAATCTCTTCGTAAAAACTTCCAGTGTTGGAGCATTCACAACTTCTGGAGGCAAGTTGTGCTACTGAATAATTGTTCTAAATGTTAGGAAATTTCTTCTTAGTTCTAGGTGGCTTCTCTTCTTGATTAGTTTCCATCCATTGCTTCTTGTCTTGCCTTCTGATGCTTTGGAGAATAGGCTAACTCTCCCTTCTTCTTTGTGGCAGCCCCACAAATACTGAAACACTATTATAATGTCACCCCTAGTCCTTCTTTTCATTAGACATACCCAATTCCAGCAACAGTTCTTCATATATTTTAGCCTCCAGTCCCTCATCCTTGCTGCTCTTCTCTGCACTCTTTCCAGTCTCAACATCTTTTTTTTTTACATCCTGGGAACCAAAACTGGATGCAAAATTACAAGTGTGGCCTTACCAAGACTCAGACTTATACTTAACTTTATCGTCACTTTTGCAAAAAAGGGTCACCACTTCCAATATACACTACATAAACATGAGGATAGATAGATATCAAAGTTATGCACATACCCCCTAAATTAGATGACATTATTAAGTTTATAATGTCCCACCCCCCCCCCCGGCCCCGTTCTGCCTTCCACTTGAGGCTACTTACTTCCAAGGCAGATCGGTATTATTCAGTTGTGCTCATTTCTCTCTCCCACCCCCAGCCCCGCCAACCTTCAATCCGCTTCCTGCAGCATCAATCGATGCTCGGGGCCATTTCCTAGTCTCTCGCCTCCTTTCCAAGAGAGGCCTTACGGGAGGCAGCGGCGGGGGCGTCCGCTTTCTTTCTCCCATTCCTCTCCCAAACTCCCCCATACCTCGCGCTTCTCTTCGCGCCCCATCCCCATTTCTCCCCCCCCCCCTTCAGCAGTTTTAACCTCTTATTTCGCTCCTCGCCGCCCCGGGACACTGCCCCCCCCCCCCCCAGTTCGCCTTAAGCAACTCATCCGCGGCTATTGTACCTGTTGCCCACCACAAGCCCAACCGCTCTTTCCTCGCCGCCCGCATCATGACAGGAGCCGGTAGGCAGACCCGAAGGGCACCATCAGCCGGAAGGGGAAACAAGATTTCTCCCGCCCCTGCTTTGCCTTTCGGAGCATGCGCGTAGGCGCCGCCGCGGCGACGGCGGCGTCGTCAGTGGGCTCCGCGATTGTTCCGTTGTTTGAAAGTGGGCGGGGCAGGTTGCTAGGCGATGCCCCGCCCGATAGCTCAGAGTTTTGCCTTCTTGAGAGGGGGCTGGGGGGGGGGGGGTTGTTTTCGGATGCGCCGGCCTGTTTCTCGCTCTTTAGTACATTATTAGGGAAATTATTACAAGCACCACAGAAAAGAAAGGCTTTCGTCAGCCTTTATCGTTTTCCTGAAAGGTGCAGTGAGAAAAGCTACAGCTCTCTCTTTTCTGCCCTCGTTGCAAGTTCTGGTGAAGAGAGCCAGTGACAAATACATCCGAATGTCAAATTTTCTGGGCGAATGGAAATATTGGGATTAAGCTAGTTGTTGCAACAGCTTGATTTCTGAAAACGCTACCCTTTCCTTGAAAAAAAAATCATGTTGGGAAAAGTAAGGAACGAAAGTCCATCTTGAGGGTGAATGATGTAGGCAATATATTCTTATTAGGCTGATTGCTTAATTTAGGTGAGGATCAACAGTATTTTATTTTGGTTCCCCATAATATTAGGAATGAAGGATCAGTGGTGTAGAAGGAAGAATTTCAGATTTGTTTTAAAAATAAAGTAGCTGAAACAGTTTTGAGTCCAAACTTTTAAATTATCTATTTGCCACTATTTCTGATATACTTACCTACTTTTTGTTTCCATCCAATTCTGGTGAGGCAAAATTAGAAAAATGATCACCCGATTATTGTATTGCAAGATGATTTTTGTCATTGTTCACCCCCAACACAAATGTGGTTCTAGTTGCCAAAATAGTTTTCTCTGTACACACATTTTTTCTAAGGTAAAGATGATTTCCCCAATGGCACTGTTTGAGAGTTTTAATGTAATCTTTGGAAAAATGCAATCATGCATAAAATTTCAACTTAATTTCATAGCATAGTACTTACCCATATGTTTTTATTTCAGAAATCATTACACATAATCTATCAAATTTCATATTCCATAACTTTATTAGATATATATCCCACTTTTCCTTAAAAACAACATACATAGCCTTCAGTTTTTTCTCTCAACATGTTTTCATAATTATATTTTAAATATTGCTATTTTTATTTAATACCTACAAAAAACTTGCTAGAAATCTTTACATTTCCCTTGTGCTTTTAAAAGTTTTGTATTTATAATGCTCTCCCACATCTAACCAGAAATAAGTTAGTTATAACATCTTACACATTTGTTTGCTTCTCAGTATTACCCAAAGGGCCATAAAATATTTTTTTTTCTCTAAGGAACCCACATTACATATGCCTAGAATAAAACCATAGTCATAGAACCCCCATTTATATGAATGTTTCATTTCCCAGCTGACACTGTCAAAATATTGTTTCCTGTTGTATATATAGTAGTAGCTCAACTTTGTGCCAATAACACAAACCTTTCTCTTATTATATCTTTCTTTCCATTTGAACACGCTAAACCAAAGCAATCATACATTACTGAACTGATGATAATCAAGATATACAACCTGAAATATTCTAAAACAAGTAACTTTTTAAATGGGTTGTATTTTATTCCTCTAGTTCTAGCACCAGGATTTTTATTTCTCTATTCTTTATGTTAGGGTGACATCTTGTGGTAATTGCATTGTGGTTAAAAAAGAAATCCACATATATTATTCTACTGTAATTTCATATTTTGTCATTGATAAATGAGTTTGTGATTTGTTCTTGGATAGTCAACAGTCAGTTATTACTGACTGAAGAGACTATGATATGTTACCAAGTCTGCCTTTTGGCTGAATCTGTTAATTGGTATGTTCATGCTAATGAGATATATTGCCATTAACCTTTTCTTTCTAGATTAGCCCTATTGATAAATAAGGATAGAAATATTTCAGGTGCTTGGGTCTCAAAATAATACTGTAAGAGCTGATGTGTAGATTTTAAAGTCTTTGTCTTTTATATTACAGTAGATTGCTAAGTAGCCCATATCCTTTTCAGACGTCGACTCAAATGAAGTATCTTGAATGCTTAAAATGCAACCAATAAATTACTACTTGTGTACATGACAGGATCAGAGAAACTAGTCAAGAGAAATATAGGACATAACTAGAGTATCCAAGAGGCATGATACAGAGAAGGGAAAGAACTACCCATAGGTGTACAGAGGTGGGCACCAACCAGTCACAGACTCTTGTTTTGTGGTACACCTCAACAAACTACACCGCTTGTGGAAATGAGACAAATAGGCACTACAGTAGTCTACAGGTTATAACTGTAATTGAGCCAGGAATTGCCATCGTAAGCCAGGCCGGTCATTAAGTGGATCATCATGTCACTGACCCAATTTTTCAACACTTTTTTGTAGCAACCATTAAGTGAATCACCATGGTTGTTAAATGAATCACCATGGTCCTTAAGTGAATCCACGGTAATTAAGCAAAACAATTGTCTGCAATCGGTATTTTTACCAGAAATCTGGAGTAAACACAGAGTTCTAGCAAAAAGCATTGTAAAGCATTGTAAATGGTGATCATGTGTGGTCAGGATATTGCAGATGGCCATAAAGGCATGATGCTTGCTAAGTGCTCAAAATGTGATCACTTGATGATAGGGGTGGCAGCTATTGGAACTTTGACTCTGGGACATGTACCTTTTTTTGCCTGTGTTGTAACTTTGAATAGTCACTAAGTAACAAGTTGTAAATTGTGAACTACCTATTATTTGCACACAATTAATTATATTTTTGTGTTTGTAAAATCCCTTCTTCTCCTTCCCTTCTGCCCCCACTATGTCATATTGTTGCCTACTGATTACACCATTATGGTTTAAGGGAAAATAATTTTGCAAATGTGTTTAATGATGAATTAAAGTGATGCATGTACCAATAGCAATTGTGGCACTTTAGCTAAATGGATTTGCTAATTTCTGATCTCTGTTTAATGGAATCGCTATCAACACACTGTGCTATCAAACTTAATCTGCAAGGGATGTATTCTAAAGAACATAAATACTGTGTCTTGACAATGCTGATGGTATTTTTAATGTATTTTCGGGGATATACTTGAAATTGTATACTAGTTCATTATGTTACAGTTTTCAGTAAGATTATAATGGCAAGAAGCTTAGCAGACAATTTTCCTCTTAAAGCAACATTAAACTAATGTTTTATTTATTCATTATGCAGTTATTCATTGAAATGACCTACACATTTTTGCACACATCTTCATTTTTATATATTTCTGTATATAGCAGAGCTGTCATAGCCCGTAATAGCAAACATCAGTAGATCTAAAGAAGTTTTATGTTAAGTGATTAGAATTGATGTGTTCCCTGCCACCATTAGATAATGTCAGAGTCTGCATTTAATAGTCCTAAAAGGAAAGAAGTTATGTTTGGAAAACCAATGTACACCAAATACAATAAACTCATACAGGTCTGGCTGTGTTCAAGTATAAGAACCAGTTTAGGATTTAATTCTAATGAAATAGGCTTATTTGAAAATATATATGTTTGTTTCAGCCAATTTTAAATTAGTTAAACTAAGACAAAATGGGTACATAGAGACAATATAACTAGAGTTTAGGTTAATTATGGATAACCGATTTATCTATGGGTCACCAAGCAGCGGCCTTCATGTTCCCTCTCCAGGCAGTAGCTATAAAGATCCCTGTGGTGATGGAAGGCACTTACACTATATCAGTGGTGGGATTCAAATAATTTAACAACCAGTTCTCTGCCCTAATGATCAGCTGGGTAGGTGTGGCTTGGTAGTCATGTGACCGTGTAGGTGTGGCCAACTCAGCATCGCTCACAGCTATGGGCACTTCGCCTTAGCTGTTACAATGTAATAAGGGTTAATCAGAGAGGCAGTTTCTGTAAGCAGGGCAATAAAGATTAGGCTAGAAACAACACCAGAATGTTTCCTTACATTAGCCCTGTAAAGTGGACAAAAACAAAATGAGATTTCTTCCAACAATTCGTTCTCTGAACTGCTTAGAAAGTTAACAACCAGTTCTCCTGAACAGGTGCAAATTGGCTGAATCCCCACCACTGCACTATACGCATGCAAGTGACGTGCAGGCAGGGGAGGCAGGGGAGGCATAGCCTCACCACTGTCAATCATGAAAAGAAAAAAAATGTAAACAGGAAAAGGCGAGTGTTGAGGTTAGGCTAGTTAGCTGCTGCCACACCGTAAATGACTGCCTATTTTAAAAAAAGCGCCCTCTACTATGAGACAGCAGAACTGCATGCCACATCTAGTCTGACTTTAAGCGAGGGTTAAAAGCTTAAAAAATCCCGAAGGTAGTTGAGGCACGCAGTTCTCCTGCCTCACAGTAGAGGGCGCATTTTTTAGAGGTTTCAACTCTGTTATTCTGTTTAAAGCTGCAGCATCGGGCTCACTCTTCCTCCTCTCTTTCTCCATTTCTGATGCCCCCCACCCCCCACCCCACGCTCCCTCTTTTCCTTCAAATTTCCTTTTTTTCTTTTTTCTTTAATAAATACAATGCTCAGGCATTCTCTCCTCTCCCGTGACATCCCACTGACTAAAGCACTTTCTTTCGCCTGCCTGTGCTTGCGGCAGAGCTCAGGCGGGTAAAAGAAAGTGACTGTCAGACCTGCAATTAATTTCCTTTTGGAATTTTGGCCTGCCACACTTTTTCTTATTTCATTATGCTTTTTCATTAGCATAGTTGATGGGAGGGGGGAATAGAAAGGAGTAGGATTGTGGAATGTGTTTTTTTTTTCCATTCTTTTCTAGAAGACCAAGGTCATCTTTCGTCTCCGCACTTTTACACCTGACCGGAAGCAGCTGGGTGGAGACGCCAGCGTGGAAGAAGAAGATTGGACCATGTGATGGATTGTGGGTGTGGGGACAAGATCATGAACTTTTAACTGGGTGGAATTCTGATGTAATTTCCAGAATTGGGATTAACACAGATGTGCTAAGATGTCTACTTTATTAAATTGGAACTTTAAGGATCGTTTTGCTTTGGACTCTGATTTAATTCTACATGATACTTGGAACACTGACAGTGACTTTCTTTTGCCTGCCTGAGCTCACGCAGCCTGCCTGAGCTCTGCCGCAAGCACAGGCGGGTGAAAGAAAGTGCTTTAGTCAGTGGGGTGTTGGGGGAGAGGACTGCCTCAGCAGCCATAAACGTCACCGCACGTAACTGATGCATGCATAACTGCATTTAAAAACAAGTAGAAACACAGTGACCTGAAACAATGATTTGCAGAGAGGCTAATCTTTTGTTTGGGTCAGTTTATAATTGTACACTCCCACATATTCTTAGGGAATACAACCAGGATGGGTATAGCAGAGATTTGCAGCAAAAATGCATCTCTGGTTTGCAATAATTCCTGCATTCTCTCTCTCTATACCTACCTACCTACTTACACACCCTCCCTCCCTACTAACTGTATTTCTCTATCTCTCTTTCTCTCTCTATCCCCTTATCTACCTAACTAACTAACTAACTACTTTCTCTCTTCTCTCTCTCGCTACCTACCTACCTACCTACTGTATTTCTCTTTCTTTCTCTCCCTCTCTATCCCTCTATCTACCTAGCTACTTTTTTTAAAATTTGCTTCTTCAAAACCTTGGTGTATCTTATACTCCAGTGAGTCTTATACGCCGAAACATACGGTAAACTTCCATGTGGGAAAGCAATAAGCCCTGCTTATTCAATCATGCTTCAAGATCAACAAACACATGTTAAAAGCAGGTTCACAGTTTTTCAGAACTGTAGACCATGTATACGAGGAGCCTGTGTATAGCCTAAATGTCATTCATACATTATGTGGGAATATGCCTCTGTAAAAGTCACATGATTTAACTCCCCCATCACTAAAGTTAAATTGGTTATGAAGCTCATTGAGCAAATGAGATGGCAGCCGAGCACATCCCAGCCTCTGACCACCATTAACAATGTCCACAATGGGAGAGATGTGTAATGTTTATATGGCAAGATTTGTGTTAGAAAAAAAATAGTACTTTCAAACTGGAAATAGCTAAAGACAAGTGTATTTGCCTCAACAGTAGGCTGGAAATGAGGCAAACCCAATAGCATGAGTATGTGGAATCTAAAAGTAGTGCTCAAACTTCTTCATGTCACAACTAGTAGGGCATGAAAATAAA
The DNA here is from genome assembly GCF_051295495.1 of Thamnophis sirtalis. NCBI lineage: Eukaryota > Metazoa > Chordata > Lepidosauria > Squamata > Natricidae > Thamnophis > Thamnophis sirtalis. The sequence goes on from NW_028261382.1 coordinate 158,930,199, forward strand.
TCCTGAGTTCAGATAGAGGCATGACTGAGGCAAATATCTTTGGGTCTAGATTATGGTTATAGTACTACATACACTGGAATAGTGCACAAAGAAATACAGTAGATTTGTATGTTATCATTCCAGAACAAATCTGTAACTGGGAATAAAGGAACATAAATGAAAAGATACTACAAATCTAGTCACAATAATCTTTATTACTGTAAATTTAACACATGAATTTGTGGGGATGTTATATAGCAATAGAGCAATGTAAGTTGTTTATATTTATTAATGTTCCTCTGTTAAGAAAATGTTTAGCACTCAATAATGAATAGGTAATGTTTGAGTTCCCAAACTGTTGATAAATCACATTTCAAAATCAGTTAGTGTTAACCATGCTATAAGTCACTGTTGCCCATAGAGAATTTTATTTACATGGAAATATGCCCAGTTTTTATGCACTCTGTGGAGAAAACAACGTCAGTATAAGAGATCTGAAACTGATTTGTGATGATTTTCTCTGGAAACTCAGGGAGTCAATCTGAAGCTATAAGGCAACTTAGGCTTTTATCTTCCAAAACTCCTTTGGCTTTATAAAATTCAGCACTATTTCTTCCAGCTATAAAACAAAATAATGTTTTCTTGGCTCAGGAACAAGGCTGTCACTGTCTTGCACCTTTAAACTAAAATATGTTTAGTGCAGTCATGTTGACATTATCCAAAGTATTTGCAGAAATATCCTGCTGTTAACAAAACAGATATTAATCACACGGAAAAACATGTTATGATAAAACTCTTTACTGCATCTGCCAGGAATAGTAAAAGTAGAAATAAATAATACATTTCAAGGCCTTCTCTCAGCATTCTCTTTTTTTAAATGTGAGGATTTTTTTTATTATATTAGCCCTTTTATAGCACACAAAAAAGAAAAAAATGTACAATGATTTTTATTAACATCATGAACCAAGTTAAAACCAAATAAAATTAAAATAAAATTATACAGAAATCTAAGGGCTAAACTATTTTGCTTTAAAAGTAGTAACCAAAGTATCTCAAAATGTAATGTTTTCAACATATCTTATATGGCCTTTTTGACTTCTTTCGATTATTTTTTTCAAATAAGACACAGAGGAAATTCCATATAAAACCCATCTTAATAGTAAAGCATGGAGATTACAAGGTTACAATTTTAAGATTATTTTCTTTGGAAAAAGAGAGAGAGAAGAAAATAGATTCTTAAATTAAAATGTCAGTCTAGGCAACTGTTTAGCCATTGCTAAGTGTTGATCTAAACATTAGGTGTGTACTCAAATAGAAGAACCTATATTGGTCATCATGGCTGGAAAATGCTGATAGACAAAACTGTCATGTTAGACTGGCATGCTAAACCAAAATGTGGTTACCATTGCATTAATATAAAAGAAATTATTTTGGTTTGGTAAGCTTTTCCTTCATATAGATACATTTAGGAAAAATATTTTAACAATCCAGATAATACAGTTGTTATATTTGCACGACATACATAGCTGAATTTTTGTAGTCAATCAATTTTCTGAGGTTATACAAGAGACAGATTCATAAGGTAATCAGCTACACTGAATTTGCATAAAATGATAGCCCAAAAATAGTGGGTTAGTTTGTAGTTCAGTGGGACATCCAAATACAGCTAACCGTATGGTAGGCTGGTATCAAACATTAGATTGATAATTTGATTATCTCGAGGCAAAAAAAGGGGCTTGATCAGGCATGAATCAACATAAAATTATGTAATATATGAAGCAGTATACAATATTTCCTGCTTCTCTTCCTCCAAAAGAATGATTTCTAGCAACTACCCCACTTCCTGAAAACCCCTCCATGACTGCTGTTGACATTCCTTTCTCAGTCTGGTTAAGAAGGTACTGGCCACAACAGTACTTGGCACATTAAACAAAAAACTAGTTATTGAGATTAAAAGGCTGGTTGGGAAACACTGGTTTCATGTATGTTAACATAGGAGGTAATGGCACTTATTTTTATGTTTCCCCAAATTGCTTAAAGATTCTGTTCTACATAAAGGTATATGCCATAGATAATAGCAAAACATTCTTAATATTTTAAGTCTATGGTCTAAACTTTATAAAGCATGTATACCTTGTGTGTTTTGCAGAATAAGAAAGTACTTTTCAAAACAAAAAGTTTTGAACAATTATAGTCAAATGAAAATGGAGGAATGATGATGGTAACATGTATAAATATCTGAGTTAAAATATTTGAGTTAATATGAATTATGTTTGTTGAGTGTGGAAGAGATGCACGGAAGTCTTTTTGTAACTAACTGATACACTTTCTACAGTATGTAAAGAAGGATGTGTTGTGTTTGTTTTAAAAATTAAAAATAAAAAAATATTTATCAAAAAGAAGCAATGTGTGGAAACTAATTGAAAGAAGGATGTGTTGTGTTTGTTTTGAAAATTAAAAATAAATTATTAAAAAAGATTTGGACATAAGAAATGCCTATAGTGCTAGAAGCACGTTCTAAATAACAGGCTTTAAGTTAAGGCTTGACAACAGAATAGCTAGCCTTTATTATTCTATATAGGGGTGCAGTGGCTCAATGGCTAAGACGCTGAGCTTGTTGAGAAGAAAGGTCGGCAGTTCAGCAGTTCAAATCTCTAGTGCCGCAAAACGGAGTGAGCTCCTGTTTCTTGTCCCAGCTTCTGCCAACCTAGCAGTTTGAAAGCATGCAAAAATGCATGCAGAAAAATAGGGACCACCTCTGGTGGAAAGGTAAGTGTTCCACGTGCCTTCAGCATTTAGTCATGCTGGCCACATGACCACAGAGATATCTTCGGACAGCGCTGGCTCTTCGGCTTTGAAATGGAGATGAGCACCGCCCCCTAGAGTCGGGAACGACTAGCTCATATGTGCGAGGGGAACCTTTACCTTTACCTTATTATTCTATATGATCCTACGTACCTTTTAAAAGACTATTGTAGCTGATGAATTCCAGTCTTCAAAATGGTCAGTAGCATTCTTATTTATCTGGCACAAAATCAGCAGATTTAATTTTCGAGATGGATCCAAAAAATAATAATTGCCCCCTTGATTTAAATTTGCAAGGGTAGAAAATATTGGATTTCCAAAACAAGATGATTACTTCTGGAAAAATAATCTATATTTGCAATATTAATCTCAGTATTTTCTTTCTGTTGTTCTTCACACATTTAGGAAATTTAGGCTTGCATGATAGTTGAACTTTAATAATATTGCAAATGAGCATTATGGAATGATTTTATTCATGAAGTTTTATTCATGAATGTCAATATGTGTTATACAGAATGTTCCTGGAAGGAATATAATGACAAAGCTGATGATAGGATTAACATCCAATCTTCAATGTTTTAATGACTTTGTGTCACAGAAGAAGAATTGTTTTTGGGAAAAACGAATACAACTTTAAAAAATACTTCAAAAGCCAAACAATTAAGAATGGAATGGTGAGTGTCTTTGGCAACTAACACAATTGATACATTTACTTTAGATTGTATGTTTTATTCCTTTGTCAGGATATCATTGTTTTTTTAATTATATTATTTTCATATTGTCTATAACATTGTACACTTCCCAGAGCTGGATGGTCTTATAAATTTGATAAATAAGTGTCCTGTAGAATTGCACTGCATGTGACTTACAAATCATTTACATAAATAACATAAATTAATATGATTCCAATATTTCCCCACCACCCATCCCTGTTACTGTGGTGCATTTATAAGGAGTATTATTGTATTGAAACATATATTAGAATTCAAAGAAACACTCTATCTTGTATTTACAAATCACAAAAATGGAATGCTAATTTGAATTAAAGACAAATCCAACATTCAGTTTGCACTGCAACGAACCAGATCAGGATCTGAGAGTACTAACATCCACCATTTATATTTTTTGGCAAAACCAGATAATAGATTTTTCTAATAATATTATCTTATTGTCATCACCACCATCATCTAAACATCTGGCTGCCTGTGTGATCAACCATAACAGCCATGGTGGTCTCAGTAGTTATCATGCAGTATTGTAGGCTATCTCTACCCACTGCCCGGAGTTTGATCCTGACTGACTCAAGATTGACTCATCCTTCCATTTTTCTGAGGTCAGTAAAATGAGGACCCAGATTGTTGGGGGGAATATGTTGACTCTGTAAATTTCTTAGTGCTGTAAAGCACTATGAAGTGCTATATACAGTAAGTCTAAGTGCTATTGATGTAAGAAACAATTGACCACCTAGCTGCTACAAAAAAATCATCAGACTAAAATAACTCCATGACAAAGTAGCAACAATGGAGCATTGGAAGTTCTGCAAGAAACTACTTGCCTGCAAGCAACAACTGGTGGAACCACCAAAAAGACAAAGTAATAGAAAATGAAGGCACCAAACTTCTCTAGGACTTTAGAATTCAATCAGACAAGTATCTACTACAGGAGTGTCAAACTTGTGGCCTCTGGACCAGATACGTCTTGCGCTGGTCACGCCCATGCCCAGTTTAGCAAAGTGCCGGGAGTCCCGATACATTATGTGATGACATAACAATGAGAGTTTGACACCCCTGACGTACTACATAACACCCAAATTTAATAATTGTCAATAAGAAGACATAAAAGTCTGAATAGTGGATGTGGAGACAGCAGAATAGAAGGAAAATAACTGGAGAAGATAACAAAATGCAAAGATCTGCAAATAAAAGTAAAAGAAAGCAAATATAGTACCAATGGATACAATCCCAAAACAACTGAAACAGCACTTGAGCATGATTGGCATTGACAAAATCACAATCGGTGATTGGGAAAAGACCACTCAAACAGCTTACATCCTGTAACAATACCTTTAACACCACCAAACATCTGCTTCTGCCCATTCCAGGTCTTTGGAAAGGTGAATAAAAATGCCACATCCAGTCTAAACATCTGGCTGATGAACCTTAATAATCCCCTCGATGGATACCTCCTTGTTGCAGGGGAGAGGCTTGTGATGTTTTGATGATTCTGAGAGCATGGTGGTGGTAGTGTATTGTACCAGAACAGTCATGTATGTCATACAGCTTTCATTGGAAAAGCCAGATTAAGTGTATCCATTAAGCCATTTAATATGATGAAAAAAACAAAACAAAAGAAGACTCTTCTTCCAGATTGGTCATTGCCTGGCATCTGTCAAAAAATAGGTAATGAGACTCAGAAGCTATGACTGGGCAACCAGAGCTTAACTCTGTAGAATTACTGGAGAACAACAACTGCAAACAAAAGTATATTGGTTTGAAAACTGCACTTAATCGCCATTGCTATAATTCCTCTGGTGACAAATTCCATAATTTAACTATACATAGTGTATGAAGAAACCATTTCTTTTAGCCATTCTGTATTCCTTTACTCTGTTTCATTGCATGACTCAGAGTTGTAGTATTATAAAAGATGAGAAGAAAAGCTCCTTGTTTATTTTCCCCACATGAGATTTAATTTTATACATCCGCTACTGTACTTTTCAACTTTTTATGCGCAAAAAATGCTTCTTATTGCATGAACACTTAACTTGGATATATCTGTATAGTATTGGGACTTCAAAGGTGTTTATGCTAGGCTTCTTCATCTATTATTTATTTATTTTATTTGTCAATCGTTTACAAAATAATAGGCATAAGAATAAACCTGAGTATGAATGAAATGGGTACGAATAAATGGGGACAGTAGGACAGGGATGGTAGGCTTATGCACACCCCTTACAGACCTCTTAGGAATGGGGTAAGGCCAATAGTAGACAGTTTAAGGTTAAAGTTATGGGAATTTGAAGATGTAACAACAGAATCAGGTAGTGCGTTCTAGGCATTGACCACTTGTTGCTGAAGTCGTACTTTCTGCAATCAACTTTGGAGTGGTTTACATTGAGTTTCTATCTGTTTGTACTCTTGTATTATTGCGGTTGAAGCTGAAGTAGTCATTGACTGGTAAGACGTTGTAGCGGATTATTTTGTGTATTATGCTTAAATCCGACCATAGGCAGCGTAGTTCTAGGGTTATCCAAGCCCAAAATTTCAAGCCTGGTGGTATAGGGTATTCTGTTGTGAGCAAAGGAGTGTAGTACTCTTCTTGTGAAATACCTCTGGACTCGCTCAATTCTATTAATGTCTGATAAACAGTGTGGATTATTTTATCTTCAGTTCAACAGTCTGTGAACCAAGCTGGGAAGGGAGAAATCTAAAACTACCCTCAATCAATTTGGTTCTTGAGATACCTTTGCCAAGTGGTGGGTTTCAAATTGTTTTAGAACCCCTTCTGTAGGTGTGGCCTGTTTTGTGGGAGTGGCTTGCTGGCCATGTGACTGGGTGGGAGTGGCTTGCCAGCCATGTGACTGGGTAGGCATGGCCAACTTGCAAAATGTGGTGAAACTCACTTAACAGCGCTCTTGCTTAGCAACCAAAATGTTGGTTCAGAAACTCTGGCATTTGAAGCACGCAAGTCTTAAAGCTGTTAAGTTACAAAACTCTTGCACCTTTAACCCTTTAGACAAAAAAACCGCAGGGATGTTCAAAGTTGACAGCTTTAAGCCTTGTGGACTTCAACTCCCAGAATTCCACTTCCAGTCATGTTGGCTCAGGGACTCTGGCATTGAAGTGTGCAAGTCTTAAAGCTATCAAGTTACAAGGCCCTTGCACCCCTAATCCTTTAGAGAAAAAAACCCAGGGGTGTTCAAACTTGACAGCTTTAAGACTTGTAGACTTCAACTCTCAGAATTCCTCCGCTCGCTCTTCATCTTGATGATGTGCAGGGGGACGGAGCTGGAAATGTTTGTAAACTGCACTGTAGATTTGTGGGACCTCTTCTATAAAAGAGGTTAGAACTGGCAGGAACCCACCCAGTGGTGGGTTTCTACCAGTCCCCCCCCCCATCCATGTGAACCGGTTGGTCGGTGGACCCGGAAGTAAGTAACTTCCGGGTCCACCAGGGCCGCATCCAAGGGGGAGGGGGTCAGTTTGAGAAACCTGCCAGATCCCCCCCTCCCCATTGACTGTCTCAACCACAACTGCCGATGAAGTGAAGACCTTTTCCGGATTTCTGGTGGTGGAGGTGCGGGCCCGTCGACCGTGCTCAGAAAAGCAAGTCCAGGGAAGTCCTTTGCGCTGGCCAGAAAAGGTCTTCACTCACTCCCTCTTGCAACACGCCCTGATGTGACACCGAGATGGACACACTTGGGGCTGCTGTAACGTGCAAGGAGGCTAAACCCAAGCCCCATTAGCCCCCAAAGCTCCCCCTCCTGTTCGCCCCCCCCCAGCCTCCTGCTCAGTCAAAAGAAGCATGGGCTTCCTCCACAGCCGAGGAAGGAACAAGAGCGGAGGATTCACTTACCCCGCCAGGCTCCCCCAGGACTCCGCACCCCCCAGAAACAGTGGGGTTGAAGGAGGGTCCCTTCCTGTCCCTGGATCCTATGGGGAAGGGCCAGGGACCACACTGGACCTTGTTCCAGCTGCCACTTCTCTCTCGCCCTCAGTCATGGGAGCCAGGCAGGGCAGCAGGCAGCAGGCTCCTGCGCAATCTTGCCCGGTGCCTTTGGTGCCTGAAGCCCACGAGGGCAGGAGGAAGACTAGGACATGGATCTCCTCTTGGATCCAGCCTGGGAGAGAAGCAGCAGAGAAAGGTAAACCAACATTTTATATTTTATTTGCTTTATTTTCTTTTGGCCCGAGTGGGGCAGGGAAGACACCTTGCCAGAGGCTGCTGGAGAACTCTTTTCAAAGAGTGTGGTTTGGGAACTGGGCGGGCAAGATTGGAGCGGGCAGGTGGGAGATCGCACTTGCTCCCCTTTCCCACAGCCCGCCTTTCCACATGGCTCCTGTGGACGCGACTGCTGGCTGTGCAGGTGGCCCAGAGGGAAGCCCTGAACCTCCTGGCATGCGCCTGGCGTTGGAGATCCACATTTCCAAAGTGTAGCATTATTTTACTCTTCTCCTGTTTTCTAGTGGGGGGGGATGAGAAGCGGGTGGTGGCCACTTGGGGAATATCTGAATATCTGAAGGTGAGGCCAGGCATGGGATAGAGTGCTAATGATAATGACCGATTCCTCCCTGTTTCTGCGGGTTTGGGGGCGGGTGGGGAGAGAAGGTAATTGCAGAGCCTGGAAGCTGACTCACTACAATAAGCGGTGACCATTATTTGGAGGCCTAAAAAGCGTCGCCGTGTGATCGAGATTCGCTCTTGCAGAACCTGTATCAACTTTTTTTTTTCAAATTAAAAAAAAGCCTTTTAAACATTCTTATTCCTAAAGGCAAAAAAATCCCCATGAGGCTTGCTGGACAACGGAGCGGAGGTGACGTGTGAAGGGGAGGCGGGGTGCCATGGTGGGGGGAGATGTTGCTGAAATAATTTGATCTATCAGGAACTCGGAGGTGGGGGGGTCAGTGGGAAGCCTTTGCCGGCCTGACACCAGCCATAGCTCTGGAGTCACTTTCCTTTCTACGGAAGGAAAGAAGGAAGGAAGGAAGGAAGGAAAAAAGAAAGAAAGAGTGAGAAAGAGACATAAGAAAGAAAGAAGGAAAGAAGGAAAGAAGGAAGAAAGGAAGAAAAAGGAAGGAAGGAAGGAGAGAATGAGAACTTATGATCAAAATTGAGGCCAAAATTTTGGTTGCTAAGCAAGAGCATTGTTAGTTGAGTTTCACAACATTTTCCAATGTGACCATGCCCACCCGGTCACATGACCACCAAGCCACTCCCACTTAGTCACATGGCCAGCAAGCCACTCCCACAAAGGAGGCCACACCCACAGAGTAGGTTCCAAAAATTTTTGAAACCCACCACTGAACCCACCTCTGCCCTTGTCCCAGTATCAGCCTCTACCACTGTTATTTTACAATTGCTAAGTAAAATATTTACAATCCAAATAACCATTATTTCATTCTGAAGGGTTTTATGTATTATATTGTTAATCCTATTGTAAATTCCACATTAGTTGGTGAAAATTAAATATGATATTGTTTCATCTTTAATTTTCTTTTTCTTGTACAAACTGAGCAATCTGAGCTTTTCATTCTTTTGACATCTCAGTTTATCTTCTTTGTCATACGTTTCTTCATTTTTCTGATATGAGGAAAGACCAAATTTGATATGGAGAAATATATGTAATATTTGTGTTTTCTTTCCAGACATGGACATCTGTTTCCAGCATCTTATTAATTCTGAAGATCAATGCTGTTAGGAGCAAAACTATCATATACATGCACATATTAATTCAGAATTATTTTTATACAATGAACTAAAGCTGCATCTGGTGTCTCTAATGTAAGATACTGATTATGAATGTAAGACATAAATGTCTGATTCAGGTGTCTGATACCTGAAACAATCAAAAAGAATATAAATAGCAATGTTTTTTTTAAAAAAATAATATCACTTTATTTTTAGCAACACTTAAAAAACTTAAGTTAACATAAGATCCAAAGCATTTTTTGTAGAAAATATCCACAGTGTTTTTCTTTCATCCAAAGTGTCATTATTTGTTGCAAATAATTTCAAGAATAAATTCTGACTTCACCAATTTTTCTCAGTTTGAAATCATAAAGTATTAGGATTTGTTACAACAGTATGAAAATTCTTAATATCCCATGTTCTAATATTCAGTTTCAGATTGTCAGAGATTATATCTATCTATCTATCTATCTATCTATCTATCTATCTATCTATCTATCTATCTATCCACACACACAAACACACACACACACACACAAACACATATCACACAGACACACACATATGCAAAACATTTTGAAAAACAACAACCATACAACAATAGAAGTTTGAGAACTACTAATACTTATACAGACAATTGATTATTCTATTACTTTACAATGAATTTCAAAAGCACCTCAAAAACTTTGCCAGTTTTGACTGCACCTAATATGAAAGCTGAATTTTGATAAGATATACATTGCAGCTGTGTTTATAGCAAATTGTTGTCCCTCCAAACTGCACAGCTGTTGTGCCATATTGGTTTGACTTTTAAGACACTACATTGCTGCCATAAACACCTTCATCTTCAAGGAAAGCTATCTTTTTGGCAATTATATTGAATTTAAAAAATGGCAGAATGAGTCCCAATGGTGTTTGGAAGATAACGTATTGCTTCCATGTGTTTCTGCCTTTAGAAATTGCTTTGCTTTAAATTGCTTATAGTGCAGATTTTCCTCCCCTGTGTACTGCTGTCTTAAAGAGATGGCTTCCTTTGCAGCCTCAGTGGTTTAGAAATTGAAATACTGTGAACAGTGGAAGCAGTTGCCAAACTGGGAGAATAATATTTTAAAAGGCTCTATATTCTTTGCCAGTTCCTGAATTGGAAGGTGAGCCAGGAGACTGTGCCATCTTTCAGAGTTGATCTCCAGAAGTTTATTTAGAAGTCTAGACAGTTGCTATGTTTATGTCCTTCTGTACTCCGAAGAATCTTTTGGAAGCCAACTCTGAAACACTGCATAGCCCTAGTGTAGATTTGTTATTTGCTGAAATATTTGTAGTTTTCTTTCCATCCAAGGGAATCACACAGCAAGTTGCAATCCCACTAAAAATAAGATTAAAACAATAAAACAAATTTGAGGCAAGGGGGCTTTTTGTCGCTGTTCTCATTTAAATTTAGTTCTGTTCTGTTCTATTCTATTCTATTCTAGTTGGATTGTGTTAAGGAAGATTTAGAGCACTTGGCATCAGTATTAGAATAAACCTAGGATCAGTGTTCAAACTGTTCTCCAATCACTTTAAAAATGGAATGGTTCGTTGAGTATTCAAATCAGCAGCAATACTGAGTTAAAATGCTTTCTTCATTGAAAGGATTCTATACCGTCATAATGAAATCTTAGAACAGGGAAGAAAATGCTTTCCTGGCAGCTGATACTTCAGTGAAAATGAATTCTTCTATACTAATATTCCCCACCACCACCACTCTCTCATCAAGCACATGTGAACTGGTAAGAAAGTAAAGAGCTGTGTAATGAAGGGAAACAATTCAATGAAAATGTAGATGTTGAGCCGAGGTGGCGCAGTGGTTAGGGTGCAGTACTGCAGGCCATTTCAGCTGACTGCTATCTGCAGTTCGGCGGTTCAAATCTCACCGGCTCAGGGTTGACTCAGCCTTCCATCCTTCCGAGGTGGGTAAAATGAGGACCCGGATTGTTGTTGGGGGCAATATGCTGACTCTGTAAACCGCTTAGAGAGGGCTGAAAGCCCTTTGAAGCGGTATATAAGTCTAACTGCTATTGATTAACCATCACAAATGCAATGAAGGATGTAATTATATGTCTCATATCCAAATGTACATTTTTGCACATTTGCATAATATTATCCAAAAGCATAAGTTTGGTAAGATAAAGAATGCCTTCAAATTCACCTCCTAGTAACTCTACTGATATATCCATTTATCCAGCTTTCAGGACAATAATGCCAAAAAGGTTTACTAGTGTCTTATTCTTAGTTCAGCAGAAGAATGGAACATTCAGCTATACAGCAATTGCTGACTATAGGACATAGCAATTATATAGCAAAATAATCCATACAGCTGCAGTCTGCATTTTGTTTCTGCTCTATAATGCAAATAAAATATTCTCTCTCTCAAGGCATGTACATTGCTAGAGAATGTGATCAACTGTTCTCGTAAAAGGATTTATGTTTAGTGATAGTCATAGTTCAATCAACTGAATAAATTCCAATTTTGAATTCCTCTTAAACTAGTCATTTCCCTGAAGAATTGAAAGGAAATCACCTGGAGCCATTTAGAAAATAATCACATATTATGTGCTAAAATCTTATTTAATTTATCCACATTCTGTATTCATTGGGAATTGTTTTTATTTCTGAAGGTTATCTGTCAGTACTGGGACTTTAAATACAACAGCAATTTACAAGCAATGTTTGAAGGAATATTACATGAATGTATTATTGTCAAGGAATCTCTTCTCTGAGCAGACAGTACAACTATACAACTCACAGCCTTCAAATCAAAAAGGCCAAGAAAGTTATTTAATCCAACTTCAGTATTGCTACAGAGGGCTCCGCTTCCAGCTCAGTCTATTATTTCATTTTCTAAGCTGGTTTTTGAGAATCAAACAAATACTTGGGTTTACATATCACACTAAGCCATAATGCAGTATGCTTGCTTTTGGTAGCTTATCTCTGTGCGGTTGTAATATCTTGATATGTTTTTTAAAATGTCAATCCTAGGTTAAAGGAGTAAGTTGTTGGTTCAGTGTAAAGTTGAAACCTGGGGTCCTGATTTGTTAGCTCCAAATAAATAAAAATTTCTAAGTTAAGACAACCCCCCCTCTGTTTTGTGTCAATAACTCTTAATTCCATCAATTATGATGAGCAACTGATGAGATCCACTTTGTATGTGAGAAACCTCTTTCCATAAGGCAATAAACTATTCTTCCAGCATTGCCATACAAACCTATCATTTTTTTTCTTTCAAATTTCCTAAAAGAAAATCTCAGTTTATAACATCATTGTAATGCATCTGATAATTTGATGGTAATACTATGTCCTGCCAAATGTTAAATAATTCCTAACATTTGGCAGGACACAGTAGTGCCATAAAGTGATAACAGAGAGTTGATGCTTTAAAAATGACTTTGCAAAGCAAAGATAACCCTATCCATAATTTTTATTGCACACATGGCCTTCTGTTAATGCAGCTAATACTATTAGCCTATTATTTTAGGTGATTCATTTCCAATAGGTTTTAGTATTTTATTGCAAGGCTTGAATATAAATATTTTGCAGAGTAAATTAATATGGCAACTGAAATAAGTACATGTTCAGTACAAGCTTTAAAAATCCAAATATTTTGCATCTAAGAAGGTATTTGAGATCTAAGCACATTTTTTTTCTTACTGTTAAAATGTTTTCTAAGCAAGCCCATTGCAGAGAATACTTACTAGAACTATGGAATATTATATACTACTTTGATATAGTTTAGCTATAGGCTTTTTAGTTAGTGATATATACATAAAGCATAAACACAATGAATCTTTTTAAGCAGCTTTGTATAGCTTCTTATGTCTCAGACTCCACTAGAGGTATTCACAAGGTATGAAAAAGTGATGAAATATGAGTCATGTCACAATGCAAACTCGTGACTTACAGAATTGCCTGAGAGATTGAGATGTAAATCCATAAGAGTTGCATACTGATGCCACCACCACTACTGAGACTTGCTGTAGATGGCTATGTAAAACAGTCCATTTTAGAGCTGATCAAAACATTCATTAGCAATGCCTTTTTAAAAACTCACTGAATCCTTTTTACAGTGGTATCTATTTATATCTTGACATCTTCAATTAAGACTATTTTGTTTCAGAGATATTTAGGAAATCATTTTAGAGTTCTTAAGTATTTAATACTTCTAATTTTGGTGTAATATTATTTGCTGTGGTGGTGTTGGTGGTATTCTTTATTGTTTTTATTTCTTTATCGTTTATTTATGGCGAATGAGTTCATAGATGGAGAGGAAAGAAGCCAAGTAGTGGATGAAGTCTTCTCCCTATTAGGCGCCTTTTATTGTAAACTGCAGCTTAACTTACCAACCACCAAGGCATAATAATGAAGTTGGAACCCACTGTTTGATTACAGCCCTCATTCGGTCCAGATTTGGCACCATGCAATGTCTACCTATTCCCAACGTTGAAGGAATGCCTTATGAACATGAAGAAGTGAGTCTCTCAGTGTAGAGTTCTTTCATAAAAGCATCCTCTTATCTGGTAGTAAACTCTTTCCCCAAATTTCTATCTGTAAAATAATGTAAATAATAGGTTAATAAGGAGGAGGAATAACCAAGTGATAGTTTATGGGCGTTTCTATGTTACAGAACTTGCCAAATCCAACTTTTTATACATGACAATCCATTTATAAGTAGATTGGATCCGGCATATATAAGTAATCCATAGTAAGAACAAGAACAATGTGCAAAAAACTATGTGAATTGTATTGGCTTACCCTCTGAGTGGATTTAAGAATGTAAATAACTGCTTTTGAAGTCAAATGTGATTTATATTAAATAAATTGTCTCCAGATTTCTTTCTCTCTAGTCAAGTTTGCCTTTTATGTGTCTTGCCAATAGTGTTATTTTCTTTTTCTAGGCTGGATGGATAGGCTATTAGGCAATTCGTCTCTACCAGTCAATTGACTTACTGCAACACTTTTCAGAAGTTCTCTGCAGGTTGTTCTTAAGCATATAGCCTCTGCTAAAGCACAGTGCCAGTCCTAAATTTAAAAGCTGATTCTTCAGGGTTTTTCCAAGCAGGATCCTTTTTAGCTCTGGATTAAACAAACTTGCAGCCAACTCTCCCACCGGTACGGGAGCTCTAAGGGTAGATTTTCCTCTCTTCTGAAGGATTCAACAACAAAAAAGTTTACTGCTTTACTTTCATCATTAGGAAACTGTTTAGAGGCACAGGTGAAAGAATGATTTCACTGCCGACCTCATTAAGTGAATCTCTCAGTCCTTCTTTTTTCTCTCACAATAGAAGACACCGTTTCCTTAAAGGTGCAGTACATTGTAAATTGTTTGGGCTTTCTATGCTAGACTTCCCACCCATTTCTTAAAGCTCTCAGCAGGAAAAAATGGCACTATCTACTACAGAAAGAAGCATTCTGGTACTGACTTATCTGCTTATTCCTGTTCACAATTTATTTCTACATGGCAGTACCTGCAGCAAAACCTGTAATGTGTGTAGTTATGTTAGCACACACCAGATTTATGTAGTAGCATCCTAATGTCTGACTCAAGTAAATACACCAAAGCATTTGTGTCACAATATTATACATGTTTCATTATCATTATTCAGCTTTCTCTTCCCAGTAACTGTCTGTGTGTTTTCAACTCAGCATCAGCATCAATGCTGATCAGGAACCATAGTCAAATTTATGGTAAGGCATATATTTACCCTGTATTCTGTAATGTTACAGAGAGTAAAAGGAAAAATAGAGAGAATGCAACAATCAATCATGTAGGATTAAAAATGATAAAACAAGTTAAAACTGAGTCTCCTGGAATCATTTGTCCAGTCTTTCCACTGTTATCAAAAGAAAGTCTAATTCAGAATTGAGTACATATATTTCATAAAGTCTTCATTTTTGGTCTCAGGTATACAAATATCTTTCTAGAAACATATTTTCTTCAACAGTCCAAAAATGGTAGATCTAAAGTTTTTTTTAAAAAAAAATAAATTCCAAATTTTAGGAATATAATTTAATATCACATTAGGAACTCTAAATCTCAACTGCCTTACTAAATTACTTACTACATCCCTTATTAACAATATTAAATATTTTTAATCAGTATGGAAAGCCACAGAGCATGACCAAATCTTATTTCTTAACACATCTTCAAATTTATTGGCTTTCAAACCTAGAAAGATAAATAACCAACTCTCTTTAAAATTTACTGAGGGATCCAAGAAACAAACAAACCAAACAGGTTTTACTAAATTAATTATATGTTATGATTGTAATTATATATGCCATTTTAACAAAAATCTAAGTCCGCTGATTATTTTTGTTTTGGATACTTTGATTCTTTATTCTACATTTTATAATATGGAAAAATATTGGATCATGTTTTATAATTATATGTTATATGTTTTATTCTAAAATTAATTTTCTTATCCCCAGATCATGTGACTTCCATACACCTAAGTAATTATTTGAATTTTCTACAACCAATTGCATCTATGTGACTGGCTTCCTGCAAATGCTATATAACTGCATTTTTGTTTTAGAAAGTTTATGCTTCTGAAAAGTGTTTAGAAGATAAACAAGGTATAGGAACTGACTTGGAAATTCTCAATTCTGGATTCATATAAGGATTCCATATGCTTCAAATTTCCTGGAAAATCAAAACTCATACAGAGGTAATTCAATCCATTCTCAGCAAAATAAAAGCAATACATATATCAATGTTTCATTTCCATCTTAATAAAATGCAGAAAATATTGTGGAGGTGACAAAGTAGATGAAAAATTCAAGAATTTACTCAATCAATATTTTCTGAAGAAATACTTTGAAATGGCTATCTTAGTAGGTTTTTTTAAATCAAAGTACATTGTATATTGCATAGCATGGAAAACAGATTCTGTTTCCAATTTCCTGAGATATATTTTTCTCTTAAAAGTCCATATTTAGTCTGCAAGTGGTGGATTGACAATCATCTGGAAATACTAAGGCACATCTTTTTAAACGCCTTCCAGAAATTCTTTTTAAACTGCTATTATCAATATTTTAAATCATATTATTGACAGTATCTTACTACTCATATTAGTGCTAATATTAAAAGTATTTTATTAAATAGTGATGCCAAGTGGATAAATGTAATTGCAATAATGTTTCTGCTTTTGGTATGCAATTTTAAAAATGTACTTAAGATCAGAACTTTGAAGATTTCATTAATTGAACTGAATAAACCTAGATTTAAAAATTATTTAAATTCAGAACAAAATAATTATGTGATTTTACACACAAACACGTACACACACACACACACACAATTTCTAGAAAGTAATGTTAGCTTTTTCTATCTTGCTTGAAAAAGTGTAATTATCTTGTTTATAAAAAAAAGAATAATTCCAATTGTCCAAGCATATACCAGCTTTCATGAGTCATGGTGGTGCAGTGGTTAGAGTGCAGTACTACAGGCTACTGCTGCTGACTGCCACTGACTGCAATTTGGCAGTTCAAACCTCACCAGGTTCAAAGTTGATTTAGCCTTCCATCCTTCTGAGATGGGTAAAATGAGGACCTAAATTGTTGGGGGAAATATGCTGACTTTAAACCCCTTAGAGAGGGCTATAAAGCACTGTAAAGCACTGTATAAGTCTAAGTGCTATTGCTATTGCTATTCTGCTTTATAGTATATATATGGGACTTTCATGCTCTGAATCTTTTCAATAGAATAGAGTAGATAGAGTAGAGTAAAGTAGAATAGAATAGAAGAGTTGGAAGGGACCTTGGAGGTCTTCTAGTCTAACCGTCTGCTTATGCAGGAAACCTATATTATTTCAGGAAAATTGTTATCCAATCTCTTTTTAAAAATTTACAGTGTTGGAGCATTTACAATTTCTGGAGTTGTTCCACTGGTTAATTGTTCTAACTGTCAGGAAATTTCTCCTTAGTTCTAGGTTGCTTCTCTTGATTATTTTCCATCCATTGCTTCTTGTCTTCAGGTGATTTCGAGAATAGCTTGACTCACTCTTCTTTGTGGCAGCCCCTGAGATATTGGAACACTGCTATCATGTCACTCCTAGTTCTTATTTTCATCAAACTAGACATACCCAGTTGCAGCAACCGTTCTTTATGTGTTTTAGCCTCCAGCCCCCTAATCATCTTTGTTGCTTTTCTCTGCACTCTTTCTCTTCTCTCTTTCTAGAGTCTCAATATCTTTTTTACATCATGGTGACCAAAACTAGATGCAGTATTCCAAGTGTGGCCTTACCAAGGCATTATAAAGTGGTATTAACACTTCACATGATCTTGATTCCATTCCTCTGATAGTATATAGTATATTGCTATTGAAGTTTGTTAAATAAATAAAATTTATTCCAGTTTCAACTTCAGACACAGTCAGAAGACATCGTTTGGCTCACTAAGAAATTTTGCATTTGTCTCCCAACTACTTGGGGAATGCCATTCCTTTCCTGTTCACACAAATAACTACCATAGATTGTTCACTGCTCCCAAGATATTATAATCTATTTAACAACAGTCTTGTAACTTCTTGTTGCAGGGTTTACTTGTCCCTGGGAAAAGAGACAAAAAAGAGAATCCAGAAAAATCTATCAATTTGCAACTAGGTTTAATGACTGTCCAGAGTTACAACAGTTTCAGAAAGATTGCTTTAGGGTCTGCAAAGCATTTCTGACTGTTGTAAAATATCTCACTACCCTCCTCCACACAGTCACATGATTGCATTTCAGGTTTGTTCAGGTTTGTTTCTTATCTCACTATTGAAACAACTCTGGGCAATGTGGCAACTGGTTCACATTTAAGACCAATTGTGTTGTCCAATGATCATGTGACATCATTTATGACATTTTTTTTACTAGTTTCCATCAGCTTTTTCCAGTTTCTAGTAAATCCATTCAGGAGAATGGATCAGGACTTACAACTGTTTAATGATTGCCATAAAAACATTCATAAAATTGATGAGTGGTGCCTCATCACAACTTACGATCAAAATTCCTGTTCCAATAATGATCATAGGTCAAGAACTACGGCATGAGGAACTGAGAAAGCCCAAACAGGAAACTTCAATGCAGGCATGATTCCAAAAGCAATTATTTCATTTTCCTTTTGATATATATTCATAATCCCCCAAATCTCCAACATTATTGTTTGTGTTAAAGTGAAGATTACTATATTTTCCCAGCTTCAGTATTTTTACTAGTACTATTCTAGTATTTCTATTTTGCTTTCAGCCTGTCTACCTTTTGATTTAACAAGGAACATACCCAAACCAGATAAATAACAGCACTTGGCTACCCTTGAATGCTTCTGAAAAGCAGAGCAGGTTGAACTTAGTACTTGGATGGGAGAATATATGAAAATACCAAGTTTATCAGCATGATGGAGAAGTCCAAACTATGTTCTAAAAAGGTGAGGTCAAACTACTTTTTATTGCCAAGAAAACTACAGATAGGTAGTAACCAGGAGTTGAACTTGTCTTAAAGAAAATTTTATTTTATCTCATAAATTAACTCCAGTATTGACTTACATCACTTTTATTTGCTACATTATTGGCTTAAAAAAAAAAGGAAGATGAATAAGCAATGCAACTGTACAGCACTCCAAGACACTCAATGCTTTTGGGCACAGGATGGGTTATGGATTAATGAATGTGCAAGTGCATGACAAACTGTGCATGTACAATTCTGTATAAAGTTTGGTACTCCAAAGCAAAATATAATATTATTAGATACTAGTTTTTCAAAGGATCTTGCTCAACTTTTAAATACTGAATGCATCTGAGCAAAGTCTTTCATGAATTGTATGATGACTTATGTAGTGATTTTCATGTGGAATTAATGAATTGGATACTTGAAAAAGAATGAAAGTACCAATATATTTTTCTTGAATAAGTTTAGATTGAGAGTAGATACATTCAAGTGTGCTGTTAGATAACTGCTATTATCTGTCCATCTGTCAAAAATGAAAAATGTTTCATTGTTGTCACAGAAATATATAGGTTCTCTTACTGTCCACTTGTCAGCAGTGTAAACTTGTAAATGCTTTTTGAAAATGATGTTTCTGTTTCCCTTAATGCTTTTTTCCCCGGAAAAAAAAGAACCATTAAATTACTATATTCATTATTATATCACTTTATTTTTAATGCCTTTTTAGTTTACTATAACTGAATTATATATAATATCAAATAATATTAAACAACTTTTCAGTGGATGAGATAACGTTTTGTATTTCAGTGAATCTTACAAAAATTGAACTCAATTCCATGAACAAAATGTTTCTGCAATTTGGTTAATGTAGTATCCTGCCTAACATTTTGAAAATGCTACATCTGTGTCCAGATGAGTAAATTGATGGACAAATATATGTTTTCCACTATGATATATTGGTTCCATAGAGTACTTCAAACACTACATTTTAGAAACAATTATGTATGTATTTATAATACTTTTAAGAGGCAGTAATACAGTAGAGTCTTTTGATTGTGTTGGAAGAAAATGAATGAATTGAGCATCAAATGATTGGAAGAATTCTCTATATGTAGATGTTTTTGGAAGTTGGGACCCATTTAATATTTAGAAAGTCTGTCTAGTCTGTGCAAGTTACACTTAGAATTTATTTTAACATGGAGATTTTGCACTTAGGTCTAGTAAAAGATATTTACTTCTTGTGTTTCTTTGGATAATTTTTACTCTGTGCTTTATTCAAAAAGCATTCATAAGAATTTATAACATATTAGTAGTAGAAAAATACTGTCTGCTTTTAGAAGGGAAGGTAGAAGTGAACCTGGCATTATAGTTACAAGTTAAAATTAAAATAAATGTATGCATTTATTACTATGATTATCCATAGTTTATACATTTGTTGTTCACTGATTTTATACACTGGCTTTTTATTGCAACAGTGGTGACAGCAACAATACCAAAGTTCCAAGTAAAAGTTAAATTGTACTTTAACTAATAATATTGGGAGGTTTTTGGTCTGTTATTAGCTCTTTGATGCAAAAGACCAGAGTTTGCAGAGGGATTATTAAATACAGAGTGTTCCCTAGCAACCAGGCTAGACAGTGCTTGAACATTTCAATATTACAAATATTTTTTATTAGTTCCTGGAATTTCTTCCACTAAAAAGCTAGTGTAATAGTGATTTAGTTTATACAATATGCTTGCTATATACAGGGACCTAGCTAAGCAGCAGATGGCTAACTTGGTATCATTCTTCAGTGCCATTTCAAGATGGGTTATTAGAACTGATCAATCACACTAGAGTTCTTTTTTCCTCTGAGCTATTTTTGTTATGATAAGGTTGTTGTTTTTTTCTTTTAACTGATGAGCCAAAAAAAACAAAAAACCCTACCCCATCCTGATTCATTGAGCCTTTTGTACTGGGAAAAGCGGCTTTCTAAAATGTGGATGAAAGTACTACCGATAGTAAATTGTTAGAAGCAGATGATGTTTCAAATCATGCAAATTTATTCCAGTACCCTGGAATAAAAACAGTGAAAATGGACAGGACCAAAATGGCCCCTATTTTGTCAAAAAGTCATGGAGAGGAGGAAGGGGAGGAGGAGGAGGAGGAGGAGGAGGAGGAGGAGGAATTCCCCTAGGCAAAAGGAAAAGTGACAAAGGAAAATATGATAATACAAGAGGATTTGTTTGTAAATGTGCCTAGGATTTTTTTTTGGGGGGGGGGGAAATGACAACAAACCAAAGTTAGGAAGTATAGTGTACCTTTATGTCAGATAGGTAGATGAAATTTATATAATTCATCTGGTTATTGAGATAGGGGTATCATGTGCTACGCTTGTATTTTTTCTACACTTTCCTCCACATATGTACCAAGGTCATTCTGACATCCCTTGAGAGGAAATTCGTATTAAAGGACATTTACGGATTTAGAAAATATGTACGGACCTTTTGCATATGGAGATGAACATTGAATTTAAAATGCAATAAGAACAGAACAAAAACTACGCATGGATAAGAATATGAAACACTTGGTGAATATTTTAACATCAAGCATGGAGCATGCACAGCATATGATCTCTACTTAATTTGCTAAATAAATATAGAATGTTGCTGATGTTAAAATGTGTTGTTGACACATGAACATACATGTACTTTTATATACCAATGTTCTAGTGTTGCTGAGAATGTGATTTGCATTGAATGTTCACTTGTAATAAGGAGTATGCATCTGAAAATTGATACATCAAAACCCAAGGTAGTGTGATGGATGGAGAAAATGAAGTAGACATCTGCGAGTTACACATAAATGTAAAAAAAACCAAACAGATTAACCAGACAAATTTGTGTATCTGGGTTGAATGTATACTAAGAAATAAACAAAGATGAAAAAATTTCAAAGTATAGAAACGTTGTGGGTTGTGAATGGTTTATTGTGAGGAATAAATGTTTTTCAAAAGAAGTAAAATAAAATCTTTATATAAATATGAGATTTGGGTAGGTCAGAAGAAACATAAAATTAAGTTGATGGCAGGAGAAAAAAATCTGTGTGGTAAAACTGTGTGCTCTACATGGGGCTGCCCTTGAAGAGTGTTTGGAGACTACAGTTGGTCCAGAATGCAGCCGCGCGAGCGATATCGGGTGTACCTCGTTACACCCATGTTACACCTATCCTTCACGAGCTGCACTGGCTCCCTATTGGTCTCCGGACGTGCTACAAGGTGCTGGTTATTACCTTTAAAGCCCTACATGGCCTTGGGCCTGGATATCTGCAAGACCGTCTCCTGCTATATACCTCCCAACGACCGATAAGAACTCACAGACTGGGCCTCCTCTGGGTGCCGTCAACCAGACAGTGCTGGCTGGCGGCCCCTCAGGGGAGAGCCTTCTCTGTAGCTGCTCTGGCCCTGTGGAACAATCTACCCGCAGAGATCCGGACCCTTCCCACTCTCACGGCCTTCCAAAAAGCCACCAAAACCTGGCTGTTCCGGCAGGCCTGGGGCTGTTGACCCATGAATGAGGTCCAGCCCCCAGCTAAGTCGAGTGTATGGTGTGTTGTTTTTTTAATTGTTCTCCCCTATTTTTTATTTTGTTTTATCTTGTATTTGTAAGCCGCCCGGAGTCCTACGGGATTGGGCGGCATATAAATTTATTAAATTACAAATTAAATTACAAATTAGAAGATCAAGGAAGTTGTGGTTGGGTGGAGTTGATGAGACCCTGAAAAAAACAAAAAGCCATGTATGAAGTAGTGTTTAAATGCTGGAGAAGCAAAAACAGTTTGGTGTAAACTCAATTTTGTTGTGTTTCTTTTTTTTTCTTTTTAATCTCATGCCTTTAATTTCCTTGCCTTGTTATTTCTAGCAGTTTTTCTCTAGTCTTCATACCACTGCTTACACATATGCAAAGAATTGCATGATGGACATTGTACAGAAATAATGTGTGTATGCTTCAACAGTGCCAAAGAGTGATATTATCTCTGCTAATTCTTCAGTTTCCTAAGGAAACAGGAATTCTTCTTCAGAATCCCAGCAGTTTCAAAATGTTGCAAACATTTTTTGTCTTTACCATTTTTCAGCTTCAGGTCCCAATCTAGAGTTTCCACACCAAGTATATCTTAAAGATATATAAGTTTAAGGTTCTAGGACTTCAGTTTCTATTAAATAAATGCTGGCATTTTGTTACCTCTCTACTGTTGATCCTGTCTATTGTGTCTTTAATAGTGAAATGTATGCCAGATTTCCTGTATCAAATTTTGGTTGCCTCAAAGATTCCATCCTTACTTGGATATATAAAATTCTGAAAAGTTTTTGGCTTGTCCTTTTGCATCTGCTTGACATTGGTGTTCCATGATGTCACCCATGAATGTGAATTTACATGCCCAATTGTGATCACTCAAATATCTGATCAACTTTTCTTTATCCTGCATTAAAATTCTGCTTCTTCGTAGACAAAAATATTGCAACAGGAGGCCTCAATTCAAATAACACATATCACAATAGCCACTTAATTACGCATTCTACTTTCTGTTCAAAGCGACTGTATGTAAATGCTGCTAAGGAAGGATATACCTGATTTACCTGAGGGAAGTTAATGTCAACCTTCTGTGAGTCGGATATGACATTATCATGCAACTTGTTAAGGCTCAGATTATAGTAATTCAATGCAGTCAAAAGCATATTTCATGCACTCATCTCAGCATCCTCATTTATGTTTCACATGCAAATATACAGTACAAACTGGATTGTATTATTAATGAATGACGTTTCATCTATGGCAAGAGAATAGAAATCAATATGTGTTTAGAGATTCTTCAGTGCTGATCAAAACGGTGCTTAAAAATAAGTGAGATCTTTATTTATCATCTGTGGCATTTTGTTTAATATTTAATTCCTATCTGAAACTGATTATTGTACAGTCCCAAACAATGATACAGATAACATAGATTGTTCATTACTCAAACACAGTGGAGGCTGCCTTAGAGTTTCACTAGGATATGCAAAATGCTCATGCTCACATTAGATTAATAACTAAAAATTTGAATGCATTAGCCAAATTTGAAAAGTTTCTACACAATGGGAGGGTTCTAAAGATGTCTAGAAGAAGGTATTTAAATATCTGCTATAGTCCTAATATTTTGAATTCTTGCTACAGTTCCTGGTGTCATCACTATCTGTGGATCTCCTATGTCAACACTATGACAGGAAATGGAGTGTTTGTTAAGCAGAGAAAAGTACAATGTCTCTCTGTAAGTACTCAGGTATTTTCATAAAGCAGTTTGAATGCTACCATTTAGCACTATATTTAAATGTTGCTTTTTATTAAATATTAAGAGTCTTCTCTGAATTAGTTGAGAAGCCTCAACTAATACTATTAGCTCAGATAATTTTCTATAGGATGTTAAGTCAAACACAACTGCAGGTATTGTAAAGTTTATTGATTTTAAACATGACATGAAAAAGAATCAGTAGGGGGTGCAAAAGGCACACCATTTGAAGGCTCAAATCCTTGGTAGGCTGAGCACTTAAAAGTAATTTTCTGCTTCACATCACAAATAGAAGGTAAACACACAACCCTACAATCAGGCATTGAAATTCTGTGTACAGTGTTCAGATAAGTGTTCACACCTGCTATAAACGTAAACATATATTTACACCTGCTTGATTATATAGAATAAAGAACATTTAGATTTGCTCATTTATAGGAGACCCTGAAATGATTTTATTTACATTTCCAATCAACTCAGAAAGAATATAGAATTATTTGAGCTTTGAAGGAGATAGCTATTTTAGGACTATCAGATACGGTATGAACCAGAAAAAATCCAGATGAACATTAGATGGCAGCAAAAGTTAAGAGTGTTCTATTTGCCATTTCTACCATCCAGTGATGGCCTGAATTTTTTCAACCCAGATTTGATAATCCTACACTAATGCATTTGGAGAAAGAAAGCCATTGAAAAGATTAAATCAGGCATTAATTTCTCCTATCTGTTTAATTTTCAGCACGAATTGATCTGGCTCAGCTCCTTGATTTAAAAAAGTTAATTGAGTGTCAATAGGATATGCTTTTTCTGAATCATTTGACTGTCCTTTTTTTCCCTTGTGTAAAATGGAAAAGACTTGCAAATAAGCCTTTTCAAGTTAATAGTTATATTGGACCAAAATAGGGTACTTAGGGCACAGAGAGATAGATCTATTAAAGTAGAATTCAACAGTTTTTAGCAGAAAAATAGAATAACATAAAATATTGTGCTCCCATAGCTAGAGCCTGATTTATCTCAGTGTTAAGGCTGGCAAATAACAGTGTTTTCTTTTTTAATTGCAAATTAAGGAAAGTGTTTGATGAATTCACCTGGCTTTGTTTCCAATTCCTTTAAGTGTTTCCTGCTAGTGAAAAACAACTATCAACTGGTTTTCCGATAACATATCCATTAATTTTAGAGCTCACCTATATCTACCTATCCATCTGTCTATAATATTTAATTAATTTCTTTCATTTTGGCTTTCCGCAAAGCCACGAAGACCTGGTTGTTCCGGCAGGCCTGGGGCTGATGGATTTCCAGCCCCACCTGAAATGTTGTGACTGTTGTGGTTTTTAATCTGTTTGTCTTTTGTCTTATTTGTACCCCCTTCCCACCTTTGGTTGTTAGCCGCCCCGAGTCCCTCGGGAGTGGGGCAGCATACAAATTAAATAAACATTCCAAACAACATTCCAACATTATTCTTTGGTCATGGCCCTTTTAGAAGAGTGTCCTCAGAGTCAAGAGCAGTATTGCTTTATGTCCATTGAATAAACACTATATAGCCTTACTCTTTCGCATGACTTTATTGTCTATTTTGTAGACTCTTCTGCCACTTTCATTCTTTTGCCTTTTTTTAAAGTTCTTGGTTGAAAAGCTTTGCTTGGCTACAAATCAGATTTCTGCTGATTCAACCTGTTACTTTTTTCACCTGTGGCACTATGCTGTCCAAAGAGAAAGGAGAACAGTACACTCATCAGTTGTTTAATAAGAGAAAGCAATTGCAATAGCAGATCAATCTCTATAAAGGCTGTCAACAGACCATATTGCTGGAAGAAGACTGTTGAAAAATCTTAGTTAAATCTAATACATGATTTAACTTTCACATTATTTAGAAAGAGGGAGCAATAAACTTTAGTATACTATCCATTTTCAAATATATTTAGGTCTTGTATTAGACAAAAGGATAGGATAATCCTTTGAAATGTAATTCCCCCTTTGAAGTATATGTGGGAATGAATGAATTTGAGCGGGAGGGGGAGCTCCCAATAAAATAAGAATGTCATCAACAAAAATTAAGAGCTGAAATCTAATTCAGATCTTTTGTTCAGACTGCTCCAAAGCAGCTGACCATAAGAGATTTAATATTAAAGTAGAATAAATAATTCCTATAATCCCTTTGACTAAAACAAGTTTTGAGTTTTGAGTTTGTTTAATCTATTACTACTCCCAATCTGTTGGTTCTGCCATAAGCCAATCAGCTATTTTTAAAAAGCATATTGTTGATTTATTTAAAAAAACTGAGTTGGAATTAATGGCAGGAGGTTCTGTTTTATTCTCTGATGAGTTGTGGAATATTATCAATCAAATTGAATCAATTAATATATGTATCATGGTACTGGATATTCCTTGAAAAAGTTGGTGTGTTTGGTATGTTATTAAGTAATATTTCATTACAGAAGAATTTAATTTTCAGGATGTTTTCCAATTCTAAAAACGTAATCATGAATTTTAACTTAATGCTGGCAATGTGAAATAAAGAAAAAGAAAGGGAAAGAAGGGAAATATTATATTCCATTGTGTTTATATATAGCTGGAACATTCTAGCATACTATTTTTAACTCCAATATTCATTGAAAAAAATTAAGATATTCTTGGAAAATATTGAAATGTCTGCTCACAATTATTATATTAATCTCAGAGAAAAGGTATTTAGTTATATAGAAATCCATTACTTCTTTAAACAGTAGCACCCTATCACCCTAGGTACATAACTAAGAAAGTATCACTAGATATAGTATAAATAAAGCCTAGCAATTCAAATACTCAAAAGTAGTATTATTAGTCCAATTGGTATGACTCCCAATTAGACTTTCTTTTTAGAAATTAAACACTGAAAGTTAACACATCAAGATTCTCATCTGAGCTTTTACACTATTAATGTGAGCAGTTATTATTATTTATATGTCACTTCTGATGTTCATGGCTGTCTATTCTGCCTACATGAAGACATGCCACTTTCAAATAATCAGCAAAAATGTAAAGTTAAGGTTTAAAAAAAGGAAGAATCAAATATGTAAAAACTTGAAGAAATAGCAGCCTGATATAATTTTAACACAAGAACAGCTTACATAATAAATTTTTATTATTATAGATTGAACCAATTATAATAGTAGTGATACTAAAATAAAGAACTAAAATAAAGAAATATGGCAAGCAACAGAAGAATCTGTAAACATTATAACCAAATGATTTCAGCAAATCTGATCATGCAGTGATCAAGAGATTAGACGAGGCAAATTTACATATCAAAACTAAAAAAAGGAGATTTAACAGAGTATGCAAACATTCATGCACTATCCTTGATTTTACATGTTAGCAAAATCATCTTTAATTTCATACAGCAGAGATAAGAGCTTTACATGAAAAAAAGAGATGCCAGATTTCAAACTGATTTCAAAAACTTCTGAGGAACAAAGACTATAATTGCTGTTGCATACTGGATAATGGAGAAAGCCAATCAATGAATATTATAAATGTCAAAATGGGCTTCATTGATTATAGACCTTTGCTTGTGTAAACTACCAAGCTATGGCATGCTCTTAAGAAAATGGAAATACCAGAGCATCTCATTGTCCTCATGCAAAGCCTAAAAACCGATCTGGAAGCCATAGTATGGATGGAACATAACTAAACTGTCTGCAATTAACCAAAGAAAGAGACAAGGCTATATGCACTGTTTATTAATTCAAACTATATGCTGAATATATATTGACGGCCGTTGGATTAAAAGATGAGTGAGCCTTTAGATATTGAAGGTAGAAATATAAATAACCCACACTATACTGGTGACACTATGTTGATAGCTGAAAATACAAATATCTGGAAATTCTAATATTATAAAAGTCAAGAGGCATAATGAAAAAATAGGACCAAGTCCTCCGGGATTGGGCGGCATATAAATCCAATAAATAAATAAATAAATAAATAAATAAATAAATAAATAAATAAATAAATAAATAAATAAATAAATAAATAAATAAATAAATAAATAAATAAATAAATAAATAAATAAATAAATAAATAAATAAATAAATAAATAAATAAATAAATAAATAAATAAATAAATAAATAAATAAATAAATAAATGGAGACTAAACTAATGACAGTAGATACAAAAAAACCAGCTTTAAAACTGACAATGAAGAAACTGAAGTAGTGGGCAATTTCCTAGGGTGTCTTTTTAGAAACAACTATCAACAATAAAGAAAATGTCAATCAAATATATGCTTCAAACTATTGGTTGGTAGAGTAGCAATAAAAACCTTAGAAAATATATTCAGATGTCATGATCTATCTACACCTACAGAAATCAGCACTCAGTTGTTTTCTTCGTGACATTATAGAAACAAAAAGTTGGCCTTAAAAGAAGCAGGATAGAAAGAAAAAAAATGTATCATAAAACAAATCAAACTCAGAATTTTTAGGTTGAGACAGAAATGCAAGGATCATTTTTGTTTGGCGAAAGCTCGGATGCTGGGGATGGTAAAAGGAAAGAGAAGAAGAGGATAATTAGAAGCAAGGTGGATGGAAGTAATTACAGAGATGTTGGTACACCAGGTTGGGGACAGAATTTTCTGAAGAAAATCTAACTGTGCGATTGTTAAGAATAGATATGGCATAGAATCAATGGCACAGAATCAAATCAAATAAAATATATTGGTAGCCATTACATTTAGCAGTAATCTTAAAGTTGATATGGAATATGAACACTAAAGCTTTTTAAAAATATATACTAAGAATAGCTACTGTCCACTATTATGGTTAACTTGCATAGATCCATTAAAGAATATCTCATTGCTGTTTCTTTAAACTATATTCTACAAATTATAAATTTATAATCTGTGCTACAGATTTTAATTTAAATGATTCAAAGTTAAACTGTAGAATATATATAGTTTGAGATTTAATCTAATTTGCTATTTTTTCATTAATTTGGAGAGAATATACTTTTTCACATATACACCTACATAGTTCATAAATGCAAAAATTGTTTATTCTTATATTATTTTTTCAATCTCTTCTTCTTTACTTAATGAAGTTATGAAATCTTCAAAAGGTCCACTTCAAACTCTGACTGTGTTCCAATGCTCTCCCAATTAAAAACCAGCCAGTTTTAGACTATTGAATATTTCTTCCCTGAGAGGTGATCATTGTGGAATATATTAACAAGGAAATTTGATTTTTTTAAAAATATAAATTGGGACTCTATTAATGTGTTAAATCTCTGGGATATATTTAAGGCATTTCAAGGCATCAATCAAGAGGTCCGTTACTACTTTTACCAGCAAAAAAAAAAAAAAAAAAAAAAAAAGACAGACTTAGATACTCTAATCTTATGCCATTAGAAAGGATGATTAAAGATTCAGTCTTGTTATATACTAGAAGTCCCACAAATGAATCATATCAAGCATTAATAGCAAAGCTTAAACTGAGACTTCTACATTGAAAAATGTATTAACTAGAAATATTGGGCATTATGTGAGAAAAGTTATTGGCTTATTGCATGAATGAGAAAAATCTATAATATTTTATCTGGACTTCAGGCCAATGATGGACTATTATAGACTGTGACAGAATAAATAATCACTAGTGTTGTAATTTTTATACTGATTTTTAAAACTACAAATATCTAAAACCAAGCAGAAAATTACTAATTTATTAAGCAATATTGACAAAACCATTCTCAGGAAGCTAAAGATAAATTGGCACAACCCCAGAAATTACAGAGATACCGCAATCTATAAAATTGGGAAAAACTCATAGACTGGATCGACCTCCAGCTGAATGGCACAACACCTTTATAGGTCTATTTTCACATAATGTATATTGTTGGAGGTCTATAATCAAAGTTGTAAACTTTTATATTTCCTTTATCATATTATATTTTTTATAATGTGAAAAAAATTCCTCCCCCACCCGATACATAAGCCAATGTGTTTGTTTAATTTGGAGGTTAAATATTAAGTGAAAGCAAGGCAGGAAGCTTCAGAAAATATTTCCATCAATAATTTACCCATTTTCCATCTGGATTTATAAAAAATAGACAAGCATCTAACAATGTTCACCTGTGATTGATATTATGAACACTGAAGTATGCAAATTGGAATGAACTCTTCTAATTCTGCTGGATGCTGGAAGTTCCTTTGATGTGGTTCAGATTGAATATATTTTAGGTTTACTTATTTGTATTTTTCCATTATTTTTACAAATAACCCAAGGCAGCAAGCAATTACAACACACCTTCCTCCTCCTATTTGAAGCTTAAGAAGCTATGGATTTCCACCATATTTTGTCCATTTTGTAAGATTAAAAAAAAATGAAAGTCAGCATTTTATAGGAGATGACTGGGCTGAGCCCAAGGGAAGGGTCAAACATTTCATCAGTCTCGAGTCCCTTTGAACCCCCCAAGGTATTTAAGTCCAGCCCATCTTGAATTCTATTGATTCTTACTTTCTGCCAATTTGCTTTAACTGTTAGTGGCTCAGATTCTTCTAGAGGGCATTAACAATCAATCAACCTGTATTCATTTGAACTGTCTTGCCTCCTGATTTCTTGCACCTGACAGCAATTCTTATATACCTGAATTGTGAAATGAAGATCTGGAATAGCCAGTTCTTCAGATTCAATGAGTCAGGTGTTGAGAAATGTGGAGTATATTTATTGTTTCAAAAAGTAATTAATTCATCAACAATATTTTGTGTCTATTGGATTCCTCAGATATTTATGTTTACAGTGGGATGGACATTCGGTATTATGTTAGCATAGTAAAAAATGGAAAGGTTTTTTTAAAGGTGATATGATCTTGCCCAGCTACATGTTTGTTTTGCTTTCAAAATGCTTTATATGTCAATACATTTTTTTCAAAGAAACATTATGGCTCAGAATCTTAATGTGACATAGAACTATATTCTTAAAAATGAAATTTATCGTCTTAGAACAGCTTTGGCTTAATGAAGCTTGGGGCATAGCAAAGAGGGAAATCATATATAATGAAAGAAACCAATTTTAAGGAATGGATCCAGAATAATAGTTTGTAATATTTTTTTGAAATATATGAGTAGTGTAATATGTTTACATTTAATGAATAAGTTTAAAAATTGAATTAATCTTATATTATTTGTGTTATATATATATATCATTTTTTCTGTAATTGGGTGACTTTTTGCCACATTTACTTTATTTTAATTGCTACATATATATTTAGGAGGAATTTTTAATTGTGTATTTGTTATACCTTTTTTCTTTATGATGTAGTTGTTTGTATTAGACTACACATAAAAAAGAGAAATATAGCTACTTATATGTAGTCATTACAGAAACATAATATACTTCAGCTTCTGACTAATAACATTTTATTAGCACATGGTTTTATATGAAGCAAAGGAGAAGACCAAAAATGCATGTTTTATTACTACTCTTGAAATAATCAACCAGAGAACGGTGTTGCCTAGCAACTCATGGCTCCTCAGCTTTGGCTGGAATGCATGAGTACAGGAAGAATATTTTGGATCTCAAACTCTTAGGAGGTTTCTTAGGATCTACATCTTGCTGTATATAGTCTGGGGCTCAAGTGTTGGAAATTCATGCATCAATTTTGCAACTAGACTAGTGGGATTTTCAAGAGGGGAAAACTCACTCTCCTTTAAAAGTAGCATGGATTTTACTACTGTTTAGATGCGCTATACGTTCCTACTTTATGATATATGCTCAGTGTAATGAATTAATGATAACTTATAGTTTATGAAAGTTGAAGTGCCATTGAGATACCCAGTCCATCTACTTTCCTGCAAGAATATATTTGTATTTCATTCAAAAGCATACTTCTTTGAACCCAATTTTCTGTGTTTAATCTAATCCTTATCTTTCAGTATAGATAATTTCATCAGGATGAAATGGAAGGAATCATAGGAGCAGATCAAGAAGTCAAATGCCAAGATCTCTTACGAGCAGAGATATATTAATAAATTTCTAAAGAATGAATTTAATTGAGCAGTTTATAAATCTTTTAGTACTATCTACATAGATATCTAAATATATTGTATACAAATCCTACTCAGCCCACTATTTTTAAAAAAATAATAGTTACACCTGTCAAATGCTTGTTTTTAACAAAAATATTCTTTAGATGGAAGAACATCACTGCAAATAGCTATAGATAGTAAAAAGCATCAGTGTCTTTACAAACCAATTTGCTTTTTGGACTCTAGAGGTGTCTCTAGGTATCTTTAAAATAAGAGCTATAAAACTGATTTTCATACCACCATTTTTTTTTGTTCTGCAAATCCTCAGAAGCATTATGAAGACAATCTGTCAGTTCATTTTTGCTGATTCTAAATTCTAAAAAAATGAAAATCACTGATGTGCCCCAAGTTGCTGCAGAGCCATAAACTTATATCTCCGAGAAATAGAAATGAAAACTTTAGAAACTTACAGCATGAGACACGGGGTTGTCTGTCTCATGATGAAAATGGGGAAACTGGCGAAACAGAAGGAGCTACCTTAAAATAGGATTCTCCTTACACCATTGAAAATTCAAAAATTAGTTCAGAAAGTTTCTTCTAATGGGGATACAACCCCACTATATCTCACCCCCACCAATAAAAACCCTTCAATTTTAGAAGTTCCAATTAGATCACAGCTAAATCAGAAATAAATCAATTTAGCTCACTGGTGTTATTAATATTGGGGGATGTAGAGATTTTCAACTATTCTCTAACTGGTGTAGAATCCTCAAGTGAAAGTAACCATAAGGCTGGATCAAAATTTCATTTATTGTAGTTATTCACCAAAGATATTTTGGATATTCTGGCTCCCATTGTTAAAAATCCTTATTTTTCTGAAGGCACAAGCCTCTTTCCTGCTTTTGCGATTCTGTGTCCTTTGCAGGCAACTCAGTGTCGGGAAGAGCTCCAGCCCTTTTCTCACAGTTATCTCTTGCGAATTCTGAAGGGAGAGAATGAGAGAGAGGGAAAAGAGAGGGAAACAAATCAGAGAGAAAGAAAGGAAGAGAAAACAAGAAAGAAAGAAAGAAAGAAAGAAAGAAAGAAA
Organism: Thamnophis sirtalis; assembly: GCF_051295495.1. Lineage (NCBI taxonomy): Eukaryota > Metazoa > Chordata > Lepidosauria > Squamata > Natricidae > Thamnophis > Thamnophis sirtalis. The sequence continues at coordinate 158,963,235 of NW_028261382.1, forward strand.
GAAAGAAAGAAAGAAAGAAAGAAAGAAAGAAAGAAAGAAAGAACTTTCTCAGACCTATGATGAAAGCAATGGCAAACTAGATCTCCTGCCAAGAAAACTGCAGTTTGCCAGAAGGCACAAATTGGAAGCAAGTCTGATTTTTTTAAAAGAAAATAACAGAGATGGCAAAAATGCATCTGAAAATAAGATTATTTATAATTTTGGATAACGTATTATATTGTCAAACTCAAAAGAAATCAAAATATATATAAACAACCTATTGCTGTTAGTACAATCTTGCCAGCTTCTATCAACTTAGAGTTCACTATGAAAAGATTACAGAGAAACAATTTTCCTACAATAAATAAATTCATTTTGGATTTGCTATCATATTCAATGAGAAAGAAAGAAAAAGAAAGAGGGAAAGGGAAAGAAAGAAAGGAAGAAAGGAAGAAGAGAAAGGAAGAGGAAAAATAGAGAAAAACAGAAATGAGAGAGAGGGGGAGAGGGAGATCCTATTCCCACAGAAAACACTGAGCCATGAAACCTGGGGAGGCATGTCTGGGAGGGATGTCAGGTGACTGGGTGGGAGCAATGTTGAGTTGGCCACACCTACCCAGGTTTTGTGGCTCCCGGTGTTTTCTTTTCTTTGGGAAACGGATCCAAATGGCTCTTTGAGTGTTTAAGATTGACGACCCCTGTGCTACACCATGCTTCAAGACAAAATTTCATTTATTTGTAATTAGAAATAAATATTTCACAATATATAATTACATATTGTTTTTGTGATTAATCACTATGCTTTAATTATGTTCAATTTATAACAATAAAAATACGTCCTGCATATCAGATATTTACATTACGATTCATAACAGTAGCAAAATTATAGTTACATAGTAGCAATGAAAATAATTTTATGGTTGGGGGTCACCACAACATGAGAAACTGTATTAAAGGGTCACGGCATTAGGAAGGTTGAGAACCACTGGGATAGATGCATTAACTGATTCTGCTAATTACCCCCCGCCCATTTTTGATCTTTATACTTTCTAATCTTTTCAGGGCATCTGATAACTATTTGTTATCAGACTTTAGCTATAAAATCATTTTTGGGGGGCTATGGCTTTTGTAGAAAACACTTAGTTGTAACTTTGACCCTAATATATAAATTTACTCCTCAGTTGTGTCACACTAGATTGCTTATGTATTAAAATTCTTATTAGGTTTTTTTTTTCTGATAGAACATGGTTTAAGATTATGAGGCTAACAAAGTCTAAATATTATGGAACATGATACTTTAATTGTATTTTCTAAAGTACATTTTTATCCCCAAAGTATACTAATAGAGAAAACAGTTTCTTAGATTTTGACATGGCCACTCAGTTTTTGCTAAACAAAAATTAAACCATGACAACCTTAGTTTTCCCAAAAGGTTTACTTTCATAAATGAATGTTGTTGTTATATTAGATCTAATCAGGCACACCATAAAATATTGAAACTGAGGTCTGAAGATCTCCTCAAAGATTTTGATAGAGAAGTAAACAGTATTCTGTTCATTGGAATGGTCAACTTAAGATGCCGTATAGCCGGGGTGTCAAACTCAAGGCCCGGGGGCCAGATATGGCCTGTGGGGTGGTTAGATCTGGCCGGCAGGGCCACCTTGGAAACAGCAAAAGACCAGCCCACGGTGCCTCTGCCAGTGAAAACTGAGCTCAGGAGGGTTGTGTGTGGCCTTCCCAGGCTCCATTTTCACCAGCATAGGATTGCAGGGTTCACCGACAAAAGGGCGAACGACAAAACCGCGCCCGACAAAACCGCGCCCGACTAAATCGCGGTGACAAAACCGCGTGTTCTAAAGTGCTCCGACGAATGAGCGCTGAATCGCCCCGACAACAGCATGGCGACAGAAGCGCGCTGTAAAACTAAACCTAACCCTAAACCTAAGCCTAACCCTAAACGTAATGCTAAACCTAACACTAAACCTAATCCTAAACCTAACCCTAAATGTAGCCCTAAACCTAACCCTAAATGTAACGCTAAACCTAACCCTAAACCTAACCCTAACCCTAACCCTAAAAGTAATGCTAAACCTAACCCTAACCCTAACCCTAACCCTAACCCTAACCCTAACCCTAACCCTAACCCTAACCCTAACCCTAACCCTAACCCTAACCCTAACCCTAAACCTAAACCTAAACCTAAACCTAAACCTAAACCTAACCCTAACTCTTACCTTAAGTTAAAGTGCCTTTCTGTCTCCGCGCTGTTGTCTCCGTGCTGTTGTTGCCGCGCTGATGACGTTGCGGTTTTAGCAACACGGTTTAGTCGGGCGCGGTTTTGTCATTCGCCCTTTTGTCGGGTCACGGGATTGCAGGCATCCATCACAGCTGAAAATGGAGTTCAAGAACCTGCTTTCACTGGCAGAGTGCTCAGGCCACTTATAGGATCCCCTGACATGAGTGATGTGTTGCTGGCCCTGCCCACCCTGGCCACGGCCATCCTGGCTCCCCGAGTCAAACACAACTCTGATGCAGCCCTCAATGAAATTCAGTTTTACACTCCTGCCATTTAGGATACTACTGGAATGCTGATAAAAAAATAATGTATAAGAGTCAGCTACTTAGTTGTATATTAGCAAAAATGAAAATAAAACTTTGAAATGTAATAGATTTATCTCTCATGTTATATAGCACCACCATGTCTCCAACATCTATATGTCATCTGGGACACCTTCAAGGAACTGTCACAAAACAGAATCTCTAATAATTGAATGTGTGAATTGATGGTCAAAGTCTCTTAATGGTAATTTAGTTTTCCCTCTCTCTCCACAAACGCAAACAGATGTGCTATTTTTCTGCGTGAAATTTTAATTGCACAGTTATAATTTCTATATTTAATATTAGATTAATTGTATTGTTATTTCATATAAAAATGCCACACTATGTATATGAGAAATACACAGCACCCTGTGTAAAGGAATATAAACCTTGTTTAAACTCAGTTAATCATACTATCTAGCATTACCAGTTTTATATATAGCTGGTGAAGGATGGCTGATGGCCAATAAATCAGAAATTACTTGATTGTTTCTGCAGTAGCAATTTTATGCATGAACTGTTTATAAAATATGAGGTATGAGAAGAAAGGCCATCATCCAGGCTAAACTGTGATACAAATATCCATTTTCTTTTTGTTTTATAATAATTTTCAATGCCCTTATTAAAAAAAAATGACAGTTTGAAGTTTTCCTGCTGTTTGTTTATGCTTTAAAAAAGAAAGTTTAATTAGATTGAGGACTTTAGTATGAAAATACAATAATTTAATTTGATATGTATTTTTTAAAAATCATACTTTTAGAAGAAGAAATTGCATACATATAGGAAATTCATGAAAATTGGACTGAATCTGCATAGATACAATATGGAATTTCAGGACTGCAGGCTAGATTTGGAAAACAAATAACCATTTTTTTGTAATTGCCAGGGAAACTACACTGCTCTTTCTATGAATTACCAGGAGAGTTTAACTCAATTCCCTAGTCCCAAAAGTGGCTTTCTGTTTTTATGTCTAAGGATGGTGAAAAAAATTCCAGTTACACTTATCAAACTTACACACAAATGAGAAAACATTTGAATCACAAATTCTGCATTTTAACAAAGTTTCCATCAGAGGTGGTATTCAGCAGGTTCTGACCAGTTCTGGAGATCCAGTAGTGGAAATTTTGAGTAGTTCAGAGAACCAGTAAATACCACCTCTGACTTGCCCCACCCCTTCTATTCTCTGCCTCCTGAGTCCCAGCTGATCGGGGAAAAATGGGGATTTTACAGTAACCTTCCCCTGGAGTGGGCAGGGAATGGACATTTTACAGTATTCTTCCCTGCCACTCCTACCCAGCAATGCCCATCAAACCATGCCATGTCCACCAAGCCATGCCCACAGAACTAGTAGTAAAAAAAATTGAATACCACCACTGGTTTCCATGCGACGTATACAGAAAGAAGATTTTTAGCCCAAATGTGGATAGAATGCATTATGCTAGAGAAAACATACTTATAAAAGGTGTACATGCCTGAACATTTGTTTTTTAAATATCAATTTTGATATGGAGCAAAACCATACTTCAAACAGAATGTATTTTAAAAGAATTAAGCAGTAAAATGAATAAATGTTGAAATAACAAATTTGCAATATTTTATGTGTGTGTAATTAGGCTTAAGAAGCACAGTTCTAAGCTAACTTAGATCAGTCTGAGAATTAATTCTTCAGTGAGTTTTTGAAAGATAATTCTGCTGGGTAAAACTAATGAAAGCTACAAAGCTAATTAAAATCAGGCATCAGGTTCTTATGTACTGCTTTTGATTTGCCATTCATAGAACTTAGAACTTTTTCTTTTAAAACGCTTTCAAATGAAGCAACAGAAAAATTTCAACTCTATTTTGCCATTTTCCCTATTATCCTTTCACTTGCCATTATCTTCATTCACTAAGTTCCATTTTTTTTCATCTGTCCAGATAAGGACATTTGTGCTCAGAAGTTGTTTTCTGCATGCGTAAATATAATTTGTTGGAGGTAATGTAATCAGGGACTCATCCAAACGTACCTTGATGTAGATATCTCTGTATTACCTTTAGTGGAGTGGATGTTTTAACATATGTGCTTCTGAGACATCGTTTCTGATCCAACAAGAAATCAAATGCCAATACTGGCTTCATGGAATCAATTTTGGAAATGCCCTGGAATGCTTCCTAGGACAAAGGAACAAAGCAGGCTTCATAAGTGTAGAATTAAATTTGGGAGTGGGGCAGGGTAATTTATCTTGCCACCCAACTAGAAGTGAGTCTCTGCCTCTTCGGTCCGGATTGGGCAAACTGGTATGGCGGTGGTGGGAGACTCCACACACCCGCCTGGACGCTTCTGCGCATGCACAAGCAAACCAGTAGTAAAAAAAATTGGAAACCCACCATTGCCCCCAACCCTCCTGTAAGCCACATAGAGGAGAAATGTTCAGATGAATAAAGTATTCAGAGGTAATATGAGCAACAATACAATCTTCATAAGCAAAATAGAAATATCTTTGATTTATTTTGGGGAGAGTTTGGGGTTGCAGGTTAAGGTAGCACTCCATAACATTTGAGGCAGAGCTCAGGCTTAGAGAATAGGTTTGGGAAGGTTTTTTCATACCTGTAAATTCATGTTATAGAGTTTCTGCTATAGTTTTCAATCCTTACTGGAGATTGTGCTTTCAGTTTTCAGCGGTCATGATTGGTAGCTGCATAAAGAGACTTGTCAGCAGTGTGCAGTCCTGGATATATAGGTTGCCCGTTGTAGGCTTAAATTGTACAAAAGGTTTAGCACTATGGGGGCAGCACAGTGACTCGGTGGTTAAGATGCTGGGCTTTTGTTGGCTGGAAACAGCAACCCAGTTTTAAGACCCAAGTATCACACAATGAGGTGAGCTCTCAGCCTCACCTCAGCTGCTGCCAACCTAGCTGTTTGAAAGAATGCAAAAGCAAGTAGATAAATAGGTACCACTTCAGTGGGAAGGTAACAGTGCTCCGTGATGTCATGCTGACCACATGATGAGGGAAATGTCTTCGGACAGCATTGGCTCAATGGCCTTGAAACAAAGTGCTGCAATGACTAGCAGAGAAAAATCTGCAGAGTCTCCCATTCCCCCCCTTTTTAGCCATATTTTTTAAAAACTGATATGACATCCCACACTGGTCATTCATTAGTCAAGCTTTTATCTTCAGTTCATGACCGTAAATTATGGTTTTTGCATCGTCAATATGCCCAGAGACAGACTGGGATGCAGATAGTGGGAATTTTGAAGTAAGATTCTATTGTTGTCCTAGTTGACACTAAGGCACTCTCTTAGCTGTTATTGACAAATCTTATCAAGAAATTCACTGCCATAAATTTTATGGTGGCCCTCAAACCCCACTATCAAATGGTTCTAACATATTTAGATTTCATTTTCCATTTTACTGTTTTTGTATATCAGATTGCTGGGAGGGGAATAGGTGGAATTATATAATCAGCAAAATATAATTTATCTTCATTGGCTGCATTCCCAATGCTTTATTTTCAAAATGAATGATATCAATGCCCTATAGTGCCAAATGCTAGTTCAGAAGCTTTGGGTTTATAATCAGAAATCCCTCTTTCTGCATTTACATTGGAATGGGACGTAATTTTCAGAGTCAAATGTTCTGAATTGTTATACAAATAGTATAGATTTGTGTGCCAGTTAAATTTTTGTCCCCCCCCCAAAAAAAAATTATGTTAAATTGTTTATATAGCAATAGCACTTAAGAGTTATATACTGCTTCATAGTGCTTTTACAGCCCTCTCTAAGCAGTTTACAGAGTCAGCATATTGCCTCCAACAATCTGGGTCCTCATTTTACCCACCTTGGAAGGATGGAAGGCTGAGTCAACCTTGAGCCTGGTGAGGCTCAAACTGCCAAATTGCAGCTAGCAGTCAGCTGAAGTAGCCTGCATTATGCACTCTAACCACTGCACCACCTTGGCTCTTATATCTCAAATTATGTGTACATTTCAAACATAATTTTTAGAAAATAAATATTATAGACTAGTATGCACACAAATAAAATGCATATATTCAAAAATGTGGAAATATAAAGAATGTAGATATTCAACAATATTTACGATAAATGTGGAACCAAGTAAATCCTGCATAAAACGGCATATACCTTGTGCATTCATTTATTTAAAAATACACAAATTGTGGAAATAGAGTGAGCTTAAAGCAGGGAAAATAGAAAATTAAGCAAAACTATAAAACTATAGTTTCATAGAAAGTGGTGTCATCCAAGCTTTAAGGAGAAGCTTTAAATAAACATATTATTCAATTATATCTTGATCCTATATTTTGTGTCTTTCATCAAAAGAAAAATAATCTCAGTAATGAAAATAGATATTTTTTCCTGAGTTGGTGTTTATATTTAACTTCACTGAAGGCAAAACAGGTTGAGGATAAATATGGAGATTAGATTGCACTTAAATTTGGACCCACAATGCACTTTTCTTCTCCATAGGGAGACATCTGTTACACAACACTTTCCATTATTCTGAAAGCACAATATGAGTGCTTTAACAAGGCCTTGGTTAACTCTTCTACTGTGGTTGAATAATACATTATTACTTTTCCACCTTCCCATCTTGAGTTCTGTAAGTGATATATATCATATTTCCCTTCAGCTCTACTGCCAAGGTTTTTAGACAGCTGCCTTGATTGCATGAAAAATGTGTGTCAAATCTAATCTATACTGTACTTGAATTTTTTTTAAAAAAATACTATGGTGCTATGTTTTTTTCAAATATATTATAACAGTCTGTTGTAAATGTGCCTTTTACTGTATTTTATTAGAGACATAAAATATGGAAATCAAAATGTTTTATGCAGTCCTTTGAAAATTTTACATGTTCAACATTTAGACACTCCTATGACAGGCTGTATGCAGGGAAATAAATCCTTTGAATAAATATCTGTATGCATGTTAAATATATATTATAAAGTATGTTACATTTGCAATCATTGTAGTTTATACTTTTAACTTTAAAGCCATGCCTGTTTTACAAACTTCTTACACATAGTGTGGTAGTGTAAAGCTACTGGGAGAAAACATAACCATGGATTACTTAAAAGTTTCTATGGCGTTCAAATAGCACTCTAACTCAATGTCCACTATCTAAAATATCATTACCATTAGGAACATGTTTAGTCATACTTATACAGCTAATCCCCAACATACAACCACAACTGAGCCCAAAATTCTTGTTGCTGTGAGATATTTGTTAAGTGAGCTATGCCCCATTTTGAGACCTTTCTTTCCACAATTGTTAAGTGAATTGCTGCAATTGTTAAGTGAGTAGCATGATACTTAAAGGAATCTGGCTTTTCCATTGACTTTGCTTGCCAGGAGGTCGCAAAAGGGATCACATGTCTTTGGAACACTGCGACTGTCATAAATAAGAGTCAGTTGCCAAGCATCTGAATTGTGATCACAATAGCCATGGGGATGCTACAACAGTCAAAACTGTGGGACAATGGTCATAAGTCACTTTTTTAGTCTCATTGTAACTTTGAACAGTCTCTCAATGAACTGTTGTAAGTTGAAGACTACCTGTGTAACAAAAAAAAACCGAATAGACATCTTGAGTCATTACAAATGAAGCAAATATGGAGTAATTAACAGTTTAGAGGTTATAAATTTGGTATAATTCCATGTGCCAATGAATGTATGTTACGTTTTTGTGAGTGGATGCTAATCCATATCTTTTTCAAATGTGCAAAGACTGAAACGGGTTGGGCTTTCAGATAATACTGGTCCTTGGGAATTTTTCTTCATATTTTCTTTTCAATTTTTTTTTAATCCCAGGGGGAAAAACAAAGCAAAATGAAGTTTATTCTTCTTTGGAGATCAAAGTAGAGCTTGTGAAAATGGCCCTTGCAATGCCCTCAGCAATAGTACAATGCTGGTTAGGAATGTCTCCAACAATAGACCCTCATCAGTCATTTCTCTCATTCTTTTTTTTAAACGTTTAACATTTTTGTTGATAAAATATAAGATATAAAATACAAAAGTAAATAGAAAAGAAGTGGGAAGGAAGAAGGGGAAAAGAAGTGAGGAAGGATAAGAAAAGAAAAGAAAAGAAAAAGAAGCATTGACTTCCGACTCTCTGTGTTGCATAAAATAAGCCATTGTTTTTTCATAATAATATGAACAAGCCATTTCTAGAAAGATCTATCTATCTATTCAGTAAAACCCAAAATCAAAGATTCTCTCTTTTCCACTTTAAGCATGAAGTTTGGAAGCAGTGTCCATGTGGAAACAAAATAGTCAATTTCCATTTCAGCCAACTCCATCAATTTCTACAACCAATTTCTTTCATTCTTCAAAATAAGAGTAAAGAAAGTGAGAATTATGTTAGAAATAACAATAATTACATGCACTTGTAAACATCAAAATTCATTAAAATTATAATGTTTAAACATTTAGAAAACTTATTTGATCATTTGTAAGAAAGCATACTACATATATTTCTGTCTGTTTTTGTACACTTTGTCATGGTTGCATATTTTTCTACCACAAATCATTTTATATAATGTTTTGAAGATCTCAGAGACATTCATCGTTTCTGCTTTGATTTATAGTTAAATCAGTTATTTCCATAAGCTGATCTAACTTTTCTAAGTCTGTTTCATGAACTTTAGATCTGTTTTCATTTTTCATTTTATTTTTATTTATTTTACGTTTGGATCTGGCTACTTTCAAATATCCTCCCAAATGTCTGTACAAAACAGTGTAACTCTGAAACTCTTTGAATGTAACATTAAGAATGCAGAGTGTCATATAGTTCAATTATATTCAAGTGAATATTAAAAAGAAGTCTAAAGTCATTGTAATCTTCAATTAATATTGTATGAAGTAGAATGGATAAATCCATGTACAGCACTCATGATTTTATATTTCTTTGAAAAGAAATGCCACTGCATATATTTATACCTATTACTGAACATAGGAAAATCTACATGTAAATTTGAAATAGATATTGTCATTCACCTTCGATAACCTTTTGCTACGTATTTCTTGTTTTCTATTTTAGCTTTTTGGTTATAGTCCAGTTTTAGGAGGTGTTTGGATGAAGATTTTGTCATGTAGCATTTACCAATAGCATTTAGACTTATATACTTCTTCACAGTGCTTTACAGCTCTCTCTAAGCAGTTTACAGAGTCAGCATATTGCCCCCAACAATCTGGGTCCTCATTTTACCCACCTCGGAAGGATGGAAGGCTGAGTCAACTTTGAGCCTTGTGAGATTCGAACTGCCAAATTGCAGGCACCGGCAGTAAGCAGAAGTAGCCTGCAGTACTGCATTTTAACCACAGTGCCACCACAACTCTTAGTTTATTCATTTTTAAGGCTGGAAACCTAAATGACATAATATAAATTTCAGTAAACTAAATGGGAAATATATAGAATGTGCAAGAAAGATTGTAATATAGAGGAGAACTACATTTATTCAGGGCAACAGATTGACTTCTACTGTATTTATTTTATTAGTAATTTTTTTAGATCCAAATATATATATTGATAGACAGGATTTTATATATTGTTGAAGTCAGAGGTTTTCTTTTTAGGATTGATAGATAAACACCTAATATAAAGCCATGGAAGAATATATGAATTATCCTGGTGAGATAATTATATTCACAAAGATTGAAAAATTCAGTATTACTTACCATGGAGGACTGGTTGATAAAACTGATAGAAATTGCTGGGATTAATAAACTAACTTTTTAATTAGAGAAAGGATATAACTGTATTTATCCATGGTTGGAAACACCTTTTGGATTTTTTTACTTATAAATGAAAAAAATGAAATTATTATTTATGCTTTTGATTAATTATATAGGATAAATTATAGAAAGAAGAGTGTTGTGTTATGTTACACATATAAAGAGTCCAGTACTAGTATAGCAACATTTCATTTGACCACATAAAAAACATCAGTTTACGAAAGAATATACTTTTCTTCATGATAGATCTTCATCAGTTTGTTTATTGTAATAGGTGAACTCTGGTTTGTTTGTTTATTTTTTAAGAAAAAATACAACTTGCTTCCTGATATTTTGATTTTAAAAAATACTACAAGGTGTTTTTTTGGGGGCGTGGGGTGGTATTTTTAAAAGATTTTTCCAAATTTATGGCAGTCACAGCAGAAAAAAAAATCACTTCATTTTTGTGTGACAGCTGAAACCTCTTCCACAGATGACTCTGTCATTTTGCACCATCTGTTTCTTTACAATAATGAACTGCAATGTAGAGGAGCCAACATTATTTCATGCTTCATTACATGAAATGCCTTCTAACTCTTTGATTATATATAAATTTGCCCTGAAAAAAATTCCTAAAACTTAGCCTAAAATGTACAAACTAATGAATTCTTATTAGATGAAATACAATATCTCATTATTATTATTACTCCTTTCTTTCATGGAAGGAGACCTGGTTCGAGTTTCATTTAAGAGTTATTAAATGAACTTATGGGAAAGTACTAATAAATGTGACCCTTAATATAAATCATAACTCCCAGTAGTCATTGTTTAGAATTGAAGATGCCCTCAAAGAAGGTGTTGCAGCTTCATTTTTGATATACAATATAGCAATAGCACTTAGACTATATATACTGCTTCACAACCTCTATAAGTGGTTTACAAAGTCAGCATATTTTCCCCAACAGTCTAAGTCCTCATATTACTGACCTTGAAAGGATGGAAGGCTGAGTCAACCATGAGCCAGTGAGACTTAAATTGCCGAATTGCTGGCAGTCGGCAATCAGCAGAATTAGCCTGCAATACTGTGTTCTGACCACTAAGCCCCCATGGCTCATATAATTGGTGTCTTTCTCTTTCAGTAAAAAGCAAGCAATATAGAAAGCAGTTATTAATGTGGAAAATTGTCAGGCTATTTAAAATTAACTTGGAAGATCATAATCCATAATACTTTGGTGTGCCTTTTAAATTTTCCAGTGTGAATAGTGTATTGCACTTTAGCCAGACATTGTTGTTTAAGAAGAATCAGACATTGTGAAAGGATTCACGATTAAGATCAAATATAAATTCTGATAGCAATAGCAATTAGACTTATATACCGCTTCATAGGGCTTTCAGCCCTCTCTAAGCGGTTTACAGAGTCAGCATATTGCCCCCAACAACAATCCGGGTCCTCATTTTACCCACTTCAGAAGGATGGAAGGCTGAGTCAACCCTGAGCCGGTGAGATTTGAACAGCCGAACTGCAAAACTGCAATCAGCTGAAGTAGCCTGCAGTGCTGCATTTTACCACTGCGCCACCTCGGCTCTTATAAAGAGCAGTTTAACAAATAGATAATTGTGAGTTGAGCAAATATATAAGCAACGTCCACTGTGCAGTCATTCTGCATCTACCAGTAAATTGTCTAATCCTTCTAACCACACCATATTTACAGTCTGAATTTTAATGCTGAAGGTTGTTTGTTCCCACTCTGTATTGGGAAAATAGAAAATAACACCTTAATAAATGCCATCTTTTAAAAAATGAACCAGGAAAATACAGCAGTAAAGTGCAGAATTTTATTTATATTACTATGCATGTAGTCCCGCTAGTTATAGTGCAGGTGTTGATAATGGTTCATGGCTGATTTTAATAGTGTGGCTTACTGGAGCATGTTGGTACAATGTTGCCTCAAGGTATTTGTCATAAATGTTAAAGAAAGTGCTGTATGAGAGAAGACTAATGTGCTCATAGAGCAGTGTCCTTTTTTCATTAAATGATACATGGTCATTAATTATTTGGCGGAACATTTATTAACTCCTCTAAGACTGTAGCCTTTTTAAAAACCATTGTCTCCAGTCGGCATCAAATAAATTATAGCTGAGACCATGCAGGGGAAGAAATAGAAGTTAGTGCTATTACAATCAATTCTTAATAAAACTTGACTGCAAATATCTCATTTCACAAACCTTTTATGCCAAATATTACTTTGAGGCTGAAGGAGCACATATACATTATCTTATTTTAAATTGAAGGATGTTATTGGGATTCTTTAAGTGCAATTTTCATTGTATGGGTTATAGACTTAATTGCACAACACAGTTTTCTCAAGTATAATTCATTACATCATTTTCAGAAAGCAGGCCTCAGATAACAAGAAGACCATTCAGAGCCACTTTGCCTTTCTAGGAGAAGCTATTAGGGATTGTTCAACAGTCATAATTAAAACAGGCCATGGGTTGCCATAACGTATGATTCCAGCCAGTAAATACCATGTTTTCCCAAAAATACAACCTACCTCAAAAGTAATTCCTAGCTTGATTTTTACACGTTTGCCCAATACTGTATAAGCCCTACCCCTCCAAAATAAGCCCTAATTAAGACCCCACCCACTCCAGGGTGCACGGGTAAAAGGTGGGGGATAAGCTAGGGTGGTGATAGGGGGATGAAGCTGCTCTACTACTTAGCTTCAGACAATTGCAACCAGGCCTCCCACACACAGATTTAATACATAACCACATACTGGCATTTCATTTAATATTTCTAAAATCCTCCAATAACACTGAATCCTTATGTCCTATTCTAGCTAAACATCCATAATATTTAATAACAAACTTTTCTAATCCTCCTTTCCAAATCACTGTTTGCAATTTTCATCCAGTTTCCTTATATTGTACCCATACATGTATATAGGTTGTCATCATTATCCCTCCTTTATTTGACTACATCCTGTATCATAACATTTCCCCCTAATAATCAATACGTAACTGTATCTAACTTAGTTCTTTTTATTAACCTTTGTATATAATCCAAAAGGATTTATAATCTTCCTTTCATGGGTACCATTCAATATTCATATCCAATTATTACTTATCATAACACTACACTTTATATATATTATTATCATTATCAATTATTTATTTAACTATATCTATTATCACTAAATTTCACTAGGTTTAACTAGTTTTAAGTTATATTCTTCCATCTATCAACCTGTATCTTTCCAATAACAAAACAATCTCATATCTTCTGCCATTTCTGGTACCAATCCTCTAATCATCTTCTTGATCAGTTTTGTAATGGACTTGTCTTAGCAACTCCTTGCTTATAAGATCTCTCATATAATCTTGATGCTCTCTTTCTGTTTCCTTATTCAGTTTGTCTTTGAATGTCAGCAGTGTTATCAATACTTTTGCTAATGGAATTTCTTTCTTTAAGTCCATAAGTTCTTTGATTTTATCTTCTTCTATATCTTGACCTTTGAAATAGATTTCCTCTCCAGTTAATTCCTCTTTCTGTATTCCATTCTTTCCATTTTCAGGAACAAACCAATTACCATAGATATCAGCAGGTTTAGTCTCTTTATATTCATTTTCCACTTCAGTTTTTTGAATTTCAATCACCTCGTTTTGCATTTGATGAACATTTTCAATTTTTTCATCATATTTTCTTGTTATGTGCTCTAGGTATTCCAGTTTTTTCTCTACTATATTTGATAATTTCTGTAGTTCTGAAAATATATTTTGCAAAGTCAAGACCTCTATTTTTTCTTGAGATTGTGTCATTCTGACAAACACAGCTACTCTAGCTTGAAAGATCAACAAAATTAAAGCATAGATTCACAAAGAAAGCTGCTCTCACTTCTCTCTGGTCAAAAACATACTTCAAAGGGACATCTGTGCACTCTTATCAGTCTGTAGCTAAACAGTAAAACCTTATGGTGCCAAGTCAAAGCAATGCGAGAAAGAAAAAAAAGTTCCATTTTGAATACACAAAACTTCGATCAACAAAACCTCCAAGCCTCCGGAGCAGAGACACTATTAAAAAGTTTCTTTTTGTATCTTTTTTGTATATCAAATTAGAAAAAGAGGTCCAATCTTTAAATGAATTAGAAAAATATCCACAGCAATAAAAGTAGAAAACTTAAAACTCTGTAAATTACAGAGTCACAAACAGAAGGTAGAAGAAGAAAACTTAATCCATCCGTTTCAAAAGGTTTGCATAGATTCGATCCATGAAAATAACATTTGAAAAGTAAGATAACCACTGTCCAAAACCATTCCAAATTTAATTCCACCGCTTGATTCTTCTATTCTTTAATTTAAATTGGTTTTTGAGTTTTTATAGGCAGTCTCTTTTTTAAAACAATAAAAATTCATCACCAGCTAGAAACACTTTCTCTTTCCGTATCCTTCCGTTTTGGAGCTGCCCTGACTTTGTCAGCCTTGGCTGGATTTTTTGTCACCTGCTTGAAAAACTTATCTTGCTTCTTTCAAGGATTTTGCGATATCCCCGAGATCAGCAAGACGTATTCTTCCTGTTCACCATCTCTTCGGGACGGTTTAGGTCCATTTGGACCACCCAGTGGCAAAAGTGTTGGCTGTGGTCTCAGTGCATTGAGACCACACAACCATCTCGTCACGACATTGGCTCCTCCTTTTTTGTGGCAAAAAATTATAAGACAGAGCCTTATTTTCAGGGAAACATGGGTATTACATTTACTGTGAATCACAGAGCATCTACAATATGCAGGCCATCCAGGGTTTACAATTATACAATTGCATTACTGTGTAGTGTGCCAATCCAAGTCATATATATTTGTAAACATATTTTCTTAGGTACATATTATTGTATTTCAGTCGACTCTTGCATCTGTTTAATATTACCAGATCCATCCATTTTAATCCAAGTCGCCTTGTTCATCCCATCTTTCCCAAACCTATTCTAATTTGCCAACAAAATTTAGATCTTGCACTGAACTCTTCAGTAAGAGATATCAACGCCGCTTTATCCTTTAATTCGCTGCACTTGCCAGCAGCCAAATGATGTCATTCAGTAACCAGATAATTTATTACTAATATACAGTGGCTTTTGCTTTATGAGTTAATGAAATACTTTTGCAAATGTGGTGAAGTCATAGCATATGAGTTTTTATCAGAGCAGTCCTGGATGGGGGAAAAATGGAATATTCAATCTATGTTCCTTACCATGATCACTACAAAACAATGCATACATGCATAATTAGCATCTGGGAAAGCTATTGCCATTGACATCTAGTTCTGTAGTAACCATGGAAACAGCTGGTTCTACAACGTGCTCTGATATTTGGTGACTATTGCAGCTTACGTTTATTCTCCTCCCCACACTTTTTTTTTGCTAATATTGCACAAAATAATGCTAAAATTGCACATTTGTGCTGACGATTAGGCTCAGTATATACATTGAAGTCTCTCCAAAATAACCATGACAGGATCAAACCAAAGTGTTATTATGCAGCACAAAATGAAATGGCCTTAAAATTTATAGAAATCATTTACAATATTTGTGAGGGAGGACAAAAGGCAAAGGGAAGTAGAAAATGAAAAGCAGATAGACAAACAATAGGTCTCCAATGCTACAAGACTGAGGTGTTTTGAAGGTTAATGTAGAATGCAGTCATATGGAACATTTAAAATTCCAACTCTGTTTTTCATCATTCTATTATTCCTTCTTTCAGTGATTATCTCTGGAAAGCATTTGCTCTTTCTGAAATGTTACAGATCAAGAGACGTGTCTTATAAATAAAGTATCAGGCATTATTACCAGTGACCCAACTATATGGAGACCCAGGGGAGGCAAAGTGTGTTTCAGAGGATAGGCAGTTTACTAATCCCTTAATACAACTGGTAATGCTCATTGTTGATGCATCCTTTAAAAAACAATCAAATCAGCACAGAAGCATTTTTCTTATAATTTTGTAAGAATAAGAGATCTTGATAACCACTTGAACCAATTTCCAGCTTTTAGGTAGCTTTGTTCCAAAAATTTTCCCACATTCTCAAAGTTCCCAGATAAGTTGTAAACTGTCCCGGTTTCCTCATTTGTTCTGCTAATGTGACATCCAGCTCCAAGCAAGCATGACCACCCTGTTAAAAAAATTGTTTAGTCACAACAGCCCATAAGAAGATCTACCAATTGGTTCTGTCCCAATCAGGTGCAAATTACCTTAAAATCTCCAGATGACCTTCTCCATTTCAAAGACAAGGCAAAGAAAGAGGAAGACATGGTGTAATGTTTTTGATAAAGTCATCTGGATGAACTTATTATTCTTCTTCCAGATCAGCATGATATGCAGTAGATATATGTCATGCTGAGATAGATACTGTATATAGATAGATAGATAGATAGATAGATAGATAGATAGATAGATAGAGCACTTAGATTTATATACCACTTCACAATAATTTACAGCCTTTTCTAAGCACTTTACAGAGTCAGCATATTGCCCCCAATAATCTGTGTCCTCATTTTACCGACCTTGGAAAGATGGCTGAGTCAACCTTGACCCAAACTGCTGAACTATTGGCAGACAGCAGACAGCAGTCAGCAGAAATATATATATATATATATATATATATATATATATATATATATATATATATATATATATATATATATATATATATATATATATATATATATATATATATATATATATAAAATAATCATCTCCCCTCTAAAAAGAAAAATAAAAAATATGTCCCGATATGTCCCGATTCTTCAGGCAGATAAACAGTAACTGTGTGATATCAAACACAGAAATGCAAACAATTTAAGAATGACAAAAATGAGGATAATTAGCACTTGAAAAATGATGAACAAATGCTAAATAATTTCTTCCAATTTCCACACAAACATAAGAAGATCCACAGATCAACAGTTAAAGAGTCACTTTCCATAGATATAGTCTTTGACACATCCAAACAAATATGTTGTATGAAACCCTGTGGCAACCTTAACAGTAAACTATGTCTAGATTATCCAAAGATTTATTGTGGAATACAACCACTTTTTATATATTATATTTACAGTATGTATTACAATTTGTAAATGATCGTTGCCACTTTCTGCATTATTTGACTGCTCTTATGTTCTAATTTATCTGGGATTTTTTTTTAAAAATTCTGCAGCTGTGAGCAGTTTTCCACAGAAAAATAATATAAAAAAAATAAACGTACCTTGATTTTGAGGACTGGAACAGTGTTTATTCTTTATTCTTTACATACTTCAATAGATTTTCTTATTAAATTTAGTCACTATAGACCTGGTCTAACCTTTAACTTTGGGATATTATTGTGATCTCCCATCAAAGCAGATCTAATTGGCTTAGCTTTCCTTGGTTCAGTCAAAGTATGGAAAGTGCTGTCACGTGTTTAAATGAAATTTACTTGGGCTTCTTCTCAGTATTTATCCAGTCAACACTCAAAAGTGGCTGTCACTAGCATAATTTTGTGAATGGCAAAAAAAATAAAGAAAGAAAGAACTCTTCTTCCTTTTCACAGTTTTACTAATAGCCAACTTAAATAACTAGGGAGAATGTGATAGGGAATGAATGTAAAAATCTATAGTAGTTTTTAACCACTAGTTGCTTCACATACACAAACCATGCTGTGTATGCCTCTTCAGAATCTTTTGATTATTCAATGATTGTAAATTATCTCCAAACTATCTTCCGTTTCCCATGTGCCGGGATCAGTTTACTGTTATAAGTAAATGCTTCCTATTAGAATATGCTGTGTATACAATGCTAATTAAATGTTTTAGTATAATCACATTTGTTATATGAGAAAAAGGTTCTGGCTTCTTTATCCCTTTAAAGCAGGTGTGTCAAACTTGATTTCATTGAGGATTATGTTTGAGGATTATGTTGGGTTGTGGAGGGGTATGGCTGGGGTGGGCATGGCCAGCTTGATGTCACTCATGTTGGGGGTGCCTATGATGGCCTGAACACTCTGCCAGCCAAAATGGACTCCTGAGCTCCATTTTTGGCTGGGAGAGACTCCTACAACCCTCTGCAGGCATTTGGGATGGACACACGTAGCCCTCCCAAGCTCCATTTTCACTGGCAGAGGCACCATGGGCTGGTCCTTTGCTGTTTCCAGGGTGGTCCAGACCTAAGCACCCCATGGTTGGCTCTGGCCCCAACCCTTGAGTTTGACACCCCTGCTTTAAAGTTTCTTCTAAACAAAGATCCCATGTCTAGCATTGCCCCATTGTGAACATCTTGCTTCGGTTGTATTCCAAAACATCACTGCATTTTCTACTGAATGCCGCTTGCTTTTTGATTATAATAATCAAATAATGAAATATATTTTGCTAGGGGGATTACAAAAATTACATTCATTGAGCTGTTTACCTTGTTTATCACAGAGGAGTCCATCAGAAAGACATATTTTGTTGTTTTTCTTCAAAAGTGTTATTTATGGGGGACGAATAGGAATTCTTATCTATGTTCACTCTTTACAAGAGTTGTCATAAAATTATTGCAGTTTGGAGTGTGTGAATGTACATATTTCTTATCTTCACTGTATGTTACTAAATACTCAACATGATGCCGTAATAGTAGAACACTAGGAAGGATGCGACAATTTCCTTTTTTCCTCCCACTATCACTGGTTTGCTGTTCAATGCAACATGCCAGTAGTAACATTTTCATACATATTAATAATGCTTTGGGTAGCTGGAATATCTTTCTTTGATACGATCCAGATGACCAAGTTGGAACATCTATAAAGAACATAATTGGAATGCCTCAGTTCTTCTGAGTATGGGCTTGGAAATGATTTCAGAGCATTCTAACAATACATTATGAATAAAATCTAGTTCAATAATATCATACTGCATTAAATAATAATTCAATAAGGAAAATGTGGTAATAGAATTCCATAATATGGCAAATGTACTGCATTGGAAACATTAGTTTTTAAGAGATGTTCACCACAGGTTTCCTGTTAAAGAAGCCAGTTAACACATTTGTGTCTTACGAATTCAGGTTCCAGTTGTTTTTAAAGTAGGAGAAAAATGGGAAGTTTATCAATGATGCTTTAGAACAGAGCGGGCAATTAATAAAAGCCACATGAAGAACTGGGACTATTGTGAAGAATCAATAGATTCCATCTGTGCTCCATCCACTCACCCTCAAAGCTACGCTTCAACTAAAGCAGTGGTGGATGGACAAGTCCTGGTCCCCTTCATATGATGACTGCTACTGCCTCATCTTTAGACTACTCCAGGTAAGAGGTGAGTGCTACACAGGTGCAAAAAAACACTTTCTCTGCAATTGTCTGATCAGACCAGCCTCCTATGCCGTGCTTATTTACATTTGATTTAGAATAACAGAGTTGGGAGGGACCTTGGAGGTCTTTTAGTCCAACCCCCTGCCTATGCAGGAAACCCAAACCACTTCTGACAAATGGATATCCAACATCTTCTTAAAAACATCCAGTGTTGGAGCATTCACAGTTTCTGGAGGGAAGTTATTCCACTGATTAATTGTTCTGTCAGGAAATTTCTCCTCAGTTCTAAGTTGCTTCTCTCCTTGATTAGTTACCACCCATTGCTTCTTGTTCTACCCTCAGGTGCTTTGGAGAATAGTTTGACTCCCTCTTCTTTGTGGCAACCCCTGATATATTGGAACACTGCAATCATATCTCCCTAGTGCTTCTTTTCCTTAAACCAGGAACCCAGTTCTTCATATGTTTTATCATCAAGTCCTCTAATCATCTTTGTTTCTCTTCTCTGCACTCTTTCTAGAGTCTCAAAATCTTTTTACATCGTGGCATACATTTCTAATTTACAATTGACCTCATGCAGGCCAGTCAGGGATAACCAAAGGCCAGAGTGTGGCTCAGAGGCTGTAAAATGTCAGAGTCTGCTTTAACCTCTTTTCTTTTCTATTTCTATTTTTGTGTTTTTTTTTTCACTTGCTTATTGCTTTTCTTTATTCCTCCTTAAGTCAGAATTTGCACTGTTTTAATTTTGTTGAAAAACCATCTTCGCTAAAAAATATTTTAAAAAACAACCTTTATGCTTGCATGGTATTAATTTGTTCTTGAATTTTCCTCAAATTGTTTGCCAGTAAAGACAGACAACTACAGATAGTGAGGTGTTGATTAAATATTTTGAATGTATATGTAGTTATGATCAGGAAGACTTTTCCCCTACAAACAATACTGAAATAAGAAACAGTTTCAAAAAGGAATCATAATTATGGCCTTACTGATAAAATGGAAAATTAGGAAACTACTATATACCTCCTAGAAAATGAAAGAAAATGTGCTTTCCCTACTTTACTGGGAAGAATGAAGGGGGGAAAAAAGGGCTGGAATAACAAAAGCAGCATTGTCACATCACACTGCAAGCTGTGCCACCTTTCTACATGTGTCATGGATGTGCTGATTGTATTGACAGGATGCATTTTCTTCACTTGACTAGGGTGACAGAAACATGATAAAACATTTCAGAGAGTATTTTACCATATATTTGATACTGTTGTCATTGATAGAGAGGTGACAAACCTCTTACCTTTCACAGAGAGTTAATAGTGAAGGATCCTGGAAACTGTAGTTCAGCAATAACTTGTGCCCATGGTTTCTTCATTCATGAATATGTAACATATTCACAAATAAAGTGATACTTCAAGCTAGTGTGAATAGCTTTTGTGTCACTTTATTACCTCTAATTCTTCTTTTCAGTGTTTTGAACAGAATTTGTGAAGAGGAATAATTCAATTTTGCAAACATGTCAACAAAAATTAAGGTAGACATAATTTCATTAGGCACTATTTATTGGTTTTTCACTTATGATTTTTTTTCACTTCTAGATTCAGACTGGTTTACAGCAACAAATTGAAATATGTAATAAGAATAACACAACATAGCACACTAAAAGAAAATAAACACATCCAAGTAAACATTATTATATGATTTGGGTGTGCTTGGATCCATTATATTCCTGATGGACATTTGAACTTTAGTTTACTTGAATTGATGGACATATGCATGGAATGTCTTTCGGCATGGACCTATCCTTTTTTTAAAAAAAAAACAATTCTCACATTGCAGAATAGAAATATGATTGTGCATGTGTATTGACTTACAGAGCCAAGTATACAAAACTTATTTTTTGAAAAGAAATATTCTGCAAATCACACTATTGCCATGGGAAACTCTAAACAACTTTCAATAGATCATTCACTGATTTCAGTTTCATTTTCCGCATTGAAAAATATTAGTTGATACAAATTTAGTAGGAGTTTCAAAGCTATTCAAGGTAACATCAATATCCTGATAGGGCAGGTAGTTCTCAACTTATGACTGTAATGGAGCCTGCCATTACACTCATGTTGTGATATCTGTAAACCTGATTTTACAACCTGTTCTTGCAGTACCCATTAAGCAGATCAGCACAGTCATTAAGTGAACCCATGGTCATTAAGTGAATCCTTTAGGTTGTTTTTGTCAAAGTAAAGACCAGTTTTCAGCAAAAACTTTGTAAATTGCAGCCATGTGACTACAGAATGCTTCAAACAGCCTAAATTCAGGTTGATTGCCAAGTACCCAAAATGCTGCCTGGATGGGCAGAAGTAGCTTCCAGCAAGATAGAATGGTTGTTAATTCACTTTCACTTTCTCTCGGAGGTTCTTGCTACACTCACAGGGATTGCTGCAATAGAAGTTGGAAACACAGCCAGGAAGGCCTCTGCCCAGTTTTTTGTTACTATGCCAATTCTGACCTTAGCTGAGACAGAATATAGGGTCACTCGTGTCTTTATCACTTCATGTATAGATTGCTGTTATTTATTCTATATAAAGTCCTTGAAAGCTGCAAAAATACTTCAGTTGATTTAAAATGCAATGGTCTACATGCATTCCACTCATACTACTGCCAAACTATATTACTGCTAAAAGAGGTTACATTGCTCACCAGTGTTAGGAATATAATCTAACGGTTGGGTTGGCAATATATAAATCTTGTAACAATGTTGTACCTGTTTCTTTAAATCATGCTGTAAATGTGATTGGTTGCTGTTTCCTCAATCGGCCATAAGATGGAGCCAGAATCACTGTTAGATGTTGATCTGATCTGAGTGTTTGGAAGCTGGCTGTTAGAAGTGCCGTATAGTGATCAGTGTGAGCTAGTGTAAGTTTTGCAACTGCTAGCAAACTTTGTGTACCGGACTGTTTGTATGATTATGGACTATGTTATTTGAATTATCCCTTAACTGAAAGACGTTGATGACTGACTGTCTTAACCGTTTATGACTTGGACTGTTTGATGGACTCTGATACCTCTATTTCCATGAAAGTAAAAGCCTATTTAAAATGTCTCTGTATGCTGGTTTGTGTGTTCTCCAACACTACTCTCACAATGCACTCGCTCTCCCAATGGGGAGCTTACCTAACACCCGTTATGGGACCAGGTTATACCGTACGTAGCTAAAGGAGAATTGGTGTTGATACACAATACCGCATATAGACAGCTGTTTCGTTAGTGATAGTTACTATCCTGGAGAAGATGACGAGCGACCCACCAACAAGCCTATTGATGATAACCCGGTTGGATGGAACAAACTATGTTTCCTGGTCTATGAAGTGCAGTCTACTCCTGCGTAGGGAAGGTTTATGGGATGCTGTACAGAATCCACCGGATGTAACTGCTTGGAATCCAGATAATGATGATGATGCCAAAAAGACAGCAGATTTTCAGCGATGCAACGAACGAGCGTTGTGTATAATTGGTCTAACACTGAATGACCAACAGTTAGTACATATTCGTGGAGAAAATTCTGCTGCAAGATGTTTGAAGAGGATTTATGCACGTGACACTGTAGGTGCACATATACATATTACACACAAACTGTTTAGGGCACGTCTTCTGAAAGGTGAGATATGTTAGCTCATTTAAACTTTATGAAAGGGGTTTTCCAGGAGCTACATGAAAAAGAATTAATATTTTCTGAGCTACATCAAGTTTATATCATACTCTCCTCACTGGATGAGAGTTGTGATGTTTTTGTATCTTCTCTTGAAGTCCTAACACAAAATGAACTAACATTGACTGACATTACTGCACGACTGTTGGAAGAGTCAAGAAGAAGGATGGAAAGAGAACAACTGAGAGAGAAACCATCACAACATGAGGAGTCACCTTATACTGCCTATACTATTCAAAAATGTTTTCTTTTTTTTTTGCATTTCTTTATTTTTTTATTTTTAAACAAAAAAATAAAATAAAATAAAATCTCATCCATTACATACAGCATGTCGTTTGGTTACAAGTGTTTTTGCATCCATATTCTCAATTACATTTACAATCACAGATTTTTCATCTAATATAACTAAATACCTCACTTTCATTATACAACGTATATTCAATTACGATTAATATTTTTTTCAATAAACCTAATTCCCTTACATTCTTGATTGTCTGTATAATAACAATATACCTTTATATAATCACATATCCTGATATAAAAAAGATTTATCAACTATTTATATTTGTATATCACTGTTTTCAATTATGTATAATCCCACCAATCATCTATCGAGTATGCTTATGTTCATTATTGTTCTTGTATATCATACATTCAAACAAATATGTTATTCCTTCATTTTTCAATAGGGTATTCTAAATAGTCACTTCATATATATACCAATTTTTAATTACTTCCTTATTAAAATTATTTATCAACAACAAGATATCTTTATAATATATACTTAGAGTTATACATTATATCACCAATCATCTATCAAGCTTACATAAATTCATTGTTATCCTTATCCATTTTAAAACAAAAAGTTCTAAAGTATTCAATTCATATATATATCAACCTTTCATTGTATCGTTGTTAATCTATTTTACAGCATAATTGTATTATCACTTAACTCCTTCAGTTAAAACATAAGTAAAACATTTTTCATTTCCAGGTTTTTTCCCCCCCAGCCACTGATAAAACAAGTCCCATATCTTATAAAATTGCTCGTCTTCTTGTTCTCTAATTTCAAATGTCAATTTACTCATTTCAGCACACTCCATTATTTTTCAAATAACTTCTTCCTGTTTTGGTATTGTTTCATTTTTCCAGTTTTTTGCAAATACGATTCTAGCTGCTGTTAAAACGTTTACAATCAAATGTTTTTCTTATGGCGCTAAGGGACATATAGCTAGATTCTGTAAAAAGGCAAAACAACAGAATGCCAGAAGGGCTAGGAAAAATGCTAATGTCAACTTAGCTACAGTATGTCTACTTTGGCTATGTCTACAGAAGCACCAGTAAACCGTGATTTGTGAGTTGTTGATAGTGGAGCATCACAGGGCATTGCTAGAGATAGAAAAGGGTTTGTAAAAATGACCACGAGCAAGGAACATGTATTTTTGGCAAATGGATGGAAGGTGAAGGCGTCTGGTGAAGGTAATGCATATTGTTCGTTCCTAAATGAGCAGTTACCAATGTTATATGTATCTAACCTGAAATTCAACTTAGGGCTCTGGTTAACATTGGCTATGTGGTAACCTTTAGGGGAGATATCTGTATTATTGAAAAGGAGGGTAACAGGGTTACTGCTACTTTAAAAATGGTTTGTATGTTATATTGGATGACCAGATGGCTAACACAGCTTATCATAATGTTAAACCCCATGATGAATGTATACATTTACTACATAGACGCATGGGGCACATTAAGCCGAGGTGGCGCAGTGGTTAAAGGCAGCACTGCAGGCTACTTCAGCTGACTGCAGTTCTGCAGTTCGGCTGTTCAAATCTCACCGGCTCAGGATTGACTCAGCCTTCCATCCTTCCGAGGTGGGTAAAATGAGGACCCGGATTGTTGTTGGGGGCAATATGCTGACTCTGTAAACCGCTTAGAGAGGGCTGAAAGCCCTATGAAGCGGTATATAAGTCTAACTGCTATTGCTATTGCTATTGCTATTGCTATTGCTAATTTTAACTTCTCTGAACGCACTCACTCTCCCAATGAGGAGCTTACCTAACAACCAGCATGGTTCTAAATCAGAGATGGGTTGCTCCCAGTTCAGCCTGGATCAGGCAAACCAGTAATAGTGGCAGCATGAGGTTCCGCCAACACACCCAGATACTTCTGTGCATGTGCACAAACGGTAGTAAGGCATGCAGGCAGGCAGTTTCTGCTCTCTCAACTTAGATGGCCAGGGAGCAGTAGACATTTCATTCCATGGAATTATGTGCTCCCTAATGCAAGGACAACCCCCATTTTCATGGCCTTTTTAAAGCTGATAAAAACTTGGCTCTTCCAGAAGAGAATAAAAAACATCCAATCTGTGATGGATGTGGGATTTGGGCATGACCACAACAATTGGTTGCCTGGGGTTTTTTCTTGAGCATCCAGTGCATTCAGGGCCTTCTTTTCTAAATGCTTAGTGGAAGCACTAGTGCCAGTGCAAGTCTCCAGAGCAGCTGGATATTCAAATGACTTACTATTGTTAAATGAATTGGGGCACCTGCTTTAAACAGTAGGTCCAGAAACCCCATATCATTGTGTAGACTATATTGGCTTAAGTAGATGAGTGCTTTAACTCAGTATAGAACTGCCTATAATTCAGTCTTTGTGCTTTTCTGTTTCTTTAGAAAAGTACATCATTCATTTGTCTTCTGTATATCCAAACATATCCAATTGTAAATATGTTTATTCAGTTGATCCCTATAAGTCTTACATTGCAGTCTCAAGAACTGAAATCACATGGATATTTCAAATAAACTGTCAGACCCATTTGCTAAACTCATTTATTAGAAGTATTTCCTCTTTTATTGTTTTTGGATAACTATTTTACAATACAGGCTACAACAATGGACATTGCTCTGGTTTGAAGTCAAAATATTGATCTACCTGTCTTTTTAAAGTCTAGTTAATGAGATTGAAACAGAAAATACACAAACCAGTAAAACTATTAGCTTGTTTAAATATTACTAAATTTATAAATCCATATTGCTTTTCCCGCAGAAGCATCAGCATTTTCTAGCATAATAATGATTTTCCCCCCAAATGAATTGGTTTCTTAGGCACCATAACATTATTTTCATGGGTCATGTTTACGCATATGGAGAAATATATTTATCAGCTGGCTGGAAAAAAAACTGATTTCTTTGAAGCCATTATCTGGTTTTGTATTTATATATCTGCAATAACAGAAGCTTTAAAAATTAGATTATGTGTGTCAGTGAATTTACTCACCTCAAGAACTGTAAGATTTCCTGCATACAGATTTACTTTCTGTCTCTCTCTCTTTCTCTTTCTTTCAGCATTCAGACAGGAATTATGAAAGAGACATCAACATCCATTTATTTCCCCCAAAGAATAGGCTTCTTTAAAAACAATTTTGTTGGCATCCAGTTATAAGCCTGGAAAGCTAACTTTCTATCACTAGAGCTTTCCTCTTAATCAGAGACTCTGGGATCTATTTTTTTTTCTAACTAGCAGACCTGAAAACTCCTGTTCTAACAATTGAAGTTCTTCTTACATCTATTATAGCCTTAAATACAAATAGCTTCATAAATTCTACCACCACCGCTACAGTCATAAATATGTTTATTCAAAATGACACGTTATTCACGAGTGACTTCAACTTAAAGTTCTTATCTCTATTTTCTCAATGCATGAACTTATGGGATGAAAGTGCTTTAAATGGAGCCCTCCTCCTCATACTGTTTGGTGAAGTCTTTAAGTGAGTCTCATTGCCTGTGAATGGAATTTACAGCCTATTAAATTTATTTACAATTGTAGTCTCGTTCAAGATTGCTATGGCCTTTAAGAAATATACAAAATGGTTTAAAACATATGGAGAATTCTCTAGAACAGGGGTGTCAAACTGGCAGCCCGAGGACCAGATGCGTCACATGCAGGACCAGATGCGTCACACCCACCCCAGCTCCGCAAATGGGAAAAACATTGTGAAACATCACATGACAGCAATGTAATGTGGTGAGTTTGACCCCCAAGCTCTAGAACATTAATTCCTACTTATGTGCCTCAGTTGTAACTTAAAATAATTTTTTTTAAATGCATGAATAGTGTGACCAAAAGATTGTTTTAAGCCTTCAATTTATAAATTGAACTTCACAAATAGGAAAACTTTGATTTTTTAAAAAACATTTTAGTCTATAACTGCTTACCATGCATTAAAATCTACCTATCTAAACTAAACAGCAACAGTTTTAAATAAAGGCTGTGCTGGGTTTGAAAAATTGGCTCCTCCAGGATCTTCCTTAGGATCCTTCCAAATTCATCACAAGCCAGTTGAATTAATGGAGGGGGGGGTGTCTTTAAAAGACAATTTCCATTATCCTGTTCTTTATAAATCATCCTCCCATTTTTTGTAAACCTCCAGGTATAAACAAACAAGAACAACTTTAGTTACTCACATTAAAGAAGCAAAAATACAGATACACAGAATGTATCATACAAAAAATAACTTTGAACTAGGACTCACAGCTTGCTGAGAAACAAGCTGCTCCTCTCTCACACAGATACATACACACAACAAACTGAACAGTCTCCTTAAAAGTACAATGCATGTCAAAGGCGCAATAGTTATTTCAAAACGCCAGTTCATTCTTTCCTTTGCAAACTACACAAAAACATCTCATGTAGCAGGGTCTTTTTCTTACTCTGTTCTGTTGGTTCACCCTCCTAGGTCCCTCATGCCCCTCAGCTTGTCAAGCTTTGTATCTTGCACTCAGAGACAAAGCTCCTTTTTACTCACTTTCTTAATCCCCAGTTTTCTTTTCTACTCTCTGTGTTCCTTGGGTCAAATAATTTCTCCTTGGCCTAATTCTGATTTCCATACAGACTCCAAGGAATCTAACAGCAGCCACTCCATATCTCTTTTTGCTGTCAGTGGAGGTTCTGCTTTCTTCCAATTCTGACCTTCACTTAATGGACTTTCCATTCATATTTCCTGGCATTCAAGCATTATCTTAGTTACTCCTTCTGGGAAATTGTTACTTTTCTGTGCTATTACTATTCTTCAGTGAACACAACTGGGTTGCAGAAATTAAAATTTTCAAAATTCCCTCTATAAGCCACAAAAACATAACTAGGTAGACTAGTTAAAACGTTCTCTGGAGCTATATACATTTAACATATCAGCATAGTATATATTAAAATGAAAGTTAATAATTTAATTGAGCATAGAAAGGGTAAGACTATAAGTTTCTGGTGTATACCACAGAGTTGACAGGGGTTAAATTGTCAATAAAAGTACCCATTCTTGGCGTCTTTGTTGCACATCAGTCTGCAAGGACACTTGGAACATGTTCTTAAGAATGGACCTGCAATTAGGGTAAGAACATACAGGAACTAGCTTTCTTCAGATATTGTGATTAGAAATGAAGTAAAAGGCAGTGAATATGATGTAAAACTAGTATCAAATGCTTGTAATCCTCATTTCCAGTCAGAATTTTTCCAACCTTATTTTGAAAGTTTCAGGCAGCCCATTTTTAATTCTTTTCACTAATTTAGACCAGTTTTCGGAACATGAATTACTGAAGCAAGTCCAACTAAGGCACGGGTATCAAACTCTTGACCTTATGTTGATGTCACATGATGTATCACAACTTTTTTTTCCCCTTTGTGGAGCTAGGGTGGATGTGGCCTCCACATGTCACATCCACCCAGTTTGCCCCCCCCCCCCGAACTATGGGTATAACAAACACAAACAAATGCCAACAAAGCAGGCAGAAGATGCTTTATCATTCTAGACCCAAAGAGCAATTGCCTCTAAAATGCCAAAAATACCCCATCTGACATAAAACAAGTTGCCTAGTACTAATGTGGACAGATAGCCCATCCACTAACAGCCCTATCGTCTTGTCTGGACTAAGCTTTGTCTGGCCCTTATCCAGTCCATTACTACAGCCAGGCACTGATTAAGCATTCCTCTTGGCTCACCTTGGCGCAGTGAAATAGAGAGAGAATTGTGTGCAATAAACATATTGATGGCACTATACTCGAATTCTCCAAATGATTTCATTCAGCAATTTCATGTGGGTGTTAAATGGATGTTAAAGGGAGGAGATCAAACAGAATTTTATGCAATCTATGGCATGCCTACTATGAACAAAAACCTCCCAGTGCTGCCTTTTGGAGATGACCATTCAGGTATCCATAAAACCACCTTTAGGTGTTCTCATATCTTACCCTGATACCTTTCAAGAAGGAAGTGATAGTCAATGGAATTGGAAGCTGCTAAGAGATCCAGGATAATTTAAATGACAGAATCTGAGTACCTGTATACTACCTCATTCCTTGAGGGCTCTGTAAGCCAAGAGGTACAAAATAGCAATAGCACTTAGGCTTACATACCACTTCACAGTGCTTTACAGCCCTCTTTAAGTGGTTTACAGAGTCAGCATATTGCCCCCAACAATCTGGCTCCTCATAAAACAAATTATAAAAGGCAACGAATAACCACACCAGCTAACTAGGCTTTAGTGTGAAATAACTTCGATTTAGGGCAAGAATATTGTCCTATATTCTTCCTTCTCCTTTTTAAAAAAGGCCTCATCTTTCAAGAAGTTCCCTGGGCAGCTTTTAAATGTTAAAACATTGTAATAAAACATTTTGTAACAAAACATTAAAACAATGGAGTGGTTCCTACCTTAAATTGGGATAAACGTATATTGCCATGTAGTAATAATATGTGAGTTTAATTTTTTATACTGATAAAAATAGAAAAGCCCTACTTTATTTACAGTGGAGCATTTCTGGAATGCCCTTACTTTGAAACTGTCTCTGTAGAATTCCAGTCTGTAATTGCTTTTATGAGGCTCTCAAGGGTTTCTTGTCAATTTTTGTGCTGTAAAAACATATTATTTTTGACATGGCATTGAGGATGTCAGGCAAAATAGATCTAAACATAATTCACAGGCAATTCTTTGGTTGGAATTCATTAATCCTGACACTTGCTGAAGGTTCCTTTTGTCTCATCATGGAATGGGAGGGCAGTAACAATGGTCCCATGATGTACAGCTTTCTCCTATTGGAGAAAAGGTCTCTTTAGAACAAGAACCAAATATAAGATGCAGAGTGAGAACTGTCTGCACAATCAACATTGCTTCCCAAATAGTATCCAAACACCCCACTCCTAAGCCAAAACATTTTTAAAGAGTCACTGCACTGTTTCAACACCTGCCTTCACCAGTTTATTGCAAAAATAATGCAAAACAAAAAATATGTAATCATGAAGCCCTTCAACATGTAGTTGTTGCCAGTGGTGGGCATGTGCAGAAGTGTCTGGGCAGGTGGGCGGAGCCTCCCGACGCCGCTACTATCAGTTCACCCGATCAAGACCAAACCAGAAGCAGCCCACCTCTGGGTGTTGCCATCAAGGTATTGTACGAAGCAGAAACCATTTCAGAACTCTCTTCAGAGAGCTTACTTGGACATGATACAAAACCAGGTTGTCTAACAGATAGTCCTTGACTTATGACAGGTTGAGGATGACCATTTGAAGTTACAGTGGCCTTAGAAAAGGTGTTTTGCAAGCACTTCCAGCCATTGTAAAACATTAAGTATAATCACAAATACATACTGTACAAAGAATGACTTCTGATTTCTTCTTTCAAGGATATAAAGTATGTTTACTTTTATCTCTTAAAGATTATAATAAAATGTCCATTTCTCCCCAAAAGAAAATGAGAAATAAAAAAAAAACAATTTCCCTTTTTACAATCATCAAATCCCTATGTCAAAATATGATGTTTTCTCCTGTCGCCTGGAAAAAACTTTATAAAGAGCTTCCAATTATAGATGAATTTATACAGTGATTTTTCTCTCACACGGGCTGTTCATTTGGCCACTGCTGCCAGTCCTGTCATCTTTATTAATCATTCCGCTATTGTGGGTATCTTAGGAACTTTCCAGCATAAAAGTTGTTCTGCTGTTAGCATTAGATACTCTTGTGAACTTTGAAAAAGATATGAAGTCATATCTTGTTTGGAATTAAATCAACAACTAAAGTGTTTGATGTACAATCTTTAAAAGAACCAAGATGAAAATATAATCAGTATAGCCAATAAGTTCCATTGCATTCAATCATGTATTCTTCCAGGTCTGTGTGAATAACATTATAGCCTTAAGATAGAAATCTACTTAGAGAATAATTCTATAGCAGACCATTGAAATTTAGCCTACTCCCTAACACAGGACATTTGAGAATTGCTTCAGCTTTCAGCTACTCATGGATAAATATTGCCCATGCTGTTAGGAAGCGTGAAAAAGGCATTTAATTGAATTGCAATTTCAGTACATTTGCAAAAGTGATTTAAAATAGTGGAACACAATACACACACCAATTATATAAAGTAATTGTTTGTAACTTTAACAGGATTACTACAGCATAGATGGCCTAGTGATCATAATATTATTGATTGTAAATGAACTCCTAAGCTAAATTATTTTTAATCATAACTGCATGTCGGGAAAGGTTATTTCAATTTTCCTGTAATCTAAGAGGCTTCTGTGTGCTGGTAAGAATTTGGCTATATTCAAACAGTGCACACTCAGTATAATCATAATACATTCTATATTAGAATGAAATAAATGTATATGTAACAATAGATATCATACATCTGGGGCAACAATCAACAGTTAAATGAAGTAAAATCCTACTATAGGTAGTCCTCGATTTATGACCACAATAGAGCTCAAAATTTCTGTTGCTAAATAAAACATTTGTTAAGTGAATTTTGCCCCATTTTATGACTTTTCTTGCCACAATTGTTAAGTGAATCATTGCAGTTGTTAAGTTAATAACACAGTTGTTAAGTGAATCTGGCCTCCCCATTGACTTTGCTTGTCAGAAGGTTACAAAAGGTGATGCCATGACCCTGGGACACAGCAACCATCATAAATATGAGTCAGTTGCCTAGCATCTGAATTTTGATCATGTGAACATAGGGATGCCGCAACGCTTGTAAGTTTGAAAAATGGTCACTTTTTTCAGTGCCGCCATAACGTTGAATGGTCACTAAATAAACTGTTGTATATCAAGGACTTTCTGTAATTATTAAAACTTAATAACTTAATAGTAATACATAGTTTTAAGTGTAATTATGTATTGAAAAGAGGCTCTTTAAAAGAAAGAAATGTGGGCTTTAATAGTTCTTTTACATTTCTCTTACAAATAATAATTAGCATAGTGTCCATGTTCTTTTAATAGATTTGTGAGGGTAGGAATAAAATTACTTAGCAGGTCACTCTTTAAAATGGCCCAAATAATCTGGTGTCCTCTAGCTATTCTGTTAGGGTGATATTTACATATCTATGCTATTTCACCAGTTAAGTGAGTAGGTCCTTCACAGCACCTATATAGATATCATCTATATTATGTCTGCCAATGTTATTAGTTGCACTTTTAACATTGGGGAGGGAGTAGGACAGTGATTTACGGAGCAGGGCAGTGAAGGGGGAAAACCTGAGTATTGAAGGTTAGCATTAGAACCACGTGATGACCTCACTTTTAACAAATGAGAAAAAAACTGGGAAACGTTGTAAAGTACTGTCTCTCAGATACAGTAGTTATGTATAATTCTGGCCTTTCCTTCTATAACCCAGGCCATTCTTTCTGTGAATTTAAAGGTGTTTTTTTTTATAGCCATAAGCAACTTTATTTTTATTACAGTGTACTTGAGGAAGCTTGTTTCATTTCCAGCCAATTACAAAGTTGGCATCTTGGGCTTCCTATGCCAAATAAGAATTGAATGCTACCCTGTGCATAATTTCAGCATTTTTGGATGCAGCCTCATCTTCAGCCAGTTGAGACTCCAGGCATCACAACAGCCAGTTCTAGCAAGCAGCAGCTCCACTCACAAATTCCTCTGTGTAAGGTGGGGAAGTGAGCGGAGGCGGGGAACACTAATGGCAGAAGTTGATAATCTGAGATCATTTCCTTTCTGTGGAAATAGATTGGATTACAGTGTCAAAGCATACAGTACTCAAGTCAACTTGTTTCTATGCAAGAATGACTGTTCTTGTGAGTGCCCCCTATTAAACGCAGCTGGAGTATAACAAGGCTGAGCGGCATGAGGCAATCAGCCCATTTCCAGTTATAGAAGCAGTCATCGCACTGCTTTTGTTCAGCCACCAACATTATTTGTCTTCTGACAGTGTATTGCCTTTGTAAAAACAGCACAATTAACTCTGATTGTAACGCCGGAGGGAGCTCTAGAAATTGTAACCCAGGAGGTTCTTCTTCGGGGCATTTTTTTTTTTGCTCTCTTTTCTTAGTGAGAAGAAAAAGTATATATTAAAAAAATGATTTAAAAGTTTTCATATCAAATGTAGGCACATGCCACTTTAATGATCATTTCTTTTTTAGCAATTATTTTCTTTTTATATTGAAAGTTTTACAGTCCCATGTAGTGTAGGTGAACTTTCCCACTGTTTCAGATTTTTGTTCATTTGTTTGAAATTCTGAGGGTTTTATATGTGTGTGTGTGTGTGTGTGTGTGTGTGTGTGTGTGTGTGTTATTTGTGCTGATAAATAAATAAAGGGAGACTAGTATAGATCTATTTCAAGCTATTTAGCTCTCATCAGCTAGCCATACTCTTACTGGGATTCGAACCTGTGCTATAATGCATCTTAGGCAAACGTCTTAGCCATTAAGCCACAGGTCTCCTCCTTATCAGCTGAAGCCAGGGAAGAAGGTATATATTTAAAGTCACAACCCCTGGTAAGCCCCAATTATGGGAAGAAGCTAACTGCTTCCATCATCTGTCAATCGGCTCGTCACAAGAGTCCATCACGACAGAAACCCAATATTTTTACTGTTGCCTTTGTTATATTTGTGTTTTTTATTTGTGCTGATAAATAAATAAAGGGAGACTAGTATTTATTTATCAGCACAAATAAAAAACACAAATATAACAAAGGCAACAGTAAAAATATTGGGTTTCTGTGATGGAGTCTTGTGACGAGCCGATTGACAGATGATGGAAGCAGTTAGCTTCCTCCCATAATTGGGGCTTACCAGGGGTTGTGACTCTGTGTGTGTGTGTGTGTGTGTGTGTGTGTGTGTGTGTGTGTGTGTGTGTAATCTTACATGGGAAAAGACCCAAATACAACACGACCAGCATACCTACACCCATGAAAATCTACGAATCTATGAATATATATAGATATAAATATATAAATATATTGTTGAAAAATTAATGGCATTTCCATTTTAGTTTATACTCAGCATGCTCCCCGTAGACCTCTGCATCCAGATAAGAGCAAGCAAACAGGTCACTCAGTTTGGCCAGCAAAACACACTTTCATGTTCATTTATGAAACTTCAACAAACACTACTAACATTTAACTGGCACAATCAGTGATATATGAACAAGCACACATTTATATTATCAATATCTATCTATATATTGAAACCTATAGGAAAACAATATTGTGAATAATTAGTATGAGGAGTCCTAAAGAGCGTTTGTGATTATTCTAACTTAATCCTTTTTTATACCAAATGGCAGGAGAATAGAGGTGGAAAGTAGGGCAAAAGACTGTTTTTCCTCTATTCTGCAGAGAGAGGAGAGAAGGGAAGAGGGCTAGAAGGAGAGGGGGAGAGGAAGAGAGAGAGAGAGAGAGAGATCCACAGAGAGAGAGAGAACATAACTATTTCAAAATCATCTATTTTTCTAACCGGGTTTTTTTTTTTTTTTTTTTTTGCCATTGTTTCTGATATGTATGTGAGTTTGTGCATCTTGAAACAACCAAATATTTGTTTCCTGGTATATAATGTTGTATCTCTGTAACCAATGGAGAAATTGCAGCATAGAAATGCCACATTATAGAGAAAGATACTGAACTCTTTGGATGATTACTTATCTAAAATTACAACAATCTCAATAGAGGCCAGAAACTTAAATTAATTCTACCAAGGGTAATCAACTAGAATAATGTGTGAACTGAGAAATATTCAACATGTAATTACATTGGTACTATATTTTGAATAGCTTTCCTTACCTCCTCTTCTCCTCCCTTCCTCATTACTTATGAAAAATTAAGACTAATATTCTAAAATTACTGCCACATTTATTTTGTGCCCAGGTCCTAATCGCTAAGTAATATATTCTTGAACAGGTTGAGATAGTTCCAGTTATCCAGGAATAATCAGTATCATAATAATTCCTTGTTTCTTACAATTCCCATTGTTCCAATCTATCTTTTCCAAAATAGATGCACTAGAGAATGATTTTAAAAACCACAGTAAGATAGAGATAATAGTTACACAATTATTTCATGGTGTATATACATTATTTATATATACATAAACACATATATTAAAAATAAAATTTCTGAGCTTTGTTACCATTAAACAGGGCTTCAGTGTTTTGATGTGAGCAACGTTGCAGTTTATGGTAGAATGCTTATTGCTTTGACATAGAAGAGAGAATTCATCGAATCATGAAAGCACATATTTGATTAAAATGGGAATTTGTCTAAAGAAAGGAGATGTATAGAGACTTTCATGTTACAAAGGAATTTTATTTTAATATTGGTTGGAATGAGATTGGCAAAAGCAATAATATTCAGGTTGAACTATTTTCTAGTTTAACTCTATCAAGTCTAGTGTCTCTTGATTAAAATGTCATTGCATTTACCACAGCTATACTGTTGGCATTATCATAGATAAGGTTGACATTTCTCTAGAGCTCTACTAGATGAATAAAGGTAGAAACCAGAATATAGATATTTTCTTAATATCAGAGCAATTGCAATGCCATACTAAGTTGTGTGTGTACACACACATGCATACACACACACACATACATAGACACTTACCAGAGTGCTCAGCAATCTTTATCCTTCAGAATATAGTCCATTAATAATAGTTATATTCATTTCTTCACTCATCTGTTTTTTTCAACATCCCTTGAAAAAAAAATTAATCAATCTCTTATCTAAAAAATTGAAACATATCAAATTTATTTGGCTTTTCTTCATAAATTCTCAAAGAAAATAGTTAAGAATTTAAAATTAAGATTTTTTTAAAAAAATAAATTTTTGTTTATTTATTTCTATCTCACCTTTATTATTATGACATTGGTTAGAAATGTGATTGAAAGACAGATCTTTCAAGAGCCAAGGTGGCACAGTGGTTAAATGCAGCACTGCAGGCTACTTCAGCTGACTGCAGTTCTGCAGTTCGGCTGTTCAAATCTCACCGGCTCAGGGTTGACTCAGCCTTCCATCCTTCCGAGGTGGGTAAAATGAGGACCCAGATTGTTGTGGGGGCAATATGCTGACTCTGTAAACCGCTTAGAGAGGGCTGAAAGCCCTATGAAGCGGTATATAAGTCTAACTGCTATTGCTATTGCTATTGCTTTCAGTCAGTTGTATTAATAATGATATTGTATCAAAACCTCTTGTTTCCATATTTTAGATTTTGTAGACTAATGATAATCCAACAGTATATATGAATAATTTACCATATGGAAGTGCTAATACAATCAGTAGTTCTAAATAGTTATTAGTTTATAATAAGAGGCATCTAAATTTCTTAAAGGATGTTATAGATTGCTTTTGGGTGAGGTTCTGTGGCATATTTGATGTCTTCAAAGTAGCGGAGATAATGCAGCAAAGTGGTGACTTCTGATCAGTGAAAGTCTTTCCTAAAGATAAAGGAGATGACAAGACATCACCCATCTACCCCTCAGACAGCTGCTCCTTGGATAGATACTGTAGGTTGGAAGTCTTGTGATTTATTTATAAGTAGAAAAACATCTTGCTTCTTTAAGCACGTTTAAAGAATACCAACCTTTACTTTCTTAATTGCTCTATAATCAATTTGGAGTTGAAAATAGGTCTTTGAAAAAACAGGATAAAGAAAACTTCGTGACTCAGTCTTCTTTCTAAAGGCAAAATAAATACAAAAAAGTAAGAAAAATAATACTTTTAAAAGACTTTGAAACAACAGCAGAGAGTTTAATCAACCTCTTAACTAAAAAAATATGAATGGATAGAGGAGACGGTATTAATTTGAAAAATAAAGATTTTGGTGAAAGTGCTTCTGTCATAATGCCGAATTAAATAAACAGACCTTTCCTGAAATATTGATTATCTGACATCAAAGGAAAAAGATAATGGGTGGAATTTTAAAAAATGTGATAAGTATAATAGGAGATGGACAATGTGTTTATGGAAAGACAGATTGGATTAAAACCTTAAACTTATAGAGCAGGAGTGTCAAAATCACACTGTCATGACAGAGTCACGTTACGTATTGGGACTTCCCCCCTCCCTTTGCTAAACCGGGCAGGGATGGGGCCAGCATCTGGCCCACAGGCTGCGAGTTTGACACCCCTGTTTTAGAGAAAGCAAGCAAGGAAAAAAATCCTATAATTTCCAATATTAATTACAAAATACCAGCATATTGTCAAATATTGGGAATTATAGGACTTTCAGAATCTTTAACCATGGATAAAACTCAGGAAATTTTTATGAAGAGCAGTTATTTTAAAGAAAAAAGAAAAGAAAAAGCACAATGCAAGTATAGGCTGATTTTTGTATTTGAGGGGAATTATTTATCTAAGAGTATAATGAGGAACAAATTACTTCACAGAATTAACAACACAGTTTAGAGCAGGCTACCTCAATCTGCTGCCCCTGGCTAGGCCTCCTTAGAGATCTCAAAGACTAATTTGAAGAAAGCAAAAGAGGAATTCAGCTTTCTCTCAATGATTCAAAGAATCATTTTCTTATTTAATAAATAAACACAATAATATTCTCAAAATACTTCATTAATGTTTCTTTCTTTCTTCATTGCAGTTTGCTCTGGAACACTCCTATTTGATTTGACTTCATTCCCTTGCCTTAAACAACTATGCAATACTAAAGAGCTGAAATAGATTAAATTTTGCCATCACTTTATCTATTTTAGAAGTATGCTAGAAAACAGTTTATCAGGTGGGTTTTTGCAAGATTTATTCCTTATAAGTGCTGCTGGGGGAAAGAAGCAGTAAAAAGAAAACCTGTATATGTAATCCAACGATGATGCCAATAATTATTTTGACCTGAGGAGTAACTGGCTGTCAATATCTACCCTTAAAAGCACATTTTTCTATTAATCTTGCAGCAGCAAGAAGAGGAATATCTAGCCTAGCCAGAACTATACCCTATGACTGAACTACTTTCCAGCCTTCAATAAAATTGCTTCAAGATCTAACCACCCTTTAAAAGTTGGCAGACTTCTGAACTTGGCTTCTAAAAAATAAAATAATGGCTCATTTATACTTCATTAATTTAGCTCAGTCGGCCTGTAGGCACACTACACATTTTAAACTGGTTTTCAAAGGAGGAAGAATGGGTTATCATTTATGGTCCAGCTAGCTGGTCCCTGTGGTCTCCCCCAAACTCTTAAAAAATCTATAAAGCTAATAGCAAGACCAATAT
Organism: Thamnophis sirtalis; assembly: GCF_051295495.1. Lineage (NCBI taxonomy): Eukaryota > Metazoa > Chordata > Lepidosauria > Squamata > Natricidae > Thamnophis > Thamnophis sirtalis. The sequence continues at coordinate 159,002,017 of NW_028261382.1, forward strand.
AAACAATAACTATAAGGTACTTGGTTTCTTCCTTCATTTTTGTTAATATCCTAATTAGATATCATAGTAAATCACCACTACAGTTTTATATCTTGATCCATTAAAAATATATGTTTATACGGTTAACAAATTGCATAAATGGCAGTTAGAAATATACTATAGAGAAATGAAGTTTCTTCCCTGAAAATGTCAAAAGCATTAATTACTTTCTTCTTTGTATATGTGTGTGTGAGAGAGAGAGAGTTGGGGGGGAGAGAAAGTTATGTGTGGAAAAGAAGAATGAGTTAAACTTTACAAGAAACAGTTTCCTTGCAATACATTTTTTAAAACTCAATTGGATTTTTTTTAAGAGAGGTTAAGTGGAAAGTTCCTCATTATTCTAGGAACTGCATGCTCAGAATTGATCAATGCAGCATCAAGCACACACACATCTGAACACAGAATTTTCCTTAGTAGCTGTATTGGGATTAAACGTTTTACACTGCTATATCAATTTAAGTAGCTCTCTTTATTTTCTAAGCACAGGGAAGTCTAATGAACTGCCAAAAAGACAAGCAACTGGGGTTTATTTTTTTAACATAAGGTTGTGTTTCAGGGAAATTGCTTAAATTTAAAAAAAAATCAAACCATTTAGCAGGGATACAAACTGTTAAAATCATATGCTGACATTGTATTTTTTATACAGTAGTAGTAACCGTAACACTAGATGAAGTGGAGAGAACATCAATGTAGTTCACTTACTGTTAATTATGATTGCCAAATTCCAGCCATCTAATTTGAGGGATGGGAGGGAATGGAAGGCCATGAAGTTTTTTTAAAAAAACAGGATTTAGTTTAATGTCAAATCATCAAATTTCCTTACTGCTTTCTTACTCTAGGCATAGTTTTCCCCCTCTTCAATTTTGATGCAGGCAGCTCCTTTAATTAGTTTGTTGTCATTTATGATCTCAGTTCTGAGCTATAAATGAGAATGTCGACATGGAGAACTCAGCTTGTGTCAATTTTAGGAGCTTTTAAAACATGAAGGCCTCCAAAGAGTTTTGGTGAGCAGCGCTACAATTCAATCTACTTGTTTCATACTATGAACAAGAAGTGATAGTCTCTGTTTCCTGATGAGTGACACTTGATCTACACTTTGTGTTAGAATAACAACTTATTTCATCATTATTAAGAGTAAAGGAGCCCAGCCCAATGGACATCACCTCAGTGCAACACTGTGTTGTCAACATTTGTCTTCTTTGCTTAAAAACATATTTAAAATCTTAGAGGGAAAGCTTCTTCTCTTCAATTAAGGTGAGGGTGAGTTAACCACAGTACTTCATATTTTTGGGAATTGTAAGGGCTACAGTAAGCAGGACAACACTGCAAAATGTATTGCTATTGAATAAATGGATTTATCTACATGATCCCCCCCCCCCCGGGTTTGAGAAACTCTACCATATGTTGGGAGATAGATTTTGGGATTTAAGATTATATTAAGATTTTAGTTTAGGGTTGACATTTCTCATGCATGTCTCAAAATAGAAGTACATCATGGTGTTATTTTCTGGCTTTAGAACACAGATGTCAAACTCAAGGTCTGTGGGCTGGATGTGGTCCATGGGGTGCTTAAATCTGGCCCTGAAAAAAATCAAAGAACTGGCCCACAGTGTCTTTGCTGGCCAAAATGGACCACACATACCCTTCGCAAGGCCCCCATGTAGCCCATTTTCAGTCTCTCAGGTCTCTGCTGGCCGAAAACAGGCCCTGCAGGTCAGTGGTGCATTGCCAATTTTTTTACTACCTGTTCGGGTGCTCTCGTGTGCATGCTTGCACGTGCAATGCTTCTCCACAAGTGTCTGAGTGAGCGGGCAGAGCCTCCCGCCGCCACTGCTACTGATTTGCCCAATGTGGGCTGAACCGGCAGCAACCCACCTCTGTCATGGGACTACATGGGGCTAGTTTTTGGCCAGCAGAGTGCTGCAGAAGGACTGGATTACAATTATGTGGCCACAAGTAAGTGCTTGATCTGGATAGAAATCAAGCAACATCCTATGTTAATATTACAGTTTAATGCCAAATTTTACATACTGTAGATACTCTTAATCTACAATCAATGATTTATAATTGACTCTCATTTCTATTTACTATCCTGAAAATTTACCTCTGCTGTTAGTTCTTGTATTATCATGCTATTTATGCTATTGTATTTTTATTATTAGTTGAATAATAAAAAATACAATAGTATAAATAGCTTTTCTGCCTGGAAAAGCAATTTACTATTAAACAATGGAGTATAAATTTAGAAATAAAAAGTTCAGTGGAGTATGAAGAATAAGTAATAAATGTTTGCCAGTAATATCTGGTAGAATAGATAGAAAAATGGTTACAGTTAACAACTGTGGAAAGAAAGAAGGGAAAAAGTGTATTGTGAGCCAGGGTCAAATGCCCACAATAGCTGCCCCCACCATGACTATACCCACCATGGCCATGCCTACCCCGAGCCACACACACACCCCAGTCCTCCAAGGTCAGATATAACCCTGATATGGCCCTCAATGAAATTGAGTTTGACACCCCTGCTCCAGAAGAAAAGGATTGTCCTTGGAGACAGCATGGTCTATAGACTTGGAAGTCATAAAATCTTTCCAGAAGAAGGGATGGCAAACACCTGAAATCAACTTTGAGGGGGGAGGGGTCATAGAGCACATACTTCTGCAATTTGTGATGTAGATTATTATAATGGTAGATAAGCTAGAGAGGAAAAATTGTGGCCTTAAGATATATAGGTTCACTTTTCAGGACTCAAGTGGAGATGCACTAAAAGATTCCAAAGTCCACAAGCTTGTAAAATCTACCTTTCCAAACCTTCCAAAGCAAAGTTGTAAATGAAAGCTTCAGGGTGGGATAAAAAAAATTAAAATGGTGCCAAGACAGTCTGTTTAAAGCTCTGTCTTGGTTTGTATGTATATCCCTCCTTCAAGTTTATGAATTAGAATGGACTTAGAAGAGGTGGCTAACTCAGTCATCCAATGGACATCCATGACTAAAAATGGACTTGAAGCTGGATCCTGAATCTAGGTCCTAATCAGAGGTGGGTTCTGACTGCTGTGACTGCCAGTTTGCTCAGGGATGTGTTGCACGTGCACATGCACAGTACTAAAAATGCTTCTGTGCATCCACATAAGCAAAAAAACACAAGATGGTGGCGCCTAAGGTACTGCAGAGAAAACCGATTCAGGGGCGTGGCAGGCTGAGTTACTACCTACTCAGCTGAACCAGTAGGAACCCACCTCTGGTCCACTAATGGGTTCCGGATCCCATCGCAACCGGTACGCTGTGATGGGGTCAGGTGTCCTCGGTGGGCACGCATGTTGTGCATGCCTGTGCACACCACTGCCCAGCAATACTCAGCTGCTCAGCGGAAGTCATGCAGGCGCTGTGCACGCGGGCACAATTGGCCCATTTGCCTCAAAAAGCAGTAAGGAATGCGGGAGGGTGGGTGGGCCAAATGGCCCACCATTCTGGTATGGTGGCTGCTGCTCCCAACTACCACCGGTCCGCCCGCACCAGGTTCCCGGAACCCACCACTGCTCTAATCCTAATCCATTGCCTTAATCACTAATTCATATTGATTCAGGTGCAATTCAATGCCCATGTTCATTGAGAATTATGGGGGTTGTAATTCAAGATATCTAAAAACACTGTGTGAGGAAGGTCATATTATTTGAGTTGAAAACTTTAACTATTTTAATTGCCACGTTGCTTGCAAATTTGTAGCTCTTGAGACAGACTATTCTAGGAAGCATTGCAAAGCCATAGAGGAGAAGGCAAAGCTTTATAGGCTCAGCCAGCTGACTTACTACATTAATGTATTGTTAAATTCACATATATCAATGTGACACACCAATTTAGCAGATTTCCCATGACAAAGTTTTTGTACCAAGGCAACTGAAATGAATAATACTTTTAAAATTCATAAATCAAACCTAATGGTTCCTCCTTTAGTTCAGACAAATTGTGAAGTTTGAATTCGTAATCTGGCAGGCCTAGCAGATGAATCACAGCTCTTGCCGAGAAATCTCTTTTCATGCAAATATTTTGGTGTGTTTCTTTAAATTTGTTGTATGTGTGAATTTATACAGGCCATTCTCTGAAGACATATGACTGAACTACATCCGTTTAATGTTTTAAGTTAAATTGGCAGGAGTCTGCAAATCAGGGTATGGCTGTAAATAAATAAAAGCAGAAATTAGGTAGCCTCTTTGAGATGGTATCTATAGATCCTCAGCTTTTCTCTCAGGTACCTGAGAGAATTAGGAGGTCACTATCAAGAAAAATATGTATCCTGAAAAGGGAAAATGCCTGTTGTCAGTGTGTTTAATTGCTGCATTTTGCCAAGGTTTATTCTCTCAACTCCTTCAGTGTGACTCTGCCATCTGGCTGGGAAATGTTTTATTCTTTCTTGGGGATTCCACTAACAATGCTAAATTTTCAGAGGCTTCTGTGACTGTAAACTTGTTAAAATTGAACTTAATGAGATTCACTGCAGGTCTTCTATTATCTCCCTTAGAAAATAAACTCAGATACACTGTAGGAAGCATAGGAAAATAAAATGTTAATTACCTACATACCTTGTTCAGAGGTATGAGAAGTATTTGAAGCATTGAATGCTGAGCTGACCATTATTGTCAAAGGAACAAAGATACCACCACAGGTTATTATCATAATTGTGTTTTGCTTTATTTTTTTTCCAGTAAGGCCTCTGGTCAAACAGATTTGACCAGATTTCTGAGCCCTAGAAAATATTTGCAAATTTTGTATGGTAAAAAATGATAATAAATATATTTTGCATAGCATCTATGGTAAATATCCCTGTAGCTATTCTTAATCTGTTTAATTAAATTTTGGATTCTTGTTTATCCTCTTTTTATGTGTTGTTTGTTCTCTCCAAGTATAAAACATTCTAAAAACCAAATATCATAAGATTTGTGGCATAATAATAGCTACTATTGACAATCCATGCCTCATTGGGTCATCATTTCAGAGGTATTTCCTTACTTAAACAGACAAACTTCAAAAAAGCTTCTTATGACTTGTCCTTGAAATTATGAGTGCAATGCGCGCATACACACAGAGAGAGGCACAGTCATGGGACTATATTTTGGGTATTTGGCAACCGGCTCAACTTTACTAGTGCTTGCAATGTCCCATGATCATATGACCACAAGTTTTTCCTTTTTTTTGCAAGTTTGAAGTATGTTTTTCCAGTTTCCAACAAAAAAATGCCCATTGGATAAACTAGATTTACTAACAACCATTTGATTCACTTAGCCTGCAGTGATTCACTTTACAACCCATTGAAAAATGGTCCTAAAATTGAGGTCGGTCAGGTGGTAGCTCAACTTATGACTGCAAGAATTTGCAATCGAAATTCCAGGCTTTCTTGTGGTCGTATATTGAGAACTATTTTCATTATACCTTATTTTATCAAAATTAAAACTGCCTAATTCCTCAACTATCATAACAGCAAGTAACACACAAAAAGAACAGCTATATATACAGAGTTCCTTAAAATATAAATCCTTTCAGATTTTGTTGGGAATGGATTTGGAGTCATGGATTTCCAGAGAATTCATAATAGGATAAATTCTTGGAGTGGGGTGGAAGGCTAGCTAGCATCTACATTTCCTTCCATGAAGAAAAAGAAAAATGCATCTCACTTTTTAAAACATACAAAAATGGCTTGAACCAGGGGTGAAATTCAGCAGGTTCTGACAGGTTCTGGAAAACCGATAGCAGAAATTTTGAGTAGTTCAAAGAACTGGCAAACACCACCTCTGGCATGCCCCAGAGTGTGGTGGGAATGGAGATTTTGCAATATCCTTCTGGGAGTGGGGAGGGAATGGCGATTTTGCAGTATCCTTCCCCTACCATGTCCACCAAGCAATGCCCACAGAACCAGCAGTAAAAAAAAAATTGAATTTCATCACTGGCTTGAACCTCCCACTCACTCCTCTTTCAAATCAATCCATCTGTATGTATAAGTATATGAATGTGTATATGAATGTTTATATAAACACACATACAGTATATAGAGGAAATAGAGTGTTATATTGATGGTAGAGAATGTGTTTTTATAGAAACAGATCAACCCCATTAGATGGACCAGTGGCCTGACATGGATTATTTGAATTTATGCTTAGTAATTCATTGTTAGAGATCTGGTTTCATGGACAGTAAGGTGGAAGTTTGTAAATACACCCGCGGTTATTATTTATAAAGATGATCATTGGTATTAAAGATCACTGGTATTAAAATTGCATTTGTTAGCCCTCAGCATGTCAAAAGCATTATTTCTATATTGCCATTGCTACTATTATTATCCAATTATTAACAAAACATACACCCGTTCCCCTTACATGTTGCTGTTAATTGCTTTTCTCAATATATATTGGTTCAAACTGACACCAGCCCTGCATATTATCATAACTTTTACATTCTGTACACTTGTTACCAGGGAAAAATGATTCTGAAGTTATTTTCAGAAGCAGTATTTTTGGACAATCTTAATTGCCTACCTTTGCTAAGCAATGTGTACTCACTTGTGATTTGTTTGTTGGAAATAGTTCTGCTTTCACCATCTGTACTTCGCAGCAAATCATTAGGACCATAAGAATGTATTATGAAACAAAACAGTCTAGGGAAAAGCTGTCAGAATCACCTAATCTTCTATATGCAACTGTATCAAGCCTCTTTTTTTTTTGCAGTGAACATTGCAGTAGGCTCCAAAAATCCCCAAAAAACCTTAATGTCTAAGCAAGAGATTTTATAAAGTTGTGCATCTGCAGTCAAGATGCAAGAAATAGAGCATACAAAATTCATTCAAAATGATGAATATTCCAACTTAACCTCTATAAAAGGAACCTCTAGTTTAAAAATAAGAAAACTAATAATATACCGGGTTGCAATAGTGGCAAATATATGAAGCTCGGGTATAGGATGAGGGTGAAGATTCATTCATCCCCTAAACTCTGCTGAAGATGTTACCTAGCCTGGTAATGAAACATTCAGAAATCAACCCACAAGTTTGGAAAATGAACTTTCACCCTCAATATAGTGGGCGTTACAGATCCAGATATTTTCAATCATTTATGCCCATCCCACTATATATACTGAAGTTAGATGGGGCCTGGTTCAAGTCCCATTGATGAAAAAGTGTCTTCTTCTCAACCTGCTCTATGGAACAGAATAGACCAAAATATTTTAACATTCAATATAATGAAAGATAATTTTCAATTAATTTTTGACTCAGAAATTAATTTCCAGAGTGTCTATATCTATAGATAGTCTGTGTTTAAAAGATGTTATAAAAGAAGAACAAGTTTTACCTGACAAGACTGAGACTCATCTAAAAGTAGTTTTTTAAATGACCAGGTACAAGAATGAAATGGAAAAAGATGCCACACTGGATACACAAATGAATCTGGCTGAAGTGTTAAATGTCTATTTTCTCAATCATTCAAGTCATGGTTATCTCAAAGGTGCTTTTTCAAAACACAACTAAAATTTGTTTTGCTTGAAGACATTCACTTCTCATTCCAAAACCTTCTTTAGTTCAAAACTGAAGAAGCATTTTGGATGGCAGGTAAAACATTTTCAAGCAAAATAAAGTCCAGTTACCTTTTTTAAAAAAACACCTTTGGGATGACTGATGAATGATTAATTATTAGAATAACTAATTATTATACAAATAATAAACTGATAGTGACCTGGATAATCTTCTTATATTGGATTTACAAAAGGGATACGTTAAAAGTTTTGAAGGATTCTGTAAGGAGTGACAAAAAGAAAAGAAATAAATTTTTAAAAGATTATTTGCCTCAAAATGATTTTTTTTTAAGGGAAAAATATAACATTGGTTTATTTGATCAAGGTAATATAAATAATGTTGTATCATTAATAAAATTTAATGAGCTGTAGCTTTTTGGTATGTGCCCATCAGAACTTTGAAATTGGATGATAAGTAACTCTGTGAAGATCTGTCATAACGTTGAACAGTCACTAAGTGACTTTCATTAAGCAATGACTACCTGTAAAGTGATAAGGAAGTTTCTACAAGTACACCTTGATTGAATCAAATGAAAGGGAAAAGATCAGCTTAATATTAGGTTGCTGAATGCAGTATTGTATAATATATACTTCCTTAAATCCTTGATCAGTTTTCTGAGTTCAGATCTAGCACATTCCCTTTATTTTTATCTTCAGTGCTTTCATACTCTGATTTCTAATATTATGATACATATTTAAATCCTTCTTCACTAATTCTACCATCCTTAACACCAATATATTACTTGTTTCCTGAAAAATTTAATACTCTTTTTAAGTATATTATTTTATTCCTCAATCCACATAAATAATTCACTTACAATTAAAGAACACTAGTAATTCTGTATCATAGAATTGTCAGGAGATGAGAAATGAATTGTTAGGAATTATAAAAAAATAAAAATAAAAAATCAGGGAAAGAGGATTGTAAATAGAACTAGATTATGAAAATATGAGGACCTTATTTGTGCAAAGTGTGAGAATATTATCTATTACCTTACTCTATCATATGTACTTATACTGTGCTTCACAATACCCAGTGAGACTGCTTACTAAAGTGCATCTCCTTGTATAATCTTTCTGGATCCTATAGATGCTGAAAAGATAGACAGTTATCAGCAGATTCCATAGTTCTTGCTGTTCACAACGTAACATAGAGAATTCAGTAAAATACAATACAATTCAAAAAGCAAAACTAACAATAACAAGCATAATAAGGACAATTAAAGAACAAGGTTGTGAATCAGTCAACAACAACAAATACATCCATCCATCCATCCATCCATCCATCCATCCATCCATCCATCTATCTATCTATCTATCTATCTATCATCTATCTACCTAACTACCTAACTACCTAACTACCTAACTACCTAACTACCTACCTAACTACCTATCTACGTATCTACATATCTACCTATCCTATCCTATCCTATCCTATCCTATCCTATCTACAGTATATCATAGAAGTGAGTACACCCCCTCACATTTTTTAAAATATTTAAGTATATATTTTCATGTGACAACAATGAAAAAATGACACTTGACTACAAGGTAAAGTAGTGAGTATTCAGCTTGTATAACAATGTAAATGTGCTGTCCCCTCAAAATAATGCAAAATACAGCGATTGATGTCTAAATTGTTGGCAACAAATACTTAAATATTTACAAAATGTACTCCTGTGATCTCTCTCTCTCTTCCTCCCTCCCTCCCTAAATTTGCAATGGGACCCACCTACTTTACACCAAGACCTGGGGGATCAGCCAGGTCTTTAAGATCCTTGGAACTCTATTAGACATCGTTAAATTGAAGAAACCCAAAGCACACCAACTCTATGAACTCATATCAGCAAGGCAGTCAACATCAAGATACATAGTTCCTCATTCATGTAAGGGCTTTATATGTCATAACTAGCACTTTAAATCACAGGTAAGGACAATTAGCTAGTCAGTGCATAGTTTATATTGGAGAATAGGATCGGCACACATTCTTTATCCTTTCTCTTCTATTTAATTGCAGGTAATTTCCCCCTGCCAATTGTATACAAAAGCTACTTCTTTTTTTTCTATGCTAGAGCAGATTTTTGTTACCTTTTAGTTTCTCCTCTTTAGTCATTTTAAGGTGCTTCAGCGGGACTATTTTTTTTCTTCATCTGGTCTGAGCAGCTCTTAGCTCTTTTCATCTTCCTAAAACTGCCCCCAGAGGACTGGAATACTCTCCAGAACTAATTTAGGATATGTGCACGAGCTGGAGGGGAGAAGACAGAGATGAGAAATCCCATTTTGTGAGCAAAAATTGACTTGCATAACCACTGAGGAATCTCAATTAAGTTGCATAGGTGTGTGCGTGTCAGAGAGTAAGCATCCACATCTCTGTGTGAGATAGTTGTGAATATTTATAAGTTTCACTATACCAGCAACTATATTGGTAAGCAAGGCCATTATCATATCTCAGCGGCTAACATTGTTTATTATTAAAGAAGGTTGATGCTACTTTTCACCAACTGAAATTTTGGCTCATGATCCATTACTCTTTTGACATATGTCCACAAGGTCAGCCAATGGCATGCTTATTCCCCTAAGCATTTGATCTTGCTTCAGAAAAGGCACAAACTATAAATTATCCTGAAATCCTTGCCTCCTCGTTTTCTGTTTATGATGGTGTTTGGCCAATTGGGCTGACATTTATACAACATCTAAGCATTTATTTTCATTATTACTATTACTTTGGTGCAGTGGTGGGTTTCTACCGGTCCGCATCGGTCCGCACAAACTGGTTGGTCAGTGGACCCGGAAGTAAGTAACTTCCGGGAATGCAGTCACTGGCCATGTCACTCGATCGCCCTTGCTGTCCCGTCGCAGCTCACTCACTCCCCTGCCCGTCCGCACTAAACTAGGCTAGCCCAGCCCGACGCTCACTGATTGGCTGGAGACTGGAGTCCAGCCAATCAGTGAGTAGGCTGGAGGTGACCTGTTTAAAAGCAAGGTGACAATGGCCAACATTCTCTTATTCCCGAGCTGATCGGTCCTCCTTTCGCTTCGCCTTCCAGGAGCTTGCTGCTTCCCTCAGGTAAGCAACTAAGTGCGAGGGGAGGTGGGACTCGGGAGGGAGGCTGGCAAAAGCCACGAGCTGGCATATACCATGTGGCCGAAAGCGGGTGGGCAGCGGCGGCGGCCTAGCTCTCACAAGGGAAGGCCTGAAGGCCTTCCCTAATGAAAGCCGTGGGCTGGCATATGCCACGCAGCTGAAAGCCCCCCGCCCCCACCTCTCCTGCCAGGCAACCTGCTTACTGACAACCCTGGCCTTGTCCCTCCAGTCCAGTGTCTTACCTGTTCCTGCTGCCTCTCTGCCTGCCTGCTCCCTGTTGCTTCCATCCATCACATCAGAGTTGGATCCATGGCATCGGAGTGCTGCGGATTCTGCCTGCTGGTAAGTGACCTGGGTTTTTATCTTTTATTTTCTTAATGTATTTTAAGATAATATTTTATTTATTGTGCATATAATTTTTTAAAATAGTTTTGCTTAAAAGTATTGAGTATAGAATATTTTAAAATGTTTTACTTCAATTTATTCTGTGTGGATTCTTTTTTTAAATTGTCTTAGACTATTTTAAAAAATTATATTCAAAATAAATTAAAATTAAAAATTCTATACTCAATACTTTAAAATGTATTGTGCATAGAATTTTTTTTTTTAGTTTTGTTGTAATTTATTGTGTATGGAATATTTTTAATGGCTTCATTTTAAATTATTTTTTCTGGAATAGTTTGAAATGGTTATAGTATAAATTATTGCTGGTAGAATAATGGTTACAGTATACTATGGCTGGTACAATACCTTAAAATAGTTAACAATATAAATTATTTCTGGTGGAATAATGGTTACAGTATACTATTGCTGGTACAATACCTTAAAATAGTTACAGTATAAATTGTTGCTGGTGGAATACTTAACAATGGTTTTTAAGGATTTTTTTAAATTTATAGAATATCTTTTTTTAATTATTTTTAGGGAATTTTTATTTTTTAATTGTTTATAAACTATATTTACTACAAGAAATGTTATTCCTTTTTGCAAATGTTTTCTTTGTGATGCAATATGTTTTTTTTAAGTGTGCTGGTTGGTGCACGGTTTATGTGTCTCAAACTGGCTGCTTTTCTATGGGCAGGCCAGGTTGGTGCAAGGCAGCTTTGCCAGATTTCGTGTGTTTCACCCTCATTGTTTAGGTAATTATGAGGTGGTTGCTGGTTCTGTGAGCTTCCTGGCACTGTCCTTTATAATTTCCCACAATGCCTTGATGCTTTTTATTCCAGTCGATTTGTCTTTCCTGTCCTTGGGGTTAGGGTAAAACTGGTTTCATTTGCAGTCTTTTGGGGGGGAATTCTTATTTTTTGGTGTTTTCCTGGCATTGTCATAGTTTGTGTGGGTGTGGGTGTGGGTGTGGGTGTGGGTGTGTAATGTCCCACAGTTATCTACACATTAATAATGATCTAGTAATATTTCCTTAAAAATTTTAGGGACCTTTCCTTACATTATTGGTGTTTTCTTTCATACTTTTGGATTTCTAATTTCTGATTCCATTAGTTAGCAATTGCTAAAACAAATCCCACGTGAAAAAGTATTCAAAGCCTTCTTGATTTTAATTGTCAATTTATTTATTCCTGCACATTGTAATATTTATTCATTTTCATATCTCTGTTTTTCCACTGTTGTGCAAACACAATTCCAGCAGCTGCTAACATGTGTAAAATTAAATATATATTGTACTCCCTTTCAAATAGCCAACAAAATATTTGTGGTTTTAATTCCATACCTTGCTTTACTATTGCTTCTAACCGCTAACTTCTGAATAGTTACTTGGACCGACCTAAGTGGTATGCAGAAGACCGGCAGACCAGTTATCCTTCCTCTATAAGTAGCTGTCTTTATTGCTGGGTGTGCTCTGTGCTGGGTTCATCCTTGAGATAGTAAAGTCTTGCTTTCTGTGTGTCTCCTTTGTGCAGGTTAATGGAGCAAGATGATGAGGTGGTGGTGCAGAAGATGGAAAAAAGGACAGTAATTTTCCTTTTCTATTATTTTTTTGTGCTTGTTTCATCCTAATGCAGTGCGTGGAATTAAAATCTTGTTTTCTGTGTCTCTCCTTTGTGCAGGTTATTGGAGCAAGGTGGTGAAGTGGTGGTGCAGAAAATCAGCAAAGCAGTATTCTTCCCTCTGTAAGTAGCTGTCTGTATTGTTTTGTGGGCTGGTTTCATCCCAATGATGGCAATGAAAGAGTTCATTTCTGTGTCTCTTCTTTGTGCAGCCCATTCATTGGAGTCAGTGATACTGAAGATTGGCAAGAACAGTCATCTTCCTTCTGTAAGTAGCTCTTTTATCATTTTTGTACTTATTTTAATGTTATTGTAGTCCATCCATTGGGGCAAAGAATTCAGTGACATCGTCTTGGCCACTCTCACCTGGTCACATGGGCGGCAAGCCACTCCCATGCGGTCACATGTCCAACAAGCCATTCCCACAAAGGAGGCCACATCCACAGAGTAGGTTCCAAAAAATTTTGAAACCCACCACTGCTTTGGTGTGACCCTTAGAGTTTTACTATTCCTTCAGCTTAGAGTCACGATCAAGACAGTGAGATCCTATTTATCTTATTTATTTTATTTTATTTATTTTATTAGAGAGAGGGGGGAAGGGGAGCGCTAGGGAACAAAATCCACCCCCTTTATATGTAGACCAACATGCTTTTGTTTAGTATTGAAGATTGTACTTTTATATGTCATATTTCTTAATATGCACATTTTATTATGCAGTGAGCACATAGTGACACTCTTCATATGAATTTGTTCCTTTTTATTTTTCTGGCTTTCAGCCAGAAAAGAAAGTTGCCTTACCCTTGTCTCTTGTTTATGTTCATGTCTCCTGGGAATGATATTGATATTGGTGGATTTTGCAATGTTTTTCTCCTCCAAGCTATGTGGTTTCCTTTGCCCTTTCCTTTGCCCTAACAGTGGGGGGGGGGGGGGAGAGGATGATGGGGAAGAGTGAGATGCATTACAGTGGTATTAAATACATTCTGCCTCCTTCTCTTAAAGTTGCAATTGAAGGATGTCTGTCCTTCAATCGGTTTCACTGTTGACAACAATATCATTTGTTTCTTTATCATTCATACAGTTTAAATCTGGTGCATAACTTCTATGTATAATTATAATGCAATCAAATGGTCTTGGTTGAATCTATTGAGCCTGCAGAGCTTATAACTTTTGTAGGGAAAATTCTTCAAGTTGATGTTGTAAATGATTGAATAATAAAGAATCTAAAGGTGAGATGTGGTTGTTGGTTGAAAAAGAGGTCAGGCTTACAGAAGGATCAACCATTAACATTCTATGAGAAGACTTAAGAAATCATCCAGATAGCAATGAAGAATAGTAATTGAGCTAGTGTTGAAGATTCAAGAAAGTAATTCTACAGAGCCAGAAGCCTTCAAACAGAGATCCTCGTAAAGGGAATTTCAGCAAGTAGACATTCACACAAACTGATTTATCCAACAAAATAAAAGCAATAGAAAGAATCTGAGCTAAAATGAGAAGTCTGTGCTAAAGGGAAAGCTTTTGAAAATATAACGTAAGAGAAACTTTCAGATATTAGGAACCTTTACAAAGCTTATGTTATCTAGGAACTGTGGATTTCAGCAATCTCATCCTTCTTGCCTGAAAAATAATACTTATATCCAATGTTCCCTGTAAGCTGTGCAGGTGCGCGGCCGCGCACGTGGCAACAAAACACCTTGCAGCAGTTTGCAACTGCCGCACAGTGGTTTTTGTGAGATGCCTTCCATGATAATAGGAGAGGAGAGCCAGCAATCACAAGGCAGAAAGTAACTGAGGGTGTGGGGTTTGGGAGAAGGCATGGGACAGGCTCCCAGCAGCGGCTGCTCAGATTTGCTATGAAAGAAAGGCGGGGGAGAATCCCTCCTTCCTTCAGCCCAACACTCTCGCTGGCATCCCGGCCAGACAAGAGGGACTGCAGAGGGTCTCCTCGAGTCTAGGGCAGCGAGTCATTCGATGGGAAAGTTGCCTCTTGGAAGGAGTGACCCGGCTTGGCTCCCGCTTTCAATCTGTCACCCAACGACCGAATGGAGAAGCGAAGAGGCAGGAGAGACGAGGCAGGAGAGATGAAGCGGGAGCCAAGCTGGGTCATTCCTTCCAAGAGGCAACTTTCCCATTGAATGACTCGCTGCCCTAGACTCGAGGAGACCCTCTGCAGTCCCTCTCGTCTGACTGGGATGCCAGCGAGAGTGTTGGGCTGAAGAAAGGAGGGATTCTCCCTCTCCCCCCCTCTCTCTCTCTCAAAACACACAAACACAGGAAAGTGGAATGAGAGAGAGAGGGGAGGAGAGGGAGAGGGAGAGAGAGAGAGGAAACTTAACTTTGTTAAGTTTGTTTCTCTGTTGTGTGTGTGTATATATATGTGTGTGTGTATGTATGTATACACACACACACACACATATACATGGATGCAATTGTGCAAGCATTTTTTTTCCTCTTTAAAAGAATTTTTGGATTTCTCCTCACCAAACCTTTAAGACTGAAAGAGTTAGAGTTGAAATATAAAGAGATTGTCAATTGCCATACTGTTAGATTGATAGGCAATTATGGACTATCTTGATTATATCGTCCTTAGAAAGAATATACTACTGTATGGTTGAGAAAAAGATCAAACTTCATTCCATGGAAACCCAACAAAGTTCATAGGGAGGGTTTCTTTCTACGATGGGCTTCTTGGGTCAAGAGTGAATATCAGTTATCAAAAATGTACGTAGCGAATTAAGCAGGCAATAGGCAATTACAAAAAGAGAAGCCAACTTTCTGAATTCTGTTTCTTTGCACTTAGTGACTTATAAATAGACTAATGTTCTAAAAACCTGACCTAAATTACTATATATTTTAAATAGCTGTAAAGCTATGCTGAAAAAGTTGTTCTCAAGGTATTGTGATAAATTCAATTAAAAAAAGGGAAATCTTGATGAACTTAAGGAGAAATGAGAGTATTGGATAGTAAATGGACAAATAAAATTACCAATCAAAGAGAATATTTGCACCTCAGGGTTGAAAGGAGATGTTCTCTCTTACTCTTTCCTCTTCCTCTCTTCTCTCTCTGTCTCTCTCATCCTCTTTCTCTTTGTCTCTCTTCTCTTTGTCTCTCTTTCTTTTCCATTCTCCTGTCACTTTCTCTCTCCTTCTCCCTTCTCTCTCCTCTTTGTCTCTTTCCATCTCTCTCATTCTCTTTCTCTTTGTCTCTCTTCTCTTTCTCCTTCTTTTCCATTCTTCTGTCACTTTCTCTCTCCTTCTCCCTTCTCTCTCCTCTGTCTCTTTCTGTCTCTCTCACCCTCTTTCTCTTTGTCGCTCTCTCCTTTCCCACTCTTCTGTCACTTTCTCTCTCCTTCTCTGTCTCTTTTCCCTCTTTTTTCTTCCTCTCTTCCTCTCTCCCACTCTTTTAACACTTTCTCTCTACTGCCCAACCTGTCCCCATACTTATCTTCAACTGATCATGTTTGCAATAATTTACCTTCTTTTCTAAATAGGCGCAGTTCCCTTACCGGATCCCTCGCTCACTCAAACACACACACACACACACACACACACACACACACACACACACACACAACCATTTTTCTCCATTCCAATTCTGATCCTATAAATCAATTGCTCTGTGAAACATCTGTGAAAAAAATTCAGGTGCTCAGGCATGAAAATGTGCCGTTCAAACACTATAATTTTCCGTGCACATTGAAAAAAAAATAGAGGGAACATTGCTTATATCCCTTATTTGTATTCATAAGACAAGTTCTGTTAATGATATTCAGAGTGTTTGTGTAGTTTTACTATGGTTTGTCGCACAATCAGCCAGATGTTTAGACTGGATTTGACATTTTTCTCCACCTATTAAGTTCTTCCCAAGGACCTGGGATAGGCAGATTTATTGTTCGATGGCATTAAAGGTATTGTCACAGAATATAAACTGTTCCAAGTAATCGTTTTGCAATTGACTGAAGGTGATTTTGTTAATGCTAATAGTGTTCAAGTGGTGCTCCAGATGTTTTGTCATTGCACTCAAGATGTCAATTATTAGTAGTACTATTGGTACTATTGGTGCTTTCTTTTACCACAGTTGTTCTACTTTTACTTGCAGTTCTTTGCATATTGTGATTTTTCCCAGTTTTTCTCTTCTCTTCTGCTGTCTCCAAGTATTGCCACATCCACAACCCGGATTTTTTTTTGTCATTCTTATTGACAATTGTTAAGTAAAGTGTTATGTAGCAGGTGCTTGTCTGGATTCTAAAGTCCCAGCACACTTTAGCTTCTTCATTATTTGTGGTTCACCTTTTGGGCAAATGATATTTCCTGCAGATCTTTCAATGCACCTTTGTTATTTTGTCATGCCGTTGTTTGTAGTTGTCTGTGTGGTCTTCTTGCAGCAGCTAACTAGATGTTTCTTCAGCATCTTTTGCTGAAGAATTTTGGCTTTCTTTGCATTTGTTCAGGTAGCCAGAATTACCCCCCCCCCTCTTTTTTTCTCCAATTTTCCTGCTCTTATCCGTTGCTAGATCAGTTCCACCACAAAACCGCGAAGGAGAAAATCGCGCTCGATGAAAGCACGCATTTGATGTCATCACAGCGCGACAAAAACATCACACTGTGATCGAAAAATGTAAAAATAAAGCGAAAACCTTACCCTAACCCCCCCAAACCTAACCCTAAACCTAACCCTAAACCTAACTCTTAACCTAACCCTAAATCTAACCCTAAACCTAACCGTTAACGTAACGCTAAACCTAACGCTAACCCTTAACCTAACACTAAATGTAACCCTAACGCTCTAACCCTAACCCTAACCCTTAACCTAACCCTAACCCTAACTCTTACCTTTATGTGAATCGGCTTGCTTTAATTTTAATTTTATTTCAATTTTTAATTTTTTTTGTCACGCTGTGATGACGTCACAAGCGTGCTTTCATCGAGCGCGATTTTGTCCTCTGCGGTTTTGACGGGTCACGGCTAGATCTTATGATTACTTGCTTTGCCTACTATATTTTTAATATGTTTAATGATTATATCATACTTTGCCTTCCACGTATCTTTTCTGTTCTTCATTTGGTCTCAGTAAGCCTCCATGGTATACTAGCTTCCATCCATCTTATTCACTGTCTTTCAGATATTCTTCAAATGCCCATTTTTCTTCTTGAACTGTCTGGTGTACTTACAACATTCCTTGCTCACTTTTTTCCCTTGGTAAGTAAAGTCTCTCAATGTTGCTATGTGGGGATGGGGATGATTCATTGTCATAATGTTACTGATCTTCCTATCCAGGGCTTTTAGGTCTGCTTTAGTCCAGTCCATTATTCCAGGTGTGCATTTATTGACTGGAATTGCCCTGTTGTTAATTGCCTTGATGGTACTTCCTACACTGAATTTGGACTTTAAGATCTTCTTCATTTATATTAATTTATTATAATTAATTCAGCAGCCCTGTAGATAGTCTTTTTTTAAAGAACTAATAGATGAAAAGGTTTGCTGGTCACCATTGCAAGGTCATCATCATTCTACCTCGCAGCTCTGATATTGACACATTTAATGAAAAAAATGTCCCTAATTTTTATTGCTTTGATCTCTCCAATGTAGAGAAAAAAATTCTGTGGTCTACTACCCAGGTGCTTTGAGTCACAAATTAAAACTGAACACGGAGAATGCATATTAAAACTCAATTACTTTTTTTCTGAAATATAACCAAATAATTCAAAATTAATGTAGCAATGAGATAGTACTTAAGTCAGTGCAACCCAAGAGAGTAAATGAGAATATCTGTGAAAGATTGCCAACATATTTAACATACCTTTTGTCTTTTTATGTTTTCTTTATGTTTTCATGGATGGATAGTCTGCTTTCCGAAAAATGACTTTGGCGGAGGGGGTATATATTTGGCATGACTATAAAACTATTGCATTAAATATTTTTGATATTTATAGGACTATGAATGCTTCCAAAATATAAGCCAGAGCCATATTATCAACTGAAATGCCAGAATCAAAAAGAAACAAACTTTATTACCCATAATAGTCATATCCCACCAACAAACTATATGAATTTTTGGATGCTGGTATATTATAAACACATGCCTCCTTTAATGCTGCTGCCAAAAAAAATTTCAAACTTGTTATATGCCATCCAATAATTCAAAAATGCAAAATACTTCTTCTTTTACACCATCAGAATATTAATGGTCTAACTGCATTTAATTACTGTTAGCATTTTACTTTATTATGAACAATTTGGAATCTTGCCCAATTTTTGAGATTTCAATTACTGGAAGTTTTTTTCCCCCTGTAAATAGAAAAAAATGTGCTAACATTAATATGAACATAACAGGAGATCAGTTTCCAAGGATACGTCTTCCTCTCCCTTATCTGTAACTTCATCAGATCTACATGATAATAGTGCTACTAACACAAAACACCTGCCAGCACAAGAAAAAGTAAAAGGACTCAGTTACCCTTAAGATCCTGAAGATGAAACGCAAATACTTTGGCCACCTAATGAGAAGGAAGGACTCACTGGATAAGAGCCTAATGCTGGGAAAGATTGAGGGCAAAAGAAGAAGATGACGGAGAATGAAGTGGATAGAAGGAGTCACTGAAGCAGTTGGTGTGAGCTTAAATGGACTCCAGAGGATGGTAAAGGACAGGAAGGCCTGGAGGAATGTTGTCCATAGGGTCACGATGGGTCGGTCACGACTTCGCAACTAAGAACAACTATTCTTAAGATTATTCCACAGTTGACCATATACCTCAAAGCACCTTTCTTTTCATGGAAGGAGTTTTTCATAGTCGGGAATGTTGTTGAGAAGGTGGTGGCCTTTCAACTCCGATGGACCTTGGATGAAACTGATTATCTGGATCCCTTTCAGTCGGGTTTCAGGCCTGGTTACGGCACGGAAACTGCTTTGGTCACGCTGATCGATGATCTCTGGCAAACCAGTGATAGGGGTCATTCCTCTATCCTAGTGCTTCTTGACCTCTCAGCGGCCTTCGATACCATCGACTATGGTATCCTTCTGCGATGGTTGCGAGAGGTGGGAGTGGGAGGCACCGTCCTATGGTGGTTCTCCTCCTACCTCTCAGACAGGTCACAGTCGGTGTTGGTTAGAGGGCAGAGATCGACCCCTAGGCCCCTCAATTATGGGGTGCTGCAGGGCTCGGTCCTGTCCCCCCTCCTATTTAACATCTACATGAAGCCGCTGGGTGAGATCATACACCAGCACAGGATTAAATACCACCAATACGTGGACAATACTCAACTGTATCTGTCCGCCCTGTGCCAACTCAGCGAAGCAGTAGAAGTGATGTGCCAGTGCCTGGAGGCTGTCAGGGTCTGGATGGGAGCGAACAAGCTTGCACTCAATCCTGACAAGACTGAGTGGCTATTGATGCTCCCTCCCAAGGATGGCCCAGTTATTCCATCTCTTAGCCTGGGGGGTGAAATTATACACCACTCAGAGAGGGTTTGCAATTTGGGAGTCCTCCTGGATCCGCAGCTGACGTTAGAACATCATTTGTCGGCTGTGACCAGGGGGGCCTTTGCTCAGGTTCGCCTGGTGTACCAGTTGCGACCCTATCTGGATCGGGAGGCCCTTCGGATGGTCACTCACACCCTCATCACCTCAAGACTGGATTACTGTAGCACAGTCTACATGGGGCTGCCCCTGAAGAGTGCTCGAAGACTGCAGTTGGTCCAGAATGCAGCCGCGCGAGCGATAATGGGTGTACCTAGATACACCCATGTTACACCTATCCTCCGTGAGCTGCACTGGCTCCCCATTGGTCTCCGGACATGCTTCAAGGTGCTAGTCGTTACTTTTAAAGCCCTACATGGTTTAGGACCTGATTACCTGAGAGACCGCCTCCTGCCATTTACCTCCCAATGACCAATAAGATCACACAGATTGGGCCTCCTCTGGGTGCCATCGGCGGGTCAATGTCGGCTGGTGACCGGCCCCGGGGGAGGGCCTTCTCTGTTGCTGCCCCAGCCCTATGGAATGATCTCCCCGTAGAGATCCGGACCCTCACTACTCTTCTGGCCTTCCATAAAGCTACTAAGACCTGGCTGTTCCGGCAGGCCTGGGGCTGTTGATCAGCATCCAGCCCCATTTTAAGTGATATGTATGTTGTGTAATTTTAAATAATTGTATCTCTATTTTTAATTTTTTATATTCCCTTGTTGTCTGTAAGCCGCCCAAAGTCCCCTGGGAGTAGGCAGCATACAAATGCTAATAAACTTCCAAACTTCCTAACTTCCAAACTTTTCACTCGTAAAAGAACTATTATATGGTGAGGAAAATGAAACTAAATCAAATAACAATATTCTCTTGAAGAAACAGGATGTACATCCTATCTTTTATAGTGGTGCTTATATTTACTTTCTTTCTAGAAGCATTTCAAAAGACATCAGCGATGTCTTGTATTCTATTCCCACTTCTTTACATCCATATATTGGATTCCTAAATTGGAACCAAAGCTATCCTTTTCTCAGTTGGCATTGAGACTATGGGTATTTCTCCTACATCTCTTCCATTGCTTGAGGCACTATCCTCTGTTGTTCATTCAAATGAGATGAAAAGTCTAAAGAGCTCCTAAATTAATCTTTTTTTTTTTCAGGAAAAAGCTAGCCAGCCACTATGGTTAATGTGCATGAAATGGCAAATCCAACAAAAAAGAGAAATAAAGTACCAAAATGCAACAGTGTAACCTTTGCTGTCAAAGAAGAAGGGTAAATATCTCTGTGTTTTTAGGATTTATTGTATATTAGCGCATTTAGAATGGAAAAATATTTACTCTATAAGGAATGTATACTTTCTTGTAAAAATAAAATAAAATAACATAGATTGAAAAAATGTCCATTTCCAGATCCTTATCTTCACAGATATCCTCACATTAGTCAATAAACTATTTTCCATAATAGCAGAGGTATTGGGACACTGAATACATACCAGTTGAATAGCTTTAGAGTAATTCTCTTTTTATTTGGACCTGTAGTCTGCTTGTAACTTTCTAAAATCAAAGTTTTAATCACCCTTTTCTGTTTATTCCTCCCAAAAAGTTAAGTCCTTAGATTTGTATTTAAAACCTCTTCCACTAAGGATTGAAAGAAACTCACTCAGTGCTGTAAACCACGTGGATCCAACAGCTTCTAATAGCTAACAGTTAACAAGCAATTTCCAAAATGGATTAGAAAACTCAATTCAATCATTATTTGCACAATTCAATCATTATTTAAATTATTTACAATTATTTTATTTGTCTCAATGAACTAAGTAGAACTATATATTCCAACAGACTCTGAGAAGTTCAGAAAGTCCAACACAAGATGAAATAATTAAAAACATAAGCAAAACAAGGTAGACTGGAGTAAAAACCACCAATAAAAACCACACACAACAAGCATATTAACCTCAAGACTGGAACCAAAGCTATTTTAGGACTTTTAGGAACCCAGGAAATCGGCTGCCACCCATAACTTTGGAGGATGCAGTTTCAGAGAATAGGGGCCATGAAAGAGAAGGCACACACTCCCAGTTCCACAAGTTAATAATATTTAATAGAAGGGACCTTGAGCAATCTGACTCCTAAATATACCAGGTAGGCAGAAACAATGGGAGAGGGGCGGGAGAGGGGTCACCCTGATAGCCAGACTTTCTGCAATGAATTATTTTAAAAGTACCAACCTGTACATTGCATTTCACTTGAAAACCAACTGGCATAGCATGCCTGCTAGCAGCAATTATACCTGAAGACAATGATACATATCCATTACTGCTCACACTGCTGCATTCTCAACCAGTTGTAGCTTTCAGATGGTCTTCAAGGACAGCCCCATGTAGAGTGCATTGCAGTAGTCCATTACTGACTAGACCAGACCAGGGTGACTGTGTCTACATGATCTCCCAGTTGAGGAGAGGACAAAACTGATGCATGAGATGTAACTGTAAAAAGTCCGTCCTGGTTACTGCTGTCTTTGAACAGAAGTTGTGAGGCAAGAGCACCTCTAAGTTGTTCATAAGTCTTGACCACCATCACAATTACTTTCCATGAGATTTGAGACCACATGACAGATTCAAACTGGGTTACTACCCCTGTAGCTAGACCCATATGAAAGAGAGAGGAAGAAAACACAGTCCATCAAATTAAGTTCTGAAACTGGAAAACCATTGAAAAGCATTAATTATGGTACTTTTACCTACCTTAAGTGAATACTTCAGGTCATACTTTCCATGCCATAAATATGGAAGTAAGAATGGGCGTCAATGGTTAAAACTTTTTCACATAAAGCTTTTACCCTATTGTTTTGAAGGATGGTGTGGGATCACCAGGGTTACTGCTAGTGCAGTCTGACCAATCTTTGTTACTTTCTTAAGTGCCAATTCACATATCATAATTACTGTTATTGAATTTGAGCCAGCTACATCCCCACTTCTAAAAATAAAAATGCTTCAAAATGTATTTTTTTCTTAATCTCATTTTCTGCCCAGCTATTTCCTATAATTAGAATATTGTTTACCTCAGAATCTGAAGATGAGTGGTTGTCACATAACTTCAGCAAATCTGTCTCTGTCTTTTCATGTGGCCATAAAAGGCCATTTGTAAAAAATCTTTTACTTTATAGCCTCTCAGTGAATTAGCTTCTAATGCTTCTCATCTAGAAATGCTTTATGGGATAAAAAGTGCACACCTTTTCTTTTCTTTTCTTTTTTTTTCAGTTCCTTTGGAAATTACTGTTCCTTATGATTAACATGCTCACACTGTTAGAACAAGCATAAATGGTATAATTTCCTGGGAGAAGGAGGAATAGTATTTTTTTAACATGATTGGTATAATATATAGTGAGACTCCTACTGATTGACCTAAACCATTATTATGACTTACAATGGTGAAAAGAAAGAGAGAAAATGCATTAGAACTCCTTTCCTCCCTTCCTGCTCCCTCCGGTCAACCATAGCGTACTTCCAGCAAACTACATTGGTAAATTATTGTAAGATTCATTCAACAAGATTCAACATCTCTAATTTAGCTTCAGTTTAGAGTCGCATTAAATCCAAAGAGTAAGGATAATATGAAACTATGATGTTAGGACTGAACCAAGAATAAGGGAGCAACATCTGATGGCCAGTTTCTGCTACCACAAATTGAACTATGCCAGGAATGGGCAACTATGGTCCCTTTATGACCTATGAACTTTAACTCCCAGAGTTTCTGAGCCAGCCAAATCAGTGCTGAAATCTGCAGGAGATAAAGGGTCCATAGTTGCCCAACCAGGAACTATGCTGTTCCGCTCTGGGCACCTGACAGATATATAGAGTGTACCAAAAATCAAGCCACCTACGCTAATAAATGATCTAAAAGAGACATAACATTAGAATTAGACAAAATGTTACTCCACTTAGGAATATTTAACCATGGTGACACTGTAGTTAAAAAGCCTTCATCACGGACCTTCTGCGCACGCCCAGAAGGTTGTGCACATGACCAGACACGTGCATTCCTTCTACCAAACTGGTAGTGAAGATAAGAGAATAACATTACTGTACCACCTGCTCTTTGGGTAAATAATATGAGTGCAAGATAATCACCAGATTGCACACCAGTCTTGAACAAAGAAGTGCAACCCCATTCAGGATTAAAATCAGAAAATCACTAAACACAGAGGCCCCAACCATCCACAACCACTCAGTCTTTTTAGTCTTACTCTGTTCTTCTTATTCAGATTCACACAACAGGCAGACACTGAGATACGTTTTCAAGACAAATTGATGATACTGATCCTAAACTGATAGCCGACCATTTTCATGAGGTATTAAACAAAAGGCGAAAGAGCAGCATAGCACTCTGAAGGACTCCAGAAGTGAAGGGCTGCTTGGGCTTTCTCTCTCCCAGTATTAACAGTGAGTGAAACTTGCTGCAAGGAAAGGAGAATCACCACATAATGGCACACCTCACTTCCGAGTTACTTGTACAGGTTAAATGAAGATTCCTGAGCAGTGTCTTGTAGGGTTATCTGGAACAAGTTTGCAACTGTAATTCCAGAAGAAGTGGAAAGAGTGGCCCATATTGCCTGCTTGTGAAGAAAAATACCTCAGTAAAAAGGCCAGGTAAGGATTGTGCTGAGCAAAATTAGGGTTGCCATGTCAGCATTCTAGCCCTTGACTGATGAATGAAATGGCACAAGAGAACAACGAATGGAAGAACCAAGGTCAGATATTGGATGGGTTCACTGAGTACTGAACACAGGCCAGCTGTTGGCTTGGCAAAGGGAGAACAGAATTCAAGAAGGAAGAAGCAATGAGGAAGAATAGGAGAGAACACAGGGGAAAAAAAGAAAGGAAAAGAAAGAGTACAAAGGGGAAGGATGTGATTCCTTAGAGTCATCCCATAGCAGCATGGCTGAGAAGTACATAGAATCCTGCTTGGGTAGCTACTTTGACAGTAAGAGCATTTCACCTATTTATTAAGTCTATATTTTATAAATAAGTTTATTTATAGTTTATTTATTAAGTCTCATAATACCTGTCAACTTTGCTTATATAAGAAGAAAGACTAGGAAAGCCGACTTTTATGAGAACAGAACTGCACCCATGGAAAATATCAATTAATGCTTCAGACAATTGTTTGCCAAATATCTTGATGCACAGTAAGGTAAAGGTTCCCCTCACACATATGTGTTACTTGTTCCCAGCTCTAGGGGGCGGTACTCATCTCCGTTTCAAAGGCAAAGAGCCAGCACTATCCGAAGACATCTCCATGGTCATGTGGCCAGCATGACTAAATGCCAAAGACATATAGAACACTGTTACCTTCCCATCAAAGTGGTCCCTATTTTTCTATTTGCATTTTTATATGCTGTTGAACTGCTAGGTTGGTAGAAGCTGGGACAAGTAACGGGAGCTCACTCTATTACACAGTGCTAGGGATTTGAATCACTGAACTGCTGACCTTTCTGATTGACAAGCTTGGTGTCTTAGCCACTGAGCCATTGCATCCCTTTCTGTCCATTCTGACCATATTGAATGGAAAAGATAAATTTCAACATATTTATAGCACCAGATTGGGCAAAATTACTAAGGTTCAAAAACAGTAATTAAGGGACTTTATCCTTCCCATTTTATCTTCATTTGCCACCCTGTTCAAAAGCAGACAAATGCAACAAGATAAATAAATATCATTTTGGTGGGAAGGTAAAGCATTCCATGTGCCTCAGCATATAGTCATGCTGGCCAGAAGCATCTTCAGACAATGCTGGCCCCCACGGCTAGGAAACGGAGATGAGCAACACCCTCTAGAGTTTGATACGACTGGATAGGGGAAATCTTTATCTTACCTTTACAATGATGTTGCTTTCAAAAGATGTTTCTTTCCTATATACTCTCTTTTTGTTTCTGTTGCTACAATATTTTTTAAATTCTGTATAGTTCAATTGAAGGATTATGTTTTCAGTCCCAGGGTTGTCCTAATCATAAAATACCAATATAGGGTAAGTTCAGAGGATTATTGCTTTGAGGTTTTATGACAGAATTGGTGTTTTTCAAGAGTGTTGAATGGATTTCCAACATTTGTTTTATTGTTACAATAAATAGTTGGTAGACTATTTCAGATTTTTAGCACTATAGCCATATTCACTCTGAAACCTAAAGTCAAGTGTGCACTTGCTCATATGTATCTTCAATATTTCCCTGATATACTTGAAAAGGAAAAGATGTTAGAATAACTCACTTGACTTCTGACAATTGAAACTTCTTTGTTCAAAGATTGAAAAGAAGTCAAGGATACCTCTCCCCAAGCTATTATAGTCTATCCATATGCACAACTATGAACTACAAATAGGGTTGAAAATAGCTTTCAATTTGCAGACATACTTGAATAGCTGTTTCAAAGTTTACAATGACAATAGCAGCCTATAATGATGCATATTCCTGCTTTCTATGACTATAATGTCTTGTTTCCTCTTTTTCTATTGTCCTTAGTTACTGAGTTACATCAGAGCTAGGTGAGCTATTAGTCTCACCATGGCCAGTGAAATGGATTTGGGAATATGATACCCAAAACTTCTATAGGCCATCAGATTGCTTACCTCTCCTCTAAATCCATTTCTTTTCTTTTTTTTAAGCAATTTATTATGCATTTTACATAGGGGTTGCTTTTGTTTTTTCTGCATATTACTTCCAGTTCTACCATTTTTCAGATTTCTTTAAGTATCTACTACAGCCTCACTCAAGTACAGCTGTTCCTAAAGGAATTCTAGTCATACACATGCACACAGAAAGAAAATGTGCTAGCTCGTGGATCATATTTCCAATCCAAAACTAAACAGGTATGGTTTGCAAGATATAACCTTAATCCATCAGGCCCAAATGACATGGCCTTTTTAATCAAAAAGAAGTCAGTGGGACCTTCCTTTGGTGTTTGCTTTTTCTTAATTTATCATTCATTGATAATAAATAATAATAATGCCCAACTCCAGTGGACTCTGGGTGGCATATGAAACCAAAAATTCATGAAAACAGTAAGGATAAAGCCACGCAGACAGCCCAAACTAAAACTTTTTTAAAAAAACCACACAAATCAAACAAAACCTCCCAAACACAATAAGACATTAATCTCAGGTCTGGGACCAAAGGCAGATTTTAAGAGCTTTCTGGGAGAGAGGGTGCACTGTTTATGGGGAATATGCAGCTCGCAGAGGGTGGGGGCTGCTGCAACTTTCAATTCTTCGAGGTTATCTAGACCAGGGGTCTCCAACCTTGCCAGACTTATGGACTTCTGAGGAACTCTGGGAGTTGAAGTCCACAAGTCTTAAAGTTGCCAAGGTTGGAGACCTCTGGTCTCGACAAGAAGCATAAACCAGTATACTACTACCTTTACTATAAAATTAGTGTAGCAGTATCAGGAAAGTCTGAAAGTGTGTCTCACTTCTTTTACTTTTACTTTCCTGAAAAGTAGGGAACAACCCTTCTAAGATCCTTCCCACAACCCTTTTCCTTCTATGGACTGAGATACAGCCAAGGTGGCACAGTGGTTAAATGCATCACTGTAGGCTTCTTCAGCTGACTGCAGTTCAGCAGCTCGGCTGTTCAAATCTCACCGGCTCAGGGTTGACTCAGCCTTCCATCCTTCCGAGGTGGGTAAAATGTGGACCTGGATTGTTGTTGGGGGCAATATGCTGACTCTGTAAACCGCTTAGAGAGGGCTGAAAGCCCTATGAAGCGGTATATAAGTCTAACAACTATTGCTATTGCTATTGCTATTTCGCATGATGGTTGTCTAGCATGCAACTATTCCTCCTGTCTCTCAAATTTCCCGTACCATGCCAGTGACAGAGAAAGCATACTTCCTGGACTCCTCAAGATGACAACATTTAGAGGGGAACTGGACTACACTCACTCTGGACTACACCCATTTATGGGGTGGGTAGAAATGATTGGATTGCTTTAAAGTGCATTCAGGTGCATTGTGTTCGTAAAGCAAGCCATTCGATCTTATTTCATGTATTGACAATATCTCTGAAATTATACAGTATTATAAAGTTTGCTGTTTTATAACAGTCTTGTATATCTCAAAGCGAGTGTGATTTTAAAAATGCTGGCCCTAGCAAAGCAGTCATCAGATGGCTGTTAATCACTAGGGAACAATGCAGCAATTGCTGAAACTTCTTTGAGAAAAGTTCAGCAATTGCTGATTGAAATAACACATTCTACAGGAATTGGAGAATGGTAAGACAAATATGACAGCTTGTGTTTCTTCTTGTTTGTTAGGATATGTTCAGTGTTACTGATGTTTCAGCACAAACTCAGACCATTGTGCTGGCTGTGAAAGCATTAATTGCGTGATTTTTCTTAGTTGACTTGGCATCTGCAGTCTAATCCTAACAATGCTTATTTTGAAATTAATATTTTTGAGTTCAAGCAACTATGGTAAATATAAATGCATATTTGGGTTCCCTGTTTGAATTAGGTCCTATTGAAATATTATACTAGAATTGTTTTTCTACAATGATAGCAAATCTTTCTTTTTCAATTTTTCAATGGAAATGTGCCATTTTGACCACCACATCTGCAGAGTTGAATCTAGGAGTGGTGCAGTGGCCTAGAGGTGAAGCTCTCACCTCATAATCAGGAGGCTGTGAATTCAACCCCTGGTAGAGGCAGATATTTCTCTCTCTGGGCGCACTGAGAATATACCTGCTGAACAAACTCCACATTGGTGACAGGAAGGGCATCCGGCCATTAACACACTCTGCTGGGTCCATTCATTGCCCAGACTCCATCCCGCAAGAGACTATGGGGTCATTAAATGAAGATGATGATCTGCAGAGTTGAATCTGCTTTACGTTGCTCGATTGTGACAGTGGAAATGTTATGTTGTATGTGCTCACCTAAAAGTTCTAAACGGTGACAGACAGGACAGGAGATCATACCTACAAGTAAACCAACAGTTCATCTCTTGTTAGCGTATTAAATATATATTATCAGTAGTCACTCAGGGTGCAGAGCTAATTATAAATAATGTTTGTATACCGCTCAGCAGCTGGATAGAATTAATAAATTGTAGCAGAGACATGGGATGATTATTTACATATATGCCATCCTTGCTTTGTAAGCTTGGCAACTCAACAGAGGTTATGCAGCTACAATGGCAAACTACTTCCAAATTCTTGCCAAGAAAACTGCATCAAGAAAGCTTTCTTATAAAGCAGCAGTGTGTATTGTTTCTTGACCCTTTGAGATGTGTTATGAAATATTAAGGAGTAAGGAAAGTGCATTGATTCCAAAGGAAAAATAAAAGACCAAACTCATTTTGAAAATAGATTTTTTAAATATATTATGGTCAAGCTTCAATACTGAAAGCAATTTCCTCCATGGCAAATTCGATTGCTTTTTATGATGAGGTTAGCCTGGTAACCTGGTTACTCAAATATCCCTTGAGAGGAGCTTCATTCCTATTTCCTTCACAAATTTATCCACATAGGCTTCTTTGTTACAATACAAAATGATGGCCTTCTGTCATTTTACTCCAACAGAAGTTATGGTAAGAAGTGGGAAACATTACAATTAGATCAGATGACCCAGATTTGCATCTTCTTAGAGGTTACACAAGGGTGCAAATACACAATATTATCCAATTTACTGCTCCTTTTAACATTTATTTAGAAATTAATTTGTATTTTAAGCAACAATATATTTTATATAAAGTATAATTTATATTTTAAAGATAAACCAGTCTGCCGAATCCTTTTTGGAATTTTTTAAAAAAAATAACGTATGCATGGGAAAGTACTGGCAACCTGCCTTGCCCACAATATTTTCAACAGAATTATAGACTTTTCTTGATTGGTTTAAATTGTTTGGCTTAAAAAGCAGAAACGGATTCACTGGCTCAAGCTCTCAAACATTTCGCTTCTCTGAAACTGGCAGCGATGCTGCCCGTTGGCTTTGATAATGAAATTGTACACCTGTTCAGAAATAAGCACCAGATTGTTAATGATTCTTGGCCCTCTTGCTGTCAGTAATTTTATACAATATTTCTCTACAAATTGGTGGTGCATTTTTTTTATGTATCAAAAGTGAAACACTTTCAAGACTTAATATACTGGGATTATTCAGATTCACCTAAATTTTTTCTCTCCCTTTTTCAGTATTTAAGGCTGCAATTCTTCATATACTAACCTGGCAATTAACAACACTGAAATAGATCATTGTGGTTTAGATGTGTCTGGTAATGGGAAACTAATGATATTGAGCAGGTTAGCTGACAGAGGGATGAACAAGATTATGCACCTTCCAGAAATGCTGCCCAACGTCATTGCTTTTCCATAGCAAAATATTAGCCATCCTCAAGCATTGCCTTTCTTTAAATAATGACTTGAGGGATGAATGAATTCATTGGGAATATTTTTTATTAGGAAAATGCAGATCAGGATTATTGATTTGCAAACTTGGTCTAGTCAAAACCTATCTAGAAGATCATGCTACCAGCTCTTTTCTCCCCAAGCTTGGTTCTTCCACCAAGTTAAGAGAATTTGGGGAAGAAATATTGTATGGGTAGTCCTCGATCACAATTAAGCCCAAAATTGTTGTTGCTAAATGTGAAGTTTGTTAAGTACATTTTGCCCCACTTTATGATCTTTCTTGCCATAGTTGTTAAGTGGATCACTGCAGTTAATTTTGTAGCACGGTTGTTAAGTGAATCTAGCTTCCCCATTGGCTTTGCTTGTCAGAAAATCAGAAAAAGTGATCACATGACCATGGTGGGACACTGTAATTGTCTTGAGTATGAGTCAGTTGCCAAGCATCTGAATTTTGATCACATGACCAATGGGATGCTACAGCACTCATGTGTGAAAAATGGTCTTAAATCACTTTTTCCAGTGCTGTTGTATCTTAGAATGGTTACTAAATAGACTGTTGTAAGTTAAGGACTACCTATACTTGCGCATTTTAAGGTGATTCTCAGTCATATTCCTAAAATATATAATTTATCATCTCATGAAGAGGTTTGGTCAGTGGTGGGATTCAGCCAGCTCACACCTATTCTGGAGAACCGGTTGTTAACTTTCTAAGCAGTTCGGAGAACTGGTTGTGGGAAGAAATCTCATTTTGTTTTTTTCTACTTTACAGGGCTAATCCTGTAAGGAAAGCAGGAAGGAAACATTCTGGTGTTGTTTCTAGCCTAATATTTATTGCCCTGCTTACAGAAACTGCCTCTCTGGTTAACCCTTATTACATTGTAACAGTTAAGGTAAAGTGCCCATCGACGTGACTGACGTTGAGTTGGCTACGCCCACCCAGTCACATGATCACTGAGCCCCACCTGTCCAGCTGGTCATTAGGGCAGAGAACCAGTTGTTAAATTGTTTGAATCCCACCACTGGCTTTGGCTCAATTGAATCTGGGGTAAGACAAGTCAGCTAATTCTTTATAACTGGAAAGAAAGTCCTTTTCCTGATATTAAGAAATGGATACCAGGTTTGATCAGTTCTGACGTGAAAAGTAGTAACAAAACTATAGCCTTAGAGACAGTTACTGATGAAATTGCTGAAGGATGTGTAATTGTTAACAATGGTAATGAAATTGGAATCCCCTTAAAATGGGTAGTAAGTGGTTTAATCATAAAGAGAAATTATATTTCCTCAAACGGTTCTTAAATATTTCACAGCAATTATCAGGAGGCCCCTAGGAGAGGAGACATCTCCATTAAATGCCTTTAGCTAAGCAGCACCAGTATTCCTATTTATTCCAGGGAAATAAATGGCCGCAATGTGGCGAAGTGTCCATTTGCCAGCGCCAGAAGTATCAGGATGACTTTGTAATGTTCTTGCAGCAGTGATAATTTGGTTGTCATATAGTCATTTTGGCTGGGAACCTGGCATTTTCTTCTCTATGTCATTGCAGCTCCTTTCTTGGTTCTTACATATCGAATTAAATCTATTGGAAATGCCCGCTAAGCATTGGCATGGATTTAATTCATATTTCTTTCCAAAGACCAACTCTTCCAAAATGCTTCATCCTCAATTGATTGCCAAAAAAAATAAATCATAACTGTCAAACCAAATTCTGAGTTTCTTCAGGAATGTGCTCTTTATTCTCCCCCAAAATAAATAAGGTTTCCCCCCTTTTAAAAGAATCATTATAAATGGAATAAATCAGTGATAAAGAAAAAATAAGAAAAAGGTACATGAATCTGTAGAAGACAACTTATTAATATATGATTGAGCAACAGAATGCTATTTAGAGTTGTAATTAGTTTGATTTAAATGTTTATCTTGAATTAATATATGTTAGGATGGATTTTAAATACATAGATACAGATATTTATGTATATGCATATCAACCAATTATGTTATTCCTTTAATGGTGATCAGAACTGTACAAAGTGCAGAAAAGAAATAAAACAGAATAAAAAAACAATTGGAGAAAAGGATATAAGAGTTAAATGCAGTTGACATCAACAATACAAACCATACCTCTTTATACTTTTCTAATGTTGCTTGCCTGACATCCATTACACTGCTTTTTATTCTGTAAACTTCTCACCTCTCTTTGAGAATCTCATCAAATCCATCCAGCCACAAGTTTTTGGACTTTCCCCTTTTTTCATATATTAATTGGGCAGTTTTGCAGATTCTCATTCATTCTCTTTTTATAACCGAATCATCACAATATACTTTGTATTAGTCACTTAATTTTGCATTCATTCCATATTCACGTTCCAACCATTCATTCCTCCTATACAACATGTGTATTTAAATAATTCATTTTCTCTGCACTTAGATTTCTCCTGACATAACCACAGCCACTTCATAATCAAACTGCATTCAGACAGAGACAGAGGGGGGGGGGAGAGGGCGGGAGATGATAGTTCATAAAAACTCTAGCAGCACTATTCTTCCACAATCCAGTTTTCATGATAATCATTGAAACAAGGAAGCACATATTCATTCTAAAACTGAACCTCAGTTTATATTTATAATGATAAAGCCTGGGAAAATCCTGAGCTTATTCGTATTCTGGTAGACATTTTATTACAAACAAGGTAACATCATCAGTGCACTTGAAATACAGTATATCGTGCAGCAAAATTGTGAGTAGAGAAAAATATCAAAGCTTTCTCCAGGCAGGTGGCAAATATTTATCACAGTTCATTTGCAACACGTTCCTTTCATCTTGGAGTAGGTTATACCTTTCAGTTATACCTCTGCCCCAGCCCAAGCCCCCTGATGCATTTCCAAGTGTGGAAAACAATAATTCAGCAGATACTGTAATAACAGTATTCCACACAAAAGGAAAAGCCCATTCTTCTCACTAAAACAATTCTATAAAGAATAAGATGCAATGATTAAGGAGATTGGTGTTGTTGGATCTTTTATAAGGATCAATTTGCTTTTTCATTTCCTGTTTGTTTTTTGTTAGAGAATCCAATTGAACATGATATATTTTTATTTATGGATTGCAGATGGCAGCTTTAAATAGCTTGTGCAGCTTTAAAGTAGTTGAGAAAATTCAATCACACTTCTCTCTTAATCTCTATATTTTCTTCGTTGTGAAAGGGTTTTAGTATCACTCCATGCAATTCTAAAGGAATGGCACTGAAAAATAAATGATGTTCCTGCCTTTTCTATCATTGCAAGATTGGGATTAATGATTATTTTATATTAATTTGAATAAGAACAACAAGGAAGACATGAAAAGTAACCTTTCACTCATTATAAATAGGTTGGAAAAATACAAAAGGCCATATTTTTTCCTAACATTCAGTGCAGTGCTCTGCATTCAGTACAGAGATATGCATAATCACAATGACAGGAACTGGTATACATTAAGTTTAATCAAAGACAAAAGATATCTAATGGGCTATCAAGTAAACCTTTATTTTAAATTCTAGGATAGTGAGTTGAGAATTCATATCTAATTTGTGAAATGTAAAGCATGGAAGTTCATGGGTAATGTTGGGCTATTCACTCAACCTGAATCTAGTCCACCTCACATGGTTATTGCTGTAGAGAAAATATGAGAAAGGGGGCACTGTGCACACTACCTTGAGTTATTTAAAAAGGCAGGGTATAAATATAACAAATAATGTTCTTTATCCCCCCCTCAAGTCTGCTGTGCAACTTCATTATGGCAAGGTTGTGTGCTCCTGAGTGGATTGAGCAATCAACGCTAGCAATCAATGCCAAGAACACAAGCTTACAACACTGGTTTCCAAGGCATAAAACTCAGGACCTGTACTGAGCAGCAGTAATAAAATAATATGCTGGAGAGAAATGATCTCTTTAGTAACAATTACAGAGACATCAGTGTTAAGCTGTTCCTGTATTTTACAAAAAAATAATAATCCACAAGGATATACAATATAAAGCCAATGTTAATACAGTATGGGCTCCTTAGGTCAGATGTTGTAGGATGACCTTGAGGAAAACAAACAAAGAAGTATTCCTTAAGTCCTGACATATTCCTTAAGTCCTGTTATTATGGCCTATCTCATTAAAGTAGAGCCCTTGTCTTCCTGTGGTGTCTATTTCCTGATTTGGTATACCCTGAAGGATGACAGATGGCACTCAATATGCTACTGATGAAGAGCTGAGGATTTTTGGGGGGAGAATTAACATAGTTTATTATGTTGTTGGTATATAATTTAAAGTCTTGGGTATGTTTAGTTGCTGATGTCCCCATGCAGGAAAAGAAATATCAAAGCTGTAGAGATTGAATTACAGTGGAAGTGAACATGGAATATAAGAAGCATAAACACGGCAAAGCTCAACGCGGTGAAAGATGACATTATCAACTATGTATCAGCAAATTAAGATATGCTAGAGTTGGACACTTTCGGAACCTCATTCTGTTTACTACTCAAGACAAGCAAAGCAAAGAAAGACTGGGTGATGCTTTCATAGACAAGAAGAGTACAGTAAAGTTATTGCCTGGCTACTATGCCCCCAGTGACTGAATAATCTCAATTAAACTTTGCATATAGCCCTTTAATAGGATGGTCATCCAAGTTTCTGAGAAGGAACAAGAGGCACTGTGGTATAAAATCAAATAAGTGATTAAGTGTTTGAAAAGAAACTGCTAAAGATCAAGAAACAGGGGGAAACAAACAGATAAGCAGAACAAATGCTGAATATTGCCAAGAAGAAGAAAGAAGCAAAATTCAAGGAACAAAAAGATCTCAGAAAGGAACTTAAAGAATTTCAGAAAGTTGTTGCAAGAGTTTACAACAGTTTACAACATCTTCTATAGAAATATCAAAGATAGACTGGACATACAAAAAAAAGTCCTCCATAAGATTTTAAAACTACAAAGGAGATTCCAATACAACATAATTTATATAGCTACCCATCTCACCAGATGCTAAAGGATGGGAATTAACTGATGTAACTGATTCAAAGAAGAGCAAACTAAAATGGAAAGTGTGTGCCCATAGGAGAAGAATTGTCAGAACCTGGTGGTAGAGTTAAAAGAGGGTTCAGCCTAGAATTCATACATAGACACAAATGAACTAAGTCCAACTCCCTTGAATTCGGTTTACCCTTATTTAAATCCAAGCAGGTACTAACTGTTAGTTGGAAGTATTCCTCTGCACAGGCATGAATACCAACAAAACAGTATAATTGGACCTTCATATGTGGACCTGATCTTTTGTGCCTGGCAGTGCCTTTGAGGCAGTTTTGAATCCTGAAAACTGCCTACATTAGACCCTGCAGTTTTCTTGGCAAGGTTTTTTCAGAACTTATTTTCCATTGTCTGCTTCCTAGAGTTCAGAGAGTGACTGGCATACAGCTATCTCTCAAGGTGAAACTAGAATTTTCAATCTCTCAGTTTTTAGATTGGTACATTAACACTAAACCACCAAATGGTTCTCAAATGGAAGAACTATATTTTAAAATGTATTCAATACTTTGAATAACCTGTAAAGGTAGAAGATATCTAAAGAAATATGGCAAGCCTATTGGTCAGGTTTAACCTAACAAATTTTGAGAATAATATAGTGGCCCATAAACAAGAAGAGGTCAATTTATATACCAGAATTATAGCGATGAAGCTTTGGAGAGTGTGGAAATTGTCATACAATATCCTTATTTTCACATGCTAGCAAAATAATGCTTAGGAACGTCCAAGACAGTTTCATGCCCTATATAAAAAAGGAGATGCCAAATGTTCAAGCTGGTTTTTGAATTTCAGAGGACCAAGAGATATTACCACTGATGCAAACTGGGTGATCAAGAAAGCCAAAGAATATCAAAAGATATGAGAATGTGATTTTTTAATCATAGAAATGCCTTCATTAATGTTGACCATATCAGTATTCTTAGGGAAATTGCTAGAAAAATCTTATCCTCTTAAGAAACTTGTCAACGGGACAGACAGTGGCAGTCTTGAATGGAACATTGTGAAATAGACCGGCTGTAAATTGGCAAAGGAATAATACAATTTCAGCAGGCACGAAATATACTAGTAGACTAGTTGCTAAAGCAGTAGTAAAGACCTTCTGGAAGATATTCATATGCGATGGCATCTTCATACTATCTATATCTAGTATAATAGAAAGCTCAGAATCACAGTAAGTAGTTTTTCTGTGATAGGCTAGAGAAATAAAAATTGAACTTTGAAGAAGCTGCGGCAAACAAATTTAATAAAGAAAATAAAGACTTCTGAAAATAACAATAGTACTTAGAATTATATACCACTCCACAGTATTTTACAGCACGCTCAGTTTACAACATCACCCCAACAATTTGGGTCCTCATTTTACTAAAAGATAAAGTCAATCTTGAGACAGTCAGGATCGAAAGTCTGACAATGAACAAAGTTAATCTGTAACAGTGACATGCAGTCACTAGAGGCAAGGGAGGCGGGGCCTCACCAGTCTTCTGAGAAAAAGGAAACTATTTTTAAAATAATTAAAAAGGCCAAGGTAGTTGCTCCCAGACTCTAAGTCACAGTGACTCTGAGTCTCCTTAGGGCAGTTAGTAGGAGGAGGCTAGAGAACTATGGGCCTCCTTTGCATAAGGAATTTTTCTCCTTTTAAGAGTCAACCAAGGGTTAAAATGCAAAAAATTCTATATGCAAATGAGGCATGTGATTCTCCCGCCTCCTCCTGCAGAGGGCACTTTGTTTAGAGCCTATTTTAAAACATTTAAGCAGAGTCATCCACGTGGTGACTCTAGCAGCAACTAGCCTAGCCTGCCTGGCCCTGGCTAGACCAAATCTTGCATTTTTGAAGCATGTGGGTCAGAGGGAGGGGGCAGGGGGGAGGAATTCAATTTATTTGTAATGTAAGTAATTGTAATTTGTTTTTATTGTGTGTGTGTGTGTATGTGTGGCTATTGGTGATATCTTGTTTACTTTAAACCACTTGCGGGTGAAAACTGATGTGTGCGTGTGCGCGTATCATATGAGTGCGTGTTAAACTTTACAAGGCATCTCAGGTTTAAAAACAGGTGCACTGATTATCCGCTTGGTACACTTCACAATTAGTTCATGGGGAAAGGAATCGCTATTAAACAAAAGGCTGTGGGGGGGGGGGGGAATGTCAGAAGGAACCAGCAAGGTACTTGGGATTTGAGTCGTTTGACTGGCTTCCTCGATGGTGCAAAAAGAGCCTTTTGTCTTTGACTTTCTTTGGGGAACCACTGAAATTCCTCTTTGAAAGGACGATCTGCAGGCGGGGGGGGGAGATTTCCTGCACTTCGGCAGCAGCGTCTCCTCGCGGGGCTTCTTCCAATGTCCCAAGTGTATGGATTTTCATGCCTATAAGAGGTGGCTTCTCATCTGCATATTCACACTGAAGGCTCGAAATGGGGCATTTTTG
The DNA here is from genome assembly GCF_051295495.1 of Thamnophis sirtalis. Classification (NCBI taxonomy): domain Eukaryota; kingdom Metazoa; phylum Chordata; class Lepidosauria; order Squamata; family Natricidae; genus Thamnophis; species Thamnophis sirtalis. Next base: position 159,040,011 of record NW_028261382.1, read on the forward strand.
CAAACGGCTTGAAATGTGGAGGAGCATATTCCTGCCTCTCACCCTGTTTTGAAGGTCAGCACAGACTGAAAACAGGATAAGAGACAAAATCGCCCCTCCCCATTTTCAAACGGTTTGCAAAAATGCCCCATTCCGATCCTTCACATTATCCAGGATTGCAGGATTGAAAGCATAGAATGGGGCATTTTTGCAAACTGCTTGAAAATGGGGAGGGGGGATTTTGTCTCCTATCCTGTTTTCAGTTTGTGCTGACCTTCAGATCGGAGAGAGGAAGGAATATCTCCCTCCACATTTTCAAGCCGTTCACAAAAATGCCCCATTTCGAGTCTTCCACATATTGCAGAATTGCAGCATTTGAAGGATCGGAATGGGGCATTTTAGCAAACGGCTTGAAAATGTGGAGAGGAGATTTTACTTTACATTGTGATGTCACCAAGGCCAACCCTTTTCAATCTCCCTCCAGGTGCCCGTTTTTAAGAAACAGGCTTTTGGCCGCTCCGGCACTTTGTCCGACTCCATGTCGGAGTTGGACAAACCGCCGGAGTGGCCAAAAGCCTCTTTCTTTCCTTTTGCCTCACCAGCAATAAACCTCACCGCACGTCACTGATCTGTAATACTGCATTCTAACTCCTGCATCAACACATCTCCTAATATTATGGTACCAGGAAAACCAACAAATGGATGATTAAAAAAAATCAATCCAGACTTTTCACTCAAAGTACACATGATTGAGTTCACATTATCAAGTTTCGGTCACATTATGTGAAGACCTAAACTTAATGATTCCTGAGAAGTTAATAATGCTGGGAAATATGAAGGGAAAGAAGAAAGCAGCCAAATGAATGTGTGCATCTTGGAAGCCCTGAAGATTGCAGACAGACCATCCTGGAAAAGTCTATCTATGTGATTTTTAAGAGTTAGTAGTGATGTTATGACATATAATCCATCAAAGTGGTTCTTATATGAGTTAGCAACAACCTATGCTCTTAATGAGACTGTGAAAATAAGATTTAATATGCAGGTTTTCTGCCAAGTGATTGAATGGTCTGCTCACTTGATATACTGTGTTGATTTTCTCCCAGTCAAAAATTAAAACTTAAAACAAACCATAAATCAATGTACTTTAACAGTATGGTAGGAAAATCCTCTATATTAAAAAAAAAAAAAGGTGAAAAGATTCCTCTTGTGAAAGCAATCTTCCTTTTTTTCTTTCTTTCTTGGAAACTGCCTAATATTTTCTGCCTCCCCAAACACAAATACCCCTTGGGAAAGAAAGAAAAGATTTTGCAGATGATATGGAAGTTGCAAGGGGACCATATATTTTTCTTTGTTTGCTATTTGAAGATTTTTTTGTCATACTTCAGACAAATGTGATTTTCTAAAACAACTCATATCAATAAAAAAAAAGAATACTGACTGACTTCTGAAGAAAAAAAGAAAAGACATGCGGGGAAAAGAAGCATAGAGAAAAAAGAAATATGTTGGGTTTTTTTCAAAATCACAATCAAGTTCTTGTGCTGAGTAGCAATACTGGTCAATGTTTCCTGAATTCATAGATGAAGACAAATCAGAGAACTTTTCATTTTTCAAGGCCCAGGACAATTATTGAATTGAATTGAATTGAATTTATTGCATTTATATGCCACCCTTTTCCCCGAAGGGGACTCAGGGCGGCTCACAATCCAAGTCAGGGAAGGGGGTACAGATAAGGGATAAAAAAGACGAACAGAACAATACACAATTTAAAAGCACACAACAACCATACCATTTGGGGGGGGGGCAATTATGAGCAGAAAATCAGTGGTCTATCTAACAAAGATCAAACCAAGCTTATTGGACTCATGTAAATAACCAAGAATCTCTCTACCAATGTTATGTTCTTGTGGAAGACAACACTTGAAGCTTCACCCAAACTGGTTTCTTAGCCTAATGAATGAGGCTAGAGTATAGCACAGAAATGGTAGTCTATCTAAAACCTTCACTATGTAGTGTGTAAATTGTTTCATGTATGAACCATTCCACGCATAGCGCACATCTACCTGCAGTGGAGGATTAAGGCTCACTGGTGCCCTAAGTACTGTACAAATCTTCATTGTTTTTCTTCTTCTTTCTCAGCTTTGTGGTGTTCCCTAGGACCTGATGCTCTAAGTCTGTGCTTAGTCTGCTTAATGATTAATATACCACATTGCATATCTCTCTCTCTCTCTCTCTCTCTCTCTCACACACACACACACACACACACACAGACACACACAAAACCTCAGCGCAAATCCACATCATTGTCATTTTTCCATCTTTCATATTAAAAAATGCAACAATAGCAATTAAGAAGTTTTGATAGATATCACAGACATTTTACGGGTTTGCTGAAATATCAGAACCTAAATTCTGTCCATGTTTATGTTCTAAATTCTATGTTTACTCACATGCTTATAATTTGGACCAGGCTTTCTGTTTTAAAGTCACAAAGTTTCAATGTCATCAAAGCTTATGTTCAACTTTTCTTGTTAGGTGGTGATGGGAAACCCATTTCAAAAAAGCATTCCACTATAACTGGAAACATGAAGAACATTTTGATTCTATAGTATCAGTCTCTACCCCAGCCCCATTTTCCTTTCAGTTGTAATACCTGATTTAAAAAAAAACTTATGTATTAATGATCAACAATCTTTTACAGTACTTACCGTATTTTTTGGACTATAAGACGCACTGATGCATAAAATGCACCAAGATTTTGAAGAGGTAAGTAAGAAAAAAAAGTTTTTCTCCTCCCTGGCCTCCAGGAGCACTCTGCAGGCTTCAGCAGGGCTGGGGGAAGGCAAAAATACCCTTGTTTTTGAAAAAAACAAGGACATTTTCCCCTTCCCCCAGCCCTGCTGAAGCCTTTGGAGTGCTTCTGGGGGCTGGAGGAAGGGAAAATGCCTCCATTTCAACAAAAAAATCAGACAGTTTTTCACACATTTTTCGCAAAAATGGGATGCTGGGGCAGGGCTTTGGGAGGCCAAAAATGGCTGTATTCGGTGTATAAGATGAATCAACATTTCCATGCTCTTTTAGGTGGGGGGGAGTTGCATCTTATACTCCAAAAAATATGGTAGTTCTTTTCTGATACTTTGTAAAATTCCCAAGACCAATATGTAACTTTCCTATAAATGTTCATTACCGTTTAATCAGAGTGAGGCATGCATATTTTCTACTTATTAAGTTCTATAAAAAGAAACAGATCTGTAATAAACACAGAAAAGCAAATTATGTCTGGAAAGCTTCAGGAAACAGATTCACTGGAAACAAACCAGTCCCCTTAAAGTTTCATTTGCATGAAGTACATCAGACATAAAAGATGTTGGAACTGGCAGAAAAGTTTGAAAGTTAACATTTGAAGAATGATTTTTAAAATAGCTTTGGTCATAAATAGGAGAAAAAGGAACTGTTTTACAGCAGTTTTTGCTGTATAGAAGAAACCATTTGTTTTCTATTTGTTGTTCAGGATTATTGTTATTGCAAAACAATAATTCTTCCTTCACAGGGCAATCCCATTGTGGATTTGGAGGAGAATAAAATGACAGCTCAAGACCTGCCATTTTATCCAAAGGGTTTAAACTAGGATTTTTTCAAACTTGGCAACTTGAAGATACATGGATCTCAATTCCCAGAATTCCACAGCCAGAAATCTCGAAGTTGAAGTCCATAATAGCAATAGCAATAGCAGTTAGACTTATATACCGCTTCATAGGGATTTCAGCCCTCTCTAAGCGGTTTACAGAGTCAGCATATTGCCCCCAACAACAATCTGGGTCCTCATTTTACCCACCTCGGAAGGATGGAAGGCTGAGTCAACCCTGAGCTGGTGAGATTTGAACAGCCGAACTGCAGAACTGCAGTCAGCTGAAGTAGCCTGCAGTGCTGCATTTAACCACTGCGCCACCTCAGCTCATATCTTAAACTTGCTCAGTTTGAAAAACCCTGGTTTAAACTCAGAACTCCAGCTAAGAGAGATTTTGATGAGGCTTGGAAACAAATGAAAAAGGTACAGTAAGTGAGTCCGTTTATTTCATAAACCACAACTTAGCCCTGATAAAAAGAAATCTGGGAAGAAACATTTCAAATCTTTGAAAGAGACTTCCCCTTAAACACCTCACTCTAAACATGGCTGGAAAATTCCTACTGTAGTGGCCAAAATTCTGTATTTATGCAAAATGGGCATTAAAGATCTCTTACTTGAAATCTATGTACAGATAGTGCACTCGTTCAGCAACTATTCAAAGTTATGATGGCACTGAAAAGGAGATTTATGACTGGCCCTTGAAGTTGCAGCTGTCGAAGAGACATGTGATCATGTGATCACAACTCAGAAATTGGCAATGCTGAGCATTTATGATAGTCACTGTGATCACATTTGCAATCTTCAGATCTTGCTTTCAAAAACCAAACTGGTTTTTCAACTGGAAAGTTGCCAGTAGCAAACTACAAGTTCTGGCCATTTGTAGCATCATGCTTAATGACTACTTGTAGCTCTAGCTACCTTGATCTTTCCCAGCTGGGTGGGACCTGACATCAATCTGCCCACAAGTAAGGCCTAGAGCAGCATCAGAAAAGCCAAGATGGCTACTACAAGCATTGAGCAGGTCTCCTTTTTAATATTTGTAACAATGTTTATAAACAGAGGAGGTACTCGGACTGGTTGCAGATAAATCTTGACTCAATATCTCCTGCAGAAGCACTTGCTGCCTACAATCCTTTGGCACTTTTCAGGTAACCTGTTTACTATTTTACATTTAAATAAGTTTATTTCCCCATAAAGTCTACTCAATTGGCTTTGTACTTGATAGCAGCTGCAAGAACACTTTCCGCTTCTCAGAAAATAGAAACCATTCCCTCCATTAAAGACTGATATGGAAGTAAGTTTAAGTGTAAAAAAATTGCAGATCTGATGAAGAATTTAACACAAGGTGGAAACCATTTTGGGATTTTAACCTTATAAATGTATTGTGCCACATCTAAAATAGTGGTTTTCTTATAATGTTAAGATTGTAATTTTAATATAATTTGATAAATTTCATAGATCAAGGTATGTGCTGCAATTTCTTTGAGGAAATGGATTATACTGAGTAATTACTGCATAACTTAATTTAAATATTGTACAAATTTTGTACACTATACAAAATTTTAAAGTGATGAAAAATATTCCATTTGTATTAGATTTATATTAATCTTTGGAAAAAATAGCTAATTTTACAATATTTTAACACAATCTTTTTCTTTGTGTTGATTTGATTTTTTTTATTCCTTCCTTGATGGAGGTCAGTTGAAGTCAATATATGAATGTTCTTGTTTCTGTTCCTGTTTCTAAGATCAGACATGGTTGCATTGGCAAGATGTCCATAAAGAATAAAATTTTGAATAAAACATTTTTTAAAAAAAAACAATAAAACTACACAGGCATACTTTTTCAATATAGCTGTTTTGCTAGGTAAAAATATTGCCTTAAAGTATTAGAAATGCCATGTTTATCCTTGGAGTTTTGCAATACAGATACACCAACTTTTATTCTCAGAAAGAGAAAAACATACTTAGAATAAATAGCAATAGCAATAGCAATAGCAGTAGACTTATATACCGCTTCATAGGCCTTTCAGGCCTCTCTAAGCGGTTTACAGAGAGTCAGCATATTGCCCCCAACAATCTGGGTCCTCATTTTACCCACCTCGGAAGGATGGAAGGCTGAGTCAACCCTGAGCCGGTGAGATTTGAACCGCTGACCTGCTGATCTAGCAGTAGCCTGCAGTGCTGCATTTAACCACTGCGCCACCTTGGCGCAGTGCACACATAAAAGTAATTTCTTGGTGATTTGGTTCATAAATACTGAGGGGGTTCTTTCTTGACACTTCTCTAGTTATTTCTATTGATCCTTTTCATTAAATATTATTGTTCTTATTGCTGAACTCCTGCCATGTTTTTGATCGGTATTTTAAAAATCAGATTGATAAAAATATTTGTAAGGAAACTTTGTTATGCCTTATAAATGTTAACCTAAGATAATTGCCATTTAAACTAAAAAAGTTTTCCCTTATACAGTAGATAGATTCTCTATTCATCAATGCAACAATATACAATGAATTTAGGATCATAACAAATAACACAAGTTGCCAGGAAGTTTAAGATACAATATGCATTGATTTAGAAAAAGGAGCCAATTATTCAACACATCAAAAATATATACACAACTGTTTGCTTTTCTATGTAGTTACAGAGAAATGGTTAAAACCAGATGTTGATGAAATTTCTGATGAAATCCACTTCTGGACAGAGGAATGTTATATTAAATTCACTGAGCATTTTCAAAATTATTCCAGAATAAAGGTGATAGTTCTTAGTTGAAGTGTTTACTAGCTTCACTGCTTAACCTCATTTTTACTAAACACTTTCATGGCTTAGCTGAAGTGTTTACTAGCCATAGTTCCAGATACACGCCCAGAAGCAATTTTAAGGTGGCTTCATAATAGTTTGACCATTTGGACAGATGCTAGAATGGCTTGTTTTCAAAAGACAGCATCTGGTTCCCTTTCATTTCTGGTTAAAAATAATGATGATGTTAATGAAATTATATGAGCATCATTAACTAACTCCTGCTTCATACAAATATCTTGTATCCGAAGAACACTTTAAATGTCTCTTGGCAAATTCAAGTGCACTGCTTTATTTAAAACCAGTCCAAGCTTGTGCTCAGTGCAGAAATGCAGATCAAAACATGAATCTGCCTTCCTATGACATAAACCTTTGTTTCTTTCTCCCTCCATCCCATTCCCTCTTTCAGTCCTTCCTTTCTCCTTCCTTCCTCCCTCCTTCCTCCCTCCCTTCCTCCCTTCCTTCCACTACAGGCCTCAACTTTTTACTTTTACATATCATGTTTCCCTCAAAATAAAACAATGTCTTATTTGACCCATGAAATAAGTGCTTGGCCTTATTTTCGGGGAGGTCTTATTATTTTAGAGGTGCAGGAGGAGGCGAGCGTGGTCACCTCATGGCTGCTGCTATGTTGCAATATTTTCAGGGAGGACTTATTTTGGGGGGAGGGGCTTATTTTAGTGCATGCGCTCAAAAGCCCGATTGGGCTTATTATCCAGGAAGGTCTTATTTTCAGGGAAACAGTGTACTTACTATGTTCTACCCATTTCTATAACAACAAACCTATCTAATCAGCACAACTCTTTGTAATTTCCTCATCCTAATGATTTCCTCATCCTAAAGAGATGGGATAATTAAGACATCCAAAAAGAAATAACTGATACCCAGAAGATGATAAAGATCTATATTCTAGCCACCTGAAATATTTCCCCTACTTGCAGAACAATAAAGCCCATTTTTCTTTCCTTTCATTTTTTAAACCAACAATAATTTCATTTTAAATAAATAGAACTTTTGTATAACATTTAGTATTTGATAAGAATGTGATATGCTCAGATGGTTCCCTTTTTCTTTTGTTATATTTTTATAATTTTATTTTTCCTGTATCTTAAATTTACCCTTACATTTTTCTACATTCTTTTTTAAAAAAAACTGCAATAACATATAATAAAAAGCACATCTTTTATTTCTTGGGTATCTAACAATAAAATACAAGGGAACATATGTGAACTTAACAATGAGCTATCACAAACCTCATAATTTTTATTTTGGAAAAAGGTCATGGTTTTGTTAATACTGTCTTCCAATTATTTTTTTATTTAGTATCTGTTTAGATGGAAGGGAAAAGAAGACAAGCAACAGGAAGATAAAATATAGAACATAAAATAACAAGGTTGGAGGCAACATTGGATGTCTTCTAGTTCAACCCCCTGCTCAAGCACGAGACCTTATATCATTCCAGACAAATGGCTATCCAACCTTTTCTTGAAATCTCTGACCTAGGCAGAGTCTTGGTCCTGGCAAAACCTCTTTTATTTACATGACTGTGAATTCCTTTCATTCATAGTCAGGAAGGCTTGGCAAACAGTCTTTCAGAGGAATATTTATCAACACGAACCTTATCTCGCTTGGAGAGCTGCCAGATAACTAGTTTCCAATTGCAGGACAACACTTGGCACAGAGTATTTTATTGTCAAAAACAGAACTTTCCACTCTTGAAATGACCGAAGGAACGAATTGTTTCCTGTAAAAGCTCACACCCCATTCGCTCCTCTTTTGTTTCCTATGGGAGGGGCCAATCACCTCCAAGATGTGGCTTTAGTCCCAAGTTGACCCTGCTTTCTTAGTTGTTCTTCTCCTCTGGAGACTCTGTGCATGTGTAAACTGGGAACAGGCTCTAGCTGTTCTTCTGCCTTCTGGTTATAGGGCTCTCTCACCCAATTTCTGGAGACTCACTGCTTTGCCCATTCTCCTCTGCGATCTTCCCTTTCTGCCCACACTCATCGCTGTTTCACTCACAAGCCAGTCTGCTAATCCACTCGGTGACACACCAACAAGTTGATTAAATTCTTCCTTCCCCTTTTAGATAGTTTGCCAAGATTTCAAGTCCGCCATTGAAACAAGGCAGACACTTGCATGCCGGATTAAAAGGGTATCCCCACGTCGTAATGGGTGGTCTCCCTCCGCTTCATTAGTCCTAGGGTTTCCCTGCTCCTCCGCGTCTCTCTCCAAGATCAGTGTACCCCCAAAGGGATCCTCCAAACGTGAAGATTGGGATAAGAAGTCAGAGCCCTGATTTCTTCCCCACACTCGTCTTGACGTCACCACTGGAAGTCCTGATTGATTGTTCTTACTATCAGGAACATAATTCTAGGTAGGATCTCTCTTTAACAATCTTTCATATGTTACCTCTTGTCCTGCCCACAGCTGCTTTGCAGAATAGCTCGACACCCCCCCACACACACAGACACCTTCTTTTCTGTGACAGCCCCTCAAGTAATGGAAGACTGCTTTTATGTCATTCCTAGTCCTCCTCTTGGTAAGACTAGACACACCTGATTTCCATAACTATTCATTGTATGGTTTAGCTTCTAGTGCCATTATCATCTTTGTTGCTCTTCTCTGCATTCTTTCTCAAATCTCAGCATCTTTTTGTACCATGGTGACGTGTTCCAAGTGTGGTCTTACCAGTGCAGTATAGAGCAGCTTCACATGATCTTGATACCATTCCTCTACTGATGGAGTCTATGACCGCATTGGCTTCCCCTCCCCCCAAGTTGTAGTACACTGCTGGCTCATATGTAAGTGGTTGTCCACCAAAACACTAAGTTGCAACTGTGGTGGAAGCATGATTGTAAAACCTGAAGGGCTAGGTTGAGGGCACATTGTTATAGAAAAATTCTATCTATTTAGTTGCTAAGAAATGACATGGGTTTGGTTGCCGCATAAGCAATCAATCAGTCAATTAATTAATCAATCAATCAGTGAATCTTTTCAGAAACTTCCTGAATTTAGGAGCATTTCTTATTATTGCCTTCAAGATTGAGTTTTTTGCTGTTTAATCTTAACTGCTAGAAAGCCATTTATTCTCTGGGTTTTGTTTTTTCCTTTTGAGGTGGTGGAGGTGAGGAAATTGATATCATCCATTTCAAGCTACATTTATTGTTCTTTTAAGTTTTTAAATTAAGAGAGACTGTTCAAAACTGCCTTGGCTTGAATACAGCATCTGTCCATTACTTCTTATACCATTTTCAGGGCAGACACAGATTCCATTAAAACTTTCACTTAAATAGGGCATTAAAGTGATAATATATAATGCCAACAGAGAATCTATAAAAGGCAGAGTTATGTCGCTGAATATATAGGGCAGGCCAAGGGAAAACAAATACCAAAGCCATTCTCTGGCTATTTATTGCATTCAACAAATTCTTACGAATACAGCAACTGTCAAGAAATGCACTTCAAGTTAACAACATTTCAACCTTTATAGCAGTATCCATACACTTAGTATTTAGTCTACCACTGATTCCAGGCCAGGTCTAGACATCATCCTTTGAAAGGGTTAGCACATACTTAGGTCCAGATAAATGCTTGCTCTGGGCTTCTTTTTATCACTTTTAGTCTTTTTCACAACGGAATGTTCTGTTTCAAGCCATGTGCTCCACAAACACAAAGAGAAGATTGCAATCTTTACTAGGAAGTGTTTCAGCAAAAAGCAAATGGCAAGGGAAGGTATATATCAGTGTTGGTGAACCTTTTCAGCACTGAGTGCCGAAACGGGAGCATGCGTGTGCATGCTGGAAACCGGAAGAGCAGTTACCCAGTGTGCATGCGCACACCGGGAAGATGATCTTCTGCTTTACAGTGTGCACATGCGCACCGGCAACCTGGTCTTCCAGTTTCTAGTGCACATGCATGTGCGAAGATCAACTGGCAGGTGTGCATGCCGGAAACTGGAAAATCATCTTCCTGGTGCACACATGCGCACCAGGTGGTTGCTCTTCCCATGTTCCTGCATGTATAAAGACCAGCTGGCTGCTGCACTGGAACCCAGAAAAGCAATGGATGATGGCTCACATGCCCAGAGACCAGTGACGTGCAGTGAGGTTTATGGCCAGTGAGGCAAGTGGGCAAAAGCCGACCTATGTCTGCCACCCTATGTCTGCCAGCGCCGGGGCTTCGGCGGGGCTTTCGTAAAGCTGCACCAAAGCCCCGGCGCTGCTTTCCACCATAGAGCGGGATGCGGCGACATGGCTTTAAAGTCCCGGCGCCGCGCCGGCCATAGAGCGGGACGCGTTTTGCTCTATGGCTGGTGCAGCGGCATGGCTTTAAAAAATAAAAAATAAAAAACAAAGTGCCAGCCCGCCAGCAGAGGCAGGTAAAACACACACACACACACACAAATTACTTATAATAATACAAATTACAATTACTTACAAATTACAATAATTTTGAATTCCTCCCTCCAACCCTCATACCTTTCCCAGCTGTTTCACAGAGGATTTCAACTCTCCTCTTGTCTGCCATGATGAAAATGTAAAAAATGTAAAAAGAAAAAGGCAAGAGCTGCTGGTCAGGCTGGGTTAGCTGCTGCCAGAGCCTCCAATGGATGGCTCTGTTTAACTGTTTAAAAAAAGCCTCTAAAAAAGTGCCTTCTACAGGAGGAGGCGAGAGAACCACGTGCCTCATCTACATACGGAATTTTCGCCTTTTAACCCTTGCTTAACTCTGCTCATGTGATCATAAAGATAGACTAAATGAGGCATGTGGTTCTCTTGCCTCCTCCTGCAGAGGGCACTTTTTTTATAAACAGTTAAGCACTAAGCAGAGTCATCCGCTGTGACTCTGGCAGCAACTACCTCAGCCTTTTTTCTTTTAATTTTTTTTTCTTTTCAGGATGACAGTGGTGAGGCCCTGCCTCCGCTGCCTTCCCTGATTGCACGTCACTGCCAGAGAGATAGCTCTGCATGCCATATCTTTCTGGTCTTCTTAAGAATATTGCTCATTTGGAATGGTGAACTTCCTTTCTTGCAAGAAGCCCATCAGATCATCTTTCCTCTGCTCTCTTTTACACATAGAAAGTTCAGAGACCTCATCTTCCAAGATGACCAGCAACAGCTGTGACTCCTTATTCCCTGGTAGCATAGCCTCCACTGTCCAAAGTTGCCTAGGCAATTCTGCTGGCTGTTGGTTACTTCATCAGGGTCTGAGCTGGCTAAGAGGCCAAGTGCCTTGAAAAATGTTCTAGGAGCTTGTGAGAAATTCTAATGATGGTCAGGGCACTGATGCTCAGAAGGTTGTTTCTGATTTTGCCTGCCATTCAAGTCAACATTGTAGGATTCACTGGATTTGTCTACATCTCCAGAATGAACTGTAGTAAGCTGCTGGTAGCAATCTGTCAGGAGGACTGAATCCCTGCTTTTCTGGTGACAATTTTTGAATGGCAGCTACAGATGGGTACTTGTCAGCCTCAAAGAATAAACCAGATAGGAATCAGAAGCAGATGAACTAATTGTACTTTGCTGTAAAACTACGTTGATAGAATCTTGTTAAGTCTGAGAGTATAACCATTACCCCGCTATCTCCTTTACAATCTAAGATACTAGGGAGGGTTTCTTCTGAGCCTTTCATCCTGCCAAAAATACACTTGCGGACTATGTCTAGTGATTAAGGTACTAGGCTAGAAAGTAGGAATTCATGAATTCTAATCCTGCCTTAGCGATGAAAGGTAGCTGGGTGATTTTGGGCCAGTCTTTCTCAGTCAAACTCACTTCATAGGATTGTTGTTGTGGAGAAAATAGGAAGAAAAATGAGTATTGATTATATGCACTGCCTTGAGTTATTTGTGAAAATAATAAAGGTGGGATACATCCAAATGAATAAAATAACAATCACAAGCAATCCATTAGAATTGCAACTACCGTGTTTCCCAAAAAATAAGACAGGGGTCTTATTTTCTTTTGACCCCCGAAATAAGCACTTGGCCTTATTTTTGGGGATGTCTTATTATTTTTGAGGTGCAGGAGGCGGCAAGCGTCGTCACCTCATGGCTGCTGCTGTGTTGCAATATTTTCAGGGAGGGCTTATTTTCGGGGGAGGGCTTATTTTAGTGCATGCACTCAAAAGCCCGATTGGGCTTATTATCTGGGGAGGTCTTGTTTTCAGGGAAACAGGGTAGCTGAAGAAGCATAGTTCACAAACATTTAAGTAATAAAAGATCCTAATATGAGACCATTGTTATCTTTCAGTTGAACCAACATATCTTTCTTTGAACCAAGCCAGTAAACCAAAGTTAAACTCTGGCTTAGTGCAATGTGAAAGTAAAGTTTTAGGAATGAACTAAAGTTTATTCTTTGGCCAAAGAAAAATTGCAGTTATTCCAAAACAAAATTTAATGAAATGAATGTAATATTTTTTTTATCATTTCCGTTTATTACATTACTAGGTGGCACCACACAACTTGGCATCTATTGATTTATTTTACTAGTGTATGACCTAAAAATAATCCACAGCATTGCCAATATAAAGGGTTCTATATTTCATTTTATTTTTCTAATCTCTGCCTATCAAGGGACCTATTTGTATCAACTAAGCTCAGAGAAAAATGGATTTTATATTTTGAAAAATAAGGATTTGGTTTATTGTATGTTTGTCCCTAAAATCCCCAAGGCAACCTGGCAGAGCTTAATCTATTTAACTCTCCCTTTCCATCAATAGACTTCCATCGATAGTCAGCTTTTCGTTTTCTTTATTTTTGAAGTTTTTTTCCCATGGATTTTCCATGCTTGAAAGGAAGAATAAGGCAACAAACAGCATGTATCAAAAGTTGAACTTTTGCTGAAAGATACACGACCACACTATAAAGCTAGCTATTTATATTGTTACACCAAGCAACAAGTTCTTTTCAATGGATTCTTTCTCAGGTAGTCATGGTGCTCTTGAGATAGATGATATACTTTATGTAGCAAGGGGCCAATGGTTACTGTTCCAGGATGAAAATGCAAATCTAAAACAAGCTAACTTCTAAATGAAAAATTTAGGACATGTACAGTATGTGCAACTTGAATCTACAAATATGTTTTCATCCTTATAGCCTTCAACTATTAAAATTTATTCGGTATTCTGTGGTTACCCTCAAAATAATTATTTCATCAATTGGTTATTCAGTAAATGGAATCAAGTAAATGCTGTGCACATTTACATTTTTGGGCTCATCTTTATAAAGCATCAGTCTATGTGATAACATTGCCTGAGTGAAGGGCTGCTCAACCCATAGCATCAGGCTTTGGGGATTCAGGTGGTGATGTTCACAAGATTTCCTTTCCTTGAATCTGTCGCCACTATCAACTCACTGCCTGAGGTGGTATTCAGCAGGTTCTGACCAGTTCTGGAGAACCGGTAGCAGAAATTTTGAGTAATTCAGAGAAGCAGTAAATACCACCACTGACTGGCCCCATCCTCATCTATTCTCTGCCTCCTGAGTCCCAGCTGATCAGGAGGAAATGGGGATTTTGCAGTAACCTTCCCCTTGAATGGGGAGGGAATGGAGATTTTACAGTATCCTTCCCCTGCCACGCCCACCAAGCCACACCCACCAAGCCATGCCATGCCCAAAGAACCGGTAGTAAAAAAAAATGAATCCCACCACTGCTCATTGCCTTACATTGCAACAGTAAGAACTATGAAACAATGATTAAGCAGAGTTTCGAAGCTCCAAAAAGAAATTTTGCCATAATATGAATTCCTAGGCCTTATACTTCATGAGCCACTCTAGAGGCAATTGCAACATTGGATCTCATCATCTTATCCTGTCTGTCCTACTGGACATACTTGGAGCCATGTGTCTTCCAGCCTTTCCCATAATTGAAGGAATACCTTTGAAGGCATCTCTTTGATTTAAATGAAGAGATGGAATGGACTGTCAGGTTCTAGTTGAAGAGACAAGATGTAGGAGATGGCCAGGATGAACCTAAGGGAGGGGTCAAGTGCATCATCAGTTTAGATTTGAGCCCACAAGAGATCTAAGTTCAGCCTTCCTTGAACTCCTTTGACTCTTATCTACCGCCAAGTTACCTTGACATAATAGTTCAGATTTTTGTAGAGAGAGATAGCATGGAATAACCTCAGTTAAACAACCTTGTCCCTGATTTGTTGCACCTTACACAAATTTGGAGTTTGTTCACAACAACTTTAAGATGTTTGTCCATCATCAACAGAGGTGAATAGAAAATGATAGTGTGAAAAGGTGTGAAAAGGTAAAATACAGATTACAAAAGATTTCATGTCAAGGTATATTTTCCTGTTTTGTTTATTAAAATATTCCTATTTAACCTAAATGTAAAAGCATTGTTTTTTCATTCAACATACTGTAATTAATAAATGTAACACACAAGAAAAAAAAGGAGGTTAGAAGATCGAGGCAGGTGGGGAAAGAAGCAGACTCAGTTCTTAAAATTCTATCCCAGTTTTTTAGTGGATGAATTTGAATAGAAAGAGCACAAAGAAAATACCTCAGGATGCCTCCGGATTCTTGCTTGGGGAAAAAATGGCAGAGATGACAATTCAAAGAGAAAAGAAAAGTGTAATCCTGCAGTTTAATGAAGTGACTAGGAAAAAAGTGCTTAATGCCTAATTATTCCTTCCCATCCATTTCAGATGGATGTTAACACCATTTTATTTTGACAGGTGGTTGACAATTTTTGTAAGGGAGAAAAATTAGCTAACAATGGATAAGTATTTTTAATGAATGCAGAAATTAATTGACGGATAAATGCATTTGCAGTCTTTCTGTTGAAGTCTGCTGTTCCTAAAGGAACATAGAAGTACGTGTGTGTTGAATCTGAGGTAAATGAGGTTGCATTGGTGACTGGAATAATATATGTTAAGTTATAAGAAAAATATTGCTTCTAAGAAATGAGGTATCTGAATTCTAACTAGATGAAGAAGAAGCTAACTCATTCAAAAAATAAGATGATTCAGAATATTTCCAGTTGAACAGTTTTTCTGTAACTCCAGGG
Organism: Thamnophis sirtalis; assembly: GCF_051295495.1. Classification (NCBI taxonomy): domain Eukaryota; kingdom Metazoa; phylum Chordata; class Lepidosauria; order Squamata; family Natricidae; genus Thamnophis; species Thamnophis sirtalis. Next base: position 159,055,433 of record NW_028261382.1, read on the forward strand.
GAGAAAAAAACAACCTGCTTCTTATTTTTTTCATGGTATATATAAAACAACACACCTGCAGAAGAGATACAGATCCTCCAGATGAACATAGTACAAAAATGAAGGGTTTTGAAGTTTGTGGGGGCTTTTTGTTAAAAGAGCAAAATAACATTTTCCAATGTAAAATTTATGTTAAAAAATAGAGCTGGAGGAATTAGATTGGCCAAAATGTTTGCAAATTGCTCCCCTGAATTCTGGAGATGCAGCTATAAACAGGAAATTTTCTATTATATGTGGTGGAACTGCCCCAAAGCTAGGAGGTATTGGCTTAAAATAAAGGAATGGTTGGAAGAAATTACAGAGCAAAAGGTTGAACTGAAACTGGAACTATTCTTATTAGGCATATTAGGTGGAAATATGTGTATAAAAATTCAATATATAATATTACATATACTAACTGCAACTAGAATCATTTTTGTTCAATATTAGAAACAGAATAATATCCCTTCAGATGCAATGATAATAACAAAGTGTGCAGAGATGGATAGGTTGACCATGGAATTGAAAGATAAAAAAGAATCGGAGTATTATAAAGTTTGGAGTATATGATATAAATGGCTAGAAGATAGATGTAAAACTACTGTATAAGAATTATGTAATATCTAAAATAATACAATATTTATTTATTTATTTATTTATTTATTTATTTATTTATTAATACGATTTATAGGCCGCCCAATCCCAAAGGACTCTGGGCGGCTTACAACCAAAAGAAAAAGAAATAGTAGAAATAAAAAGACAGGTTTAAAATCACTACACATACATTCGTTCTGATCGGGCCTGGACCTCAACAATGAGGTCAACAGCCCCAGGCCTGCCGGAATAACCAGGTTTTAACAGCTTTTCTGAAGGCCATGAGAGTGGGTAAGGTCCGGATTTCTGGGGAGAGCTCACTCCAAAGGGTCGGGGCAGCCACAGAGAAGGCTCTCCTCCGGGGAGCCGCCAGCCGACATTGTCTGGCTGACGGCATCTGAAGGAGGCCCACCCTGTGGGATCTCACCGGCCGTTGGGAGGTATGTGGCAGTAGGCGGTCTCGCAGATAATAAAACTGTATATATTTGTAAATATTATTACAACCTAAATTATATAATATAGAATAGTGAACTATAGAAATAGAACTTATGTAAATATGAACGATGTGAATGATACCGATTTGGAAATGCTGCAATGAGTGGAAATTTGTGTTTTCTTTTTTAATGTTCAAATATGTTTAATAAAAAATATTTTTTTTAAAAAATGATAAAGGGCTCCGGTCCCCCCCCCCAAAAAAAAGAATAGAATTGAAGGGGAAACCTTCAGTAACTTGATATAGACAATCTGTGTCAATAAATGAGCAACAATAGATACAAACTCAAGGTAAACTGCTCCAAACTCGATTGCAGAAAATACTTCAGCCACAGAGTGGCCAATGCCTGGAATGCACTACCTGATTCTGTTACTACATCCCCAAACTCTCATAATTTTAACTTAAAACTGTCTACTGTTGACCTCACCCCATTCCTAAGAGGTCTGTAAGGGGCATGCATAAGCGCACCAACATGCCTACCATCCCTTTCCTATTGTCTTGATGTTTATACTGATACCTGTTACATTTTTACATATTTGACAAACTAAATAAATAAATAAATCCAACAGAATCGCATGTTTGTTGGTTCATTTTGTACAATAGCATCTCTGCAGAGGATACACAGCTCCTGGAACCCCAAATGTACACAAAGGAGTTATGAGAAGGTTTATGTAACATGAGGAAGCCATTCTTTTAAATCTCCAGTTCTCCATGTTCTGTCTTTAATAGTCTGTGATGCTATGTATCTTCTCTTTCACATCCTAAGATGTGTAAAAAGGAAATTTGCATTTTTCTATTTAGCAATGAAAATTAATCTAATGTTGAAGAGAATCTGCGCCTTGAATACAAAAGAGAAAGTTAATTCTGTGCAATCTGCATTGTGCTGAAGAGCTGGAGGGGGAAAGAGTGTAAGGGAAAGGGACAAGGAAGGCAGTTTAAGGAAGACTTCCTAACATGCAACAGTTTCAACCATCTATTGGTTCCTTACCACCAATCCCTTCTATTTCTTCTAGGCCAGGGATGTCAAACTCAAGGCTCATGGGGTGCTCAGATTTGGCCCAGGGCCTGCCCTGGAAAAAGCAAAGGACCAGCCCACAGTGCGTGCCTCTGTCAGTGAAAACAGAGGTTGGGAGGGCTGTGTGCAGCCCTACCAGGCTCCATTTTCAGCCACAACAGCCTCCTGCAGTCCTCCAGCAGTGAAAATGGAACTCGGGAAGGCTGCGTGTGGCCTCTCTGGGCTCCATTTTCAGCTGCAACAGCCTCCCCAAGCTCCATTTTCGCTGGTAGAAGGCTGCAGTAGGACGTTGCGGCTGAAAATGGAGCATTGATGAGTGATTTTGAGCTGGCCATGCCCCCCCCACTGGCCACGCCCCACCCTAAAGTCAAATATGATCCTGATGCGGCCCTCAATAAAATTGAGTTTGGCCCCGCTGATCTAAGCAATAATCTCAACACATGCAAAGAACATTGCTCTTCTGAGCAATGTTCTTTGCAAAGAAGAAAATCCTATGCTCCAGCATGTGGCCACCAAGAAGCTGGACAGCGCACACACACACACACACACACACACACACACACACACACATTTTGGAGTCACAGGAGTGTTTAATAGGTATTGTTCTACTTGCACAGGATATTTACGGCAAATGTGGCACTTTTCAAACAACTATTCATCTTTTACAGTGCCCTCTGGAACCAACATGCACATAGACTGACTTGCTGCTCAGAAATAACCCAGCATGGCCCAGCATTGAATTAGAACTGTATAAATCTATGTTTTTATCATTTTAATGTTTTTAATGTTTTAAAATTTAAATTAATATTTTTTTTCCTTTCCAGTTCCTGCATTTCTGACATGAGATGAGGCGAGACCCACACAGTGTAGGAAGAAAAAGCAAAGCTTAAGAAAGATACATTGTGGTACCCAGTGGTAGGTTTCTAATTTTTTTACTACCGGTTCTGTGGAAGTGGCTTATTTTGTGGGTGGGGCTTGGCAGTCATGTGACCAGTGGGAGTGGTTTGGCAGTCATGTGACTGGGTGGGCATGGCCAATTTAGCCATCCATTTTGCCAATTTAGAAGTCCATTAAGCAATACACATCAACCCCTTTTTCTATTCTTTTTAATACTGCATGAAGTTTTTTCATGCAGTAGGGTTTTTTTTTTTTACTAGGGGGGAGAGGTTGGCAATGCCTGGGGATTTCTGGGAATTTCTCCTCTGTGTTAGAGGCACCAAAATAACCAAGATGATATAAGGTGTACTGCTTCAGCAGGGGGTTGGACTAGATGACCTCTGAGGTCTGTTCCAGCCCTGGATTGCTGTGCTGTTTCTTCAGCATTCTCTGAAGCTACGTCTAGTGCCAGGTTTGTTGTCCTTCCTTCCTCTCCTTTTTCTTTCTTTCTCTCTCTCTCCCTCCCTCCTTCTATCCATCCATATCACAGTCACTTTCCCTTCCCTTCTTCTCCCTTCCCTCCCTCCCACTATTGATTAGCTTAGCCTGAGCAAGGATAGCTAGCCGCACTTTCAATAAGCTATCAACTCCATGCCAGCGGTCTTCAAACTTTAAGGCTTGTGGACTTCAACTCCCAGAATTTTCCAGCCAGCAGACCTGAATTCTGGGAGTTGAAGTCCACAAATCTTAAAGTTGCTAAGTTTGCAGACCTCTGCTCCATGCACCTAGGGATGCCCAAACGGTGATGATTTATTTATTTATTTATTTATTTATTTATTTATTTATTTATTTATTTATTTATTTATTTATTTATTTATTTATTTATTTATTTATTTATTTATTTATTTATCTATTTATCTATCTATCTATCTATCTATCTATCTATCTATCTATCTATTTATTTATTTATTTATCTCTCTCTCTTGAAGCCCCCCCCCATTTTGCTCCCAGGGGGCTGCATGGAGGCTTGCTAGCCCTCCCCATGCTCTATTTTGGGCCTAGCAGGCCTCCCATGAAGATTGTTCTGCGCATGTGCAGAACAGAAAACCAATATGGTACCGCCGCCGAGGATAGTACCAGTATGGTCATGTGTCTGCTGGAGTTACTACCTATTCACCCGAACCTCTGGTGGTACCTTGATTGAACCAACTGCTGAATAGCACAACTTCTGCCTTCTATAGGGTCTTCACCCCTGACATAGCCCATTTAAAAACCTTCCCATCATTTTCCATAGCTTATTGTACACTTAACTATGTTTGGTTTATTTAAACCATAGTTTGTTGTGTAGGCCACAAGTCTCCATCTCCTCATTTCAGTAAACTGTAAACAAATATTTACAAAGCAATGGCTGAATTCACACGCTACCGACTGGGCCAGATTAAAGGTAAAGGTTCTCCTCACACATATGTGCTAGTCGTTCCTGACTCTACGGGGCAGTGCTCATCTCCATTTCAAAGCCAAAGAGCCAGTACTGTCTGAAGATGTCTCTGTGGTCATGTGGCCAGCATGACTAAATGCCAAAGGTGCATGGAACGCTGTTACCTTCCCACCAAAGGTGGTTACTATTTTTTCTCCTTGCATTTTTACGTGCTTTTGGATTGCTAGGTTGGCAGAAGCTGGGACAAGTAACGGGAGCTCACTCTATTACACAGTGCTATGGATTTGAACCACTGAACTGCTGACCTTTCTGATCGACAACCTCAGCGTCTTAGCCACTCAGCTACCATGTCCCCTTAGTCGAGATTACATCCTAGCAAGATCTATGAATCTACTGCAAATTTTACTCCAAACCATTGATTTATTTCTTGCACTGAAATTCCATTTGATTACATATTGTTAAGCATGTGTGTGTATGTGTGTGTGTGTACAAATAAGTATATGTCCGTGACCCTGTTACCATTTCAGTCAGCCTCTGTGAACTCACTTGTTCACGTTCCGTCCATCTTCCTCATTGCAGTACGATAGGCTGCCAGGTACTTATCCAGGAATGGAATTCAATTAATTACTTGTTTTGTTACCAATCGGTGCGATTTTTTTTTTAAACTGACAAAGCCTTTAGAAATAAAATCAATTTTATTAACACCTTCGGAGTACAGTTAAAAATGGGGCAAACATAGTGAGAAATCTGAGCCATCCTTTGACATTCAAAGAAGGCCCTTATTTTCTTTTTCAAATGATTTTTAAAAAAAATAAGTTTGATAATGGCAACATAAATAACATAAACCCTGGGATTTGGCCACTAGGCAAATGTTTAAAATGATCAAGTGCATAATATTCAGAGAGCATACGTTAGTATAATAAAAATATGAAATCCCAGTCCTAATGTTCTCTTATTCCCCTTCCTGAACTCCGAATAGGTAATGAGAGGAAGAAGGCAAAGGCACATTAATATTTAATTAGTTTTGATCCTGAGAAGTACTTAATCTTATGCTAATGAACATATTGGAGCCAATTAACAATCTCTCTGGAACCATGCAAGCCAGTACTTCTGACGCAACTCCATAAATCTTTGCCTGTATTTGTCGTGGGCCAAAGTGTGATAGTGTTTCCTGGAGAGATAGAGCCAGTTTTTGGGATGATCCATGGGAATTATACACACACACCCCAAAAAAAGAGGAACTAGAAGTCTGAATTAAAGGTTGATTTGCTCATCTCTGTGTGCTCCTCACCAACAATCTATCTGATTTGTGTTGGTAATGATTCAGTAATGTGCACTTCAATCCATATATATTCACTGACTGTATTGTCAGTCTGGGGTCAGGTAGTGGCTACATTGAATAAACAAATAAACAAACAAACCATAGTTGCTGAACCCATTTGCTTTAGTTCATCCTTTCAATAACCATGGCAAATGTGTAACTGAATCAAAGCTAAGAGAAAATCTATGTAGACATTCAATTAGTATAACAATAAAAAGTAGGGAAATGATGGAGACCACAAACCCAACATCTTTGTAAGCCTTTTCATTTATAGATTAGCATATGAGGAGATTATAAATATAACCCGACAATGAAAAATTTATGTTCATAATAAGGCTTGGAAGCAGGAGTGAAATCAACTTATCTTTGCTACCGGTTCGCAAATGTGAGCATGCACGCGCAGGACCTTCCGCACATTCGCAGGACTTTCTGCATATGCGCAGAGCATCAAAATGGGACGAGCCTGCTACCCAGCGCCTGCACAGGTAAGTAGAACAGCGATGGGTGGGGAATCCGCTGTGCCAGGTGATTTAGATTAGGCTAGAAAGTAGGAAATCTGACAATTCTAGCTAATATAAATCGTGTGTCATAGCTGATCATCGGAAATACCAGTTCACCCAAACCAGTAGCATTTTTTATCAGTTCGGGTGAACCGGTAGCATTTTCTGCTTGGAAGCAGTGTGAAGTTTATTTACAGCCATCATATCATTAGGTGTATGAATGTTGGATGAGGAGCCAGGATCCTGATAGCATTGGCGATACAGTTATCATACATATTGAAATGTATTCTCCTCAAGAAACCTCTGGAGACAATGTAACACTAACCTTTTATTAACGTAGCTGACAACGAACAAAGTAACAAACTTAACTGACAGCCTTTTATATGCGAGCTGTCAAACTGTTACCCAATAGGAAGGTTGCCCAGCTTCCTCGAGCCTGCACTCGCGCCAGAGTCAACGGCTTCCTTTTTCCCCATTGATTGACAAGTCTTTCTCGAGACCTCAGGATGTAGCACTCCTTCCCCCCAGATGGTACACACATAGTCTCTGAGGTATGCGGGCTTCCTAGATATCCTTTCCAATTGCCGTACTTCGTTCTGTTCTGTGGAAGCAGATGTTTGTTTTTGCCTCTCCTCTGATGTTGCCGCCTCCTCTGCAGGCTCCTCTATCGGCCCCTTCCCTGCTGGTTGGTATAGTTCAACAGGTAATGGCTCATGTGACAAAGATAAGGGAAATGTAGAACTGGATGGGTAGCAGGCTGGTTGGACATTGTTTTCTTTTGATTGTGGTGGCAAGGATGAACAATTTTGCGATGGGGTAATATCATGCTGAATTATCTGTTCATTGCAGTGCCGAAGTTGATCTATGTGGCGTCGCCATTGCCGACCATCCTCTAAAAGGACCCTATAAGAACACGGGCCAGTTATTTGAATTACCCGACCCGGTACCCATTTAGGATCCCCTATGCAATTTCTAGCATATACTCTTTCCCCCAGCTTAAACTTCCGAGTGTGTTCTGTCAACTCTGGAGCCGCATTTGCATGATAATGTGGGTGTAACCTGTCTAAAACGGTGCGAAGACGCCATCCCATTAATAACTCCGCTGGACTTTTATTCGTTGTCGGGCAAGGTGTTGAATGCTGTGCTAATAAATACTTATTTATTTTCTGTTCCCACGGACCTGACCCCAAATGTTGCAAAGTGTCTTTAGCTGAACGGACTGCCTGTTCCACTCTACCATTACTGGCCGGGACAAAGGTGCTACCAATGCATGTCTTATTCCTAAGCCTACTAAAAAAGCTTGGAATACTGCTGATGTGAATTGCGGGCCATTATCGGACACTAAGGTGTCCGGTAGTCCATGCGTGGAAAATAGTTTCTGTAATTATCTAATAGGGGCCTCTGATGTAGTTGTATTCATGAATGCAACTTCCACCCACCTTGAAAATGCTTCTACCGCAACTAAAAAGGTATGCCCTTTACTGGCCCAGCGAAATCTATATGAATTCTTGCCCACGGAGATTGTGGTAATTCCCAAACCCTAGAATGAGCAGCTGCTGGATTAGGGCATGATGATTGACAAGGAGAGCAATTGGTCACCCAATTTGTTATTTCTGCATCCAGGTTGGGCCACCAGACATAGCTACGGCCTAATGCTTTCATTCTAGCTATGCCAGGATGACCATCATGTAGGCGTTGTAAAATTTGTACTCTTAAATTTTGTGGAACTACTACTATGTTTCCCCATAAAATGCAACCTTTTACTACTGACAGTTCCAGACGCCTCTTCCAAAATGGCAAAAATTGTTCAGACCACTCTCCTGTAGGCCAACCCCAACTTACCCATTCAATTATTTGCAATAAAATAGGATCAGTTTTAGAATGGCTTGCTATATCAGAAGTGGAAAGTGGTAATTCTAAGTCCTCTATTAAAAACACTTCTGAAGCTGGAGCTGGGTATTGAGCCTTCTGAGGCAACGGACATCTGCTTAAGGCATCAGCATGCCCCATGTGTTTTCCTGGTCTATATTCCAACTGATAGCTGTATGCTGCAAGGAATTCAGTCCATCAAGACATACAAGGTGACAGAATTGTAGGAGGTAGCATGTCTCCTGCAATTATGCCAAGCAACGGTTTATGGTCGGTTTGTTATGTAAAATAATGACCATATAGATAGTGTTGGAACCTTTTGATTCCAGCCACTGCTGCCAGCGCTTCTTTGTCCAACTGGCTATAATTTCTTTCCGACTTGGACAATGAACGCAAGAAATATGCTATTGGAGCCTCACTGCCATTTGGGCATCTATGGCTGAGTACAGCCCCTATGCCATATGGAGAAGCATCCGCAGCTAATATTAAAGGTAGTGCGTCATTGTATTGAATGAGGACAGCAGACAATGTCAGGAGCGATTTGACAGCCGTAAACGTTTGTTCCTCACAACTGCCCCATTTCCAAGTGGCTGACGCGTCTAACAGTTGATGTAAAGGTTCTGCTACGGAAGCCTTATGGGGTAAAAACATGGCATAAAAATCTAATAAACCCAGGAAAGCTTGTAACTCTGTCTTATTGTTTGAAGCTGGAGCTTTCTTAATAGCTTCTACTTTTGAAGGGGCTGGATGAATACCTTGTGCATCAATATGAAACCCAAGGAAATCTATCGCCTGTACACCAATTTGACACTTTTTTTTTCAATTTCAGACCTGCATTTCGGAAACGGAGGAAAACTGTTCTAAGTTTATTTAGTAGCTCCCCCTGACTCTGTGCTGCAATGAGCACATCATCAAAATATGGTAACACTCCAGGTAACCCATGGAGTAGCCGTTCCATGATGCTCTGGAAAATGCCGGGAGCCACACAGATTCCAAATTGGAGTCTACGGCAACGAAATGCTCCCCTATGTGTGACAATAGTTTGGGCATCTGCCGTTGCATCCTCTACTGGTAATTGTTGATAAGATTGAGCTAGATCAATCTTAGCAAAGAGGCATCCCTGACCTAACGAGTGCAACAGGTGTTGCACTACAGGTACTGGATAGGGATGAGCTTGCAATCCTCTATTAATCGTTGTTTTATAGTCCGCACATATCCTTATGGATCCGTCTGATTTAATTGGTATTACGATTGGGGTCTTCCACTTCGCGTAATCTACTGTTCCTAATATTCCTTGCCTAATTAGTTTATCTAGCTCTGCATCCACTTTTTCCTGCAGTGCAAAAGGAACTCACCTAGTTTTAAGCCTAATGGGTGCTACATTTGGATCTAAATTAAAAGAAATTGGTGTTCCATTATATTTACCCAATTCATTGCTAAAAACATCCTCGAACTCCCGTGTCAGGTCTTCAAAACTGGCAGCAATTTCTGTAGTGTGAATTCCTGAAATAGAAAACCCCAATGCCTCAAACCAATCTAATCCCAATAATGAAGCAAGCAGACCCCCAACAACTACTAATGGTGGGTGTCTTTAAAATTGCCATGCTCAACTTGAAATTGGCCGCTACCCACAATTGGAATAGCCCTTTTTTGGTAATCTTTTAAAATGCAGCTAGTTGGGACTAACTCTGCTCTAGAGGTTGTGGACAGGATTCTTTTAAGGCTGCCCCAGGAAATAATGGATCTCGCCGACCCCGTGTCGATCTCCATTTTACAAGGAGATCCCTCAATTAAAACAGTAGTAAACATCTTCTGACAGCTGGGTTTTTCTTCAGAGGCTGTGTTGACAGTTTCAAATTCAATGGTGAAAAGAGTAAGGTTCTACATTTAGGCAAGAAAAACAAAATGCTCAGGTACAGTATAGGTGGTACCTTGCTTAATAGTAGTAACTGTGAGAGGGATCTTGAAGTCCTAGTGGACAACCATTTAAATATGAGCCAGCAGTGTGCAGCAGCTGCCAAAAAAGCCAACACAGTTCTAGGCTACATAAACAGAGGGATAGAATCAAGATCACATGAAGTGTTAATACCACTTTATAATGCCTTGATAAGGCCACACTTGGAATACTGCATTCAGTTTTGGTCGCCACGATGTAGAAAAGGTGTGGAGACTCTAGAAAGAGTGCAGAGAAGAGCAACAAAGATGATTAGGGGGTTGGAGATTAAAACATATGAAGAACGGTTGCAGGAACTGGGTATGTCTAGTTTAATGAAAAGAAGGACATGGGGAGACATGATAGCAGTGTTCCAATATCTCAGGGGTTGCCACAAAGAAGAGGGAGTCAAACTATTCTCCAAGGCACCTGCGTGTAGAACAAGAAGCAATGGGTGGAAACTAATGAAGGAGAGAAGCAACTTAGAACGGAGGAAAATTTTCCTGACAGTTAGAACAATTAATCAGTGGAACAGCTTGTCTCCAGAAGTTGTGAATGCCCCAACCCTGGAAGTCTTTAAGAAGATGTTGGATAGCCATTTGTCTGAAAAGGTATAGGGTTTCCTGCCTAGGCAGGAGGTTGGACTAGAAGACCTCCAAGGTCCCTTCCAACTTGCTATTGTATTGTACTTATTTACAGGGATTATAGGACACTGTAGTCATCAGATTCTGCATCACACTCAATCCCCCCAAATCTGTAATTTGGGTCACAATAAATCATAAAAATTAAAGTCAAGCATTTTAAAATTACCATACTAATAATCCTCGAGTTACAAATGAAATGGAGCCTGCCAATTATATTCGTAACCCGAAGATTTGTTGGAGTGAATCATGCAGAACATGAAAACTCCCTGCTTTTGCCCACAGATTTGCTAATCAAATGTGCAGGTTGTTAAGTGCACATGAGGTATCTTAGGGTGGTGAAGACCTTTTGGCGGGGCTAGTGATGGAATGGTCCACAAGCTTAAGACTACCCTGGTCTCCCTAACCCACTGAGATACCTCATGCTCCCCACAATTGCCTCTCCCTCCATCCTGCCACACCAGGTCTCTTACTTTGCAAAGATCTTGGAGCTGTCTCCTCTCTAGTCTCTCTGCCACGCAAGATCAAAGCCCCCAGAAGCTTCCAGTTTTAGTATGCAAAACATGTGCATATTGACAAGAGCCTTTGGGGCAGCCAAAGAAAATATTACAATTTCCCGGGGGTTTCTTTCCAGCATTCCATTGGGTAGGCCAACACATTTACATACATAAAGCTTTTATTCTATAAAATTCTGTACTTTCCAGAGTTGAATAAGCTGCCATGAAAGATAATTGACTGGATGGGATATTGTTTTATTATTAATAATGACTATTTACTTATCAAGCATATTGTAGTATTGCATACAGTATACAATTTATTTCTTTATTATGGCATCATCTGCTCCAATGGATTGAATGAATGAAAGAAGCGTAAAAGAGATAAAGCTCAATTTAATCATTTTTTTTCCAGATAAAGTAAAAGAAAGCCACTGCATTTTAATAATTGGAATTAGTGAAACAGCAGCCCCATCTATAATACTTGAGGCAGAAAAATAGTTGAAGTAATCATGTTTAATGTTACTGTAATAAGTAACACTCAATTACTCTATTTTATCAAATTAAATTGGGCTAAATTGTATTTATCCTCTCATATAATACTGTAGGAGGATAATATTGCAGGCAATCTACTAGACTGCAGATAATATTGTAGGAATCTACTAGATTTACTTAAACTAAGATAATATAAATTTGGACAATAACTATGCTTTGTTTCAAACTTCAAATTAGGTACTGTGTTCATAGTCAAAACAATTTTCATTCTATTATTCTCAATTAATACTTGAGGAAAACTCAACAAGCATATTAAATGAAAAAAACATTTTTATGAGTGGTTTATATGTTAACCTAGTTTATTAATGTAAATTCATCTTGGTCTCCATGATTAATACCTCTTACACTGATATTTATTACACTTTGGAGCTGGAATGATAGAATAAAATTTTTAAAAGAAAAAAATCCATGCCATTGATTATTATTTTTTTCCTTTTGTCTTACTAGATGATTTGCACATTAAAACCAATACATCAGTAAATATCAGCAACCCAACAACCATTAGGCAAGTATGCATTTGTGAGCATATATAACAGACTATTTTGTTTCATAAACAGCTTATTTGGTCATATAATCAATATGAAAATAAATGTGGTGCATATTATTGTATTATCAGAAGTGTACTATTAAATTGTTTAATGAAAGGAAAGGTTGAAGAACAATATCTGAGTGAACTGAGCGGAAAAAAATATATTTTTAGGAAAAATACAAATTTAGTTCATATGATCATCTTCATTGTACGAAGTAAAACACCAATAGTAAATATGATTTCCATGAGACATATTTGTCTTGAAAAAGAAGTAGCATTTACATCTACTGTAACTACATATGCATGGCACTTGTATATCCATTTGTCAAGCACCCGGGAAATCAGAAGATTTGGGCAGCTCAAACGAGTGTAAAGATTTATTGCAAGCTTAAGCTCTCTACAAGATACTGAATTAGTTGATTTTGGTGATTAATAAGTAGGAATTCTGTAACTCTTGGGTTGTTTTAGATTGTTATCAAATGTTTATTTGCTAACAATTAATTAACTATAATAACAATAAGGAAACGATAATGGATACAGCCTAATGATATATACATATATGGTAATCTAGCAAAAGAAATTTGGATATAAATTGCAAATTGTGACTTGGGAAAAAGACCTATAAAATTTTATTACCAAATTTTTATTTAGATATTGTTATAAAGGCATAAGGTTTTTTTCTTTTTGGGGGGTCTGACGAGAGGAGATAGGACATAAATAGTAAATGATTTTTAGCCAATTCTAATAATAACAAGGCAGTGTTAATGGTCATTGTTTAACAATATAACTTGGATATAAATTTTAATCTGTGAGTTGGAAAAAAGGGGGAAAGGCTCAGAAACTTTATTAATTGACTTTTACTTAAAAGATGCTATAAAGGTGTAATGTTATTGGAGGATTTTTTGAAATAGCTAATGAATGCCATTATGTGGTTGTGCCTTTAAGTATGAATGATTTGAGGTAAAAGCGTGTTCAAATAATCGTAGTCAAATGAGAATTGTGGTACATTGATAGTAAGATATACAAAGATTTTTTACTTAAAGTGTATAATCTAATATGAACTATAAGTAATGACTGTGTAAGAAATATATGAAAGTTATCTGCAACCAATCAACATGCTTTCTACAAGATGTAATGAAGGATGATTCTTTTTTGTGTTTTTGTTCAATTAAATAAAAAAAATTCAAACATAATACTGATTTATTAATGGTCAAGGGAGTTTAGAACAGAAAGGAATTCAAGGTGGGCTGGACTTAGAACTCTTGTGGATGCACAGGGACTAATGATGTGTTTGACCCTTCCCTCAGGCTCAGCCTGGTCATCTCTTACACCATTCAACATCAGTGAAAATCTTCACTATTCAACTAAAGTCACTTCACACGGTAAAGATCTAGCTAAGTCCATGGTGTGGAGGTGCTGCCCATCCTGCCTCAACTCCAACACACCCATATGGGCAAGGGAAGACATCTTAAACATGTAGCATGTACACCTACACAAAATTGCATACAGATATTTAAATTTTTCCCTAAATTTTAATCTATTCAATTTTGGTTTACTTACATAAAGATTACAATAGGCAGTCCTTGCTTAATGATGATAATTGAGACCAGCAATTCCATAATTAAGTGACATGTTCATAAAGTATGATATCACATGACTGCATTAACTTGCAACAGCAGTTGTACTAGTTTCAGCAGTTCCAGTTGCCATTGTTAAGTAAATCCTGTATGATTGCAGCATCCCAAGATCCTCATTTGCAATCTACTGCCAACTTCCCCATTCACTAGGCTTGTTAGAAGTTGGCAGTGAACGATGCAAATGGTGATCATGTGATGCAGAATGCTACAGCATTGTAATTGCAAGCCATTTGCCAAGTGCTAGAATCACAATCACATGACTATGGAGATTCTGAAACAGATAAAACTATGAGGAACAAGCACAAGTCCCCTCGTCCAGCACTGTATTTTTGACGGATCACCCAAGAAGTGGTCATTGAACAAGGACTACCTGTACATGCAGATCACTGTTTGGATTCTGTTATTCTTGCATGATCAAGGGGACAGTTGTCCTTATCTACGCCACATGAATTTGTCTTGTTGTCTTGTCTTCTTTTTCTTTCAATGAAATAGTCAACAAAGATCTTGGGAGAAGATAACATGGTATGATAATTCTCCAAGTAAGAGATCAGAGATCAAGATTCCTGACTTTACTTTGTGCACTTTTAGAGGCAGTTTTAATCAATTACTTATACCTAATAAAATTAATCAGACCTATAGCAAAAAACCAGTGAGTGTATTTGTACTATTTGCCCAATATATAGTAACTGATGGTTAGTAAATAAAAAGGAATCAGAAGAATTTGAAATGGAAAAACGTACATCCTCCACATTTATTTGCAATTTCTAACTACTTTTTTAAATGAAGATTAAATCATATTAAGATTCAATTAATTATATTTAATATACACATATGTAATGGCATAGGTTTATACCATAAACTAAATATTTTTAGTATCAAGCATAAAATTATTGTAATTTGAGAAAAGAAGCTATAGCTTCCAGAGAATTGCCACTGTGCCACAATTCACTGAAAAGCAAAGTTTATTGAACTCAAAGCTCAATCAAATATTAGTTAAATAATTCAAACAATTGGAAATTATTTTCCAAATTATTTTCTATACCATTTTTTTCTCCACTAAATCATCTTATCATGAAAGGATTGTGTCACTATTGAAAATGTATCTTCTATACATGGACATGTAGATCCTACATGCCTAAGGCTGCTAAGGGACTTACATAGCATTATCAAATTAATGAGATAATTTTTACTAACTTCAACATTATTTGACATATTCTGAATTATATGGCTAAGTTCTAATTGCATCTTAAGGGTGATGATGCCTAACATTTTGCACTTCATAATTCACAGTCAGAAGTGGTAGAACATGAAATACTAAATTTAAAATGATTGTAACTCTTTAGAGAAGAACCTGTTATGAACAGAACATATAGCTAGTAATGGCATAAAGAGAAAGAAGGAGAAAAATTGTTGAGAACAGGTAATGAAAATTAAAGTTACATGCCACATTATTTAAAGTCAAAGTGAATCTCTAACTCAGCCTGAAGTTGCAATATATAATTGGTTATTGTCAATTTATCGATGATCCTCGAATCAATGGTGTTAACCAATCCCTAAACCATTCTCCAAATTGTTTCACATAGATAGTCAGTAAATGGGAAAGTTCCATAGTCTATGGGACCCTACATTGGAATGTCCCTCAATCTAATAACTCCCACTGCCAACCCCCACCCCATCACTATTGGCTGAAACTATGCACTTAAGTAGAAACAAAACTATCAAAACACAGTGCACCCAACTCACAACACCTGCATTGATTATGATCAATGGTAACAAATGATGCCAAGAAGTCTTCTAGGATCCACAGGGTTAAGTTTTCTCGCTGTTAAGAAATTTATCCTGAGTGTTCTAGATTGCGTCTGCCCTTGATTAGGTTCTATCCATTGTTTCTTGTCTTGCCTTCTTGTGCTTTGAAAAATAGGTTAACCACCTTTTCTTTGTGACAATCCCTTTGTGGCAATAATGGAATACTACCATCCTGTTTGATTCTGGAGAGGGAGCCTGAGAAATGGTTACCACATCCAAGGAAGGCATCAGGCATGCAACTTACCCACTCCTGATGCGGGGAGGTAGGGATGCAGTGGCTCAGTGGCTAAGACGCTGAGCTTGTCCATCAGAAGGTTGGCAGTTCAGCAGTTCTGAATCCCTAGCCCCACGTAAGGGGGTGAGCTCCTGTTACTTGTCCCAGCTTCTGCCAACCTAGCAATTCAAAAGAATGTTAAAAATGCAAGTAGAAAAATAGAGACCACTTTGGTGGGAAGGTAACAGCACTCCATAAGCCTTCGGTGTTCTGTCATGCCAGCCTCATGACTACGGAGACATCTTCAGACAGTGCTGGCTTAGAAACAGAGATGAGCACTACCCTAGAGACAGAAACAACTAGCATGCATGTGCAGGGGAACCTTTACCTTGCTATCATGTCGCCCCTATTCCTTCATAGCAGTGGGCCAATATTGGAGGGACTACCACAAAGAAGAAGAGGGTCAACCTAATTTTTTGTAATGATCTTTAAAAGTCTTAATAGTTGGAAATGAATTCATTTCTTTTTTCTTTTTCTTTTCACTGCCATTATGGTTTTTCTTCTTTTCTCCATCATATCACCACATAGTACCTTTATCCTCCAATGTACAGTCTGCTGACAGTTCTAAGTTGAGATGTGCTTTTATCGTGGAAAAAAAATATTTAAAGAAGAAAAACAGTAGTAGTTAAGGGATGTGTGTGTGTGTGTGTGTGTGTGTGTTATTTGGTTCTTTTCCTCCAAATTTCTTTTATTAAAAGTGGACTGGGTAGCATCACTTTAGCCTCCCAATAGCTTCTCATTTCTTAACAACTTCAGGGAGAAAAAGCTACAATGAGCCAAGAGATGCAGGCTCGTACATCACTTTGAGAAACTGAATAATTACGGTCTTCCTTTCTGCAGAACCTTCCAGAATTTTAATTAGCTTTAGTTCACAGACAATCTGAAATGTATGGTGGTTTCACAGTTGCCAACTGGCTAAGATAACGAGTTATAATTAACTGTGGTATTTGCAACTGTCACTCTACAGAGAGAATTAGAAAGAAAATCACAACATATCCCAATGAGGTTATTGTTTAACACTCTCTACTTCCCCATATCTGTCTTTTGCAGGGGCAATTGGAAAGTGTCATAAAAGCACATAGTTACAGTTTCTTTTTTTGTCATTATCTGAGCATTTATCACCTGCAGCTCATTAGAGATATAAAAATTCTATATTACCTCTCCTGGTAAGGTTTATATTTAGGTGCTGAAATGATCACTATTCCCTTCAAATTTCAAAGATTAGTAATTATATTCATTCAAGCCTACCTATCAAACAGAACAAATCTCCTTGTACGTTCAAGGACCTCACTGGAAAATCAGTCATATTCTGATTCTTCCAGGGGTGTCTATAGTTCCAGGGAGGGGGGTGGCATATGAAAATGTCATCTTATCTTCAATGCCAATCTTCTTTTTACATGTAGCATGTGCAATATACATAAATAAGAGGTGAAACTTCATGTATTTAGGGTCACCATCTTGTCCTTTTTTTTTTTGAATACGTCTTTCAACTTCCTTATTTATTCTGCAGCAAATACACTTATAATTCTATATATAAGTTCAATCATACTGCAAAAAAGAGTACCAAAAAAATAAGCAGATGTGCAAATTTAGTTTACTTGTGCCTAGTAATCTCTTCTTGAACTCCCTTCCCACACTGTGCATTTAGCTGAAGATTAAATAACCTGAAGCCCCAAGATCACATACACCTCTGGGTCCCACAAATCCCTGGGTACAGCAAAATTGCTTCCAAATTGCTTTTTTAAAATGTGACAGGAGGGGAAATTATTAAGTATGTTGATGCGGTCATATGAATTGAACTTCATTAAACTCAAATTATATTTAAATGTGTCTAATTAAATGAAATTCAGTATTTATCCTAGCTCACTTGCCTTTTAAATTTCAGTACTTTTCTTTTTTTTCATAACAGTAATCATTCATTGAAAAATTCATCCTGACAGTAAAAGAGTAAGCATATTCTACCTCAGTTGAATAGGCCTTCATAGTATCTGACCTCCGCATATCTGAGAAACACATTTGATAACGTGTGGCTTTTTAAACAGCCATTTATTTCAGGTTGCATATTTTCCTACAACTTATAAATTATTTCACATTTACAAATTACATATTGGTTGCATTCAGTAAATATGCTACATCAATCTTCTTCAGTTGGTTACTTCAAGTCAGAAAGAAAGTTAAATTGATCACTGTAAAACTGTGCACTGAAAAATTCAAGTCAAGATATGCATCTTTTGAGAAGGGGCATGCTAAACTATGTCTTTTTGTTTTATTTGATTTCTTTTATACTTTAAAGTATTATTTTAATGATAACAATCTAATTCTCATTGTGCTTGTTTTAGTAAGATTTAGTAAGATTGTTTTAGTGCTTGTTTTAGTAAGATTTTTCTTCCTAATAAATTTGTGGATTATTGTGCTGTTATAGGTGAAAATATGGTGTCTGTTATGCCACATAAAATAAGGCAAAGCCCATTCCCATTCTAGGTACTTTCTCAAGGGCTTGAGAAACCTGGTCGTCTCAGTCTTAAAATACTTAAAAGTTCAAGGAATGTTGATAAATCTGGGACAAATATAGGGAGTGAGCCAGTGGTGGGATTCAAAAATTTTTACTACTGGTTCTCTGGGCATGGCTTGGTGGGCATGGCAGGGGAAGGCTACTGCAAAATCCCCATTCCCTCCAAACCAGTAGGAGGCAGAGAATAGATGGGGGCAGGGGCAGTCAGAGGTGCTATTTACCTGTTCTCCGAACTATTCAAAATTTCCACTTTCTCCAGAACTAGTCAGAACCTGCTGAATACCACCTCTGAAGTGAGCTTTGGGATAGAAGGGCAGTATAAAATATTAGATCGCAAGAAAGAAGCTCCTTTCATAAGAAGAGTCTATCTCCCTACTATCTTATAGTTTCACCATACATTTGACCTATCTAAGTATTGGATAGCAATAGTAAGTAGAATTATATACAACTTCACAGTGCTTTATAGCCCTCTCTAAGTGGTTTACAGAGTCATCATATTGCCCCCAACAATGTGGGTCCCCACTTTACCCACCTCAGAAGGATGGAAGGCTCAGTCAACCAAACTGCTGGCAGCCGGTGATCAGCAGGAGTAGCCTGCAGTATTGCATTCTACCCATTGCACCACCGGGGTTCTGGGTGGATAAGATGTTCTATTCAATCAATTGCTGAATCAAGGACCTTACTCTATCCAGATTATAATCTATCAGTATCAACTAATTTGCATAAGAATAGAGAGGAGTTGCAGCTTAGCCAATTTTTAGGTTTGCTAAAGATATGCAACAGGAGCAACATTACAGTTGCCCGACATGCAAATGATTTGAAATATATAGCATACTCAAGTTTATTTCCCTTTTTTATCTTTTTTCCAACTCTCATCCAAACCTACATTCCTATGAAGTTCTACCTCTCTTATTGTAATTCTCTGTTGTCTGTTCCTTTGATGTCATTTGTCCTTTTGGTCTTTCCAAATGCCCACTCACTTTTTCCTTTTCCTGTTCTCTCTTACCCTGTCCTCTCTCATTCTACTCTCTCTCTCCATTTTTATCATTCAATCAACTGCCACTTCCAATCTCGCTACCATTTTATTTATTTTTTTACTCTGGCCCCAATGCTTAGTACTATTTTCCTGGCTCTGCAGTTTTCTGCCTCTTGGCTTCTGGTTGTGCTCTTTGTAACTAGTGCTAGGCTGTCTACCAAATCTAACTCCCTTCTTTCCTTATCACAGCTCTCTCTGCTAACTGGCATCATTCCTCATTCTTCTTCCTGTCATACTTATTCTCATTTGCCCAACTCCAATCCATCTGCTTCACTCTATTCCTTCCCTTGTGAGTAAAGCTCAAGACTTCCAGATGTTAACACAAGAACTGCTAGGTTGGCAGAAGCTGGGACAAGTAACAGGAGCTTAGTCCACTACACAGCACTAGAACTGAACTGCTGATCTTTCTGATTGACAAGCTCAGTGTCAGTCACTGAGCCACCACATGCCCTCTTAGTATATACAATACTATAAAACTCTTTGTATCACTTAGGTTTAAGTGATTTTTCAAAACTTTGAAAAATCCAAAACTTTGCTTTGTGCTGTGTTTTCTGATTATTTTGAGTTTGTAAAAGTATCTCCTTTTCTGCAGCATGTGATACACATTGGCTTTCAATAAGAAGCTCTATAATTTTCACTTTCATTGGCATAAAGAAAGCTGGTCTAATGGTCTGAAAAAGGAAGACAAACAACTCAGGATTTCTTTTGTTTGCAATTAACCTTTAATCCATTAAATCTCTTTACCAGCTGTGAGGCTGCCAACTTAAATTTATATTCCATGGACATCAATGGCTTTCTTAGGTAGAAGTCAGATAATTGAAAATAGCATGAACTGGAATGATTTGGCCTATTTGCTAAGGATACATTACACACATCTTTGAGGGGTAAATGGAGGAATTTTGTTATCCAGAGAAAAATATCCTAAACCTATTCTGCCGATGCTGAATCTTTTATTTCAAATTCAGTTCTGCACCGATTGCTCTTAAATGAAACCAAACACTGCTGCACACAGAAGCAGAATGTGTGTAGAATAGAGCATTGCTAATCAAAGGTATAAAGTGTCCAATGAACATTTCAAGATGATTCCATGTCCATTCGCACTATTTAAGTGACCCTGTAAAGGTAAATGTAAAGGTTCCCCTCGCACATATGTGCTAGTCCTTCTTGACTCTAGGGGACTGTGCTCATCTCCGTTTCAAAGCCGAATAGGCAGCACCGTATGAAGACGTCTCCGTGGTCATGTGTGCAGCATGACTAAACACCGAAGGCACACGGAATGCTCTTACCTTCCCACAGAAGGTGGTCCCTATTTTTTCTACTTGCATTTTTACATGCTTTCGAACTGCTAGGTTGGAAGAAGCTGGGACAAGTGACGGGAGCTCACTCCGTTATGCAGCACTAGAGATTTGAACCACCAAACTGCCAACCTTTTTGATCGACAAGCTCAGTGTCTTAGCCACTGAGCCACTGCTCAGTGACTGACCCTGACAGCACATATAAACCTCCAAGTGGCCTCAACAACTTTCAGAGAGAGTGCTAATCACCAAATGACTTCAAGGAACACAAATACTTCCATTCTCCACCATTCAATCAGAAACTTCTCAGCTGAGAAGCAAAATGTTTTCAAGGGGGGGAAAAGGCAGTCCAGATGCCTGGACTGCCCTTGAAGAGCATCCGGCGACTTCAGCTAGTCCAGAACGCAGCCGCACGAGTGATTGTGGGTGCACCTCGGTTCACCCACATAACACCTATCCTCCGCGAGCTGCGCTGGCTACCTGTTGATCTCCGGGTGCGCTTCAAGGTGCTACTTGTCACTCATAAAGCCCTTCATGGTAGTGGGTCTGCATACTTGAGAGACCGCCTTCTGCCAATTACCTCCCTGCGACCAATTAGATCTCATAGATTAGGCCTCCTCTGAGTTCCATCTGCCAGTCAGTGCCGACTGGCAACTACAAGGAGGAGAGCCTTCTCAGTAGTAGCTCCGACCCTTTGGAACGATCTCCCCGTGGAGATTCGTACCCTCACCACCGTCCAGGCCTTCCGCACAGCCCTTAAGACCTGGCTAGCCCGTCAGGCCTGGGGACAAAGATAACTGCCCCCACCCGAATGATGAATGAATGTTGCTTATTATTTTACTTTATGTTTTGTATGTGTTATTGTTTGTATATCCCTTCCCCTCATTTTATGTAAGCCGCCCTGAGTCCCCTCAGGGAAAAGGGCGGCCTATAAGTGTTAATAAAACCTAGCAAACCTAGCAAACCAGATGCCTTTTGAAAAAGAGAGCAATGGAACAATGGTAGGATACTTCTATATAAGAATTCAGAGCCAGCTCAAAAGCAGCTTTAGGTGTTTGGGTTCCCACAAAATTAGCCCTGTTAGACAGGTGAGCAGAAGTATTTCTAGCTCAGTTCAGATGGTGTGAAACAGTAGGATGTTGTGACGCCATTTCCCCATTGAAAAACACAAGCGGTTTTCACCTTTTCTCCTGAATGTTGAATGTGGATTTCTATAAAGGGAAGCACCACTTTGATGGCTTTACAGCTTCACTTGGGAGACAAAACAAAACATATAGGAATCAATTTGACAAGTGTTCCTCCTTCCCCAATTTTCACTTTCTCTTCAGGAAAGTTTTCCATTGTGACTGATTTCCACAATCACACACAGTTTGTTCTGACAGGAAAGAAGGAGGGGTTTTTTGCTTCTAGGACTGTCACATCCATTCTTATTCTCAGCATTTCACATTAGCAGAAGTGAAAACAATCAAGGGTAGCATTCCAAGCATTTCTAAGATTTGAGGAATGAAAACATTGGCAATAAAAAAAGTGTTCTTCTTAGCCATTGCCTAAAACAGTGGTTCCCAAACTTGGCAACTTTAAGACTTGTGGACTTCAACTCCCAGAATTGGAGCTGGCTGGAGAATTCTGGGAGTTGAAGTCCACAAGTCTTAAAGTTGCCAAGTTTGGGAACCACTGGCCTAAAACAGCCCTCTCCTGCTAGCAATCCTCTTCGGATTATTTGAAAAGTTTTAAACCCTCTTACTAAGATTGTGATTATTCCTGTTGGCTGCTAGTACTTAATTATGTTTTGATTTATGGTGGATTCCATTTTAAAGTTGCATTTTGGTTGTTATTGTTGTAAACTGCTTTGGCCTTTGTTGGATTGTGTGACCCATAAAACTGAATGGAAATTGAAAAATAAAAATGCAGGATGTATTTACAATGGACCGGGAGTGGGAGAAGAACCAAGTCATTTGTTCCTGCACTTAGGAAGTACTGAGTAACCTGTGCTGGCAATGTACCAAGTAGACAGCGAAAGCATCTTCTTTTATGGATATATCTAAACATCCCTAAAATATCAATCATAGCTAAACATTTAATGTTTTGTCTGCACTCATAAATGTCTGCATCAAGTAATTTTATAACTCTGTTCAAATGTCTATATAAATTGTGTTTTTTTTAGTGGGTTTATACATTGCCTAAAGGAGTGAAGTGAGATATTTAAAAATAAAAGAAGGAGCTTACCTGCACACATTAGCAACAAGCTCCTGGCTCAGCAGTATACTTTGTCACCATATAAAAATCTCTATGTCCATTCTAATAGTACCATGTGCATCTCTTGGCATCAGAAAAGCAATAAATTTCTTTTTTACTCACTGGCTAGAACCAAGAGCAGTCATATATCTCACTAGTGCAATTTCTTCCATCATCTGTGCTTTCTAAGAAAGTCTTGTGCCGAATAGCCAAAACATTCCATTATTACCCTTCATAATAGCAAATTCCAGGTGTGGTAAATTTTGAAAAAAAAATGGCAAGAGAACAGGATTGCTGATGAAATTGAATCTGTTTGCACATTGTAAAGTCTTTTTTAAACCTATGTAAACCAGAGGATTGATAAATGAGCCGAGGTGGCGCAGTGGTTAAATGCAGCACTGCAGGCTACTTCAGCTGACTGCAGTTCTGCAGTTCAGCAGTTCAAATCTCACCGGCTCAAGGTTGACTCAGCCTTCCATCCTTCCGAGGTGGGTGAAATGAGGACCCAGACTGTGGGGACGATATGCTGACTCTGTAAACCGCTTAGAGACGGCTGAAAGCCCTATGAAGCGGTATATAAGTCTAACTGCTATTGCTATTGCTAAATTAATTTAATAGCCTCATGTATCTGGCAAAAGTTGAGAGCATAGAAAATTGGATAGAAAGAAAAGGAATGTCCTATTTCGAGGTTACAAAATGGAAGCTTTCCAACGAATTAGGGTTATGATGTGCTTTGAGTTCCAATCCCCAAAGCACATAGCCCCTCTCTGAAACTTTTTAAAGTAGCTGCCACAAAATCCCAGGAAAAGAGCTTATGTTTTAGTGAGATAAAGATGCAGAGACAAAAATGGAAAGATTTGGCAATATCTGCAACCGTGGAATGGTTGGGGAAGATGACAGAACTTGCTGACATGGCTAAATTTACTTCTTTGATTAGACGAAAGACAATATATACCTTTATTGGTGACTGGAAACCCTTACAGACATTTTGATTAACTTATGATTCATAGTTTCAATGATTAGATGGGATAGGTTATAGAAAGAAAAGAGTTAGGCTATAACTTTAGAGAGAGAAATGAAACTATAATTGTACTCACAACAGTTGTGAAGAAGTCATTTCTTTATATATCTTTCTTCACATCCATATGAAGGTGTAGGAAAAATTAAAATATGCTGTCAAAGCTGAAATCATCACATTTTTCCTCCATGTCTACTTTTAAAAAAAGAAAATCAAGAGTGTGCTGATTTATAGCAGTTAGACTTATATACCGCTTCATAGGACTTTCAGCCATCTCTAAGCGGTTTACAGAGTCAGCATATTGCTCCTAACAACAATCCAGGTCCTCATTTTACCCACCTCGGAAGGATGGAAGGCTGAGTCAACCCTGAGCCAGTGAGATTTGAACAGCCGAACTGCAGAACTGCAGTCAGCTGAAGTAGCCTGCAGTGCTGCATTTAACCACTGCGCCACCTCGGCTCTGATTTGTTTTCTATAGTTTTCTTTGTGTAACTGATTGAATGTTGCAGAGTGACAGGTAAGTTTATCATGAGGTAACCAGCACGTTGGTAGTTAACCACGTAACTGCTAGAGAAAAATATTCTTTGGTTGTAGAAATTAGCACTAGTTCTCTCTTCCAGTTTTGCTTGAAAGCACGGCTGAATAAACAAATTAAAGATAAAGTTTTTTTCATCTTTAGTTTAAAAAAGGATTATTACTATGGAAAAGAAACTGTGGGCAAATATCCTTTAACTCATTTGGAAGTTAACTTAAAATGTATAGATCTTCTCAACAAATCTCAGAAAAACATTCTGACTTTGTCTTTTTGCTTCCTGCCATTTTTTTTTATCTCCTCAATGTAGTTTGAAATCAGCCATTTGTAGGATATTCAGTAATGATGATGAAAGAAGCCATGGCTTATAATTATATATAAAGCTGGTCTTAGTCTCACAACACCTAAGCAGGATTTTTAAAAAAATAATCCTGCTTAGGTGTTTCACCATAAAGAAAGATACCATTGACCAGTATCAAAAAGAGGAGTTTAATCAAAGATTAGTTGTAAATGTGTACCAGTTAGGATTTGCCATTGTAATAGATCTAGAAGTCTCCAAACTAACAGATGACTTGCCTCCTGGCTAGCAGACTGTTTTTGAGTATTTTGTAACTATATCTATTGTCTTCTAAGGAGAGTAGGATTCAGGAGAAGGAGAAATAGAAGTAGAAACAGATTTAATTTTACATTACTTATAACTCAGGTACTTTGCCCATAAATTCTAGAACAGTGATGGCTAACCTTTTACATCACTGCGTGGCAACCTGCATGCTGGAAATGGCACGCAAAACTGTCCCGCCTGGACTGTGCTGGACTTCGTATGCACCGGAGCACCGAAACCCAGAAGAGCAGCACTCTGGAATGCATGAGCGCACTGGCAACCAAATTTCTGGAATCTGGTGCCGGCGCATGCCTGACAAACAGCTAGCCATCTCACATGCGCATGATAGAAACCCAGGAGTTTGGATGCCAATGTGCGCATGCAAGCCGAAACATTGCTCTTCTGGGTTTTGGCGCTCCAGTGCGCCTGAAGGACAACTGACTGGTTTGCATGTGTGCACAGGAATGTGGAAGAGAAGCCAGTGAGACTGCACGTCTCACGCAGGATGGCTCTGTGTGTCACTTTTGGCACATGTGCCATAAGTTACCCACCATGGCTCTAGAAGCAAGGGAACCAATAAAATAAAGTTGGTAGGGACATTATAGACACATATATGAAGAACAGTCTGGGGAGGGGTATTTCTTTTCAGTGCTCCTAGTCTTCAACTGTGTAGCCTTAATTTCCATTCATTGTTCAGGTTAATGGCTGCTTCCTCCCTGCTACAGGTATATGGTTCGCAATCAAACTGAACAGCAAGCCATCCTTATACGCTTCCTTATTTTCCAAGCATACACATTATATATTTCTTTTCAAATGCAAAAAAAAGGTAGAGTTAAAGATGGCCTTATTTGATAAAATGAGGAATCCAGAACAAATTCTCCCAGCAGAAACCGTCATATGTTGCTATCTATAAATTGCAATGACAATTCAAAAGTTATTTGATGAATGAAAAGGCTTATTGCAATGTATATGATATCAAAAAGGCTATGAGTTATTACATTCCGCAAAAAAAAAAAAAACCCAGAGAAAAATTACATCTCTAGTCTCTCGTGCAGGATGAGTTTGCAGTAAACTTGTTCAGAAGACCAACATTTCAGTTCAATCCTCTTTAATAAATTATTTCTGAAGTATGATTTTATATGCTGACTCGCACATTACATAAGAAAAATACAAAAGCTATGACTAACTGGGTATTATTCCAAATGACCTGTGAGTAGGATTTCTCCATCTTGACAACTTTAAGGAGTGTCCATTTCAACTTCCAGAAGTCACCAACCAACATTGCTGAGTGGGAAATTCTAGGATTTGTAGTCTACACATTTTAGAATAGCCAAGATTGCGAAACACTGGCCAAGACAAACTCCCTATGCTAGGGGTGCTACCTTTTCCAAGAGTGTTACCTATTCTAAGGTGTGTGTGTGTATGTGTGTTCGTGTTCGTAGATTTTCACAGGTGTAGGTATGCTGGTCTTGTTGTATTCGGATCTTTTCCCATGTAAGATTGAGATTGTCTTGGCAACGTTTCAGCGAGGTCTCACTCACCATTTTCAGGTAGGGTTTCGAGTCTTTTCCCATCTTACACGGGAAAAGACCCGAATACAACAAGACCAGCATTCCTACGTGTGTGTATGTGTGTGTGTGTATGTGTATGTGTATATATACAGACAAATAAATGAATGAAGGTGTTTTGAGAATTTTTGCTTTTCTCTATTTCCTCCTGCAACTAACAGAAGAAAACAAAACCTGAGAGAGTCTGCATCATAAGCTACAGGAACACAATAATGAGATATTTTACTTTAGGGCATTATAGCATGGTAACTATAGAAACAGAATGAATTCATCATATATATATATGTCTGTGTGTGTGTGTGTGTGTGTGTGTGTGTGTGTGTGTATGTATGTATGTATGTATGTATATATGTATGTATATAGATATAGATGATATAGATATAGATATAGATATAGATAGATATAGATATAGATATAGATATAGATATAGATATAGATATAGATATAGATATAGATATAGATATAGATATAGATATAGATATAGATATAGATATAGATATAGATATAGATATAGATATAGATATAGATATAGATATAGATATAGATATAGATATAAGGTTCTGTATAGCACCTTAAATTACTTGTTCCATCTGAGTGCATAATTACATGTATATTTTCTGGATGGTGTACATGATAAAAAATAAACCCCTCTGCAATATCAAAAACTCTCATTAAACTCTCATTAAGATTGCATTTGCACATTTCTTGGCATGCATCTTAGTTGCTTTCTTTCTTTACCAATATTTCTAAGAAACTCAAAAGAAAACAGGAAAGGAAAGTCCAGCTCGGCTAACTGTTCTTAAAGTATTTAAACTCAATTATGTTAATCAGATGTATGAATAAAATTTGAGATAGCCTAAAAGTGTGATGGCGAACCTGTGGCATGCATGCCAGAGATGGCACTCAGTGCCCTCTCTCAGGGCATGCAAGCCCAGCTCAATTCTGCTTCGCATGCATGTGTGCCTCCTGCTGGTCAGCTGGTCTTTGGGTTTCTGCCGCACGTATGCAGGGGCATGGGGCATGCGGGGGGGTCGTCTGTGCATGCATGGGGCAGGGTGCATGCAGGGGGGTTGAGTACATTGCATTTTGGGGGTTGGCGCACTTTGGGCACTCTGACTGAAAAAGGTTAGCCATCACTGGTCTAAAAGAACACTTGTATTAGATTATGGTTGGCTAAAGACATCAGAACTTCAGGAATATGTCCTGTTTTCTTTATGTACATTATTATAAAAAATAATTTGTAAGATTTCTGTGCTGAATCTTTTTAATCTTTAAGGTTTAATTAAATTAGTATACCACATTTCAAAACCACTTTTACCCAAATGGACTACAACATAAACAGTAACAAGCAGATAAATGCTGTTGTTAATGAGAGTTATATGTTGGCTACATACTAAACTGGGGACTTTTTAAGAAAAGAGAAATATATAAAACAAACTTCTTGAGTAAGGAAATACTTTTTCATTGCTTTGATTGTGATTGTGTTTAGAAAAAAAAGATCTAGCTGAGGAATGTAATCACTGTTGAGTGGCACATAGCATTCATTTTAAATTATAATATGGTGACATAAAATAGCCATCTGCTGTCTGATCCAGTGCCTGTTTTCTCATGTTAGTCTTGCAGCATTCAATGCAAAGCTTTCTCACTTGTAAACTATTCACAGGACTGGAGTCTTTAATTATTTGTAGTACACGAAAGAGAAGGAACATCGTAGTATCTTTTCTGAATCACTTTTATAGTATGCAGAGCTTTGTTATAAAATAGGGACGCATTGGCTCAGTGGCTAAGATGCTGAGCTTGTCAATCAGAAAGGTTGGCAATTCGAATCCCTAGCACCGCATAATGGAGTAAGCTCCCGTTACTTGTCCCAGCTGCGGCCAACCTAGCAGTTAGATAACATGTAAAAATGCAAGTAGAAAAGTAGGAACCACCTTTGGTGGGATGGTAACAATGTTTGTGCGCCTTCAGCATTTAATCATGCCAGCCACATGACCATGGAGACGTCTTTGGACAGCATTGGCTCTTTTTGGCTTTGAAACAGAGATGAGCATAGCCCCCTAGAGTCAGGAACGACTAGTACATATGTGCAAGAGGAACCTTTACTTTATTATAAAATATGCGGGATTACTTCCCATATACTTTCATCCTACAAGAAATTGCACCTATATTTATTTATATACGTCAGAAACTATATATTTTCTTTTTCCTTCAGTTATTGGGTTAATACCCATTTTGTAGTAGTCCCAATTCTTTAGAAACAGAAAATAAAGAATTACACATTAGGAAGCATTTCTCCAGGGAAGTATGCATTAGGAAGGGGAAAATTTTATAATCAGCTCGCTGTTTATCAGCTTGCTATTCATTATGCCAAATAGTTACTTTTTACATTCGCCTTGCCTTTTTTCGGAAGTGTTTTAAACTTATGCATTAAGAATGCCAACTAAGGTAGGTAGTTCTATTGCTGACCATGAAATTAGCTTTCCTTGCTGCTTGGGGCATGGATTTATACTGAATACATAAATACATTTTGGGGGGGGGGGTATTCACAGTCCAAGCTAGACATACAAGGATTGAATGAATGTCAATAATTTTCCAAGAAAAATCCATATAACATAAATTAAAAGAAATAGCAGGTAGTGAATTATTTCTAGGAAGAATGAATTGATTAAAGACCATATTGTCTCCATAAGGATAAAAAACAAAATGTCACCAAGAAGCTACCAGCGTTTCTTACTATGCTATTAAACTATCTCACTGGAAAATGTAATATTTTTCAGTGAACAGTTCTAACAAATTGAAGTAATTTGATATATGTATCTTATGGACTGGGTTTATTGTGCAGTCTGTGCAAAAAAAACCCCAAACATTTGTGATATTTTGATTGGATTATATACCCAATCCTTGGTAACAAATAGAGAAATCAATTGTATGTCATTTTGGGGTTGTATTTTCATTGGTGAAATAATTCATGTCTGGCAATTTGCTTGAAAATGACTGCTGAAATAATCACACCTGTTGGACATTTACACCAGGTGTATCAAACTCAAGACCCAGGGCCAGATCCGGCCCACAGGATGTTTAGACCTGACCCACGGGGTTGCCTTGGAAACAGTGAAGAATCAGTCCTCAGTGTCTCTGCCAATGAAAACAGAGCTTGGGAGGGCCACGCATGGTTGGCAGAGGCTGGCAGAGGATTGCCGGAGGCCTTTGCAGCTAGAAACAGAGCAGGGAGCCTGTTTTCACTGCAGAGCACTCAGGCCACCACAGGTATCCCGGACACGAGAGATGTCAAACTGGTTATGCCCCCCTGGCCATGCCCCTTGGTCCCCAAGGTCAAACACAACCCCGAAGCAGCCCTCAATGAAATTGAGTTTTGACACCCCTGGTTTACACCAAATACTGTAATCTAAATTTTGAAATAGAAGACTGATGACTGAATATCTTTGACTGGAGTCTGAGGTTTAAAAAAATCATGTATTATAACAATAGAAAGAATGCAAGATATTTCATGCGTTTGAAAAAATTGAAGCTTATTTCAGCTCCTCTACATACCAGACTTAGAAAATTTCTTTTGTTCTTTTCTTTACATTCATAAAGAATGCAATTTTTTCCCCAAAAACTGCAATAGAAGGCAGTTTTCCACCTCTCCATCAAGCAATATGGAGTTGATCTAAAGACATTAGTGTGCAAATGGCACTCAGCTTTTCTTTCTTATTGAACAATTCAGCAAAATTCTCTGACATGTCCAAACAATATCCCAAAGGTGCTTTTTTCACAAGGCAACTGGACGTTCTGGTTTTTCTTTGAAAACATTTCGTTTCTCATCCAAGAAGCTTCTTCAGCTCTGACTGGATAGTGGGAAATGGGAAGATTTATACTCCTTGGAGACAGCTGGTTGTTTGCATTCTTTTAATTGGTTGTTAAGGTCACCTGGAGATTTATCTGTGTCATCAGGGTCACTGAGTGGCGCAGTGGTTAAATGCAGCACTGCAGGCTACTTCAGCTGAGTGTAGTTCTGCAGTTTGGCTGTTCAAATCTCACCGGCTCAGGGTTGACTCAGCCTTCCATCCTTCCGAGGTGGGTAAAATGAGGACCCGGATTGTTGTTGGGGGCAATATGCTGACTCTGTAAACCGCTTAGAGAGGGCTGAAAGCCCTATAAAGTGGTATGTAAGTCTAACTGCTATTGCTATTGCTATTGAGTGGTGCAAAGAAAAACCAGAAAGTCCAGTTCCTGCTTGAAAAAAAGCACCTTTGGGACAACCATGACCTGGATTACTGAGAATCTCCATAGGCATCCAAATAATATGTGAGCATTCTGCAGCATTTCCTTTTCTCTCATACTTGTATGGTGCATATGAAAAACAAGTAAGTGTATATATTTATTTGTACATGTACTTATTTTGTACATGTACAAATGCAAATGGGATCGTATTTGAACCAGTATCCCTTACTGCATAGGAAAGGTTTGCCAAGATGATGCCCATACACTGTAGAGTCTCCTTTCATATTTATCCCCATGATTTGCAGCATATGTAAGCTGCATACATACTTAGGCACTAGTATGATACTTCTTCCTTTTCAGCATATAGTGTTCATGTTATTAAGATATATACTACACATAGATTAGTCTGTTTCTTTGACATGAGTAAGACACTATATTGATGCAGAAGCTTGCTACACTGTTATGTTCCCATTAGGCCCTGAAATACCATAATATAAATACTAATAAATACAATGCAGCTTTTTAATTCACTGTTATTTAATGTAAGCATTTTTAATTTTTTTAATTAAATTAAAAATTTAATTTAAAGAAAAGTTCCTATCTTTTTTATTCTTTCAACCCAAACAAAGGCTGGAAAGAAATTATGTAAAAGGATCAGGTCTCTGTCATTCTCTCTAACTTTGCTTTAGTGCAAGGGTGTCAAACTCCAGGCCCCTAAGCACCATGGGGTGCTTAGATCTGGGTCCATGGGTCCACCCTGTAAATAGTGGAGGACCAGCCAATGGTGCCTCCCATGGAGCTCAGGATGGCCACGTGCAACCCTCCCCAGCTCTGTTTTTGCTGGCAGAGTGCTCAGGCCACCAGAGGCGCCCCCGACACAAGTGATGTTGAGCTGGCCATGCCCACCCTAGCAACGCCGCCTGCCCCCCCTGAAGTCAAACACAACCCTGATGCAGCCCTCAATGAAATCGAGTTTGATACCCTTAGAACAGGAGCAAATTTGGTATAGAAGGAAAAGCTTTAATCTTCTTTTACTTTTTTTTATGTTGGTAACAACTTTTGGAAGGCGTCTGGTAAACCACATCCTTATTTACTATTTGATATGCTTTGGGAAAACATTACATCTGTGAAAGGGAATTCTTAAACTTTCAATTTCAAAGAAGGTTCAAGTTCAGCTTATTTAATCAAGTGTTAATACTTAAAGTACCATCCTTTAAGAGGCATGTGATGCCCCTCAATAGCAACCCCTACATTCGTGATCATTTAAAGAAACCTTGCTAGACAAAGTAACTGGGAGAATAGAACCATGGTTGAGTAGAAGCCATTGAAATCTGGTTCTTAAGGCCAGTGTGCATAAGGGGCTCCAGGCCTCTCTTTTGTACAGCCAAGTATCTACATGCTTGTGTTCCAGAAAGCTTTTAGATGAACAAATGAGTAATTTGGCTCACTGGAATTTTGTCTTGTAATTCTTCCAAGTTCCATTTAATTGGAGATCGTTTTGAGCACAATTGCTTTATACTGCTTCATTTCACTCCACCAAACTGCCTCCTGATAGTTGGTGAATTTAGATTTAAGCAGCAAAAGTCAACACCAAAATGTAATTTCTATTCCAAGTTTTCAAGCTTTCCTGACCCAAGAATCTTAGTTGCTATCATTTGATGCAAATAAAGTATAAAAGAACAAGTGGTAATAGAAACTTGTGATGATGAAATTTACTTCTTTTTCTGATTTACTACTAATTCTTTTACAGTTGCATTACTTTGTATTGTTGTTAATAGTTTAACTAATGTAGAATGTGCCTTCAGTATTCCTGGATTCCTAAATATGTATAATGTTTCCTTTTTCATTTCAATCAAAAATATTTAGATGATAAGATAAAAACTAATATATTCAAAGAATTATCTGTTCCCAAATAATAACCCCTGCAAATACGCATTATATTAATTTTATTTGTGTAGCATTTTGAAGTTAGATTTATATTCTTATAAGTTTCAAATAGCCTGTTTCTACAGTAGTCTAAAAATTACTGCAATTAGGATACTCACTGACAAATATGAATTAAAGGGAAGTCACTCTTGAAATAAACAACATACAGGAAGGCATATTTGACAATTGCATCACATTGAATCTCCCACTGCATTAATGTATTTGTCATTCTTGTTTTCTATTAACACATTAGTAAAGTAATTTCTTGGACATGCTTTGATAGTATTTTGATCATTTTAGGTTTTGAACTAAAGCTGAAGAACCAGCTCAAGCAAAATTGTGGTGGTAGAAAAATCAAGTATAATATGGAGATCGAGGCTTCAAAATGTACTTAACAGGAGGGATGCGGGAGACCCCTTGCAGGGTAGGGCTGAGGACTATGCTCAATTCTTGGCGGACAAAGTAGCTCGGTTTCGGTCGGACTTGGACTCCACCGCAGTAGATCCAGCCGAGACACAGGAGGACCACTTGGCAAATCATCTCTGGGTTGAGTTCCAGGATGTTGCCTCTGGGGATGTGGACAAGGCCATTCGAGCTGTAAGTGCCTCCACCTGTATTCTGGACCCGTGTCCCTCCTGGCTGGTTGCCAACAGCAGGGAGGTGACACATGGCTGGATCCAGGCGGTCGTGACCGCCTCCCTTCGGGAGGGGCACTTCCCCGCCGTACTTAAAACGGCGGTGGTGAGACCCCTCCTGAAGAAACCATCCTTGGATCCAGCCATTTTAAACAACTTTCGTCCTGTCTCCAACCTCCCCTTTATCGGGAAGGTTGTTGAGAAGGTGGTGGCCTTCCAGCTTCAACGGGCCTTGGAGGAAGCTAGTTATCTTGACCCCTCCCAGTCCGGCTTCAGACCTGGTTACAGCACAGAAACCGCTTTGGTCGCATTGACCGATGATCTCTGGAGGGCCAGAGATGGAGGCTATGCATCCATCCTGGTTCTCCTTGACCTCTCAGCGGCTTTCGATACCATCGACCATGGTATCCTTCTGCGACGACTGCGGGAGGTGGGAGTGGGAGGCACTGTTTTACAGTGGTTCTCCTCCTACCTCTCGGACAGGTCGCAGTCGGTGTTGGTCGGGGGGCAGAGATCGTCCCTGAGGCCCCTAACATGTGGGGTGCCACAGGGTTCGGTCTTATCCCCCCTACTATTTAACATTTACATGAAACCGCTGGGCGAGATCATTCGGAGGCACGGGATAAAATACCACCAATATGCGGACGATACGCAACTGTATCTGTCTGCCCCGTGCCAACTCAATGAAGCGGTGGACGTGATGAACCAGGGTCTAGAGGCCGTTAGGAACTGGATGAGCGCTAACAAACTGGTACTCAACCCGGACAAGACCGAGTGGCTGTTGTGCTTCCCTCCCAATAATTTGGCTAATGTACCAACACTTAGGCTGGGGGGTCAAATTTTATACCCCTCAGATAGGGTCCGCAACTTAGGAGTCCTCCTGGACCCACAGCTGACTTTTGACCACCAGCTGTCAGCTGTGACCAGGGGGGCATTTGCCCAGGTTCGCCTGGTCCGCCAGTTGCGGCCCTACCTAGACCGGGAGGCTCTCACAACAGTCACTCGAGCCCTTGTGATCTCTAGGCTGGAATACTGCAATGGGCTCTACATGGGGTTGCCCTTGAAGTGCATCCGGCGACTACAGTTAGTCCAGAATGCAGCCGCACGAGTGATAGTGGGCGCACCGCGGTTCGCCCACGTTACACCCGTCCTCCGCGAGCTGCACTGGCTACCTGTTGGTCTCCGGGTGCGCTTCAGGGTACTGATGACCACCTTTAAAGCACTCCATGGTAGTGGATCTGGGTACTTGAGAGACCGCCTCCTGCCGATTACCTCCCTTCGACCAATTCGATCGCACAGACTGGGCCTCCTCCGAATCCCATCTGCCAGTCAATGCCGACTGGCGACCACACGGAGGAGAGCCTTTTCTGTTGCAGCTCCGACCCTGTGGAACGATCTCCCCGCTGAGATCCGTACCCTCACCACCGTCCAGACCTTCCGCGCAGCCCTCAAGATCTGGCTCTCCCAGCAGGCCTGGGGATAGGTTCCTAATTCACCTGCCCGAGTGTTTGATTGCTGAACGAAAGTTGTGTTTTACTATTTTTTTTCTTTGTTCACACTTTGTTTTGTTTTTGATGCTGCACTTCCCTCCCTTGTGATTGTAAGCCGCCCTGAGTCCCCTCAGGGAAAAGAGCGGCCTATAAATTTTAATAAATGAAAAAAAAATGACTTTTCCTACTATAATTATATGTAACTTTGATTCTGTTGCACCACCAAATGAAGCAATCTGCTTCAAGAAATTCTATGGAAGGAAGGATAAATACAAATATGTACTGATGGCCTAGTGGGACTAGTAGGTTTAATTAATTTAATTAGCAATCGGTTGTCAAGACTCTGAGGCAAAATGGAATAGTCAACTCAAGCAATAAGATGCTGAGAAATTGGAAGTACTGGGATGGTGTGGAAGGGCTTGTTCTATGTCTTATAAACTAATATGCTACTTTCAATATACAAGTAGTTCTCGACTTACAATTCATTTAGTGACCATTAAAAGTTACAACCATACTAGAAAAAGTGACTTATAGTGGTTTTTCCAAATTACAACTGTTGCAATATTCCCAGGGTCATGTGGTCAAACTGGTTCAATTAAATATAGGAAAACTGATTAACAGTTTTTTGTTGTCCTAAGACAACAACAAACTTAGGGGCTGGTTCCTTATTTTGTGGGGCTTAATATATAATATATTTTGTTGGGGAAAGTTCTTACAAAACAGTTATACGTGATTGTCTTCTAGGGCAGCCAGAACTGGGGCTGGGAGATTGCGAGGTGCCAAAAAAAAAAAAAACACCTTCTAAAACCAGTAAATGAATATGCCAAACAGAACATGTAAAAAGATACAGATAAAATAATTTACTGGTGAGCAGGAATCTGAATGTGTTATATACTACTTGAAAGAAACTTCATTAATCTCTGTCTGTCTGTCTGTCTGTCATCTTTTTATTTTTATTTTATTTTAATTCAGATATGATTAAGAATAAATTGTAACTTATCTGATTCCTCCAGATTTAACAAATCATAGCTGACCATTAGATGAAATACAGAAGTAGAGGTTCCAGCAGCAAGAAAAATTCCAAGATTCAAATTCCAAATATATCAACTTTATGCTTGATATAAAAGTCATTAAATAGGGATGTGGTGGCTCAGTGGCTAAGCTGAGCTTATTGATCAGAAAGGTCGGCAGTTCAGTGGTTCGAATCCCTAGCGCCACGTAACAGGGTGAGCTCCCGTTACTTGTCGTAACAGTGTTGCAATATCATGAGTAATCTGGGATGATTAGAAATGCTATTCCTTTTCTTGAGATTCTGAGCAGTTTATGGTATAAATTGTTTTAAAATGATCAATATATGGTAATTAATCTTTTGTGGGGATATATTTGGGAAATCACTTATCCCCAAATGTCTATCTAAAGAGCCTTGTTTTTATGACTGTCTAAAGGGTAATAAACAGGGTATAAAGCAGATATGTGAGACTAAGTTGCTCCAAAGGAGATGTCATTGTCTTTTTTGTAGAACCTTCAGCTAGGATTCTTCCGAGGTCTTATTGGGTGAGCAAAGGAAGCCCAATGCATTCCAATAGTCAGCTTGAGGTGATATAGATACACCGATTATGATCAGGAATGTCTGCATCTGGTTACATACCCCTCCTGGTCATGGCTGCTACCTGCTGTTCAGGTTCGAGCTGTAAGTTCAATAGGACTCATATCTATGGAGATTCTCATTCTTCCAGGTCATGGTTGTCCCAAAGATGTTTTTCAAGAGGCAACTGGACTTTCTGCTTTTTCTTTTCTTTCTTCAGCTCTGACTGGATGATGGGGACAAGCTGAAGAAGCTTCTTGGATGAGAAGCAAAATATCTTCAAAGAAAAACCAGAAAGCACCTTTGGTTCAATAGGACTCCCAAGTTATTGGTTAGCCTCATTTGAGGAAGTTCTGAAGTTCTGATTTAATCTAACATAACAAAAGTTTATCACTAGAAGTTCTACAAATCAAATGTGAAAATTTCTTTTTTTTTAGAGATAATAAATTTTTGTTTATTATAATTAATCTATGTATATTTGTACAGTCTTATTTCCAGAGTAGTTTGGCAGGTGGGTGGCCATATAGAATGAGTTAATCAATCAATCAATCAATCAAACAAACAAACAATGAGAATATTTGTAGCTCAGGGTTGATAGAAGGGCTTGGTCTCTGAGCTTGGTTGTTTTCTTACAAACATTTCATTACCCAAACTAGGTAACATCATCAGTACTAGTGACTGAGGTCCAGCTGCATATAATTTTTAAAGGATGACCCCTGGAAACAACAGATACTTTAAATATTAAATGTCTTTTTTTTCTTTTTTTTCTTTTCTTTTTTTAAGATTTTTATTAACAAACATGTAACATACAAACACTTTGGGGGTTATTTTCACTGGGATTGTGTATTGATTTTAAGTGATTGTTTGATATATTATTGTCAACTTTTCAATTGTTGTAGCTTATAAATGTCAATTGCCAAAAGTTGCAAGGTGGTGGTATGTGTATTTAATAAATAAATGTTCAGTTTTCACATCCTGCTGTAACATAATTTGATTGGTTTTACCAAAGTGGGTGAATCTATTCATTTACAGCTTAGTGTTATGTTCAGGTCATATAAAAACTCAGTAAGCCATGTGTATTCTACTCACATATGAACAGAAACTGCTGGTTAAATGTCTTGCTCACAACACTATGCTTTTCTTTACTGAATAACAGCAATTACATGGAAAGGCATTGTAAAATCATCTGAATCCTTTAACTATGACACAGCCTTTTTATTGCCATTGATGGCATCCTTAGATATATAGATGAAAACAGTATACATGCTCTGAGTATCTTATTAAAAATGCCAAGAGGTTCAAGTGAGTCAATTCTATATTTCAGGCATAATTTTTGCCTATGAATTTTCTGCTAGAGAGAATCTTCATTCCATGTGGGTCATTGGATAAGGATATCTACATTTAATTGTTGATTAAATGCTAATTGGTCAAGAGGAAGATTTATAATTGCATTTAATTTGTCAAGTGCCTCAATGCAATTTATAGATTAACACAGTCCTTGCCATAAGGAGAGGTTATTAATTATAGCACAGTAGGTGGGCTGTGGAAATTGCTGTGCCCTTTTATACATTAATGGTGTTATAAAAATGCTTTATCTGCTAGACTAATTTCTACAAAAACGATATTGGCTACTGAAATACCAGGATGTTTGCAGGCTAGTGAAATACCAGGATGCTTGCAGGCATGATTTTGTGACTGAATTATCTGAATAAAATAAAGATGTCAATAATAATTACTATTTTAATCTTAAAAGTATAGATAAAACATTTGGAAGAAAAGAAAGCAAGTTTTAAGACAATGACATAATCAAGAATCCAAAAGTACAATTGGCTCCCACCTTGTGTTTTTCCAAAAGGCCCTGAAGATGTAGTTTTATAAACTTTCTGTAATACAAAGGTGTCATTATTGTAAGTCTAATTGTGGATACACCACCTGACAGTATCCGTTTGCAGTAAACAAGTTTATTTCATCAAGAATCAAAATCAGCCTCTTATTAAAAGGAGGATTGAAAGACAAAGAACTTAGCTTTGTATGTGTATACATTTTATTCTGCCTCTTCACTATTTCATTAAGTATTCATTTCGGCCACCTCACTGAACATGCTCATTCTTTCTGGTCAGATGAGCAGTTGTGCAGGTGTATTCATTAAACAGGTTCTGACTGTTTGGGGCTTGCTGCCCATAACTTGGAAAGTTCACAGTGATTGAAAAGATCACTTGCATTTTCACCATTTATTCAGTGTAGCAAAAGGCATTTTAATCATGAAGAGAAATGTTTTATACAAACGACTTCTAAAATATATAAACAATTGATTTAATAATACAATATAATAGCAATAGTACACTGCTTCATAGTGCTTTTACAACCCTCTCTAAGCTGTTTACAGAGTCAGCATATTGCCCCCAACAATCTGGGTCCTCATTTTACTGACCTCAGAAGGATGGAAGCCCGAGTCAACCTTGAGCCAATGAGATTTGATCTGCCGAACTGCAGCTAGCAGTCAGCTGAAGTAGCCTGCAGTATTGCACTCTAACCACTGCACCACCTTGGGCTCTATACACCTCGGCTCTATACACCTTGGCTCAATGCCATACCATACCATTCCATTCCATTCCATTCCATTCCATACCATACCATACCATACCATACCATACCATAACCATACCATACCATTACCATACCATACCATACCATACCATAATTATATGGGCTTGCCATAAAAGTCCAAAGGCTGATTGTTCATACACAAAAAAACATTTTTTTGATTCTCTTCTACTTTTCCCCCCATTGCAATAGCAATAGCAATAGTAGTTAGACTTATATACCGCTTCATAGGGCTTTCAGCCCTCTCTAAGCAGTTTACAGAGTCAGCATATTGCCCCCACAGTCTGGGTCCTCATTTCACCCACCTTGGAAGGATGGAAGGCTGAGTCAACCTTGAGCCGGTGAGATTAGAACCGCTGAACTGCAGATAACAGTCAGCTGAAGTGGCCTGCAGTACTGCACCCTAACCACTGCACCACCTCGGCTCTTTATTGCTACCACAAAAGTTTCCCATGCCTAAAAATGTGAAAGGTAAAATATCCTCGAGTTGAATTTGACATCTATTCTCAACCTTAGCAACTTTAAGACTTCAATTCCCAGAATTCTATCTAAAGTTTTTCTGAATTCCAATTATTTTTTGTTTAAATTTCAAATGGCCCACAAAAGTTGATCTACTTTAAGAAAACTATATGAAGGAATGTGAAGGAATTTAGCCTACAGAGTAAATATTGAGAAGCTAAATCAGATTTTCCATTCCTCTGAATGGATTGTCTCTAGTCAAATCATGATTGGTGGTGATTCAGGTGGATGTAATCTTAAATAATAATGAACCAAGGAAGGAGAAATCGCCAGTTAGAAAACAAATCAATTAACTAGTCCTTCTAGTCAAGAAATTAAGGGTTTTCATATTTGTTTAAATGGAAGCCATAAGGATTGAAGCAAGGCAACCAACCAATATTATGCTATATGTATATTAAAATAGAGTAGTTGGAAGTAACTCAAAATGCTGCTGACTGCCCTAAACGTAAACCTTCTTCCCT
The DNA here is from genome assembly GCF_051295495.1 of Thamnophis sirtalis. NCBI lineage: Eukaryota > Metazoa > Chordata > Lepidosauria > Squamata > Natricidae > Thamnophis > Thamnophis sirtalis. Next base: position 159,095,667 of record NW_028261382.1, read on the forward strand.
GCTCCCTCCTCTTAACATGACTTGGACTGAGGCTGTTGAGTAAAGAATTGTAGAGAATTCCAAAATTCATATACTCTATATTTTACCTGTTTTGTTTAACTAGTTGTAAGATTTCTAAATTTATCTCTAAATCCAGCTTCTCACTCAAAATACAAGATAATGATAGCACAGTTTCTTCCCTATTCCTTCTCCCTATATTACTTGTCTAGCATTCTATAAACATAATTGAGAATCAAATAAATATAAATAGAATTTTGATACTGCCTGTCCTGAAATTGGTTGCCCTTTGCATTTTTTAAAAGTTACAAATCACCAAGACATTCAGTGAACATTGAAAAGTATTATTGGTGAGAAACAATATAGGAATTTTTTGCTCTGATTAAAACAGTTTATATTCAAATAAGCAACAAAAATTTAAGTTATTTCCAGAGATGTTGAGTTTCAAGTATGGATACGGTGATGTTCATGAGTATATGATGTGAATATTATAGCAGAAATGTATTGATGTTCTAGGGCTTCAGTATGACTTTATTTTTAGGAAATTGTCTTCCTATAGCTGTGCCTAAGTACTACGAAGACTTCAGAGGAAAGAAATTCATGCTTGACTTGAAACCAGTACTGTAACATTGAATAAACTTTCAATGCTTCCTAATTTTTTTCATGGAAACTTGGAGTAAATGGAATTATAAGATTTTAGTCATGCCTCCATGTCACCACTTCTCATCTTGATTGCTAGGTAATGCACACAACCCCATTTTAATACACTTCTATCCTTTTGGTTAAAGAGTAAGCATGATGTTCTGCTTTTGGCAGATAATAATATTTTCCTATTCCTGATCCGTAGACCCAACCTTTGCTGTTTCTTTGCTTTGGCCAGATAGATATTTTTAAAAAGGTCTGTAATGCATTATATCTGAACTAGAGTGCAAGATGCCTTCAGCAAATCACATGTGAATTATGTGGTTTTAAGCAAAGTAGCTCTCAAAGTTATTATACAGATATTTTGCATAATATGCAGAGCATTGTAATGTCAAATAGTTTCAGCCCTGACAAAAGGAACGGTCTTTCTATTTTACAGGTCTCTTCCCCTCCCCACAACTCTCTTTTTATTATGATGAATATTTTATTCCACATTAGAAGACTTTCCATTTGTACTGCAAAATTTATCATAACAGTAAAAAAAAAAAAGAAGAAAACATACGGCTAATGTCTGATCTCAATGGTCAGATGCCTGATTATGCATTCTGTGCAGCCTGCATAAAGGAGGATGGAATTTTCAGCACTTAATTGCTTTTACCAGATGCCATCTGTTCATTGATTTTTGACCTTCCCTTCTAACGTCAGTCTACATGCAGTAATCTCAGGTGAGCCAATTAGAACATAGATGTTTCATGCTGACAAAACAACCTATGTCTTCATGTCTACCTGCAGAAATCAGTTGGGAAAAGTTAATAATGATGATGATGTCCTGGCCCATGATGAATTGAATTATTATTTTTGATATATCATGTATGCAACCATAATGAAAACAGCTGATATTCCAAGTAGTAGCAAAAAATAGCATGGATCTTTTCCTAGATACAGTACTTACATATTTAGACCTGAAGACCTGACTTTGCTGGATGGCCTGAGCACCCAATGGGACACTACCACACTGGAGATGGAACCCCACTTCCCTCCTCACTCCCTGCTCCCCCACCCACCCACCTTTTTTTCTCAAATCGCTGTATCATTATTTTCCTTTTATTGTTTATCCTATTATTCTACTACTTTACTTCTATTATGTACACTTCTTTTTATTTCTCCGTTTTTATTGTTGTAAGCCAGAGTTGTCAAACTCCCAAAACACGTCCTGCTTTATGGCCGGGAAGTGCGCTGGCACTTTAAAGTGCATGCCGCTGCCCCGGCCATTCAGTGGGACCTGCTGAATGGCTGGGAGGCGCGCTGGCACTTTAAAGTGCATGCTGCTGTGCCCCGGTATAGAGCGAAATACATCCTGCTTTATGACCGGGAGGCACGCTGGGACTTTAAAGTGCATGCCGCCACCCCGGGCCCAGCCATACAGCCCACTGTATGGCCGGGGCGTGGCATGCCTTCTGGCCATTCAGCGGGACCTGCTGTGTGGCCATGGCGGCGGCATGCACTTTAAAGTGACATGCACTGGGCTGGGTGAGTCCCGGAAGACGGGCAGGAGATGGCGCAGGTGGCCGGAGCCCCTTCTGTCACCATCCCTGAGGAGCCACCGAGCGGTGACAGCGGCAGCCACATCTCGCAGAGTCACAGCAGTGTTTCCATTATCGGCGGCTGCTGACCACACCTCCTACCTGCTCCCTTCTCGCTGCTTCTTACCGCCACCGCGCTCTGCCACCTCGCACCCCCGCTTTCTCCATCTCCGCTGCTGTGTCCGACAGAGGTGTCTCGCATCTATGGCAGACATAAACGTGAGATGCCTGTTGGACAAAGCGGTGAGGACATTGCTTCTTGCTGCTGCCGTGCTCTTGCCTCACCAACCGTAATCCTCACCGCACATCACTGGACCTTGGAGGTCTTCTAGTCCAACCCCCTGCTTAGGCAGGAAACTCTACATTTCAGACAAGTGGATATCCAACATCTTCTTAAAAATGCCCAATGTTGCAGCATTCACAACTTCTGGAAACAAGTTGTTCCACTGATTAATTGTTCTAACTGCTTCTCTCCTTGATTAGTTTCCACCCATTGCTTCTTCTTCTTTGGAGAATATTTCTTAGCCTAGTGGCATATATGTTGGGATTTCTATTCACACAGAACGCCTAATCAGTGTTGTAGAAACTTACTATGAAAATATGTCAAGTATATGCTTAGTAAACAGCCAATTTGGAGTAGCTGTAATGGCATATATGTAGCTGTAGCGGCATATATGTTAGGATTTCTGTTCACACGGAATGCCTAATTAGTGCTGTAGAAACTTACTATGAAAATATGTCAAGTATATGCTTGGTAAAGAGCCAATTTGGAGTAGCTGTAAAGGCCAGACCAGAAACCAGGAGTTCATGAGTTCTAATCCCGCCTTGGACCCAAAGCCAGCTGGGTTACCTTGGACCAGTCATTCTCTCTCAATCCAGGAAGCAGGGAAGGACATATCACTTCTGAAAACATTTCCAAGAAAACTAGCAGGGAGTAGCCCAGGCAATCTATAGCAATAGCAGTAGACTTATATACCGCTTCATAGGGCTTTCAGCCCTCTCTAAGCGGTTTACAGAGAGTCAGCATATTGCCCCCAACAATCTGGGTCCTCATTTTACCCACCTCGGAAGGATGGAAGGCTGAGTCAACCCTGAGCCGGTGAGATTTGAACCGCTGAACTGCTGATCTAGCAGTAGCCTGCAGTGCTGCATTTAACCACTGCGCCACCTTGGCTCTTGAGAATCTCTGAGAATCAAGCACAATTGAACAGAAGAAGAAAAATTATTGGTGGCCAAATGGGACCTAAAAATTAAGATACAACTTATATAATACCTACAATGTACGTGTGTATGTTTATAAAGATAGGAATATGTATTTTCTTAGAGTTTGGCTGGAAGCTTGAGACCTTCTAAACAATAAATAAAAATTAAATACACACACAATGCTGTAATAACTTTTAATTAACTGTAGTTTGTCAATTTCCTATTATCCGTATTTTTGAAGTATAAGATGCACCTTTTTTCCTCAAAAAAGAGGCTGAAAATCTGGGTGCATCTTATACACCAAATAGAGCATTTTTTGCCTCCCGAAGCCCCGCCCCTTCACCAAAATGGCTGTGCATACTCTTATGGAGGCTTTCAGAGGGCTCCTGGGGGCTGGGGAGGGCAGAAATGAGCAAAGAATGGGCCATTTTTGCCCCTCCAGCCCCCCCAGCAGCACTCTATAAGCCTCCATAAGGCTATGCATGAAAAGTGAAAAACGGGCCGTTTGGGGGAGGTTTGCAGAGTACAAAAACTTTTTTTTTTCCTTTTGGAAAGCTCTTTAGTTAAAGTGATTGATGAGAATTAAAGTGCTGTGCCAGCAGAAACACATACCTATCTACTGTATTTCTCTCTATATATATTTCTCTCTCTCTTTCCCTCTACCTACCTACCTACCTACCTACCTACCTATACACATGCTCCCTACCTACCTACCTATTTTATTTCTCTATCTCTCTCTATTTCTCTCTCTCTATCCCTTTATCTACCTACCTACCTCTCTCCCTACCTACCTACTGCATTTCTCTCTCTCTCTTTATCCCTTTATCTACCTACCTTCCTACCTAACTCTCTCTCCCTACCTATTACTGTACTTCTCTCTCTCTATTTCTCTCTCTATCTCTCTACCTACCAACCTACCTATTCTCTCTCTCCCTATCTATCTACTGTATTTCTTCCTGTCTATCTCTTTCTATTTCTTTATCTCTATCCTTCTACCTACCTACCTACCTACACTCCCTCTCTCTTTCTCTATTTCTCTCTCTCTCTATCCCTTTACCTACCTACCTAATTGCTTGCTCTCTCTCTCTACCTACCTACTGTATTTCTCTCTCTTTCTCTCCCTGTCTATCCCTCTACCTACCTACCTACTTTTTTTCAATTTCCCTCTTCAAAACCCTGGTGCACCTTATACTCCAGTGCATCTTATACTCTGAAAAATACGGTAAGTGGGTTAATTTGAATATTTCTAATCTTCTGCTATATTGTATATAATTACGTACTGTGGGATATTGCTTTTTTAATGATTGTTTGATACAAAACAATGAACAATGGTCAAAACCATTTTGTGACTAGCTTATTTTAGGGACAGCTTCTTCTCAGTGAAATCTACCTGACCCTTTAGGTTTGGTAGGAAGAGTATATTTTTGTTCCCCTCTATTAGGGAGTGCCATCTAGTGGATCCAGGAAAAAAGCCTTTTCTGTCATGGCAGCTGGGCTTTGATATCATTCCTCCAGAGATTAGATTGGTCTTGACCCTGTTGCAGAGGTGGGTTCCTATCAGTTCGCACCTATTCAGTAGAACCAGTTTGTCAAATCTACCAAACCGGTTAGAAGAGGTTCCACCAGTGGACCCGGAAAACAGGCCACACCTACAGAAGAGCTTCCAAAAATTTTTGAAACCCACCACTGGTCCTTGGATAGGATTATTCTACACTATCAAGCTCATATTTATAAAACTCAGTGCGTCTGTGAAAGGTAAGGATGACTACTGTGTTTGTGGTGCAATCAGAACATTGCGTGTGTTGAAGTTGTTTTAATGCAAACCAAAGATGCCCTTTAAAAAACAAGTTTACATCATATTCTTATGCATGCCAGTGCTGTGTGTGAGGTAATTTAAGATGGTTCTGACAAGTGTCGTCGGCATCTTCATATCCGGTCACATGGGCGGCAAGCCACTCCCATCCGGTCACATGGGTGGCAAGCCACTCCCACAAAGGAGGCCACACCCACAGAGTAGGTTCGAACAATTTTTGAAACCCACCACTGCCCTGTTGGATTTGTGCATGGCCTTAAAACATAGTTCTTGGTAATTGGAGAAGTCTGGGAGTTGAAGTTCACAAGTCTTAAAGTTGACAAGGTTGGACACTCTATCTTAGCCTGTGCAATGGCTTTGAAGACTGGCGCTATGGTTTTTTACTTGGCTGTGGATTATTTGCCTGCTATTGATCCCTTGTTGTTTTATATTTTTATTTATAGCCTTCCAGAGTCATGCATTTGAGAGGAACAGCCATATAAACTGAAATAATAAACAGAAGTCACAATAGTGTTTAGAGCATGTACACAATTTATAATTCCTAAATTGAGATAACAGTTATTCCCATTTCTCCAAGAAGCTGTGTAACCAAATCTAAAGTGCCTCCAGTTAAGATGCAAATAAACAATAACAATGGTAACATCAACATATTTTCAAACCTTTCTGGAATTTGAGATCAGAATTTAAAATGTTTAATGGAATCTCATTTAGTCTTTTTATCTATGTTGCAAGAAGCCTAATCTTCACTGAGCATGGTGTCATTTTTAAAGAGAGGAAAAATACATTCATTAAAATAAAGTAAAATTCTAAGGAGTTTATGCCTGTGCTTTTATATTTAACAATATATATTACATCTATGACAGCATTGTTAAAATCTTGGTATTTCCCTTCTCTCCGTATTTTGAATTCAAAATGAATTAATGTGCCCTTTTTCCTGTTAAAAATCTTTTAGTGCCCCTGAAAATGAAAACATTCCATTTAGCCAAAAGACTTTTGAGGGAAAACATTAGTCATTACCTATTTCTTTATTTCCATGCTTTGTTCTCAAATTTATAAGTAGGGTTTTTTTTGGAATTCAACAATAGTTTAAAATATAAAGAGAGCCAACATTTTTGATTAAATGTATTTTAATGGAGTAATGGTACAATAAAAAGAATGATTCAAGATTTTGATGATCAGACATAAAAGAAAATAGAGAGCAACTCTGTAATTGTTGAGTGACTTTAAAAAGTTCTTTGTTTCTTCAAAGATTTTTGATGAATGCAAGAAAATCTGTGAATATCTATCTGCAGAACATACTATATTTCTTGTTTAAATTTCTTTTAAATCTGTTGTAATCCCAAATGAATATACAGTATGAACTATGTATGCCTATTGTACAATACCAAGTATGAAGCAGGTATGGATGAGTACTTGGTCTTTCTTATGGTTAGTGGAAAGGATAACATATAGCTAAGTAAAGACATTTTAAGGCACAGAAAACTTAAATGTTCTTTACGACCAGCATTAATTTTTGAATTAAAATCAATGAGGACAAACATTATCATGTTCTGTTTGAAATTTATTTAATCTGGAAAAACATTATTATGTTCTTTACTGCAGTCATATTTTTAAAAGCTTATATTAAGTTCCATTTAAACATTTTAGAAAACTAGAGGTAGAACCTATGCCCTATCAACATGTCCGTCTTTCCAATGAACAACAACTGCAATTGAACTATATTTGCAATTAAGTGACACCCACATTAATTCTACATTATATCTTGTTACCAGCAAATGTGTTCATTTGAAATTTATGCTAATGATTAAGCAGCCATAATTTACTTTCATTATCGCCTCACAAAACCGTTTTCCCAGGAGAGACTTCAATAAAACAAATTTTGTTGTAAATTAACCAGTGGGTGCAGTCAGAATATTTACACTCTGCATATCTTTAAACCATACCTCTGAATATATAAATTTATCATTGCTGAAAAATGATTTGAGTCGCTGGACATATAGATAATAGTTTGAATAAATCAATAAAATGAAAAATACATAAATGTTCAAACTATGTCTGAGTCAATAATGACCACAGAGATGACCTCAGCAAATTTTCCTGTAATAAAACCTGATCATTCCCATTCTCAGCTAAGAAATGTTTTTGTTTGTTACTAAGCAAAATAAAGTTGTGACAAATTTTAAAAACTATAACTAAAAATATTTTAAGCCAGCAACATTCACTATAATTCTCAATATCTTACTTTCACCATGTCCATCTACTCATATGTTGCCTTTTGTTCTTCACATTAATATCTTAATCTTCTCAAGAATTTCATCAAGTCCATCCATCCATTTTCTTGGCCTTCCCCTTAGCCCAAATCCATTCATTCTTTCTTCATATAACTGTTTTAACGTGTGTATTCTCTTTATAGGATTGGTCTTAGTGTAGCTTTTCATAGAAATCATTCCTATTTATTCAGTTCATATGCATTCAACAGCCATTCATTCAGGCACTGGCTCACTTAAAGCAACCAAATCACTTTGAAGATACACACAATTTGCATGCATGCAAGCAATAATACACTACATACTGGAAATTTTGACACTTTGCTAAGTGAGCAAAAGCAGAACCTTAAATACTTTTGGAATATTTTAGATAAACCAATCTGATTTTATTATAGTATTTCTTTCTACTAGCTCAGTATATTCGTATACTATCTTTTCAGATATGGTTAGTGATTAAAAACATTTTGGTGTACTAGGCCACAGGTCCTTCTCCCTGTTTTACTCAGGATCAAATCAGCTTGCTGTGAATGTTTTCTTCAAGGGCACTTTCAGCAACTCGTTACGTTTATTCTGTCTCTTCTTTTACCCCACACCAATTTCTACTGCCTTTGTCTTTTATATTTGTCTTAACGTAATTCATTCTTACATCCATATAATACACCAGCCAAAAACCTGCACTAATATACAGACATTTTAGCTTCTTTGGGGGAAGCGATGGTTCAGTTGTTAAAGATGCTGAGCTTGTCAGCTGGAAAGCTGACAGCCTGAGTTTCAGACCAGAGCACTGTGCAATGGGGTGAGATCCCATCCTTGTCCCAGCTCCTACCAACCTAGCAGTTTGAAATCATGCAAACACCAGTAGGTATCTCTTTGGTGCGAAGGTAACAGTGTTCTGTGTGCCTTGGTCAATGGTGGGTTGCTGCCAGTCCGCACCGGTTCTCGCGAACTAGTTGGTCACTGGACCCGGAAGTAAGTTCCGGAATGCCTGCCCCGGCCCTGTTCCTCACTCGCTCATTCGCCCCCACCTGTCTGGAAGCCACTCCATTGTTCGCTCCCCCTGCCCGTCTGCACTATCCTAGCCCCACCCACCACTCACTGATTGGCTGGCTCACCAATCGCCCCATCCGCCTCTAAGAACCCTATCTAAACCCACTTACCTTTTTTCCTGCTTGGCTCTCTGTTGCTGCCTGCTGACTCCGAGGAGGTAAGTAAGCTGTAACTAAGTGCGGGGCAGAGGGGGGCATCGGCAGGCCATCTGGAGCGGCCTGCCACGGCCCTGAACTATAAGCTAGTCCAGTGACCTTTTGTGGCCTTGCAAGGATCCCAAGCTCGCTTATAGCACAGGGCCGCATGGCTGCCAGAAGGCGTGGGGGCGTCTTTGACAAGTTCGGGGACCTCGCACGGCCTTTGCAAGGTCCACGGACTTGCCCAAGATGCCAGGCCTCCAAAAAGCACGGGCACGGGCATGGGGGGGGGAACTTGCACGGCCGGCGTCTTGGACAGGTTTGGGGACCTCACAAGGCCCTTGCAAGGTCCCCAGATGTGCCCAAGATGCCAAGCCTCCTTACATAATTGGTGTTTTCTTTCATACTTTTAGATTTCTAATTGCTGTTTCTGTTAGTTAGCAATTGATAAAACAAATCCCATGTGAAAAAGTATTCGAAGCCTTCTTGATTTTGTCAATTTATTCATTCCTGCACATTCTAATATTTATTCATTTTCATATCTTTGTTTTTTCCACTGTTGTGCAAACACAATTCCAACAGCTGTTAACATGTGTAAAATTAAATATGTATTTATTCCCTTTGAAATACAAGTAGTAAGTAGTAAGCTACTTATTGTTTTGTGTACTTATTTTAATCTTATTTAAGTAGTAAGTGCACAAAATAATAAATTTCCCTTTTTATATCTTCTTTTTGTAGATCATCCATTGGGGCAAAGAATTCAGTGACATCATCTTGGCCACTCCCACCCGGTCACATGACTGCCAAGCCACTCCCACCCGGTCACATGACCAGCAAGCCACTCCCACAAAGGAGGCCACACCCACAGAGTAGGTTCCAAAAAATTTTGAAACCCACCACTGGCCTTGGTGTATAATCATGCTGGCCACATGACCACAGAAACTGTCTTCAGACAATGCTGGCTCTCTTGGCTAAGAAACAGAGATGAGCATTACCTTTAAAGTTGGATACAACTGGAGAGGAGAAACCTTTATCTTTACCTTTTTAGCTTCTTAGTAAAGCATCCATATATCACCACACATGTCTACTAGCATTTGCACATCTTAGAATTTCTACATTTCCCCACCTTTGGTAAATTTTAGACCAAAGTATACAAATTCATCTGCTTTCTCTAGCTCTTCATTTTGTATGTTTAACTTGTAGACTCTCTCCATTTCCCAGTTAAAGAAGTGTCTTGGTCTTTGATATATTAATTTTGAGATCCACACAGTTTCTACAATCTAACATTGCTGCAAGATATTCAAGTACTCAGCCTGGCACCATCTGCATAAACATGTATACACATATTCACATACCCCACCAACACACCTCTAACATCATCACCTCTAACATCATCATAAGCATTTCTTATATATTTATCCACAAAGACATTAAACAACCAAGAAATCAACACATGCTCTGCTTATTCCCTGCCTCATTCACTAAACAGTCAATTTATTATCATGTACACTTTATGTCCATCATATACTCTTCCTACTGTTTTCAGTAACATTCTTTCAGCTCTTTATACACAGAAAATGATCCATAATTGAAGCCTAATCACTCTGGCATAAGCTTTCTCTAAATGAACAAACACACAATAAACCTTTTTTTTTCTCTTGTGCCTCCAAATAGTGTTTGAAATAGAAAGAGTCTGTTTCTATACTGATTATCACTATTCACTTCAACATAACAAGTAATTATCACCAACATATGAATTCTTATTTTCTTATGTACTCACAGCAGTCTGGATTAAACATTTAGCATTTTATTTATAATTTGGAAGACACCTTCTCTTCCCTGTGTGAATTCATCTTCTGCTGTAGAAGATCAGAGCATCTTCATGTAGATATATTACATCCTTTCTTTTTGTACATAGTTTCAAAAACACAACTTGACTATTTACTTTTCATTCCATTTATTAATCCTTGCTGCTTACCATTTACAACTCTTAAGTTCTAATATGCAATCTTTTATATGACATTGTTATCATTAGACGTATGGGTGCATAAACATTAACATTGACCTCCCTATTATTATCACCCCACCCATTAAAAATCTTTTATATAATGTTTTGATTGATGGTTGATTGATTATGTGCCATCAAATCATTTTTTACTCCTAGCAACTACATAATAGATCTCCACAACTATGTATCCCTAACTTGAGCTTTCAGTTTTCTAATGGTGCACTCATCATCAATGTAACTGAATCCATCTTCTTTGCTGCTAGTTGGACTCTTCTTCTCTTTCCTTCTACATTTCCCAGAATTAGAGCCTTTTCCGGAGAGCTATGTTTTTGCATAATGTGTCCAAAATAAGAAAAAAATATTTTGGTCATTTGTGCCTTGAGTGAGAACTCTGTGTTAATTTGTTCAATTATTTGTTGGTTTGTCTTCTTGGCTGTCCCACTGTTCACAAGAATCTTCTCTAACATCAGAGTTCAAACATCTCAACATTCTTTCTATCTTGCATCTTCAAAGGCCAAGTTTCTTTGTCCTTTGTCACAGCAAATATCATGGCTTATAATATAATACCATACAATACAATACAATACCATACCATGCCATACCATACCATACCATACCATACCTTACCTTACCATACCATACCATACCATACCATACCATACCATACCATACCATACCATACCATACCATACCATACCATACCATACCATACCATACAATACAATACAATACAATACAATAGCAGAGTTGGAAAAGGCCTTGGAGGTCTTCTATTCCAACCCCCTGCCTAGGCAAGAAACCCTATACCATTTCAGACAAATGGCTATCCAACATCTTCTTAAAGACTTCCAGTGTTGAGGCATTCACAACTTCTGGAGGCAAGCCGTTGCACTGATTGATTGTTTTAACTGCCTTCATGGCTGCTATGAAGTCCTAGTCCTAGTCTGTGCTGTATTTCTTGACTGTTGGTGCCTTTACCATTGATAATTGAACTTAAAAGGGAGAGGTTGTCCACTTCTTCAGTATCATTGCCAATTGTAAGACTGGTTTTATACTGGTACTTCCTGTTGTTATTTTGGTCTTCTTTGTATTTCATGACCATGTTAGTAGTAACAAAAATAGTGGTCAGTAATGATATTTTTAGATAGTATGTCACATTTGTAACTAAGGTAGACTTTTGTCTAACTATGCCTATTCTATTCTATTCTATTCTATCCAAGCTAGGATAGAATTAGAAACCACATTGCAAGCCACCCTATATTTGTCCAGATAGCACCAGCTAAGAGAGATATCAGTGAGTTGGCACACTATGGGAATGCCAGAAATTGGGGGGGGGTGTTTCTTCCAATAGCTCACAGCACCCCATAGTGGCCCCATAGTGTGCCAGCTCACTGATATATTTCTTGGCTGGTGCTACCTTACATTCTCCTCCAACTTCTGCCCTTCAAACAATCTGTTGATGTGGGTTAGACTGAGAGATAGTGAATGACCAAAAATATCCAGTGACTTTCTATGGGGCACACTGAAAATAAAAATCAATACCTTTAGTCTTAGTCCAATTCCATCTTCCTTATTTACAGTTCTTCTAAGAGGAATAATTCATGTTATCATCAATACATGGTTATGGGGCTTGCATGCTCTGAGGAACATGAAAGCTAAGGTTCAAACTTCCTGGACAGGTCTCATCAGAGGAGCCTCATCAGAGAAAATTAAGATAAACAATATGGTAAGATCTAATTTATAGAAACACATCCTAAATAGGTTGTGCCCAGATCAACAAAGATTGTGTTAGTTATTACTGTTCCTCGAATCTAGTGATGCACAGATTACCTGAGCAACCAGACTCTGCAACTGCAAAATCATTGGAAGAAAAGTTGCTTACCCATCACAAATATTTTGTGGGGGGAAATCTGTTATTACAAATCAAGTCCAACAAAAAGAATATTTGAAAAACATGGACCAGCTCTCTGTTGAGATCATAAAATAGACAAGTAATAGATAACGAAGAAGCTAAAGTGCTCATGGAATACAAACAGACAACCAAGAATGACAAAAAAGTATTGATAATGCACATTGCAGTACTGGGAGAGAAGAGAAGAGAAGAAAAAGAACTAGAGGAAATCTGAAAAATATCAAGACCTTCAAATAGAAGTAGATACTACCAATAGTAATAGTCACTATGGGTGCAATCTAAAGGAGAACTTGAGTGCAAGGCAGCATTTTCTTTATATTATGTGACAGTACCTTTAACACTATCAAACAACAACATCTCCATATCCCAAGTGGTAGATAAAAATGCAAAATCCAGTCTAAACATTGGGCTGACTGTGCAGACAACCTTCAGCATAATCACCATCTTTTTCCTCCTCCTCCTCCTCCTCCTCCTCCTCCTCCTCCTCCTCCTCCTCCTCCTCCTCCTCCTCCTCCTCCTCCACCACCACCACCACCACCACCACCACCACCATCATTTTCATCACCCTTTGTAACTAACCATAATGTTAACAATTCAGAAAAAGTAAAGTAATGGAAATAGACCTTTGACCTAAGGAAGTAACTAACTTTCCATCCTATCAGAATAGTGCCATGACAAAACCAAGAACTAGATCTGGTGGCTGAGGTAACAAACAAGCTATGCTTTGAAGTAATATGAAGGGACCCCAGAATCTGAATGTTGCAAGTAGATATTTGAAGAGTTATCTTCAAAACATTTAAAGGATGGCTTTGTTATAGAGTGTAGAGATATTTTTACCTTTCTAAGACAGTGTTCAGCCATATATATGTTTTGGAGAATGTGAGCCCATGTGAAGCTGTTAGAACAGAACTCACTCATGTGTAATAAAGTTAAACAACACTGTTCTGATCCTATGTGGAATCTCAGTTTTTCAGGCTCATTCTGTCCACTGCATCATTGAAAAACTGGTTCTCATCATGTATAAGCAGCATCTTATGGGAAAAAGGATTTTTATAGCACCATAACACAAATATATGCATAACCTTTTTCTTAAATATTATTCATGTATTCATTCTTGAAAATTCAGCTTTTTCTTTTTAAAGTGTAGCATACCCACCCAATACAATAGAACACCACTTTCTGAAAATGTTAGCTAATTTTAGAATGCTTTTACAATGCTCTTAGTTCCTTAAGGGAAGTATGTTCTGAAGACCAGCATATACTTTTTAAGTAAAATATTTCTTCTGAGTTTCTATTATAATTACAGCACACATCTTTCAGGTGAAAACTTTTTAGTTTTGATGTGAATTGTACAAGCATTATAGGAACAATTGCCTACAATGTGTTTTCTTCATTGAAACCAAATTAGAAAATACTTCTTACCAACAAAACAGTGAAACTACTTTTAAATAATGAAAACTCATCTATATAATACGATATATACCTGACAGTTTCATGCTACAAAATTAGCAAGTGCAGAATCTTGGTCTCAAAACGAAGAGATATGTAATATTGTACTTGACTTTTTATTAGTGTTGTGGCCTGCCAGTGGCCTCCGGAGCTGGCAGCAGAGTTGGACAGTGAGGAGGTTGGGGAGGAACATGGGCCAGTCCTGGAGTCTGGGGAAGGCTCGGATGAGAGTTCTGTATCGGAGGCAGAGGGCGGTTGGGCAGGGCCATCTGGGAGTTATGTGCTGCCTCTGGAGCCTCCAGAATCGGATCTCAGTGAGGCAGAGAAATGGGGGGGGGAGCTGTTCCCAGTGTGCACATTCTGCCAGAAGGCAAGAACAGTTAAGACAAAAGGGGAGATTTGGGAGTAAGGCAGATAAAGCACATAATAAAGTTTCATGACTCTTCCAGAGGCTGGGAGTTGCTTTTTTTTCTCACTGGAAGACAGAAAATAATCAGCATCTGACAGGAAAATGTGCAATGAAATCAGCTGGCAGTTTATTGAAGAACAGGAAGTAAAGGAAGCTGCAGTTGCCCTTAAAAAGAGCGGATTCATCCAGACATGTAGACAGAAGTGAAATGCTACCGGTTTGGACTGGTTCGCCCTAACCGGTAGTAAAAAATGCTAGCAGTTTGGGCGAACTGGTATTTCCGACGATCAACTGGATAATGAATAGCTGTGCTGTGGCTTGCAATTTATATTAGCTAGAATCGACAGATTTCCTGCTTTCTAGCTAATCTAAATCACGTGGTACAGTGGATTCCCCCCTCTCTGTTCTACTTACCTTTGCAGACTCAGAAGGCTTCAAAATGTTCCTTTTTTAACATTGTGTGGACACACCTTAGGTGCGCATGCGTGCAAAGCACACGCTTGATAGCAGACTCACTGAACTGTTAGCAGACTTCAGAGGATTACACCGCTGCATGTAGACCTATCAAAAGGTGTGGGGAGGGGATTTCAATCAACAAATAATGATTGTACATGTAGTGTACATATAAACTTTTGATTTCAAACTCTAAGCTTTATAAGATGTGGAATTAAGTTAAGAGCCTTCACTTCCTTTAGAAAGGGCCTTTCTTTGTCATTGGCATCTCTTCCTTTTAATGCTGGCCTCTAAATTTCCTGGTATCACTAATAGTTGAGTTATGCCAATGTATTGCTAATGTGCAACAAAAGCAAAGCCTGCCTGAAGTCAGTTGTGTTGGATTGTCTTGCAGTGCCACTGCTGATGAAATATACAGTAAAATATAACAATATCTATGATGGGGGAAAGTTTCCTTTCATATTTCCATTATAATATTTAACTCTTCAGTTTCTTGCTCTGAGAATCTCTTCCACAGCTGTGTATGTATTTCAGAATTGACATTGTTTATGGCATGCTTCACATCTCAGAGTCTGAGGATTATTAATCTGGGGTGCTAGTTGTCAACCCACTTGAACTAAAAATGGGTTCTTTGAGGTCAGACCATATATCTGTCCTAAGGTGGTAAGCAGTGTGACCAGCAATCGGTTTTAAGGAAGCTAGCACACAGTTGCTAGATTTCCCATCAAGAAACTCTTTTTTAACATTTTGAAATCATTACTGTCATATTACAAATATGAACATGGTCACTTGCCAATATTGAGAAATGGTAGGGTTGTGATTTAGGAATATTTGGGGATGATGACAAATTTCATGTCTCCATTTTAAAAGGAATTTTGGAATTGTTTGGCTACTTACATGAGCATTCATGATAGCATCAAGCCACCTTCAACATGTGGCATGTTGAGGACTGTCTATCAGAGGTAATGTTGAAAGGAGTGATAACAAATGACTTTAATATCAACCATAATTTTCTATTCAGAAGCAGAGATGGCATTCAGCAGGTTCTGACCAGTTCTGGAGAACTGGTAGCAGAAAATTTGAATAGTTCGGAGAACTGGTAAATACCATCTCTGACTGGTCCCGCCCCCATCTATTCTCTGCCTCCTGAGTCCCAGCTGAACGGAAGGAAATGGAGATTTTACAGTATCGTTCCCCTGCCATGCCCACAAACCATGTAATGCCCACCAAGCCATGCTTACAGAACCAGTAGTAAAAAAATTTGAATCCCCCCACTGATCAGGAGTGTCCAATCTTAGCAAATGTAAGACTTCGGGCTGGGTGAATTCTGAGAGTTGAAATACACAAATCTTAAAGTTGCCACAGGTGTACACCCATGTTCTATAACCTTCTCTTCCTCAACACTTTTGGGCTTTACATTTAATGCTGAAATATCCAAAATCCTCACTCAGTTCATCTCCTTAAACTCATATCCCAATCTTGGGAAAGTGTTGGTTTCCAGGAACAGCTACTACAATTTTGACCCCACTTCTTGTTCCAGCTTGCCTCTCTACCCAAGAAAAAAACCCATAGAGATTTATAAAAAATAGATATTGAATTAAAGTAGAGATTTATAGAAAATAATCATTGAATTAAAGCCAAAAATTGACATTTGCTACCAACAAAAACCTTTTATCTCTTGCTGAGACAAATCTGTTTGCAAATACAAGGAGAAAATGTTGGTCACTTTTAAATTGTTTTGATGCTAAGCATGAAAATGAAAAAAAATGTTGATTTATTAGGTAATTTAGGATTACTTCATAAATAAATGAAATCCATCTTAGAAGGCTTCAAGAAAACACATGACTAATACAGGAATGCATTATAGTGGCATTTTGGAGACTAATGAGGAGATTCACATGGAAGGATAGATATGTAAATTGGAAACAAAACAATCTCTCCTGTGATGTGGGTTGGAGAGAAGACTGCTTCCAGTTATACACAATCATAAGAAATGCTTTACTAAATTAAACCAAGGATCTATTTAGTCTAACATCTCATTTTGCACAATGGCCAAACACCTGCTTCTCATAAAAACAAGCAAGACACGAGACGATATTTTTCTATCTTGATATTTCAGCAGTGTACCACTTATACATTTAAGAGCTGGATTACAATAGGGAATTTGTGGGTTGTGGGTAGAGTTTTCTTGATTGATGCCTGAAATTTTATATTGTCACTTGATTACCTTGGACTGCCCGCATATACTGTCATTCCAGTCTTCCAGAAAGTTCAGTCAAGCAACTGAAAAAAATGCATTCCTGACTCCAGTGCCTTTTTTGATCAGTAAAAAAGACACAGCAATATTGACAAAAGAAGACTTCTAAAAAGAAATCTTAACAACTCACCCGTTTTCTCCAGCAAGGGAGAAAAGGCAGTTTGAACAAATAAATAAATGAAGAATAATGGTGAACTGGTTACAGTGATTAAAGATATAGGAGGAGAGGTATCAAAGATGTGGACATTTATCTGAGGAGACGTGAACAATTCTTGATGAAAATGTGATGTTGAAACAAAGTTTACCAATCTACTCTTTATTACAGTCGCAGACCAGCATATGGAAAATGGGATACAAACAATTAATAATTTTTTAAAAGCTACAAAATATAAAAATGAAAGTTTCACAAGGTTAAAAAAATGTTTGCTGTGTGATACAGCTTGTCGAGGTGCTTCACTGCTGCCCAAAAAACTGCTGCCCAAAAAACTTTGCAATACAGCTTTTCTAAAAAATTCAGTAAATTTCTAGTAAATTCAGTGTGGAAACCTTTACATAGTTCCCAACATTAGCTTTTGTAAAATGATTTTAGTTTAGTGTGTGCAAACTAAAAGAGACAAAGTGAATCCACCGCAATAACTATTGTTGATAAAAAGCTGTCTCAACATTTGAAAACAATGATAAAATTTCACTTTAGTAAAGGGCAGGAAGTATATGGAATTCTGAAAAAAAAAATTAAAAATATTTAAGAGGCAGATGGAGCATTTGAAATTGTTGTCCATGGGAATTGTTATCTCCATGGAAACTGCTTCTAGAAATATGATAGAGCTGCAGTCAGGAGTAAAAACAAATGAAAATAAGGTTGCAATCATATACAGGCAGAAGGGAACAGGCTGAAATGAACTGTACTATGATTGTGGCAAAATTCACATACATCAACTCAATGTGGATTTAAATGAAAAACCTGTACAAAATGCAGCACAACGAGGTATAGTACAGGAGAACAAATGGATAAACAAGCATTTAAACAACAAAATATATGCCAGTGATGGCTAAACTTTTTGTTGTTGTGTGCCAAAAGCCCGCACATGTGACAGTGCATGTCCATGTGCCCGCACCCATAATGCAATGTGCACATGACACCCTTTGCACACCTTGCCCCCTGCGCATGCACACGCGATCCCCATGCCCATTTTGGGCCTAGTAGGCCTCCCTGCAGCCTACTGGGACCAAAAACAGGCCACATGGGAGGCTTGCCACATACCCCTCACGCCCCGTTTTGGGCACACTTGGCCAATAAAGAATTCTATTCTATATTTCGCAGAGTTTGTTATTTTAGAAACTTCTTGCCAAATTTAGCCACTCTGCTTGAATGCTCAAATACTTTGCTGCAAATGGGTTGGTTGGAGCAATGGACAAAATAGTGTAAACTCATCAATTATGGTGCTGGCGTATTATAACCTACACTTACTGTAAGTGAGTATGATTCGTGATGGTTCACAATATGGCAATGGCATGCTCATGGTGCACTGCATGGATGATGGCAGTACATGCCTAACAGCTTTTGCATTGTCTTCACAACTGCTGAAAAAGCTACATACAATAAAAAGGTGCTGAGTTTGCTTTAGAGAATTAAATGTTTCCTCCACTAGTATGGAAGGAGTGTACTTTCATCAATGATCATCAGCCACTACTGTTACTCTTTCAGCTACAAAAAGGGATTCTGATAATAGCAGCTGCCCAAGTGCAGCTTTGGGCTTCATTCCTTGGCATGTGCAGATATAAAACAGAATTCAAAAGGATGTGTAATCATGCTAATGTAGATAGATTGACTTGTTTACCTCTACAGAATAAGCAGTCTGAAAATCCATGTCAGATAGGGATTTGACATGTTGTCTCTCACAGAGATGAATGGTCTTTCTATCAAAGCTAAAATGATTCAAAGAGAAATTAGAAGAGACACAACAGTGTCAAGTCTACACAGCAACCCAGAATAGATAGAATACAGTCCACAGCAAAAATCTCAGTTGAGTTTTGCTTCACAATTATGGGCCCGACATCATACAACAAACAGCCCAAGCTATGTAAGCCTTAGATTGTGAGGCAAACAGACAGCAGACTGGTGACGTTTAACTAACCGATTGTAAATCTTTCAGCAGTAACTCTAGCAAAAATAAGAGCAAGTATTAGACAGGTTTGAAAATATAAAATCCAGCTAACACGTGTAGCAGCTCCGGCAGGGCCGATGAAACATAGCAGGGAGAACTCCAAGGCCCCATTTCACAAAAAGGGACTCATACCCGCCTATCTGAGACACAGTGACCTCCTGAGGTCCGAGACTTTTTCTAATAACCACTGCCACCACCATCCCCAACCCTGCCATGGGGTCTCGGTTGGTGAAATGCCCGGAAGTCTGGTGGGCATAATTCACTAAGGGGAACACCCCCCTCATGGCCCAACCAGGTCTCCGTAATGCACGCCAGGTCCGCTCTACCCTTTTGTATGAGGTCGTAAATGCATACAAAAGCAAAGTCCTCTTAAATCATGGAAGAGGCAAGCTTTATTACAGACCAATTCAGAATTAAGGGGCAACTGTTTGTTGCTCCATGATCATTAGAACATACCGAGCATTCTTATTTATGTTGAGTTATGTTATCTTATTTGCATGTGGAATTCACCACAGTGCCCAGATATATATAAATAATGTCTGCATCTTGACAGAGACAGTGTATTACTTTATTATTGTTGTTACTGTTTAAGTATATGCAGTACACAATCTTGTATTGTTAATCAGTTACCTTGTAGTGCTTGTATATGTTATATTGTTTACATTTTTTGCAAACTTAGAGTTAGTTATTCAAGAAATTTCAATAAAGCAAGCAACAGAAATGCCTACTTTTGAGTTTGGAATCATTTGCTGACCAGTAGGAAAGACACAACATTGTAGTCCTTCAAATGCTGTTGAATTATATAACAAGTAGCAGACAGAATAAGCATGATCATTAAAATACAATACAGTTGAGGGATATATTTCATGCCAGAATATTACAAACAGCCACCACAATATTTTCATCCATTGATTTGTCTAATCCCTTTAAAAATATTCAAACTGCATATTTTGCATTTTTATCCCTGTAAAATAAATTTGCAAATTCCCATTCTGGATTAGAGTTCACCAACTGTTTAGTTCCCTGAATTATACAGAATATCACTCATCACTTAAAGAAAACCTCCACTTTTGGCAATAAAGTTTTTTTCAATGGTGCCCTTAAATTAGTAGGCGCAATTCTTTTATCCTACTCATGTCAATTATCATCATTTATTTATTTTTTGTTCCTTCCTCATTATTTCAAACTTTACATAGAAGAGTGGCAATGTGTGGGATCTGCTTGATTAAAAATGCATATGTTGACCTTCAAAAACAAGATAGATGTTATGGAGGAGGGAAAGA
Source organism: Thamnophis sirtalis (assembly GCF_051295495.1). Taxonomy (NCBI): domain Eukaryota; kingdom Metazoa; phylum Chordata; class Lepidosauria; order Squamata; family Natricidae; genus Thamnophis; species Thamnophis sirtalis. The sequence continues at coordinate 159,116,292 of NW_028261382.1, forward strand.
CATGCAGAACATTAATGTGGAACAAACTACAACATTTTCAGTGAATAAACTGCTAAGTTATCATAATACACTTACGTAAGTAAGTTGTATTTCTTATTTAAACGTCAGGTTCACATCCATATTGCCACAGAACTAGGTCTACCGTTATGCAGAGTGAGACAACTGGAGGCCATGTCCACCTTTATCTTTTCAGATGCTCTTGTCCAGGGTTCATGGCAGCTGTAGTCTAAATGGGCTGAAGAAAAACATGTCTGGACTGAGATACCTTGGAATCAACTTGCAAAGAAGTCAGTCTGAAATACATGCTACCTTCCACTGGGCTGTTCCTCAGTTGCTCTGCCTCCATCTTACTCTTCTAGGTCAGTAGTTGTCAGCTGCTTTCCTTCCTGTGGGTGAATCTTCCTGAATATATATGATTTTATGCATAGTAATATGCATTCATGCATAAAAGCATATTTAAAGTTAAATTTATATTTATAAAGTTAAAGCATCAAAGTTCTCTTGCACTTTTAATAACTTCTAAATTCTCTCTCATCCCTGTTAATTGCTGCTTCCTTTCCTTCATTTATCTAGCTTTCCTAACTAATAGCTACTTTTTAAAAGGAAGAGAGGAGGAAGGAGAAGGGTGGTGGTGGTGGTGGTGGTGATGATGATGGTGGTGGTGGTGGAGGAGGAGGAGGAGGAGGAAGAGGAGGAGGAGGAGAAGAAGAAGAAGAAGAAGAGGAAGAAGAGGAGGAGGAGGAGGAGGAGGAGGAGGAGGAAGAAGAAGAAGAAGAAGAAGAAGAAGAAGAAGAAGAAGAAGAAGAAGAAGAAAAAGTAGTAGTAGTAGTAGTAGTAGTAGTAGTAGTAGTAGTAGTAGTAGTAGTAGTAGTAGTAGTAGTAGTCAACACAGAGTTCCAGCATTTGAAAGGACTATTTTCAAACCACAGCAGGAAAATGAGCTTGGAAGTCACGTGTGGAAAGGGTGTGAGGTAGCATCTCTTTCCACCCTCAAAAGTGACTGATGTCTTATTTTGGTGACAGGAGTTAGACAGTGCAGATAAATTCTGACTCAGATCTAATGCAGAATGCTGTCTCAGTCAGATGTCCAGTTAGCTTCTGTGCATGAAATGGGAAGGCGATTTTCATCTTTTTGCCTCTAGTGACAAAATATTTTGACCCAATATTTTGAAGCCTGAAACAGTATATATGCATGGCACCATGTCAGGCTTTGACTAAAAAACATTTACATTTCTCTTTATCTTTTTCCTCCTGGGACCTTGTTTGAGGGCATTGCTGCCATAACTTGAAATCTCCACATAGTGTGTGCCGAATATTGGATGGCCCTAATTAAGTGTGCTGTTTTGGTATTGCTGAGGATTCTATTATAATAGGACAGGAGTAAGGAACCTTTTTTTTCAGCTTGGAGGCAGAATTCCAATTTAAAACAATCCAAGGTGCTTTATTCCACTGGAGTTGGAGGCCAAGGTCAAAGCAGATGTCTCTAATGAGATGGTGAATGTAGCTTTTCTTCTACAAGCAAGTGAAAGACCAGGTGAAGTGCAATTCAAAACCCAAACCCTATTCATGTTTACAAGAGGAAACTATTCACAGGTCTGTGACTAAAAAGCTGTTTGATTATTTTCATCTAATTTCCATGTATTTTGGTGTGCTGAAAACAAATAGAATATTGAAAAAACTCCTAGATGTCATGATTTGCCACAACATGCAAAATTGTCTTCAAATTTATCATTTTTTTTTAATTTTTGGTATTTTTTTATATTATGGGTTTTTAACCAAATTTAAAGTCCAAATTACTATTAATTAATTCACATAAGTGCATTTAAGATATAAAATGCCAAAGAAACCTTAAAGGGTTTGTATGAGTTATGTAAAAAAAAATAGCACTGTAAATCTGATGGTGAGCAATATATACATAAGCTAAGCAAGTTTTAAGTCTGTGCTTCTAATGGTAGAAGGGGTTAATCTTTCCTGAAGAATCCAGTGGGAGGGAGACACAGGGCAGATAGCAGCATCTCTGGTCAGTGCAGGGGGCATGGCCGCACTGTGACATCTCATGTACAGACACAGAGCTGCTCTCTCCTGCATGCCACACTTGTGCACGAATCATCATCAGGTTCTTGGTTCTAGGCTGTTCACACTTTTTCATCGCAATTCATGTTAGCTCGTCATTCTTCAACCGTTATGTTATGGCTCCACGAAAGTGTATTAATTAGCCAGACAGTTTCTGTTTCATCTGTGGTGAATATACAGTATTGAAGCAATAGCAGAATATTACAGACTTTGTGAAAAAAGTATACTTTGCATACTTTGGACTAAAAATTGGAGATCAAGATAAAGTTTGGGTGCCTCATAAAGTGTGCAAACGGTGTGTTGAGGACCTCCGAAACTGGTTCAAGAGTAAGAAAAAAATATTTCCTTTATGGAATTCCTATGGTATGGCGAGAGCAAAAGAACCATAGTGATGACTTTTACTTTTGTTCATGCGATGTGAAAGGGTTTAATTCCAAATGGAAGCATTCCATTTCATACCCCAATCTTCATTCAGCAATTCGTCCCATCCCCCATGGCACAGATATACCAGTACCCAAGCCCCCTGCTACCTTGGAAGAGATACCTAGCTCCGATGAAGGTGAAGTCATACCTGAACCAGATGACGAATCAAGTTCTGACTTTGAAGATGATACAAGACCAAAATGGTTTTCTCAGGAGGAGATGAATGATTTGGTAAGAGACTTGAATCTTCCCAAAGATGCTACTGAGTTACTTGGATCAAGGCTGAAAAGCAGGAATTTATTGTTGCCAGGAGTGTCATCTTCATGGTTCAGACATCGTGAAAAGGAGTTCATTCCTTACTTCACCGAGGAAGACAAGTTGGTTTATTGCATCGATGCCAAAGGTCTGATGGGTCAATTTAAAATCCAATATGATTCAGAGCAATGGCGTTTTTTATAGATTCTTCAAAAAGAATTATCAAAGCAGTTTTACTCCACAATGGTTTTTACGCTTCCATAACTGTAGGTCATTCCGTACACTTGAAGGAAACCTACGAGAACTTGGAATTGGTTCTTCATAAACTTAAATATGAAGACCATGGTTAGCAAGTGTGTGGGGACTTGAAGGTCTTGTGCATGCTGCTCGGGCAACAAGCTGGATATACCAAATACCCTTGTTTTCTGTGTCTATGGGACAGTCGAGACCGACAAAATCACTGGACCAAGAAGAGTTGGCAGCCGAAGGTGCTAACAGTCGGTGAAAAAAATGTCCTCATAGAAACTTTGGTACCTTCCCATCAAGTTCTTTTACCACCTCTCCACATAAAATTGGGATTGATGAAGCAATTCATAAAATCATTTTCAAGAGATGGAGAATGCTTCAAAAACTTGGTCACCAAGTTTCCATGCCTGTTGGAGGCAAAATTGAAGGAAGGTGTGTTCGTCGGACCAGACATTAGAAGGCTTATAGTTGATCAAGAGTTTGTCAATACCATGATGGATCCTCAGAAAGAAAGGTGGATTGCATTTAAAGAAGTCATACAGAAATTTTTAGGCAATAACAAAGATCCTCACTACAAAAAGATCGTCGGAAGAATGCTGAAAGCATTTCAAGCTTTAGGTTGCCTGATGAGTTTGAAAGTGCATTTCCTCCAGTCCCACCTTGACTACTTTCCTGAAAATTTGGGAGCTGTGAGTGAAGAACAAGGTGAACGATTCCACCCAGACATTAAAGAGATGGAAAGGAGATACCAGGGAAAATGGAGCATTACAATGATGGCAGACTACTGTTGGATGCTTCAGAGAGACATTCCAGATGCTACTCACAAGCATAAATGCACCAAGAGGAACCTCACAAGGAAGAAGAATCGAGTTTAGTGTGTGTAGGTGAGCTCATTTCAGTTCAAAAAAGGATTTTCATGAAAATATTGTAATAAAACTTTACTTTTATAAGTCTATTTCCATTTATTTTGAGGTATTGCCTTATTTAACATAGTTACCTAAATTGTCAGGAAATGTGATGTCCTATAACAAAATGGAGGTCATTTTCGGATTCAGCGCACCAAAAAAATAAAGATTACGTGGAATAACCAAAACAGCTCTCGAAATTTTTTTTTATGCAGACTTGTGTTACATATAGTGAGAGATAAGTAAAATATCAGACAGAGGCATTGCATTGACAGCAAGAAGCAAATGCTGTCCTTTCGAAGATGCAAGCTCAACTCCAGCAATCATTGAAGGGCTCTTGAATATTAAAAAAAAACCTACCAAACCTTGGAAAAACAAATTTTGAAGATCTCAACACAGTCTGAAACTTTGCAGCTCCCTCCAGAGTTTAATAAGTCTCTACAGTATTTCTTGCACTTACAAAGCAACGGGCAAAGATTAGAAGGTCAAAGAAAGACTGGAGTTAGATTCTCAAGGCAATTTAACACAGCAAAAAATAGACAACCGAGAAATCGGAAATTTAAAAAAATATACGAAATCCTTTTACCAGCCCTGCTTCTGCAAATATTTCAGAGGTATTAGGGTTAATAACATGGAATGTGTTCACAAAAAATGGGGGAGGAAGCAAATCAGACTAGATAAGATACCAATAAGAGACCAATAAATGAGCCAATTATTGATTGATAACATTATTGATTCTTATTGTATTGACCTACCATCATTTTTACAGATAGCCAAAATATTTATCTTAACTAACCTCAGGAGTGCAGATATATTGAAATCAAAAATATTACAAATAATATTTACATATCTTTTTTCAGTGACAGATGAATAAAATTAGCTTCATTTAAATCATTCATTTATCTTATAGTACTTATAACCCACCCAGGACTGTGAATGCTATACAATATCCCAAAAATAAAAATAAAAACATAACAATAAACAGCGAAGTCCAGAACAGAATGAAAACCAGAAATAACTAGCAAAGAAAGCAAAGGAAAAAAATTAACCCAGATAGCTACAAGTCTTTATTATAAGGATTTCTGCCTTCTTTGGGGAAGACTAGAGAAGAAATATAGAGTTTATCTCACAAAAATGGTGAATGGTTAAGTGACCTAAGGATTTGTGCTTTCCTTTCATTTGTTGTCTTCTAAAAGGGCAACTAACTATATCTGAAACTTTATCAATGTGTAGTTTCTACAGTGTTAATTTTGTAACTATTTTATATAAACTGCAACAGAAATTTATTGTGGTACTTGTAAATTGTGTGATGGGAATTACTATTCCACTGAAAGTTTTCACCAACTATCTCTTAATGTTATCAATACAGCTAAACTTTTGAATACTTCTCGAAATATATGAGGCAATGCAAACCAGTCGGACAGTTATCTAGATTTATGAAACTGCTTATTACTACTTTTATAGCCACTGAAATCTGGTTGTTGAATAATTTTTCCTGTAGTATATTTCATTCTAAACATAAAGCTAAAACATCTCATTTAATTTTATAATGATTCAGTCTCTTCTGGAAAATATAATATAAAACAAAAACTTGTGCTATGAAAAAATGAGATGAAATGCAATCATCTGCTTCTATTTGAGATAGGAAATTTTTCAAAAATGACAATACAGTTTTTGAATACACACGCACGAACGCACACACACACACACACACACACACACACACATGCACACACAAAGAAAGAGAGAGAGATAAACATGCTGAGAGAGAGAGAGAGAGGTTTAACCGGATGATTTATCCCAAGCAATATCAACCATAAAAGTAATGGTACTTCAACATAAGAATAAATGTTTGCTGTTTTTTAAAGATATGGGGTGCAATGGCTCAGCAGTTAAAAAAAAATGCTGATCTTGTCAGCTGAAAAGCTGACAGCCCGAATTCAAGACCTGAGCACCATATGATGGAGTGAGCTATTACTTGCCCCAGCTTCTGTTCATTGAGCAGTTCAAAAGCATGGAAATGAGAGTAGATAAATAGGTACCACTTCAGTTGTAAGGTAACAGCATTCCATGTGCTTTTGCTTGCCACATGACTATGAAAATATCTTTGGATTATCCTGGCTCCCTTGGCTAAGAAACAGAGATGAGCATCACCCCTTAGAATTGAACATTACTGGATGGGGGAAATATTTACCTTTACCTTTTAAGATATGCTTTTCATTGTCAACTCTACTATCTTCTTCCTTTCCTTCTATAAATTGTTCCATTTTCTGCTTCCTCTTTTCTCGTTATACTATATGAGACCTAATCCTGACACTCAAAGGGTTTAGAAGACTACAATTTGAAGCAGTAAACCTTCTGGCTGGTTTTTCTCACAGCAACAGAAACTAACAAGCACAAAACAACATGTGCACTGTTATCAGTAGCAGGTTTTTGGGAACCACCTAGATTTTAGAATCACCTAAACTTTGGAGAACTTAGGAAAAACAAACAGGTAGCTCCTCGCTCCAGTCATATAGCATGTATAAGAGTATTGGGAATAATTAGGATATAATATTATAATAATAATTGGGAGGATGTGATAGTCTAATGGATACAGTTGTCCTGAAGTTTCTTTATGATACCAAGACTGGATCTGTATAGTGCAGTGTTTCTGAGTCTCAAAGCCTTTAAGGTATATGGACTTCAACTCCCAGAATTCACCAGCCAGCAGAAGATTTGGGGTGGGGGTGGGAGTAAGGTCCATACATCTTAAATGTTGTCTAAAATCTGAAAGATTGAGGAAAAAATGGGATAATGTATAGGTGGTAGTCAGAGGTGGGTTGCTGCTGGCATTACTGCCAGTTCAGTGCATGCGCAATTTTGTACACACATGCTTGCTTCGGTTGTGCATGTGCATGTACATAAATAGGTCTGCGCATGTGCAGAACATTTTAAAATGAAAAAAATGTTGCGCTGACCAGGGAACTGGTTTGGAGGCATGGCAGGCCTGGGTCACTGCTGGTTCCAATGATCCAGGCCGGCAAACCACTACTGGTTCGGCCGAACCAGTCCGAACTGGTAGGAACCCACCTCTGTGGTAGTTACAAAACATATATCTCTTTTATGGCCCCATCTGATTCTTCTTCTTCCTAGCATATTCCACCAAGTGGCTGAAGGCTGATTCACTCTCTCTCTCTCTCTCTCCCTCCCTCTCTCTCTCTCTCTTTCCCTCTCTCTCCCTCTCTCTGTCTCCATGTAACAAAACCTAGAATAGGGGTAATAAACGTTACAACAAAAACAAAAATCCTGAGATATTCCCCCATCCATACAAACCTGGATAATGGAGAACAATTTCATAATTCATCCTTACTAGTATCACTACTGTTCAATGCCACAAACAGTATCAATACAACACTATTAGCTTATGAATCAGAGTAACCTGACAGTGAGTTACAACCAATTCAGTAGACATTCTAATATGTCACCTAGATAGACATGACAATACTTTTCTATTCTGGCTCTTGATAGCACTGCTAACTCAGAAAAAACCCAGTAAGTTTAAGGTTATACTTTCTATCACATGGCTCAGAACATCTGCAATTCCTCTGTAGCTTGTTTATGACTGAGCCCACTCAAACGAGAAAAGCTAGATATAACTTGGGCTGTTGAAGATGCTTATTAGCATTCATCTATGATTATATCTGTCTCTTCCACCCCAGCAGACCCATTTACATATATTAATCTAGTGGAGTTACAGATGGCAAGCTCAGTGGTTAGAAATTGCTCTGACATTTAAACTTATCTATTCTTAATTGCCATGCTTGAAAATCCAGAGCATAGTACCTAACACAATTTTCTGTGCTCTTATGACCTTACCAGAAGCTGGAGGGTACAAGGTTGGAGAAATTAAGTAATGTCTTTTTAAAAATGCTTTTTAAAATGCAACTAATCACCAAAAAAAACAAATCAGAGAATGCTGGCAGGTACGGCTTCAAGAAACTCTGATATAATAATGTCAATATTCCTAGTTAGACTGTAATCATATACCAAACACAATTGCAGAATTTGTGATGTTTAACAATCCTTCCCTATTTAATGCCCTTAACTCTGCCTAGCTGCAATAACTACTTACCTATAGTACAAGAACAGGCAGAAGTTTGATCGTATGTATATTCATATACTTGTTCTTAGAACCTATTTCTAAAGTTATTTTCTTTTTTTCAAAAGAGAAATCGAGGCAAAGAAGAAGTATTAATTTTCTAGATGAAATCATGCCAGGATATGAATGAAGAGATGAAAGCTAGCCAGTTTTTAGCCTATTTTATAACCCAGAGTTGCCCAGGTATTTATTTATAGGGGCAAAATGACCAGACCAAATGTAATTTCTAATGTTGGATTTTCCCCCTTACCAGAGGGAGCCCCCTTGTGGAGTACTATGAAGCCATTACCATGGCAACTCCACTGTGCTGCAAGTAGAAGCCATTTTACGCCAGGACAGTAGAAGCCATTTTAAGGTATCTTAATAGAACACCCCCCCCAAGGGGTAGGTTTCAAAAACTTTTACTACTTATTCTGTGGGTGTGGCCTATTTTGTGGGCATGGCTTGGCAGTCATGTGATTGGATGGGCGTGACCCATTTGTAAAATGTGGTGAAACTCACTTAACAATGCTCTTGCTTAGCAACCAAAATGTTGGCTCAGGAACTCTGGCATTTGAAGTGTGCAAGTCTTAAAGCTGTCATGTTACAAGACCCTTGCACCCTTAACCCTTTACAAAAAAAAACCAGGGGTGTTCAAACTTGACAACTTTAAGACTTGTGGACTTCAACTCTCAGAATTCCTGCTCCAGTCATGTTGGCTCAGGAACTCTGGCATTTGAAGTGTGAAAATCTTAAAGCTGTCAAGTTAGAAGACCCTTGCACTCCTAACCCTTTACCAAACAAACCTCCCAAAAACTAAAACTTTATTTTTAAAGCATTTTGCACCCAGGGAAAGTTGGAACAAAGCACACCAGCCACACACCATCTCCACTGACTTTGAAGTCTTTCTCTTGCACTGCCATAATCCCTCACTGCTCTTCACCTTTGGTCGCCCCTTCAACCTCCACCTGTGGAGGAAGCGTGGTGGTCCTCCTGGAGGGGCAGCCAAGGGGCACTTTCCCCCACCCCCAGAATAGCGTGTAGGCTGAAGAAAGTGAAAGGAGAGCTGCTCTTTTTTCCACAGGGCAGAAGGAGGCAATGCAGCCTCAGATGCCATCTGGGGACAGCCCCTCAGAGGCATCGCTTCTCAGCCCGAAACAAAGTGGCAATGAGGAAGGAGTCTCTGGTGGCTGCAACAGCAACACAATCCCGGGCAGTCAGTTCTGGCTCTCCCTTCCCCGAGCATGTCCCGTTGCTGCTGGCAGCCACTTCTTGCCATTGCCACTGAACTGGATTCACCAAAAGCGGCACCAGCAGCAACGGGACATGCTTGGGGAAGGGAGATCCAGAACTGACTGCTCGGGATTGTGCTTCAGCCGCCGCCATCGCTTTTGCTGCTGCTGCAGCCACCAGAGACTCCTTCCTCGCTGCCGCTTTGTTTCGGGCCGAGAAGTGACATTTCTGAGGAGATGTCCCTGGATGGCACCTGAAGCCGCCCCACCTCCTTCTGCCCTGCAGATAAAAGAGCAGCTCCACCCTCTTGCGCCCTTCCCACTGATGCTCCTTGGCCTGAAACATGAGGATCATGGAGGAAAGTGTTTTCAGGCCGAGCAGCAGCAGCAGTGAGAGTGCAAACCTCCTGAGCTGTGGGAAGTGGCTGCCAGTGATGCTCTCAGGGCGAAGACATTGTGGGCAGATCCATGGGTATATTCTGTGAACTAAAACTGATGCCCAACTAATCCTATGATCATGGCCATCCATATCCTATAAACCAACTCATAGAGCCCCCAATTCAATCTTTTCCTGCTCTGGGGGTTAACTAAATATGGTTAGTGGTCCTGTTATCTCCTGGCTGTGGTTCCTGCCTTTTTAGCAGAGTGGTAGAGGGCTAATTTCAAATGGCTTTTTTTCCTTTTGCCGAAGCCCAATTTCTCTGCCGCTCGGCGGGTGACCTGGTGTCTGAAGGTGTTGGGCACACCACGGTAGGCATGAGTGAGCAGGCATGGCCTTTCCAGGTGTTGCGGCCAGTGAGTGAAGCTCATCAATCCGATTTCACTGGACTTGCCTCTGATGGCACATGAGCAGGTGCAGCCATTTTTAATTGATTTTGACAGCTTGGTTGTGCAGAGAGGCTCTAGCAACTGGCAGGCAGCACGTGGGAGTTGCCGCGCCTGTTTCCAGGATTACACACCTTTCCAGGGAGGCATGCTCAAGCAGGCGCAACCATTCCCAGCCTCAGTGGCAGGATATTCTTTCTTTCACTGGTACGGAGGCGTGGCCAGGCCACCATTGCCACTGGTATGGTCTGGTACACCAGATTTTCACTACCTCTTCTGGCATACGGTACCGTACAGGGAGGAATCCATCTCTGGTCTTACCGCAGTATGTTTTTAGCAGAGAGTAAGTCATCTGTGTACCAAGTTTGATTGAAATTGCTCAAGGCATTCCAGTATTATGCTGGAAAACACACACACACACACATGTGGTTTTTTAGATTTTCACAGGTGTAGGTATGCTGGTCTTATTGTATTCGGGTCTTTTCCCATGTAAGATTGAGATTGTCTTGGCAACGTTTCAGCGAGGTCTCACTCGCCATCTTCAGGCTGGGTTTTGGGCTTAAAGTATGATTGGAGCTGCTGTCTTTCTATAAATCTTGGTCTATGTGTGTGGAGTGCTGGCTCTGTTTCAGTAAGTGGAATGATTGGTTGTGTGGTTGTATCATGATTGGTAGATTGGTGCTGATTGGTGCTGGCTGTGTGTCTGTTGTTGTTTCATGTTGTAACGGCCTGGGTGGTGGGTGGGACTCGTTTCTTGACTAGGGCTGGTTTCCAGATGTCTGGTAGGCAAGAGGTATCATCATGTTTATTCAGGTTGTAGGGGTGCTTCTCTATTTCAATAGCTTCCATAATTATTCTCTTGTTGAAGTGTTCTGTTTTGGAGATTAACCTGGTTCCTTCAAAATTAATTTCATGTCCTGTAGCTTTAAGGTGCTGGAAAAGGGAGGAAGCTGCTAATCTCCTATTCCTAAATTTTCTTTTCTCTTTTTGTTCTTTCTATATTTCTTGCATCCCACCATCCATGTTCAATTTTAATACGCTTTTAGTATTTTTATATTTTAACACAATTGATTTAGTCCTTCTTCTTATTTCCACTCTTTAATATCAGGTCCCAAAATAGTCCAGTCCTTTTCTAAATTTCTTTATTTTTTTCCAGACAAAGTGAAGCCAAATAAAAAATATGGACCACACCCTCCTTCGACTTCTTTGTTTCAAAATAGTCTTGTGTTTCTTCTCTCCAGTTGGTGGCTTTTGTTGTTTCTCTGTACAATCAGGTCACTAATTTGTCGAAACTTTCCAAAAGTCAAACCAAAAGCTCAAAATCCAAACTCATATTGTCCTAATCTTCCCTTTGATAGTTTTGAATTTTTCCAGTTCCAGTTTTATTAACCAAATTCTCCTTGGGCTTGGTATTTTATCACTGAGAGCTTATTCCTCCTTTCTTTCTGCCCTCTATGTTCCAAGTGATGTTTAGCCACTAGCTTAGCTCCGGAAAATTTTTAAGCACCAAAAGTAATTTCTCTTAATCTTACATTGGCCAATCTTCCACCTGTTCTAACACTCCATCTATTCCTCTGTTCCCAGACAAGTCTTGTTCCAGATGCCCTGGCTCCAGAATGGTCATTTGAAGATGGCCACCACCCCCACCACCAATCTTTAGAGAGCTTTGAATCAGAGAGCTTGCCTCGCTCTCCACAGTCACCCAAAATGCCTCTTCTTGTGCCCTGCCCCTTCAGGATGGTTCCGGTTCATCAAGGACCTTTCAACGGCGGTTTGCTGGCTAGGTTTTTGCGGAGCTTGGAGGAGCTCACTATTTCCCCAACCATTCTCACCACAATGCTTCCGGGTCTCCATTATCTTGACCTATCTCTCCCATTTTCTGCCCTCTGTTGATATTGCTGATTACTGAAGGAAATATAAAATCATTTTTAATTATTCTCTTTCTCTGTAAAGTTCCTGAAAATATATAATCTGGAAAGTGGGAACGCTTGATGCAATATGGGAGATGGTTTTATTATATCCCAAAGAGAAAGGAAATTGATGAAAATTCCTCTTTCTTCCTTCTTCAAGTGGCAGCCTCTCTGGATCCCAACCAATTCCTTACCAAGAAAGCCTTCTACTTAATGTATGCAAATTCTTTACCACACTTAAATAAAATGAACACTGAATTTGAGTCTCCCTCTTATGAAAGAGTTAGAGTTTAATTTCAACCATTATAAAGTTACCTTATAGAAAGCTTAAAGGATTTCCATGTTCATCTCAAGAGAATACATTTCTTTTTACAGTACGTACAAGTGAGAGGATTTGTACCAAATGGCATTCTTAGTCTTCTGTAATGAAGTAAATAATGAAGTTACATTAAAACGAACATAAATTGAGAACAATTAAATACACATTACATCGTTGAGCCTGACAGTAGTACAAGGGGGTAATGAATGTAAGGATACTTTTAAAAACTGAGCAAAAAGAATAAAACCAGTTTATCATGCCTCATAAACTGAGTTTCAGTTTTAAGCTGTAACAATAATTTAAAGTATAAACTTCTAATGAACAGCCAGGGGAAGATTTTATTATTCAGAGAAATTAGAAATTATTTATGATTCTGTGAGAAAGGGAGAACGAATGAGAGAACCACCTCCCCACAAAAAAAGGTTTAGTATTGGATGTATGTAAGAGTATGAATTATATAAATTTACTGTATATAAATTTACTGTAGGGAATGTGAAAAGATAGTGCGGGATCCTTGTCATTGGAACACATGTATTGCTGCAAATGTAAGTAGTAACTTTGCTTAATATTCAGATATTTGCACTATGATGAAATCTTTCCTCTATTATCCAATACCCCCTCCCTCCCTTCCTCTTTTTTTCTTTCTTTCTTTCTCTCTCTCTATCTCTGTCACGTTCCAGCATTCACATTGCATACAAACAGAGATTCAGTTTGTTTGGTGAAAAAAATTATCTCTATCTAACAAACTACGTGATAACCAGCACTAAATGATACAAAGGTAATCAAATCCAAGTCAGTTCTAACCAAGTTAACACCATCACATATATATATAAAGTTAATATATATATATTATTTATTTATCAGCACAAATACAAATATTGGGTTTCTGTCATGATCGTCTCTTGTGACGAGCCAATAGACAGAGAATGGAAGCAGTCTGCTTCCTCCCATATTTGGGCATACCAGGGGCTGTGACACTAAATATAGATAGATAGATAGATAGATAGATGATAGATAGATAGATAGATAGATAGATAGATAGATAGATAGATAGATGATAGAGAGAGAGAGAGAGAGAGAGAGAGAGAGAGAGAGAGAGAGAGATAGATAGATAGAGATATATACCATTACCCCATCCAGCTCCACCCACAACTCCACCCAGATGACACCCACCCACCATCACCAATCACCATGACCCACATCCTCAGCCACACCCCCACTTAGTGTCATCATAACCTCTTTCCTGGTTAGCCGCATCCGAGCAAAAGAGTTACATCAGAGTAGGCAGTTGCACCCAAGTAGAAAAGCCACATGCAGCTACAGGCTCAATCGACATCAGAGAGGCAGCATCAACATGGCAGCATTAGTGGCGTGTAAGCATGGCTGAGCGAGCATGGTGATGGACAGGCTGAGGGCTGACACTCTCTCTTTCTTTTTCTTCCTTCTCATCTTTTCCTGATCATAAGGTAAAGGTTCCCCTCGCACATATGTGCTAGTCATTCCTGATGCTAGGGGACAGTGCTCATCTCCATTTCAAAGCTGAAGAGCCAGTGCTATCCAAACACGTCTTGGTGGTTATATGGCTGGCATGACTAAATGCCAAAGGTGCACGGAGCACTGTTACCTTCCCACCAAAGGTGGTTCCTATTTTTTCTACTTGCACTTTTAGTTGCTTTCGAACTGCTAGATTGGCAGAAGCTGGGATAAGTAACGGGAGCTCACTCGATTATGCGACACTAGGGATTCGAACCACCGAACTGATGACATTTCTGATCAACAAGCTCAGTGTCTTAGCCATTCAGCCACCACGTCCCCTTTCTGATCATAGTCGTTAATTTATTGAATAGCCAAAACTTTAGAAATTTTAGAATTTCTGTTGAAGCTCTGCATTTTTTGTTATCCCACAAATGTACAGTGACTTATTTATCAAAGCTGTAAATGCTCCACTATACTACATTTCCTCCAAGCAGCAGCTCAAAAATACCCAGTAACACTGTCTCTGCCTCAGCTCTTTGACTCAACTGTTCATCTTATAGAGAAGTGTCTATATGAAATTCAAATATTTTGAACCTACATGACAGGGACAAGCTCCCATGATGGATGATTGTGAAGCATCCTGCCACAGTCTCCACAGGAACTCAGACTTCAAAAATGAAGTCGATCTTTCAATTTAGGTTGGTAAAGCTAGGGGGAGTCCCTTACCTTAGCATGTGAATTGTGTTTTTAAAAGGCTTTTTTTTTTAACCTTCCAATCTTTCCAATCATCTGACTTGGGAAATAATCTTTAAACATCATTCCAAAATATTTTGAAAATTGCGGTATTTATAGTTGCAGAGCCATCAGGCTGAAAGCTGCAGTTGGCCTTTGTTAAATATATTGGGAGCTGTACAAAGCAAAAGGAGGCCAAGTTAAAAATGTAACGTAATGTATAATGTCTTCTAATTTAATTAACATTTAATATAGAATAGAATAGAATAGAATAGAATAGAATAGAATAGAATTCTTTATTGGTCAAGTGTGATTGGACACACAAGGAATTTATCTTTGGTGCATATGCTCTCAGTGTACATAAAAGAAAAGATACATTCATCAAGAATCATAAGGTACAACATTTAATGATAGTTATAGGGTACAAATATGCAATTATATCATATTAGGAAACAATATAAATTGTAAGGATACAAGCACAAAGTTACAGTCATACAGTCATAAATGGAAGGAGATGGGTGATAGGAAAGATGAGAAGACTTAGCAAATAAACCTAATCACAATTCATATGACTGCTGCTTAAGTCTATCTGTGGTCATATTAAAATAATATTTGGTGGGTTTCTGTACTGAGAAATCCACAGGATTACCTTGCTTTTGTCAAAAGGAGGACTGCAGCATTGGGCTGTAAGCACCTCCCTTTCCATACCTGTATGAAAAACAGTAATGCATGGGGGGGGGGGGGTTGCATTGCAACACCATGATACTCTTTCATAATTTTGAATTTTTTCCCTTCTGGATACAGGTGATTTTATAGGCTGTGTCCAGAGCTTTATGGATCACAGAGAAGTCTGACAGTATATAGCATGTGTCTCTGAAAATAGAAATTATGAAAGCAAGCTATGATATTCTGTTATCACTTTCCTTTTCGTCTCCTTGAAAAAGAGACCCTTCCAGATTAAAAAAAAAAAAAGTAAATGCAATGGGTAAAAGATAATTTTATTTCATTTCTTCATGTGCTAATACAAGGCATGTCGCTCTGCAGTATCGTAACTTCAAAAAGAAAGTACCTGTTTTGTTCTGTAGTAATTAATCAGTAATCCTCCAAACAAATATTGTTTATTCAATATTCTGAAATATTTTGCTGCTGCTCCCCATATTGTGTGGATCATCTGTGCTAAGAATAATTCATGTTGCTGTTACAAGACAAATTTAATTAATGAGATCTGACTGTGCAACATTAACTTCCATTTGATGTAGATTCTTCTTTATTTGCATTGTTTGGTTAAACATGATGCTGGTTTAACACTTGCATTTGGAAATATTTACACTAACAAAGCAATGTTTCCACTGGAGGAGCACAAAGCATGGTTCCATTCATCCTGCTTACAGGTGAAATAAGGCTAATGAAATGGGACACGAAAATATGAAATACAGTTAGGCAAGCCACAGTACAGGGCGTTAACAAACTCAGTTTGGGTCACAATGTCTGCGTTCCACACTATCAAATTGGTCCTAGGGTAACATTTGTATAAATTGGATATAACAAAAGCAGTAATAGTGACTGATTTGTGTCGCTGAAGCCCATGGAGGTTTCTGAATGAAATACCTGAAGGACACCACATTACTGCTTTAGACAGGAAGGCAGTGCAGAGAGTGGTGAGGCAGAAAAGATCATTGGTAGTTCACTTCCTTCTATCCAGAACATAGCATATAAGCAATGCATCCTCTTCATGACTTGTTTTCCTTGTTACTTTCTGGGAGGAAGCTTCATGGTAACCGAAGCAGAATATTTAGATTCAGTCACAGTTTTGTTCCATACAGCATCAACCTTGTTAACTCTCAAATGTCCTATTTCTACTATGTAGTCAACATGAACAGTGATTAATACGCATCTATCTATCTATCTATCTATCTATCTATCTATCTATCTATCTATCTATCTATCATCTATCTATATGTATATATATTTAACAGATTTAACAGATGAGTAGAGTTGGAAGGGACCTTGTAGGTCATCTCTCTCGCAAGATCCTACACCATTTCTGACAGATGGCAATCTAGTCTCTTATTGAAAACTTCTAGTGATGAAGCTCCCACAACTTCTGAAGGCAAGCTGTTCCATTGGTTGATTGCTTTCATTGTCAGTGAGAAAACTGCTGTTCCATTGGTTGATTGCTTTCATTGTCAGTGAGAAAACTATATAGTCTCTCTCTCTCTCTCTCTCTCTCTCTCTCTCTCTCTCTCTCTCTCTCTCTCTCTCTCTCTCTCTGTGTGTGTGTGTGTGTGTGTGTGTGTGTGTGTGTGTGTATTTCATTTTTAATGTAGGCCAGTTTACTCAAAGAACAAAAAACAATAAACAATATCTTATTTATCATGATTAATGTATTAACACTGTATGTTAACTAACAACAGCCACAAAAACTGGTTTAATGTTTAATACTTTTAAAATGAAAATTGCTTGGCTACAATGCTTGAACAGCTATCTTTATGGTAGGAGAAAAAGAAATAATAATTTAGCTATATCTCTCTAAATTTAGGGGAAATGAGACAAAAATGAAATTTTCTACACTTTTACTCCTGTTTTTATATCACAAGCAAATCTGAGGTGTTTGCTTCCACACTGACAGAGAAAAAATAGGAAACCACAAATCATAAGAGCTTAATTCATAGATCACACATGAGATTTCTTTAGATATACTTTGTAAAACAGTAGTTCTGTTTCAGCTTGGTGTGTGAACTCAGCCAGTTGTGATTTGATTCATGACTAATTGCTAGTTCAGTACAATACAGCTAAAGATTCTGCTGTACAAAGCTATACAAAGGTTGTGTGACTGACCGTACAGTGGTTTATGCCTAGTTTAACTTAATTCCACGATGCTACCTAAATGGGGAAAAAATGTAATGTTCATTGTATCAAGAAAGTATAACTGGCATAATTTTCAAACAGATCATATAAAAGCTAAACCTAATGGAAAACAGTACATTCAAAAAGACAATTGCAAAGGAATTGCAATCAATCAAATAGTTTCAAAAAGATATGCTATTTTATATACTGTAAGTGTATATTCCTGACAGTTAGAACAATTAATCAGTGGAACAACTTGCCTCAGGAAGATGTGAATGCTCCAACACTGGAAGTTTTTAAGAAGATGTTGGATAACCATTTGTCTGAAGTGGTGAAGGGTTTCCTGCCTAAGCAGAGGGTTGGACTAGAAGACCTCAAGGTCTCTTCAATCTCTGTTATTCTGTTCTGTATGTGTGATGTCCATTTTAATGTCTTCAGCTATAATGTTTGTGTTATTCTTTTAATGGAAAAGTAGCTTACTTTTTGCATTAATGTAACAAGATCACATCCCATCTCTATAAAGCAGCTTATCGTGTATGCAAAGACCTTTATGTAATATAATAAATTTTGAACTGAATTCTATATTACAAGTATGATTTAAAAGTTCAGTGAAGGTTGCCACTGAGGATGAAATGCGTTAGCAACCTAGCCTTTGTAGTTTGACTCATATGCATTATTTCTTAATGTACTGTACTTAAATGAAAGCTGTAAATGAATAAATATTTTACAGCGGCGACCATTATATTCCCAGTATATTTTAAATAGGGTTCCCACTGCACATTGATAATGGATCTGTATAATAAATATCCCCTCTAAAGAAATAAAAAAATGGGAAGCCATCATATTAAAGCAACATTTATATGGGATTATATCAGCTTTAAAAAGATGTATGTGCATTCCTCATATTTAAATAGTGATTTCCACGACTCAAGCAAACACCAAAATGGTGAAGCTGAAGCAGAGTTAACCTTCTGGTTTAAATCAATGGGACAAAAGTCTAGAAGCCCTTTTAGCTGCAACTCATGGGGTCATTTGCACTGGCAATAGAAATCCTTTCTTTGACAAATGGATCTGAACCTCACAGCTTACCCCCATTTGCAGTTTAAAGATTCAATTGTGCAGGCAGATCTATCACTAGGCAAAATGAAATTAGCACTCCCAGCTGCTGATTCTGGGTGATATGGAAGGAAGCAGATTGACAGTTAGGTAATTAGTTAGTTATGGCATTTTCATTGCCTAGGATAAGAAAAGATACCTATGGGATGCTCCATCTCATATGACAAATATAACCTGGCTGGTTATGGACATAATGAAAAGAGAGGTGAATTGACATAGTGCAGTATTTAAGCAGCAAGTATCTTCAGCCAGTCCTTAAAGGTTCCACCACAAATGCGCGAACGACAAAAGCGCGTCTGACTAAACCGCGGTGACAAAACTGCGCCGTCAAAACCGCGGCGATGAATGAGCGCTGAAGCGCAGCGACACAGCGCGCCGACAGAAGCGCGCTGTAACATAACCCTAAAAATAACCCTAAACCTAACCCTAAACCTAACCCTAACCCTAACCCTAACCCTAAACCTAACTTAAATCGCGCTTCTGTCGGCGCGCTGTTGTCGGCGCGCTGTTGTCGGCGCGCTTTTGACGTTCGCGCTTATGTCGTGCCACGGTCCTTAAATAGGAGCCAAAAGAAAGAAACTGGTTATTTTTGTTTAATTTAAAGGTTATGTACTATTGATCAACTTTTGATCAAAGAAACATCTGGTGCAAGCTTTCTGACATTGCATTTCCATTCTTCTAAAATTGTCATCATCACCACCATCATCAGGTCCTGTGCAGAGCACATTTGGCACCAAATGTTTTCCAGCAGGTTCAGTCATTCGCAGCATCTTTGGCATCGTCCCAGGGGACATTAATAATCTTAAAATCTTCCTTAAATGTTTGGTGCCGGGGTTTTTTGAGGTCAGCCTCATTTTCTCTTCCCTCCAGAAGGTATCCAATGTAGTGCAATTTTTGGGTGCTGGTCTTTAGGCACATTTAAGGTAAGGCCAACAAGCCACATTCAACATTCATTCAATAAACTCTGGTAGAAAAGAGCTTATTATATGTCTGGAGAATGTAATCTGAGGAAAAAAATCCAAGAACTTTGGGAACCTAATTTATCCACTTCATTGAAGCAAGAATAGTAATAAGGAAAGGTGGATGAAGACATTGAACGCTTATGAATAATATGCATGTGTAGCTTTTCTTGAGGGCACTGTTGGTGATGGCCCGTGGTGTCTATCGGTTACCTATGAATGATTTAAATGACTAAAAAAAGAATTTCTGCCTCATGTTGCTCCTATTTTGACAGAATTAACAAGTTTTCAGATGGCAACAAAACAATGCAAGCTATTTATTTCATTGTAACATGACTCTATACAGTATTTTATCACATGTGACTTGAAGGGCTATCTTACATTCCCTGGTTAAGAACAAAAGGAGCTGTTGAATAGAGGAATATCTGGAAATGCTAAAGACTGCAGACATTCCTGCTGAAAAGCCTGCATGCCTTACAGGTAAGCAGTTGTTGGGAAGGGGTTGATGGCTGATACGTTTTAACTTTTCTGTACCATCTAACCAGGCATTGTTTCTTCTTTATAACCCTGTCCTATTAAATCTTTCCTCACCTCCTTCAGTTCTTGGATCATACCCGTTGTTTTTTCCAGGACCTCAAATTGGTTTAAATACCACTTTCTCCGTCCAAAACTCATTTCCATCCAGTTTGGTTCATGTGAGAATAGAATCTACATGTAGATAAAGCTCAATTGATTTTATAAAAGGAGTACCTTATTCTACAGGCAATACATTTTAAGTAATATGTGGGTATGCCTTCAGGGAGGTATGAATAAATATATTTAAAAAAATTGGATGCATTTTACAAAAGAAATTGGTTTTAGCTGGAGTTGGCAAATTTCTATTATGCAGGTGTTTTGCAGGATTTTCCCTCTCCCCACCCCCACTATCTTTTTTTGAAAATTATCTTACATTTGAGGTTAAGTAAATAATAAATGTGTATGTTAAGATTAAAAAGGTTTTCCAGCAATTACATGATGCCTTTTTTAAGCAATGTCTGAAAATGATAGATTGCGGAGAAATGTTTATGTTAGCAAAACACTTTTAAAAGCACTGTGATTTTGTGGGCAAAGTAGATTTGGAACTTCTTCCAAGAAATATCAATACCTTATTCTGTTGATTTATGGAAATTGCTATCAGTGTAAGTGTGCATTTATTGACCATTTGTTCTGGTGTAGTCCTACCAAAATGGACCGTACACCTGATGTAGTGCTCTATGTTCCATTTGTTCAGCTAATTTAATTTAACCAGCTCTTCTCAGATTTGTTGACTTTAGTGTTGGGGAAGTTGGACCAAGAGCATATACATTTGCATTTAGAAATCCAACTGCATTTTATAAGGCAGTGGTTTTTATTTTTGGTGGACTTTGAAAAACATTTTTTCCTAGCCAATTAAAAAGTGAATAGTTAGCCGTTTCTAGATAAAATATGTAAATTGGATTTTCAAACTGCATAGTAATGCAATATTTCATATGTCTTATATAATATATAAGCCACTTTCCATTACGTAGTATATTGCAACTATATTGAATATGGGGACCAGATATATCCAGAAGCATCGGGTGTGGTGCATGGATGATAGGGAGGCAGAAGGAACTGGGAAGTATGGCTAGGATGATATACCTTGAATGTTATTGTTTCTTATACAGAATCAAGAGAATAAAGCATTAACTAAATAAATAATATTTAATGACCCACGGTGTGAAATGGACACAGAATTTGTAATGTTTTTAAGAAATCAGCATCTTTGAAAGATTCAGGCATCCAAGGACCTAGATGTCTGATAGCAATTACAATAGCACTTAGACTTATATACCACTTCACAGTGCTTTACAGCCTTCTCTAAATGATTTACAGAGTCAGAATATTTTCCCCAACAATCTGGTTCCTCATAAATAGGTTTATTATAATTTTTTAAAAGCCTAAGGTAGTTTTTTTAAAAGAACTCATGTGACTGCTATGTATCAAATGCAAACCACGTTTGTACTGAAATAAAGATGGAAAATATTGAGTGTTTTTCTGCCATTCACAGACTGTGATGTTGGTAATAAACTAGCCTCATTTCAGACTGTTATTTCTAATCTTGTTCAACAGCCTTTCACAGTTGGTGAGGTTCTATGGAGAAAAAAATTCCTTCATCTGTCTTTTCTTACCATTTAACATATCTGGTTTAAGAATTTAACTTTTTATGTAATGAGAAATACAAATATATAGGGGTAATCTGAGCACTTTCCAAGACAACACTTGACAAATTATAAGATTAGAATGAAAGAAAATGCATGTTTAGGTGTACATAGATTAAAATAAAAAAGATTGCATAATCAAAACGATTACATAGAAATTTTCATTTTTGTTCATATCTACCTCAAACAGCTGAATCATATTTTAATTTCATGGATGGGAGAGACAACATATTCTGAAACATAAATTACTCTGTGATGTCAGGAAAATCTATTTGAACAAAATCTTTCTTTATCCAAGTTACACATAAAAAGAGATTGTATTTTTAATAAACAGCAGGCACCTAATAAAGCAAGAAATACAGCAGCATTATCTTTTTTAAAGGGAATGTTTGAAAGTAATAGCATATTCCAAAAAATTATGCATTGGGTATTTACATTTATATTTCAATGATACTTTATTTTTCCACATTTAAAATAAGCAATGTCCTAAGCCAACTAAGGTAGCTCACTTCCTCAAGTGCAATGGTAAATGCCAATCTAGCTCTTGCCATAAAATGTAGTACGTTATCTTTGCTCTGGAAACTCTGTTTCTTGTAGCAATTCAAAGATGAATGTAATTGTTGTCTTCAATGTATTCATAATTGTAATTCTAAATTGTGTAGACATTTAAGGTTTTAGATTTCACAGATGAGACTTTTGATATCTTAAAGTTAAATATTTCCTAATATACAAGGGAACTGATTATTTATCATAACATTTGATTATGTTCCCAAATTTAAGCATGTAAAAACAGATCAAAATATTCAGTATTACCAGAAGGCCATGGCTTTGCAATTGTACATGTGAAAAATACTCTAGAGATTATTTGTTTGTTAATTTAGAATTCTAAAGGCTGCCCAAGTCTTTTATTACTCTGAGTGGTATGCAGAATAAAAAACAAAATATGAACATCGAACAAAACAGAAAAGGAAGGTGAGTCTCCTGATGGCACAAGCATTCATTAAAAATCTGTAAAACCACTCAGAGGGATTCTATATCTCACCTAGCCTAAAGTGCAGAAAAACTGCTGGAGCTTCATGGTTCTTTTGAAAAACAAGATTGGCCCATTATGTTTTAGGCTACCCATCTTCTTAACAACATTCCTTAAAAGGAGAGGTTGGACACTAGATGAAAGTTATCCAAGTCTGTTGAGTCTAACCACAGTTTTTAGAGTACACCTACCATCACCTTCTTCAAAGCTGGTGGGATCATTCCCTCATTCAATGATGAATTCATTACTGTCAATCACATTCCCCAAAGGCCTTCACCAACCAGGAAAACCCTGGTTCTAATAAACAGACTGGTGGCTTAATAGTTCCAAGGACTTTGTCCATTTCTCAGAAGTCACAAAATCAATCTCTTCCCATTAGTCAAGCAAGATTGTGCTTTAATCGCTTTGACCAGACTTTCCAAGTCAGGATTAACCACTAAAGAGACCTGAGCAACTTTATCCATCAGACATCTAGAATATTCTTCACAACAACCCTGGAGAATAGTTGAGTTGAGTTGAGTTTATTAGACTTGTATGCCGCCCTATTCCCAGGGGGACTCACTTTATAAAAGGCTGTTGGTTGGCTATCTGCAGATACAATAAAAACAAAACAAAAATGGTAATGCTTTGTTGCTCTTTTTGCCAGGTTATAATCCCTAATATATACTCTTACTAAATATGGAATAGCAATATAATGTGGTTGTGAAAAAACCTTAATATGACTTTAGATGGCTTCATTTGAAGTATTATTTACATATCACAGTTAATAACAATTCTACTTTATTCCATGGATGTCAAATCTTATAAAAAGTTCATGAAAATTCAAAAACCATCATAATTGTTTTGTGAAACTTCGCTTGACTTAATGAAGATTTTGGATTTAAAAAAAATAAATCAGAGGTTAATTAGTTTTACCATTAACAAATCTTCTGTCCTGAAAATATCACTCTCCCACCCCTGCCAAATCTCTCATTATATCATTTTGATTTAATGTGCAAATTCTGCTTACTTCAGTGATACATCTTGTTTATACCTGAGGTTGAAAGTCCAAAGTGGTGGATAGTGAAGGGAGCAGATAATCCAACAAGATAGGTAGAGCAAACTATTTCATTAAATTTTTCAGAAGACCTGCAAACAATATTGTCTTCTCCTCTGCTGCAAACAAGTTTGTTTTGCATTAGAAATACAAATGTAGGGAAATAGGGAAGAAATAATGCAAGAAAATCTAAATTAAATGTAATGTTTTGGACTTCAGGGCTTGATTTATTTAGCAAAGAATGCTCTTCCTGGGACTACAGTCCTGAACTTAACAGTGTACTGGAGGCATATATTAATGATCTAGTAAAACATCTCCTGTTGTGTCTCATTGCTGGGTTTGGAAAGACTGTTCACATTCTTTTTTAAAATCTCTAAAATTATTAAGAATGTGTTGACCTTATCAAAATTTAAAATAAACAGTAACTCTGTCCATCTAATCTTCTATTTATTTCTGATGAAACACAAGTCTTTTCTATAGCACTGTACAACAAGGTTTTCATTTTTCAATGAAGAGCTGAAATACATGTTAAACATAATGCAATTTTATATTGCTGTTTCCTATGATTAGCATTTTAATGCTGCCACAAAAATTTAAAAACAAACTTTTGTTATGTTTAATTTTTCAACTGGAATACAATTTTGTTGCAGTCCTAGATATTTTCTTACATTCCACATTATTATTCCACAATATTATACAACTTAGGCGGTGTTCTTATACTTGGGTTCCTTTACAAACAGCAGCTACCATTTCTTAATAAATACACATTAGCATATTGAAAAAGCAGCTGGCTTTGTAACTTCAATGGCTTCAGAAAATTAATGTGTTCTTGAGCAACACACTGCAAACTAACATGGCTAGTTTTGGATCTATAATTCAACAGAGCAAGGCACTTATTGAGATAAGACTTAGAAAAAGAAATAATAAGAGATAATTTGCTTAAAAAGCAGGGCTGTATGTTCCATATAACCTCCTTTGCAGCCTTAAAATAGTTTTCACCCACCCTGCTGTTTATTATATACAGTAGCATCTAAAACAGGGGTAAGGAACATTGGTCCTTTTGTGACTTATGAAGTTCAACTCTCAGAATTCTGGGAGCAGAAGTCCACAAGTCATAAAAGGGCCAAGGTTCTCCAACCCTTTTCTAAAATAATGAGTTTGAATGTCCTGTTTTGATAAACCAGCAGAGCATTACATCAAATACTAGAAAATTAAGTGTCCAAGATCTTGTAATTAAGTAAATAAGTAATTATTTTATAATTAAGTTAAATTACCAAGAACAAAATATGCTTAAATATTGGACACTACATAAACTGTTTAATAAACGTATCAATGATAGTTGCAGTCACCTTATTCTTGGAGATACAATTTTAGAATTGGAACAATAACTCATATGATTTGGTCTTATCCTAACAACATCATTAGGATTGTTAATTTGACGGGATCAATTGCTGTGTTAAAAATGCATATGCTATTCTTGACTATTTTCCTAGGAATTGGAATCTATCAAGATACTGTACCAAGTCTAGTCAACAGCTGTGTCATAAGAACTGGCTAAACAGGGTTACTATACAATACTGCAAGGAAAAAGCATACCTAATTTGCAGTAGTGGGTACACATTCTTCCACATCATGGTTCTTACTAATAAAGAATGTCATAGCAGGAAAATTAAGATCATAGTTTCTTGCAATGAGTAATAATTCAATAAGTTGGTTATTAAGCTAGAAACAGAAGTAGTATTCAGCAGGTTCTGACCAGTTCTGGAGAACTGGTAGTAGAAATTTTGAGTAGTTGGAGAACTGGTAGTAGAAATTTTGAGTAGTTGGAGAACTGGTAAATACCACCTCTGGCTGGCCCTATCCCCATCTATTCTCTGCCTCCTGAGTCCCAGTGTCCTGGAGTGGCGAGAGAATAGAGATTTTACAGTATCCTTCCCCTGCCTTGCCCACCAAGCCATGCCATGCCCACCAAGCCACGCCCACAGAACCAGTAATAAAAAAAATTGAATCGCACCACTGGCTAGAAAAGAAACATTTTTTCTGAGGGACAGCCTCTCTTGTTATAAGAAGTACATTTTAAAGTGATCTGAGAAATTGCTTAATAACATCCATGGGATTGTAATTTTTATGCCGTAGAACTGAGTATTTTGTAGTTCTAATGCCATTAAGGCAGCAGCTCACATAGATAATTATAAATGTATTCTCTTAAGTTAGAAAGCCAATATCTCAAGATGTCAAAACAGGTGTTGAACTACTGTAGTATTGTTATCAGAAACCTGCCATATATAGTAGTCATCTTCTTTGGATTACTGTGAAATATTTGCAGTATCACTAACTGAAATTGAGATGCAGAAGGAGTTTTAAGAAAACGTGTTAACAAAGCAGTTGGTCGGCAAAACTACTTCATCAAACCTATTTCATTTCCATGTGTAAAATTGGAAAACTGAAACTTTGCATACACCACTTGTAACATGCACTGCAGAATTGTAGCCACAGCCTCTCATAACTTTTGACTCAGCAGTCGTAGTTAGATAATTTACACATATTTATGGCAGTCAGAGGTGGGTTCCTACCAGTTCGCACCGGTTTGGTGGAACCAGTAGTGGAAATGGCGACTGGCCCTCTGAACCAGTAGGGATGGCATACTCCCCCGAACTGGTTTCCTAGTCACCACGACATCCTTTTTTGATCTTTTTAAGTGTTCTGCACATGCACAGACGTATTTATAGGCAACTGTGCATGCGTGCAGAGTGTGTCAGGTGCACGCAAGTGAAGCTCATGCGCACAACTCAAGTGCGCAAAATCACATGTGCGTGCAAAATCGCACACACACTGAACCGGCAGTAATGCCAGCAGAGACCCACTCCTGATGTGGGTGAAATGGTCTAATAATCTTCCATGATATTTATCAAACATATCCCAAATAAAATTCAAGTCCATGTCTTGTTGAGAACAGAACAGACCTCCAGCTGCATGATAAAATTTATGAATCCCTAATGGTGCTCTGCGGGCCTTGTTTTAACCTTCATGGACCTGAGAACATTTTCACCTGCTGTTGTGTGCTTGAGTGCTAATGAGCCATTATAAGAGGATGAGTTGATGCGTATGTCACGTTCAAATGCATAATTTTTTATAAATATATAAGAACTGCAACAAAGGAGAAGAGTGGAATAGAAAGAAAGCTGGGACATGGGGTGGCGTGGGAGTGGAAGAATACATATAACTTTTGAGAGAGCAAAAAAGAACAAAGAAATTTTAGCTTTCAATTTGCAAGTCCTTCTTAAATGAATCTGACATAATGAGCAATCACAACAGTTTGGAATCCAAGCTGATACAGTTACTCATTTAAGTTCTGATATACTTTGTGAAGCCTGTGTTTATCTATTTGTGTTTTCTATTGCATATAAAATAATCACCATTCCTCTCTGTTCCCTGACTTTATCACATGCAGTATAAACTGAGATTTTATGAAATTTTATAAATTACTCCAGCCTCTTGCATTCATATGGCTACATTTTACCTACATTGAATTCCACTCAGATTCTTTCCACTGGCTACTTCTGGGGAAGACTGGTGGATTGAAAAGGGTTCTGTGTAATATATCAGTGGCCCCTAACCCTTTGGGCTCCAGGGACCGGTTCTGTGGAAGTTGGTTTTCCATGGACCATGGTGCGTGGTTTAGCACACTGCCTGGATCCCTCATGTGGGTGGATGGGGATTCACCAACTTGCGCAGTCTGGTCATGGTAGGCCATGGACCAGTGTCAGTCTGTGGCATAGGGGTTGGAGCATCCTGTAATATACGTACATGTTGTGATCCAAGTGCAAAGTTGCTTTTTTAGGTTTTTTCTCTTTGTACTTTTTCTTTCTTTTTTGTTTTCTTTCCATTTTTACTCTTTTTAAAAATTTTATTTTCTTTTTAGTTGATATTATCGTTACTATTGTAATTAAAAGTTTAATGACATTATTTGTAAAAAAAGATTCTTCCCACCAACAAAAAGAAATGAAAAGGGAATAGAAAATGAATTGTCATCAAACTTTGCCTTCCTGACATTCTCACCATTACATTTCTTAGCGTTCTGAAGTGTTTCAATTTCATAAATTTTTTTTAAAGATTCTTCCCACCAGCAAAAAGAAATAAAAAGGAAATAGAAAATGAATTGTCATGAAACTTTGCCTTCCTGACATTCCCATCCTACATTTCTTACTGTTCTGAAGAGTCCTCCAATTTCTAAAGCTGACTATCCCGATATTACTACATTTCCAATGTGTAAACTTCAGCTCCCAGTATCATCAGCTCTAGCTAGGCTGGCAGGAATTTCTAAGAATTTTTCTCACAAGTGGATATACCCAGTTTAGAAAAATCTACTCTGGAGGCTAATTTGGAATGGCACGGGGGACGGCAAGAGACGTTCCAACAAGAATTGTCAACTGTCCCATTTCACAGTATACAAAGTTAGCACCCATCCCTCTCCTAGAAGAATGAAATGTTTTCGTAAATATTTAAAAAGCAGAATATTATATTTCCCCTAAAAGAGAAATAGAAATCTTAAGGGAGACAGAAACTTGGCCCCAGTTCCCTGCCCTCAGCAGATATTTGGTGCCCTTTAAGAAAGACTGGGCCATCCTATCCACAAAATAAAAGACCTTCAGCTCCAGGGTGATGGAATTAAGGCATGACCCTCCAGGACATAATAGGATTACCTATCAGAAGATACAGAGCCTAAATGTCTCCTAAAGACATTGCATCACCCAGCAATTTCAACCAAACTTATCTCAGACAAACATGACCCCACATGGTCCCATGGGAGTCAGACAACAGCCAATAGAATACATGTTCTTGTACAGGAAGTTCAAGTGCAAAGCCCAAGAGAAGGTATAAAAGCCACCCTCTCTCAACTCCATGTGGTCAGCTACCAGGTGCTTGGTAATTTTGCTTCATCAATAAATGGACCCTCTTTCCAATCAGTCTCCAGCCTCCATTTTGTCTCCAGTGCCTTCCTTCAGGCTTGGAACTGAACCAGATGGATATTTCTTCCAACAGCAGGCAGGATTTCTTGACTGATCAGAAACTTTAGACAAGTTTATTTTCTGACTGCCTAAAGCATATGATATACTTTTTCCTTTTGTACTTCCTCTGCACTCTTTTGAGTAATGAAAAGTAATAAAACTGCTCTTGGTAATAATGTGCCAGGGAGGTTTGCTCCCTCTGTTCCCCTTTCATGGCTATTCTAAGATGATTTTTGATAACTTTTGAGTTGGAACAGCAAATGGTGCTCTCTTCTCATCATGATGAAAGTGTTGGTTATGTTGATTAAATTATTTTAGTATCTGAAATTTAAAAAACAAAAACACAGAAGCTCCACTTCCTTGACCTGAATGAAAATGAAAAGATACATTTATCAAAAAAGTTAAATATGGGTGTTTTCCTCCTTTTCTTGGGGGGGGGGGGTGTCTTTCCATGACATTCAAAATGTGCTGCCTCATTTTTCCTTCATTCCAAGCATTGTTTTTTAACACTAAAAATATTTACATGTGAGTATTTAGCAGAACCCTACATATGAAATATCTATTGTAGCATTAAAGGTAAAGGTTCCCCTTGCACATATGTGCTAGTTGTTCCCCACTCTAGGGAGTGGTGCTCATCTCTGTTTCAAAGCCAAAGAGCCAGCATTGTCCGAAGATGTCTCTGTGGTCATGTGGCTGGCATGACTAAATGCCAAAGGGGTACAGAATGTTGTTACCTTCCCACCAAAGGTGTTTCTTATTTTTCTACTTGCATTTTTACTTGCTTTCGAACTGCTAGGCTGGCATAAACTGGGACAAGTAATGGGAACTCACTCCGTTACGCATCACTGGGGATTGTAGCATTGGATAGTCGTTATAAATAATATATATATAATGTTTATGGACTTTTTTAAAAAATAGCTTAGTTGCCCATGGAAAGCTTAGCTACTTGGACCATAGTGATTAATGATAAGTGTTGCATGATTAAGTCCACTCCCTCTCAAGAACTTTAAAGGATTAATGTAGCATTTATTATATAATATGGAACTCTTCCAAGTTAGCCCTTGGCATGTGCATATGCACATAACACACAACGATATCTCAGTATGATTGCTTCATTTGTATCCTATAAACAAAATTACATTCCCTAATGCCATGAGTTGCATTTACATATTGCTATCTTTCCAGTGATTTCCTAATTTCTTCTGATGGACAAGTTTGGCAATATAATTAGAGACTGAAAGTATGAATTATGTACAGTTTTCCATCCATTCTTCACTCAGGAGCAAAAGCTTTGCTATAGATGTCAAGCTTTATATTACAGACTAAAAAAATGAGAAGCTGTGAAAAAAATACTGTTTTTATTCTGATTCAACTACCAGAATATCAGCAGTTTCTCTCTTCTCTCAGCAAATTGACTGCTGACCTTATTAAAATATGAAAGGAAACGGAGTCGGAAGGCCATTAATTTAAAACAATCAAGTATAAAATGAACAAATATTAAAATGGGAAATGGGTAAAGGGTAAAGTATCCCGCAGTGAAAAATGATCAATTTAGAATCTGTAGCAACTGTTATATAATCCTGGTAATACATCCAGGCTAGAGAACAATACTTTCATGGAAAGTACTTGAACATAATCCCTTCTGGAATATAATGAAAAAGTTACAGGAATGAATCCATCTCAAATAAACAAAATCCAGTTTTGTCTGGCATTTTGGTAGGCATATAATATTGAAATTGATCACCTTTTTGGGTGACCTGTGGTAAAAAGTGGATTAGGGAATTTGGTCCTGCTGATTCTAGATTTCTCATCAAGTTTTAGTATCCTCAACTATGGTGCCGGTCTGACCTGACTAGTGGAATTGAAATTTAGATTTCCAGTCATTCTAATCAGGATGCATCCAAATGTGGCTGTTGGGACACTATTTATAAAGAAAACTAACTTATGAGGCCCCACAGAATTTGATTTATTTCTCATGTTGTTCAACTTCTAGATAAAAAAACCTAGAAAAAAATTGTCAGAATTTTAAAGTGGAGTGTTATCAGCATGTTATTCCTCCTCACCATACAAACCCAAGGAATTATTTGTATTCTTGAATATTACCTAAGTTCTATTACATGGCATTTCCGTAATTTAATTCTCAGTCAAATAAACAAAACAGATGTTTTGTTTTTCAAGAGCCTGTTTTAAAACACTTTCCCTTCTTACTGTTAGTAGGTAGACTCTTTATTCTCAGAGGCTTTATTCTAGCGGTTCTAGGAAGGTGGAAGCTGTTGACTAGGTATTTCATTTTCTATGATATCCCAAGATATACTTTGCTTTCCCCAATTAAGGATCATAGAAGGAAAAATTTATTTTCTTCTAAAGGAAGCTGTCCCCTCCCTTCAATTTTAAGTAGCAAAATAGCTCTACAAAAAGCAGACTAAAATACAAAATATACAATTGAAAAAAATTCTGATTAGATGTTTATTCCTGTTTATTCTTCTATTATTAGCAGTTTTTCCTCCTCTTCTTATGTTGTTGGTCAAAAACCATAGTAAACATGTATGTATGCATGTATGTATGTATGCATGTATAAATGTATGCTTATGGGCTGAATAAGAAAAACAGGTTGAAATCAAATCCAAGCAAGTCCTATAAAGGTGGCGCAGTGGTTAAATGCAGCACTGCAGGCTACTTCAGCTGACTGCAGTTCTGCAGTTCGGCTGTTCAAATCTCACCGGCTCAGGGTTGACTCAGCCTTCCATCCTTCCGAGGTGGGTAAAATGAGGACCCGGATTGTTGTTGGGGGCAATATGCTGACTCTGTAAACCGCCTAGAGAGGGCTGGAAGCCCTATGAAGCGGTATATAAGTCTAACTGCTATTGCTATTGCTAAATTGGAAACTAAGTTTCCCAAGTATTAAATTTCCCAAGTTTCCAAGTACATGTTGCTTCTGATGGAGTTGCAGTTGCGTTGAAAAACATCTTTAAATCTAGGTGCCAGGCCTGCAGCCATCTTTTCTTTTGTATCTTTGGCCTGCTATACTTTCTATTATTCTACTATGCATTTTCTATTGTGGGGAAATTGGAGGGGTGATTGTAAGGAGTTACATACCATGTAGCCATAACAAAATTCTTTCTAGAAAGCCAAGGTCATCCTTTGTCTCTGCACCTGACCGGAACTGGATAAGTGGAACTGCCAGCATGGCAGTGGGAGATTGGACCATGTGATGGATGTGGGTGTGGGGGCAAGATCTTGAACTTTCAAGTAGGTAGGGAAAACTGGAAAGTTTTCAGATTTGCATTTTCCCAGATGTGCAACATGGCTGTCTTAATAAATTGGAACTTTGAGCAATACTTTGCCTTTTGGATGCTGTTTGGAACGCTGACACTAGAATTTCTTCATCATCTGGAACTATTATTGAATTCACAGATAGCAAATGTGGTGAGGAAGTCATTACATAATTACACCTAATGTAGCAACTATGAGTTTTCCTGAGCTGCTTCAGTTTTAACAGAGATTATTATTCACACCTTCATTAGTGATTCCTTTCACTACAAAATGTTTTGTAATATGCTACCAATGCTAGACCACCTTTCAAAGTGTCTGAAAGTTGCTACTAATGTAAAATGAGTTGAGGCTGTTCACAGTGCAAAGTATAAGGATCATGTAGATAATTATATTGAAATAAAGTGTTGCCAAATTGTTTACTTAGCACAGTTTTAGATGCAGTATTGCTGTAGGGGGGGAAAAACCTTCCCCAGATTAAAATATTCTTACTATTAAAAAGAGGCAGGATAGAATATTTCCCCAAAGGAGAAATTGAGAAAAATATTAAAGGCAGAAAACAGCCCCCATGTTCCTGCTATAGGAAAACTGCCTCAAGCAGAAGCATGAAGACTCCAGTCTTTAAGGAGATTTTATATCCATTCAGAAAGATTGGGTCAGTCTATTCATAAGCAAAGAGCCAAAGTTGACAAGATTGAGTAGATTAGATCAGACAAACACCTAAGATTTCCATTTCCCCTCTTACCTGTAGAGCCAGCCATGACCCCTACATGACTCATATGGATCTGGCAACAGGCATTAGAATATCATAGGACATGTTCTTGCCCAGGATCAGGCATTTCCATCACCAGGCCCCCAAAAACGTATAAAAGCCATCCCAGAAACATGCTGCTGTCACTGAAGTTTCTGGCATCCATATATACAAAGACCTCCTTTTCTTGCAGCTAGCCTCCATTTTATTTCCAGCATCATTCTCCCAGCTTGGAACCAGACAGGATCTTTATTCCAACATTAACTTTAAGTTTAGGAACAGGTTTAGGAACAACTCACTATTTTAAGAAACTGCGTCCTCTTGTCCAGCATTACAGATCTATAATTATTATTTCCACCCATCACCAAACATTCTTGTTGCTCTGATTTTTTTTACCTCAGGTTGCTACTATCAGATCAATCTGCTAATACTTCGCTGATTACACCCAAATTCAATATACAGTAATTTCTCTTCAAAGGTTAGGTATTTTCTGTTTTGAAATAATGAAGCTATCCTTTTACTTTCTATTTTTTCCAGTGATGTGCAGTGAGGATTATGGTTGGTGAGCGAAGAGCGCGGCAGCGGCAAGAAGCAACGTCCCCGTCGCTGTGTCCGGACATAAACGTGAGACGCCTGTCGGACACAGCGGCGAGAACATCCCTGCTCCTGCTGCGCTCTGCCACCTCACCCCCGCCTCCTCCGACCCACCGCTGTGTCCGACAGGCCAGGCGTCTCGTTTTTATGGTGGACATAAATGCGAGATGCCTGGCCTGTCAGACACAGTGGCGGGGACACCCCTGCCACTGCCGTGCTCTTCTGCCTCGCCCCCCGCCTCCTCTGACCCCACCGCTGGATCCGACAGGCCAGTCGTCTCGCGTTTATGGCAGACATAAACGCAAGACGCCTGGCCTGTCGAACACAGTGGCGGGGATGGAGGAGGCAGGGGGCAAAGTGGCAGCTGACAAAGAAAAGGGAGAGGAGGAAGAGAAAAGGGAGAGGGGAGCAGGATGGGGCTCCCAGTGGGGGGGGAGAGGGTTGCCCCTCTCTTCTCAAACAAACTCTCTCTCAAATTGAGGGAGAGTTTGTTTGATGAAGTGAATAAAGAAACACATTCACACACACGCACACACACATAAATTACTCACAATAAAAAATTACAAATTAAATTACAATAATTTTGAATTCCCCCCTCCCTCCGTCCGATCCACATACATTTTCCAGCTGTGGATTTCAACTCTCTTCTTGACCGCCCACCATGATGAAAATGTAAAAAAATGTAAAAATAAAAAGGCAACTTAGGCAAGATTTGCTGCTGCCAGATCAGGAGGCATAGAACCACGTGCCTTCTTTGCATAAGGAATTTTTCACCTTTTAACCCTTGTTTAACTCTGAGCAAGGGTTAAAAGGCGAAAAATTCCTTATGCAAAGGAGGCCCATAGTTCTCTCGCCTCCCACTACAGTTAGCACTAAGCAGACTCAGAGTCACTGTGACTCTGGAGTCTGGCAGCAACTACCTTAGCCTTTTTCCTTTTAATTTTTCTTTTCTTTTACTCATGACACTGGTGAGGCACCGTCTCCCCTGCCTCCCCTGACTGCATGTCCCTGATTTTTTCTAATATTTTTTATCCCTACTATTAACTCAATGTTATTTCAGTTTTAATTTCATTAGCTGCCAATATAGATAATAATCACTATAATGAGACTCTAACTTTTAGTTTTGAAGACATAATCATTCCTTATGTATTATATTTCTTAATATATCACTGTATTTTTTAGATTGGATAAAAATTAACAACTTTTCCATCCTTTAATATTATAATAGTTCTACATATATTTTACTATTTTGTTATTCAAAACAATTATTTGATTGTCCTATATAAATTGTATCATACTTTACTATATATATTGTAATGTCCCAAACTCTTAAATTTTAATTTACATTTTGCTTATAGTTTTATATAATTTTATAGCTTGTTTTACTCCAATCAACTGGGACCCTTTTGTTTTTCTGGTCAGTGTCCAAAATAAAATGAGTGATTGACCAGCTGACTGATTTTCATGTTCCTTCAAAACTTGCTTTTAAAAGTTGCAGAGTGTTCAAGGCTCATACGTTCTCTCATGTGAGGAACAAATGAGGAACAATTCAATTTTTATGTGATCATAGAGAATGCCATAGATATCTGTTTTCATTAAAAAATGTATTAAAGGATTGTTAACTCAGTATGATAGTTGTCATAGCTCATTTAAAGATGAATACTGATAGGACTATACATTTCTTTTTTTAAGAAGCAACGTATATAAGTATGTGGACACTCCCCACCAAAAATATTTCTCTCATAACAATCAGCCTATTGAACCTTCTCATAAACCTAATATATTTCTTTGCTGTCTTCTGCAAAGAAAGATTATATTACATAATCCTTCCAATTTCTCCCCAGATCTCAAAATCCAGATAATATTTTCTTTGAACACAACAGGCAAATCTGAGATAGGTATAGAAATGTTACTGTAAAGGAATTGAGAATAATTCCACTTTTTTGTTATGAACTTGTCCTGTTTTTAAGGTCCACAAGAGAAGCCCATCTGAAGAAGTTCCTGCTTTTGGACACTTGCTTGTGTGACACATGGAGTGGGGAACTTTTTTCTAAATAATTCATAGGGAATGTTTTCCCTTAAAAGTGGTGTTTGGCCGTTATGCTTTCTGATTTCAGAAATGCAATTAAAACACATCTCTTTCATCACCATTTGTTACTTAATATTTGAATTTGTTTAAATTTGCAGCTTTAATTTTTTTAAAATTGTGCTTTCCATTTTATTAGCTATCATCTGCTTTAAGCACTCAAAATCATTAGTAACCATGAGTAATGACTGGAATCAAAACAAATATGTAAACAATCACAAAAAGAAGTTTTGAAGTGATACCAGTTTCCCAATGTCTGGTTTTAAGTCACTTAGCAGGAGTCTTAAATCACCACATTCGCTTCCAGTTTGGACGTGTCGTCTGAAGAAGCTGCTTTTTTTTAAGCAGCTCCAGTCCCAAGATTGTGTTCCGCTGTCTAAACAGCATTCATCAGCTGTTTCACAGATTGATTACCTCTTCTTTGGGCAAAGAAGGAGTGGGTGAGTAGTTGGGCTTGGGAAGTGCTCCACTAACCCCCACTAACCCCCCCAGGAGATAAATCTGGGATGTGAAAGGTGTGAGCCACTCTGCAACTCAGCGAACTCTGCGCCCGGGATTCATTCTGCTTTTTTGCAGAAACTAAGACACACATTCGCCCCTTGCTCAATGTTTGATTTATACCTGAATCCAAGACAGGCAGAGAAATACCAGAGAACTTCCAATTGTATGTATAAACAGACTTTAACTCAATTTTTCTAAAAATTCCTTCTATTAAACTACATGGCAGAAAGATAAAGATGGCACCGAAGAGTCTTGAAAGAGGGTAATAAAATACAAGGCTTAGATATAGATAGATACTTGGACAAAGAAAAAATACCTATAGTTAAGGATGAGCAAAGGGAGAGATTGAATCAACCAGTAACTTCGGGGGAAATCCTCCAGGTAATTAAACAGTTAAAGGCTGAGAAAGCACCGGGCACAGACAATTTGTTAATGGTTTATTATAAAAATTTACAATTAGAAATGGTAGAACCCCTTAAGGAATTATTTAACAAAATCCAAGTGGAAGGAAAGGCACCTCCATCTTGGAGAACAGCTTTCATATCCTTGATACCTAAAGAAGATCAAGATCTTAGTCAACCAAAAAACTATATCACTACTCAAAACAGATTATAAAATTTTTGCTAAAATACTAGCGAATAGGTTGGTGTTTGTTGCTCAGCAACTGATTCATAATGATCAAACCAGTTTTATACAAGGGAGACAAATGAGAAATAATGTAAGACAAATTGTTAATATATTGGAATATTTGGGAAAGAATAACCAAGTCCCCGCAGCGCTTATATTTCTAGATGTCGAAAAAGCATTTGATCGAGTGAATTGGCAATTTTTAATCAAAACAATGCAAAAGATGCAAATTGGAGAGTGTTTTCTACAATCAATCAACGCAATATATCAGGAACAAACAGCACAAATTATAGTCAATGGAAGTTTAACAGAATCTTTTAAAATCGACAAAGGTACAAGACAGGGTTGCCCCCTATCACCATTATTGTTTATTATAACCCTGGAGATATTGCTGGATAAAATACGGGGGTCAGATGATTTACAGGGAATCAAGATTAGGCACCAAGAATATAGATTACATGCATTTGTGGATGACTTGGTTATAACTTTAACCCAACCAGGGGAATCTACTAAGGTTTTAATGAATACATTTAATCAATATGGCCAAGTATCTGGGTTTAAAATAAATCTAGGGAAAACAAAGATGTTAGTAAAAATTTTAACACTAATCAAAGGGAAAACTTAGAAAAAATAACAGGATGTGAAATAGTTAAAAAGGTTAAATATCTAGGAATTTATATCTCAACTTCAAATGGGAAACTATATAAGTATAATTATGAACCATTATGGCATAGAATGCAAGTAGAAATGAAAAATTGGGAAAAATTACAATTATCCTTGTTGAGAAGAATAGCAGCAGTGAAAATGAATATCTTGCCTAAGTTTCTATTTCTTTTTCAAATGACACCAATACTTAAAAAAGACACAAATCTGCTTGAATGGCAGAAGGGTATTAACAAATTTGTTTGGGTAGGGAAAAAACCCAGAATAAAACTTAAAATAATGCAAGACGTATGTGAGAGAGGAGGCTTGAAAATGCCAAATTTAAAACTATACTATGAAGCAGTAGTTTTATCAATAATTAGTGACTGGTTTAATTCAACAGAGGATAGACTACTGAATATTGAGGGGCATGACTTGATATACGGCTGGCATGCTTATTTGATATACGACAAGAAGGTGGATAAGACATTCAAAAGTCATATATTAAGGAATGCTTTATTGTGTGTCTGGAAAAAATATCAATATAAATTAAATGATAAGATATCTATCTGGGCAATTCCCAGACATGCAATAGAGAATGTAAGTATAGCACAAAAACATGATGTAATTACATATAGACAGCTTCTTACTATAGAAAGAGATGTATTATAGTTAAAACCCTTGAATGTTCTAAAAGAGGAGAAGGTAATCCAAACATGATTTCAGTATGGACAGTTGCAGGCCAGATGGAAAAAAGATCAGAAAATTGGTATCTTGCAAAATGAGGACGATCTACTAAAACAAATCAGGAATCAAAGTCAAATGCACATAAAAAGGTTATATAATGTTCTAATAGAAATGGATTCTGAAACAGAATTAGTTAAAGACTCTATGATAAAGTGGGCACAAAATTTTGAAGAACCAATAATGTTGGACACTTGGGAAAAGATATGGGTAAGAAATGTAAAATTTACACAAGCCCAAAACCTGAAAGAGAACTTTTATAAGATGTTTTATAGATGGCACTTAGATCCTAAAAAATTGGCTTGCATGGATCCGAATTTACAACCTAACTGCTGGAGATGTGATTGTGTTGATGCTACATATTACCATATATGGTGGACTTGCAAAAAGATTAAAGCATTTTGGATAAAAATATGGTGGATTATGCAAAATATTTTTTAAAAGAGGATAAAATTTATCCCTCAGTTATTCTTGTTAGGTATAACTACTGATTGTACTGTTGTAGAGACTAATTTGTTTTTGAACCTAACAACAGCAGTGAGATTGTTGGTGGCACAATACTGGAAGAAGGAAGATTTGCCTACTATTCAAGAATGGACATTAAAAGTAACAAACGTAGCAGAGATGGCTAAAATATCAGCATATCTTAAGGATCATTCAGATGAGAAATATAAACTGGAATGGAGAAGATGGATTGACTACATTCAAAATAAATATGGGACTAAAAAATTCCAGATAGCTTATGACTGAAAAAGCAAGGAATGATATAATTTGTTTATAGTTAGTTTAACAAAAGAGGAGTTAAAGCACAAATGAAAGATGAAGCCAAGTTTCTTTTAGTTTATTTTAATATGATTGTTAAAGATTTATACCCTGTATTTGCTCTGGGAAGTCGGGGTGGGGGAGGTTGGGAGGGGAGATGGGCTCAGGTGGGGAGGGTGGGGGAGGGAGATAAATATTTGTAAAAGCTTTTTAAAATTTTCAATTAAAAAAATTAAATCACCATGTTCAGTAATCTGGAGTCGATTTCTTTGCTTGGAGAGAAGTTGGATGACTACACTGAAGCCATGTTCCACCAAATATGATGTTGGAAATGCAACAAGGAGCTTCTTAACCACTCTCCATAGTGCAGGGTAGCGATCAGAATTTTCTTTCTGTAACCAAAACTTTTGGTACGATTTCTTAAACTTTGGCTTCAGCTCTATGAGATGTTCCTCCACTACCCCATCTTCCTCAGTATCTGAAAATGGATTTATCACCCAATCTGGAATTTCCATCAAAAGAAGATCTTGATATCACTCAGACATATCTTTATGCAGCATGCCCAAATGGTATCAAAAAACTTTAAGATCATCATCTTGTATCTCACCTTTCTCTTCTAGCTCAGACATGCTCAGAAATTGGTATAGCTCGCGACGGCCTATATTGCGCTTGAATAGAGTTAACTTTGAAATAAATGTAGAGATGACAGATTTGGCCTTAATAAGATTGACCTCATTTCCTTGCAACTGCAAATTCACTTCATTGAACTTTGCAAATAGTTCTGATAAATAAGCAATGTCATGCCTGATCTCTTTGAGTTCACTACTGAGCAAAGCATTCTTGTCTTCAAAAAATTCCACAATCGTGTCAAAAAGATTGTAAAAACATCTCACACAGTTGCATTTTGATAGCCAACGAACTTCTGTATGAAGCAGCAAACAATCAAAATTCTAGGAAGGGAAGGAGCAGCATAACAACAGCCAGAGACCTCAATTACTCAATCAGAATATAGGTGGAAGAGACCTTGGAGGTCTTCTAGTCCAACCCCTGCTCAACCAGGAGCAATCCTATACAATTTCAGACAAGTGGCTGTCCAGTCTCTTCTTGAAAGCCTTCAGTGATGGAGCACCCACAACCTCTGGGGGAAACTTCTGTTCCACTGATTAATTGTCCTCACAATTAGGAAGTTACTCCTTAGTTCTAGGTTGCTTCTCTCCTTGATTAGTTTCCATCCATAGTTTCTTATCCTGCTTTGCAGAACAGGTTGACTCCCTCTTCTCTGTGGCAGCCCCTCAAATAATGGAAGACTGCTATCAGATGTCCCCTCCCCAATCCTTTTCTCTAGACTGGCCATTCCCAATTCTTGCAACTGTTTTTCCTGTTTTAGTCCTCAGGCCTTTAAACATCTTAGTTGCTCTTCTTTGCAGTTCTTCCAAAATCTTCCAAAGTACATGGAACACTGTTACCTTCCCACCAAAGGTGGTCCCTATTTTTCTACTTGAATTGTTTATGTGCTTTCGAGCTGCTAGGTTGGCAGAAGCTGGGACAAGTAACAGGAGCTCACTCCGTTACATGGTGCTAGGGATTCGAACCGCCGAACTGCCAACCTTTCGATCGACAAGCTCAGCATTTTGATTTAGTAAATGTTCAAAATTACAACAGCACTGAAAAAGTGACTTATGACTGTTTTTCACACTTAAAACTATTGCACCATTCCTGGGGTCACATGATCAAAATTGGGATGCTTGTCAACTGGGTCATTTTACGAAGGTTTCAAGGGTCATGTGATCCCCTTTTGTGATTTCTGACAAGCAAAGACAATGAGGAAGCCAGATTCATTTAACAACCATGTGACTCATTTAACAACTGCAGAGATTCACTGTAACTATGGCACAAAAGGTTGTAAAATTCACTTAACAAATGTTTAACTCAACAACAAAAAAAATGGCCTCAGTTGTGACCATAAGTGCTGGCTGCCTCTCAGTGAGCCTGGGGGAGAGGGGGGGTCAGATGGGTTTCAGAAATTCATCCCTAACGTTTATCTCCAGTCCCTGGGGAGAGTGTGGGGGGGGCGCACATTCCTCCAGGTGCCCAGAACCAGCTTTTCCCTGTGGAATGCCAGGGAGACACAGGAGATCACCGCCCCAGCAGCGAGTCTCTCCTGGATGCTCGGAGCAGTCACACATCTAGGACCCCATCGTCCCCAGGCTAAGTCCGAGCCTGCAGGAAGCAGCAGTGTCCCTCTTGCCTCCTGCACGTCCTCATTGGAGTCCTCCCCCCTTAGACTGGGAAATTTCAGCAGGCGAGATTGGTGGGCGGCGCTCATTGCCTAGGAGACGGGAGGGGTGGGGGGGGCTTCACGACCCTCTGCATTGGTCGAGTGTTCCAACTGGGGCTCCGCAGGGTGTGGAGAATTCAGGGCCAAGAGACGCATGTCCTAACTCGGCCTTGGACCGCATGCCCCCCACCCTCCTGGTCCCTGCGCTAAGGCTTGTCCGGGTCCCCGAAGGGTGTCCAGTGGAGCTGCTGCCTCGCCCACTGCTGGCCAGGAGAGGCGGCGGGAGGAGACAGAGCCCAAGCTGCGCAATCCGCCACTTGTTATGGAACAAATGAAGAGAAAGACAAATTGGGCGAGGAAGCAGGACGGCTGACACAGGGCAGCATCTGCGGGACAGAACTCCGTGGGGAAGGGCTGTGGCTAGCCGTCCAGTCCGGCAACCCACCGCTCCAGGTGAGCAGTCAGGAAAGGGAGGGACGGGGCTTGGGAATAAGACCCGTGGCCTCGGGCAGCTGCCCGCCTCCTACCCTACAAACCAGTGGTGGATTTCAAAAATTGTTCGAACCTACACTGTGGGTGTGGCCTCCTTTGTGGGAGTGGCTTGCCCCCATGTGACTGGATGGGAGTGGCTTGCCACCCATGTGACCGGATATGAAGATGCCGATGACACTTGTCAGAACCACCCTAAATTACCTCACACACAGCACTGGATTGCATAAGAATATGATGTAAACTTGTTTTTTAAAAGGCATCTTTGGTTTGCGTTAAAACAACTTCAACACACGCAATGTTCTGATTGCACCACAAACACAGTAGTTATCCTTACCTTTCACAGAGGCACTGAGTTTTATAAATATGAGCATGATAGTGTAGAATAATCATATCCAAGGACCAGTGGAACCTCTTCTGTAGGTGTGGCCTGCTTTCCGGGTCCACTGGTGGAACCTCTTCTAACCGGTTCAGTAGATTTGACGAACCGGTTCTACCGAATAGGTGCAAACTGGTAGGAACCCACCTCTGCTACAAACTCATGACAGACTTGGAAGGGGCCTTATAGTTTATCTAGTGATCTAGTCCCTTGCCTCTTGGTGCCCCCCTGCCACCTATATATAGCTTGAAATAGATCTATACTAGTCTCCCTTTATTTATTTATCAGCACAAATGTAAAACAAATGTAACAAAAAGGCAACAGTAAAAATAATGGCTTTCTGTCTGGATGGTCTCTTGAGATGAGCCAATAGACAGAGAAAGGAAAGCATTATGCTTCCTCCCATATTTGGGCATACCAGGGGTTGTGACACAAAATTACATACCTATTTCCCTGGCTCAGCTGATAAAGGAGGAGAACCTGTGGCTTAGTGGCTAACACAACTGCCTAATATGTAATACAGCACAGGTTCAAATCCCAGTAAGGGTATGGCTAGCTGATGAGAGCTAAATAGCTTTAAATAGATCTATACTAGTCTCCCTTTATTTATTTATCAGCACAAATGTAACACACACACACATACACACACACACAAACACAGACACACTTCCTTAGCTTTTTCAAAATATATTACCTAGGATTGTTGGAAAAATAATTATCTCTAAAGCTGCCTTAAGTTGCATTGCAATTAAAGACAGTTTGTTTAACTGATGGAGGGCTTGGAGATGTTTCATGAAGGGAACTATTATGCACTCATGCATGCATCAAATCGAATCAATAAAATTAGGACTCAATTGTCAAAGGAAGAAACAACCCAGCTTTTCTACATTTGTAGATTCTGGACGCATTTTTGATTAAGCTTCCAATAAGGCTTAATTTCGTTACCATAGTGAATAGTGCCAATAGTCTTGCTGAGCAAACCTACTCAATTCAGTGAAGCTCAAATTCATTGAGATATGGATCAATTCAATGAAAATAATGCTGGGCTTCAACTCTAGCTGATTCATTGGATTTTGGTCAGTTGTATGCTTTAGATTATGCTATAATGAAATCATTGCAATCCTTTTTTCCATTCGGGGTATCCATCTACATATATATGTAGAGGCACAAGCACAGCAGACATATACTTCTTTCCTTGCTCCCCAACATTGTATGTTCCATTGGACTCCCCTTTAATAATCAGACAGCGTGGTATTTATACGGAAAATCTACATTATATTGCACAGAGTTGATGTAGCATCTGGAAGACACAAGATAAGTAAAAGCTAGTAATAACTTATTTCTGATGGACTGCAATGTTATTAATCAATGCTTTATGATAGAAGAAAATCCCTTGTCCTTGGAGAACTTTTTGCTTAATTGTACATTTCTTCAAAATGCAAAGTTTTCCTGATCTTGACAGAATTCACATCCCCTGATATTCATATGGAGAAGGCTTTGATAATTTGGATGAGAGATTCTTGGGTTTAATCAAAATTTCAAGATCTCTCTTTAAAACCAGTATCATTCCGGATTGCCTAATTATTTGGTAATTTTCAGTCACCCTAAGAACTTGTTATGAGCTTTCTATACACTCTTGAAATAAGTAAATAAAACCTGTCAGAAACTAATATAGGCTTAATTTTAATTTGTGAGCCACAGTTTCATTTGCTTTTTTATATATTCTGTATGCTAATTGTTTTGTGGTATAACTACCATGTGAGCTATAGTGATCAGAAATATGGATT
This sequence comes from Thamnophis sirtalis, assembly GCF_051295495.1. Lineage (NCBI taxonomy): Eukaryota > Metazoa > Chordata > Lepidosauria > Squamata > Natricidae > Thamnophis > Thamnophis sirtalis. Next base: position 159,159,934 of record NW_028261382.1, read on the forward strand.
ACAGGTTTTTTTTCAGACAGATTCAGGGTTTCTTCTGTGGAATATAAAATGATGTAGAAAGGATTCCTCAAACGTCCATCTTTTAATTAGGAGAGGGGTTTATTTTGTACATTCTTATACAAAAGCTATTTTTTCTGATAGCAGAATGACCCAGGCTTTCTTCCCTGCAGTTTCAAGAATGAAGCATGCAATCTTATGCATACTTATTTGGATTTAATTAAGCCCACTGAATGAATGGGATTTACTTTTGAGCAAATGTTTTTTATTGGGTACGGCAATTATTACTAGCATAACTGTAGAGGTAAAACTCCTCAATATTACATCGCACACTCCAAGAGTCTAAAGGTGAAATTCTGACAATAATTTATTTAAATAAACTATTCTAAACCTAAAAGGACTTCAGAATATAAAGCAGTGGCTTGAGGCCTTATAGGTATGTTGGAATTTAGCTCCCATAATGGTGTCGAACCTCCACATCTCTGAAGGACACCATCCTGGAAAAGTTGTTTCAAAATTGCTTGCTAGGGCATTTTATCCTCTTTTAATGACAAGCGAATTTATCAGCAAATGACTATCAATGACATTTGCATCCAAATCCCAGCAATGAAAATAGAGGAGCATTGCTATGGACTGGTCTGTTTTATATAGAAATCTCCTCATATCAATGTGAGAAAAAAAGTAAGCACCCTTTCCCTTATCTACGTTTGTGTCTCTGCTGGTGTGTAAAATCATCCTCAGTTTTCCAAGTCTGATCAACTGCCCAAAAGACATTTCCCAGAGCCATAGTCCAGATTGAGGTGGGAAGAAGTGACTCGCTAGGCCCACAAGCTTTTTTTGGGGGGGGGGGAGAAAGCGCGAGGGGAGGAGAGTGGGTGGGTGAGAAAGAGAGAGAAAGAGAAAAAGAAAAAGAAGAAATAAAAAGGAAAGATGCGCTCGGGCATGAAGAGCAAGGCTGACATTTTCCTAGCCACCCTCCTCGGAGGGCGAGATGCGCCTTAGTAGGAAAGACGACGAAAAAAGGAGGAAGCGTGCGGGAAGCCCTCCTCCTCCTCCCTCCCCCCATTTTCTCCTTCGCGCTGGAGGGAAGCTGGTGCGGCGGGAGCAGCTCCAGAGCCTCTAGGTGCCGGAGGAGCGACGCTGGCTGCGGAGGGAGTGGGGGGGAGCTGCAGGAAGAGCCGGGGAAGCGGCTTCTTCTTCTGCGCTTCAGGCAATGATGGCGCGGCGAATGCCTCCTCCCGCTTGGTAGCGTTTGAAACCGCTGAGGTCCAAGGCAAGCCGCTCGTTTCGTTTAGGGCGGCCGGGAAGGTTCCTGAGCGCTGAGCGCGGCGCCCCGCAGGCGGAGTGGGCGGGCTGCGCTGGGCCGGTGTGTGCCCGGCGCGCGCCAGAGGTCCTGCACAGCCGCCGCCGCCGCCTGGATGCCAGAGGCTCCCCGGGAGCCGGCGGCCAAGGGCACTCAGCGGCAGCTGGAGGAGGAAGAAGACGAAGAGGAGGAGGAGGAAGAAGAAGAGGGCGACGATCCCGGGCGCGGAGCGGGGGGCCTTTCCGGGGCAACCTGGTCCTGGCCATGGCCTCCAACTTTAACGATATAGTCAAGCAAGGCTACGTGAAAATCCGCAGCAGGAAGCTCGGGGTGAGTGAGAACGGGGAGCCGAGCGCTTTGTTTCTCCTCCCCCCCCCTTCCCCGCCGTCATCTCCCGGGCTGGGTGGCGGAGGTGGAAAGACAGGCAGTCTTCGGAGCTAAAGGGACGTTGGGTCTGGCTTGCCGAGAGGGGTGGTCAGGGTGGTCAGGTGCGGGGGGCCAGGGCTCGCGCTTTGCCTCGGCTTCCCCGATCGCTTGCCTCGGAGCTGCCCGCTCTTGACTTCGGCGTGCCTGGGGTTTTTTTTCCTTTCTTTCTTTTTCCTCCGTGCATAGCGCGCCTGCCTTGCCCGCTTCCCGCGAGGAAGGCAGCTCGCAGTGTTGGCATCTCGGGAGGCGTGAAGGCAGGCATCGGGGTTTGCTCGGGGAGAAAGCCCCGCGAATGTCAAGTCGGAATTGATCTCGACCAAAATGTGGCTAGGACCGCGGCTGGCATTAGATGCCGCTGGGCTGTGCTTTGACTAGAAATCTGACTGAATTCATCCGGGAGGATTGTCCTTTTCACTCGACCTGGGTTTTTTCTGGGAGGTGGGTGGAAGATTTTTTTTGCGTGGCGAGATTGAGTGGAGTCGTCCACGTATTTAAACTTCCTTTTTCTCTCTGTGTATCTTTAAAAAAGGCAACCCTTTTAGGCTGAAATCCTAAATGATTTTGACCAGTGAATAAATCCCCGCAGAAGATAATGAGGTTTCAGGAGAAAGATTGTATAGGACTGAGCAGTGGGGGAATGGGAAGCAGAGAGACTCCCCTGATGTTTCCCTCTCTGGTTCCGATAGCAGCGATTAACAGGTTGGAGTGTGACTGGGTCAAAGGTCAGGACTTTGTTATAAACTTTGTGCAGAAACATTTCCTCCTCTTCCTCCTCCTCCTCCACCCACCAGGAGAAAGCTTGACAGAGCTGATGAGATTTCAACTTGAACAAGTCCAGTGAGAAGGCAAGCGGGAAAAATGCACAAAAATGCAAAAATGCACAAAAGGTCTCCTGGGTGGAGCTGTCTGATACTGGATTGATAGGACAACAGGGGAACCCCAGTTAGCTAAGGCTCTCTGCAGGTGGCAGCACCTGGCTGACCTTGGAAAAGCTTAGAAGATAAGCAGGGTTGAATCTACTTATGCTTTGAATGAAAATCCACTAGACAATACCTGGATTCTACCCTGGAAAAAATTTAAAAACATGGGAGGAAGCACAGCAAATCTCTTTTTTTTGTTGCCAAAAATTTACTGTCTCTGTATGTAGTTGGCAGAGGTAGAATGCAACTTAAGACTTTTACTTTTACTCAGGTAGCTAAGGCTCAACACCACTGGTGGAAAATATGCAGATTCATTGCACAGGGCAGATGGTCTAGGAATTGGCAGGTGGCAGTTGCTTTCTCTTCACTTCAGCTGAAAGATTGTATAGGCTTGCAAAAGGAAGATTTATGGCTTTAAAGAAAACATTACTGTCACTTAGAATGATGATAAGTAATGAAAAGGGATTCACCTAATTTTTGGCACTATCCTCTGCTTCTGAATTTGGCTGGCTATCAGGAGTCAAAAAAAAGCTGTAGCTCTTACTGAATGCTGTCATCATACTTACCCAGAATAGAAAGTTCTTTAGGAATTTGTTAGGAAATATGGCTGTTCTGAGAGTATTTGACAGGTTGACAGCAAATAGTATACAAAGTCTTGTGTATAACCAGATGGAGATATTTGCTCTTGTTGAACGTTATAAGAATTTTATCCCACTAAAAGTCAAATAAATGTTTATTTATTATTGTAACCTGACCAATTACTAGATGTTTTAAATGATAAAAGATATAATACAATCAATAAATTCAATTTTCAATTTAAAAAGTGTTATGATTCCTGGGGAATTATTGTTTGCTTTTCATAGTTATCTGCTGCTTGCTGTGAACTGAATAGTTTACATCGTACTTGTCAAACAATATCAGAAACAGATTGTCTACAATTAGTTGCTCTATACATACTTGAAAACACTATACATAATTGAAAAAGTGAGTACAAAAATGCTGCTGATTATCATGATGTATTTGTATTTATTTTAATGATAATCAAGGTTATTTCTTTGTTTGGAAAGAGTGTTCTTTTTCAAATCACAACATGTTAAATTCTTTTACATCCCTTAACCTCCTCATATCTTTAATGTGAAAAAGGTAATAAGCATTTTTAAGGAGTGGTCTAAAATTATGCTTCTTGCTTATCAGACTAACAAATTTTAAAGATAGGCCACAGCTATTCAAAATGACAGTTCTTTTATTTATTTAAGTTTGAAAAATAAATATAGCTGCCATAAAAACAGAATAAGTAGTTACATATACCTGTTTATCCATAACCATCATATTATTTGGTTTTGCAAACTATTCAGAACCATATACTGTATTTTTCAGAGTATAAGACACACCTTTTTCCCCCTTAAAAGAGTGTGGAAATGTTGGCGCATCTTATACACTGAATACCGCCATTTTTGGCCTTCCAAAGCCCCACCCCTGCATCCCATTTTTGTGAAAAATGGGCCATTTTTTACCAAAATGGTGTTTTTGCCTTCACCCACCTCCCAGCAGCACTCTGGAGGCTTCAGCAGGGCTGGGGGAAGGAAAAATGCCCCCGTTTTGGTGAAAAATGGGGGTGTTTTTGCCTTACCCCAGCCTTTCTAAAGCCTCTAGAGTGCTGCTGGGGGCTGGGAAAGACAAAAACTTTTTTTTCTTACTTACCTCTTTAAAATCTTGGTGCGCCTTATCCACCGGTGCGTCTTAAAGTCCGAAAAATACGGTACTACTTCATACATTTTGTTCTTTAAGCTTATCGTCTCTCTATTTTTTCATGATCTCATCAACTTCATCCAACCAATAATTGTGTCAGTTATCCCTGACTTTATTTATTTGTTTTCTCGTTCAGTCTTCATTAATTCTTTTTATATAAACATAAGTACCCAATCCATATTCATTCAGTACCTAGTCATTTTTGACCCTTCCAATTAAAGTTTTTAAATTTGAAGATATAACTCTATCATTTTTTTAAAAAATCTCTCAAAATTGATGTAAATATTACTTAAAGACAAAACAATTTATAGGCTAAACAAATGCCTAAATATTTAATTAGAGATTTTTTTCATGCTAATATATTTGAATTGTTTTCAACAGATAACATTTTGTATGGAAAAGACAACTTTCTAGACTAGTGCTGGCGAATCTTTTCAGCACCGAGTGCCGAAACGGGAGTGTGCGTGCATGCCAGAAATTGGAAGAGCAGCCATCCAGTGTGCATGCACATGCCAGGAAGATGATCTTCTGGTTTCCAGTGTGTGCATGCACACTGGCTGCCTGGTCTTCTGGTTTCTGGTGTGCAGGGGTGCACAAAGACCATGGCCAGTGTGCATTTATGCGCCAGAAACCGGAAGATAATCTTCCTGGCATGCACATTCGCACCGAGCTGCTGCTCTTCCTGTTTCTGGCCCTCCCACGTATGCGAAGACCAGCTGGTGGTGTGCCGGAACACAGAAGAGCAATGCATGATGGCTTGTGTTCCTGGAGAGATGGCTCTGTATGCCACTTCTGGCACGCATGCCATAGGTTTGCCATCACGGTTATTGATTTATCTTTTTAACCTGCTGTATTATCTAACTTGGTTTATCTAATCTGGTTTTTAGCATGATGGTTAGCAAAGAATTCTTCAACATTGGAAAGATAGTACAACATCAGATTGGACATATAGGATTGCCACTAAGTCCAATAATGACATAGGAGTTATTTAGAAAGGGGTTTTGTCATGCTCCATGTAATGCAATATATTTTTCCTTGTTTCTGTGACTTTAGCATGGGAAATGACTAATGTCAAATACTTTTCCATCCCTACACCATTGATATAGAGCAGTGATATGTACACTGATGCTTTCCATATTTTTGCTGAATTCATTCGGTCCCTTTCCATGTAAGCTGAAGTTGATAGTCATTGATCTAAAACAAAACAACTGACCAACACCTGATCACTTATCAGTGATTCCATTTCTTTCTATAATACATATTTTCATTTTAAGATGATGTAAGTGAATTTTAAACATTCAATGATAATGGCTACGATGTTATGAAATGTTACTTCCTTTTGAAAAACAATAGATAAATGGATTTTTGTCACAAGATCTGGTGTACAGAATTAATATGTTAATTAGATTTTGCTAAAAATTGCCAATTATATTACCAAATTGGAGTTGGAACACATTTAATAATCTCAATGATCAGCATGTATTGGTCTGTTGTACTTTATAGTTTTGATTGTTCATGTTGATCTGTACAACATTGTTGGCTGGATTCACTTGCCCTGATAAAATTATTGACCTAAGTGATCCACTCTTTAGTATCTCTTTAATGTCTATTGTTATGCCACAATAAAGCCTCCACTAGTTTTAGGCCTTAAGATGTTTCTGGAAATGCATATGGTTTGATGTGGTTGAACTAGACAACCTGTTATGTTTAATAAATTCACCAAAGAAAGAAAAATTATATATATGAAGAAAAACTACACATAGTAGACCACTACATATACTTGGGCAATGGATCTCCATAGACGGTGATACAATAAAGGAAATTGAACGGCATGTTAAATGTGGTTGGTAGGCATTTGGCAAGCTAAGCATAATTTTCAAGAACAACCTCCCTCCATGCCTGATGAGAAAAGTTTTCAATCAGTGTGCGCTACTTGCTCTAATATATACTAGTGAAATATGGACACTAACCTCACAATCAATACAAAAACTACGAGTTGGTAAAGAGCCATGGAAAGATACATGCTCAGCACTACAAGGCAAGATAGAAAAATCTGCACATGAATTAGAGAACAAACAAAAGCATAGAATATCACCAAGAGAGTAAAAGAATTTCAATGGAAATGGGCTGATCACATCGCAAGGAGGAGGAGGAGGAAGAGGATTATTCCCCTATGGAAAAGGAAAAGTGACAAAAGGAAATATGATAATACAAGAGGATTTGTTTGTAAATATGCCTAGGATTTTTGGGGGCAAAAATGACAACAAACCAAAGTTAGGAAGTATAGTGTACTTTTTTGTCAGGGTAGGTTGATGATTTTTTTTTATTATTCACCTGGTTATTGAGATTGGGGTATCATTCAAGAAGAAGAAGAAACAACAGAAACAGAAATAACAAGGGAAGGCAAAAAAAGTGGTGGCAGTAGGAGCACCTTCTGACTTCCTGCTGGCTTCCCCATTGGAAGTTAGGGGTCCCAGATTTTGAATGTATTCTATAAGTTAGCCCATTTAAGGTACCTTGATTCAAAATTTGTTGCCCCACATTGCACCATTTTACCCAGTTAAAGGCCATGACATTGAGAATTATAATAGCATATAAAGTCTATATTCTATATTTTTGGAATATAACTATAACATCTGGAATTTTCATTTCTGCCTTGAGTTAGATAAAACTTTCACTGTTTTCATAATCTGCATTGGGAAGAGAGCTGTGTAGTTAAAATTGTTATTATCTCAAGGAATTACGGTATATGTACTTAATATATTACATGAATGCATTTCCCTTTCAAGAGAGGTAAGGGGGAGGCCTGAGAAATTTCAAATTGTTCTGTAAGCGACTGAAAGCTTATCATACTGATAGCATATATTATCTCTGCTTGGGTGTGCTTTTCTTTGCAAAAAGGGAGTTCAAGACTAAGGCAAATCTAATGCAAACTGACCTTTGAAACATGTTTTCTTGACATGTCCTTTACTTCTGAATAAAAGCATTAACCTTGCTGGAATCCCTGCTACAGAATCTTCAATATTTTTGTTATGGGATGTATGTTTTTGTTTTTAAGATAACAGCTTAATTTGGGGGGGGGGGGGAAGCTGTATTTTGGAACCTGTGTTGCAAAAGGGAAGAAGTGCTAAAACTCATAGTCATGCCGTTTGAAACAAGGCTGGCTCATTGTATTACAGAAATGTTCTTATTTTCTTTTATTTGCCAGAAAGCCAGCATGGAATGTGAAGATAGGGTTAGCGTAGGTGAAGGTTAGCTTAGTTGAAGTTCTAAGTAAGTTGAATTTTCATGTCTCCCTAAAGATGACAGAATGACCTATAAGGTTTTACCCTGAAAGGCAGGAGCCTGGGTCAGAGCATGAAAAATGAGAAAATTTGGGAGAGAAAATGTTTATTATTATTTTATTGGCTGCATTCTAATAATAAAATACTAATATTATTATAGTAGTACTAATAACAACTACAGGTAGTTCTTAACATAGGACCACCATTCAGCCCAAAATTTATGTTGCTAAGTGAGACCGTTGTGTAGTGAGTTTTGCCCCATTTTCTCTTACCACAGTTGTTAAGTGAATCACTGCAGTTAATAAATTATTAACAGGGTTGTTAAGTGAATCTGGCTTTCCCCATTGATTTTGCTTGTCAAAAGACCACAAAAGGTGATCACATAACCTTGGGACACTGCAACTATCATAAATATGAACCAGTTGCCTAACATCCTAATTTTGATCATGTGACCATGGGGACGCTGCAATGTCATATGTGTGAAAAATGGTCCTAAGTCACTTTTTTCAGGGATGTTGTAACTTTGAATGGTCACTAAGTGAACTGTTGTAAGTCGATGACTATCTGTACTTGTATGAAACTTTGAGTACTGGGAAGCATTTGTATTAAAATTCAAGATTTATATGTACAAGTACTATTAGGAATATATGTCATTGAATTTTCAGTCAAGTTTTTATATTTCATAGATGCATGCCACTGATTTTAAGCCAATTTTAAAGTGGTTAAAATATCATTTAGAAGGAGGTGTATTCATTATAATGTAAGCTGATCGAATAACTAATTGAAGTGCTTTTGTTGGCAAAAGCCATGATGGAGTATAAAATATTTGTCCCACTTTAAATATCTATTTTCAAATGAAAAATTACTGTGATGTGGAACATTATTTTTATTTTCAGTATTTAATGTCTTTACGAGCAAGAAAACAAAAGTACCATTGATTTGACTCCAAATCAACTCATTTATATTTAAAGCTGGCTGATTACTTCCAATGTCATTTTAATCATAAAATACGTAAAAGTCACTCATATTTCTTCCCCCCTCCTCCCAAATATGCTATAATTTTTAAAAGAAGATCTCTGACTTTCATTTTGGAATATGATTTGCTGATGGGATTGTATATCTTTTAACAGAAGCAAATTAAGCAATATTTGCTTTCTCTTCCCTTTCAACAGAATAAGTTGGTTGATTGATTATATGCCATCAAATCGGTATTGACTCTTAGTGACCATAGTAACTAAGTGAATAGGTTTTCTCAAGTAGGATAAAAATTGATATTAAAATAGCTTGAATGAAAGTAAGAAATATCTGGTTGCAATACTGGCTTAAAATATATCCATAGCTGCAGCAAAAGAAATCACTGCAGAATCTGTCTTGTATATTTGGAAAACTTATTTGTAAATCAGCATAGTATTTTCTGTTGTAACTGGGAGAAGTTATCTGAGATCTTGGCACATTATTAGCTATCTGATCTGGAGATGTTAGCAATCAACAATTTTGTCTGTGTTGCAACAAATGGTAGTAAGTTATAATGTAGTTAACTGGAGTTTCTTTAATAAATCATATTCGAGTAATATATATATATATATATATATATATATATATATATATATATATATATATATATATATATATAACATATATATATATATATATAACATATATATATATATATATATAACATATATATATATATATATATATATGTTTTTGTCTGTGTGTGTGTTTGTGTGTGTGTGTGTTCAGCTATTCTGATAGCTGAAAATGCAAATGTTCTGGAAGTCTCGCAATGAAAATTAACAGCATTGTAAAAAAAATGGAGATAAGATTAAATATAAAACCAAACAAATATTAATGGCTACAGCAATCAGCTTTAGAATTGACAATGAAATAGTCAAGTGGTAAATAGTGTTTACTTTTTAGAATTATGTCAATATTAAAGGAAGCAACAGTCAAGAAATATGCAGCAAACTAGAAATTGATTGGACAGCAATTAAGGCGTTAGAAAAGATAATTCAAGTGTCACAATCTGTCTAAGAAGATCAAAATCATTCAGGCAGTGATTTTTCCTGTGACACTTTATGAAAAGTGAAAGTTGCATTTGAAGAAGCTGGATAGAGTATTGATCCTTTTCAATTTTGGTGTGGGAGAAGGCTTCTAAGAATACCACAGATCAAAGAAACAAATATATCAGTGAACAAATCAATTAAGAATTCAGTAAAGGATCAAATGATCAAAATTACCATGTTTTGGAAACATCATGTGACACTTTAGCTCTCTGGAGAAGCACATAATGCTGGGAAGATTGAAGAAAAGGGAAGAGGATAGCCAGCAGTACAGAAGGGCAATGGGCTTATCTTGATATGAATATTATTCTTAAATAAGTTCTTCATAGTTTTATTCTGTTTCTCTTTAGCTTCAAAAAGATTATGGAGTGTCAGTAAGTCAGAATCCAACTAAGTATCTTTAATATTAACTAAGAGTTAATACTGTTTTTGATTGCACTAATTAATCTTCAGTCACACTTCATACTAATATGTAACCAGGATAAACTGCAATTCTCATGCAACATGTAACACACTATTTGTGGTTACCCTCATCCTGAAACAGGATTGCTGAAATTCAGTAATTAAAAGCCAATTCTAGGGATATGATGCATGATGCAGGATATGATGCATGATATTATTTATCAGCACAAATACAACAAAATGTAACAAAAAGGCAACAGTAAAAATATTGGGTTTCTGTCTGGAGGGTCTCTTGTGACGAGCCGAAGGACAGAGAATGGAAGTAGTGATCTTCCTCCCATATTTGGGCATACCGGGGGTTGTAAAAAAAAAACAACTTATATATATATAAAGTCACAACCCCTGGTATGCCCCAATTATGGGAGGAAGCTAACTGCTTCCATTCTCTGTCCGTCGGCTCGTCACAAGAGAAGACCATCCAGACAGAAAGCCCAGTATTTTACTGTTGCCTTTGTTACATTTGTGTACATACATACATACATAGACACACAGACACACACACACACAAACAAACAAACAAACAAACAATGGGAAGCTTCTAAAAGATAAATCCCTTCCATTTCAGTTTTAGCCTCCACAAATATTGCCTGAGATTGTGCCATGAAAAGTGGCATTTTTCAGTCAAAGCCTAGTGTGTGAACTCAGTCATGAGGTTAATTGAACACTGTCACTATCTAGCTGGAACACAAATCTGACTAAATAGCTAACTTTTCTGTGGGCGTAGTCATTTAAGAATATAGACAGAAAAAGTTGCATGGATGTAGTAACATGTCTTCCTTCTGGTAAACTAGGCAAACATTTAACCAGATAAGCTAAATGAAAATATATTTGACTGAATGTGCAACAATAATGTAGTTTTGAGTTAAATTGTCCTGATAAAATTTGGTTTTGCTTAAAGGCAGAGCTTGTGATATCTTGTACCAATGCCCTGAGCACGAATTAAATTACTGTCAATCAAGAAATATATTTTTATCACCTTGTATTATAAGCCTAAATGATACATAACACTATATTGATGGATTAATCAATCATCTATTTTTGGATCACGTATTATGTACTATTTATGAACATAAATATTACATGGAGTTGCAAATATCTCTCACAAGAAAAGTAATATTTCATTGCCATGTGATAATTTTTAAATATTTTGCATTTCCTTTCTTAGAAACTGGCATGTTTACATGTTAATCATGTGATTTTATTTTAAAGTTTCAAAATTCTGAGCATGTATGCATGCATCTGTATTGTACACACATCTATATGTACATATTGTGTTTCATTTATTATATTTCAACTGGCATTTATGTATTGGTGTTTTAAATATTTGGTTATGTAACCTAACTAGTATTCTCAAGATTTTAATTGAATACATTTATAAGCAAGTCCTGTAAAAATAATTGTATTGGCCTCCAATAATAATTAGCTTCAAATGAAATTATTAGCATTTTTCATAAATATTTTTTATTTTTGCCATATTAACATAATTTCAATAATTGGGTTTTTTCACAGCAACTGTTTCAAAAACAAAAATAAAAGAGCCAAGGAATGTTTTTGTTTGTAGTGGAACAGCTGAACATTATATGGTACCAAGCAGTCACAGTATGTTTTAACCCTGCCCTAGATGGACCCAATCTTTGAGCAAATGCTTTAGATATATCTTGGCTGGAGCTATATCGAGCTGTGATTGCCTTATCATTGTTTTTTAACAGTCTTCTGATACAGATGGTAGCTACTGTATTATGAGTATTATGAGCTTGCATGTCTTGCCTTTGGAGCTGCCCATCAGCTACATAAAACTTCTCACATATCAATGGTATTTCAGCAATATCACATGACAGTATTACTCTTCCAACATCTGTTCTTTTCTCAGGAAAATAATTTAACCAGTGTTAAATAGACAGCCCTCTCCAGTGTGTCAACATTAATTATGCTTGCATGCTTTTATCAAAAACTGTGGCTTTTGTTAGTATGGTTTGCTAGCTCAGAGTGGATGTTACACTATTACAGCTAGAAATGGAAATACAAATATTATACTACAGATTTGTTACATAAGAGGTATCATCATCATCATCATCATCATCATCATCATCATCATCATCATCATCATCATCATCGTTTTAGCCATTGTCTATCCACTGCAAGATGAAGGCCTCGTCTACATGTTTCCAACCAATACAGTCCTGAGCTTTCCTTTGCAAATTGGGCCCACAATATTTGCTGATGTCATCAATCCATCTTGCTTTAGGTCTCTTTTGTGGACACTTTTTATCAAATGGACTCCATAAGAGGTATATAAGTTCAGAGGTCATGACTCCACTAAGAGACTTTTCTTCCTTTGAAGTGTTTCTATGATGGGTTAAGGGAAGGTGAATTATGAAATAGCATTGTACTCAGGTTCTGCCTCCTTTGTAATGTGTATTATGATATCACATATAAAACGAGCTGACGGTATGCATTTGGGGATTTTGACAAACCACATCAAGGTGGTTGGGTTTATATATTTGTCAGGCCGAAATGAAACGAATTGTGTTACATCTTAATGTAATGCATAAACATGGGGGTACTAATTTCTTCCATCTTTCTTTCAAAACTAGAACTGTTCTCAGATGGTTTACTGTCAGATTTTGATGAACGATCTTAAGGACATCAGGGATTGAAAAGAAGATTTGAAATTTTGTTTAAGTAATTCTGGTTTTGTTTTTTTATAATTCATATAATAATAATGATGATGATGATGATGATGATGATGATGATTATAGTCATTCTTATAATAATAAGAATCATTATGTGACCCAAAGTACAGAAAAATTGTTGTAGGCTGTGAAAACAGAGAACAGCATAAAAACAATAGAAATAAAGGCAGAATATAAGGAAAAACAGCTGGATGACAGATTAAATAGATGGAAAACCAAAGCTTTGCATGGACAGTACTTACATTGAAGGAAAATGTGATGAGAACTTGACATGTACATGGCTTAAGATGGGAACTGTCAAGACATAAACAGAAGGTTTAATACTTGTTGCTCAAGAGCAAGCACTACAAACTAATGCCATGAAAGCGAAGATACAAAAATCCACTGACAACCCAAACTGCCGATTTTTAATAACAAAGTCGAAACTATTTCACATTTAATATGTGAATGCAGCAAAATCGCACAAACTGATTACAAAGCTAGACATGATCGAGTTGCTAAATTAATTCACTGTCATTATGTAAAAAATATGATTTGCTTGTATCCAGAAAGTCATGGAAACATAAAGTGGAAAACGTTATCAAAAATGAGAAGGTGAAGATCTTGTGGGACTTTCGAATACAAATGGATCGTCATTTGGAGCACAACATGCCAGATATCACGGTTGTAGAGGGCCAAAGTGTACAGTTTATTGATATCGCTGCTCCTGGAGATGCCAGAGTCAAAGAAAAAGAACTAGAAAAAATCATGAAATATCGCGACCTGGCCATCGAAACTACATGGCTATAGATGAAGCATGCAACAGTAATACCCATTGTCATGGGGGCACTTGGCACCATGTCCAAGAATTTTACAAGATACATCAACAAATTGCAGCTTCAGCAGAACTGCAAAAAACTGCGCTACTCGGTACATCTTATATTTTAAGAAGATACTTGGTTGATACCTAGGACGCTGGCAGTCAACCGTATCAACCATTAGCACCAGTCACTACTACTACTACTACTACTACTACTACTACTACTACTAGTAGTAGTAGTAGTAATATGTTGTTCTCAGAGCATAGCCTAGAATGGAAAGTTCCAACTGAACTCTTCTCCAGTTTTTGTGCTGTAAAGCTAGTAATTTTGCATGCACTAATTTACAAAGATATTTATGAGAAATATAAATCGGAATTAATTGCATCTGAAAAAAATACTGCACAAATGTTAGAATACAGTACAGTTCTGACTTAAGGAAATTCTTCAACTGGTTTGCTAGTTCATGGTACAGTTTCTTTGGGACTTAGTTGCCTAATCAAAAGAAAATCAATTAAGTCTTAAATTAAATGGATTAAATAGTAAAGTAATTAGAAGCCTTGGTTATTGCAAAGTGTTTCAGTTTAAGTTACTTTTAATAGTGTAAGTTTCTACTCATTTAAGGAGCAAAAATCTTCCCTTGGAATTTTTTTGCTGCTTCTATATTGGAAAGATCTGTGAAAAGCTTTTCATAGACGCCAGATTATTTCTACTCTGTGCACATCAAAGGCGTATTATGTGCATGCATAATTTTATTACCAAATCAACATTATTAATGTCTCAGGGTTGTACAGTGCAACACATAATGTAATTGTACTATGAAAATATTTTTGCCTAACAGTGTTTCAGCCAACTCCATAAAAGGAAGATAGCTACCTGTTTGCATTTTTTGTATTATGTATTTTATCTTCTAATGTATTTTGTTCTGTTTGTAGTAGATCTAGAGCCTGCAGATAATGGATGACTCTTAACTTAGTCATCTACAGACTAGTTAGCTACAACTCCTTTGTAATCGTATATTGCTCTGTTATTGTTACAGACAAGATAGGATTTGAGGAAGTGAGAGGTAGAAAATGGATGTCAGAAAGATCTTTGTTTCCCATTGAATCTTGTTTGGGGTCCTGAAAGTGGCAGAAAACTTTAGAAACACATGTTTTCTTAGTGAGCCTGAGTTTGAGAACTTAATCCAGTGAATTAAAGTAGGCAGGAATATACACTATAGTCAAAAATACTAGTGATATTTTACTTCTTTTCAGCATATATTTGTTAAGCAGTCAAAAATATGCTTCCACAGATGATGGTACAATAGTTTAGATGAAGCCAGGAACTATGATAATTGAAAACAGAAGGGAAGGGGAAAATTGCTTATTTTGAACTTTGATAAATCTTTCTTTTCTGTGGTTTTCATTCCAGTGAAAGTGATTTATTTTGCTTTCTGAAATAGCAGACAAGTTTAGGCCTGTTTCTCAGTTGGAATACTATATGTCAGGTAAATTAGTGATTACAAGTGAAAGGATCTGTAGGGTTAACAAAGGGGGGGAAACCATTAGAACTTTATATTGCTAGGGGATTTCTAAGACTACAGATATCATTTTGTGTCCCCTATTCCATTTCTGCAACATCTCAATAACAAAAGAATTTTAATGCGGTGAAAACCTACGTACCTTTTCTTCTGTAAAAATATATAAAAGTGTTAAGACACAGCAAACCAACATTAAACCGAAACTGTTATATCATTAGAAGAGAATATTTGTAATTTAGGATTAAACTTCAGGGTCCTTGATGAGTTTGGTTGTTTTCTTGCAGACATTTCATTACCAAACTAGGCAACATCATTAGTGCTAGTAGAGAATGGGGTTTGGTCTCATTTATATACAGTAGCTTGCCCTGTCAGTGTTGATGGGAGTTGTCTTGGTGGTTCTTTGATTGGGCTGTTGTTTAGTGTTAGCTTATTTGGCAGGTCTTTGATTAGGGTATTGTTTGTTTCTTGATTGTTGGTCTAATGTTAATTTTGGTGTCAATCTCTGCTTATCTGAATGTTGATTGCTGGCCGGGAGGTGTTTTGGTCTTTTTGTTTCTTTTATGGCTTTTTGATTATCTTTTTTGAACGGTATTTAGATATTGTTTATTGTGCCTGTTGGTAGCCAATTTATCAGAGTGCCAGACTTCCAGGAATTCTCTAGTGGGTTTTTTGGACCTAGCTTGGTTTAGGATGTGCATAGCTTCCCTTTTGAAACTATGGTTAAGTCTGTCCATATAATGTTCCATTAAAGACTTTTCACTATGTTCTCACTGGTAGCTGGATATTATGAATGACAAAGCATCTTATATCTATACACTGTTCCAGATCGTAATAAATTCATTTGCTTGTTTGTTAGCCTGATAAAGAATTTTAAGAAACACAAAATCACTGAGTTGAAATGCAAAATCCTATGTCTGTTATAATATCCTTTAAATTATTTGGATAATAACCTGATATTTGATAAAATCCTTATACTGATACTCCAGCTGCAAGTATGAGGCTATTTTGAATGTGTAATTAATAAAGTTTTATTCACAGTTGCAACTGCTGCTGAATGTGGCACTTCCTGCTTGCATGTGCACATTAATATTCATATCTCCAGTTAGCATTAAAAAAATATCTCAGGGTTGCCAGTCTTAAGTTGGTTCTTCTTCCCACCATTCATGTATTAATAATAAGGTAGTTTAAAGGAATCTGAGTTGCTTCATTATTTCCAAAATAAAAATACTTGAATATAGTTCAGCATTTAATTTCTGTCAAGAAAAAAATATATTAACAGCAAATAATTATATAGACCAAGTTTTTACAGATTTGAAATGTAGCATACTTTGATGAGAAGTATTTATTTTTCTATTGTCAGGATACAAACACCCAAATTTAAGCAGATGTGTTCTTCTGGTGATATCATAAGAAATTGCCTTTAAGCAAATTGTTGCTACAGTAAAAAAAATAAAATTAAGTTATTCACCATGTATAATTCTTTTTTGGAATTAATCACATGGCCAATATCAAATTGTTGCAATAACTATTATATATTTTTTATTTCTCTATTCTTGAAAAAAGTTTTGTTACTTGTTGCAGGATTAGTACTCTCAAAATTATGTCATCAGAAATAAAAATGTGTTCGTTTTCAAATGCTATGGTCCAGAATGCTTTTTTTTCCCTCTGAAATTTCATATTCAATTCAGAATACGATTATTATGCATCCCCGCTGTGAGGAACTAGCAAAGCCTAGGAAGCTGGAGGCAGAGCTTATTATTCTTGTACATAAAAATTCCAAGTTCCTAATTTCTCCAAGTTGAAAGAAGATGATCCAAACTTAAGGGGACCTTATCAAAGGGTCATTCTGCCTCATTGCCCCCTTTATCCATGAGCAATAGTATTTAACGTTGCTTTTGTTTGGTGAGATTTGCTATCTTTGAAGGTGTAGAGAACATGTAATTTATAATTTTCTAAGTATAGCAGTTAAAATACATCATATATTGCCTTAATCATATTTTGAAGAAATTAGTTCTAATTCTTCAGTTTGATTTATTGTATCCAGTATAATAGCCAAATCCATATTTTGAAGTGGAAAAATATATTCAGGTAGAAAACATGGCACTGTTTTTTTTCTAGAAAAAGGTCAGGTGGGTATTTTTTGATTGAAGGAGTCATAATTTCCCAGTATTGGGGAGGATGGGTATTTAAAAATATAGATTCTTAATGCTTATTTATACTAGCAAAGGGATTTCAAAACTTTTGGTATCATACTCCTTTTTAATAGCAATAGCAATAGCACTTAGACTATATATTACTTCATAGTGCTTTACAGGCCTCTCTAAACGGTTTACAGAGTCAGCATATTGCCCACAACAATCTGGGTCCTCATTTTACCGACCTTGCAAGGATGGAAAGCTGAGTCAACCTTGAGCCTGGTGAGATTCGATCTGCCAAACTGCTGGCAGCTGGTCATCAGCAGAAGTTTTTTAGATACCCTTAGCTCCCTCCCTTCCCCCATATCTATTAAATTCATCCATTATTTTGAACATGCCTTCACAGTATACCATAATTCCATTAATTTGTTCAATCCAGTCTTCACGTTGTTTCTCTCTGTTTCACCCATTCTTAGTAATTTCCCAGTTTTTTAGATCTTCATTTGAATATTACTTTGATGCATTTATGCTAAAAAAATAAAAATGAAAAGAAACCATATTCATTTTCCTATTCCTGCCACCTGTATTTTTCAGTTTGGGAATATTTCAAGTAGCCCTTCTTACCGATTCTGTGATTTCTGGATCATTTCCATAGTACATAATGTTTTTGTCAACCTCATGATGATTGTTGTTTTTAAAAGTTATCAAAGTATATTGATTTCCAGTGAGGGTGGAAATGGTTTCAAAACCATAGAATCGATTTTATAATATGTTTTTTTCCTCAACTTCTCCTTTGAGAAGATATGGAACTCTTTTTTCTGTCTCAATCCCTAGCACATTTTCTTTATCATCTACCACCACCATTTCCAACACCTTCAGCTGTTTCAACTAAGAGAGAGCTGGGGTTGAAATGTGAAATCTCAGTGTTCTTCATTACAAAGGGCATTATACTACTGTGGATTGATTTTTGGTGATAATGGTGAAGGCGCCAGGCTAGAATCCAGGAGACTGTAAGTTCTAGTCCTGCCTTAGACATCAATGCCAACTGATCACAGTCTCATCTCTTCTCATCACATAGAGTTGTGGGGCAGGAGGGGGAAGTTTAAATACGTTTTCTGCCTTCAGTCATTTATAAATATAATAAATAAAAGAATCTTTTAAAAAACATACAGTGTATGCTATGTGTCATACACATGCTATGGACATACATACACAGCTCAATGGTCTAGAAATGGAGATGAGCATTGCTCTCTAAAGTTGGCTAGGACCAGCAGAATAAAATGCATATGAACTCCTTTATCTTTACTTTTTAATATAATCAGAGGAATACAGAAATGAGAATATCTGATATGGAAAAGTAGTTGGAGGTTTTCCCATATCAGATAGATCTGTAAGGTTGGATTCTTGCTTTCTGAACAATTCTTCTGTTTAAAAAAGTGGTTTCAATGTGAATCCTGTTGGGATATGAAGTAAGATAAAAAAGGGCCATGTGATGAAGAACTTAAATATCTTCTGGGAACTAACCATCTGGGACATATCTGAAAGTGTGATTAAAACATCCTTAAAAACACCAAGTGGAGCCTCATTGAAAGAAAGTAAGTCCAAGAAAGTAACTGAAGACAGACTGGAAAAGATCAGGAAAAGAAGGATTATATCCTGAATTTAATCAGAAGCTTTGAGCATGGATCAAAATATGTGTTATATTTTAAAAAAGTAATTTCTCTGTTGCTCTTTAATTTTTTAAAATTGTAGTAGTATATAATATATAATATCTTAGAGAGATCATCAATGGTGCCTATTATTGTTGTGCCATTGCATTTTGAACCAGCTATAGTTTCCACATGATCTTCAGAGGTTGTCTCATGTTCTGCACATTGCAATAATCCAATCACAAGGATTTTGGGTTAGCATCTTAAATCAGAGACTTGGTGTTTATGAGTTGTTCTGGAAGGCAGGCTGCCTAAACCAGTCATTTTTTTCTTAACATTTTATCATTTAATGTCATCTTGTTTTCAAGAAACTGCAAATATTTTGGAAGCCAAGAATCCTGTATTTCAATATTGTTGCTATCTCTTTCTAGTTTGTAATTTAAGTTGGTCTTGAACTTTTAGTATTTTTAAAACATTTCATTCTGCCAAGTGTAAACAATTATTTGGTATTAGCAAGCAAATAAGCATTTATATGCCAAAAATATATCATCTATCCCTATTCTTACATAGAAATAAGCCAGTTGTTGCAGTGAGGTTCCTATTCAAGTATTTGTGCTTAGGGTTACAGATTTATTTAAATGTCTGTAATATTCCACAAAGAATATTAAGATTCTACTAGAATCATTTGAATATCATACCTAACCAGTAATATATGTTGACATATGATTATAAATAATCACCCAGTTATTTTTAAAAAGAGAATAGCAATAAGACCCAACCAGAAATAAGCCCTAGCATGATTTTTCAAGATGGTTGTAATTAATATAAACCCTACTCCCAAAATAAGACCCAGTTAAGGTCGTTAGCCAGATGGACACATTTAGGATTTTTAGGGAAAATAAGCTTAATATGTATTTTGGAGCAAAAATTAATATAAGAACTGGTCTTATTTTTATAAGAACTGGTCTTATTTGAGTAATTTTAAATTTTAGTTTTACTGAGTCTTAAAATAATTGAAAGTAGATTATTTGCTTAACCAGAGGAAGGTGAACCTGTAAGATAATGTATTGATTATCTAGGCCCTCCTCACCCTCAATTACAAAGAGAAGGACAATAGATTCCCGTTTGGATGCCTACTCAATCAAATAAAGATGCAAATTAGGATGGGACTTTGCTAAAACTGGTTGTCTCTGCTGCCTAGCATTTAAAACAAAACTTAAGTGCCATTCAATAAGTAGGGGAGGGAGAACAAATGATACACTTTTCTGTTTCTCCTTTATTCCCTCCATATCAAGCATCATCAGAATGGGAAAGCTTTCATAGACAGTCAGCAATGGGCCTCTGAACTGCATTTCCCCACTGCTAAGCTGTATTATTGTTGGAAGGATGCTGCCATTATGGGCTAAAGATGTAGATTTTAAAATTCTAAAATCGTTGAAATGACCTAAATCAAAATGCAGTGTCTAGATCTTTTAAAATCTAAAAACACTAATTAAGGGCGTGGAGAATGAACTGCCTTGAGGCTGTTGGAACAATAACTTCAGCTAATTTATTATCCCATTGCACCTTTAGTCTAGAAGAGGACAGCAGAGAGTTGTATTATAAAGCTAGACTTGCAGAGTTTTCTTTCTACTCCTTTCCACTTTCTGAAGATGTAAAAAAAAATTCCTTGTAACCTCTGAAATGAAACTAAATGAGACTAAAATGTTCCTATAACTACCTTTTATTGATTGCTGTACTATGGTCTGCCCACAAAGTTAATGTGAAAATTACATTACATTCCTCCAGTCATAAGATATAGAGTCTTGTCATATCAAGCTTACATTATAAGTCGCCTCTATATTGTTAAACACGTGGGTAAGGGTTTTAGTTCTTGTGTCATTATTGACAGCTCTTTAACAGTAGCCTTTGAGTGCATCTTACCATTTTTACAATTAATGTTATTTCTTCAAATATAAATTGCTGGAACTGGAAGAGGATATTCAGAACTTAGACAACCACTGTTTGGGGAATACACAAAAATGATTTTGTTTGAAATTGGTCATAAATTTTGACAATTGGGTTTGACACTAAAATGTTGCTGGTCATCACAGATACAAGTTATTGGAGAAGTCAAATAGAAATGAATAGACTATCATATTAAGGTATAGTTCACTTCATAACTTAACACATTAAGTTATAGTTCATTAGAATCATTTTTAGGGACCACAGCATAGTTTGGATTTTCACATACACAACAAACATCTATACTTTTTTAACTCATTCCCTCAGTGGTGGGTTTCAAATCCCGTTCCAACTGGTACAGTTGGAAAGGGGCTGACGGCATCCTCATGGATGCGCGCATGCATCTTAGTGCCTCTGCAACGCTACAGCTGCTCCACGGAGCATCGCACAGGCGCTGTATGCGCCATGCGCCTGCGTGGAAGCGCAGAAGTCTTTAAACACTGGTAAGGAGCTCAGGCGGGTGGGTGGGTCCTCTGAAGTACCGTACCGGAACAGTATCCGGTGCTCCGGACTGGCTCTGGTACGCACGTACTGGGGCGTACCGCCTACAACCTACCACTGCATTGCCCATTCTAATTTAATGAAACAAATGACAATCGAGAAGGTATAATTATATTCAACATGGCTTTACATAACTATAATTTATAAATAATGGTATATGACAATACAAATTGTGGTTTGCAAATAAGCCTCAGGTGAACAGTTTTAGAATTATAGGTTCATATATTAAAAGAATAGTGTGGTGTCTGTGTGAAACAAGCCCTTTATTCATCTTGTAGCTGAATTTTCAAAAGCTGTATAATGATTCGTTTCAGTCTGTTTGCTTTTCTATGCCACTCCTGCTGTTAACTGACTCAGCAGTTTACATACCCATAATCCATATACAAGATCAAAACAATAATAGCTATAGAAAAAAGCATAATAGTAGTAATACTTCAGATAGACATTTAGACTTGGGAAAAATCTATCTCATAACTTATCAGCCTCCAAGGCCTACTGACCTGCTGAAGCAGCTAGGTTTTAATGGCTTTTCTAAATCCCAGCAGGATTGGGAGGGGAGTGGGCAATCAGGATTCAGGAAAAATGCTGCTTCCAAGAAAAGGAAGTGGAATTAGGAAAACCTGATTGCAGTCCTCTCTGATGACATTCCCTGAGATAAGGAATAGGTGGATACTATGGATGATCTGAAGAGTTACTGGAAGAATAAAGAATATATCACTTAAATGCTACAATGGAAAAATGGCAGAGGTCTAATTACATTCATCAGGAATAGTTTCAATTGAAGAGAATATCTGTAGCTCAGAGTTGAATTGTGGAGCTTGTGGTACTCTGTGATAAATCATGAGGAATAGTTCTCATATATATAAAATATTGCACAGCAAGGCAAACTAAGAATATGGTTTTTGAAGAAAAAGAGAAACTTAAAAAAAGCTGTAGAATGATCCAAGTAGAAATGAGAAAAAAAATGGCAGATATGCAAACTATAGTATAAACATACTCAAGCAAGAATTTGCTTGGGTAAAGAAATGGAGGGAAGGGAAGGATACTAGAGTGCCTTTTGTTTTAATCTTACTTTTAAAAAATTCCAAATTTTTTATAACTCTTACTTATGTATGCCTGTGTTCTTTCCCTTCCCTTCCCTTTTTCTTCTTGTGTGCATGTTTTATTTAAACAAAAATGTTAAAAAATAAGAAATTACAATTAAAGATTATATAGCAGATTTTAATCCTGCTATAATATTTGTTTTATTGGAGAACCAGTTTGAACTAATGCTTAAGGCACTAGGTTAGAAACCAGCAGACTGTAAATTCTAATTCCCCTTTAGGCATGGAAGCAGTTGGGTGACTTTGGCCTAGTCAATCTCTCTCTCAGCCCCATGGCATCAGGATCCGGTGACAAATTGTCAGTTAATTCCTTTGTAAGCCATGGATCTAACACTTGGTTGATCCAGATAAGTACTCATTCGACTCTTGGTTGGGGAAAAAAATGGACTTGAATGAAAAACTTTAGGGGAAAAAATTGTTTTTTTACCCAGAAATGGAAGGATTTAAATATAGTCCATGATTGAAAAGAAAATGTATCTTCTCCATTGTTGGTGGAGATAGCATCCAGGAATGGGTTAACTTTGTCTGTACCCAATCGGACTGAGTCTGCATTTTTTCCAATATCCTGCTTTCCTCCACTGAGCCCTCCCAGCTTTAGACTCAGTCTCCCTTGGGACTGGATGTGAGTTTGTTTCTCTCCTCTTAGTTTTGTTCCAAAAGTGAGAACAAAGAGCTTGCTCCCTTTTATAGAATGCACGTTGAGTAGCCTTTTAGTATTCCTGGGCTCCGGAATGCAGCGATCCGTGGGGCAGTGGCTGCACCACTGAGGCAAGGGCTAATTCTTGCTCGCCACCGTCTGCCTTGTCAGCTGTGCTCCGTGTGGCTCCAAGGAGGTAATGGATGCGGCGCAGAGTGGCATAGCCCAGGATGGTTCCCAGAGCCTTCGTCCTTTTATTATAGCGCCATTTTGAGCCCCTCATCGAGCTGGCTGCCATTTTGGTTTTGGCTGCATTTGGCACAAATGTTGCAGGCGCTATTTTGGAGGACTCCTTTGCAGCAGAAGCCAAGCCTTCTTATTTAACAGGCCCATGAGAGCCTTGCAAGCTGGAAAGGGCCCAGGTGACCCTATACGAAACAGTTTGTGGAGCATTCACTTCCTTAGCTCACCATCCCTTGGTTTATCATTTTCTTTAGAGGGCTACTAGCCTTCCCTCACCACTCAGACATTGCTATCCAACATGGGTCTTAACCAAGGTGCTGCTCGCCCTCATGGGGGCTCCCTTTCAAACGCTTGAGGGACACATCTCTGCATTACCTTTCTCTTAAGGTAGCGTTCCTGGTGGCTATCACCTCCACCAGGAGAATTTCAGAGCTGGCTGCCCTGTTGGTAAGACAAGATTTGTGCATTTTTCACTCGGACAGAGTCATTTTGAGACTTGATCCTTTTTTCCAAGATTAACATCAAATTCCATCGCGCCTAGGAAATAATTCTACCAAACATTTGTCCGACACCTGTCCACCAACTAGAACGTCAGTGGTACACGCTGGATGTCCGGAGGGCCCTCCGGATCTGCCTCAGTCAAACATCTTCATTGAGATGCATGGCGGCGCTCTTTATCTCTTATCAGCCGACTTCCATGGGGCACAGGGCGACTCCTTCATCCTTGGGTCATTGGATCTGTGCCTGCATTGTGAAAGCATATGATCTGCAATCCCAGACACCTCCAGGTCACATCTTGGTCCGCTCTACCAGGACTGCAGCAACTTCAGTAGTTATGAAGCTATGCAGGCTTCACTTGAAGCGGTTTGTTGTGCGATCACCTGGACCTCGCCTTTTCCGTTTATCCACCATTACAAAATTGACAGTTATGCGGCTGCGGAGGCAGCAATTGGCAGGCGGGTTTTGCAAAGAGTTCACGAGGCGCAGGGGACTTCAGCCCAGACCTTGACCCACTCATAAGGACAGTCCAGGCTTTGGTATGTCCCATTCCTGGATGCTATCTCCATCAATAGTGGAGAATGGGCATTTGTTGTTACCTCAGATGCCCGTTCTCTGGACAGGTGGAGATAGCATCCAGCCCTGCCCTGAAGGCGGTCTGGTGTCAACGAGGAGAGACCGTTTTCATCACACGTCAGTCTGCAGTACCAACTTAGTCAAAAGCTGGAGAAGTGGAGAAAGAAGTATTGGAAAAAATACAGACTGAGTCCGATTTGGTACAGACAAAGTTAATGGGTTATTCCTGGATGCTATCTCCACCTGCCCAGAGAACGGGCATTTCAGGTAAGAACCAATGCCCATTTTCAGCAAAACAACAAGAATAAAAAGATACCAGAAGGTCTTTTACATTTATATTTATCTAAAATAATAGAATGTTTAATTTGTAAGCGCTCAAATTTTGTTTACATGAACAGAGGGACACTGCAGCAGTTATAAATGTGATTACTCAACATAAAGTTACCTCAAAACATTCACACTTTACAGGTGTGAAGCGAGGTCTACCTATAGATATCATGCCAGACTCTGTCTACCAAAGTAAGTGGTATTTCATTCTTTTACTTCAGATGCAGCTAGATCCAGTATTCAGGTCTTCTACCTAAATTTAATTTTCCAGTTAAGATATTATTTTTAAAGGTTTTTTAAATCAGTCTTCAGAAGTATTTATGTAAATTAGTGTATTATTTGCATTTTTCTCTACATGAATATTATGCTTTGTGAAAAGCATGCTGATTCCCATATATTTGACCAGCTCAAAAGCAGATTTAATTATATGCAAGCTTTTTTTAAAAGAAGGTTTTGGGTTTTTTTTTCAATATATTTTTATTATTTTTAAAACAATGCAGTACCGTGAAGTCGGAGTGACTATGCAGTCACATTATATACAGCTAGTCACAACTATTGACAGTTAGCCTACATAATACATTACCAATCCTTCTGTCCAATCACAGTATATACAGTTTGTTCCAGTCTTGTCACCTTGTCTTATACCAGTCATAAAATCTATTCCATACTTCAAAATATTCTGATTCCCCTTTATTTTTAAGTTCAAGGGTGAGCCTATCTGCTTCCGCACAGGCAACACTTTTCTGATTATATCTAGCTCTGATGGTTTATTTTCTTTTTTCCAATATTGTGCATAGGTTATGCGCGCCACAGTTAGTACATAATAATTAAATAAAGTGTATCTTTCTTAAACCCCTCTGGTATTATACCTAGGAGAAAAATTTCCGGTTTAAACAAGATTTGGTCTCCCCCCATTTGTTCTAACCATGATTGAATCATTTTCCAATAATTTTTTGCCTCATTGTACGTCCACCACATATGATAAAAAGTGCCTGGTTTTTTTTTACCCTTCCAACAATTTGGGTCCAGATTTTAAACATTTTGTGCTGGAGGGAGATGCCATCTGTAGAAAATCTTATAAAGGTTTTCTTTATACGCCGTAGCCATTGTTAATTTCTGATTAAGTATCCATAGTTTTTCCCACTTAGCCAATTCCACATTGTAACCAATTCTTTATATGTAACTATATTTTCCATATTAATTAAATTTGGATGTATGTATAATTCCATTGTAGATAGCCAAATGGGTATTTTGGTGTAGTGGTCATGTTTAGTTTGGTTCCATATTAATAACAGGGACTGTCTGATATAATGTCTACTGAAATATTTATGTACAGGTCCTTTTTCATACCAAAGGAAAGCATGCCATCCTACTTGGAGGTCATGGCCTTCCAATTTGAGTAATCTTTTATTTCTCAACATTATCCATTCTCTTAGCCATGTTAGAGTGGCTGCAGTATAATAAAGTTCCCAATCTGGTACGCCAAATCCTCCTTTTTCCTTAGTGTCTTGCATGCCCTGGAGTTTTATTCTTGGTTTTCTTCCCTGCCAAATAAATTTCAAAACCAGTTGATTCAAATCCTTAAAAAAACCTTTTTCTAATTTGATGGGAATATTCTGAAATAGTAAAAGAAATTTTGCTAATATGTTCATTTTTATGACTGCGAACCTACCCTACAGGAGACCTTCGGTTTACAAAAATCTTTCCAGAAACCACTCCAGACACCAAATCCAGCTGCTCTTCATAGAGATTCACGGAGCTCTTTGTTGAAGCAGCCATTCGTGCTGGCAGCTAGCCCCTCCCAAGGTTTTGGGTTTTTGATGCAATTACATTTGTCAGAGAGAAGATTAGTTAAGATAAGAGCGTTTACTATGATCCAGGCAAAAAACTTGATTACATTAAGCTGCAATCCTTTCCAGAAAAAATACTGTTGAATATCTTGGTGTGGGCCATATCCTAAAGAAACCTATACCAAATGAATCTGGGAAGAAACAGAAGAAATGAAATGGCTGAAGGAAAACACCAAATAATTGTTATTTTCTTTATAAAAACAAAGACCCTGAAGCAAATTTTAAATGAGGATCTTTGTAAAGCAGAATGTATGACAACAAAGGCCTATACTGCAAGGGAGCATTTTCATAAAGATTTTATGGGGATTTGGCATCAAGCTTGAGTCACAGAAACAGTGAAAGTTGATGGAGAAAACAATTAACAGAGTTTTAAGATTATATCTCACTTAACTGAATTCAAATATACTGATTGTATTAAATGGAATGCACTCTGAGCAAGGTACTTACTATACACATTAAAAACAAGACAATTTGTAGATTTACCCTGATTTAATTTGATGGATACTACCCCAAAAACACAGCTGGAAGATTTTTTCACCCCATAATCTTCATAGATAATTTTTCAAAATATATTTTCACATACGTTCCCAAAAATAAAGATGAAAAGTTACAAAAGCTCAGATTATGTGTGCAGAGTAAACTATATCTTTGGAATACAGACTTAAGACAATGGAGAAGCATATAGTGCAGTAGTCACAGAATTGCATTAAAAAAACTGTACAGTAAATAGAACAGTAAAATTGAGAAAACATTTCATTTACTGCAAAATAAAATTGTGTGGCATGAAGAAGGCCTTATCCATAGAGGTACTTATCTTCTGCAAAACAACAACAACAACAACAACAACAAATCCAAAAACCTATTTCTTTAATACATTAGTCCCAATACCATCATCTCTTAGATTTATTTACTGCTAAAACTCTCATGTCTGTTTGATTGTATATAACCTGCAATTTGGGTAAAATAACCCATCAAAGGGCAACAGTTTTTGAATCAATGTACCTCAAATGAGGTAAATTACAGAATGCATCCAAAATCCTATAGGGAAGTCAATGGGGAAGCTGGCAGGAAATTGTAAGTCACACCCCCTCCCACTATCTTTTGTCTCTTTCCTCTGTTTAGATAAGGAATTATCTCTTAAACAGTGATACAAGGAATCACAGATTGTCTACTATCTTTTAAAAATTTCCCATGTAATACGACTGCTTTACTATTATCCTTTACATCTGCTCTACTACCTTCTTGCTGTTGTTGTTGTTGTTACTACTTTGTTATTATGATTATTATGTTGTTATTTTGCATGTACACAGACAGCTTATGCACCAGAAACAAATTCCTTGTGTGTCCAATCAGACTTAGCCCATAAATAATTCTGTTCTGTTCTGTTCTGTTCTAGGCTAGGCCAGGCCAGGCCAGGCCAGGCCAGGCCAGGCCAGGCCAGGCCAGGCCAGGCCAGGCCAGGCTAAGATAGGCTAGGTTAGGCTAGGCTAGGCTATAGTCCTAATTCATATTCTGTTCTGTTCTATTTCTAGGCTAGGATAGGCTAGGATAGTCCTAATTCATATTCTATTCCAGTGATGGTGAACCTTTTTTGGTTCACGTGCCATAAAGGAGGGAGTGCAGGGGAGTCGTGCGTGAGCGTGTTGCACCCATAATGCAACGTGTGAGCCCTTCAGTGAGCATTCGCACATGAGAGGCACTTCCCCCAATTTCCATGTTTCCATAGGCTTTATAGGAGCCTCGGGAGGGCGAAAACAGCCTCCCCCTCCGGAAGCTTCAGGGACCTTCAGGAGGCTTTCCTGAAGCTTCTGGAGGACTAAAAAGGAGCCTCCGAGCAAACCAGAAGTGATTTCCGGTTTGCTCGTAGGGTCCTTTTTAGTTCTCCGGAGGCTTCAGGAAAGCCTCCTGAAGGTCCCTGAAGCCTCCGGAGAGCTTAAACCGACTATACGAGCAAACTGGAAGTCACTTCCAGTTTGCTCATAGGGTCCTTCTTAGTCCTCCGGAGGCTTCAGGGAAGCCTCCTGAACGTCCCTGAAGCCTCCGGAGGGCTTAAACCAACCCTCCAAGCAAACTGGAAGTCCATTCCCGAACTTCCTGTTTGTCCATAGGGCCGGTTTTTTTGCGCTCCGGAGGCTTCAGGGAAGCTCCTGAAGCCTCCGGAGAGCCTCTGGGATGGGGTGGGGAGCTGTTTTCGCCCTCCCCAGGCTCCTATAAACCCTCTGGAGCCTGGGGAGGGCACAAAAAGGCTTTTAAAAAGGCTGAATTCAGCTGACAGGGCAACGCCTCGCGTGCCCTGACAAATGGCTCCGCGTGCCACAAGTTTGCCATCCCGGTTCTATTCTATTCCATTATCTTTGAAACATTTAATAGATTGTATTTATTTATTTATTTTATTCTGAGCAGTAATTGGGATTTAGGGATGACTATAATAAACTGCTTTGGAACTTTTTTTCTTTATATTATTCTGGTACTTTTTTAAAATGCATATTTTGGATTCGTACTTGACTTTGAAGATTCACTAGCTACAATAGAATAGTGTTTCAGCATGTCACGCATAACACGTCTAAAGAACAGGGATTTACTTTTAAATATTTTTAGGAGGGTCTCTATAACCTTTTGTTTATTCAGTCTAATGTATTGTTGGGATAGGGTATACATTTTTATTATTTTTTAAATTAAAAATAGACATTGAAAGCTGGGTTTTGAGATCATATTAGTGTTTTGATAGAATAATACACATTTCTTTTGTATTTTTCAGTGCCGAACAGCATTTTTCTTTCTTAAACTGTAAATATAACAAAATGATTATATACAAATGCTTTGCAGACAAATAATGTTTAGCCATACCCTGATTATTAATAATTTAGCCTTTTTGACAATATTTCAAGCTGTACAACACGAATGATACAATGTTCTCCAGACCCAATAAAATTATATATATTGAATTTTATAACAGACTTAAAAATACATTGAAACAGATAGTTTGACTTTTTTTTCTAGAAAAGTTTTTTTTTTCTATTGAAGTTACATAGTATTATCAGGAAAGATTTATTATATGTTAAAACTACACGTTCCTACTACACCCACTTATTTTCTGACTTGTGAATGATCTCAGACAGCTGTGGGTGTGAAGGATGAGTCCAGATTCACAGTACAGAAGTGTAGGCTATGTAAACTACTAATAGTTGTTTAGCTTCAAGGCCATGAAATGTACGGCTGAAAGAAAAAGTGGGTTTAAATTAGCATGGATACAAGTGAAAACTGTACTTTTTCACTAAAAGAGGACTACTAGCTGTTCAATAGGACTTCATTCTAGTTTGCAATTAAGTTCTTTATTAGAAGTGTATAATTCTTGAATCTGAAGCAGGCAAGGGTACTTCAAACATGATATGGACACTCTCTGTCTGTTGTCACATCATATTATCCACAGCGTATTTTAGCCCATCTTTGTGCTTAAAGTCAATATGTACTTAAAACTGCACATTTACAAACCAAGAGCTTTGTAAAAACTGCTTTCAGTTGAAAATATGTGAGCTTTCAATTTAAAATCTCCCAACTGTGTATTTTTCTGCTATCTTGTTTTTCTCCCCACATTATTTCATGTTATTACTATGACATATTTGACATCCCAGAGTTCTCCTATAGACTACCACTATCCTTTTTTCTTTGTTCCCAAAAAGAATATTTACTATTTCAGCAGTTTGGTTTAAATGTATACTGTTGTTCTATAGCATTGTGTTATGAGAATCTTTTTTTAAAAAAATACATTCATCAAAGGGGTAAAACCAACAGAATTTATGTACGCTCTGTGTTTCTAGTATTACTATCTCCATTTTGACTTTGCCAGAGCCACAGTTTGCCTTGCAGATTTTGCAAAACAATTTAGAACATCCATTATCTTATCAATGTTCTGACAGATAATAACTGCAGTCTTCTAATATCTTCTCTGTTTTTATTCCAAAAGATTTTGTAGATGATTGCTTAAATAAACTTGATTGCACGAATGTTATCTGGAAAAAGTATATAAATAATTGAATACCTCAGGGAAGTCATTAACTAGATGCAGCTTGGAGTAATTACAAGGTACAACAGTTGATCTAAAACAATAAGGACAGAAAATACTTTCCCTATTTTTTTGGAAGTGTCAGTAACAGAGAAGCTCGGTGATTGGCAGGTGTATATAGAAGAGGCACCTCAAATGGTGATTTATAGGCAACAGATGTTTAAACTATTTCTAGAAATGGTTAAGTATGCACATTATTTTCAATAACAATAATGCTTCATTAAAAGGCAGTGTTTTGTGATGGACCAAAATTGCTATTTTCTGAAAAGGAATCATTACAGGTGTTAATATTTAAGCAAGGTTCAGTATTTATTTAGGTTTTTTTTAGATTTTTATCCCACCTTTATTATTTTTTTATAAATAATTCTAGGCAGTGAACATACCCAATAGTCCTTCCTCGTCCTCCTATTTTCCCCCACAATAACAACAACCCTATTACAACCGGTCTTTTTAAGTCACCCCTGGTCACATGATCAAAATTTGGTTGCTTGGCAACTGGCCTGAATTTATGTTTTCCTTAACAACCACTTTGTTTAGTGACAGAAATTTCAGCCCCAGTTTGTCTTCAGGAAAGAAACATTTCCAATGTTAATTTTAGTAGTTGAAAATTAAGGGTCATTTCTCTAAAAATTTAAAATTGACAGAATAATATGTGACAGGTTCCAGTTTGGACTGTTTGTTTGTTTGATGGTCTCATCTTGTAAAGTGTGTTTCAGCTTTATTATGGCTTTATTAGTTACTCATTAATGTATAGCTTTGCTTCTATGATATTGATGCTTAATATGGATTATACACAAAAATGCTATCTAGTTATCCGAAGATGGCCTAGAAATGCAATAAAATTAATAAGAGATTGAAGGGTCAACTGACACGTGTTTTGTTTAATGAGTGTTAATTATATAATATATCATCTTAGTAATTATTTTCTTTATAGCTTTTCTTTTCAATGACAGAAATGGTATTAAAGATAATTTAATAATTAATGTTATTATATGTGGAATAATAGACATACAATAATTCATTAAAGCTCTTCAACTTTACCTCAGCAGCACAATAGTACATAAAAATATGTATATAATATTTATATATCTCATATAATATATATATATATATATATATATATATATATATATATATATGAGATATATAAAAATGTGTATATCCTGAAATTAGCTTATTTCCTACACCCTTTATTTATTATTCTCATGTGACATATTTGCTGTCACATAGCTATGACAGTTTACAAATGATGGCTTCACTCCTTCTTCAGTACTAGTCAAGTGTTAAATCATATTGACCTTCAACAAATCATGTGTATATTCTGGAGAATTCCTACATTAAATCCCTTTTAAGAAGAATTAATGAAAGTTGCTTGTGACATTGCTTTTTAAATCCTTCCAGGAAAAGACATTTATGCTTTAATTCTTCACCAAACATGTATTATTGGCATTATTTTTCCTGTTTTAGTCATATCTTAGTTGTAGATTGAAAACGGATGCATGGTATATAAAGGCTTATAACATTTATGAAATATACAATGTAATAAAATGATGTAGCATGGAATGTTCAGTTTTTTATTTATATAGTACATTCCCACAAAATAATATCATTAATACTTTTCAGCCTCTTTTCCAACAGTCAGATTGGAATTTTCTTGGAATCTGTCTGTTATCTGATCATGACCACTCTTCTTAGACTATTTGCTTTGTATTTATTTATTTATGAATTTTACTATGTGAAACCAGACAGGCTCCAAGTGGCTTACAAAATTTACATTTTAAAAACGGAATACAAATCAGAAATAAAGTTATTTCGATAGTATCTGGGAATATAAAACTGGGAAGTTAAATAAAACTGTAAATAGCGGTATTGCTAGAGTTAATCCCCACAGGCTTTTTAGAAGAGTTGTATATTTTCTCTTCAAAAAGTCATGAAGGTGGGATCTCATCTGCACTTCAGAAGTAAGCTGTTCCAGAGGAAAGGAGATACTATGTCATTGTAACACTTATATCCTATGCCATATCTTCATCTGGATGGGGAATGTTAGTGGGTATTTGAGTAGGATTGATAAAGACTGCTAGCAAAAGACTGTCCAAAAGTTACCCAACTCCAAACCATATAAGATTTTATAGGTAGTGACTACCACCGTGAATGGCACTCTGGGTACAACTCACTTGTGTGACAGTGTAGTTTGAATAACGGAAATGACCAGCACAGCATATGCAATGGAAGTGTAATGTGACACTACAGCACAAATGCTGTGCATTCTGGACCAGCTAAAGTTTCCAGGTGATCATGTGGATTACAGTGATCTTATTATTAATCTACATTAGTCTAATATAGAGATGACAAGGATCTGGGTGACCATCTTTACTGCATCCTGTTTTAGATAAGGCCTGAGCTCATCCATTAGCTGAAGTTTTGCAAAAGCCATCTTGGTCACGATGTCCACCTCTTCGAACTGAAGCTATGAATTAGAACAACCTCCAGATTACAAAACTGCTCATTCTGACAGACACAATCTGATCAAGAGATGGTATGTACTGGCATAGGTTGGATTTTGAATCAGTATCCACCATGCTATTTATAAGTTCAGTTTGAGTTTTCCAATGAAACACAGCCTACAGACACTGGGTCATGATTTCCATTGTAACTTCCAGTGGGGCCAGGATGAAGATAAATAATTGAGTATCCTTTCTATAATGATGATAATTTACCCGGAAATGAAAACCTCTCCCATGATTTTATTAAAAGATGAACTGAAAGAGAACTGAACCTTGAGGCACTCTATATGCAGAACCGAGGGGCCAACCTCTCTTTCCCACAACCATTTTCTGATCTAACTGCCAAGAGAGGAGTAGAAACCATTGTAACAGTCTGCCTGAAGCTCCGAGTCTTATGGCCTAGTGGTGGGTTGCTGCCGGTTGAGCCTGGTTCGGCTAAACTGTAGTGGAATTCAGGCCTGGGTAGCAGAACTGGCAGTGACCCAGGCCTGACACACCCCCAAACTGGTTCCCTCACCGCTGCTGATGTCCCCGCCATGTTGGATTTTAGTGACTGTGTGTGCACAGTTCACTGTAAATTGTTCTGCACATGTGCTCAGAACAATTTCCATTGAATACGTGCACAGGTTGCGTGCGGATTGCGAACTGTCAATAAAACCGGCACCAACCCACCGTTACAGCCAGTCCAGAATGATATTCTGATAATCAGTATCAAAAAGCGCTGAAAGAATTAGTGCTGCCACTTAAGCACTTCCAAAAGTCTGGGAGAGTGAAGAGAAACCTGGTGTGTTGCTGGCTGGACCTTTTAGACAGCCTTAGAAATATAATTCTGTGGGGGAAATGTTTTTATAATTATATCAGCACAGTTGAATTTATTGTGTTACCTCTGTATTACAGAAAACAGTTTAATTAGGCTGAGTTTTACAAGTCAGCAGGGCAAGGGAATTAAGTGGCTTCCCAGTATTTTGGGTTTCTGTTCTATCAACCAAAGCCAGCATCACCCTAAAGCCAGGGGAAATTACAATCTAAAGCAACTGAATGACAATATACTGTCTGCCCCAAGATGGCAATTCTCATGGCTCATTTTCATAAGAGATTCTTCTTGCAAGATGTCTACCAGGGAGAGAGGAATCTAGGAAGGCACAATAGAAGCATGACTGGACTAATTCACAGAGTATATTAAGAGACTCTTGAACATAGTGTGGCTTTCCATTAGAGTGTGATTTAAATAAACTGTGCCTCAATATGACATATAAACTCTCTTCTATGGTTTTGCCATTATAAAAAAAACACCACCACATGATGTAACAAAAAAGAAGCAGTGTTGTAAGCTTAATGACAAGTCTGTTTCTTTATCTCAAAATCTTCTTATTCCAAGTCACCTTAAACATTGTTGTTGTGCAACAGCTTGTTCCAGTGCTACTCTAAGTTGGCAATTTCTGATTGGTTAATGATGTATTATTTTTCCTATAGCAATAGTAATAGCACTTAGACTTATATACCACTTCATAGTGCTTTACTGGCCTCTCTAAGTGGTTTACAAAGTCAGCATATTGCCCCCAACAATCTAGGTCCTCTATTTACTGACCTTGAAAGATGGAAGATTGAATTAACCTTGATTAACCTGGTGAAAATAGAATGTACTATGCAGAGGAGGAAATGAAAACTTTAACATAAAAAATGGTTCACATCTCATTTAATTTCTGAGCTTAACCCCAAATTTATAGTCATCTATAAAACAATTGACTTCTTAAAAAATCTATATTTCCTAGTTTTGTTACTTGTGCAATTTTTGTTTGTTTTTTGCTTTTAAACTGTCTATATATCCTACGAATAGTGGCTTAAAACATTATAGCCCATTATTCAACCAAACTATTTTTCTGAAAAGACACCTATATTTTTTTTGAATAGACATCTTTATTTGCCTGAATAGACATCAGATAAACAAAATGATTATTTAACTCTCCAGTATAGGCATGTTGGTATATGCATATGCATGCATCTTCATTGCAAGTCTGAAAAGGAGAATTTCCAAAAGACTAATTATAGAGATAAACAAAGTTGAGTCATAATAAATGCTATTTTTTATTATCCAAAAATTATTTGTGGGATATATTATTTATAGTATTTTGTTTCCCAAGCTGCTCCTATGATTTAACTCTATAAATTTGCAGGTCCAAAAAGCTTGGAGTAGTAAGAGTTTATATATCTTGTGAAAATGATGGTGGGTGTAGAAGCTGTTCCTTTCAGCCCTTTAAATTAGATCCCATTCAAGTGTCCCCTAAAGAGATCTTCCTAAGCATATTTTTGCGACAAAGAAACTGCTACAAAGAAGATGAAGATGATCTACCATGATTAACTCTGAGAATATGATTTTCTTAAAACAAGACACCAGCAATTTTTTCGCAACTGAATTTACTCAGTAGGAAGATTTCATTGTACAGATTGTAGTAGCTAATTAATTTAGTTGTTGAAAGATTAAAAGGGTATTAGAATGTATTAATACAGTAACTTCTGTTAATGATCTGTTTCCTGCTTACATATCGCCATTGTTATTGCCACTTTTGAAAAATGTAAGCAAATTTATAGTGGCATTCTAGACATCTTTAATTATACTTTGTATTACATACTCAGCGAGTAATAGAGTATTACAGTTGACCAAAAAAAGCATCTTTTTTCAGATTTAGTTATGTAGTTTATTTCTAATGGGTTGTGTTATCAATGGTGTATGTAGACAACATAAATATACCATACACAGTTTATACTGAAGGTAGTCCTTGAGTTACAAACGTTTGCCCAGAAACTCTTTAACTTACAATGACACTTTGCCTAACAATGGAAATTCCAGGCTCAATGTAGGTTAGGTTTAGGGTCATCCAAGAATCCATAGAATAAAAAATACTGTGTTTTAATAAAAGGTTTTCTTTTTATAAATATCAATCTTCTGAGGATATTATTTGAGGATTAGTTCTGTAGGATTTACATAGGATTTTTAAAGGGAAGAATTACTTTTCAGTTCATTACATTATTATTAGTTGTATTAAATAGGAATGAAATTATGTTGCAAAGTTCTTCATTGTGTAGAAAATCAGAGCTGCTGCCAAAACTGAGAATTTTATTTTTAAGAAAACTGCACACAGATTCTTATACTCCTCATGCTGACAGTCTAGACAACTTTAATTATGTTTTGTATTGTATACACCAGTGCAACTAAGTATTAGTTATTGTAAACTTTTCCTTATATTTTTGTCCTTTCATTTAAACCAAATGCAAATCTGTATTAAGCACTGTCTGGATTTAGCTAGCAATAGCCATTTGTTTTGAATTTCAGTGATCTTATGCGAAGAATAAGAATTGTTTCAATATATTGGAATTCAATAGCAATCTTCAGATAGCGTATATAGTCGGTAGTTTTGTTCTAGCTAGTACAGTTTCAGCAGGTTCTGAAATATGAAAAATAGGATCAAAAATACATAAATTAGGTACCAATTAAAAATTTATGCCACTGACTACTGTAGCTTGATGGGGGGGGGGGAGTATTCAGCTGATGAACTGGCATCAACATCTTTTTATCAAATTTAGGTGAATAGACATATTCCTAGCAATTTAGATTTTAATCAGTAGACTTTTTAAAGCAACAAAATTCTAGTAGTGTTTGGAAATATATCCTTAACTTCCTGAAACTTTAGGCCTCTTCTTTAATATGCTTATCACTGTTTTTGGCTTTTTATGATGTTAAATCAGGGGAACTCTGTGGCCTAGAGGTGGAGCTCTCGCCTAACAAATCAGGAGGTTGTGAGTTTGATCCTAGGTAGAGGTAGATGTAGGGTCTCCTGCTTGGGCAGGGGGTTGGACTAGATCAGCGATGGCAAACCGTTTTTGGCTCACGTACAATAAGCGGGGGAGCTCAGGGAGGTCGTGCGTGGGTGTGCCGCACCGATAATGCAATGCACGTGCTCCCCCAGTGCGCATGCGCGCATTACAGGCGTTCCCCCATTTTTTGCATGCTTTTTTTGCCCTCCCCACTTTCCAGAGGCTTTATAGGAGCCTGGGGTGGGCAAAAAAAAGTCTCCCTGCCCCCCTGGATGCCCTCTGGAGCCTTCGGGGACCAAGGCTTTCCTGAAGGCTCCAGAGGACTAAAAATGACTAAAAAGTGACTTCCGTTTTTTTGCGCTCTGGAGGCTTCAGGGAAGCTCCTGAAGTCTCCGGGGGTGGGGTGGGGGAGGCTGTTTCGCCGTCCCCAGGCTCCTATAAAGCCTCTGGAGCGTGGGGAGGGCAAAAAATGGCTTTAAAAAACGCTGAACTCAGTTGGCCAGCGCGCACATGTGCACTGGCCAGCTGACAGGGCAATGACTCACGTGCCCTGACAAATGGCTCTGCGTACCACCTGTGGCACGCGTTCGCCATCCTGGGACTAGATGACCTTCCAAGGTCCCTTCCAACTCTGTTAAATTGCTAGATTTAACTTCTTGGAACCTCTTCCAAGAAATAAAATTCTCCCACATGGCAATAAACATCTTTCCAAACATTAAACTTTCATGATATTTTGAGAATATGTTACATCACTGTGGCCATTCACACACACACACACACACACCACATTCTTTTAAGATAGCAATAGCAGTTAGACTTATATACCGCTTCATAGGGCTTTCAGCCCTCTCTAAGCGGTTTACAGAGTCAGCATATCGCCCCCACAGTCTGGGTCCTCATTTTACCCACCACGGAAGGATGGAAGGCTGAGTCAACCTTGAGCTGGTGAGATTTGAACCGCCGAACTGCAGCTAACAGTCAGCTGAAGTGGCTGCAGTACTGCACTCTAACCACTGCGCCACCTCGGCTCTTAAACAAGAATTTCTGCTTTTTAATTGATAGGTTTTTCCACTTCTTTTGAATGATACATAGATAATAATTCATTCCTAATCTAGTTTGGTCAGGCTGCACTTATATTACTTGATTTTATGAGTACGTTTACATAATGCTATGGTATCCAGCCACCAAAAAACAAACAACTTGTAAAGCAAAAAAAAAAAAAAGCATTGGATTTCAGCCAGTCACCATTTTATTTTCTAAGAATATTTTGGTTGACTTTGGAGGTTAGATGCATTTTAGGACCTGTAAGTGTACCTGAGGCAGGTACCTTGCTTCCCTTGCATGCTGCCTCCCAAACTCGCTGTCTGAAGTTGAATAATTGAAGGAAATGCATACATTTGTCCTTTAGAAGCAAAACACAACAGAGTAATATGATCTGCAAATATCTGAAGTTCTTTCATGTAAGGATGAAAAAACCTTGTTTTCTAGAGAGTAGAACTACAACTACATTAACTATGGAATGGACAATTTATAATATCCCTTCCAGGCCAGACCTCTGATTCTTAATTATATTACTGTTTGAACCCTTTTTTCTCCCTGAAGCACAAGTCAATAATTTGGATTGCTTTCACTTATGATAGATGTAACAAGCACACTCTCTTATTACAAGAAATGCATATCTAAAAAGCTTAGTTTAGTTATCTAGGTTAATAAACATAGATAAAAGAACATAAAGAAAAATATTAAGAGTAGTACATTCAAATATTGCTATTTGTACCAACTAGTCTTTTATACATGTGAACATTGATGATAAAGAATTTGTCATCAGTTCTCTTTTATGCAGTTTTTGAAAACCTGTGAGCTCTTTGGGGGTTGAATAATCAAAATTTTATCTACTGTACCATAATTGTACATATATTTAAGAAATAAAAAATAAAGGTTATCTTATAGGATTTTATTTTTTAAAAAATACGGGTTTTTAGGTTTTGTTAAAAAAAGTATGATTACTTTATAAATATGAAAGTTGAGGATAATGAAAGATATGTGCTCATATATTTACACAAATTCTTGCAGGACGATAGATAGATAGATAGATAGATAGATAGATAGATAGATAGATAGATAGATAGATAGATAGATGATAGATAGATAGATAGATAGATAGATAGATAGATAGATAGATAGATAGATAGAAAGAAAGAAGGATAATATGTAGAACTTTAAGAATTAGCTGATGTTGACTAGAACTTGCTCTAAAAATTATTGGGTATTTTGGAATTAGTCACATCAATGCATTTGTAACACTAAGTACCATGCAATAGTAGTGTATACAATGATTGGAATGGAAATACTAGCCTAAATGTTTTATTTTCTCTCCTTCCTTCCTTCCTTCCTTCCTTCCTTCCTTCCTTCCTTCCTTCCTTCCTTCCTTCCTTCCTTCCTTCCTTCCTTCTTTCTTTCTTTCTTTCTTTCTTTCTTTCTTTCTTTCTCCTCTTCCTCCCCCCCTCTCCCTTCTTTCTTCCCCTCACACTTCTTAATTGTCCATCTTCCTCAGAACTCCCTGCCTGATGGGACAGACTAATGGAATGGGGATGTTGAAATTATGTTTCAAGCTCAAAATACTTACGAACTTATCAAAAGATTCCATCTCAAATATAACACAGCTGTTTTCCCCTGAAAACAATAGCTTTCCACATTTCTGTAATAAGGTGCCTCTGCAAACATCTTGATTATTCCTTAGTATTTAGAAACTTTACTTCAGAGAAATGCACAAGAAGACCTCTGTTTACAGCAAAACATTTTAGTATTCAATTTCCCTCCAGCCTGTTGCAAGCTAAAACTGCCCTGGAGTGCAATTTTATTTCATCTTTAAACAGACATTCTTGACTATATTAAAGATTATGGTAAAAAAATAACCTAAGCATTTCAGCATGTTCTAATAACTTTAAAAACATCTTTTGGTCAAATAGAAATACAAGGAAGTGTGATTATTTAAAATGGATCTAAGAGAGATGCAAGCTCCACTCCGTCTCAGCACAAATAGTTATATAATATATACATATATGAATTCATGTGGCTGCCAAGTATACCAGACATCAGTGAGATTTACTCCAGGCCTAACTTTCTGTGTCAGCATTCACACTACCCATATTTTTCCCAAGGGAAAAACCTTTCTTATCAAAATTAAAATGTGGCAGAATTTTCATCAGACAAATAGGGGACTCATCAGCCTTTCTTTGACAGTAAATAAAGCATGGGACTTCATTCTCTGCCAGATGTTCTGGCCTTAGACTACATTGACTTTGATTCCATACAGGAGGTGATGCCCCATGTGGCCTTATCTACCAAGATATTCTCTGCCAGGGCTCCCACTGGCAGCAGACATTAAGTAGGGCACCATATCTCACCAAGAGATCTCAAGAGAATTGTAGTCAATCTTCTTGAGTCCCAGGGAACAGAAAAGGCTTCTGTGCATCATTTACCAGCTAGCCAGATGCTCAGTGTTGCATCTTCTATTCTGATGAGCCCTTTGTCACCTGCTGTGGAACACTGATCCATCAAGTTAGTTTGATAGGGAATTAGGATGGAATAGTATGAAGAAGGAAGGGCAGATAAAGTAGGATTTTAGATAATGAGCTTTTCTTTCAAATTAGCCAGTGAAAAAACATATGTATTTGGGGATGCAAACGAACTTTTTTTAAAAAGAA
Organism: Thamnophis sirtalis; assembly: GCF_051295495.1. Lineage (NCBI taxonomy): Eukaryota > Metazoa > Chordata > Lepidosauria > Squamata > Natricidae > Thamnophis > Thamnophis sirtalis. Next base: position 159,200,760 of record NW_028261382.1, read on the forward strand.
AGAAAGAAAATCTGATTATTTAGTGTGCAAATAATTTATTGTTTGCAGTTGCAGTGCATAAAATATAGCCTTTTTCAAAAATGAGATTACTGCTTTCCTAAATGATCAATCAGTGATGGGATTCAACATTTTTTACTACTGGTTCTGTGGGCGTGGCTTATTGAGCATGGCAGGGGAAGAATACTGCAAAATCCCCATTTCCTTCCAATCAGCTGGGACTCAGGAGGGAGAGAATAGATGGGGGCAGGCCAGTCAGAGGTGGTATTGAATGGTTATCTGAACTACTCATAATTTCCGCTACCGGTTCTCCAGAACTGGTGAGAACCTGCTGAATCTTTGTGATCAGAAATTTCTAAAGAAGGTTGCAAAAGTCTTATTTATGGCTATCAGAAACCACCTGGTGCTTCCTTAACTTTATCAGCTGGTTCAGTAATTTTATTTTACTTTTTTATTTAATTTACATTATTTGCTATACTTTACTTTTATTATTGGGTTTGGATTATAAATCAATTCATAATATCCTCATTGTTATATAAAAAGCATCAAATTATTTAGGGATATTTTGTCTCTTCCCTGCAATCCAGTGGCAGGTGCCTCTATTTCTGAACAATAGATAAAACTGCCATCAAGGATCTGAATATGCTTTTTGTTACAAAGTTTTCTGATGTTCATTCTGTCACTCTGTTAGGAACATATATATGAGTAGATTTATATCTTTGCAAAATTATATTTCAAGATTAAAAATTACAGAGTCTGAAAGCTTTTGAAAAATCTTGCTTCTTCCTCGCTGACTGTTGCACTTTCACTCTGTTGTTGCGATGAAGAAGAAAGATGCACAGGCAGGAAGAAGCTTAATGGGAAGGCACCCCGAACAGCTCGTGAGAGCTCCCTTTTTATTGTCATAAAACAGCTATCGTGGCAGAAACTGAAACATTGATCAAAGTTCACTTTGTACTGATTGGATTAGCTAGACAGAGTCCAAACTATGGTTGAGAAGGTTAATAAACAGCTTATGTTTTCCTGCTGCAAGCGATGATATGTGCCTACCTACGTGCCCACACTTATTAAGGAAGGATCAGGTTAATGATCATTATGCTGAGTTGCATTCCTCAGGCTTCATACTTATTAAGGAAGGATCATTGTGCTGACGTTGCATCCTCAGCGTGGTTTGCCAGCCACTGAGAAAAGCAATTATCCCCACACACTCCCTTCTCATTTCAAAGCTGTTTTGTTCCGTTAGCAACAAATATTGACTGCAGCTGAATCTGGTGGTGTTGTGTATTTCTGTCTAGTCATTCTGACCATTTTCCTATACTGTTCAGATAGAAGGAACAGTTTCTAAACAAACTGCTAGGAATATTTTACGACAGTTTTGCAAATCTGAAAAAAATTAATCATGTTCACGTGCAATTGAACCTAAGGTTGTAGTGTTTAGTTATATTTCTTATCTTTATCTATTTCTCTCTAGCCATGGGATATTAAGCAAAAATTTCATTGTCTGATGACTTACTAACAAATACATAAGAGATTACATTTCATGGGCCTGAATTTTTATCATTAAAGAGAGGTTATCAGTATTAATTCCATTACATTTAATGTAATTTATGTCCCATAATAGCGTGTTTCTTAAAAGGGAGACCAGAGAGTGGCAGTGATTAAATTCTTTGTGGGGGGAAAACTTCTTTGAGGTATATTGTACACTTAATTTTTAATCAAGGCAACTGTTACAAATGTTAACAAAAGCTAGTGAATATTAAACAGATAACCTTTCCATTTCTTTGATTAATTTCTCATTAAGCTTTGGAATTTGAAAGGCTTCACTAATAAAGAGCTCTCCTTTGGAAATTTCAGAGTCATATGACAATCTCATTAGGTAGACCAGACCATAAAATCAACTCCATAGAATGTCTACAACAACTTATACTGACATTGGCTATAAAAATCTCCATCAAGGCCATTTCCCTTATTCTTTATACCAGATATCTTTCAAGTTTCAGCACCCACAGCCTTGTTTGTGCCCTTGGTTTCAATAGGCTACAACAGCTAACCTTTTTGGGATTGTGTGCCAAAAGCAGGGGAGCACAGGGGAGGTCGTGCGCAGTTGTGTCAAACCCATAATGCTATGTGTGTGGCCCCAGCACTTCCCCCCACTTTTGGCATGCTTTTTTCGCCCTCCCCAGGCTCCAGAGGCTTTCTAGGACCAGGCTTCAGAAAGAGCAACTCAGAAGTTCGGGAACAGTGATTTTAGGGACGTTTTTCGTGCTCAGGAGGCTTTATTCCTGAACTTTTAGGTTGCTCTTTCTGAAACTACCAGAGTATGAAAAACAGCACTACGGACAAACCGGAAATCACCGTTCCCGAACTTCTGGGTTGCTCATATGACCATTTTTTGCCCTCCGGAGCCTTCAGGAAGCTTCCCTGAAGCTTCCAGAGGGTGAAAAATGCCCCAACATGCAAACCTGAAGTCCATTCCCAGTTTGCACGTTGGATGGTTTTTCCCCTCGGGAGACTTTAGGGAAGCCTCTGGAAAGCAAAAAACAGCCAAAAAGGAAGGCTGAAATCAGCTGTCCAGCACACACATGCATGCTGGAGCTGACAGGGCAATGCCTGGCGTGCCCTAACAAATAGCTCCATGTGCCACCTGTGGCACGCTTGCCATAGGTTCGCTAGAAGATGTTATCAACCCTTGACTTGGTCCTACTTGCTTTTCCATTTATTTAGCCGAGTTTGCATTAGCTATTGCATGGGCTGGACTTTGACTTTACTTGTGATATAATGAGTCATAATAATAACTTGAGAAATGAAATTATCACAGTGAATCAACAATTTGGGTCCTTATTGATGGTCAGAGACTTTTTCTGATACCTATCATATTCCTGAAAGAAAAAGAAAAGAAACAAATAGTAATGTGGAGCTCTCACTGGGTTGTTTTGGTTTGGTTTTGCTCCAAGATATCATCCTAAATGTAATGGAATGAAAATATGATTAGCTCCCCCCCCCCCCGTTAGGATCATAATATAGAGCTTAAGATGATCTCCATGAGCTACAAAATAGAATAGAATAGAATAGAATAGAATAGAATTCTTTATTAGTCAAGTGTGATTGGACACACAAGGAATTTGTCTTTGGTGCCTATGCTCTCAGTGTACCTAAAAAGACAAGATCAATATAAATCGTAAGGATACAAGCAACAAAGTTACAGTCCTGCAGTCATAAGAGGGAGGGGATGAGTGATAGGAATGATGAGAAGACTAATAATAATAGTAATGCGGCCTTAGTGAATGGTTTGACAGTAGTGAGGGAATTGTTTGTTTAGCAGAGTGATGGCATTTGGGGAAAAACTGTTCTTGTGTCTAGTTGTCTTGGTGTGCAGTGCTCTATAGCATCAGGTTCAGTTAAGAAACCTCATTTTTAATATTTGTTTTTTTTAGTCAAACACTTTGTACACACACACACACACTCAAGAGAAAACATGAAAAAAGAATATAAAGTACATGTATAAATAAAACACAGGTTTTTCAAATTTCATAGTTGTGACTTCGTTAAATATAATTACTTGAACTATTACATTATGCAGTTAAGAATTACTGTAGAACTTAAGCCAAAAAATGAGTATAAAAACCATGATCTATCTATACAATTTGGATTACCAAATGGAATTGTACACTATATTAAGTTCAGGCCATATTACTAAAGATTTATTCTGTGTAATGTATTTATTTAATTATTCATTTATTTGTGTCTTTGAGTCAGTGTTGATTCCTGCCAACTGCCCGAACTAGATTTTCTTGGCAAGATTTTCAGAAGTGATTTGCTATTTGCCTTTTTCCTAAACCGGAGAGTGAAGAACTGACACTAAGGCAGCTGCTGACCTTGGGCCAGTCACTCTCTCTCAGCCCCGGCAAAGAGGAAATGGCATTCTGAAAACTTTCCAAGAAAGCTTCAGAGACAATCCACTCATGTTAGCTATGAGAATTAGATAAAAGTGCACAGGTTTACAGTGCCCCCAAAACAGACAAAGGACCTGATGGAAAATATCAGTATGATAATACAGTACCTGAACAGAGAGTGAGAAATATAAATTATTCCAGTTTCAAACTAAGTTCAGAAACAGCCAATCTTGATCATCAGTCAAATCTTTAACCACCCAACTATTAGGAGAGAAACATCACTTCAAAAGTTTTCATCTAGTAATGGTGCTGCAAAATTAATTGAAAATAAAAGATCTTAAATGACTCAGGCTATCTGTGCTGTCTGAAGACTTGTACTCACCCAAAACATAAAACAAAACAATACTCAAAGCTCCATGACCTTTTCAGACACTGAGTCACTGCTGTGGCACATTAGATTCTACAACCACATACGGCAAAGCCTGCTGAGATTCTTCTTCAAAATATAAACAGTTAAAAACCCTTCAAAAATGTACGGGCAACTTGGACAACAATTGCTTTTCAAATATATTATGACCCTGAGTATTCTACTTTAGAATCCCCCCCATCCAAATCCAACATTTGTTTTAAAAGTAATTGCTTTGATTTTAAAAAGAAACAATCAGTTCTAAATGAAACAGTAACAAGGCAATATCTTCTCATTGTATCTTATGAAACAGTAACAAGGCAAAATAAGTATATTTATGCAAATGAACTGCAAGACAAAATAGGAAAAATGCTTTATCACATCACCCTTCACGTGAGCTTTGTAATTTGAAATCTGTCTTTAGATTCAGCTCTCTGATTCAGTTTTTATATACATACCTATTTTATTTATTCGAGTTTGAGCGCCATGGTGGCCTAGAGGTGGAGCTCTCGCCTCACAATCAGGAGCTGTGCATTTGATCCTAGATAGTGGCAAATATTTTTCTCTCTCTAAGCACAAAGAAAAAATATTTGCTGTGAACTTTGCATAGACATCAGGAAGGGCATCTGGCCAGTAAATGCTCAGCTCCATTCAGTCACCCTGACTCTACCCCAATGCAAGGATCATTAAAAGAAATAAAAATATTTATTTGAGTTATATATCCTATATTTATTTAGTACAGCACATGGTGAGGTGCATAATCCTTCCTATCCCTATTTACTTCACAACAATAATCTTGTGAAGTGGGATGGACTGAAAGAAAGTGTGCCCAACTGTATTGAGTTGGTTTTTATGCCTAAAGGAGGATTTCCTTGTTATTTGTCCATGACTCTTAATCATTAAACCAAACTAACTCCTAATAATATGTGGTATCTATTTATAATATTTAACTACATTAATATATTCCATACATTTATATTAGTTATATGGCAAAGAAAACCTCAGAACAAATAGGAAGGTAACATGAAATTTTAGTATTCACATGTGTGCTAATTTTAGGAATGACTGCAAAAATAAATATTTGTATGCCTAGAAGATTATACAGCAATAAGAAAATGTGTACTTTTCAACATTTTAAAATGATTCAAAATTAACTGTCCTGCTTGTAAAACATATTTAATTTACTCCTGGCCTCCAGGGCTGAAAGATTCTAATCAATATCTTTGTAGAATTTGGTGCTAATTGATTTATTGTTCAATAAGAGGAATGGGAGATGGTGTGAAAATTCAATATTGTTTTGCTAGATAGAGGGAAATGGCTGGAGTTCTGTGAAGATTATCAATTAGATCCTATTGGCAATATGATATGAATGGTTCTAGATTTATAGTTCTAGTTTATTGCTGTAGATTTAATATGCTGTTCAAAAATAACGTGTAAGAATTTGAACAAAAACATATATCAAAAGGGTAGGAGTTTTATCATATGTAGACATGTATCTGTTGGACAGATCAATGAGTAAAAGCCATAAATCTATGCAGTACCTCTTTATTTGGATCTGTATAAATCTGAGTATGCAGTATTAGCATAATGGGAATTGATTAGATTAGCCTTCTCCAACCTTATCCCATATAAATATGTTAGGACTAACATGTCTAGAATTTCCAGTCACCTTCAAGACTTCTGGTAACTTCCACTTGTAGAAAAAATTTTTTGCATGCTATCAGAAGTTGGCTTGCAATTTGTGGATTGAGCACAGATACTATTGTAAGTAGAAAGGATTTTCTCCAATATACAGTAATTCAGCAATGCAAGCTCTCAATTAGTTTACTACAATACCTTCTACATTGAGCTGCCTTTGTAGACCATTTAGAAACTAGAGCAGCTGATGTGTTAAGCAGTACATGTTAGCCTTCCACAGCAGGTTCAACTAGAAAACCAAAGTCAAACTTAATATTACTTTTATTATAAAATTATGGTAACAGAATGTTGCAAGTTTGAATGTGCTTCCCCTTCCCTCCCTTTATCTTCATGAGAACTAAGGAGGGTCATGTCTGAAATGCTTTCTCAAATTACATTTCTGCCTTTCTCGAATGTACATTTCTACATTTCTTCTGAAAATTCCATTTTCTTATATATGTTTATGTTTCATCTTCTGATATATGTTTATGTTTCATCTTCTGAGAAATCTGTAAGTATGTCAAATATATTTCTAATGGAAATAGCTTGCTCAACTGTTTCCTGTTATCAAGAGCAGTAATTAATTAACATTAATTAATCAGTGGAACTGTTTGCCTTTAAAAGTTGTGGGTTCATTACTAGAAGTTTTTAAGAAGAGATTGGACAACCGTTTGTCTGAAATAGTATAGAGCCTCCTGCTGGAGCAGAGGGTTGGACTTGAAGACCTCCCAGGTCCCTTCTGTGTATTCCCTTCTTACATTTTACTGTTAAATTATAAAGTACTAATTATCCCAATTCTAGAAATAATAATGCTGGCATAGAAGTGAGTGCTACTGTCATATTACCCAAACATTTTCACTAGTAGAAAGGCAGCTTCTATATTATGTATTCCTACTGCCATTGAAATATATAAAGAGAACCTCAACTGTGATTGCCTACTTTTGTGTTCACGATGTCCTTGTAATGTGCATCACACTGTATTAAGAGATTGTTCTCTAATCCATTTCTTAGTTGATTACAGCAGCAAAGTTTGGCTGCACATGTTAAGTTTCTTCAAGCAGTTTATTTGTTGCAGCTAAAATTATAGAAAAGAGAGTAACATAAAAAAGGTCATGTTTATGTAGATAAAAATTGTTAGAGTAACAGTGCTTTAAAATTCAAATGAACAGAAAGTTTGGCCCACAGCTTTTGTGTTTAGAATCTTACATATTTCTTTAAAATTCACAGAAACTGGAAAATAAACTGTCTACTCCTTTTTCATTAATAAGAAAATGAAGCAATATCCTTCCTTCTCCATACAGGCTGATTCAATCCAGTCAACTACATTTGCCACATAATAGTAATGATAACTGAATCGTTTGAATTCTAATGCCTTAAAATGGAATGGCCCTATGCAGCATTAGACAATTCATAAACAATTCATCGAAGAGAAGCAGAAAACTGTACTGTTGAATTATTGAAAAGAAAAGCTATCATAGAAAGAAAGAAATAATTGCCAGAAAAGCTTATTTTCTGAATATGCTTTTCTCTTCTTTATAGGGTCTAACCCATCTTTCACCAGTACACATTTATATAAATATAGCTGCTCCTAGATTTTCTAGCCAAAACCTGCTCATATTGCTTGTGGGTAATTTAAAAAAAATATCTCATAAATACTAGTATCACAAAAACATTTTGCATATTTAATCATCCTATTTGAGTAGTTGAATTTATAAATAAGAGATCATCAAAAGAGATAGGACTTGGGCAAATGCTGTTGTTTGGTTTTTTTATTGGTTCTTTTATTTGTTTTTTGTCATCTCATTTTGAAGAAATTGTGCCAGAAATCATTCTGAATATATTTACATTGTTCCAATTGAAAAATACCCTTGATTCTGAAGTAGCAACAAGTAGTGTCCTTTAGGAATTAAGATAAATGTCGTAAACCCTTGTTGCTGTTTTATTATTGCAACCTAGTACTGAACAAGGATTCTATAATGAAGCCATGTCTTTTATGTAATACTAAAAGAAACAAGTTTAGAAAAATATATTCTTTTTATTGAGATGTTTCATATTGTTAAATTTTTAGGGCATTTTCTAATAGGCTAGAGTTGGGCTTTTATATAATTGTCATAGTACAATTAATATATTAACTGTTGTGGTAATTGTTACTGTTGTTACGTAAGTTGTCATTTCTTTCCTCAATGACTTAAGCCAATCATGTTGAAAGATTTGGGACATGGCTGTGGGGTTCTTCTAAACAGCATATTGATGTATATTTTTCTAGTCTTGCCAGCATAATATACACTGGTCCCACATCAAAGATCTGTTCTGTTGCAAGTAATTGAAAGACAGTGATCAGTAAAACTTTTCCCTGTCTTTGTTTCCATATCAGCAACTATCAGGAAAAAGTACCTTCAGTTGTTTTCCTTGAAGTGGGAGCAGACTTGGTTGAGTATGGGTGGTTGCTTAGTTAGATAGAAGCTTTACTCAAATTGTTCCACTGATAGGATGATACATATCGAACAAAAGAAAGTGCTATTTCTAAAAATGTGTGTATTGGTTTTTTTAAAAAAAAATACTAGCAGACCTTTGTCAAAAATAGTTTAGGCTGGGTGCAGGATGAAGTGAGGGGGAATTGTTACAATGATTGTAAGACGTTCCTACCATTTCATCCTCTAGGCCATTATCTTATTAAGCTGGGCTGCTTTTGGATAGAAGGTTGTTTAGTTTTATATAAGACTGGTAAATAAGTTTACTTTCTTCTCATCCTAAATGGAAGAACTTTGTCAATTGAATCCTAATTGCCAACAATCTCAAATGAATAAATGCTAAAGAAAACTTTTAATGTATTCATTTGGGAAAGAATCATAAAGACACCTCTTTGCCAATTTAAAATAAATAGCAGGCTTTATCCCTCCTCCCCCTTTTGTTTTGCTTCCTCACAATAGTAGACAAGCCTATTGGTCTTTCAAAAGACCGTAGAACACATATTTAATAACAGATTGTGTGGTTTTCCAGAAGATTAATATACCATTGTATATAAGGAGCCCAAAGCATGGGCATATCTAGATTGAATTCAGAGGAACATCACTAGTAAACAACTATTATGATATTGCCCTTATTTCTAATAGTGTCTGCCTGTCTATCTACTATCTACTGAAGTGTAAATGCCAATTAGTGTTCTGATTATTGTTCTGATTTGATTTGAACTATTTCTACTAGCAAATTAAGGCTTCATTTTCTGCTTTCCTTGGTATTTTATTATAGATGACTTTAAACTAAAGTACACATTAAACAGAATGGATGAGAGAGAGCTTGATAGAAGGGATGATGCTATCTCATTATATGGGGAATAATGAAAACAACAAAATAATAAAACATTGATACATTAAGTTCTTGTTTCTATGGAATATACCTTCCCTTTCTTTTTTTTTATGAAGGGGGACATAAGAGTGATACCTCTTTCATTTTAATAGTCATTTTGCTTCTGAATTATTTCTTAATTCTGCTGCATTTTGTTGCCCCAATCAGATTTACTCTTCTTATTCTTTCTTACATAAACAAACAAGTACTGTGTTTCCCTGAAAATAAGAGAGGGTCTTATTTTCTTTTGACCCGGAAATAAATGCTTGGCCTTATTTTTGGGGAGGTCTTATTATTTTTGAGGTGCAGGAAGCCCCTTAACCACAGCCCACAGATCAGCTGTCCAGAGAGGGCTGGACATTTTGTCTTTGTTTCTGCACACTCTTGCCCTAGTGTCACTGGGCCATCCGCTCTTTTTGTGGCCGCCACTGAGAGAAGGGGTGTGGTAGCTAGGGTTTGCGGGAACGGCCTCTGCAAGGCCATTCCATGTGGTTGGCAGGTGCATGTGAGGCACCTCGAGCATATTCCTTCCTCCTCCCAGGAAATGACGGGGAGGGCTTATTTTCTGATAAGGGTTTATTTTAGCACATGCGCTCAAAAGCCTGATTGGGCTTATTATTTGGGGAGGTCTTATTTTCGGGAAAACAGGGTGTGCATTTATTGTTATATATTTTCAATACATTTTTAATTATAGAAAGATAATGTGTAAATATTAAATATGCTATTATTCAACCAAAATCCAGTGGCTCTAGGACTCTGGGGGTCCCCCACTATCCTCACAGGGAATTATTTGCTGTCCTATGTTGAAAAATAATGCAATATTAAAAAAATTCAAAAATCTTGCAAAGCAGCAGTGGCAATGAATGCATTTTAATTTTTAATATAATAAATACAACACATATAAACAAAAGTTCTTTTAGGGTCCTTCATAATTTTTAAAAGTGGGAAAGGGTCCCGAGAGGGAAAAAACGGTTTAAGAATTATTGCTTTAAGTGACTTTTATTTATGGTCACACATATTTTCAACTTGGAAACATAATTTCCATAATGTTTATGACAAATGTGTTTGCTGCGACTCCAGTAAACTTTGGCATGACAGCACACAACATAAAACATTAAGAAATAAATTTATTTAGATACAGAGCCTAAGGCTGATAATTTTGGAATGGTAAATTACTCAAGTTATTAATATTTCCTTAATTTTAACAGAGAAAATGTGTGTAACCTCTATGCAGAATACAAATCTTATTCTGATAAGCCTGGAAATAAATCACAGACATCAGATTCTGGGTGGGATTCATTCATTCACTAATTTTTCTCAAATACATTTTATTCTTTTATGTCTATTATGTTTGTGTCTATTAAATAAAAAATGTTTTTTGGGAAATTCTCACCAAAAAGTGTTCTCTTTGAGGGTAAAAAAGCAAATACTTAAATTATTAATAGGGAATTCCACAAATTATTGCTAATCAGTTGAAGTAAATCAAATTATGAGTTTCTTCAAGATGGAAGTTTCAGTCTGTCTGTACACTTGTGGCATATATCAATAGCTGAAAATCTATCACAGATGTGTACCCTACAAGAAGATTATTCTATGTCTTGTGTGATTTAATTATAAAGAATCCTGAATTTTAATTAATATTATTTCATTATGATTTTCAGTCTTATAAGTTCATTCATGCAGTATGTATTGTATGTATTTTTTTTAAAAAAAATCAGGAATACTTGAGATATACAAGCTATTACATTGAGCTATTGAACAGTTTATAAAATATATCAAATTTACATGTTGCAGGCTAGAAAATAATTATTTCAAATTTTATATAAGTGATTTTTGGAGCAGGATTGGGTTCAGAGAATTATTAATTCCTGTTGCTATCAGCCTTGGTCATATATAACATGAAGGTACAATGCAAAGTAAATTATAATTTCTTCATTGACTTAAAATGATAGTTCTTGAAAGAAAATATTTTAAATACTCAAAACTTAAGAGTAAATAAAAAATCTGAAAATTTCAGACATTTGTTCCTATTTCCTATTTTTGTTACATGAATGTCTAGCATGGTCCAGGCCCTCAAAGCCGTATCTAATCCAAATGTATTAGATACAGCCTCTGTAATATTGAGTGTGCTACTGATGATAAATTTTATATTTCAATTTATCTAAGGATGTGATGTTGAGAAAAGTTGCTATTCAAGTAATTAGGTTGTTACATTCCATTCAATGTGTTACTTATTCAAAAGTATAGAAGTAGTAATCTAGTTTATATATTGCTTAGCAAGTAACAGGATAGAGCTAGTTCAAGGTGGCTACTAACAATAAAACATGAAGTGAAGATAACATCATGCTGAAAATTTCTTCCCCCAACATCACATGCACATATACAAACCCCAGTGCTTGTGTGGTAACTACATAGTGCATTTATTTACTTAAATAATGAAGTCATCTGATTCCAAATAGTTCTGGGTAGCTCACATTTTACAAGCAAGGAAAAAAAAAAAAGAAATAAACCCTGCATATCCAAAAGACAAAACTGTACATAACAGGAAAGAACAACAAATAAAGACTCAGTCACTTACTTACCAGAGGTGGGTTGCTCCCGGTTCGGCTGAACCGGTAGTGATAATCTGGCCTGAGTCGCAGAACCGGCAGTGACCCAGGCTGGCCACGTCCCCGAACTGGTTCCCTGGTCTCTATTGCCATTGCTGACATATTGTTTATTAGCTTTTAGTGGTCTTCACACATGCACACAACCATTTACAGCAAACTGTGCATGGGTAAGCAATGTGTAGCCGGCGCGCACACAAAGTGAGCAAAACGAGTGCGTAAGGAACCCACTCCTATTACTTACCTGTTGTGGCCCAGCAGGAGTCGTTGGAGCTGCCACCAGACTCCGACAGCGAGGGGCCCTATGAGTCAGCTCTGGAGGATATGAAGGACCCTGGACACGGTTCCGACTCCGAGCAGGGTGCAGAGAGACTGGTTGGCCACCAGGTGGCGCCTGAGCCTTGGATCAGTGGGGAGGAGACAAGGGAGAGTGATCCAGAAGCCAGCAGTGAGTTGTTCCTGGATGCATGCCATCGAAGAGCTACTAGGCGTCAGGAACAATTACGCAATTACAGGAGGTAATTGCGCTCAGCTGGTGGTCATTAGGCTCCTCTCCAGACTATAAAAAAGACTGCTTGTGCACAAGCCCCTCTTGCAGAAGTCAACGCATTGACTAAAGAGAACTGTTGTAACTAACTTGGCAGGCTGGATTGCTGCCAAGGTTTGTCTGAGTTGCTGCCAAGGTTTGTCTGAGTTGCTGCCAAGGTCCTTATCTGTTTGTTTGCTTGGCTTTCAGCCACCAAGATTTTGGTCTTGCTATTAAAGCACATTCTAGTTAAGCTTGTCTTGGCTTTCGTTACTGGATGGAGGAGTAGGTCAGAACACTTACCCAAATACTTTCTGTACATCATCCGGGGGTAAATTCATGGGGCCACTCTTTCAAAGGACAAGTATTGGGGGCAGAGAAGGCACGCTTCTTCAATCATAGTAGATGACATTATTTAATTGAAATGCTTTGGAGAATATCCACTTTGCCAAAGAGGCACAAAAAAATCTTACAACCAGAACCTTAAATTGCACCCTGATGCGCAGTAGAGGCCAGTGCAGCTCATCAAACAGTAATGTTACTGCCAGGCCATGTCATGGCATTTTGGACCAGTTGTAGCTTCCAAAGTTTTCAAAGGCAGCTTCACGTAGAGTGCATGGCAATAATCCAATATTTTATCAGTTCTTCCTCTTTCCACATGTCTTTCTATTTGTGTCAGAGGTTTTGTGAAATAGGATTTTTAATGTTGTTTATGGCTTTGTCATCATCACGTCTTAATTCAGAATTCAGTTCCTTTACCTTATTGGTTTTTCTTCTGGTAAATATTTTATAGTAAAATCCACTATAACAATATCCTTGATGCATTTTTGTAACATTAAATAGGCCCACTATTAAAAAAGGGAAGCCTTGACCTTAAGGCACAAACTATGCAGAAAAGTGTTTGGAATGTTGATCTACTGCTTCTTCCTTAAAGAACCCCTCCAGGAAAGCTAACTGTGAAACAGTACAACAATTTGTGAAAAGAAGCATTAAAAAAACATTTAGATAAAAAAATGTGACATCAATTGTTATGTATTTCTGTGCTTCTAAAATATTTATATATGTATCCTTTCTTTCTTCTTCCTTCTAAACATCAGAAATATAAAGGAACACTTATTTTCATTTTAGAAAAGGAGTATTAAAGAAGGGAGATTAAATTGTTGGGATGCATTTATATAGGGAGCCATTTGGATTTTATTGGAAGGAATTTCCACCCAATTTAACAAAATAATTTTCTTTACAGAATTGTAAATGGCAATTAAAATTGTGTTGGATAGACACTAATACACATTCCCTGCATAAACAGAGCCAGGGAAATAGGCTTAGCTCAGATAATTTGAGTGCTTTTGCATGGAGTGTTCAAATGTCAGTCTTATGGGCTTCATAGAAAATAATGGGGAAATAAGGCTATACCTTTCAAATAATTGGCATACTTAGTATGGAGGCACTACTAGCAAGAACTTAATCAAAATTTGAAATAAAATAACCTCATTGGCACAGTTTCATGGAGTGTAAACAACTAGATTATTTTGATTTGATAAATAACAGAGTGTCTGGCATTTTATTTCAAATATAGTGAAGGGGTAAAACACTTGCCAATTTCATTTTCTGTTATCTAAGCTGAAAAGAGAATGTCCCCTTTACAAGAAAGGAGTATTAGCTTGAAATATATAAGGACTAATGCATCCTTTTAATTCTAATCAGAAATGGGAGAAATATGAAATGGGAGTTGCATCTTTACCTGTTAAATGTAGAATAGTTTGTCACAAACTAAATTTGGTTTAGTTTGGCAATTTGGTTTTGCTAAAACCAAATCAGGAGCTCAACCAATCTCTTTGCACATATTTTGTGCACTGACAATAAAGAATTATTATTTAAAAAGTATCCCTTGCTCCTAGTTAGTTATTAGGTTACCATTGTTGGAGCAGTGTCTTTTGTCAAGCATACATTTTCTTCATGTAGTCTTCAACTTAAAATTGATTGTTTAATTGCTATAATGATGACCTCAACCATAAGCACTTCCAGCATAAAACGTCACATTGCCCAACTTGAGATCACATGACCACATTTCAGGTTCTTGGCGGTTTTCTTTTACAACTAGTTGCCATCTGTTCTACGACCACATGATTTGCAATTTTCAGTTTTGGCTTCCCCAGAAGGTCAATGGCTAAGTTTGCAGGCAAGGTTTTAATTAGAGCAGATGTATTTGAGGTCAGTTTCCCCAGTGTGATAAGAGATTGTCCATGCAGGATGGAAAATGTTGGCAAAAAATATTAATGAATGTTGTTGTTGTGATCATTATCCCCAGTGGGATGAGTAAAGGGTCCAGACCACCCAGGTATGTCTTGGTTTTTCCAGTCATTTAACAACTGAAACTGGAAGAACCAGGATTGTGGTAGTTAAGCCAAAGCAGTCACATGGCGCCTTACTTAACAAGCACTTTACTCATTGAGAGAGATTCTTGTCGCATTTGTGATCTTAAGTGAAGTGACCTGTAGAGATAGTACAATTTTCTAAAGGGAGTTCTATCTCCAATATTCCTTTTCTTTAAATCATTTTTTTTTTCTTATTTCCAACTGATCTAGTGTTGCCCCTTTTGTATATTTTGGAAATAGAGACTCAGGGCATTTATTTTCATGTTCTTCAATTGTACAGGAAGAACTGGTCTTAATGGTAATATAGATTACATCATGTTGTCACCCCTGCCCTTTAATAGAATAACAAGACAACTTTTAGAATTCTGGAATTTGTAGTTCTTACAGTAATAATTTAGATGAGAGGGGCACATTACTTTTTCTCTTTCAAACTATAATACTACAGGAGCTACAATTCACTGTCATAAAATGTAAGATAACTACCAATTTAGATGTTTTAGCAAATACATAATGGTAAAATCTATTAACATGCCTCATGATGGCTGATTATTTCTCTTTGCATTTGACTGCTGAGAAGTGGCAGTAGAAGAGTATTATTTACTTTCTCTTTGTCCTTGTGAACTACACTAGTGCATCTCACTTAATACGGCTGCTATAATTGTATTTATATTTTTGTATTTATTAATATTTGTATGCCGCCCTTTTCCCCAAGGGAACTCAGGGCAGCTCACAATTCAAGGGGAGGGGGAGACAAACTGAGTTACATATAGGACAATACATCATTATAAGCACAACATTCATACAATTCGGGTACGGTGAAGGTCTTTAGTCCCAGGCCTGTCGGGACAGCCAGGTTTTAAGTGCTATGCGGAAGGTCTGGAGGGTGGTGAGGGTACGAATCTCCACGGGGAGTTCGTTCCATAGGGTCGGAGCTGCCACAGAGAAGGCTCTCCTCCGCGTAGTTGCCAGTCGACATTGACTGGCTGATGGAACTCGGAGGAGGCCTAACCTGTGGGATCTAATTGGTCGAGTGGAGGTAATTGGCAGTAGGCGGTCTCTCAAGTACCCAGATCCAATACCATGAAGGGCTTTATAGGTGACAACTAGCACCTTGAAGCGTATCCGGAGATCAACAGGTAGCCAGTGCAGCTCGCGGAGGATAGGTGTTATGTGGGTGAAACGAGGTGCACCCACAATCACTCGCGTGGCCACATTCTGGACTAGCTGAAGTTGCCGAATATTCAACAACAATACTCACAACAGTGACTGTTGTGAGAGCCTCCCGGTTCAGGTAGGGATGCAACTGGTGCACCAGGCGAACCTGGGCAAATGCCCCCCTGGTCACAGCTGACAAATGGTGTTCAAAAGTCAGCTGTGGGTCCAGGAGGACTCCCAAGTTGCGGACCCTGTCTGAGGGGGCGTAGTATTTGACCCCCCAGCCTGAGAGATGGAACACTTGGCCAATTAGTGGGAGGGAAGCACAGCAGCCACTCGGTCTTATCCGGATTGAGCACAAGCTTGTTAACCCCCATCCAGTCTCTAACAGCCTCAAGGCCCTGACTCATCACGTCCATCGCTTCATTGAGTTGGCATGGGATGGACAGATACATCTGAGTATCGTCCGCATACTGGTGGTATTTTATCCCGTGCCGTTGAATGATCTCGCCCAGCAGTTTCATGTAGATATTAAAGAGTAGGGGGGACAGGACCGAGCCTTGCGGCACCCCATATGTTAGGGGCCTAGGGGTCGATCTCTGCCCTCCGACTAACACCGACTGCGACCTGTCTGAGAGGTAAGAGGAGAACCACCGTAGAACAGTGCCTCCCACCCCCACCTCCCGCAGTCGTCGCAGAAGGATACCATGGTCGATGGTATCGAAAGCTGCCGAGAGGTCCAGGAGTACCAGGATGGAGGCATGGCCTCCATCCCTGGCTCTCCAGAGATCATCGGTCAATGCGACCAAAGCGGTTTCTGTGCTGTAGCCGGGCCTGAAGCCAGACTGGAATGGATCAAGATAACTAGCTTCCTCCAAGGACTGCTGGAGTTGAAAGGCCACCACCTTCTCAACAACCTTCCCTACAAAGGGGAGGTTGGAGACTGGACGATAGTTGTTTAAAACAGCTGGATCCAAGGATGGTTTCTTCAGGAGAGGTCTCACCACCGCCGCCTTAAGAGCGGGGGGAAAGACCCCCTCCCGAAGGGAGGCGGTAACAACCGCCTGGATCCAGCCCCGTGTCACCTCCCTGCTGTTGACAGCCAGCCAGGAGGGGCACGGGTCCAGCACACATGTGGAGGCACCTACAGCTCTCATGGTCTTGTCCACGTCCTCAGGGATATTGAACCAGATAGTTAACATATTATTACTCTAATGAAGGACCAACTTTCCACCTTTATGTTGGAATACTGTTTTTGATATGATATAGCTATTATAATACCCACATGTTCCATATAGTTACATACATATATACGTACATATATACATATTTGTACAAAACATCTTCCAATATGATTTACTATGAGTATGGATATGATTTGGCAAATAAGAGAGGAAAAAAAGGAGGGAGGGAGAGAGAGAGAAAGAAACGAAGGAAGGAAAAGTATATGTGCTGATAAAGTAGATTATATAAGGAATTGAGCCTTAGATTAAGAGATTCAAAATTCAAATGTGGCATTTATCTCTCTCTTTCTCCCTCCCCCCTCTCTCTTACACACACACACACACACACACACACACACACACACACCAGAGGTGGGTTTCTGCCAGTTCACACCGGATCAGGTGAACCAGTAGTGGTGGTGGCAGGAGACTCCACCCACCAACCAGGACGCTTCTGCGCATGCAGAAGTAAAAAAACCTGGAAACCCACCACTGCCACAAACGCACAGAATATAAAGCATTATAATACTGACAGATCCTGATACTACTCACACTGCCAGATCCCATCTGCCAGCCAGTGTCGGCTGGCGAGTCCCCGGGGGAGAGCCTTCTCTGTTGCAGCTCCAGCCCTCTGGAACGAGCTCCCCGTGGAGATCCAGACCCTTACTACTCTTCTGGCCTTCCGCAAGACCATGAAGATCTGGCTGTTCAGGCAGGCTGGGGGGCTGTTGAAATAGCCAGCCCCACGGGAACTATGAGTGTTGTGTATTTTAAATTGTTGTTTGTCTATTTATCCCCTTTCTTTGTTTATTGTAAGCCGCCTGGAGTCCTTCGGGAGTGGGCGGCATACAAGACCAATAAAATACTAAATACTAAATACACTGTGATGACATCGATGCTTAGTGCTCATTATTTTGTTCTCCTAGTCTATCTGTATAATTAACTAGGCCAGTCCAAAATGGCCCACTATATCTCTACTAGCTAAAGTTTACAACTTGATAACTTATGTACAAGGCTTTTAATATTTGAAAGCAATATAAATGCAATAAAAGCAGGAGTACAAACAAAGAACAACAGCAGGGTTGCATTTTGTTAGTACCGTACGTGGAGACCACCAGGTCTAGACTGGCAAGAATATTCTGAAACCAGCAATTGTAAGGTTTGTTGTCTGGAAAACATCCTGAATGGGGTCTATACAGTACCATCAAGAGTTAAGCTCAACTTGATAGGGTACTTTACTATTCCAACATATCTAAAGGATATCAGATGTGGAAATCTGAGGTCTATTAGTATGCTCGATAAACATAACTGTACTTATGTGAAGAAATAGGGCAACATATTAGTAAATTTTATCTAAATATGAATACATTATGGACTTTCAGACTCATAGTTTTCATATTGTTAATATTTGTGATGAATTGTGCTAGGAACATATATTTTTACAAGTTGTAAATAATTCATTTGTAGTTATAGGCAAGTAGTCTCATCCTTAATTGTAATATCTTGATGTCATGCATGTAGTTATACTGATTAAGCACTTAAAATTGTAATTAAATCTTCCTCAGTGTATTCAGGTTAGGGTATAATACTCCACTATTTATATTTGTTTTCTTATGATCTCAAACATTTTAATATGAAAATGTCAAAGTTAGACCAAAACAAAGAAACAGAAAGGGTACTTTATTCCATCATCAAATACATTTTGTCCATATGCCAGTGAATTAAAAATGCTAGCTAAGGGAAGCCAATATTGAGTTAATTTATTGTATCATTTCTACCAGATCAAAATGTAGATTGGGCAGTTAAGAAACCTTAAGCAAAATCTGCATTTTTTCCCTCCAATCCACCAAAGGGGGAATAATCCTCAAGAAGATCCAGATGTGTAAAATATGGCTATGCAATAATATTACAGTTTTGTGACCCCCTCCATAGATTTCCTCTACAATGTGTTTCCCCCTTCCCCCCTAGATTTTCCTAATAACTCAAGTGCTAATGAGACTAATGGGCTGTCTCATTTTTGTGATTCTGCCAGTGAGATTCAAGGGACCCAGGATCCTTATCCTGCCTTCTGTGTCCTACCTCATCTTACCAGGGATGTGAGTGTTCCTGGATAAGTCAAGAAGATTGAAAGCATATACCAAGAATATAATTCCCAGCAGGATTGCTAAAAGTGTGAAGATCATCCTGCTACTCAGCTAAAGGAAACAGACACTTTTATTGGATAGCAATGATAAAGGCAGATGCTGGAGACAGATCATCACTTTAGTTACAATGGCAAAAGCATCAATGTGTAGGCAATATAAATTACTCCTGTATTTTTACCAAGCAAGACATGTGGATATAAAATGTAGAATGATTGACAATATAATGTTGGATGATAAGCCCATCAAGTTGGATGGCACTCAACATTCTACTGACAAAGAGCCAAAGATCTTTTGGAATACTAATGGTGTTTGTGATGTGGCTAGATGAAAGTCTTGGCTCCTTACAATGAATGTACTTGCTAGTTGCAGAGCCTTAGAGATAAAAGACATAATTCATATATTATATTTGAGTAGCAGTTGTTTAAGAAAGAGAAATATTAGTATCTTGGACCGCACACCACACATATAATGATATAATACTGATAGAATACCAGGCATTGTACTCATGGGAAACCTATACCAGGAAGCTACAGTGGTCAGAACATGAAGAAACATATTGGCTCCAGATTGGCAAAGGAGTGAAACAAGGTTGTACACTCTCCCTTTATTTATTCAATCTATATGCTAAATATATATTAAGGGAAGATGGATGTGGTTTTAAAATTGGAGAAAGATACATCAATCGCATAAAACCAGAATTATGCTGATAATGCTACTCTGATAGGTGAAAATGCAAAGAATCTGTAACTGTGGTAAT
The DNA here is from genome assembly GCF_051295495.1 of Thamnophis sirtalis. Classification (NCBI taxonomy): domain Eukaryota; kingdom Metazoa; phylum Chordata; class Lepidosauria; order Squamata; family Natricidae; genus Thamnophis; species Thamnophis sirtalis. Next base: position 159,220,864 of record NW_028261382.1, read on the forward strand.
GAAAAGCAAGAACCACAGTGAGAAACTAAGAATATAAAGAAGACAAAGCTAATGACAACAGGTATCCACAATCAGCTTTAGAACTGGCAATGAAGAAAATGATAAATAGCTTCTGTCTCTTAGGATCAACCATTAACAATAAAAGAACAAAAAGGAACCATCAACAAAAAAGAACAAAAAGTCAAGTAATTTGCTACAGCACTTTACAGAGCCGCCTTAAAAACTTTGGAAAAGAGTTTCAAATGCCATGATGTGTACATCCTGACAAAGATCAGAGTCATGTGAGATTACTATAAGGAATGTGATTAATATGTAAAAAGAGTTACGGGACATTAGATGAAAAAATGTAAATGACTTTGGTCATTTTTCCATCAGAGACTTAAAGTATCTTCTAATTTCATCCTTACATTCCTGGGCCAAAATAAAGTAATGAAGACAAGCTTTATATCACTTTGGCAATGGCTGACTGACGCTAAAAGACATTGTAAGTTACCGGTGCAGAAATATCTTTATTCCATTTTTTTTCTCCTTCAGAATGAGTAATTGCTAACATTTTGAGGGCAGAGTAAGAGAAAACTGTAATTTGGGTTATTTTAAGTTCTCTGCCACCTATTAAGTCTTTGGCTATTTTTTTAAAGTTTTATGAACATGGATTTCTCTGTACTTATTCTTCTGAACTTTAGAATCTATAGCATAATTTCATTCCACAACATGGTTTATTGTGAATGATTGTATAAAATCATAAGGCTGTAGAGTTATAAGAGACTGCTGACCTTTCCTTCTCCCAACTTAGAGTTTATCAACTTTGTATATCTGTCTTTTGTTTGTAGCTGGAGAGAACTGAAAAACCCCTCAAGTTCCTGTTATTGATACTTATTTTAAGGAGCTAGTATGTAAATGTCTCAATTTGGGAAATAATGTACTGATTGGGAGAATTAGCTCATCAATAATTCTTGACTTGTAACCATTCATTTGGCAATTGTTCAAAGTTACAATGAATGGCACTGAAAAAGTGACATGACCAGTTCTCACATTTACATCTGTTGCAGTATCTCCATAAACACATGACCAGAATTTGGACACTTGGCAGACAGCATGTATTTACAATGATTGTAGCAATTTGGGATCCTGGGATTCTCATTTGCAACTTATTTAGGGAGCTTTGGACAAGGAAAGTTAGTGGGAGAAGCCAGATTAGCTTAATACTTCATGATTCCCTTAACTGCAGTGATTCACTTAATAACCATAGCAAGAAAGGTTATAAAATGGGGTGTGACTCACTTAATAGCTGCCTTGCTTAGCAGCAATAATTTTGGGATCAGTTTTGGTTGTAAGTCAAGGACTACCTGTGCTGAATGCTGTTCTAGTATAAAAGGAATATAATTAGAGGGAATGGTTGGCTCAAAGGATTAGTCATGGAATATTGAAGACTTAAATTTAGACTGCGAGAACTCTTCCAGAACACAATTTTGTATTGAATAAAAATGTATTCATTTTTCATGCCAATTCTGTGCTTCTATCATGCTTCTTATGGTGTTAATAGTCAAACTTGATCCTATTTGTTGTATACCTGTATCTTTATTGTAGGGTCCCTAAATCTAATGAATACAGGCAGAAGCATAATGACTACTTACGTGTATCAGGGAAGAGTGATTTAATTAGTTGTGATTTTCTCTGCTTTCTCTGCACATCCATGTTTACATTTTAAAAATTGGTATGGAAAATGAACTAGGGCTCTGCAACAGTTTGGATTCAGCCTCCATAGCGTGCCCTGGAGCATGCAGGAGCACAAAAGCGGTAACTATTTATAATATCTTAATGCAGGTTCCTTTGATGATGCAGAGGACAGTGCTTTTTGCAATTCTATGTGCTCCAAAGCAGGGTGCAGTCCATATAGTGAGTTTATACCAGTTTTCTAGTTCAGTTTAACTGGTTAATATAGCAGTTTTTTTTCTTAGATTTTTCTTGGAACACTGCAACTTTTTCTATTCTCTGTTGCAAGAAGCTGTATTTTAATGGGTTTTGCATGGCTACTGCCATATGGAACCATTTATACTTTATTGCATGGGGTAACTATAATGTGTGAGCTTTTTTATTGCTAATACTTGGATTCTCTGCTGATGGACTTGAGAGTCACATTAAGATAGAGTTATCAAATATTTTGGGGAAAAACAATTTTAGGGATATTTTTATAGCTTCAGCCAAAGAAATTCATTTATGTTGTGTCCTTTGTGCAACCAGATTTATTTATTTATTTATTGATGCTCTTACATAAGTGGGTTGTCAACTTGGAAATGCTTTTCATATAGGATTGTTGGCTGTTAAATGAAGATTAAGTAGCATGCTATTTAAAATCGATAATGAACAATTAGTGTCTTAGAACATAAGCTCGCATATTGGAGCTAATCCTTGATTTACAACCAATCGCTTAATGACAGTTCGGAATTACAACAGCTTCAGAAAGGATGCTTTATGGCCTGTAAAGAATTTCCAGACTTCTATTTTCAAAAATTATAACATTTTGATAAATAAAAGTTAAATATTTTTTTTCTTGAGGAAAAAATGAATCTGAATTTCTGCTGCACCATTTTACAACTCAGGATTCTGCTAAGTTCCTTTGAGTTGATTTTCCTTCTGCCTAGTTTTTTATGGTCCACCGTTTGCAATAGTAGGTAGCTTTGGGAAATACAATAGTGTGGATAACCTGCATTTAGTTGCTAGGCAGATGTCCTTGCTTTTCCATACATGATTTATGGTCATCATTGCTGTGTGGCCCAGAGCAACTCAATGCTCTGTTTCTGGCCTGCGTTCACTGGTTTGATCAATCTGCAATCCTATGACAATAAATTCTTGCACGCATTCAATTTCTTCATTGTTGATTGTGATTTTGATATTTCCATTCCTCATAGTGATTGTGAACTTGATCTCACTATTTTTCTGTAATACTTTTGATCAGATGTCTTTGGTTTCCAGGAGGAGAATTGTGTCATCAGCATATTGAAGAATTGTTGATGTTTCTTCCTCTTGTGTTTACTCCAATTTTTGATTCTTCATGTTTCAACTGCTTCATGACAACTTCAGCATTCAAGTTGAATAAGAAAGAAGTAAGAACACAAGTTTGTTGTATTCCTCTCTCAGTGACTCCCTAAGGTTTCCCTATGATTTGGACAATGGCTTCCTGATTTTTGTACAGTGACTGCACAACTTGACCAGATGTGTTTGCACTCTCCCCGGTCTTCTAAGGCTTGTTTGTAGTCAGTAAAGCAGATGTAGATTTTTGTTATTCTTGAGATTTTTGCCATGATCCAGTGTAGATTTGCAATATGGTCATGAGTGCCACCAGTCTGCTTGAACATCTGGCACGTACTAAATTAAGAAAATGCATGGTGACATTTAACACATGCAGATGCTGGTAGAAGATAGTGGGCTATATGTGCATTGTTGCGAGGAATAGCTATTGTTGAAAAAAAGCAAAAATGGCTGTGTATAGGGACATGCTTCTGTCCATTTTGTTATACAGAAATTAGAGCTGCATATGAAAGGTGAAGCAAAACAGTTGAATGCCTTGCAAATTGTTTACTTGTGTGGTCTAAAAGAGCTAAGGTCAAAAATGAACACATGATAAATGAATATGAGTTGAGTTCTGTATAGAAATTAGTGTTAGTTCAAAAGAAATACTTGAAGGTAGCTTGAATAGATTGAATGAAGATCAAATTTGTGTATGCTCACTCCTTCTCCCTCCCTCCCTCCCTCCCTCCCCCCCTCTCTCTGATTAGATGGAGTAATAGATCCTCAAACCCTGATGAAAAAGACAGAGGTGGAATTTTAAAGAAAAAAGGATGAGATATGGATAGGCATAGGGGAATGGTAGGAACAAGAATAAGGAGCTATGGAAGGAATAGTGAATGGCATAAATCAGATTTAGTCAAATTTCTTTTTTCTTTTCTCTTAAACACCTGCCCCCAAATCGTTCTGCTTGCTATGACTTACTATTTTCTGTGCTTTGAATAATGATGCTTACCCTAAAAGGGATTAGCATGATAGTTATTTATGTGTGCAATTTTGGTGCTGGGAATGAAAAATGAGCAATAAGTAAATACGCTTTGCTTTTCTTCTGTTTCAGATTTTGTTACCGATAACTTAATTTAATTTCTTCAGCATCTTCATTTTTGTTCTTCTTTCACTTGTGAAAAACTACACTTCCCATTAAACATATTAGACAGTGAAGCATTCTTTGTGCCCAAAGAATCTTTATGTGTTCTATATTCTATACTCTATCTTTTAAAAAAACACTAACCATAAATAAATAAAATTCACCCTGTCAAAGTGCCAATTGAAACTTTCCTGTCAGTAAATATTTCACTCTGATGTCTTTATCTGTAAAATACCTGGAAAATTATCTTGGTAATTTATAATTATCTTATGAGCATAAATAAATAGAATTCACCCTGGAAGTTAAAACTTTCCTGTCAGTAATTAAGGTATAATTATTTTGTACCTTGAAGACAAACAGTGGAGAATGTTTTACTTCAACACCCAAAAGTGTTATTAATAAAGTTATTAATTCAAATCTCTAGATTTGAATTAATGCGTGTATATGTATGCACTCACAAACAAATATGAAACTGAGATCTGGATATGAATTAAGGATTCATTGTATGTACTAGGAGCTTCACAAAATAATCTGTCTTTCTTCCCATTCTACATAGTTGAAGACTGTGTGACACCAAGTGCGTTATGACACTAAGAGTGTTATCATTGATAGACATGTGCCATACAATAGCATTAGCCCAAATAAGGTTAGCTGTGTAAAGCATTCTAATATCAGCTATTTTTAATATAAAAATAGTTTTATTGCTCCCAGGGCTCATTTTAAGCTTGTAGCACTCTCAATTAGAGCAGTAAAAATGATTGAATTTGTCCTTCAGTGACTTAGAACAGGTGGTGGTGATTATTATTCCATTCAGAATCTCTGCTTAAACCAAATATACTCTGTTACATGATTTGGATAATGTAATATTTATTTTGACAATTCCCTTTTCCCTTAACATGCAATACTTGAGATTTAAATAGAGAGTCTCTGTCTTTCAGCATAAATATTATGTTTTATGTTGTATGTGAAGGTCAGAATCTTCAATTCTAAAACCTCAAACACATTTTAGTAATTACGTGTTCTCATAGTATGACACACACTTTCATTGTGGTAAACAACATTTATCTTGTCAAGTAACAGGTGCCCAATAGCATGCAAATGTATTAAGCATCTGTAATAGAAAATGCTATTTCAGTGGAATGTAAGTGACATTGCAGAGAGGAAAATATAGCATTATAGTTGCAGAGGGATTACTCAAAACTCAATAAATAGTGTATGTAGCAGAGAACATTGATTTTTATTTCTTGATATATGCTGTTTACTGAGCAGAAAGATTCATTTCCAGACAGCAGTTGTCAAATAAGCAAACCAAATACAAAAGTGAAATATTTATACAGAGATCTTCCTTTTCCAGCCTTAGAAATGTAAAAACCAGACCTTCTCCTCACCTGTTCTTCATTGGGCCTAGGCTCTCTTTTACCTTGTGATGTTTTGCTAACTGATGACAATTTTAGGCTTGAAAAGTGGACTTGAAAAATTTGGCTATCGTGGCATTTCAAGATGGAGATATTCTACTCCAAACTATGTTCGTAAATCTCTTCATAAGGAAAATATGAAATTGTCCTGTGTAGGTTGTTGTTGTTATTACTATTATTATTGGAAATGATAAGTAAGTCTAACTGTGGCTTATGTTTAGCATATCTAGAGAGATAAATAATAGTTTCAGAGATTGATTTTTGGAACTTCCTTCTCTAATTACAGCTGTATGTCAAGCTTTGATAATTCAGCTTCCTTGTATGGAAGGAAATTACTTCCTAAATGTTTGCTTGCTGTGTATGTCCTTTTCTCTCTTATGCTTCCTATCAGTTGCCTGTTGTTTTAAAGGATCTGGGGCTTAACTAACAAGATTTGTAATTTAGTGCTGCTGCTAATATTAAATTGCAAGATGGTATCCAGCATGCAGCTGCTGCCATATCTAGCTCTTCCTTATTTTTTTAGCCTTGTATTATTTTTATTCATTTTACCTGTTATTGCACTACTGCTTTACTGTTTTATACATCACTCCCTGTTTCATCTGTTTTCTTAGGTTATTTTCTGGATGAATTTGCAGGATTAGCCAGGATTGGGTATTATGATGTCCGATTGGCCTGGAGACAGAGTTAAAACTGAAGCCACACCTCTGTGCTCCTTGCTTCTGGTTTCCAGTTTCAACTCTGTCTGGCCGAAGAAGGACAAATTGCTTTTGGTTTCAGAGATGCCCAAACACAATCCAGTCCCATCCTGCAATTTCTTCCTACCTGCCTTCCCCCTTTTGCCTCCATCTGCTTCCTGGAAGCCTCCCCTTGGTGTGGCTCGCTCCCGACTGCCGGTAAGGGTTTTGAAAATTGTTTGTTGGGGCTATTAGAGGTTGGATGCCATTCCGATGTCCATTTTGGGCCTCGCGTTCCGGCGGGCCGCATGGGCTGAGGCAGAGACTGCTACGGAGCCTCGATCTCATACCTGCCATCCTGGGGGGAAATCCCTTCTACAGCTGTGGCAAGGCCCTGCGGACCCAGGGCGAGGCCAGGAGGCCCGGAGCGGCGCGGGATGTCGAGGATTGTGCGCCGTGCTGCATGGTGCTGCTGGCCACCGCGTGGCTTGGAAAGGGGCTGGAAAGGTCTACCAGCAGCTGCGATCATCGCACGGACGCTGTGAGTGACTGGGGGAAACTCTTTTTTGCTGCTGGTAGGGTGGAGTGAGCCTGAAGGAGGCCCGACCTGGTACCATGGCGAATGGAGAAGAGAGGCCTGATTCCTCCCATTGTCCCCTGGGGAGGGGCCTTCCAGTGGGGCTCGAGAAAGGCCCATAGCCTATGCAAGGCTGCACAAGACCATGGCTGCTGGGAAGCCTTCCAAGGCTTTACAGAGGGATGAAGAGGGGAGGCACAGGGCCTGGAAAAGCAGGTGTCCAGGGCTGAACAGAGGGTTCCACCACAAATGCGCGCACAACAAAAGCGCGCCTGACTAAACCGCGGTGTCTAAAGCGCGGTGACAAAACCGTGCGATGAATGAGCAACTAATTAGCCCTAAAGCGCGCCGACAAAAGCGCGCCAACAGAAGCGCGCTGTAACGTAACCCTAAACCTAACCCTAAACCTAACCCTAAACCTAACCCTAAACCTAACTGTAAATCTTACCTTAAATGAAATCGCGCTTCTGTCGGCGCGCTGTTGTCGGTGCGCTTTCGAAATCGCGGTTTTAGCGCCGCGGTGTTGTCGGCGCGCTTATGACGTTCGCGCTTTTGACGGGTCATGGAACAGAGGAGTAGGCCTAGTTCTCCCCTGAGTTCCAGATCACCTATTAGATCAAGGTCTAGGACTCCTCCCAGGGGGGATTCCCCTTTATATGCAAGGGAACATATCCCCTTCCCGCCTCCATAGTAGAACAGGCCCCCTATCTGAGGGATCCTTTTCATTGCAGCGGGGATAGCCCCATTAGGCCATCCTTGGCTCCACAGACCGATGACTGTGAACAGGCTGGGGAGGAGGATTCCTTCATTAGAGACATGGAGCAGCTTCCTGCAAGCATTGAGAGGTTTATTTCCTCTGCAATTTCACATGGAATTGTTACTGGATTGCAGGAGTGGACTGCAAGCCCTGCAACTGTGGCAAAGGTCACTGGAGAGGGGGAAACACTGCTCAGGCCAGGCGTAGGCCCTCCCCCTCAGGAGTGCACTGAACAAATTTCGCCTTCTCTGGCTAGCTAAGGTTCTATGGCTGGGGATCAAGTTCAGAGAGAAGTAGATATGTCAGATGATGAGGATCCCTCAAAGCCTGAAGCACCATCATTCTCAGGCTTGTTTCCCCCAGATTTGTTCAAATCTCTGCTGCACAAGGCTAGGGCCACAGCACAGCTGGGTGAGATGGAGAGTGCCAAGGAAGGTGGCCCGGAAACGAAACCGGAGGGCCGGGTTTACTCAGAGCCTCCTCCAGCAAAGGAGGAAATCCCTGCCCCTAAGCTATTCTTGGAAGTAGTTAAGAAGCAGTGGGAAAAGCCAGGGACATTTCTTAACCCTAGTAGCAGTGATAGGAGATTCTTTAACACAGAGCCTAGTTTTTCTGAGGCTTTGCAGGGGCCCACAATTGACCCTCCAGTGGTGGCCTTGGCTTCCACGTCTACGGTGTTGTCCGGCGATGTGGCTGACTACTTGAAGACTGATGACAAGAAGGTGGAGCTGACTCTTCACAAAACATTCCAGTCTTCCCCATGGGCCATAAAGGCAGCTGCCTCAGCATCATTCTTCAGCCGCACAGCTATCTTTTGGCTCCAACAGATGCAGGAGCGGATTCCGCCAGAGGAGGTGTGTACTCATCAGGATCTCAACAAGCTGGTTGCTGTCGCTCAATTTTCTGATGCCACTCTGCATGCCATAAAGTATGCCTCCCAGGTGATGGCCTCCTCGGTGACCTCCAGATGCCTCCTGTGGCTGCAGGGGTGGCAAGCTGAGAACATGGAGGAGTAGCACCTGGCCTCATCACCTTATGCTGGGGACTCCCTTTTCGGTGCCCCGTTGGACCCAATTCTCGTTGAGGACAAGAATAAGAAGAAGATAATGCCCATGCCCGCAAAGAAGTCAGAGCAGAAGTCTGCACCTTATTTTCGGAAGCAGCCCTATCGTCAGTTAGATCAGGAAATTCAACAAAGCAGGTATTTTTCAAGATCAGATAGGCAGTCGGATAGACACTACATGAGGGATAGGTCTAGGTTCCAACGCCAGGGAAAGAGGCCCTTTTGGGGGGATGTGGCTGTCCCTACCACTGGGGCAGATAGTTCAATGGCGACCCCACCCATAGGTGGCAGACTGATCCTGTTTGCCGATGCCTGGGCTGAGCTTACTACAGATGCCTGGGTTCTGAACACCATCAGATTTGCCTGCGCCTGGAGGTCCTCTCCATTCTTCCGAACCACTTTTGGATGTTTTCAGTCACCAAGAGTAGGGATAAACACAATCTCATGAGACAGGTGCTCCAACACTTCTTGGCTATCGGGGTAGTGGAACTGGTTCCACTGGACCAAGTAGGGTCAGGATTCTATTCTAATCTCTTTGTTGTTCTGAAAAGTTTGGGGGGGGGATGGAGGGCGATACAAGATCTAAAACTTCTACATTTTCACCTGGTCTATAGGAGATTCAAGATGGCTTCCCTTAAATCAATTTTGGTGGGGATCAGGCGTAATGACTTCATGGCCTCCATTGATCTGACGGAGGCTTATCTCCATATCCCCATATTCCCTGGCCATCGTAAATACCTCAGGTTCTCCTATTTAGGTAGGCATTATCAGTATAGGACTTTACCATTTGGACTGGTGTCCACACCTCAGAGCTTCACTAAGGTCCTGGCTGTGGTGGTGGCTTTCCTCCGAGAGCACTCCATCAGGATCCAATGTTATCTCGATGACATTTTGGTCCAGGCGGCGTCATTTGAACGTGTGAGGGAGGACATTTCGTTAGTAGTGTCTATGCTCCAACAGTTACGTTTTTCAGTGAACTTGGATAAGAGTTCCCTGGTCCCCGGCACCAGGATTCTTCACCTGGGGACTCTCATAGATTCCAGGTTGGGGAAGGTGTTCCTGTCCCATGATCGCAAGATTGGTTTGTTAGCTTTAGTTAGACAAGTTAGACATCAGCATTTTGTTCCTGTAGTAGTGCTCTCTCTCCAGCTTGCTGGGGAAATTCATTTCTTGCATAGATGTGGTGCCTTGGGCTTGCCTGCACACAAGGCCACTTCAATGGCATCTCCTGCCACAACAGAGGCCCAACTCCAGCAACTCTGAGGCCAGGGTTCCAATGACGCCGCAGGTTCAGTTGTCATTGAGGTGGTGGCTCTCCCCGGCACTACACAAGGGCTGCGAGTTCAGGGAGCCGGAGCGACTCATCCTGTCAATGGATTCCGGCTTGCTATTCACTTGGCACTGCGGCACTTCAAGGACCATATTCGAGACTGAGACGTCCTGGTATTAGCCGACAACATGGCAGTGAAGGCCCATGTCAACCGGCAAGGCAGCACACACTCCAAAGCTCTTTGTACTGAGGTGATGGCACTCGGCGCCTGGGCGGAGAGGCATCTTCGATCGCTCAGGGTGGAGCACATCATGGGAGTGAGCAATCATCAAGCTGACTGGCTCAGTCAGTCCCCGATCATGGAGAGTGGAGTCTTTTTCCGGAGCTGTTTCAGACCATCTGCTCCAGGTTCGGCCATCCAGAGGTGGACCTGTTTGCCACACCGCAGAACCCAGTGGAATGTTTCTTCTCTCGGTTCCCGACTCGGGGGATGGAAGGGGTCGATGCTCTTCGGACTCCATGGCCGGAGGGCCTGCTCTATGCTTTCCCTCCCCTTCCCCTTCTCCCTGGGGTAGTTCGGAAGGTGATCTCAGAGAAGGCAGAGCTCATCTTAGTGGCCCCTTACTGGCCGCGCCAGGCATGGTTTGCGGACCTCATGTGCCTGTCAGTGTCACATCCATGGAGGTTCCCGGGGAGGGATGTAGACTCAAGCAGGGAAGCCTGGTCCATCCCAAGCCACAGTAGCTTCAACAAGCCACATGAAGATTGAGCAGGAACGCCTGAGGACACCCAGCTTTCCCAGAGAATAATCACCATTGAGCCCTCACGTAGGGGTTCCACCAGGATCTATGATTCCACCTGGCAGATCTTTGCAGAGAGGTGCCAGGCCCCGGGAGCGGATCCCTGCGAGGCTTCAGTACTGCACTACTTGGAGTTCCTCCAAGATAAGGGGCTCTCACATGGCACCCTTAGGAGACAGGTAGCAGCCCTATCCATGATCATTCAGAGAGAAGGGCTCCTTCCACTTTCCCAGCTTCCATTAATTAAGAGGTTCCTGAGGGGTGTGGGCAACCTCTGCCCCCCGGTAGTCCACAGATTTCCAACTTGGCGCCTCATTACGGTTCTCCAAGCCATGACTGGGGCACTATTCGAACCATTGTGGATGGTTGACCTGAAGTTCATAACCCTTAAGGTAGTGTTTCTCGTGGCAGTCACTTCGGCCCGTTGCCTCTCCAAACTGGGGTCATTGTCCTCCAGGTCAGATCTTTGCATATTCCATAATAATCGGGTCATCCTGCGACTGGATCCGACCTTCCTCCCCAAGGTAAATTCCTTTTTTCACAGATCACAGGAGGTGTTTTGCCAGATTTTTGCCCAGACCCGTCACGCGATAGGGAATGCCTTTGGCACAGGCTGGATGTCAGGCGTGCCTTGCACATTTATCTGAGGCGCATGGAGAGCCTCGGGAAATCTGAGGCACTTTTCGTTTCCTTTTACCCGTCTTCCTTGGGGAAGAGGGTGTCCTCCTCTGCCTTAGGGAGGTGGATCAAATTGGCCATTGCATCTACTGGTTCTCCAGGGCATCCCAGCGCCTATTGTGGAGATTTGTAGGGACGCTATGTGGGCATCCCCATCTCCCTTTATCAGGCACTATAGGTTAGACGCTTATGCATTGGCTGATGCGGCATTTGGGTGTAGGGTGTTACAACAGGTGGTAGCACATGAAGAACCAAGGACCAATAGTGCCCCCCTTGGGGGACGTTAACTTGGGTATGTCCCAATCCTGGCTAATCCTGCAAATTCCTCCAGAAAATGACAGTTGGTGTCAACTGAACTGTTATTTTGGGAGGTTTTCAGGATTAGCAAGGTTCCCGCCCTAGAATTGGTCCATGGGGTTGGGGAGTTCAGGGGGTAGGGGGCATCCCCTTATGAGTTGTTTTCAGGTGTTTTTCAGTGGACTTGACTCGTTGAAACTGGGAACCAGAAGCAAGGAACACAGAGGCGTGGCTTCAGTTTTAACTCTGTCTCGAGGCCAATTAGACATCAAAATACCCAATCCTGGCTAATCCTGCAAACCTCCCAAAATAACAATTCAGGTAAGACCAACTGTCATTTCCATATATGCAAATGCATAGTTTTCATGATTTTACACAACATGGAGATCTTTTATTTTGAATCCAAAACAAATTATTGTTCTGTGGAAATTCTGCTAAATCATCTCAGATCTACAGAGCAGGAGAAATAAAGGTCAGAATGTTTTGTTCCAGCTTTTGACTAGGTAAAAAACATCCAGAGGGATCCTAGAGTAATTTGGTGGCACACATACAGTAATCCTCGATTTACAACAGCTCATTTAGTGACCTTTCAAAGTTACAAGGGCACTGAATAAAGTGACTCATGACCATTTTTTACAGCATCCCCATGATCATGTGATCAAAATTCAAATGCTTGGCAACTGATTCTAATTTATGACTGTTGCTGTGTCCCCTTTTGCGACCTTCTGACAAGCAAAGTTAGTGGAGAAGGCAGATTTGTTTAACAACTAGGTTATTAACTTATCAACTGCAGTGATTCACTTAAGAACTGTGGCAAGAAATGTCATAAAATGGGACAAAACTCACTTAACAAATTCTCACTTAACAAGATACATTTTGGGCTCAATTGGGGTTGTAAGTTGAGGACTACCTGCAGAAGAAGGCGGGTGTGTGTGTGTGGCTCCCTATTTCTCTTCTGCTGTATGGCTACCATACTCCCTTATCTACATTCATTTTTCCTTTGCTATCTTACTTCTGCTGCTGATTCTTTCACCAAGCTCACTCCCCAGCCTTGATTTTTTTTTTTTTCCTGTAAACCACTTGTTGGAACGACATTTTGATTTTTATCCTTTACAAAATAGCATTGCTTGTTTCATATGAGCATCTTTTGGTTTGGACTATATTGTCTCCAGATAGCTGTTTCATTCACGAAATGGCTTGTGCCTAGAATATTTTGCATATCCCTAATGTGTTAGTATTACCGACAATGGGGTGAAAAGAAGAAACTTCACTCTAATGAGCCTTTGTTTTCTGTCTTTGATTTCTGCAAAGCCAGGCAAGGAACTTAAAAAATGACAATATTTTCCCAAGGAAAATGACATATATGAAATTAAGGATCAAATTGGATAAATTCGGTTACTTCTAACTGACCAAATATGATTTGCTAGAATTAATGCTAGAATTGGAGTCGGGGGAAGTTTCCTTTATGGGTGTCTGCTTAAAGGCACTACTAAAGGAATTAACATATGGAAGATGTTGCTTCTATTTCTCCAATCAATTTTTGGGTGTATTTCAAATTCCTTTCCAAAGAATTCCTTGTAAAACTAATTTCTCCTAAGTAAGAAATAAGACAAATTGATACAAAGAGAAGATTTATCTGTATATTTTAACAATAAAAAGTATAATTGCCATTTTTAATTATTACTTGGCTTACTAAAAATGATTTTGAAGCCCTCAAGCTGATGGTTTTTAATAAAAGCTCAGGATTGTGACCTTCAAGTTACTTGGCAAATTGGTGTATTGGATAGCTAGACACAGACTAATTACCAGACAGTCCAAAACCAACCAAACCTAAAAGAAACAGCAAAACAGTATTGTCAGCTTCAAGCTTATCAGATTTTTTTTCTGATTTTCTCCAGTAGATTTAATAGAGGACATTGGTTATTTAGAATGGTAATATTTCTTCCTGCCTAGCCTTCCAACTATTTTTCCACCATTTCTATCACATTGATTTGGCTGCAATTGAGTTGGGAGAAATAAGGTTCTTCTAACATGTAATTGTTCCACAGTCCCAGTGAATGTGTAAAATAAAAACTAAACCCTGTTTCAGATGTTTTTCAGAGAGGCATTTGTAATGAGAAAATAAACATCTTAGTTATATTAAATAAGATACTGTAGTTTTCTCTATAGACATTGATATTATGTGGGAATACTACCAATTGAAATAACAGACGTGGTGGCTCAGTGGCTAAGACACTAAGCTTGTCGTTCAGAAAGGTTGGCAGTTTGAATCCCTAGCGCCGCATAACGGAGTGAGCGCCCGTTAATTTGTCTCAGCTTCTGCCAACCTAACAGTTCAAAAGCATGTAAAAATGTAATTAGAAAAATAGGAACCACCTTTGGGGGAAAGGTAACAGTGTTCCCTATGCCTTTGGCGTTTAGTCATGCCAGCCACATGATCACGGACACTGCTAGCTCTTTGGCTTTGAAACGGAGATGAGCACCACCCCCTAGAGTAAGGAACGATTAGCACCTATGTGCGAGGGAACCTTTACCTTTACCTTTACTATCAATTGATAATGTTCCGTGTGCTCCTGTGTTGCATGAAACCTTGATAAAAAGTCATTAAATGAGTATAGCAGTCAGACTGTTTATTTCAACTGGATTTGGAAGCCCATACTATAGTGTGAAGTCTTAAATGCATTGTTGTTAATTACTGATGTAACTGAACCATTTGCTATTTTTCTGGAAACCATGCTGAACACTAGAAGTTTAAATCAATAAATATTTACTTCAGTTTATACTGCTGAAATGGACAACTGTAAGACAACATTGAATAGCCCAAGCAACACATTCGCGAGTTGAAAAAGTTGTTGGTATTGTGTTGGAGTATCAAAAATGGTCCTGTGCTTTTTAATCTTTAACTTTTGTCAGTGGAATTATATGTCTCCTACTAAAACTGATTAGAATACCAGGAACTGATTAGTACACCAGGAACAGCATTATAGTGAGAAAATCCAGTGGGCATGATATAGAAATCTCTTATTATACCTGATACTATTTTGTATTGATTTGTAAGTGTTCCTCATTATTTTTTATACTTGTATAGTAACAGTATTAAATGTATGCAAACAGTATGTGAATGCAACCAATGGATTACTAGTGTATTTTAAAAAAATCCATTGGTTATTTTGAAAAGTCCAGATGTAATAAAATAAAAATGAACAAATATAAAAATCATATATTAAATTTAGGAATAAGTTTATTTAGGAATAAGTTTATTTATAGGCCGCCCTTTTCCCTGAGGGGACTCAGGGCGGCTAACAACTTATAGGGAGGGGGATACAAACAATAACATATAACATAACACATAGTTAAAAAGTAAACAACATTCATTCAACATTCGGGTGGGGGCAGATCAAATCTTTACCCCCAGGCCTGGCGGGATAGCCAGTTCTTGAGGGCTGCGCGGAAGGTCTGAAGGGTGGTGAGGGTACGAATCTCCACAGGGAGATCGTTCCAGAGGGTCGGAGCTGCCACTGAAAAGGCTCTCCTCCGCGTAGTAGCCAGCCGGCACTGGCTGGCAGATGGCACTCGGAGGAGGCCTAATCTATGAGATCTAATCGGTCTCGAGGAGGTAATCGGCAGGAGGCGGTCTCCCAAGTACCTTTACTTTCAGTTTCAAATACAAATGATAGTAAGAATGGAATGGAGAGGAGAGTTCAGTGATTCTCAACCTGTGGTCTGTATACCTCTAGGGGCTGTAATGTCATCACAGGGAAATGTTATTATTTAAATCTTGAGTTATATCTTGGTGGTCTGTGGCCATGGTCCATGACCACAAAAGGTATTTAAAGTGATCTTGTGGTAAAGAAAAGGTTGAGCATCACTGATATACATCATTTGGCTAAGTGTGATTAGATCAGAGGTGGGTTCCTGGCAGTTCTAACCTCTTTTATAGAAGAGGTTTCACAAATCTATCGTGCCGTTTAGAACCGGTTCCAGCTCCCTCCCCCCGCCCGTCCACACCACACTTGCCCCACCTGCCACTCACTGATTGGCTGGCTCACCAATTGCCCTGCCCACCTCTAAAAGTCCTATCTAAATCTTAAAGTCTTAAAGCTGTCAAATTTGAACACCCCTGGGGGTTTTTTTCTAAAGGGTTAGGAGTGCAAGGGTCTTGTAACTTGACAGCTTTAAGACTTGCGTGCTTCAAATGCCAGAGTTTCTGAACCAACATTTTGGTTGCTAAGCAAGAGCGTTGTTAAGTGAGTTTCACCACATTTTACAAGTTGACCATGCCCACCCAGTCACATGACTGCCAAGCCACTCCTACTCAGTCACATGGCTGGCAAGCCACTCCCACAAAGCAAGCCACACCCACAGAAGAAGTTCTAAAAAAATTTGAAACCCACCACTGGATTAGACACACAGGAATTTTGTCTTCAGTGCAGAAGGTTTCAGTGTACATGCAAAGCAACAGAATAACTATCATCATCATCAACATCATCATCATACCAATAAGAGGTCTGAGATAATAAGTATAAATGATAATATTACAGCCATACTACATGAGTAAAATATATATAGAAATGAGTTATAGATAGACAGACAGACAGACAGACAGACAGACATTGCATGTTTTGGAATGCAGTGTTCTATAGTTGAAGGAGGAGAAGTTGAAGCAATAGTAAAAGTTGAAAAACTACTAAAAGGCCATTATTCTGACTATTTTATTATCCATCAATTCAATATTTTATATATCTCATAATGCATTTTCGTGTGTGAGTGTGTGAACATTATATAGTAATACTTCAGTACATGTCCTTAATTTGGTCTGGGAGGCATGAATACTAAAAAGGATTAGTATCAAACAAACCACGTACCCCTTTGTTTCAGCCAGGAAGGGCTTCCTATCTGTCCCTTTTCCTATGTCAGTAATCTTCCCAGCATGGCTGACTTCCTGTCCTGCCATCTGTAGTTGTCCACTGCTTCCTTTTGCAGTGACTTTCCCAGCATGGTTGACTTCCGTTCCACCCTCTGCTGCTGTCCCCCATTTCCGTTTGCTGAACATATAGTACCAAAACAATGATGAGTACTGGGAAAACATTTTCATGTCAAAATGCATCGAAGACCAAATTTGATGAGTTTAGAAGCTGTACTTATATTGTACCACTGTACTTATATATTGGGGCATGAATTTAATTAAATTCAGTGTGACTACTCAAAGTGGGGCATACTGAATTTAATTAGATTCATAGCCCAATATGTAAGTATAACATTAAAGCTTTATTTTTTTTTAAGGAAGTTGAAACACACTATTCTGTGCAAGGTATCACCCATTATGGCTTCTACGTAATGAGTTCATTTGTTATACAAAAGTTGTAGAGTAAAATTCTGTATTCTGCATGTAGAATATTTATTTGTGCTACTGCGGTGTATATTCTTCACACTGATTTATAATATTGAGTGTAAAATATCAAGGAACCTGGTAGTGCCTTTGCAGATCAACCCTTTTTCTGGACTCTGTATCAGTTAAGAGAGTTCATGAAAGATTATGCTTATTAATAACATTTGTTACTTCGAAAAGATGCTACCAGACTATCAGAGACTAATGCCTTGTCCTCCTACAATATTGAGTATAGTGATAGTACTGCTCTATGAAATAGTCAATCATGATTTTATAAAGTACATAGGAAGAACCATAATATGCAGCCTTACCAGTCAATTGTTTACTTTATGACTCACTTGCATTATTGGTTGTAATTTGCCACACAAAACACAATCTGGAGTACATCACTTACTGGTTATGAAGGTGCCAAGAGTCAGTAGTGACTCAGCAGGATATGAGAAACTTGCCTGCTATTTCTCTATGTGAGGAACTAAAAAAGAAAATAAAAATAATATTGCCTCATTCAGACTAGTAGATTAAAGTTTGTGATTTTGAAATTATCCTTGGCTGCTTTAAGGAAATTAGCTTTGGGGTACAGCATACTAATTTTGACAAAAAAATTTAATGAAAAAATTATATCTTACATATATGTATGTATGTATGTGTGTATGTGTGTATATGTATATGTATATGTATATGTATATATGTGTGTGTGTATGTGTAATGTAAGATATCACACAGTATATATATACGTATATACAGTATATACACTGTATGATATCATATATATATATATATATATATATATATATATATATATATATATATATATATATATATATATATATATATATATATATATATATATATATAATAATACAATATTAGTTTTTCAGTGATGAAATAAACCATACCGATACATTTATTGTAAATGGAATGTCTAATCACAGTTTTAGGAAGTCTTTCTAATTTCCTTTATTTAGTTTATTCACATACCTCCATACTCCATATGGAGTCATGAATATCTATATATCTCTTTATTCGTTCTGGCAAGCTCTTATTTGCTTGTGTGTATCTGTAATATATCCCCAGTATATCAGTAAAACTATTTTAATTAAAACTATATGCAAGAAAATTACATTTACTTTATCAGTGTCTGAATTTCCTCTATTATTATGGGGAATAATTGTAAGCAATATATGAAATGCATATAAAAGTTGTTTTATATGGTATACTTTAAACCAAAGGAAGGATAGTTTCTGTGCAATTTCATCTCTTAGTTTTATTTGATGTCTGCTGATCATTGTGTAGCTTTCACTGCATATATAAATTAATATAATGTATCCTTATAAAAGATGGACAAGATACAGATATGTAATAGACACCCATGCCTTCTAATGATGAACTTCATTCAGACCAAAACAAGATGGAGAAAAAAGGGTTGTGGAAACCCCAAATTTGGTGCACGATATAAATAAGAGAATAGGGAACATGAAGTGGCAAAAAGTAGGTTTGTGTGCTATACCAAATGCTTTAATTGAAGCACATAAAGCAGATTATGTGCACACTGAAGTGAAGATTGGACAGTTGATTTTATCTACTTTTCTATCCTATTCTCACAATATTTGATTAATCTGTTTTTATACCACCATGTGCCACACCTCTCTGTCCTGTTTATTGTTCTGATTCAGAGAGGAATAAACAGATAGAATGATCTCTAAGATGCCACCTTAGATAGATATCAAAATCTATCTTCTAATGAAACAATTCAGAAGATCTTACCTGCTTGTTTTGTAACAAATAGATATTGTGTTGGTCTGTTGAAAATCAAATGTAATAAATTAACCTAACCTAATCGTTCTGGGTCAGTTTATATATATTTTGAAATACCTGTACAATAACATTTACAGGTTTAACAGAACATAAAATAAACACAAGGGAATCCCCTTGTGATAGAATTCCTAGACATAATTGTTAGGTATGGAATATTTCCAGTCAGCTAGATACTGTAAGTAGGGAAACATTTATCTAATTATAAAATAAACAGGGACACACATGCACACACACACACGTACACACATATACATGTACATACACATACATACATACATACATACATACATACATACATACATACATACATACACATACACATATAATAAGAGGCACCAAGTCACTGCATCATCAACTGGATGGATTCCTGCAGGAAACATTCTGTAGAGCAAGATTGATTGATGGGACTCTCCATTTTGCCAATTGAGCAATAGACCATCCCAATGTATAATTGGGATTAAAATATACAGTGAATTAAAAACAACTACTAGAAGTATTCCTAGTAGAACTGAGAGTCATAACTAAAAGTATTAAGAATAATAAAAAGAAACCTACTTTCCCATCCAAGAGACAGTTAAAACAATCCAGCCTTCCTGACTTGATGAAATAGCCAGTTTTCCACCAGCTTCCTAAAATGATCCAATTGAGTATCAGGTGGCAATATTCCAGTGAGCAGGGGAGCCCTGATGAGACACATAGAGAGTATGTGTCTACAACCTCTTTTTGACTGGTGGAGCAGTGAAAAGGCAGTTGCACAAATACCTAGGCACCAAATTATGAAAAGCACCCCTGGAATTGCTCCAGAAGCCAATTGGCAAGCAGAATATCCATCAGATTATCCATGCATTATAAGTCATGACCAACTTTGACTCAGAGGGGTCTAACACAACTGAGCATGCTTTGGAGAGCTGTTTGGATCTCAGCCTGAGGAAGTTTTGAGCATCCAGACACCTGAGGCTACCCTAAAAATCACCAGGTTCAGCTGCATCCATTGTCAGAGAACGAAGAACCATAGCTGGAAAGACCACTCGGGTCCAGAGCATGCTGTGTACAATGGAGAACTGAGTAATGGCATTTGGCATGTCTCTTTGTACACCAGGATCATTCCCAGCCTTAATTGAGCAGCCTAGGCTCTGTTTAATAGTCTGTCTCTCAATAGGAATAACTGCTCCATTTATCAGAATATCTGAAAATTTTTGCCCTGAACCTCTGCCTGTGGGAACTCTGCTGCTTTCTGACAAATTCATTATAGATCTCTGATCCTCAACCTATAACTCAGACCTTTTGGCTCACTTCTCTAGATTTTTGACTATCCTAAAGCTGGTCCAGATAATGTTTCATCCAGAGCTCTCTGCCATTTCAGTTCAATCACTTTCTCTACAGCTTCTGCCCATCCAAAGCAGAGATTGGAGACAATTGAATAACTGTGGAGTAAATTTTAGCTTCCTATGAAGGTGCCACTTGCAAAAACAGGTGTAACAATTTCTATTTGCCCATTACAGTTTATCTCCCAAAGAAACATTGATTGCTTTTCTGATGAAGCTCCAGTCACATCTCTGGAGGCTTTCATTCACCAGGGGTCAGTCCATCCTATAGGAATATTGCAGAGGATTTTGTCCACTTCTTCAGAAGTTACAAGATCCAACTCATTTCATATAACATCACAGTATGGATCTCAGTCATCTTCTGACATTGGAGCTGCTCAGGTGATATTGAACTATGAGTGGATCTGAGTGAATTTTTCACAGCAGCAGTAGGACCTCTGTTTCCAAACTCTGTCCATGGTGCTGGAGTCCATTTCTACAGGATCACAATATAGGAGGAACCTATCGGATTGTAAATAGCAAACTGCAAACTCAAGATTGATCACAGTTTTGGCCTAGGAGTGCCATGAAAAGATTACAGGGATGGTAAGGGTGTTGTGAACTGAGAAAGTTTGAGAAATTCGTGCAACTGACAGTAGATCAGATATAATACAATAACTAACTGTAGTTAGTTATTGTATTATGATCTAACTGTACCTGAATAGTTAACTGTGTTTCCGTTGGACAAGATGACTTGGGTAAATATACATTCATTTGTAATGCATGATATCTTCTTGATCTTATTACTTATTTATTCCCCTTTACAAAGATTGCCTATTTGATTGTTTACAGACTAAACTAAAAACAAAAATAGAACCCTGGAACAAACAACAAAAGCTGTTGGATTTGTTTATCAGCTGAAATAAATGCTAAAAGCCTACAATTTACTTTAGCTGCTCACCCAGCTGCAAATACATTTAACTAAGTTAGATTGTCCAAATGGCATTGCTTTCAACAGATTTAATAATTTCAGCACACACTGAATTGACAGTGATTTCTTTCATTGATATTGTATTTTTCCTCCAAGCAGCTTAGGAAAGCATAAATTGTTTATTTTATTTTAACTTTACAGCAAACCTCTGAAATAAATTAGTCTCAGAGTTAGCGAGTGGCCCAAGGAGAGCTTTGTGAAAGCATTGTGCTTTAAAATCTGAATTCACACAGTCTAAGTAATACTTAACCCATGATAGTTTGCTCATTATAAATTGTATGTGGGTAGGCTTATTGTGCTCAGACTTTTTCATTCACTGATAAAAATCAAAAGTCATTCAATTTAGTTCACAGTGTTTATCTCAACTATCATTTAAGTGATTGAATAATGAATTAGTTTGGCGATTCAGTCAACAGGGATTTTGTCATTAACATTGAGAGTCAGTTAGGAAAGATATCAGGTATTTAAAAACTTCGAGGGGGAGTTTGAAATAGCTAACAGTTGACAAGGAAAAGTTTTAAGTTCATTCCTTCCTTCTTTCCTATTGTATATCTCGTTGAACACTTTCAAAATTTTATTTTCAGAAAAATAGCTATGGAGTTGAGGACGGAATTAGCCTTTGAATTGAGGATGGAAATAATAATCAGGTTTTTTTAAAAAAAAATCATTAAAATGTTATATTTTTCACAAAAGGCCCTCCTGTTTTTATTATAATTTGATACAGTACTCCATGCAAGCTTCTTGAAAAGAATTCATGCCTGTCATTGTTCGTAGTTAAAGAAATAAATGAGCAGCTTTCTTTTAACTAATAATTGGATATTTTATTGTTGCACAGAAGGATTTTTTAAAAATTCTTTTTAAAAACTTTAAGTTCAGGGCAAAAGAAACTAGATAATTTATAAAAAAGTAGCCTCTGTAAAAATATTGGAGGCCTAATTCAATATTGTACATTTTAAAGTATCTCCTGTTTCAAATATTCAAATAAAAGGAGTAGGTGTAAATTAGATTAAAAAGAACAGACATTGAATACATTGATCAACATTAACAATAGCGAGAGAAATTAACAAAGAAGAAAGAAACAGATTCTAATACCTTGGAGATGCAGAACACAAAAGAGCCTCTTGTTACTCAAGGACCAGAAAGTGAAACCATTGTAAATTAGGTATTCATTAAAACACTAGATATCAAAGAACATGAAAAGCACTACCTCTGGGTATTTACTTTTTACTAGGTTTATTGGAAGTCTGCCACATTGTAACATTATTTCTAGAGATAATGTAAGATAAAGCTGCTGTTAAAAGTAACTCAGTGCAAGTCTCCTAGCTCAATTTTCATCTCATCTGAACATCTGCCTGTTCCTGAACACCTCTTGCAGTTCCCACACTGAAATAATTTATGTTCTCTTAGGGGCTAGGATCAAGTTGGTTAGTGAATATGTCATTGAGATAATTAGCAGACTGATGTTAAACCAGTTGCAAATGCTAAAGGGGGGCTGGAGGAATACCAAAGAAAATCTTGTCAGTTTTACTTTAATACCTAAAACATGGCTAAAACTGATATTCCACTGCCTAAAATTTATTTTTCTTATACAAGATATATTTTAAGAACATATAGGCTGGCTTATTTTAGAATAAAGCCTATTGATTTAATGTATTCTACTTCAGAATAAGCATGCCCAAGATATGGTTATCAGTGAAGATGTTATGTGTACTCAAACCAATTTCACTTGATCTTGAAAAATAATTTAGCACTAAAAAATTGCTAATTTTTTCTTGTCCAAACTATTCAGGTGTTTTTGAGATTAAGAATGAAATCGGAGACACAAAATACTTTAAAAACTATGAATGTTTCCCACTATTCTATATCATACATGAAACAAATAAATATTTCTAAATAAAATGAGGGAAACCTTGCAATATCAAAGTAGTGTTGTTATATTCAAGTGTCTGCAATGAGTTTTCTAAGGATGATAATTTTTCTTTTTGTGTTTGTGTGTGTAGATTTTCAGAAGATGTTGGCTGGTCTTCAAGAAAGCTTCAAGTAAAGGACCTCGAAGGCTAGAAAAATTTCCAGATGAGAAGGCAGCGTATTTCAGAAATTTTCACAAGGTAAGTAGCAACCATATTAGGCAGAAAGCTAAACCATTTTTGACACATTTGAAGTGGAAGCAACATTACTTGGACGCTGTTGATATAGACTCAGATAATGAAACATGATTGCCTTCTTTCCATCCTTTCTGTAACAGTGCACAATTAATTAATGATCAAGTTTGTAATCTACACTAATTATCTGTAATTCAATACACAGTTTAAACACAAAATATCAGTGCATTTAAATATCTGAAGCCATTTTCTTAAGAGGCTAACAAAGAAATTTAAACACCTGCCTGGGACTGAAAAGATTTTGTGAAAATTCATGTATAAAAGTACCATAGTTTAGATATTGGACGTTTACTATCTACTGTCTGCCATTCTACAGATGGAAATTTTCCTTCCACTTGTATATCATCAAAAGTACTGTAATTCATTCAATATTCTCTTTAGCCTATGTTTGCTTTTAATATTCTTAAGGTTGAGCTACAGTAATATATTATAGTGATTTTAAGCAAAAAACAGCAAGTATAATTTATACAGTATAGCAGCTCAATAGAATTGAATGGCTGCATATTTGAGTGGATGTCTTATAGTGAGCTTCCTATGAATTAAATATAATAGTGAAAGTGTTACATTATAACTTTTTTCTATTTTTATATGATAGTTTTTTTCAGGGGTATGGTTCATGGAAGCTGAAAGTTGCCTAGAAAAAACACTATCTGATCAACCCTTTAAGACAGATTGGATGAAATGCCCTCTTAGAATGAAGTAAAGTTTTATAGTAACCACTTAGAAGAAGGCATTTTACTTCTATGTACTACTGCCTACAAACATATATATTCTAATAAGTGTGCCAGACTTTTAACAGAAAAAAATTAAGGATCTACATTTATGAACTACGTTATCTTTACATTTTTGCTGAAATTTGGAAATTATTTCCAAGAAAAAGTTACACATTTTATAGATATACAAAAATGCTATATTTTGTTTGGAAGTTCTCCAGGATTGGGCAGCCTAGAAATTTAACAAATAAATAAATAAATAAACTGTCATCTTCCTCCTAGAATAATTACCTACTGAATTTGAAGGACGTGGATTGTTTTTGATGGAGGGCATACATGTCACACAAATTAAAAAGTGACACTAGGAAATTTATTAAATAGCATTGCTTAGGGTTTGACTTCAACCTCTTGTCTGAATTTTGAATAAAAGAAAGTTGGTAGAACTTCCTTATAGTCCTTGGCTTTCATTCAGAAAGAATATAGCTGAGATAAGATATTTCATCAAAACCCATTTTTAAAGGATTGCATAGATTTGTAACTATCACCAGGATTTTGGTAAACTTCTTTCAATTTTTTATAAAATATATTTCTTATTGTCTGGGACTACTGCCTACTTGAGCTGAAAAAGAATCCAAATTAGCTTCAAGGACAAGTATGGGTATTATTATTAAATATTAATTCAAAGTTGGACCTTAATCTCAGCAGTCATTAGACGTTTGTTAATTGTTACTTAATTCATAAATTTAATTTATACGTAATATCCTGATTAAAAAGCAGATGGTTGTTTTTCTAAGTGTTTTACTGGTGTTTTTGTTAGGTAGTATATAAATTAAATTCATGTTTTATTGAACCTTGGGTCCTAGTTTTTTTTATCCCCAGCAGATACATTTTTTTAAGACGAAGCATTGTTGCTGACAGCAATATCAAGCAATGTTGTTATGCTCGGTTGGCAAAGATTTTATTCTGTGCCTAAGGCAGAAATAAAAATGCAGATCATTATCATGAAATATATGACAGATCTATTGTTTAGGACTTCTTCCTGGCATTATGCCCACTATAGTCTACTCAGTTTGTTTAGTAGCTGGCAACCTTTATGTACCTTAGAGTCTTTCTTTGCTCGCCTGCCACTTTAGTCTCTTTGCTAGGTCCTTCCTCCTGGAAATATTTGGTAGGTCTTAAACAGGTAATTCGCAACTTATAACCATTTGTTTATGACTGTTCAAAGTTACAATGGCACTAAAAAAAGTGACTTACAATTGGTCCTCATATTTATCACCATCAAAGCATCCCCATGGTTACGTGATCAAAATTTGGGCACTTGGCAACTGGCATTTATTTAGGATAGCTGCAGCATCCTGAGCATGTAATCACCATTTGTGATCTTCCCACCTGGCTTCTGACAAACAAAGACCATAGGGGAAGCCCATATGATTCACTTTACAATTGTAGTGATATGCTTAACAGCCATGACAACAAGGTTACAAAATTGGGCATGACTCACTTAACAATCCTCTTTACTTGGCAATGGAAATTCTACTCTCAATTGTGGTCCTCAGTGGAGGTCTACATGTTCTCTTAAGAGCCTCTTAGAAGACTATACCCCCTCACTTGGTCTGCTGTAGGGCTTTTTCAATGGCTGTTCTATTGCCTTTCCTGATCTCTTAAAAAGAAAGTTCAGCTTCAAATTGAAAGAAAATTTTACCTATGCCTTTTCCCACTCTTTGGTTTTGGGGGAGCATTTATCTTGCATCTTTGTTACAGTCCCACAACATTGCTATATAATTCTGCTTTTGTTTATGCAGCTTCATCAGCATAAGAAGGTGGGATTGTTTAAAAGCAACAGGATTTTGGAGGAAGTTAACCAGATATTCCACTCCATTCTCAGCAAGATTCCTTTCTTTCATACAGTTCTAACTCTTGTACCCATAGAATCTATTCTTCTTTTAAAAATGTAATTTCGTTAATTTTCTCCCATTGACATTGTTAAAACAGAATAGGGAAGGCATACAGAGCATGGCTTTTTGAATTTGTTTGAACCCTTTCCATCCTTTTAGGAACAGTCATCATCCAAATTATTTGAATTGTCTTGTATGTAACAAGGTAGTGATATGATTGAAAATGAAGCTGCCACCAGTGTTCTGCACTGGGGCCTTCTTCTTCTTCTTCTTCTTCTTCTTCTTCTTCTTCTTCTTCTTCTTCTTCTTCTTCTTCTTCTTCTTCTTCTTCTTCTTCTTCTTCCTCTTCCTCTTCCTCTTCTCCTCCTCCTCCTCCTCCCTCTATTTTCAGACTTGAAACCTTTTTTCTTTTCTTTTGCTGGCTTCTTTTCCCGCATCAAGGCTTATTAAAAGGGAGAAATAGTGGGATAAAGAGAGAACTCTTTATTTAGTTATTCATTTAGAGATAAAATGGAAGCGTTTTTTTTTAAAGAAAAAGAAAGTAAGTACTTGAATTTTCAGGTCTTAGATGGCAATGCTAATCAAACCTGTCTGAACTCAGAAAACTAAAAAAGCAAATCCTGACTAGAATTTGGTTGGAAGACTACCAGGGAATTAGAAGGGCAGGTTTAGAAACCAAAACAGGTACTGTAATGTCAAAGCTCTTCCATAGTATTGGCACAAAAATAGTTTTTGCAACAGCAGATGTAACCCATAGCTAACTTTGACTGATCTTAGAAACTAAGCAGAGTTGGCCTGTTGAATGGGGAACAACATAAGCATTCCATAATTGTTGGCTAAACTGGGAACTTGAAAAAAATGCTGAAAAGAAGGCAATAGAGTGCTGCCAAGAAATATGCATGAATATCACCAACAGAGGTTTAGGGCACCTTTATTTTTCCATACGCTGTTCAAATTTTGTTTTAATGCCATGGTAATGCATAATGAAATGAAGTCAGTCTCTTTTTTTTTAACCCCAAAGCATCTGTTCATTTAATATAACAGCGTTTTGAAGGATGGATTTTTTTTATCTAATGATAAGCAATGATAACAGCTCTTAAATCTGTTATTTTGTTTTATTTTTGTACAAAAAAATGTACAATTTGCATTTGCATTCATTTACAAATAGAATATGTTGCTAAAATATATTGGTGTTCAAATAATTAGTGCACACATAATATATCTAAAACACCTTTAATGCACTTGACAATTGTATTAAAAAAAATCTCATTGCCAACCAATATAATTCATTTAACTTGAAATCAGGTGAAAGTAGAAGCAATTTAAATCATTTTATTAAAAGAAATTAATGGCAATTTATAAGAAGTTGCCTCAAACAAAATGAAATTTAAATATATTGTGCATTGTGAATTCTTTCTATTGCATTCCTTAAATACCATATTCTTATCCTGAGAGACCTTGAGTGTTTTTATGGTGATTAATGTACCAGGAAGATAAGGAAGAATGCTTTGGAAGCATAAGAATGTAATTGAGTTTCTAAATGTCCCACGGTCATGCAAAGGAATAGTGCATTAAAGAGGAATCTGATTTGTGATGTGTGCCATGTGTTCAATTAATGTAGCTTGAAAAATAATACGGTTGCATATATACATATGGCATGGTGGGTTTCTTCAGTCAACAAATTAGGAAGCCCACTATATCTCATAGAACTACCACATGCTACCGAAGTGCTCATATGGATATTATATAGTATGAATAATATTTACTTTAGAACATTAGCATACTTGAACAAAACAACAGGAGTGATTTGATATTTTATAGGCTCTTTAACTCAAGCTGTCAGACTTCCCATCAGGACATGACTCAATTAATTTAGAATCTTTTTTTTTTTTTGCATGGAAGATAAAATCATATACACAAAAGTTGAAAGGCCCTTTCCAGTGCAAAAAATGGATGTCTCTAAATAGTTGAAATGCTCTAAAACAAACTTTAGGCCAGACCTGTGCATATATCCCACCAAGCACCCTTGGGAAGAGCACATTCTCTTTTTTTAAGTAATACAATCACCACCACTTCCCTGAAAGTCATGTTGCCTAGTGTCTTATTTACCATGACCATCCACTCGAACACTGTAGATGCTCCTCTTAATCAAATCGTTAATTAGCCCACCAGCATTCCTTTGCAGCCCACAAAGATTTTACATTTATCAATGTGGCCCTTTCCCCTCTACAAGTTGTGCAGGTCTGTTCTATATTTTCCTCTTGCCTTTCTGAGTTAACTCATTGGTTTCTCATTCAGCAAGAGATGACTTTATAGGGAAGCACATTATCATTTGATGTATATTTAACATTTGTTTTACATTTATTTACAGATTATACAATATTTGTACGCAATCCACATGGTGAGGTTTGGGCCTACAAAAAATTTATTTTTAAAATCATAAGGTTAAAAACAGAAAAGCATAATTAACCAGAAATTCACACACACACACACAAACCATTAAAAATTACCAATAATTTATATGAAATAGAATTTATTATAATTACCATAAAATGTAGTTAAACAACATTCAAAGATACCAATGTACCACTACAACAATAAGAGCAGATAAAAAGTTGGCTAGAAATATATTAAAATTAGACATAGTTTATTCTTACTTAATATTTCTAAAAATGAATTTACAGGATGAATATTTCTCTGCCTCCTTCTTTCCAAAATTACATTAAAATTGCAGTCTGCTGTATTCATGATATTTTCCATGTCAGGTCCGTCCAGATTTTTGAAGCAATAATTACAAACATGTACATATATTCAGTATATTATAAAAGCCATATAAGACTTAAACTACGATGCCGATTGGAAAATGTTTTATCTTCAATGGTTAAAGATAAGGGGAGGCATAGAAGTGTGGGTGATATTTTCTCATTATTAGTGAACAAACAGATTTTTATGGCATCATTGGTGACAAAGGAAAATGTTCTGACAGTTTTGTTTTATGGTATATTGCTTCAGTTTTACCTCTTTTTCATTAACATAACAGCTGGTGAAATCATTTTTCAATGCTATCTGGGTAATTTTAATGTATTATTAAAATGGTGAATATTAGTCTTTAAATAGCAGTTAAACTGTACAGTGAGGTTTGATATATGAACACCTTTTTCATTCTCAGTTTTTTAGAAACCCTGCATCGCAGTCATACATTATGTTTTGGTTTTTCCACTGTGCTGTTGGCATAGAGAATGTAATTTTATTCTGCTGGCAGCCTTTATGGATTAGGCAGCAGTTCTGCAGTTCTGGCAGTGCTACTGGTATGTGTTTTGGGAAACAAAGTGAAATATCCTGGCTTAATGATACTGCCTTATTGCCTGATGAAGCTACCAATATGTATAATTTGCGATGATCAAGTAGATTGATTGTGTTGGCTGAAAAAGACAGTGTCATGCTTAAGTATGTTCTTAAGTAATATAAACAGTGCAGTCTTTTAAAATGTGCTCTCCCCCCCCCTCCCAGCTTTGGGCTCCATGTAAAATTGAAGGATCAAGTGTATTTCTGCTCTTCCTTTATCAGAATGGTATTGCATAGTACAGTAAAAGAAATGTATGGTATTAAAAACATTTAAAATGATTAACAAAAACAAAATAAAAGTAAGGATTAACTTTCAGAATTATCTTATTTTATTTTTTGATTTCTATAGTGCTAGACCAGGGGTGTCAAACTCACCGTTGCGGAATGGATGCGTCATGTGCTGGCCATGCCCACCCGTTTTAGCGAAGGGGGGAAAGTTACAATACGTCACATGATAAAAACGTGACACTGTGAGTTTGATACCCCTGTGCTAGGTAATAATTTGACACCTTAATGACTAATAGAGCTATAATGGTATAAGCATTCATAAAATTGACTCTACTTTTTGGAATGATGTAGAGTTTTAGGTGTAAAAAGTTGAGTAAAATTGTCTTTAAGATGCTATAAATCAGCTGTCAAAATTCTTCTTGGTTAAGATTGACCGTTGGCTTACCTGAATGGGCGTTCTCTAGGCGCTGCTGGAGTGTCCAAGCATGGGTTAACTTCAGCTTGCTATCCGAGGACTGAGTTTAACATATTTTTGTAGCTCCGCCTCCTGCTTTCCTAAGAAGCTCAGTTTCAAAAAAACGAAAGAGAGTCCAAAAAGGTCATAGATAGAGATGTAGAATATCCCCCACTGCAGTACAGAACCCCACGGGCACTTATTCAGGCGGGGTTGGACACTCCCACAGCGCCTAGAGAATGACCATTCAGGTAAGCCAACGGTCATTCTCCTAGGTGCTGCTTGGAGTGTCCAAGCACAGGACATGCCAAAGCTATGCTGTCCCGGGGAGGGAAGAAGAATTGCCCAAGCCCGCGGGAGTCATGATGATCTGCTGCAGAACTCTTCTCCCAAAGGATGCTTCAGTGGAGGCAAAGACATTAAGTCTGTAATTCTTGATGAATGGAGATGGACTGGACCACGTAGCGGCTCGACATATCTCCTCAATGGATGTTTGCGTAGCCCACGCAGCCGAAGTTGCGGCGCTCCTCGTTGAGTGCACTGTGATGCCAGGATGGAGTGTCCTGGCCCGCTGTTCAAAGGTTATCTTGATGCAAACACGTATCCATTGTCCTATGGTGGGGGAGGTGACCTTCCTGCCCATAGAGACTGGTTGGAAAGATATGAAGAATCCCTCCGATTTGCGGAAGGAAGCCGTCTGTTTCATGTAAATATGGACCGCTCGACGGACATCAAGCTTATGCCACTGCCGGTCTCTTGGATGTCTGGGGCCCGGACAAAAGTCTGGGAGAACAATTTCCTGTGACCTATGGAAAACGCTGTTAACTTTTGGCCCAAATGCCGGGTCCAATCTGAGGACTACTCTGTCCAAATGCACAATGCAAAGGTCACCCCTGACCGAGAGGGCGGCCATCTCGGATATCCTGCAGGCCAAGGTGATGGCAACCAGGAAGGCCGTTTTAAGGGTCAGATGTTGGAGACCAACGGTTCGAAGCGGTTCAAAGGGAGGTGCGGACAGAGCTTGTAGCACGACCGACAAGTCCCAGGTTGGGTACCTGTGGATGACAGGAGGATTGGTAGCTCTCTTGAGGAAGCTACGGATCTGCAGGTGTCTGGTAAGTGACAATTGAGAGTCCGTGGACAGGATGGTGGCCAGAGCCGCAGTCTGATGCCTGAGGCTGTTAGGGGTGAGGCCTTTGTCCAAACCCTCCTGCAGGAAGTCCAGGATCTGCGGAATGGTGGCAGAAGAGGCCACAATCTGATGAGTGTCGCACCAGCGAGAGAAGGAAGCCCAAGTAGCCTCATAGATTCTGACAGTGGAGGGCCGCCTGGACGCCTGGATGGTACGGATGACTTTGTCGGAGAACCTGATGAGTTTTAGGATGTCCCCTTCAAGTGCCAGACGGCCAGCTGCAGCCACTGGGCTCCAGATGATGAACGGCCCCCTGGCTGAGGGAGATCTGATCCTAAGGTATGCACCAAGGTTGACTAACAAACAAACTGACCAGATCAGTGAACCAGGACCTCCTGGGCCAGTGGGGCACTACAAGCAGCACTTCCGCTCTCTCTGATAGGATCTTCCTGACCACCAGGGGAATCAGAGGAAGAGGTGAAAACCCGTACAAGAGTCCTGGTGGCCACGGTGACCAAAGAGCGTCCGTCCCCTCTGCCCCGGGCAACGGAACCTGGTGAAGTACCGTGGAAGCTGGGTGTTGGCTCGAGTTGTGAACAAGTCAACCTGCGGGCAGCCGAACCTCCGCGCCAGCTGGCAGAATAAGGCTGGATGAAGACGCCATTCTGAGCTCTGGATGGTGGTCCTGATCAACCAGTCTGCGGTCACGTTGTCCTCCCACAAAATGTGGTCTGCCCGGAGGGAGGTCAGGAACCTTTCTGCCCAGTGGCCTAGCACCTCCGCTTCTGACATCAGGGCCAGAGACCGCGTGCCACCCTGATGTTTGATATGTGCTTTTGTGGCGATGTTGTCTGTTAGGATCAGCATGTCGTGGCCCTTGATCTGACTGCGGAAATGGCGCATGGCTAGCCTGGCAGCCCGGAGCTTCAGCCAGTTTATGTTGTGGACGAGCTCCGCCTGCAACCACCGGCCCTGGACCACCTGAGTCTGGAGGTGAGCGCCCCAGCCAAAGAGGCTGGCATCCGTTGTTACGACCAGGTGCTCCGGTTCTTTGAAGCAGCAGCCCTTCAGAAGAGCATCCGTCTGCCACCACCTGAGGGATTGTAGAACCTTCGGAGGTAGACTCACTCTCCTCTTGGAGTTGCTGGCCTTGTGCCTCTGGAGCAGCAGCGGAAACCACTGTAGCACCCGCATATGCAGCATGCCCACGGAACCACTGAGATGCACGACACGAGTTTTCCGAGGCAGCTGGGAGAGGGAAACTACCGATGCTGATCCCGCCAACCGGATGGACCTCACCAGAGACCTGATGCTGTCTATTCTCTCCTGTGTGAGAAAGACCTTGCAGTCCCTGGAGTCGAACACCGTGCCGAGGTGTTGAATTCTGCAGGTAGGGGTCAGATGGCTCTTGGCAAGATTTACCAAGAACCCGTGTAGTTGGAGGACTCGGATGGTGATGTCCAGATCTCTCATGAGCTGGAACTTGTGGGCCGACCTGGGAGTAGGGCAATGGACAAAGGTCCTTGGGGGGAAGGAAAGGAATTCCAGGGTCAAGCCGTGGCAGACCGTGTTCAGAATCCAGGTGTCCGTCGTGGTCTCCTCCCACTGGTTGGCGTAAAGCTGGAGACGGCTGCCAATGGGAGGATCCCGCTGACTATCACTTCGACGTCCAGAAGGGACGGTTGGAACACTCCCCGCGGAATGGTTTGCGGAAGCCCTGCTGTCTGTTCCTATCTCTGAAGGAGGATTTGTCCTGGGAGCGGTCCTGGGACTGAGGGTAGGACCGATTGTTCCCCTCCCCCCCCCCGAGGAGGTGGCAGGTTCAGGGCTTTGAAAAGAACTGCAGTGAAAGGGCTGTCCCTTGCAGTCCGCCTTCTTGGTGACCGGGGGCAGAACCTTGCGCTTGTCCTTGGACTCCACTAGAAAGAGGTCCAAGGCCTCTCTGAACAATTTTTCTCCCTTAAACAGAGCGGAAGCTAGTTTCCACTTGGCTTTCACGTCCACCTGCCAGTGGCAAAGCCATAGCAGACAGCGTGAAGTTACATTGGAGGCCAGTGCTCTAGAAGAGAACCTGGTGGCGGCAAGGGAGGCGTCGGCAGAATATTCTATGGCCGCTATGATTTTATTAACGTCTTGCCTAGCTCTGGTATCGCCTGCAGGGAGGCCGGCCAACAATTTACGTAACCAGAACAGAGCCGCTCTACCAAAATATGAGGACGCCGAAGCCTTCATGCCCCATGCCATGGCCTGCTGGGTCTTATGGGAGACCGACTCTGCCTTCTTGTCTTCCACCTTTAAGCCCTCCAGTAAATCAGCCGGAAGGGCAGAATTAGGTGTGAGGGAGACAATGGGGTCATCTACCTGGGGAAGCTTAAGCAACTCCTCCAGATGGGCCTCCATGGAATAGAGCTTCTTGTCCGTACCACTAGGATTGTCCATGGTGCCCGGCTGGGCCCATTGATGCTGAATGATGTCTAAAAACAGCTGAGTAGCTGGGACCAGATCCAGAGGAGAGGAAGCCTCCTTGAAAAATCCCGCACCTGGGGCCCAACGGTGTCCTTGGTACCCTGAGCTGAAGGTGCCTTCTCAGCTGGCACCGGCAGACCCATTTGGGGTGCCGCTGCCCTAGCCTTGGTTAGGATAGCCCTAAACATGGAGGGGTTGAAAAGACCCGAAGATGCAGGCACCTCGGGGGTGGAATTCTCATCTTCTGAGAGGTCCGGAGCGTCTTGCTCCACCTCCTCCCCATTGGATACTTCACTGATCCCAGTAGGGGCCGGGGAAGCCTCCCTAACCAGGGGCTCCTGAGAGCGAGTGACACGAGGTTTGTTGGAACTGCCAGGGTTCCTAGGAGCAGGTGAGGCGATTCCAGTGGCAAAGGGTAATTTAGTGGCCAAATGCTGGATCCCATCCATAATACCCTGAGAGATTGCACATGCCACCACATCCTGAACGGATTTGGACAACTGGGCCTGAGGCAGAATAAGCTCAGCTTCAGAGGGAGCCAAGGATTCCTCCCTAGCAAGGAACTTACCATCATCAAGGGAATCTTCAACCAAAGAATGGCAGGGGGACCCCATGGAAGCCCTAGAAGAAGTTCTCTTCAGCCGGCAAGGAGAGGGAGACCTCTGGCTGGGAAGTGGGAAAGGAAGGCCCTGCCTTAACATCCCTGGGATTGGGGCCTGCCTGGTGTTGTTGCTGAGCAGCCTGGGCCTTCTGAAATTGCTTTTCAAGTGCCTTCTGGCGTCTTTCAGCATGTTTCTCATCTGCCTTAGAGGCCTTGCTGACTCTGGGGCGCTTTCCCTTGGTTGGACACCCCACCCCATCACCTTTGGCAGCAGGATTGGGCCTGCTGTGCTTGGAAGAGGTGGCCCCAGCTTGTTGTTCCACCTGCTGCTCCATCGTCTGTCTCAGGAGAGTAACAGCTGCAGAAATGGCTCAGAAAGGCAACCTCCTGGAGAGAAGATGAGTCTTGCAGGAGCCAGGCCAGGTGGTAATTGAAGGCTATGAACAGGTGGAGCTGGAATAATGGCCCCGGCTGAGGAAAGGCCGGAAGCCTGCAGATCTGTGCTTTAGCAAGGGAGAATGGCCTGATTGAAGCCAGAAAACCCCCGCAGCCGCTTGGAACAGTCCAGGGGATAGGTGAGGCTGCCTGGCAACCCAAAACTAGGCTCTTGCATTAAGTGCTCTCTGCGGCGATCTGCGAGTGAGGACAGGCAGCGTGGTAATGGTCAGAGCCTCAGAGAAAGAGCGTGCCAAATTGGATTCAAAATGGCGGCCGCAACTCACACACATGCCTGGAGCGACACCGGGGGAAGCTGGAGAGCCTAATACTCCGCGCTGGGAACCCTACCTCCCTATCCGTCCCCTGGGCTCGTTAGCAGGAGCTAACGAGCCTCCCCACGGCAACCAGGAGCCTTTACAATAGAGAAAGGCAGCCTTGCTCCAGGAAGCCTGCCTCGCGCCAAACAGCTGATTTTAAAGTGAACGAAAAGCCGAATTAGGTTTCAGGTTTCAGGTTTCATTTTATTTATATGCCGCCCTATTCCTCAGGGCGGCTCACAAACCCAAGAGGTAAAGGGAAACACAAGAACTACAAATACAAGCATTTAAAATAACCAACAGACACACAATCAAGAGGGGAAGGGACACAGCCAGGTTTTAACAGCTTTTCGGAAGGCCTGGAGAGAGGTGAGGGTCCGAATCTCGGCGGGGAGTTCGTTCCAAAGGGCCGGCGCTGCCACAGAGAAGGCCCTCCCCGGGTAGTAGTCAGATGGCATTGGCTGGTAGACGGAACCCGGAGGAGGCCAACCCTGTGTGATCTAATGGGTCTTTGGGAGGTAATTGGCAGCAGGCGGTCTCTCAATTAGAACGGAGGAGAAATTAAAGGGGAAAACAGAAGGTCTAAGCTAACTACCCACAGTAAAAATAAAATTCTAGGAGCTACACTACACTGACTAGGGGAACCAGCTTGCTGCACAAGGGCTGTATCTCCCCAAAATGCATCCTGTAGAGCGACTGAGTTTTTTGAAACTGAGCCTCTCAGGAGAGCAGGAGGCAGAGCTTCAAAAATATGTTAAACTCAGTCCTGAAGTTCAGTCCTCAAGCTGAAGTTAACCCATTCTTGGACACTCCAAGCAGCACCTAGGAGAACTCTGAGTTCTCCTATCAGATAGCCAGGAACCAAATCAACCAGTTGCGTCCTGCTTTTAGTTTGAATTGAATTGATTCTGAAATGACCATTTAGGAGTATTCCATTCTTCAACCATATAGAAATATTTCATTGATAGCTCTGTTAAATATTTAAATTTCTTTTTTTAAGATCTGAAAAGCTGGTTTCATTCCTTCATTATCTTTTCACATGTATCTATTCAGAGTATAGATTTGCAGATGCACATATTTAATATTATATTATGATCACTAAATATTTTCTATTGAATACGGAAAAGATTTTTTCAGAGCTTGATAGTAAAGAAAATGCAAAAGCGTGTTTGGGACCTTAGGAACTAATATTTGAGTTTCTGTCTTTCCTTAAGAAAAATCTCATTAATTTGAGGCTTTAATTGCTTTTCACTTTTGTAATAATTAAGTGAAAGTGGCAATTAACTCTTTTAAATTTGTAGCTAAACCCAATCACTTCTATAGTGACAAGAAGTCATATAGTTGCTTCTCAGGATGTATGTAGTGCTATTTATGTTGTGATTTGTATGTGTTGTTTTTATATTGTGCTATGGTTTTTTTGTTGTGGATTTTAATGTTATAAGCAATCCAGAGTCATCTGTGTGTGAGGTGAGAGGCTATATAAATTTGTTTAATAATAATAAGTGTAAATAATATGCTCAGTTTGTGCAAGATCGCACAAACTGATTATATAACAAGAATACAACACAGTCACCAAAATGATTCACTGGAACATCTGTAAAAACTATCATGTACCAGTAATGAAAAATTGCTGGCAACGTAGAGTTGACAAAGTAGTTGAAAAGGAGCAGGCTAAAATATGTTGGGATTTCTGAATACAAACTCTTAATTATTGGCTCCTAACACCCCAGATATAACTGTGGTTGAAAAAAAGAAATTGATGTGGCAATATCAGGGATAGTAGAATAGAAGACAAAGAATTGTAGATAATAACAAAGTATGAGGATTGAAAGTCAAAACTGAAAAATCCCACTGGTTCTTAGTGCACTGGTTGACAATATAAAAAATCTTGGAAGGCACTTAGAAAATCAGTGCCTTGACAAAATTTCATCTCTCAATTGAAAAAGGCCACATTGCTCATATCTGCACATGTTCTAGGTTGACATCCTAGGTCCTTAAAAAACTCCATGTGCATGAAGACAAGCTAAAGAACTTACAGCTGTGACTTCATATTGTTATGAGAAGGGAATAATAACAATTCAACAATAGTATCAGCAGTGATAGGTGCAGTGTGTGCAACCCATGAGAGTTTGGAGTACCACTCAAATACTATCAGCATTAATAGAATTACCATCAGTCCAATTGCAAAAGCCTATTTTACTCAGAACAATTTATATCTTGCCACAATATCTTTAACAAAATATTTCCCTATCTTGGTCCTTGGGAAGAACTCTATTGGTCAGTGATGGTGAACCTTTTCGGCCCTGTGTGTCCAGTGCGGCCAGCTGGTCTTCATGCATGCCAGAGCACCGGAAATCCAAAGACCAGCTGGCCATTTTCCAAACTGTTTTCAGCCCGAAAACAGCCTGAAAATGGCCCATAAAATGGCCAAGAAACAGCCTGAAAACGATGCAAAAATGACTCCAAAAGCCATGAAAATGGCCCAAAAAACACCGGAAACCAGAAGAGCAGTTGATGACATCGTACGTGCCTACAGAGAGGGCTCTGTGTGCCACCTCTGGCACATGTGCCATAGGTTTGCCATCATGGCTGTAGGTGGACAAAAATTCTAAACATGTAGCTAGCTGTTTGATGAACCATAATATCAGTAATCATATATCTCATATATTCTTATGCTTATTCATTTATATTTAGATTTGAATAAGACATCGCATGATACGCATTTAAATTGAATTGAATTAGATGCATTCAGAGGTATGGATTACAATAATGAAAAACTTCCAACTTACTATTGTTTCATATTCTGCTTCAATAGGAGATCTTTTCCATTCTTTGCCAAGTTAGATGTTTGGCTATATGGTTTTAGAATAAGTTTAATTTCACACATTTCTGCCATTTTGTAAAATGTAAAGCTGATGTTCACCAAATGCAAATGCTTGTTTCATCAACCTACTTTATAAATACATGAACCAATTATCAACCAGAAAAAGGATTCAAAACAAAATGGCAGCATTGTTTTTGTGATGTGCAGGAATATGTAAGAATATTTAAATATGCTTCACTTCAACAACAATTTTCATTAAGAAAAAGTAAGCATTATTTTGACTTAAGAGATTCATATATATAGCTGGCCTTGTTAGTTAATCAAGTTAGTTGGAAAACTATTATAACAGACCACATTTGAACTATTAAAAATGTAGGTCTTGCTATCAAATTGGCTACTGCCTGAGGGTTATAATTTTTCCAGAAAAAAACAGGTTGAATTTCATAGTTGCACACCAGACTGTTCATATTCAAAACATTTGTAGAAATAAATCCAGCAGCATCCTGGGGGCACAAAAAAACAAGATGATGGGCATGGCAGCATAATTGAATTCCTATCCCCTCTATGCCACATCAGCACACTTACCAAAGGAGGAGGGGAAAAGAACAATTACACCTTGCTTCCCCTGCAGACACTGCTGAATAAATCAGTAGTTTTCATAACACACCATGGTGTTTGTCTATAAAATATTTACAATCAAGGCTGAACAATTAAGTTGCCAAGTTACATGTGTCAGTTATTTTAAAAGAAAATTGAAACTATGTTTTCTGCCATTAAATCTCACATTTTTATACTAGCCTCACATAAAATCCTAAATTCAAATGGCTTGGAAAATTCTTAAACTTTTTAGACATTTCAGGAGTGTATAAATACTTGCTTCAAGGAAGAGTTGGACCCCGCTCCCCAATTCTGCTTCCATTGTGCTCTGATTGGTTAACAAAAAAACATTTGCCATTTAACCCTGCGTTCATATTTAGTCACTTCTACCATTTTTTTTTTAAAAAGGCACAATTCAGAGACTATATTAAAATATGAGTACAAAAATACTCTATATTCTACTAGACCCATGATGGTGAATCTATGGCACGCATGCTACTGGTGGCACACTGAGCCCTCTAAGTGGGCACGTGAGCCATTGTCCAACTCAGCTCCACCACGCATGTGTGCGTGCCTCCCACTAGCTAGCTGATTTTCAGGTCTCTGCTGTGCATGTGGAAGATGTGCATGCATGCATGGGGGTGGGGTGTGCCTGCATGTACAGGGGGTCAGGGCGCCCTGCACACCTCATTTTTGGTTTTAGGAGGCTTCAGGGAGGCCCAAAATGGGGTGTGGGGGTCCCATACATTGCGCAGTGAGCAGGGGAGGGGTCATGCATGCAGAGGGGATGGGGCGCATTGCATTACGGGTGTGATTACTCATGTACAAGTTGTGCACATGTGTACAATTTTGGCTTGCAAGGAGAATAAGGTTAGCCATCACTGTTCTAGACATAAAACAAAGGTTTATCAATTTATCTGTACTATTGTTGTCTTCTAAATTTTATTTAATAGTTTCTTTTCTTTTGCTGATTATTATGAAGGGTATTTTTGAGGGTTTAATTATTTTCAGATATTTCTGAGTTAATCTGAAGTAAGATTGAGGCTTTCGTTGATCCTTAATAGAAAACTGTGATAACCATTTGAAAATATTCTAATGACTTTAAAGAATTTTATCACATTATATGTTGTGGAGCTAGAAACAAATACAAAGCCAAGTAAAAGGATTAAAAGAGATCAGAGTCTGAATGAAAGAAAAAAACCCTACCCTTTCATGTGCTATGCAATTAATTTATAGATTTATAATATATTATAATAGTGTTTAAATGGCTTAAAATGGATAAGACAATTAACACAGAAATTACTCAGTGATAGGTTTAGGATTAGATAGCAAAGTATGACTTCATGTACAGTGATAACATAGCTGGTTTTAACTGTAGTGTTTCTAATCCTAGATATCTTGGATCTGTTATTAATGACCAATATAAGTGATTTTCACAGTTATTAAACCCCCATTTCCCATGATTTCTAGCTTAATTAAAAATATTGTTTCTGTAGTATTGCAAACACATTTCATCCTAGTTTTAAACTTATTTTTGTAGTAAATTCTTTTTGTCCAGCTTTCATAAGAAATTATAGACTAATAAACCAAGAAACTTGGTTGAGCATATAGTTTGTCCCTGTGGGCCAGGAATAGTACTACTGATTTGGAACAATATTGTCTGTTTAGGAGAGCATTTTGGTCTTATTTAACCTTGTACTTTTTGTAGCATGTTTTTATTAAGAATGGAAGTCTACATGAGCAAGTGTTAGTGAATCATGTTTATAACTTTAATAGAAATAAGATTTATGTAATGAAATCACATGGTAAGAATAGGTAAAGTTTAGCATCCATTCAATTACAGTTTACCAGGAGAGGCAATAAGAGATGTAGTACATTCATATGGGATCACAAGTAAATATTCCTGAAATGTCAATGTAATGGCAAAGAATAGGCTCTATATACTTCATTAATTGCACAAAGGCTCTCAGTTCTATGGAACCCCAGAACATCCCATTGTCTTCATCTGATAACCTGTACACAGCACAGAAAGCTGCAATATGGATGAAATGTGTTGAAACAAATTGACTTCATGTCAGTGAATGAATGAGACAAGGATGTAGGCTGTTACCTAACCTAATTAACCTACCCATCCTAAATAAATATCTTACGTGAGCAGCTACAAAGGTCTTTCATGGGAATTAGTGAGAAACCAGAATAGAAGATACTTCATATGTTGATACCATTTCATTTACCAGCTCAAGAATGCATTAGATAATACTGGCCATTGTTGACTTCATATATTACCATTGGAAAGCCACCATTCCCAGAATTTCCACAAATTGTGTTATTGATTTTCATTGATATGATTTTTTTCCATATTAAAGAACAACATGAGCATCTTATTAAAACAATCATTTTGCTACGATAATCCCCCGATACTTCCAAAATGGACCTATCCATTTTGTTACTGTAAAATACTGCCTGCCATGTTCTGAAGTCTTCAAAATATATTTTTCTTTGTAAACTTGTAACTCCTTGTCATGCCCACTCTGGGGATATTGCCATGCTCGTACAAATATAAAAGTGTTATGGATTAATTCATTATTCCTTTCAAATTTGGAGCATGACTAATACATGTTTAATTCTCATGAAATAGTTGCCATTTGAATTGTTAGTTATGTTCACATATCTTGTATGGTACAGTAGCAAAGAATTTCACTAAAAAGTTGATAAAGACATGTCTTCAGGAAGGAGTTAGGAAGACTCAAAATTAAAAGAAGTTACTTTTGAGTAACTTGGGACAACACAACTTATTTCAGAAAAAAAAATACAAGAGTTCCAGGCAACTTTTTTTGATACTATTTGCCTGCTGATGATTTTTATAATTCAGAACTTTTCTGTATATAATCTTATTTTCTTACCGACCTTGGAATTTTCAGAAATAGTGATATGATAGCTTTTCTTTGAAATAGACAATGTAACCAGCATTGTTTTTATATCAGTAATCTTTGCATTTCTATGTTCCAGGAAAGCAAAATGATTTTTATAAGAGGGATTTATCCCCAATCAATCTATGCCTCTAATACTTTAACAGCATTTCTTTTCTGTCTAAAACCACATGCCCTCACATGTGAGATTAATGCCTTGAACATGGTACTTCCAATGTCTTAGTATTTGTGTATCTTTCTTTTATTTCACATTCTTGCTGTTCTAAGGGGCTTTTGTATTCCGGTTTGCCAATACACAGCCCTTAATATAGATCTATCAACTCTAGATCTATTCATTTGATTTAAAAAAAAACACGTGAAGTTCTCTTATCTTGTAATAGAAAAGAACAGTCTCTTAGGATTTGGGGATTGGGATAAAGGTAGGATAAATAAAGATTTTAATTCACAACTCAGTGAATTTCTGCAACCTTGTGAATTCCCAAGAGATACCTAGCTATTTTGTCACTTTAGAAGGAGCTAGAATAAACATAAACTGGTTTAAGTTCTGTGCAAGCTGTAGACTTGCAAAAAAAAATTAGAGACATACCTGTGATTCTGTAGTACTTTGAGTACCAGCATAGACCTGAAAAAAATTATGATAACTTAAATATATTTGGTATTTATTTAAATATTTGTTGTAAAGGTTGATGAATGCAAGGGTTCATAGCCTGGAAACCTTATATAGCCATAATTCTAGCAAATGGATTTAAGCAACAATATACATATCCGGTAAAGTAGATTGCCTCCAAACTAAGAGTTGCCTGCTTTAGTGCTGTGAAAAATAATGATTGTTTATAAAGGAGACTAGTGCTGTCAAACTGACTAGACATTATAATCATAGTAATTTAAGCCCAGAAGCAGCTTTATGTCCAACAAATAGCAAAATGTATAATAACAGTGCTGGGGGATGTAGAACTATTCTAGGTATCTAATAGTCTGAAGTCCTTGTGTGACTTGTCCATATTATAATCAAGTCATATATTTATTACAAAGACAAGCATAGGAAGTGTGGTGTACAGTCTTAAAAATAATCACAATTATAAAATACAAAATGTAGATAAAAAACAAAGCATAAAATAAATCCAAAATGAGAAATAGCATTAGATGGGTATAGAGAAAGCATAAAAGTTGAGCAGAATAAGTGTATCACACAACACACTGTACTGTACCCTAGTATGATGGTCATGATGAATTTAGATACGCACTAAGCCTAATTTATGACACAGGTCATCATATGATGGACTGCTGCATAGAACTTGGTAATATTACATTATAGCATGGTTAATATCTAATATAAAAGCAGCATATATTTATCTAATATAAAAGCAGCAGCAAGGTATTGAATTACCTTGCTACTGCTTGGGTGGGTATTTATGCAATAGTGGTGAAGTGAGGCTAGTACAAATGACTCTACAATACAGACAATGGCAAATCATATGCTTTCTGTATATTCAGAGTCACAGTGGCATTTTATCTCCAATTAGGGAATCTTCCTGTACCGGCCTTCAAGGAGAGTTGAGGAGAGGATCTGATATCATGGCAATAGTAGTAGTGGGCAATTTGAATTTAGTTACATGTGTCCTAGGGGGAGGCATAATATTTGTTAGATTCACTAGCAATAAAGGTTGAAGACCTAGTTAGATCCAAGTGGCACCCCATCTGCTACACATGGTTTAATGAGTGCCTTGATGTTGATGTTGATGTTTATTTTATTTATATAGCAATAGCAATAGCAATAGCAATAGCAATAGCAGTAGACTTATATACCGCTTCATAGGCCTTTCAGGCCTCTCTAAGCGGTTTACAGAGAGTCAGCATATTGCCCCCAACAATCTGGGTCCTCATTTTACCCACCTCGGAAGGATGGAAGGCTGAGTCAACCCTGAGCCGGTGAGATTTGAACCGCTGACCTGCTGATCTAGCAGTAGCCTGCAGTGCTGCTTTTAACCACTGCGCCACCTTGGCTCTCATTTATCTCTCATTTATATGCCGCCCTTTTCCCCCGAAGGGGACTCAGGGCGGCTCACAACTCAACTAAGGGAGGGGGATACAGACAAAAATTAAAACAACGCGCAACAATACATAATTTAAAACACACAACAGTCATACCATTCGAGAAGAGGGTAGAAGCTTTTTAGCCCCAGGCCTGTCGGAATAGCCAGGTTTTGAGGGCTTTGCGGAAGGTCTGTAGGGTGGTGAGGGTTCGAATCTCCACGGGGAGTTCGTTCCAGAGGGTTGGAGCGGCCACAGAGAAGGCTCTCCTCTGAGTAGTCGCCAGTCAACACTGGCCGGCGGATGGAATTCGGAGGAGGCCTAATCTGTGGGATCTAATCGGTCTAGAGGAGGTAATTGGCAGCAGG
Organism: Thamnophis sirtalis; assembly: GCF_051295495.1. Taxonomy (NCBI): domain Eukaryota; kingdom Metazoa; phylum Chordata; class Lepidosauria; order Squamata; family Natricidae; genus Thamnophis; species Thamnophis sirtalis. Next base: position 159,264,548 of record NW_028261382.1, read on the forward strand.
CGGTCTCGCAAGTACCCAGGTCCAATACCATGAAGGGCCTTGCCCTGAACATATCCCATGCTGAGTAGAAAACTTGCAGGGAAACCCAAGGATGAAATTTTAAGTTGCCACTGCCTTTTTTCATTTGGTCTGAAAATCATTTCCCATAATTAATTCCATACTTAATTCCATCAGAAGTGCTGAGGGCAAAAAAGGATAGCCTGAGGCTATGGTTGAGTGTGTGGCCCACATTCTAGCCTCTACTTTCATGAGACTCATCTCTAGTCTCAGGGTGGCATTAGAGACACATTTTGGAACTTGAAGGGTCAATCTTAAGAGAGTTGGAATGAATAAATTCTAACAGTGCAAAATTAAAGAAAAATTCTAGCTAAATATCATAATAAAGTTGTGCTATTGATTGGAATAATTTGAATGCTTTAGATATTAGTCACCATCTCTTGTCCTGAGGAATTTAAGAATGGCAGATGAGCTTCTCTGTATATTTTCAGTAATGTAGTCCCCATGGGTTTCATGCTGTTGGCGGTACACTCCCAGGTACTTGAAATAGGAGACTTGCTCAGTCTTGTAGCCATCTATGCTCTATGAGTGGCTTTTGGGTTTTGGCATATGCCATGATTTTACTTTTATGATAATTGAACTCTAGCTAGTCTTTCTTCCTTGAAATACCGTGTTAGAGCTCTCAGTATTCTTTTAGGACTTGGAAGTATTCTTGAAAGTATTGCTGCATTGTCCATCTACACTACAACAAAGATGTGTCTTCTAGCCACTTTTAGGGAGTGAAAGTTTGTGTTAAGCTACCAGGGAATTGATATAGAAGTTGAATAGGACTGGGGCTAATAGGCAACCTTGCTTGACACCTTTCTTAGTTTCAATCACAGTGGTAAGATGGCCCTGGGAGTTTCATCTTATTTTGACTAAGGTCCCTTCATAAAGCACACATGTTAGATGAAGTAAACATCAATAAATCGAGATATCCTGTTTTTCCCATAGTTTAAGTTGGTATATACAAGTGAAACTCAAAAAATTAGAATATCGTGCAAAAGTTCATTTATTTCAGTAATGCAACTTAAAAGGTGAAACTAATATATGAGATAAGACTCATTACATGCAAAGCAAGATAATTCAAGCCGTGATTTGTCATAATTGTGATGATTATGGCGTACAGCTCATGAAAACCCCAAATCCACCATCTCAGAAAATTAGAATATTACATGCAATCAATAAAACAAGGATTGTACATAGAACAATATCGGACCTCTGAAAACTATTAGCATGCATATGTACTTGGCTTGGGCCCCTTTTGCAGCAATTACTGCCTCAGTGCGGCATGGCATGGAAGATATCAGCCTGTGGCACTGCTGAGGTGTTATGGAAGACCAGGATGCTTCAATAGTGGCCTTCAACTCTTCTGCATTGTTCGGTCTCATGTCTCTCATCTTTCTCTTGGCAATGCCCCATAGATTGTCTATGAGGTTCAGGTCAGACGAGTTTGCTGGCCAATCAAGCACAGTAATCCCACAGTCATTGAACCAGGTTTTGGTGCTTTTGGGCAGCTGGAAAATGAAGTCAGCATCCCCATAAAGCTTGTCTGCGGAAGGAAGCATGAAGTGCTCCAAAATCTCCTGGTAGATGGCTGCGTTGACCCTGGTCTTAATGAAACACAGTAGTCCAAAGTCCTGTTGCTCAGTGGTCCAAAGTCCTCTTTTCTGATGAGAGCAACTTTTGCCAAAAGCACCAAAAACTGGTTCAATGACCGTGGGATTACTGTGCTTGATTAGCCTCTCCATTCTTCTTCCACATTCTGGGTCCTTGGTTTCCAAATGAGATGCAAAAGTTGCATTCAATGACTGTGGGATTATTGTGCTTGATTGGCCAGCAAACTCGTCTGATTTGAACCTCATAGAGAATCTATGGGGCATTGGCAAAAGAAAGATGAGAGACATGAGACCGAACAATGCAGAAGAGCTGAAGGCCGCTATTGAAGCATCCTGGTCTTCCATAACACCTCAGCAGTGCCACAGGTTGATAGTTTCCATGCCACGCCGCATTGAGGCAGTAATTGCTGCAAAAGGGACCCAAACCAAGTACTGAGTACATATGCATGCTTATACTTTTCAGAGGTCTAATATTGTTCTGTTGTGGCCCAGCAGGAGCCGTTAGAGCTGCCGCTGGACTCCGATAGCAAGGAACCCTATGAGTCTGCTATGGAAGATGTGGAGGACCCTGAGCAGGGTTCAGACTCAGAGCAGGGACCAGAGAGGCTGGTTGGCCACCAGGAGGCGCCTGAGGCATGGAGCAGTGGGGAAGATCAAAGGGAGTTTGTCAATGACACCAGGCAACGGAGGGTGGAGAAATGGAGGCAGACTCATAAGAGATAATCCAGCCCAGGTGGTTGTGGCTTGGCCCTTTCCAAGAGAGTATATATAAGAAGAGACTTTGGGAGGAGTTCTTTTGCAGGACACAACCATTCATAATAATCTGGAGAACTCCTTGTCTGGTCTGCCTTGTGTTCCCGTGTCTGTTGGAGTCTGGGTTGCTGCCAACTTCTTGCCAGTGAGTCGTGTCTGGGCTTTCAGCCAACAGGATTATAATTGCTGTGAATAAAGAGTGGCAAACAGCTAAGCCTGGGTCTGCGTTCATTACCGGACGGAGGGGGGGCAGGACATTGTTCTATGTACAATCCTTGTTTTATTGATTGCATGTAATATTCTAATTTCTGAGATGGTAGATTTGGGGTTTTCATGAGCTGTACACCATAATCATCACAATTATGACAAATCACGACTTGAATTATCTTGCTTTGCATGTAACGAGTCTTTAAGTTGCATTACTGAAATAAATGAACGTTTGCACGATATTCTAATTTTTTGAGTTTCACCTGTAGAAACAAAAGCTGCTTTGAAGTATGTGAAGGTAGCATAAATGAAGTTTGTGTTCAGGAGGATTATTTTTTGATGAGATGCGGAGAATTAAGCATTGATAAATGGTGGAACTGCCTTTTATAAAATCAGCTTGCTCCTCTGCAAGTATGTTTTCTTGTTCCAGACAAGGGACTCTTGAGCAGCAAAAACTTTGATGTTTGTCATAATGGCAGAATTTCTATAGTTTGGCTAGTCTCTTCAGTTCCAGTAGAGGTATCCATGTAGAGTATGCCTTCCAGATCCCTGGGGGGAAGTGACAATCCACAATGAATGGGCCATTGGTTTTGACTCTTGTCCATGTAAAATACATTGAAGTTATTTTTATTATATCACATGAACAAAATGAGCAATTCTATGTTATAAAAAATGAATCCTGTTAAGTTCAATTTTAAGTAAAAAGGCTTTCATTGTTGAAATGATTTTGTTTCAAGAAACAGGTAGTCCTCACTTAATGACCATTCATTCAATGACCATTCAAAGTTACAATGGTGCTGAATGAATGATAGTTACAAGAAGTCCTTGAAGTTACAGTTGCTGTCCCTATGACCCAATTTCTAACATTTGCCAGCCTTCTCACATTTAGGATTGCAGCATGTGCTTCAGTTCCTCCTGCCTGTCTCTCCACAAATCTGTCCTTTTGACTGCCTTACCACTGCTGCCTACCCTTTCCTATCCCAGATGCCGTCCCCAACTTCTTCCTCCTCTTCTTCCTCCTTCACCTGGCCAAGGCAGCTCCCTGAGGTTGTGGGGTGGAGATAGTCAGACTGCGAGTTGAAGTGGAGGCAAGCCCAACAAGGGAAAAGAAGCACGTGGCCTCACCTAACAATGTGGCTGTCCTTTGAGAGTTGTATGCAATGAAATTTCATTTTAATGTATGCCGATTAGTGTCCATTTAAAGTGACAATAAAGTTATAAAGTTAAAAGTTATTCTAATGATTGCAACCGGGACTACCACAACTGCTGTCATTTAGCATTGCAGTCATGTGATGTTCTGTCTAACAACCACTTCATTTAGTCATGAATATTCTGGTTCCAATTAGCATTGTAAAGTGAGGATGCTCTGTACTGAGTGGAAAGCAATAAAGAAAAATATTTCAACCTGTTTTCTGTTTATGCTGAATCCAATATACAGTGAATAAGAGGCTAAAGTATTACTGCCTTGAGTTATGCTTTAAAAAGGTAGGATATATTATAATAATTACAGCAGTTAAACACCCCATTTTGGAATGATTCCTTAATCAAATTATTGAACATATGTTGATTGTATTTTTCTCTACCTCTTTTGTAAATATAGTTTTGTAACTATAAATGAAAAATATGTTTTCAGTTCTATTTGTCTGACCGTGCCAGTTATTATTATATATTGATAGCTTATTTCTTCAGCAGATGGAGAAAAACTTTGTGGGAATTAGTAGAATAGCTGATATTGAAATGCTCAAGATAAAAGTTAAATTTGTGTACTTTGAGTCAAGCTTGGCTGTCAATAGAACAAGCAATTCCCTTTAAAGCGAAAAAAAGCCAATCTCTGTGTCATGTTAATTTGTGTGATGGATAACAGAAAGATATGCTCTCTTTATTTTTCTGTAGACTTTCAGAATACAGAAGCTATTTGGTGTTACTTCCACAACAAATTTGCTACTTTAGAAATTTTGACAAGCACTTTATACTGTGAACAATTTCCAAATCAAGGTTGCGAAAATTGATAGGGTTATCTGTTATATTTCCAAAAATTCTCTTATAAAAAAACAAGTAATTGCATAGGCTAGAGCAAATGGGTTGTACACTCCTACAGTGATACACTGTTACTTTACAATTAAGTCCACTCTGATGGATGGAAAATATGATAATGAAATAGAGGGGGCATTATTTGTTTATTCTGCTATTTATAAACAAGACTATGTTCTGTATCCCTTAATTTTAAGGTAACAGAGTTACACAACATCAAAAACATAACCAGACTGCCTCGAGAAACCAAGAAGCATGCAGTAGCAATTATCTTTCATGATAAGACATCAAAAACATTTGCCTGTGAGTCAGGTAAGCAGTTATTACCATATCTTTAACTTAAGTAAATTTTGCTACTTATGAAACAGTACTTCATCTGGATTAAGTTACATCATTCATCTTAATAGGAATGTGCCATAACTGTTTGTTTGTTGCAGGATGGTGTGGTATATCTCCCCCTTTTAGTATTTTAAAGAACCTTCTGTTCTTATTTATTGCTTATCATTTTTGTTATTTGTCCCCCAGGTGGACGAAAGGTCCCTTTCAAGTTTCTAGTGCAACTTTTAGAGCTAAATAAACATTGTCTCATGGAAGCTATAAGAGAAGCAGTGATGTAGCAATAGCAGTTAGCAATAGCAGTTAGACTTATATACCGCTTCATAGGGCTTTCAGCCCTCTCTAAGCGGTTTACAGAGTCAGCATATTGCCCCCACAGTCTGGGTCCTCATTTCACCCACCTCGGAAGGATGGAAGGCTGAGTCAACCTTGAGCCGGTGAGATTTGAACCGCTGAACTGCAGATAACAGCCAGCTAAAGTGGCCTGCAGTACTGCACCCTAACCACTGCGCCACCATGGCTCTCTTACATTTTTGTTGGTTGCTAAGCTTGTTACAGACACATGCTAGAATACTAAAAATCCCATGTGTGTAAGAGGAGTACAAAGATCTGTTCCAATTCCAGGTTAAATTCACCTTCAGTTTCATTTTATTGGTGGCTACTTTAGTTTTCCAATATTACAAAAAAAACCATATGATTCATGAGGAAAAAAACCTTTCTCATTGGAGAAAATTTTCTATTTTTAAAATTACAGTATTCATTGGAAATAAATTATATCATAATAGACTCTTGCATTCTCTCTCCCTCCCTCCCTCCCTCCCTCCCTCCCTCCCTCCCTCTCCCACTCCCTCTTCTCTATCTTCCCAGTGAATGGATATGGGTAGTAGGCCTATGGGTAGTAGTAATAGCTCTCTCTTCTCTTGGTCCTTAAACAGAACTCATTTTGTTCTCCCATAGAATCAAAAACATGTTTCCCAGCATGATGTCCGGACTATCAATTCCCTTCTCCTTCATTAATTCTAAAACTAAGCTGGTGGCTGTCACCATATTTTGAGGACACAAATAGCATTGTTTTATTATGGACTATGCTAAATTGTACTGGCTTTTTAAGGATCTAAATCTGTTATCGTTTATCCTCATTTAAAGCGCTTATGTTGTAGAACTCTGTTTCTCACATTTCTATGCTGCCAGTAAGCAGTGTACAACAAAGAAGAAAGGTTAACAGTTGTGGAACATTGAAAAGCAAAATATATAGTGCAGTGGCACTAGTCAAAAGGATAGATACCTTATCAAAATCTAATATCCACCTAATGTTGTGCCTCAGAACTTAGGTTTTCATTTATTTGAAAATCCATTAGAGTAAAGCAGTGTTTCTCGACCTCTGCAGTTTTAAGATGTATGGACCAGAATTCAACCCAGTGACATGTGTGTCAAAGGCAATGTTGGGAATAAAGCTTTTAGCTCCCACCTCATATACTGATTACCCATATACTCAAGAGCTGAGGTGGTGCAGTGGTTAGGGTGCAGTACTGCAGGCCACTTCAGCTGACTGTTATCTGCAGTTCAGCGGTTCTAATCTCACCGGCTCAAGGTTGACTCAGCCTTCCATCCTTCCGAGGTGGGTGAAATGAGGACCCAGACTGTGAGGGCGATATGCTGACTCTGTAAACCGCTTAGAGAGGGCTGAAAGCCCTATGAAGCGGTATATAAGTCTAACTGCTATTGCTATTGCTATATAAGGTTTCTTTAGATTTATTTTATTTTGAAATACCATGAACAAAATTACACTGAATTATCTAGCCAGTGATGCATTATAGAATGCATACATACTACTGGTATGAAATACACCTATAGTATTTTGGTGTATTTTTCACAGCAGCTGAATTTTTGCATCTACTCAGATATTTACTATAACTCAAATTCCATACCTTTTCATATTCATCACATCACGTATTTCAGATAGGATTCTACCCGTATGTTTGTTCTCCCAGTATTGGGAGTCTTCATAATCCCTAATTTTACTATCTTCAATAGCTAAAGGTCATTCAGAAAAGTGACTGCCTCACTGCTCCCCCTTGTGGGATCTCTCTTTTTATTTTATTTATTCAATTTTTATAGTCACCATCTCAACAACTGACTCTGGGAGGCTAAAAAACAAAAACAAATAATCACAATTACAACAATACAAAATTTAAAACATACAGTGAGAAATGTAGTGTCACAAAAGCATATTGTGGTTCAAATGAAATAACTGAGAAAATTGTATGAAATTGTAGTAGAACACCAAAAAAAAGAGGATTTAGATCCTTAAATTAGAACCAATTTAAAGGCCAAAATATAGTAATGAGTATTTGAAGGCTGAATCAAGTGATTGGTTTCCTTTCTGCATTAAGGATTTTGCCAACCATCATCAATTCCATTTTTGTTATTTAGAGCCAAGCTTAATCAGCAAATTGATCTTAAACAGTTTTGATATTTCCACATGATTTCATAAAGTGGCTTCATAATTAGCCAAGAAGAAAAGGAAATAAAAAGAAATGATGCCATGCATCATAGAAAATATGTAAAGAACAAATAATCATAATATTTTCAAATTGTATAATATGCACAACTATAAATACATTATTCATAGCGCTGCAATTTTAATAGTTAATAATTAGTCCTTACTATAGACCTTTTGTATTTATTTAAAGAGTATTTGGCTTTATGTTAGAAGCATCAGTCATATATCTTCATCATTAAAACAGTAAACAAAATCGTGTCATATAATGTATAAGCAAATAATAACACTAATTATTTAAAGAAATACAATAAATAAAATAAATTTGGCTGGTATTCTTTTTATTATTATTGTATTACACCCTTACTATAAATTTCTGGGTTCGAAAAATATTGTTTGTTCTGTAGAATCTATTTCGTACAGTTTTATGAATATTAATTTCAAACTCTTTAATTCATATCTTTACAAAACTGACTAGCACCTTCTGGTTTCTGTTTGGAGCATGGTATTTTTCTTTTACAAACTATACTTTTTATACATAAGTCTCATGAGCGGAATAGCATTATGAATTTCTCTTTAAACACTGGGATGTCAAAATGTTAACCTAATAAATAAAAGCAAGTTTATAAAAAAATTCATTTTAAGAGATTGGTTATAATCAATAATTATTTCACAAAGAAAAAGGGTAAGAACTGACTCCTCTAGCCAACTGTGAATATGTTATTTGGTTAAGAAGTGGTATTATAGAATATTTTTATATTTTAACCCTTTAATTGCTAGTAATGTAACAATTGAGAAACCAAAATACACTTCAAGGTTGGATGCTCAGTGAGGCACCCTTTGAAACGTAGGAGGTAGACTAAGAGGTGGAGGTAAGGGTTTCGGGACTTAACATAATAAGGATTAAAGCAAGCAACGTTTCATTAACCAAATTACCTTTGGACTTATTGACGTTCTAAAAATTCCAAAGCTACATCCTTGTATTATGCCAGTAAAATATGAAAGAACAGGGTATGCAGTGCATGGAAGCATACAGGGTATAATATGCCTCTATAGCATTGCTGTATTTTTATTGAACTATCTTTGACACAGAAGAACTATCTGTTTTCTATAGTGTTAATACTGTCACAGAATCAAACAAAAATAAGTGAGTTTTGGTAGTCTCGGATCTAATAAATTTCAAATAAAAGATTGTCAGAAACAAATATAACAATGTTACATAATATTTTCCCCTTCTTCATATAAGCTGAGAATGGTGAATTTGTTTTATTCATTATTTCATTCCATTTATATCCCTCCTTTTGTTTGTAATACAATTTTTATGCAATGCAAAAAAATTGCATATAAGGTAATCTTCCACTTACGACCATAGTTGAAACCAGCATACCTGTTGCTAAGCAAGTCAGTTGTTAAAGGAGTGTTGTCCCATTTTACAACCTTCTTTGCCACAGTTGTTAAGTGAATCACTGCACTTGTTAAGTGAATTATGTGATTGATAAGCAAATCTGATTTCTACCACCCCCACCCCCCCATTGACTTTGCTTGTCAGAAGTCATTTGGAAAGGTTACAAATGATCATCACCTGAACATGGAACAGTGCAACTGTCATAAATACATGCTATTAGCCCAGCACCCAAAAATTGATCATGTGACCATGGGGATGGTACAACAGTCATAAGTGTAAAAACTGGTCATAAGTCATTTTTTCCAGTCCCGTTGTAACTTCAAACGGTCACTAAATGAATGGTTGTAACTGTTATACATGCTGATGCAGGGATGTTCAAAGAAAAATAATAAATAAATAAATAAAATTAAAATTAAAAAGATTTCTTCGATCCATGGGTTTATTTTTCAAAACAAAGGAACTATGGAGAGAGATTTGGCTTACCTGACGATGTGCACTACTGTCCGGGTTCCAAGTAATATAGCAAACAGAACTCCGAAGTGCCATCTGGTTGCCTGGTATCTTCACTCCTCCTCTCTCTGGCCACCTGTGGGAATGTCCTTGGTTCCCAAGAGAATGTATTTTGTTTTGGCTACAAAACCCCAGCTATTTCTATTCCTCCCCTTCCTATCCCTCAGCTCCAGCTTCAGGGTTGACAACTATTTTATGATACTAACCCAGTTTGGACCATTGACTGTTTTTTTTCTAAAACATTTTTCTTGTTTCTCATGCCTTCTAAGAGTTAACTATTTTGCTTAGAAATGTAAAGTGTGTGCATGACTATTCACCAGAATAAAGATAGATAGACCACTTGGCATTTGCAGCAGGATAAATAGCATTTAAATAAAATTCCATTTGCCCCAAAAAAGTAGAAGAGTGGGTGGTGATGAGTTTCCCTACTGACAGAGACTGAAAAAGCAATTTTTGGCTAAATAGTTTGTCAAGAGAAATAAGTTGCTGTCCCTTGACACACATCTGGGATGTGACGGAAAGAATCCCAAGACTCTTTAAGCTCATTAAGAAATATCTATCCTACTGATCCATGTGAGAACATACGATACAGCCAAACATAGCCTTGAATATATCACAAGGGACTCAGAAACACTGGGAAGAAGGACAACAATTAGGGGATAGGAAGTGGTGGGGTTTTTTTTTTGCTCCTTTGTATCAGAGGAAGTGGCCCAAGAAAAGAGAGCAAACTATTAGCTACACAAGTAATGCTAACAAGGGCAATTTGAATTCATTTATAGGGATATGTTTCCCAAAAGAGGGATTCTGACAAAATATAGAGACTTAGACCATGGGTCGGAGCTGTATGTGGCTCTTTCATCCCTCTGCTGTGGCTCCCTGTCACCGGTCGGCTCCACAATTATTAGGGCTTTTGTTTAGGACAGGTAGAGGGAAAAGGACACCACGCTAGAAGGAGACTTTATGGTGGGGGGAAGCAGACTACTGGTCGGCAAAGGAAAAACATCATCTTAGGAGACTCTATGGTGGTGATGGCGGGAACTGGATTTCTGGTCAGCAGAAGAAAAATGACACTACACTCGGAGGAGACACTATGGTTTGGGAATTGGACTTCTGGTCGGCTCCAGAATTGAACAGGGAGCTTTTGGTTAGGAATTTGATCCCTGACTTAGACTTAATAATAACTTTATTGTCACTTTGAATGTATACTGATCGGCATACATTAAAATGAATTTTCATTGCATACAGTTCTTAAAGGGTCCTCTAATGTACACTACATAAACGTGACAAAATACATATACTGTATACATACGTACGTACATACATACATACATACATACTTATGCATTATATGAATTTGCCACAAGAGCTGGAAAATACTGTAGGTATTTGGGAGGTGGTTTATAAACCTGAGCCAGAAGATGGGGCAAAAAAGGCCCACCAATAATTAAATGCCAAGTGTTGATAATGGAACAAGTAGTGATATGCAGGACATGGAGAATGCAAAGTTAAGCAAAAAAAAAAAAATGCAGGAGCCAGAGGACAAATTACACAACCCAAGAACTTATTACAAATGCACAAAATATGGGCAGCAAAAAGAGAAAAAATATAGACATTTTAACACAAGAAGACAAATATGAATTTGTAGGTTTCACAGATACCTTGTGGAATGAAAGAATGAAATTTTTGAAGAATGCAAACATTGAATAGCAGCACATATCAAAAGGAATAGGCCAGACAAAAACAAAAAGGGAATGACATTAAATGTGAAGTAAGCTCATATATATATATTAAAATCCAGAAATTTGAGTGTAAATATCTAGACAGGAATGTTTGGATAAGAATACAAGAGAATAGAAACAACAAAATTACCAAAAAATACACTAGAAAGTACACTAGTTAGGCAGACCTGGGTAATGCTGACCTAGACCAGATTGCATAACTTTCACAAATACAGAAATTTGTCATCATCACCACCAAATAACATATCCTATCTATTTATCAGATGGATAAAATGATAAAACAAGTCTAAAAATCTGACTATGCAACCAACAATAATAATAATACCCTAGTGACATCGACATAATTGTGGGGCTTGCATACTATGCCAGGAGTTCAACCATACTGGAAGAGGAGGAGCCAGATGAAAAATAACTCTCCCATAAGCAATATGGTGAGACATAATTTGTCTAAACCTACACTGACATGCAAGATTTTGGAGTTCAAGAACCTCTGAGCCACAGGACTCCAGACTGTTTGCTGAGCAACCAGAGCTAGCAGCTGCAGGACCACTGGAAGAAAAGTTGGTTATTCATCACAAATACAATAAGAATGAAAACAGAAATAAAAGAATGATTTGCTATTCAGTTCAGTGAGAATATCTGAAAAAAATGCACCAGTTTGGAAAGAATAACGTCTAGAATGAGAAATAATTAAACAGAGACTAGCAGATCAACATTGTTTTATAATACAAAAAAATATAAAAATATTTTAAAAGAAAACATTGCTGATGAACTTTGAAACCCAAGTTTTACAAATAATATGATTATGAGCATATAGTCATTCATAACATTGACTGTTTAGAATGTTTGATTTATATTACATTTTTAAAAAGCCTTGAGCTGAAATCATGACATACAATTTTCTTAATAGTATTCAAGTAAAGTTATCTAATTGCTTTCTTCCAAAATGTTGTTTGTTCGTTCTTTTCTTCCTAGTATGGCATACAGCCCAGAAATCCCTTGGAGGTCCCTATAAAAGTACAAACCCAGGCCAAATCAGCTTAACTTAAACTAAGGTTATGTGGGGGAAAATATTTTTTTTTTAAAAATGCAGCTTATTGGTCTATATCAGGTGTGGCATGCTCCAGATGTTTCCTCAGACCAATCTTGAATATCAAGGATGATAAAAATTGTAGTTCAGCAACTTCTGAAGAGTCACAAAATTCCTGTCCTGGAGCTAATTTCATGAGGGTTTTATTATTTTTTTAATTCTTTAGGGTGCTTTACAATTCTATCCTGTCTTTTCTATGTAATACCTATTTAGGATGGCAGTGCCCATAGAAATTAATGCTATACTACATTAATGGCAACTGATGTTTTGTAGATGATGCAGAAAACAGGTAGAAATATTTTACTTAAGCTCAAATTTTAAAAAAGAGGGAGGCGATTTCAATACATCTTGCAGATCTATTGCAAATGAATATATCACATCTAATAAGAATATTTTTTTCATTTTAGCTATTCCAGTTTATTAATTAGAATATTCTTTGGCATCTGGATATTGGTCAAGTGAATTTCAAATATGATTAGTTTAATCTAATTTTAAAAATGGGGAGTCACCATATTTCTCAGCAAAGTCAATAATTTTTACCCATCACTTTGACTAAAATCTATAATGGTCTCAAACCTTGCGGCTGCTCAGATTTCATTGTTGACCTTTAAAAGAGCAGACTACCAACATTTCACAGTATTTGCCAATATTTGTTAACATTATAGTGAAACTATTGGTCCACTTGATTTTAATGTTTTTTAAAATGCTGGGTTTAAAGACTTAGCAAATGGCAAATCATGCAATGAAAATGGTATACAGAAATTCAGAATACATACTCTTGTGTTGTCTTCATTCTGTTCAAGTGAACAAACACTCTTTTGTTCTTTCATAAAATTAGGAACAGTGCAAAGGATTTTGTCATGATCTGCCCTCACACCTGATTTGTTCAATGAATAGTTACTAAGGATGAGCACAATATTGTTGATTTTCTCTTTTATAGAATCTTTAGAAAACAGTGATAGTGATATATTAGCTTTAAAATGGCTTATTATAAATGCATAACTTGAACAGTTTTTATATATCAGAACCTGCTGAAACTTTGAGCATTGATTCAAAACTGCAAAATGTGTTTACACAAGCCATTTCATTCAATATATTCTGTCTTGGGGTCTATCTTTGGATACAGTATATTAATTTGGTGGGTTCTGTATTATATTGTCCTAATATTCCATTTTTTCTGTGATGACATAATGAACATACTCAGTTAATTAATTTCTCTATTTTCCTGTGCGTTGCTTGGAAAGTCCAAGCGTGGGTTAAATACAGCCAATCTGCCCAGGACTGAATTGAAACTTTTAGTCACGCCTCTGGTGCTGACCAGTCTCCAGTTTTTTTTCAATTCAGTCAGCCCAGTCAATGCGCTTCATGTTTCTCTTCATCCTTGCAGATACATAGCTTGGTAGCTTATTTTTGCCTTTTCTTTTACCTTCCTTCCTTCCTTGGAGAGCAGGCTTGGTGAAATTATTTGCTTTTCCCTCGCTGAGGTTTTTTTGTCCTTTTTGCTTTTCTTCACCTTCCCCAGCCTCGCCGGTGTCCTGGGCTCACCCAGGTGCTGCAAGGCTGCAGGCAGCTGTCGACAGAGGCGTGTGGGTCGGAGTTCCGACGCCCATGCAATCACGACGATCCCCGCCGACTTACCTCTTTCCACATCCCCAATCGAGCTCAGAGCTACATAGCGTCTTAAGCTTTCCTAGACAAAGACCTGAATTAAGAAACTCCTCTTATTTCCACTTTTCCAAGTGCATATTGCTGGAGCCAGGGGTAGGTAGGCACCATAAGTGGTTCTCCAATGAGCAAACAAGGGGCTAAAAGAAGATATTGTCTTACTTCTGCTGCATATGAACTGGTCAGAATCTATTGCTAGGTGGTAGTAGCCTTTTAGGATCAAGATTGATCAGTGGGTAAAAACAACTTAAAGAGCTATACACAGAAGCAATTATGCTATTTGTTTATTATCAGCATTATATCATCAATAACTTGTTATTTATAATTCATGCTTTTAGAAAATAGGTAAGGATTTTCTGAACAATTCAGGACAAAACAAAACAAGGATACTTTTTCGTGGAAAAAAGAACACATATATGAAAAGAAACAAAATAATATTTTTGCTAACTTGTTTACAGATTTAAATTCTATTTTATTTTATCTTGATTGCTAAGTAGAGACTTAAATATCTACTCTATATTAATGTGCACTGAAATTTATATTTATAATTGAGAGTTGTTTTAGTGGAGATAGGTAAACACAAAGACATTGTTCCATTTGAGATGTTTTACAGAATGGTTTCTAACATTGGGGGGAGGGGGAATAAACCAAAAAGGATTCGTCACATTTTTTTCTTAATGGCAGGCTCAAATATAAGGTGAACGCTTAAAAAAAAAAAGCCCTGAATATGTAATGCTTCTATTCTGGTTATTGACCATCTTGGCTTTATTCTATAGCACTCCATTTTATTTTTCACTCCCTTCTTCCCTTCCTGTCTTTTCATAGCAAGATGTCCTATTGCAAATATATATTGTGCTTTTAGATTTCGTTTTGCAGGTTTAGGATTGTTCCCTTATATGTGTGTGTTTATTTCTTTTAAAGTTATACCTGTTATCCCAAGGCGTGCTAATAACTCACTCCCATTTCTCAGTAGCATTATTTTGACTATATTGCCTTCAGCACAAGAGCTCACCGTTAGATAAGTTATTGTACTGTGTATTAGAATTAAGTATTCCAGTCATTTTAGCAGACTTTCAGCCAGTAAAGGAGGCTGAATTTCAGAAAAAGTCCCCAAATGATTAATCTATTTACAGCTGCCTGTACTGCAAATACAACATAAATAGCCAAATGCAAGTGAGACCAAACAGTGACAGAAAACAGAAAATGAAAAATAGATCTGGTATTTCAGGTTAGGTGCAGTAAATTACCATATTATTCACTGAAATCTCTCCAAACCCAGAAACTCATACATCATCTGTCAATAGCTTAAATTCCATATATAAATTTATGTCATTTTTGTGTGTTATCACTAAATGTGTATTATTCTCAGAGGAGTCCTGAATTTGTGGTAGTCATGTGACACTATTCTATGGGTCATACTTTTACCAAATTCTTCAAAGAGCTAACCTACTTTCCAAAGACATGCAAAAAAACTGCCAAGTACTGTTTTTTCCATTTTGTCTAATTGATTTGATTTGGTTTGGTTTGGTTTGTATGCCGCCCTATTCCTGAGAGACTCAGGGTGGCTCACAATAAAAAGGGGAGGGGATACAGAAATAAAATAAAAACAGCAGTTTAAAAGTCACAACAGTCGTAACCTCGAATGGGACTGGATAGTTCAACAGCCCCAAGCCTGCCGGAACAGCCAGGTCTTAATTGCTTTGCGGAAGGCCGGAAGGGTAGTAAGGGTCTGGATCTCAACGGGAAGATTGTTCCAGAGGGCCGGAGCAGCCACAGAGAAGGCCCTCCCCCAAGGGGTCGCCAGCCGACATTGGCCGGCAGATGGAATTCGGAGGAGGCCTAGTCTGTGGGATCTGATAGGTCTTTCGGAGGTGACTGGCAGAAGGCGGTCTCTCAAGTACCCAGGTCCGATACTATGTAGGGCTTTAAAAGTAATGACTAGCACCTTGAAGTGTGTCCGGAGACCAATGCAGCCAGTGCAGCTCACGGAGGATAGGTGTAACATGGGTGTACCGAGGTGCACCCATGATCGCTCGTGCGGCTGCGTTCTGGACAAGCTGAAGTCTTTGAACACTCTTCAAGGGCAGCCCCATGTAGAGCACGTTACAGTAGTCCAGTCTTGAGGTGACGAGGGCATGAGTGACTATCCGAAGGGCCTCCAGGTCCAGGTAGGGCCACAATTGGTGCACCAGGTGAACCTGGGCAAAGGTCCCTGTGGTCACAGCCGACAGATGATATTCTAAAATATGCTCACTTCTTGGCAAAATAGTATTTTGAAAGGAAATAATTATCTAAGCATTGTCATTTTTAAATCAGTGAGGCCATGTAGATATAAACACATTGTGCAATATTGATAACATTTGTATTAGTAAAATATCCATTGGGATTCATACACATTGTATTCATGTTATATTCTGGTTTCATATTTTAATGTGAACAGGTTCTCCTATGCCTTTTTAAAAAAATGCCTAATTGCACCCCAATAAAGCTCTAGGGATGTGGTGACTCAGTGGCTAAGATGCCACTGAAACATCGGCAGTTCAGGAGTTTGAATCCCTAGCGCCACATAATGGAGTGAGCTCCCATTACTTGTCCCAGCTTCTGCCAACCTAACTGTTCAAAAGCATGTAAAAATGCAAGTAGGAAAATAGGGACCACCTTTGATGGTAAGGTAACAGCGTTCCGTGCACCTTTGGCGTTTAGTCATGCCAGCCACATGACCATGGAGACATCTTCGAACAGTGCTGGCTCTTTGGCTTTGAAACTGAGATGAGCACTACTCCCTAGAGTCATGAACGACTAGCACATACTGTATTTTTCGAGGATAAGACGCTCCAGAATATAAGACGTACCTTAATTTTTGGGAAGAAAATAAGAAGAAAAATTCTGCCTCTGCCTACCAGCATCCATGGTAACAAGGTCAGCCAATGAATAGGCATAGCAACTAAGTCAGCCAATGAGGGCTATTTGGACTCTGAAATTTGCTGTGTTGGCTAGCTTAGCCGAGAACTGAAAGCGAAGCTTCTTGTGTTTGCTTGTATTTACTGCTACCTTGGAAAGCCTGCTTTTGGTAATGTATTGTATATTATTATTATTTTGAATCCTGCTGAATCAGTTACTTCTGAATGTGATTACTGCTGCAAATTCTGACCAGCCAGGTCAGCTTAAGCACTTATTGCAGTCTGATTCAGCACAGCTGATTGGTGGGTGGATCAGACTGCCAGAATACCCCCAATCAGCTGTTCCAGGCTTTAGGGATTGCCACAGACCATCACTGCCTCCATGCCTCACATTTTTGGCCTCTGGTGGGGGCGGGACATTCGGTGTGTAAGACGCACCCAAAATTTCTCCCTCTTTTTTAGGGGAAAAAGTCTTATTTTGGAGCCTTATACTCCAAAAAATACAGTATGCGCAAGGGGAACTTTTACCTTTACTTTTTTAAAGCTCTAATGTGGAAAGTTTGTTGTATACAGGCTTATCCAAGGTCAGATTTATATTCATCCATGTCCAAAAAAATTGTCAAATTCCAATTTTATACTGAATCCAGGGAAAGATTTTCTGTAATGCTTTACAACTCATATATAAGGTGACAATAATAACTAGGTTTAAGTGAAAAAAACATTATTCAGCTGAAGATGATAAAGGCCAGGATATTACAAGTTTCTTTTCTGTTACTGCGATGAGTGCAACTAAACTTCTTAGTGTTTCTAAGTTTCTGGCCCTGAAGAAGCTCTTCCAGGTGGGTCTGTGGAATGTCAGCCTCGGGGAGCACAAAGCCAGGAATCCTATCAGGTTGAACAAACACAGTTATCATCTGAGCAACTGGGAAAGTCAGATGAGGATGATGTAACACTCCTAGCTTCCCCATCAGACAAGAGAAGAAAAGACAGCAAAACATTGAACTTTTCTTAACTTCCTCATTAAGCAAAGGAGTAAACTTTCTGACTGATGATATTAATAAAGGAGAATATTTGTAGCTCAGGGTTAACATGAAGGGTTCTTAGTGCCCTCTGAGCTAGTTTGTTTTCTTGCAGACATTTCATTAAGCAAACTAGATAACTAGCACCAATGATGTTACCTAGTTTGGGTAATGAAACATCTGCAAGAAAACAAGAAAGCTCAAGAGAGCACCAAAGACCTGTCATGACTAGTGATAGCGAGCTACTGCCTTAAGAAAAATCTATGACTTAGGTTCTCTTTGCTGCAAACAACATCTGATTTTCTACCCATGTGTAGATTCTGCTCTTGGGCATCTGATCTTTGAACTGGCTGACAACCTTGACATGGCTTTCTGAAATTTGGAGAAACTTTAGACAACTATTTTGCACTAGTATTTCAAATAAAACTTTTCAGCCAAGACTTTTTCTTTTCTTACAGTCATTTTCTTCAGCCTTGAAGTAAAATTGATAATCTCTGAGTAACCATCTTTGTGGCGGAAACCTGAAATAGTACACTCAGTTTTGTAAGACTGTATTTTTAATTAAAAGAGCAAAAACATTAACCTGAAAATATAATAATTTAAAGAGTATGAAAGAGGATTTATGTTGAGCTGTAGCTAACCTTAGCTACTGAGGCTTTCTAATTGGAGAACAGAAGATTTTGATGGCTAGAGCCTATCGTGAGACTATTGATTTCTCACTGCACTGAGAAGGTATTGATGACAAGAGATTCAAGAAGAAGAAAGTAGAATTTATATTTCCCAATTTCATTCACTATGCAGACACTGTCTCCAGAGCCTTTGCTGAATCTCTCTTCTTCCTTCAAGTAGCTTCTTATGAAGTCTTTACAAATAATGTTGCAAGTCCACAATCCCATAGATCTGCCCCCTTCAAGATCTCAGTTTGTGTTGTCAGTTGCAGGAATGGACAAAGACATCAAACATCATCCCCAATGCGTACCACAGATAAAAAATAAAAAGAACTTTTGGTAAAATTTATTCATAAAGATCAGGAGTGGAAATTCCCAGAACTCCTTTCCTTGATAACATCTAAGTACCATAGTTTTCTTGTCCTTGGCAGTGTCACTTCTAAGTATAAGGCCCAGTTCAAGCTGGGAGAAAGATGCTGGAAATAAAATGGAGGCAAACTGCAGGAAAGGAGGTTTCTCTTTATTTGGCAGCCAGAAACTAGTGACAACAGCATGTTTCTGGGGTGCTGACAAAATGGGATTTAGAGTAGGTGAGCTTTTATACATTCTTTGGGGCTTTGTAATAGAGATGCCTGTTCCTGTGCAAGAATATTCCTTTAATATTTTAAAGGCTGTTGCCAGATTTCTATGGGGTCATGTAGGGATCATGGCTGCCTTACAGGCAAAGAAAATACAAATCCTAGTTGTTTTCTTTGTCTGAGCTAATCTTGTTAGTTTCTGCTCCTTGCCTATTGTGTTGCTTATTTGGAGTTTCTGGCTGCTCTTTGCTTATGAATAGAGTGGGCCAGCTTTCTGAATGGATATAAAATATCCATTTCTAAATATTAGCCTCTTTAGCCTGCTTGAGGACTGCTCTCCTATAGCAGGAAGACTAGGGCTGCTTTCTGACTTTAAGAAGATGTCTCTCCTGTTCTCCTTCATGGGAAATATTCTATTCTGCTTCTTTTTAATATTAAGAATAAAGAATATTTTATTCTAGGATCCTATAATATGTGACTTCATTCTTTTACATGATGACAATTTTGGTTGATGTAAGATAAAGAAATACATTTTTTATTATTTCTTAGAAGGACCTCAATTCAAATTCCAAAAGAAAATATAACTTAAAACTGCTTCATGAGAGTTTTAGACATTGCACTTTAACAGTTATCCTTAACTGAGAGTGAGTAGTTATATTCATGGTAGTGAGCTTTGACTTGTTTGTTTATTACACTTGTATGCCGCCCTATTCCCGTGGGACTTGATTAAATAGAGGAAATTTGCTTCATTGGGCCTAGAGAAGTGCCCCTGCATATTGAAATCTTTAAGCTGAGTTATATATTATTTTTATTTATTAAATTTATATGCCATCCATCTTGCCTAGAGGTGACTCTAAGTGACTATAACCAAATAAAAGCAACAAGATAAACATTAAACTGTTAAAATAATAAATATTAACATTGATGTAAAATTAAGAAAGATGGTAAGAAAAGAAACAAGATAACAGCAGCACTTAGCCTTATATACCACGTATTTACAACCCTCTCTAAGCAATTTACAGAGTCAGCATATTGCCCCCCCAAATTTTTTTTACCAATCTCAGAAGGATGGAAGGCTGAATCAACTTTGAGCCTGTCAGGATCAAACCGCCAAACTTCTGGTAATGAGCAATCAGCAGAATTAGCCTGCAATACTGCATTTTAACCACTGGACTACCACTGCTCTTTAAGATATACACACGAAGTAGAGATATAGTCTTATATCAGTCCATTCATCATCTCCAGTATGACATGCCCACATTGGAGCTTTAAGCCAATTGGCAGACTCAGATTTTCAGGCCCTTTCAGAAGGCAACATTACACAGGAAATGGCTGGATGAAACTGTATGAATACTGTCCATGGAGCTGTATGAAAGTATACATGAAACTCTCCTGGAGCTTCATTGCAAAGCTAGTATTGGACTATCTCTGGCCTTTGGAGCAGGGTACTTCAACATCAATGCTTCTGGTGGAGGAAAGGAAGTAAAGTGGCCTAGAGATTCATGTCCTCAATATTACCATAAACTTATCCCAGGTAACCTTTTCATTAAATTTATTCATTAATCATTAAAAAGAGCACTAGCAAGGGAGAAAACAAAAAATAAATTGTACAGAAAAACAATATTCAGTAAGTAGATAAGGGAAATACTGTGATGATATAGTTAGTGCTCATTTTGTTTATGAGAAATTATCCATAAAGCACATTATGCAGATTAAATTATGTGAGAAAGGATTTGAGTCTCTTGAGTGATGTTCCAAAATCTCCACTATTTGTTATTTAAGAATAAAAAATGAAACACTACAGAAAACGTTATAGATAATTAGCTTCTTCCTCTTTGGTCTATTTCAACTAATGCACAATATTTATACATATTTAACCTTTTGTTATTTCACTTCTTTAATTAGTTGTTAAAAGTCATATTCTAAATACTTAGATTTGCCTTGCTTGCTGAAGATAGATAGATAGATGATAGATAGATAGATAGATAGATAGATAGATAGATAGATAGATAGATAGATAGATAGATAGATAGATAGTTTATATCAAAGCCATTGTTGCTTAAATTGGGTTAAACTTCTGTTGTGAATATGTGTGTAAATTTTGCCATCGTTATACATTCCTCAAGATTGAGTACCCTTTCTTATAACATGCCTTCGTTCAGTAACATTCCTCTTTTCCAATTTTCCACATTCTGGATTTCTACTTTTGAGGATATGGAACAATATGGAAGGCGTGTATGTTTATTTACTTATTAATTTTTATGCTGCCCATCTACCCTATAAGTTGACTCTGGGCAGCTTATAGTTTTGTCCTTTATCATCTAAGAACAGATTCTTTTTTTTAATCTAGCTACACATTGTCAGAATCTGGGATCTCTGAAATGGCAAATAACTTTATAATAATCCATCAGAGGAACTGATGAATCTTGATGGTTTCCTGAGTGTGCTTGCAAATGTACCAGTGATAAGGAATGAAGCTCTGTTTTGTACCTGTTTGAGCTCTAGTAGATTGCCAAGCAGGGAAAAGCAGGTTTTCAAAGGAGCTCCAAGAAATGAAGCAAATGAAAAGATTCCTAGATTAATGGTGGTGGGTAAATCACATTGAAAATAACCAAATGTTGGTAAGGAGATGGATTTCTCACTACATAATGGTAAAAAGCTTGATGAAGCAAGTGTTTCATCTGCTTTTATTGCATCTTCAAATTCCTCTCAAGAAACTTTGTTCCAGGTATTCTGTTTGTGGAAATGATGGAGAAGATCCATCAATGCTATAATATTTTTTGCATCTTTCTCAAAGTAGAAAATGTTTTTACAATTATAATTGCTTTTTATGGTGAGAAAACATTTACTATGGAGAGTTTTATGTACATTTTTTAGGAGGTTTTTGATTGAGATTTTTGGGAAGTTTTATATTTTGACTATAACCATAGTATTTGAAATGTATCAAGACATCTTGATACATACAAAGAATTGTAAGTTATTTGATTAAAAGAATTATTCAAAAGTAGAAGACAGAAATCTAAATCTGATTTGCAGCAATGACTTGTACATTTAATATGTTTAAATGAATAGTAAAGTGGTTGTACTAATTATATTTAATGTTATTTTAAATATAATAAAGTTAAATGCATTTATGCTAAAATTTATCTGATATTAAAATTTGGGGTTTAGTCCCCAACAATAATTCATTCATTATTTTCTTTTCTTGTGTGAACTGTTTAATCCAATAACAAAATGAAACCTAGACATATGAGTAGAAGAAACAAAAAAGTAACTGAATAAAATAAACAATCATATGTATTGAAAAGGGTAATAATTCAACTTTTAAAATACTAATTACATTTTATTGTCATTGAATCTTATCATTAAATATTTGTGTTTTGCCAAGCCAGCCTTTGATAACAGACCAAATCATTTTCTAAGATCTTCTTTGCAATTTTCCAGGAATAGTCAATCCAGAGTTCTTCCTATTCTTCCCATCCCAATTATTATCTAACCATTTTATCCCTAAATTTTAACTTCTTTACTAAAACTCTATTCACAATATTGTCTGTTCAATAAAAATGGAAAAACCCGAACACGTGACTAAATCATATGAGTTAAAGGGTCTTCAAATATCGTAGAGGGGGAGAGGAAGTAGGATAGAGGGGAAGGATGGAGGGAAGATGGAAAGTTGGAGGGGGGCGAAAGAAAGGGTGTATGGAGGGTCAAAGAGGTACATTGGATCTTTATTTATTTTGGGGGGTTTTGTTGACAAGAGGAATGGCTGTGTTTATTGTTTAATGTTATATGACCCCGGTTATGCATAGTATATATGTGACTGTACGAAAATGAAAATGGAAAATAAAAAACACATTTACAAAAAGTAAAAAAAAAAAATCCTTTACTACACCATTTTGAGATTGAAACTTCCTGAATATAGAGAATTCTTTTGAAAACTAGTGGAGATGTAGCTATATCACTGAATCTTATTTATTCTAATAGCTCACTGAAATTCTTTGTCAAGTTCCTTTCTAAAATCTTTTATTTTCTTGGCTTTGGCTTCCCACCATCTTCTCTGACACCCAGTTGTGTTTTCTTTTCCTTGATTTTTTTTGCAGCCTCTTCTCACATTCATCATTAACAACTTATTGTACTTGATTTATTCCACAATCCCTGTGAATAATTTTATTCTATTAATAAGATTCCTGGTGCATTTTTTTTTTGTCTTTCAGAGCTTGAGGCAGAAGAGTGGTGCAAACATCTTTGCATAGAATGTCTTGGAACTAGACTTAATGATATAAGCCTTGGTGAACCTGATCTACTTGCTGCTGGAGTTCAAAGAGAGCAAAATGGTATGTGTTTAGCTAATCTACCTAACCTACTTAAAAATCAGAAGCTCATTGTCAAATTGTATAGGTTAGGCTTATTGGAATGTTTATGTTGCATATAAATAGTTGATTTTACTAATGGGTAGAGTTCAGATAAGGTCAGTAAAATTTATTATGGAGGTTTGACTTCCTTCAAGACTATGGACTAAAGTAAGTTGTGATTTATGAGTAACTAGCTAGACACTTGCGCTTCTCTATGAAACTATGTGATCGGGCTTGATAAATTGACATGTAAATCCTGCAGGCCGGATTAATCATGCGCTGGCCATGGCCATGCCCAGTCTAAGTGGGGGAGAACAATATCTAACTCCTTAGCATATATAAAGTATATATAATACTGTATAAGGAATACTGATGATCTGATGGTCATTTCAAAAAATCCTTTCTTAGTGAGCACCTAGAAGCAAAGAGGAACATATGTGTCAAATTTGAAGTTTATAGGCTTTACTGTTCTGAGATTTCGTGATGAATGAGTGGTAGTAGGCTAGATAGATAGATGATAGTTAGTTAGTTAGTTAGTTAGTTAGTTAGTTAGTTAGTTAGTTAGTTAGTTAGATAGATAGATAGTTAGATAGTTAGATAGTTAGATAGTTAGATAGATATATAGATATATAGATATATATATAGATATATAGATATATAGATATATAGATATATAGATATATAGATATATAGATATATAGATATATAGATATATAGATGATATAGATGATATAGATGATATAGATGATATAGATGATATAGATAGATATCTAGATTTACCAGGAAAGGATGGTGTCAAAGTTTTTTTGTCATATTCTGATAATACAGACATTACTACATAAAGAATAATCACTATTAAATATTTAGGGACAAATTTGGAGTGCAAAGCAAGCAGTGTCAATGGGTTTCACTAAAACTAGAATGGAACTCTCTAGTTTCTGAAATTCCAGTATGGAACTTTTGAAAATTTCGTGTAGGACTTCCCAGAAGTACCTTTAGGTACCTAACACAGTTTTATTCATGCTATAAGCAAAATCATAATTTGGCATAGAGCAGGCTGAAATGTCTATGGGGATTCAGCCATTCAGGTCATGGTTATCCCAGAGGTGTCTTTCCAAGAGGCAACTGGATTTCCTTTGAAAACATTTTGTTTCTCATCCAAGAGAAGTGAAATATCTTCAAAGAAAAAACAGAAAGTCCAGTTGCCTCTTGAAAAAGCACCTTTGGGACACTAGGCTGAAATATTTCTGAGTTTTTTGTAGGACTCCCTTGAGCCAAGTCAGGTCAGAGAATATATATGCACAAATGTCAATTGATGCATCAGGTTAGAATTGGCGATTTTAAATTGCCAATAGACCACAGTCAAAATAAAGAAACTAAAATTTGTTTATCCTATTTATGTATTCAGTATAGATAAATAAAACATATTTATTGTTTTGGATTAAACAACTGGTTTGAAACGAATCTATTTAGGACACTGTCCCCAGGTTCTCCATTCATAATCTACCCGTAAGACTCCAAGTAGCCATAATTAACAGCAGCATTTAAATTCAAGACCTGAACAAATGGATGTTTTAGTAATATGCAGAATTGAATCATTAGTTTCACTACCCCAGACATTGCAATTTTGATAAATATCCCCCAGTGCTGAAATTTGCATTTAAATTAGCAGAGCTAAAGCTAGCTGTCACCTTAACTCTAAAAAGAAAAGCAGGCATTACGGTTGCTACACACAGCAAGACACAATGCAAAATATTTATTAATAAATTTAAATCAGGTATCAGGACTGGATAAACCATCTATAACAGGAGCATTAGCAAATGCATTGAAATATCTTTTTTTTTTTTTTTGCAAACACATATTTTTTTTAAAAAAATTGCTGCAACTCACTTCTTACTTGCACATCAAAGCAAAAGTTGTAATGCAACATTCATGGAAACCTAGCTGTGCTTTGCTACCTCTATCAAGAAAAAACAAGATATAAATGCACATTCAGAGGATTGGATAAAATATTCATGAGTTTCATGAGATTTTATTTAATGAAATAATTTAGTTTAGAAATGTTTTCCCTTTTATTCAATAATACTTAGGATGCATTTGATGAATTTTTCATTGCAAAAAGGGCTTCTGACAACTAAATGGTGTCCTAGCCTGAAGTCAGAATTGTATTTAAGAAACTCACAATCACAGATAACTTATTCTTTTTTTTAAAAAAATCATGGTTTAAATTATAGTTTATTTATAAGTAATTCAAGGCCTACTACTCCTTACTCCTCCTTTTTTTTCACAACTACAAACCTGTGAACTGAGTTGGGTTGAATGATTGCTCCAAATCATCCAGCCAGTTTCTTCACCTAAGGCAGGACTAGAACTCACATTCTCACAGTTTCCAATTTGGTGCTTAATCACTAGACCAAACCACTAGATCAGATTTTAATACAATTCATCAGTTTTATGTGCGAAATAATTCAAAGAGGCGGACAAGGGTTAGTCTGCTTTTTAACTACTATTTTAATTGTTAGCTTGAATGTTATTATTTTCTTGGCAGAGGATCAAATTTAATATTTCTTTGCAGAGCTTTTATGCAACTGATCTGTCACTTCAGTTGAAACCAACTGTGAGTGGCTTACATAAGCTATCATATATACACAAAAGGTTTTCTACACAGATAACAATTTTGCAGAGATAAACTTTATGTTTATTATTTATAATCCACATTACTGTACAGAAAGCACAGCTCACTTTCTTAGCCCAAAGGTCTGCTGAAGAATCTAAATTGTGATGGCCTTTCTGAAATCCAGCACAGGAGGAACCGTCCATGTCTCAATTTAAACTACTAATAAACTATCTGTAGCTATCTTCACATACCACTCAGTCAAATTAGAGCCAGCCAAAACTAGTCTGATATCATTAATGGAGTACACCCTTTTTCTAATTCATATTATTCACACAAATTTAAAGGAAAAAGAAATTTCTTCAATTTATTTTTAACTAATTGATAACCCGGCATTGCCTGGGTATTTATTTATCCTAATCCATACATTTGTCCTCGAAAATAATCAAACATAATTTCCCCTTGTGTAGTACTGTGAAGACGTTACCATGGGAACTCCACTGCACTGTAAAGTAGAAGCCATTTTACAGCAGTACAGTAGAAGCCATTTTAAGGCACACCGGGCTGTATCTTAACAGAACACACAGCCTGAGAGGTGTTAGGGGTGTCTTATCCCCACAGTATTTGTTTCCAGAGAGTAAGTCATGTGTGTACCAAGTTTGGTTGAAATTGCTTGAGGCGTTCCAGAGTTATGCTGGAATACACATACACACACACACACACACACACACACACACACACAGAGTTATTTTTATATAGATAGATAGGTGTTCATATGAATCAGGAAATGTAAAATAATTGTATGCTAATATCCATATTTAAAAAAAAGTTCTGTGCAATATAGCTCTTGAACAGAGGAAATGAAGGTTGCAAAAAGTATTAAAATTGTACATAACATATTGTACTGAAAGAAAAAAAAGGAATAAATAGATCGTTCTCTGATTTATAGCAAATTCAATTCTGTGTAATTATAAATTCAGAGAATGCTTTTATTCTAACCAAAGTTAGTTAACATAATTCCATTCATTTTCATATGAATATTTCTTGATTAGTTACTCTTCAAACTCATCCATATTGCAGAACAGTCACAGATTAGGTAGGTCATCTAAACAAGAATATTGTTCTTACAAAACCAGATTGTACAACCAAGTATATTTCTTATGTTTGGAATTACAATTTTCGTCAGCCCTGGGCAGCAAGTGATGGAATTATAGCCCAAACCATCTGGAGAACAGATGATGATGCCTGTTCTTTTATAGTTTATTTCTTGGATTATTCCTAAAATCTCATTTGCAAATATGTATGACTAGGTTGCCAACTAACCCATTAAATTACTCATTTATTATGAATGAGCTCATATTATGGAATCAGAATCTTAAAGCCAGTGCAGAGTTGTCAAGAATATTTTGTTTTTCATGCTTATATGCCTCTTCTATTAATTATATTTATTTATGAATGTCATTCACTATCACATACTATCACATTAAGGCTTGCCTGTCATTTGAATTTTATCTGCATTTTCTTCTTTTTCTTTAAGATATAATTACATTTCTGAGCTGAGTCAAAACAACCATTTTGCTAAAAAAAATAAAAAAAAATAAAAGGGTGGCGGGTTCCGTACATTCAGTATTGAAAATGAATGGAGTCAAACCTCAGAGATGCATTTACTATTCAGGAATTCCTAAAGCTCTAGTCCAGCAATTTATATGTATTTGTCTAAATCTCCCAAACATTAGGAGCATACTTGAATTCTGGTTAGGTATTTTATCATTGGCTCTTTTACAATGCTAGTTTTGTAAAATCTCTCAGGGGTTTTGCCTTTGTGAACTGGATGAGATCGAACATGTTCTTCTACGCTGTCACATTTACTCCCATTTATTTCAGCTTCTATTAATTCACATTAATTTTACATTTCAATTCCTTTAGCTGATTCTTAAATTCACATTTTGCTTCATAGCATAAAGGATTCACCTTATGACTGTGCTTTCTCAGCAAGGTTTTTGAACAAGTCAGGATATGTACATCTGTATTTCTTTTCTTTTTTTTACCACTCTTGTATATTTTACTCTGTTCTGGATTACAATGAATAAAATTGGAATTGATCTGGAGTAGGAGTATTGTTGGGGGTTTTTTTGTATGTTTAATGCCATTAGTGTTACAAAACAAGAATATAATAAAATGATTTACTGCAAGATCTCTTTGTGATAGTCATGTTTACCCAGTGGCTTGGTATATGAAACTTCTAGGTTTTTTTTTATCAGTAGTTCTAATTCTTCTAAATTTCACTGCATACTTTTTATTTGTCTTCCACTCTTATCCACTTGGATAATTACTATTGATTCTGTTTCTTTGTTTCGCAGCTGATGTTCAGTCTAATCAGGACTTTTTCTTTTTAAGGACAACTCAGCTTAAGACACTGATGTTCAACAATTGTATCTTGACATTTTGAGCAAACTGTGTTTCCCGAATGTTCTTTTCTAATAATAATCTCAAATAATTTAACATGGCAATAAATATTTTTCCCTGATTTACTGAATCAAATTTTAAGGAAAAAGATATCAAAAACCCTCCCTATCATACTAATTGATATATCTTGGACTAAACCTGTAATAAAGATTAATTTAATTTGATTTGATGTATCAAAGACTGTTCATAAAATACTTCATTCTGAAATTAAACTATTCACAAAAATTAACAGATGCCATCTGGGAGTTAATTGCAGTCACAACTGTGAAATAAAATATATAGGACATTGACAGAGTAGTCTCCACTCAGACTACTGTGTTATGATTTTGAATTCCACAAAAAGTTGATCTAGTTTATCAATATACATTTTGTAAGTTTTTAAAGAGCTTTTAGTGTTCTCAAAGAGCACTGGCCATGCCTCAAAACAAACATTTTTTTTTCAAAAAAAGTATTTTCCTGAAATAATCGATTGATTTTCCAAAATTTACTATTCCAACTCTTTCTGCAACAGAGCAGATAAATAATTGATTTTTACCTTTCATTTGAATTTTTAATAATTTTTAAAAAGATTGTGAGTTTCTGTTAAAGTGCAGCCTCTCTGAAAGAAACCAAAGTTGCAAGGGACCCAGAGCATGTTAAAGCTCCTAGGCCAGTGATACTAACCTTTTTATTGTTGGGTGACAAAAATGCAAGTGCATGCATGTCATAGCATGCATGCATGCCGGCACCCATAATGCAAAGTGCACCCCCGCATGCGTATGCATGTAGAATCCCACACACACTTCTCCCCACACGCACTGCACTGCTCACCTCCAAGCTGAGCTTGGTATTTCCTCTGGGGAGCCCGAGGGGGCATTTTCACCATCCACAGGCTCCAGGAAAGCTTCTGGAGCATGGGGAGGCGAAAACGGCCTCCCCTGCCCCCCCCCCCCACAGGCCCTCCGGCAGCTGGAAATGGATTGTTTCTGAACTTCTGGTAGACTTTCCTGAAGCCTGTGGAGGTTGAAAATGGCGTCCCCCAGCCCTCTGGAAGGCTGAAAATCAGCTGGCCGATGCGTGCTGGAGTTGATGGCATAGGTTCACCATCACGGACCTAGGCCGTGCAGTTTAGTTAATACCTCTTTCAGTTGCATACATTATCGTGTGTATATTGAAAGCAAATTAGACCTGAAAACTTTAAACCAACTATTAAGAATCAACTGATTTAAAATGTTAATCCCTTGTTAGCCCAAACATTCCAACTGAAAACCTGTCCCATTATTTTTAAAATTCAGTTATTCCATTGCTCTCTTCATATGTAATTTGTGATCAAAACTTGCCACTTACCTATAAATAACCAAATAGGCTTAGCATTTTTCAAATTATAATAAAATCCTAGTTTAGAATACACATTCCCTAATGCTTGCAGAGATTCAAAGACTTTACATATTTCCTTTCAAATAGACGGAAAGAGGAAAACAATTGTAATGTGTAGTCTAATAAATAAAAATAAAAGCCCAATTATATAGTTGAAAATCCTTACAAAGTGACTGCAATTTTTTAAAACAAATCTCCTGCTGTAAAAAAAAATCTAATTAAGTTAAACTATATGTGAAATATCTAATATTTTGGATGTCTCTTAAAATATATATTAATCTTGACATAAAACACATTTTAGCAACATTAATCCTATCCAAAAGACCCAATAGTATTTTTAACTGTCAAGTTATGTCTTTCGAAGCTCCATCCAAACATTTGAAAGTATTTAATGCAACATATTGTGATTAACTTTGAAAAAATGCAAAAACCAAGTATTTTATAGAATTATACAAATTGTTAATTCTTAATCTCTTACAATAGTCTACAGATACAGTAAAATAAATAGATTAGTGGATTAAGTTAATTCCAGTTAATATTGTAATCAGAATATACTTCAATCAGCTTTCCATAATTAACAAGCTTTAATAGCTTTAATATCATCTATATACATGGTAGGACCACATAGCTTTAGTAATATAATCCACAGGTTATGTTTATGAAAATGTGAGTAGGAATTATGAATGGACTCACTTTTTTTAAGTAGTGTTTGCATTGGGTTTTTTTTTTTAAACAAACCTCACAAAAACTGGAGTGGTTGCACAGTATACTTAAGTAATGGAAGAAGCCTTACTTGGTGGCAATATATTAAGATTTTGAAAACTATAAAAAACCAAAATATATTCTCATAATCACCACAGGTGTTTTTTATTTACAGGCCCGGTACATCATTAATGTGGTTAGTGAGAAAAACATCTATATGGACATCTATATAGAAAGTATAACACTGAGTGAATTAACATCAGAACTTTTCAATAAAGTACAATCAAATAGGCTAAGGGACAATATATACATATTGAGGCTGAGGGACAAATATTTGTATATGTTGTATTAATATATGCAACTTTAGTCCTAGCTTGAAATCTTTAATATTATTATTGTACATGGAATTGTTCATTAATTGCTTTTTTTTTCAAATTTTCGTTCCTGTTCAGTGTCTAATATTTCACATTCTGATGTGTATTTCCAGCTTAGTGTTCAAAGCAAATAAGTCCAGTTGCCTTTTGAAAAAGCACCTTTGGGTCTAGAACTTTAGTATTATATAATTTGAAATTATAAATTCATATAATAGCAGGCATCTAGTCAATAAGAATAAATTAAATGGCTTAAATAAATGGCTTACTAAATAAATGGCTTTGGACAGAGCACTTTGTTTATCTACAAAAAGTTGCTTACCTATCACTTTTTTGAGAGATTAATTAGGAGGTGATGTAATAAAACAACTTGAGAAATATATTTTATCTGTCTTTCTTCATCTATACAAAGAAAACATGGAAACTGAATGCTTGACAAAAACAGAGTTTAATTCCAATATTTTCTTTTATTTAACTATAGTTTTCAAAGCTTAAAGTATGTATTACAAGTCTGTTACTAAAATGTGCCAAGTTCTTTAAATCTGGGAAACAGGTGCATCTTCCTAACTAAAGGCACTAATTGAAATTATAAATGCTAAAAAAGGAAAGTGATTATATGATTTTATAAAGGTCATAAAAACAGGAAAAGTTTATTTCATCAACAGGGTCTCAACTCTTCTTTCATATGAGGTAGGAATAAAATACAACCCTGTCCTCTAAATCCATTATGCCCTCCTTTAAATAAGTTTATTTTAATAATGCTTCAGTCAATAGGCAAAATGGAAATTGTGGTCATAATTCAAGCCAGTTCACACCTTTTACTACGATTGTATTGTTTCTGTTTCTGTCTTCCAGAACGATTCAATGTATATCTTATGCCTACACCAAATTTAGATATCTACGGTGAATGTACGATGCAGATCACACATGAAAACATTTATCTCTGGGATATCCATAATGCTAAGGTTAAACTGGTCATGTGGCCTCTCAGTTCTTTGAGAAGATATGGGCGTGATTCAACATGGTTCACTTTTGAATCTGGAAGGTAAGTACCAGTTCATAGAACTCAAATAACATACTTTACATTCAAATAATTGTGTGTTATTGCCAAGGTCAGCCTTGTCATGCATGGTACAGTATAGTACGAAGAATATTTGCTTTACCTATTTTCAACAAAATTGTTTCTATATGTTTAAGTTTTTGTTGTTGTTTTAATTAATTTGCATTTCAGGTCTACAAACTATAGTTATGTGACATTACATCCTGGTTTTAAGCATTTGGGTTTGTCTGGTGAAGAATTAGTAGAATATCAGTTTTTAATAAAATGTTGACTGTATTTTTAATATCCTAAACTCAGAAATGCCTTATTAGGCACACTGTAATTCTTATAGAATTTTTATTATTTTGTATTGATTTGTGATTGACAAACCTATCAAATAAATTAATTCATGATGGATAGAGGGAAATAATAAGTAAAGATCTACAAAAAAAACAGACAAAGGGTGCATAAGAGGTACAGGTTGTGGAGGATATGTGAGAGTATGTGAGTGCTTGTGAATTATGGCAGTATACAAATTTGATTAATAAATAGCCTTCTAGGTTGAAACTATACCAACAAATGATACTCCTGCAATAAATGATTTTTCAGGATAAAAGCAATAAAAAAACTAGTAATACTTTATATTTTTATAGTCAACTGCATAATCTAGATTCAAGCATCTTCATGGAATAAACTAAAATTTTTTTTAGATAAAACATCCAAAGATTACTGTGACTGAGATGTCTCTTTAACAGCATGGTATTCTCTTCAGTAATTAATTCTATTAAATCAATGAAAAGTGACAAGAGTTCTTCTCCAGATCCT
Organism: Thamnophis sirtalis; assembly: GCF_051295495.1. NCBI lineage: Eukaryota > Metazoa > Chordata > Lepidosauria > Squamata > Natricidae > Thamnophis > Thamnophis sirtalis. The sequence goes on from NW_028261382.1 coordinate 159,297,329, forward strand.
AAATTTAGCTCTAAATATACTTGCTAAAATGTTGACAGCAGCCTTGGCATAAAGTTTTCAAAATGCATTACTTCAGTAATCTTTCGCACACAATCTGGTTTCATGAAAGGGCGTCAGGCATCCGATAATATCAGTTGGTTAATTGACATATTAGATATTCCATCAAGTCATCATAGATTGTTTATATCAGCTGCACCATTTAAGGCAAATGACAATTATTCTGGCTGCTTTGGAAAGTGTGGGCTTTTCTCCTATGTTTGGGGGTACAATCCAATTAAGTCTACCACATGAAGGCCTGGACTGGAGAATCAAAGGTTTACTGTACTTCTCACACACACACACACACACAAAGGATGGAGCTTCCATGATCAACCATACTTCTGTTGATCACAGAAGCTGGTATTTAAACTGTTGTGCCTTATTTCTTTTGGCTGTTCCTAATTTGAAACACTATTTGGGATGTTATTCCTCCAATTATTCAGATGGGAACTGATGAAAAAAAAAGGATTGTTCCTGTTCAGTAGCCAAATATACAGAGCAGCTGATCAATCAGCATCATTTTGTGCTTAATCCAAGCCAATTAAGTTTTGAGTTGCCTTAGTTTTCTGTCCAGTATCTGTATATTGAGTTTCAGTCTCACAGGAATGTAACAGATGTAGACAGAATTACTCTGAAGGAAAGCAATGCACTGAGCCATTTATACATGGCAAACAAAATCTCACAGAATGATAGATTATGAAAACAGGTATTATGAGTAATCCGTTAAAGCAGGAAGGAATAATAAAAAAAAAATAAGCCACTCATAGTGAACTGGTCCATATCCAAGATTATCACTTCTTCTTTTTTTCAAATTTCAAATATGAATCATGTCCACAAAGTACACTCATAAGGTAATAATGATTTTATTTTTGTAGAGAAGATTCCTTGGTTTGAATAAAAGATAAAGGCAACTGATAAGAGCTGAATAAAATCTTCACAAGTTGATCTGTTTTGCTTGGAGCTTTTTGTTCACTTTTAAATAGATTAATCTTCATTTTGATTTACAGACTTCTTTACTTCTGTGATCCTTTTTCACCTTTAGGGCTTGTCAACTGATTAATAGCTTTCTGGGCTTCAGTTTCATTTTTATTGGTTAACCTTTGCTAACTTTAACTATGATCTTTCATGGCTTTAACCTTTAGTTTATTGACTATCCCATCCTAAAATTAGATCCATAGGGTTATATACTGTGTTTTTATTTTTCTCAAACATTTCTGTATTTTTCCTGCATTGCAACAGTCTACCTCTAAGTAAATAACTTTGATTTCATGCCACTGTTGCATATAAACTTTTTAAGTGAACTTTTGAAGAAACTTTTAAAACAATGTTCATGGTTATATATTTGTATATTTCTATGCACCAGAATTATCTTTCCTACAGTGCAGTCCTTGCTTAATGACCGGTGACTTAGTGGTTGATCAGAGTTATGCAGATCCCCTAATAGGTGCTCAAGGCCCAATGTCCAAATTCCTACACCTTGTTCCAGTAGTCATACAGTGTTTTGGGTACTTGGCAATTGGAGCATAGTTATGGATGTTCACAGTGTCTCACAGTAATACCACCATGTTTTTTGTTGATTTTTGCCTGTTTCTAGAGTTTATTTTGGGTTTCCAACAAAAAATGGCACTTGGATAAAACAGATTTACTTAATAACTGCCACGTGTGTTTAATGTCCATCACGTTCTCATAATTGCTGCAAAAAAGTTTGTAAAATTGTGAGCCGTTACATGGTGACCTACAGTATTTAATCACAATGATGTATGTCTGGTGACCATAATTTTGGGCTCACAAATATGTTGTTCTCTGAGATTCACATATTGAATATAAACTTGTGTTTGGGAACTGAAGGGATGTGATGGGTTCCACAGGAAGTTAACTGTTATATATTAGAAATAGAACAGCTGCTTTACAGTTGAAAGAAAAGCTGTTCTTGAGAATACAGTGTGTTTCTTCAATCCTGTATCTCTATATTATAAATTATATAGACTTGATTTTTGTTATCTAAATCTTATAACATAATTGTAGGCAGTGTCAGGTGTGGAGAATCAGGACTAAGTGTTAAGTTCCCGTTAAGCTGATTTATTATTCATGCTTATATACAAGAATCTAATCAATTAACAATCAGTACTAAATTTGTGCTAGATAAGAGTTAGCAGAATTCAAAAGGAGCTGGACCTGCACTGCTTGTGGGAATATAACAACAAAATTCTTCTCTTGACTCTGCCTCCATGTTCTGCATTTCCTCCTATAGGCAGTTAACCTAAATCTCATTAATTGGGACATCACGCAGCATCCTAAGCCATGATTTCCCTAATCATGAATTGGCCAGTATATCCAGTTAGCACTAAATCAGGATTTATTGGCATGTCTGTACAATATGCTGAGGCAAAACTTTATGGGATGTTGTCATATTGGATGGTATAACTAATGCCCTTAACTCATTTTGGACTGTTGCCAAACAGTGAAACTATTGTTTCCAAATCCAGGACCTAACATAGAAACATGAGGAGTGATTACTGAGGTATTGGGGGGTGGGGGTGGGGTTATAAATAAGGTGATGGCTTGGACATTTCCTTCAATATTTTAATATGTGCATCTCTAAAGAAGATTCTTGATTATTCTCATAATCTTGTTTGTATATATGAGTGTACACACACACATACACACACACAAACACACACCTACAAATTTAAGCATAGAAATTTGTGAGATATTTCTTGAAAGTATTTCAGTTATTTCTTTATTCTTTAAAACAGAAACTCATCTTAATATAAATGTGCATGTATATACATTTTTCAGGATGTGTGACACAGGAGAAGGGCTATTTACCTTTCAGACAAGAGAAGGTGAGATGATCTATCAGAAAGTCCACTCTGCAACACTGGCAATAGCTGAGCAACATGAAAGATTGATGATGGAGATGGAACAGAAAGCACGGGTAAGACCAGATCTTCCTTACGGTAATTACCTAGTTATTTCAGGTAATAGTTTAAAAATGAAGGCCTTCCACAAGCCAATCCTTACCAATTTGCTATTGTATATATTAACCATCTAAGACAGGGGTGTCAAACTGGATGTGCCAGATGTGTCACATGCTGGCCACAGTCACCCCCTGTTTAGCAAAGGAGGAAAAAAAAATCACAAAATGTCACATCATGACAATGTGACGCCATGAGTTTGACACACCTGACCTAAGACATCACAGTGTTCTTTATTTTTATTTGGTTTTTAAAAATGGTATCAAGAAGGAGAAAGGTAATGAAAATGTTTAAATCATGTAGGCTTTGTATTATAAACTTCTGAATTGCTAGGTAACTAGCCTTATTACATCACGTTTCATCAAGCAGCCTTGCAGCAAATTGAGAAGGTAATTTGTCTTTCTGACTGACTCACATAGATCTTTTCTCTTCTACTAAATTTGACTTAAGTGTTTAATTCTAGGAGACCAAGGTACTTTCAATAGAAAAGTCCATTTAGGGTAAAGTCAATACTTTCAGAGCAGCTATATGTTATCGCACATTAAATTACTGTGTATTTCCTTTTAGTTTTTCTCTGGCCAGTTATGAGAGTTGATCTAAAGTGTTCTAAAAGAAAGGAGAAAAAAGTATGGCCAAGTACCCTTTTCAAATCTGTTGATCAGAAGAATAGTTCTGATGTGAAATTTATCTTACTAATTGAACTTACATTCTATGACATTTCTGATATATTAAATATGGTTTGAAAGTAACTAACAAGGTCTCTCCAAAAACCTATTATAAATCATAATGTTCCAGTTAGCTTCCATATTACTTACATCACAATTCCCATAAATTACACAAGTTAATAGTTGAAACCAAGTCACCCTTGGAGGAGATTTGTAGTGAATTATAATTTAGTCCATAGAACTCAAATATTGCTTGAAATTAAATATGTTATGGAATCTTAAGTTTCATTCACCACAAATCAACTATTAAGGCAACACACAACCTGCTATGAGGTTTTGTGTTAGCCTAATTTCTTCCTTTCTTTGTCCAATTTTTATTTTAGAATAAGCCACAATAACTATTCATGTGACATACTGAAAGAGTTGGATGCAAGAAAGATGAAATATGTGTAGTGTCATTATTATAAATCTTTATTAATGTAGTGGAGGGACAGCAAAAATGTAATGAATTTGAGGAAACATGGAAATTTTGTACAAATTTAAGATGTTCGGTATAGGTTGGCAGATATAACTAATGTGACATAAAACTTCAATTTGCTGTATATATAATGTGCTCATTTCCCATATTTATTTATAAATATTTGCATTAATATATACAGGAAAGGATATTTTAACGACTTCAGGATTGTGTTCTGTGCAGACATAATTTAAAACAAAGTCACAAGTGTTTTTTTTTCATAATTTTTTTATTGTTTATCAGAGAAAATATATAACTAGTGCTTAAAAATAAGAATAAAAATTTAAAAATATATATAAAACAAGTAGCAAACCTCCCCTTCCTTAATAATATCTTCTCTTCATGGAAGATTAATCTTGCCAGTTTTTTCTTATGTAATCACCTTCTTGCCTTTAACCTACTTCCTTTGCATTCTTTTAATAATGGAATTTGTCTTCTCTCAGCCATATCTGCTATGGTTATACAGCTAAGTACAAGGAGCACACAGGTTAATGTAGACTTCCTATTGATCAGTAAGTGGTTGAAAACAAATATTTTTCGACATACTTTATGTCAATAATCATATTGTATCTTACATTAAAAGAAAGGGGGAGAGGTCGTCCATCATCCACAACAAAAACAACAAGGTTCTCTCTTGTTGAATATTGTAGGTGTAAGGAGAAGAGATGAAGGAAGAGGGAACAGAGAAAAAAGCTTTTCCATTTCTAATGCTTGCATCTTATCTTACTCAAATGTTAAAAATCTGATTTTATTATCTGAATTGTGCTTGGAAAATATTTGGAATCATTATAGTAGACAAACTGAATTGTGCCAAATGCCTAAGGTTTGCAAGGCATAAGATTTAGCCATAGCTGGATTTATTTAATTAATACAATCTTACCAGTTTATATATTCACACAAGAAAATCTGTTATTTCATTTTGTATAAATAATGCAAACAGCACAAGTGGGCAGACTTATTTATAAAATACCAACTACCAAGGCAGCAATAAATCTTGTTTGTTTTGTACTGTATGATTTTTTTCTTTCTTTGATTTAAAAACCTTGAAGGTCAATCAAGAAGGGATATTTTAAGTTTTCCTAAAACAAAAGTAACACTTTAGATTTTATTTGTCTTATTTTTTTAAAAAAAATGGATTTGTTTTAATATTTAAATTATGCAATAAGTGGAAATTTTACCTGATAAGAACATGGCAAGATAACGTTACTATCCTAATATGTTCTTCATATGTAATCCACAGTTGATGCATAAGCAGTTGCATTCCAAATCATATACAAGGTACATATTAGAGTTTATTTGCTGGAACATTTCTGCATAGCTGATATAGGAAGTCTGTCTTTGCATATTATGGATTCCTTATAGTTTTAACAGCTATGCATTTATCTGCAAATAAAGATACACAGGTAGTCCTTGAGTTATGTCTATTTGTTTAGCAACAAAGGTTACTATAAAAAGTTATTTTCAAACAAGAGGGGGTAAAGAGGCCATCTAATGTCAAAATTGAACAGCCCTTTCTCAAAAGGACTGTGTTGTAGACATCATGTACTTACACTGTGTAAGTACCTGTAAGTAAGCCAAGGTGGCACAGTGGTTAAATGCAGCACTGCAGGCTGACTGCTAGATCAGCAGTTCAGCGGTTCAAATCTCACCAGCTCAGGGTTGACTCAGCCTTCCATCCTTCCGAGGTGGGTAAAATGAGGACCCAGATTGTTGGGGGCAATATGCTGACTCTCTGTAAACCGCTTAGAGAGGCCTGAAAGGCCTATGAAGCGGTATATAAGTCTACTGCTATTACAACACAGTCCTTTTAGCAGTTCCAAGAAGGCTCCACACCCTTTTGCATTACTCAGGTGACCCTGAGAACACATATAAATCTCCAAGTGGCCTCAATGACTGTCTAAAAGAATGGAAATGACGAGCTGTCTGCAATATAAATCCTTCTATTCCCACCATCCAGTTAGATCTGAAGACATTTCTTGGATGAGAAGTAAAATGTCTTCAAAGAAAAAGTCCAGTTGCCTCTTCAAAAAGCATCTTTTGGACAACCATGATCTGGATGACTGAGAGATCATCCTGTTTGACTGATCTATCTGATCCTTGCCTCAGGCAGGAAATTGGATAGTTGTACAATGTGCAAAACCATTATGATATTGCATATTCTTCTCTTGAGCCAGAATATGACTGATCACATGAGTCATCAAGTGATAGATTTTGATAATAGCAAACACATTTGGAGCAACAAAAAGGAAGTACAGAACTGATGAAGTAGCATCTTATGTGTTCTATAATTAATTTCCTTTGGAATTTTTATTTACACAGCCTTGCCTAGTGGAGTTATTCTTTGCATTCCATGCTGCCTTTGAATTGGTCTCAATTAGCAACTATTTTATTAGAGGTAAATTCTCATTTCTTGACAAGATTATTGTCAAGGTTCCGACTGACAAACCCAACTGAGCACTCTGAGACGATCAGATTTCTCAAAGAACTATTTTATTGAATACATCATTTCTGCACGTATGAAAGCAAAATGAACTATTTCCCATGGTTTTAGTATAATTAAAGAATAGATATTCCCCTTCCTCCTTGTCACAGGTCACATTGTCCAATCATGTGTTCTGGCATCTCTCTGGCAACTCCTTCCAGTTGCTGGCCAGCACCTATTGAGATGACCTTGGTTCCCATGGGACGATCTGTTGTTATTGTGTAGTCTGACATTCCAAGCATCTTCTCTCCGCCATACAGTCTGGTAAACTGAGAAATGAAAAGATGGCTGCGGCAGCCTAGATCCATTCTGACGCTGACACCTATTCTTTTTTTTAAAGCAGACTGGACAATTGTGGCCCTTGATTTTAAAACCCTCTGGAAAATGTCTGTTCAAATCTCTGGGCAAGAATGATCCAGAAGGAAGGGAGAAAAGGAGAGAAAAAAGATTTGTCAACAAGAAATAATTGTCTTGGTACCTGTCCTCTTTTGATTCATCAGTGGTACTTTTCCCACTAATCATAGCCTCAAGTAGCTTAGCTCTGAGTGAATGCAGCCTGCAGGTGTTGCCCACCTCTACTTGAAAGGATATGTCAATGATGACCTAAAGAGATTGTATTATATAATACAGTGATGAAGGATACATTATGTCAAACAAGTCATCAGTAGTATCTTTCCTAATAAATCAAGTGATATTTTAGAATTTTGAAATGTGTTCAATGATGCAAATATTAATATTGTATTACCCAAGATGGCACAAATTATTTGCAAGGGAGGAGGATGCACTTCAATTTGCTACCATCTGATGCAGAATATTTATAGTACTGAAACAAAACAGAGCAGGGTGCATTCTGTTGCTAAGGTGATAAATAGCCAGCTGTCAATATGCTCTTCATAGGGCAACATAAGCAAAAGACAGTCTCTGCCCTAAAGACCTTACAGCTTTAAAGGAACATTTAAATAAATACTTTGAGGAGCCAAAATAAGAGAACATAGAAAAAAAACCCAGAATAAATTAACTAAAAAGAGGCAACTGTGAAAAGTTACATTAATGTATGTTTATTGGAGATTAAACCATGCACCATGTCAATCTCCCTGATGATACATTAAGGCAAATATGGAATATTACTATACTGACCTTTAATTTTCAAGGGCCCGCTTTTATCTTTTACCATTTAGACCAAGTCCTTTGTATAAATAAATGCTACAATTTCAGTAGCAAGAAATGGTGCCATTATATGGGATACATTTGTTTCTGAGGGAGAATTCTATTCATCTCAAGGTAAAATTTCCTCCATTGCTTCTTCTGAAGGAAGAAAAGCTTTTTTCTTTTGCAGTAAAAAGATCTTTTGATCTCAGATATCATTTAGGTAATGTATGAGATCAAATAGCCTGTATCCAGTAGCACTGAAGCTTTTAAAACTTCAAAAGCAACTTTGGAGGTTGAAGTAGTTTTTCTTATTTGAACTGAAACTGAAAAAGTATCCATGAACAGTAGTACCAATGCTCGCAGAACTCTCAGTATGAGTTCCAAAACGGCTTGTGGATAAGAGAGAGACTGTGTATATGTTAAGACTGTGTATGCGAACACACACATTCACACACAGAAAGAGATAAAATGATCCGGAACACTGCCATGAAATATTTGGAACATAATCCAGAATTATGTGTCACCCAGTGGACAACTAGATGGCTTTGCGGAGCTCACAAATTTGAACTCACAGGAAATAGAGATAACTCTTTAACTGTTGCTTCTAGCAATCCGCATTTAAAACATCGCCTGTGATTCAAGAGGTAGTGCATAACATTAATTCTTATTAATAAGCTAATCCTCCATGATCCTGCACAGTTTCTTTTTAAAACCACACAAACTGGTTGCCTTTACCCCAACAGCTGCTAGTGAATTCACAGTTCAACTATACTGTGAAAAGTATGTACTTGTCTTGATTCAGAATTTCTCACTATCCAGTGTGGACTGGTTTATGGGGGACTTCATTTTTCATATCTTCCCTAAGTGAAAATTGCCTGTTTATTTTTACTTTGTAAAATAACTATTTACCAATCTATAAGCGCTTCTATTAGGAGAGGGAGTTTCAAACGTTTTTGAAAATCCATCTCTATAATATACTTTGGATCACTATATACTTGATGATAAATTGAAACGGATATATATCTACATACAGTTTGTCTATGTCTGTCTGTCTATCATCCATCCTGTCTGTCTGTTTGTCTTATCTATCTATCATCTATCTATCATCTATAATGCATATTCATTATTAATCCCAAAATTTGAGATTATGTAAATAATCTTGATTTTCACAAAATAGAAAGTGAAGTTAGGTCATGTGAATTAGGGAACAATAATTTTCATTCTAGAACCATGAAGGTAAAACAATTATCCAATGTATTGAAAACTGCAAAAGAGAAGATTTAGTGGAAAAATATGTTTTAAAGTCATATTGGAAATAAGGAAACAACATGTAAACATTCTTTGTGTGACCTCTTAGAATATGTCCGAATAAATATCCACAGAACTGATGTCATCAGTGAAGTAAAGAACAATCTGTTAGATTCACTTCAGCAGAGTTTGCGAACAACAGGGAAAATATGCTATGCAACAAAACTACTGAAACTTTGTGTTTACAAACTGAAAATTCAGCACTATAGCAATATCTGTATTGCACATGCATAGTGCACATTGTTCCAAATGGAAGCACAAGAGAAGATACAGGGATTATAGTTTATCTCATTTATTTTTACCTTGCCTGTAGCAAAAAAAGAAGTGCTATCTACCAGGAAAGTAGATAATTTTTATGTCCCACATGTTTTTCCCAGTTTCTGAAAATGAAATTTACTGACATATCCCTAGTGCCAGCTATTAGCACCATGGATAGAATCTGTTGTGCGCTTTGTTGGCTAATATATTGCCATAATCTCTATGATTAGGGATTTTTATTTTTAAATGAGCAAGCCAGTCACAGAATATGTTGATGTTTATGTTGATGTTTAATAAATTTATAGGCCGCCCAATCCCGAAGGACTCCGGGCGGCTTACAACAATACATTTAAAAATAGAAGTTAAAAACACAAAAACATTGATTAAAAAGACCACAACATACACCCAGTCTGATCAGGGCTAGAACTCAATTGTGAGCTCAACAGCCCGTGGCCTGCCAGAATAGCCAGGTCTTAAGAGCCTTACGGAAGGCCATGAGAGTGGGTAGGGTCCGGATCTCTGGGGGCAGTTTATTCCAGAGGGTCGGAGCGGCTACAGAGAAGGCCCTCCCCCGGGTAGTTGCCAGCCAACATTGTCTGGCTGATGGCACCCGGAGAAGGCCCTCCCTGTGCGATCTTATTGGTTGTTGGGAAGTATGTGACAGAAGACGGTCTCGCAGGCCATGTAGGGCTTTAAAGGTGATAACCAGCACCTTGAATTGCGCCCGGAAACCAATGGGAAGCCAGTGCAGCTCGCGGAGGATAGGTGTGATGTACCAAGGTACACCCAATATCGCTTGCGCGGCTGCATTCTGTACTAGTTGTAGTCTCCGAACACTTTTCAGAGGCAGCCCCATGTAGAGCGCGTTACAGTAGTCAAGCCTCGAGGTAACAAGGGCGTGAGTGACCGTGTGAAGTGCCTCCCGATCCAGATAGGGCCGCAACTGGTGCACCAGGCGAACCTGGGCAAAGGCCCCCCTGGTCACAGCCGAGAGGTGATGTTCTAATGTCAGCTGTGGGTCCAGGAGGACTCCCAAGTTATGGGCCCTCTCTGAGGGGAGTAGGTTTTCACCCCCCCAGGCATAAGGATGGACTAATCAAACTGTCCTTGGGAGGCAACATCCATAGCCACTCGGTCTTGTCAGGATTGAGTGCAAATAGTAGAATAACTGAGACAAAAAATGAAACTTTTAGAAAGAGACCTTGGAATCCTCAAAATACCTGTCCAGTGCATCTAATTTACTCTGGAGCAGTTGTCTTTGATTTATAGAAATTTCATAAATGAGGCTTTCTTCTGAAAAGAAATTGATCAAATGTAAAATACACAAGAATTCTAAATATTGTTACCTTGATAGACTTCCCAAAATATGCTTAACAGAATAGAAAAGCATGGCCCAGCTTTTCACAGTTATTTCACAGTGTGGGTTTTCTATGCAGCATTTACTTTCAATGGCCTCCCAGCAAAGGAAATTTTTAAATAAAGACTCCTGGATATTAATGTTCAACACAACATAGGATTATTGGTTAAAAATAGCTCCTAGGTTGGTTGGCTAAGAATAAAGTGATCTTTATTCCTGTCATGAAAATGCCTGTCATTGAGTCAGACATAAATTTTAACAAGGGCCCATTCTAGAGCAAGATTTGAGTTGTTAGATTCTCTGGTTAAATATGATCACTTCTACCACTTGCCATATATCAAGAGAACCTCAATACCCCAGCTATTGAAAATATTTCTCAGATTTTGTTCAAGTGTCAATTGTATGTGTCCATTAGTCTTAAATAATTATCATCCCTACTGGAAACGACAGCCAGGGACTGGGTATCCAGTCCAGATTCTCATATTTACTCCAGGGCTCAAATATACATACTGTATATAGACGTGCTAAGTTTATAACTAAAGCAGTGGTTCTCAGAATCCTGTACATTGCATTATAGTACCCTGTAAAGGAGATTTATTTAACTGATTATGACACCTTGTTATGCACATATGTATTTTATAACTGTTTCCTCCTACCTTACTCCAGAAATAGACTATATGCTGTATTTTATTGTTATTGTATTTTATTGATAAGGCCACAAGACTAATCAGTAAATTACTACTACTTCTCAAAGTTGTTGAAATGATTGTCATGTCTGCATGTATTCATCTACAGTATTTTTATATATTTTTTAAATTAGGGTGGTAGGGCAGCATGGCTGTGAGATGCAGACCGTATAGCCTTATAAGTTCTTTTCGGTCCCGTCCTTGATGTCCTTTAATCATTGTACAATGGCTGCAGTAGAAAGACCACATGAGAATTAATGCTGTTTTTCGGAATCATTACCTCCTAATGAGATTGCTGCTTGCAAGTCCATGAACTTTACACAGAACGCTGCCTTTTAGAGCTGCTGTAGTAAGCCAGTTTTACTCAGCCTTACTCACAAATCCAGTCTGGCTTGGACAAAATCTACAATTCACTTTTTTTTCTTTTCAGTGAAAAGATGTCTGGGGTCTCTTTCACAGATATAGGAACCGTAAAGTTTAGTTGAAATTTTGGAACTAATCCTAGAAAGATAGGTTCCTCTAAAATATGTTGCAAGGTTTATAATCATTAAGCAACAGGTAGAGAAGAGCCTTACAATAATGGAGAGTGGGGTCAATTTTCACATCTCCCCCTCCTAGCTGCTCTGGTGGCTCAAAAGAAATTAGTGGAAGGAGTTATCCTCTGATCTTTTGATGCCTTTACATTAATTAAAAGCTCAAAATGCTTATTCCATTTCAAAGGCACAGAAGAGTATTGCAGCCATTGTAAGATTTTAAAGCATGCAAGTGCAAGGATGGCGATTCACTTCTGCGGTGGTTGAATTGGAGGCCAAATCATTTTTTTCATTTATTAAGTTTCTACACTGTCCATCTCACCTAAGTGAGTTTTGGTGGTTTACAATAACAAAATAAAACAATAAAAACAATGAATAAAAATACAGATTAAAACTGAGTTAAGAAACTTGCAAGATAAAAATCCATGCTGGAAAGGATTCCTATATTATCATCCTCTGAAGCTGATTTCTCATCACTTTCTCCAGAGTCTCCCCCAGAAAGGAAAAGTTTGGTATTGGTCAAAGGTTGTCAAGCTTCTTCAGAAGACAATGCATTACCACCTCTTTCAGGATTTATGGAACTGCATCTTTTCTGAAAGAAATATTCATAACCTCTTGACTCCAGCTCTTCATAGTCTTCCTTGTCACCAAAAGTAGCTATGAAAAGCATAGATCTCAACATCAGTTCTCACAACTCACACTATAAAAAAAAAACCTTTTCTACTAATTGCACGAGATGCCTATTGGAAAATATTGTGCCACGTTCCTTCTTAATTGATCGCTTTTACACCATGTAACTTTCATTCACCTTCATCTTTAGTCACTACTTCATTTGATTAGCATGCTCCTTGTTATTTGTTACCAACAAATCTGTCAACTAAAGTCCATCTGCCACTATTTCAGCAAGACAATAAATATGTAGAGAGCAAACCTTTGTGCATAGCTCACAATTTATCTTAGGAGCTGGTTATACCAAAGACATTGTTCTTAGTACATCACATATCCTTGTTCTTGGAGCAGATAGGGAGTTTATAGTGTTCTGGAGATCCCTATATTCAAATTCCCATCCCTTGAACAATATCTGCAATTTTGCTCGCTTACAGCTATTAAGGCAGCTAAATATATGGGTAGTTAACGGTTCTATTTCTTGGGTTAAAAAACACATCACGTTTCTGAACAGGTTTGAAAGTAACTATGACTGGAAAGGCAAACTCTCTTTTGTTTGCCTGCCAGGTTGCTTTTTGAAATGCAACTACAGTAGCAAGTATCTTGCTACAAAGAGGAAGTACAATTATTATTATTATTATGGTTCATCACACCATCAGCCAAATGTTTGGACTGGATTTGGCCCTTTATCCACCTATCAAGTCCTTCCTAAGGATCTGAATGTTTGATGATGATAAAGGTATCATCGCATGTTCTATGTAGAGTTGCTTTTTGAAATTGGCTGATGGTGATTTTGTCAGTGCTCAAGTGGTGCTCCAGATGTTTTGGGATTGAAACCAAGGTGCCTGTTACGGTTGCTACTTCCTTTGCTTTCTTTTGCCGCAGTTGTTCTAATTCCATTTGCTCATTTTTTTCTATTTTTTTCTATTTTCTCAAGTTCTTCCTGTTCTATTTTGCTGTCTCTAGTACCAGAGGTTTTTTTTTTGGGGGGGGGGGGGTTGGTCTTTCTTATGTTTCAATTCTAAAGTCCCAGAATACTTTAGCTACTTCATTTTCTATTACTTTGTCCATTGGTAGTCCCATCAGTTCTTGCTTGTAGGCAAGTGGTGTTTCTTTTCGGTATTTCAATGTGCCATTGTTGGTGCTTTTTTGTGTCATTGTTTGTAATCCATCTGCGTGGTCTTTTTACAGCAACCAACTAGGTGGCTCACTGTTTCTTCAGCTTCTTTTTAGAGGAATTTGCTTTCTTTTGCTGTCTTCTCAATCCTTGTATTCACTAGTGCTTAAGGGTTGGTCTCGTTCTCAATAAGCCATCATGGTGTACTAGTCTCAGGGAATCAGATTCATTGTCCTTCAGATAGTCTTCCAATATATTTTCTTCTTTCTCTTCAATTATTTGCAACATTCCACAGCCACCTGTGCCCATTGGTAAGTAGAGTCCATCAACATTGCTGCGTGGAGGCAGGGCATGATTCATTGCGATTATTTTTCTGATCTTCCTATGAAAGGCTTTTAGTTCTGCTTGACTTCACTGTTCCAGCTATGTATGTAGTAATTGGATTTGCCCGGATATTAATTGCTTGTTACCTGCTGAGTTTGGACTGAAGGTGGTGATGATGATGATCTTCTGCCTTTTCATATATTTTGAACAGTTCAAGGCAGCGAAAATACCTAATATTCTTGCCTTCTATTTACCTCATAATAACAACAAAGTGACATAGGTAGGGCTGAGACTGTGACTGGCTCAAACTCACTAACCAGCTTCTCATGCCTAAGGAAGGCCTAGAACTCACAGTCTCCAGCTTTCTAAACCAAAACCTTAACCACTATAGCAAATTGGCTTTTTTTTTTTGAAAATGTAAGGAACAAGGTATTGATTTGTTGATTTTCATCAAACTTTTTTCAGCATTAGTGGACACAATAAAATATAATTGATTGTGAGTTAAGTATATCAGTTTAATAAATTGATTGTGATAATGTTATCCTGAAACACATATGGCAAATTACTGAAAAACATGCTATGGTGTATTTACTTTATCTTTGCAGCTTCAGACCAGTTTGACTGAACCAATGACATTACCTAAGTCAATCTCACTTCCTCGTAGTGCATACTGGCATCACATCACTCGGCAGAACAGCGTGGGAGAAATATATAGTTTACAAGGTAAGATGCTTGAACAGTGAAAAGGTATGTCCATTAGGGCAGGGGGTCGGCAACTTTAAACACTCAAAGAGCCACAAAGGTCCTAAACGGAAGCCCCCCCTTCAACTCTAGAGCCAATTGGAAGTCCATCATAAAGTGTCCTAGCACAGCATCCTTTTTCCTCTGCTGACTGGAAGTCTGGTTCCCCCACCATAGAGTCTTCTTCTAGCACGGCATCCTTTTTCCTCTACCAAAAAGGAAAAGGGTTAGGGATAGCGTTAGCCCTATCAATTGTGGTGCAGCAACAGGGAGCTGCAGCAGAGGGATGAAAGAGCCACATGCTGCTCCAGAGCTGCAGGTTGCTGATCCCTGCATTAGGGTCACGTCATAAATTGTTTTTCTTACCATTTAGATTACTAAGGCAGATGGATGAACAGATGGACAGACATATTGAGCCTTGGCAACTAATGTGGAAGGGTTATTTGGAATTTACCAGAGGAATTATTTACTGCTAGTTGTATTTTTATCAAAAACACCCAACAACAATGATGGTGTTTGTGTTTGAAAAATGAGAGAAATATAGGCACATATGCAGCTTCTTCTATATATGTCTTCATTCACTCAAATCAGATAGAGGTAAAAACTATAGGTTGGACTGTACATAAGGTCCAGTTTAGTTACCAAAATTATTATCATTTTATGCCTACATGACTTCTGGTTACTTTATTATTATCTTTTGCCTTTATCATCATTTCGGTCTGCTATCTGAGTAGTTCACTGAAACACACATGTGTAATTATTAACTTACCAACATTGGCACAATAAAAAATTATTACAGTTGATAACACCTGCCAAACAATATACTTCTGGTATAATATTCATGGTATATTAATAAGTGGGATTGCAATTATGTATATAAATCAAAGTACAGAGATTGAGAGTTAATATGCTGTTAATCCTCAATTGAGATGGCTCTTTGCTGATGTCTTGTAGGAAAAAAATGAAATTATGTGTTACAAGAGAGTGATGGACTGTCAGAAGCAATGTCTTTAGGTCAGATTCTCTTCCTGTGCAGCTCTCTACAGCCTTAAATCATCAGGGACATTCATAATTTGATGAAATAAAAACATACCATGAAGAATTAAATGCTTCTAGTACAAGGTCATTTTTGGTGACTGCCTTGTGTTTCTTAAATACAATTCTGCTTAAAAGAATAGAAAAATAGAGCTGAATGGAATCTCCCTCAGTGTCTCTACTTGATTCTTAAGATACAAAGTTGGAGAAATTTTGGTAAATTGTGGAATATGTGTACGTACGTATTGGTTTGGTGGCTGCAGTGCCTCAGAGAGAAAGTCCTTTCAGAGAGTGATAAGGATAGCCAAGAAGATTATAGGAAGCTCGCTTCCTGTCATTCAGGTTACTGCTTATAAGCACTATATGCTTAGAGCTCAAAGTATTGTTAAAGATCCTACACAGCTACTTCACAGTCTGGTTATGTTGCTCCCCTCTGGGAAGAGGTTTCAAAGTCTTTCTAGCAGACCTACCAGATTCTGTAACAGTTTTGTACCCTATGCCACCCATCTTCTAAACTCGCAGGATTAGTTTTTCCCGCTATGTTTACATCCAAACTAGATTGCATTGTTTCTCCATGTCATATAATATATGTGAGTATGTACATAATTATGTATGTATTATGTATATATTTTGTCATGTTTATGTAGTGTATATTGAAGGTGGTTACCCTTTAAGAGCTGTATGCAATGAAATTTCATTTTAATATATGCCAATTAGTGTACATTCCAAGTGACAATAAAGTTATTCTATTTTATTCTATTCTAAAGTTCTCAGCATCTCTCTTCTATTTATTAAAGCAGTCCATCATTTTTTATCTTTTTGTGTGTGTGTCTAAAGAAAAAGTTAGCTTCTGCCTTAAGAACCATGTTAAATATCTAATCCAATCATAAGATTTCATCACGCTGCCATAAAAGCCTAAAATGTTGGACAGTTTTAGTGAATGACTGATGCTATATTGATGTTCATATAGATTCTGAAGAACTTATTCCAAATCACATTGAATTGTGGGCATCCTTATTTCTTATCTGTATTTTTCTCAGTTGTTAACTTGGCCATTTTCTAGGTAAGAACGGATTAAGAAGGCCTAAAGAAGTTTTTTTTAATTGACAATGATATGGTTTACGCACTATTTCCTGTTATTAGCTACAATGATACGCATACCTTTGAATATATGTTTATATAATCTCTTTGAAAACCAGGAATCAGGTTTAGAAAATAACAAAGCCTACAGACTGTATTGCCTAAGAGAATATTTAACTGTTTTTGATTAAGCTAGAACAATGTGAAGTAAGGAAAATAAGAAATGAAATGTTTAGTTCTCTTAAAAAATACTTCTATTCTTAAATTAACATCAGCAGGTGGGCAGCTCTTGGAAATATAAGGGATAAGCAGTAATATAGAGCTTAATTATAGTTTCTCATTATTCCTGATTATAGAATGGATGACTATGAAATACTAGTTACAAAAAATTATATACTGTATGTTGAGATATACAAAAGTTTGTTCAATTCCTATAAAATGTATGTATTAAGAGGTGCTAGAGTAAATATATTTTATGTAAAATGAATACAGTTTTATAGATCAGCATCTCATACTTTTTCCTTAGACGTTAGGAAAAAACATTTGTTTTTGCTGAAGCCTAAGGTGCAAGTCATTAATGAGTAATCCAACCACATAGCCAATGGAACATAAAATTGGTTGTTTTTCCCCTCTTGTAAAACTCCTCTCCAACATGACAAAGGTTGCAGAACTTCCCAATGAATGATTCATGTATTGCATTAAACTATAATATGATTTACTTACTTTGGGCTTAATACATCGCCTAAACCAATACACAATGTTTGTACAGTTTCTAAACTATTTATAAATCATGTATAGCCATTCATAGATTAGCAGGACATATGAACTTATCCTATTGTCTCTTTTCAACAAATTTTGCGTAAGAAAATTGGCTTAGCTATCTTATTGTAATATATAAGAGAAATGTTAACATAGCATGGGGGAAAAGGACATCAACAGCCCTTATAGATAGATTTCTTCTGGTTTTTATTTATGTAATATACTTTTGTGCAATAATTATGGACACTGACACCAAATTTTTTGCTCCTGCATATTTGGAAATTTAAAATGGGTAATCTATTTCATGTATAACCCACTTTTTGATTTAAAATATCTCAGAACAGTTAGCAAGTGTAAAATACAAACACCATACCTAAAATAAATTAAAGCCAAATCTCAATTTTATATGCCAAAATAAATAGTTGCAGTCTAGGTTTTAAGAATGAAGTAGATTACACATAACTATGATGGGTGGTTAGTAAATGGCATTAAACAAGACAAAAGTCTTATAACATTAACAACTGCACCCACTGGTAAATACAGGTAGTCTTCAACTTACAACCACAATTGAGCCCAAAATTTAGGTTGCTAAGTAAGAAATTTGTAAAGTGAGTTTTGCCCCATTTTATTACTTTTCTTGCCAAATTTGTTAAGTGAATCACTGCAGTTGAATCACAAACATGGTTGTTAAGTGAATCTGGTTTGCCCATTGACTTTGCTTGGCAAAAGGTAGCAAAAAGGGGTCATATGACCCCAGAGCACTGCAACCTTAATAAATGTGAATCAATTGTCAAGTATCCAAACATCATTAGAACATCACTAGAAAGCAAATTTCAAAGCCAAACTTGTAGAAGAAGTGATTGATGAAGTACTTGATGCAGTACTTGATCTAGGCTCTGGCATGTTGCATCGTCAACTCTGAATTGAACCTGGCTGAAGCCATCTTTTGCTTCACTCATAGTTGCCACATACTAAGGGAAGAGGGAGAAATAACTAAACTGTCTCACAGACATAATAAAGAGCTCTGCCTTGAAAACCAAGGTCATCCAAACAGGTGGCCATTAAGGAGGAACAGGAGTGACCAAGGAGCCTGCCAACCACTTCTATTGGACAATGTGACCTGAGACATTTGGGGAGGGAAACTTTCACTCTTATAATTACACTGTAACCATGGGAATTTTGGGGGGTTGGTTTTCATTGGCTGTGCCGATATAATGTATCCAATGAACATGTTCTTTGAGCAATGTCCCTGTCTCAGAGTTCCGATTTCTTTGGATATGTTACTCAGAATGCTGACAGGTAAATCATGTGACCATGGCGCTGTTGCAACAGTCAAATGGTCATAAGTCACTTTTTCCAGTGCCGTTGTAACTTCGAATGGTCACTAAGCAAACTGTTATAAATTGAGGATTACCCACAATCCATTAAATGCATATACAATTCTTAAGCCTGGTTGCTTTGAAACATCAAGAAAAAAAATCTTAAAATAATTATCAAATATATAATCAATGCAGTTATTTGGAGGAAGCTATATTATTGTACTCTTGGCAGCTGCCAATTAATAAAACTCTTTCCAAATTCCATCCAGTATGTTTACTAAAAAAATCTAGATGATAGCAATAATTAACAACTCAAATACTCGATTCAACAGGAAATTCTCAAACTGGACAGACATGTGGGGATGTAGACTCTTAAGAGTCTCACATGAACCCTGTCTGACAAACCATCTCTGAGATCCTTTGGATCACAACCCCCACTGGAGACAGGGACAAAGAAGGGCAGCGTCTCATCAGACCTAGAGGGAAGAAACAGGTCGCTCGTAGGTCAGAGATTTGCCTATGAATTGGAGTCGGGGCAGCAGCCTTCAACATGGCTGACAAGATGCTGGCTTTTTGTCAAAGCAAATGGAACAGGAGGGGAGTGGAAGAGATGAAAGACCGGGTAGGAAAATTTATCTAACCCACAGCCATAAATTAAACCTGGAAAAGGCAAAGAAATCCTGAAAACATAAATAATATGGATGGTCAGATCGCGACTTTCTTTTTCCAAAAGAAAAGGAAGAAAGGAAGTGTTGTAACACCAGCCCCCCCAGAAGCTCTTTGTTTGAAATGTTTTCTGACAGAAGGATAGAAAGCAGAGAAGTGACAAACCCATTCAATTATAAACTCTAAATTTGGTTTTGGATTTGAAATAGAAACCAATATCCCGAAGGGTTTACTTTTACTTTGTTTGAATTCCTTCCAGCTAATATAATCAAGAAAAAAGCAAGTCTTCTCACTGATAACGGATAACTTAACCTTGACTGTGCGGGAAGTTTTAATTATCCAACTGCCATAAATCAGAATTTGGAAAAGTAGGAGGCAAAGAGAAACTTCTGGCTGATTGCAAGCTTGTTACAAGTGATTTATTTTGAGCAGTTTTTTTATTGAAAATTTTAAAGAAAACAGTTTTACAAATATATGCCTCCCCTCCCCCACCAAGCCGAACTCCCCCACCAACCCACCCCAACCTCCCAGAGGAAATACAGGGTATAAACATTAACAGCCATATTCTAAAATAAGCTAACTGACTTTAGCATCATCCCTCACTTGTACTTTAACTCCCCTTTTGTAAAGCTAGCTTTAAGAAAATTGTATCCTTCCTTGCTCATTCACTCATAAGCTATCTGGAATTTCTTAGTCCCATATTTATTCTGAATATACTCAATCCATTTTCTCCATTCCAGCTTATATTTCTCATCTGAATGGTCCTTAAGATATGCTGATATTTTAGCCACCTCTGCTAAGTTTGTTACTTTTAGTGTCCATTCTTGAATAGTAGGTAATTCTTCCTTCTTCCAGTACTGTGGGACCAATAGTCTTGCTCCTGTTGTAAGGTTCAAAATCATATTAGTCTCTATAACTATACAGTCTGTAATTATACCTAACAGGAATAACTGAGGAGTAAACTTTATCCTTTTTAAGAATATTTTGCATAATCCACCATATTTTTATCCAAAATGCTTTAACCTTTCTACAAGTCCACCATATATGAGCAGTTATTAAAGGAAAGAATAAATATCGGACTCAAGACCTGAGAAATAGAAGGGCTTTTTTTCTCCTCTCTCTTCTTTTTTTTTTCTCTCTTCTGCAAAAGTTTAAGATGTTGTCAGCTTCTTTTCCGGTTTCAAAGTAGTTAGATTAACTAAATTTAAGGTGACCAGAATTTTGAAATAAGATTTGTATAACTAACTGCAACCTTGGAACTGGATATTAAGGAAGAACAAAAGACGAATGGCTCCCATTGCTTTTCCCCACAGCAATTGAAGTAGATAAATATAAGCTGAAGCAAGAATTGTATAACTAACTATAACTTTGGAACTGGACATCATGGAAAACTGGGAATTAGAAGAACTATGTGAAATTATAAAAAATATGCCTAAATGATTAAAATCAAGCCTAAATAGTATTCTGAACCCAAGAAATCAGAGAACTAAAGAAGAA
The DNA here is from genome assembly GCF_051295495.1 of Thamnophis sirtalis. Taxonomy (NCBI): domain Eukaryota; kingdom Metazoa; phylum Chordata; class Lepidosauria; order Squamata; family Natricidae; genus Thamnophis; species Thamnophis sirtalis. Next base: position 159,318,505 of record NW_028261382.1, read on the forward strand.
TTCAAAGAACAAGGAGTGGGGCAAGCAACGAAGGGGGAGAAATGGAGGAAAATAAAAAGCAGACAAAAAATCTCTATCAGTCTTGGCAGTGGTATAGGAAAAACTGTAAAAAGAGGAGGTGTCCCAACAAAAGGGAATAAAAAGCAGACAAAAGTGGTTTTGGAGGTTGCTAGTGGCATAAGGAAAGCTGAAATAGGAGACTATGCCCCAACAAAGAGAAATGTGAGGGTGGCCTGGGGAAAATTGATGGGAGTGGAAGTGTTAAAACAAAGAAAAGGGAGAAGACAGGAACAGAGAAGTGGGACAAAAGACTTACTAGGAAAAAATCAGATATCTAGATATGGGGAAATATAAAGCAAGATAAGGATTTTATTCCTAAATATGACAATAAAATGGAGTTGCTAACTGGTTAAAGATAATAATGGAAAGATAACTAAAAAAGCCCAAAATATATGGAATATGGATAAATATGAAACTGATATGGGGAGGTTGTAAAGCAGAGGTTTGTGTTTCACTTTTATATATGATAATTAAACTGAGTTGCGAATTGACTGAAAATGACAACAGAAAGATAACTAAACATGGGTTAAAATATATGAAACATGGATATATATAGAACTTTTAAGATGATGAATAAAGTGAGATGCTTACTGCTTGTTATTTTACATACTAGATTAAGGGAATTGTAAAGAATATTGAACAGCGAGGTTGTCATTTATAGACAATTTAAGGATAATCCAATGCAAGATACGGAAAAATGGAGAGGAAACATGGAATATATCTACAATGGGAAACTATTGAGATTTAAAGACAGAATCGCAAATTGGGGGCGTGTAAGGATGTATAATTATATAAAGATAATGATGAGAATAGGCGGGAATTGTAACCAGGTCTACATCTCGACCAAAATTAAGCTGGGGGGGATTAAAAGCATAATGACTATATATGTATATTTTCTTGTTCTATATTTTTTAAGATAGGAGGAGAATATATGTTAAAATTAAATATGTATATCGAAAAGGAAACTATAAATACCATCAACATAAAATGGAGCTTGCGCAGAAGCTGAAATACATCAAGTAAATGAGATGAAGAGTGGGAAGAAAAGGAAAGAGGTAAGGGAAGAAGAGAGGAATAGGAGAGAGGGCAAGGAGGGGGGAAGAGGAGGAGAGAAATGAGGAGTGGAAAGGGAGAGAGGAAAAGGAGAGAGGAAGGGGAGGTAGATTAGGGAAGGAGGACAGAGGGAAGAAAGATAGTAGAGGGGGAAGGAGAGAGAGAAGAAAGTGATGGATAAGGACAAGTATGGTGTATGGAGAGCAGAAGAGCTAATTGTGTTTTTGGAGTTGATGGTAAGATGAATTGATATAAAACTTTTAATAATACAAAACGGTGCTGGCTATGTAATAGTATACATGTGATTATATGTTATGAAAATGAAAAAATAAAAAAGTTACCAAAATAAAAAAAACCAACTCAAATACTCAACTGAAATCTTTAATATAGAAATTATGTGCATGTTTCTTACAGATGTTTTCAAATGGTGTTCAGACTTTTTAAAAGTTTTGGTTTATTTTTTAATGATACTTATTATTGTTCAGTCCTTAAGATGCTATTACTGTTCTAGATATTAATTTATTGCTATATATTTCAAAAGTCATTAGGAAAAATACTCTTAATATTTTACCAATACCCTTAAGATATTTTAGCATTAAAGAGGAAAAAAAGACAATAATAATTTCATTCAAACGCAAAATACACAGAGTTTAGAAGCAAAATAAAATACATTGCACAATTGTACAAAAAAAGTCATGTACGGAACATTAAAAGAATTTTCTGAATCATTTTACTCAGCTGTTGTTTTTTTAGGTTAATCCTGCAGGCATTTCCTTTGTACCCGTATAACTATCTGCAAATTAAAGTATGTTAAAAGAAATTGCTGGGGCATTCATCATTTTGGCATATCCACAGTTACGTTCATATTTAAATAATTCTCCTAAGTGTATTCTTTCATCTCACTATGAACTGAAACAATGAAAAGAATATAAAATATATTGCACTATGGCTTTGTTTAGACAGCAAGATGAACCACAGCTTACCATGATAGTAGTAAACTACAGTGAGCCTCTGCGCCCATCCAGGTGGCCACATTAAAGCTGGCAAAAAAAAAAAATAGGGTGGCATACATTGCGCTGCCTTTGGTAGTGATCATATTGTGCCCAGGGTGACAAATGAAGTTGATCTGATTATTTTAATGCAGGATAAATTTAAAAATGTGATCGGCTTTTTTTTTCCTTCCCATCATTTACCAGCAAGGAAATAAAAGACCATCAATTGCTAAGTTTCCAACATGGACAGGCAAATATAGGAAGATGCTTACATTAAAAGTCAATAATATAATATAATATTCTTCTTAGGCAGCAGGAGACCATTATCTCTCTGAAAACATTTTTTTTCAGTATTGCAGTACTTCGTTTGCTGATGCTAATAGCCAACTAAAAATAAAAATTATTTCTTCCCTTTTGCTAATGTTATAGCTTTAGCAAAAATGTCTTAATCTTTTGCAATCATGCATGTCTGCATATACATTTTGTTAAAAGAAAAGTTACAGTTTCCATATAATAAACACGATTTCCAAATGGGCTGTTAACTTGTTTTTAAGTGGTATTTTTAAAAAACATAAAGAAGCAAAAAGAAACAAAAGATTCGTCCATTCCTCTAATTGCCAGAAAGAGTTTTCTGAGAAGTTACACTCTGCCTTTCTTTTCCTCCAAACTCTCTTTTGACTGTTCTTGTAGCTTTGCAATCTACTTTTCTTTTTTAAAGGAATTATCTGTTTTGCCTGATTTGACTGGTTGGGGAAAAAGCAGCCTGCTGTATACTTTGAAATTATATACCAGCATCCAAATGAGAGATATGTATGTGGTACACAGCACCTAATAATTTTCTCAAATATTACTTCACTGTTAAAAGTTTCATTCAGAGACACAAAGGTACTTTTTCAGGAGGCAACTGGACTTTCTTGTGTTTCTTTTGAAGATGTTTTGCTTCTCATCCAAGAAACTTCCTCAGCTCTGACAGGATAGTGGGGAATGGAAGGATTTATATTCCTTGCAGACAGCTGGTCATTTGCATCCTTTTAGAAGGTCATTAAATACAAGGAATATAAATCCTTCCATTTCTCACTATCCTATCAGAGCTGAAGAAGCTTCTCATTAGTGATTGAGTGATAAAGTGACTGTGGTTGGGGGGAGGGCTTCTTTGTATCTGGGGGTTTATCATCTTTGGTCTTGGATGGAGTTACTCTGGCCCAAATAGACCCAGTGTATAATCCTGGGTTTCTCCTGGACCCGTGTTTTACGAACAGTTATGGCAGTTATGGCTAGGAGGATCTTTGCTCAACTTCATGTTGTGAATCAGTTGCACCACTTCCTGGACCACAAACTCTTCTTTCAGTCACTCATGCTCTGGTCATCTCTCATATGGACTACTGCAATGTGTTCTACATGGGACTATCCTTGTAGAGTATCCAGAAGCTACAACTGGTAAAGAGTGAAGCCAGGTGAGCAATCTTGGATGCTCTAATGTAACACCTTTGCTGTGTGAGCTGGATGCCAGTGTGCTTCTGGGTCCAATTTAAGCCCTTCATGGTATGGGATTTTTAAAGCCCTTCACAGCATGGGACCCGGCTACCTATCTTGTCCCAGTTACATCAATCCATCCCACCATGGATTGGTAGGAAGGATATGTTGCAGACCTCATTGATTACGTATTTCAACTGGTGGGTCTAAGAAGAGATTATCCTTGCCATTGCCTCTGCCCTATAGAAATCTTGCACCCAGATGTGAAGCTACTTACCATTCTTACCGCATTCTGAAAGAACATGAAGATATGACTCTGCCAACTGGCATGGGGATCTAAGAATAGTATGCATTCTTGATGATGGTTGACAGTGGGCATTATTTCATTAACTTTGTTTTTAACTGTTTTTTTAGCTGTGTCTTTTTATTTGGTTTTATGGCTTTTATCTATAAACTGCCCAGAATCACTCAGACAATGAAATGGAGAGGGTATAAATTTGGGAGACAGACAGACAGACAGACAGATTTATGTGCTTCCTGACCTGAATGTTCAGAGAGAAAAAGAATTAGATCAACTTCAAACTTTGAAATACATAAAATGCAAGTAGCTTTGATGGAGCTTTGTTAATACACAAAACCTGGTCTGTATTTCAGAATAAAAGGGAATGGTTGGGAAGAAAGTAACCTTGGGGAATTCTTATAAAAGGTTAATTATTGTCATTACCCATAAAACAGCTTATGATCAATTACTTTGCACTACATAATTTTTAAAGTGTTATACAAAGAAGTGTATAGAATGTATGGATGTGTAGAAATTAATGCAGAACGTGAAAATATATGAGTGAATTTTTTTAGCATTACTAAAGTCCTTAATGTGCTTAATAAGTGTGATAAAGTGTGCATTTTGCTTGTACTATAATTTAAAATCATTTTTAAAATTATTTATAGGATGTACTGTGTCCTCTTTTTTGCCATAGAAAAGTAGAGTTTTCACAAACCACCCAAAGTTTTCACAAAGTTCGTGCTATTTTCCCTTCATTGCTTTTGCATGAATTTTTATTCTTAGTCCTACCTGCACAAATATACACCAACAAACTATAAATATCATTTCTACTATTCTTTACCATCCCTGCCCATAAAGATAACTCTTAAGTTTTCAAGTTGGAGAAGAGAGAAAACAAGTTTTCCTAATGAAGTCAAGGGCAACTTTCTTTTCAGTAGACAATGAGGCTATATCCACCTTGAATCTCCTCATAATTATTTCAGCATAGAAATAAACCTCTGTGGGTATCTCTTTCTCCTTTTAATGTTTTGAGTGTGCAGGGCACCCAATGAATATTATTCCCTTTTGAATTATTTTACTTTCCTACAGTCATCTCGGTTATCTCACAAAGACTTTTGTACCATTGCAAGATTACATTTTAAATTCACTGGCACTTTTGTGCTTCTTGGTGCCATTTTGGCTACATAGGTTTAATGTTTAGTCAATCACTGCACATGACCATAAATGTGGGCTTGTTGCCAAATACCCAAAATACTGGCTTGAGGGACGTAACAGTCAGAACTTTGGAACCAGTAAGTACCTTTTGGGTGTAAACTTTGTAAGATTGCTAAACAATCAGTCATAAATCAAGGGTCAACTGTAAATTATCATTTTAAATAATTATTTTTGTTAATTTTCTCATGTGCTTATATGTTCTAATAGAACAAACATAGGGAAAATGCTTGGTATTTATTATGATTGTGATTGTTATATGGTTTTTTTGAAATTTTAGAAAATTCTAATTTGGTTGGGGCCTTCACAGTCAACAATTGATCTACTGTATTGAAGCAATGGCATTAGAAGGTTTAATATTGGTTTCCTTCTATTTAGCCCTCCCAAACATTGCTTTTTTAGTTCTTTGTAATACTTCACTTTATATACTTCATCTTCACCATCTTGAAATACTAAAACTGATATGAGAGTAAGTAACAATCCCCAAAGTGTTTTAAGATTATAGCTAGTCATCAAGATTTTTTAGAGTTCAGTCATAAATGTTGCCTAAATATTGTGCTGGCTTCTTGAAGCATGTTGGTTATAGTTCTCAAGGGCTGAATAGCAAACTGCTTAGAAAAAAAATGGTAGTCAAATTTTGCTCAAGGGATGGCCATGCTGGCAATTTATCATGAATACTAAAGGGGCATATTAAGGTTGATCAGATGGATCCAATAGTTAAGAGATAATCTGCTCAATAGAGTATCTTGAGTATATATAGAGAGTGGTCTCCATAGGATCACTTTACAAGACTTAAAGGATTTCATTCTCTATTGTTATATATTGCTGCTTGCAAGTCATCTGGTAAATCGCAACAAAAATGCAACGAAAGCAAATGTGTTCCTTCTCCCAAAAGCTGTATATTTAATGTATATACAATGGGGAAAAACTGTACAATTTGGTAGTAGACCTCACTACATGTAATATTCTGGAATAAAACAGAATAAGCTGGAAACAGTTTTTCTGAAAGGGTACTTTTTCATCTTTTGCCACATTTTAAAGGATTAGACTAATAGCATACGAGAGTATTTCATACTATATGTGTTTAATAAAGGGGAAACATATTTCTTACTGTTCACAGCATCTGTATTCTTCACAAAACATCCATATAACCCAGTTTGTTTTCCTCCTGGTGTTTGCCAAGACCTAATCTGACTTTGGCCTATCTTGATGTATTAGGTAGTCATAGGAAATCGGGTATCATCAGCTGAAATATTGCTTTCCTGTCAAAGATACTTTACATTTAGACTGTTCTCACAGATCTTTATATGACTCCAGATATCTGGAGGAGCTTGGCCTGCTGAACGATCAGTAAAACAAGAAAGTTGACTTAGAAGACAGTAGTGGTTAAATGAAAGAAAGGCAGAAGCCCAAATAAAGAAATAGGATTTTAAAAAAAATGCTTTTTAATTCGAATTAGGCAAACAATTTAGCAATTTATTTGTTTGTTTTTCCATTTAGACTTTTGCCATACAGGTAGTACTTAACCTATGACTGGTTGCTTTGAGATAATTTGAAGTTACGACAGACCTTTCAAAGGGTACTTAGGACCCAGGCTCAAAGTTCTGACTGCCAGGCGCATATGCACACATGTCGCATGATGACTTTTTTGTTACTTTGCAACTGCCCACATTGGCCATAAGATCATTTGCAGTGTCCCACAGTCACATGACCATGATTTATGATCCTTTTTTGCCAGAAAGTAGCATTTGCCAGTTTCTGGCAAAAAAAATCCCCCTCCCATTGCAGATAAAGAATTCACAGACAAAGACAAAGAATGAGCATTTTTAAATCCTATTTTACTGTGTAAATTAAATCTCACTCCTCCTTTCAAAAGAGTTCAGAATATTTACATTGCTTTTACATAGATTGCTCCCATTGTCTGAACTTTTTCTCATTATTATGAATACATTTTTAATATAGAACCGTATTGAATTCTGATGTGCAAGTTTTCTCTTTCTTCCATCCCAAATCACTAGCACTACCTACATGGGCCTTCCAATGGTACAATTCTTTTTTTCCTGTTGCAAAAAAAAGGCTTCACTGCGCTTCTGACTTTCTTTTGAAGGATTGTTGAGCTTTATTACTGTAAGATAATCCTTAGAGTGATTCTTCTTCTTTATTCTGTGACATATAAGACCATTGTTCGGCTGCCTGTCCACACTCTTGTTCACAAATACCCCATGGAACAAATACCCCCTTGAACATGTTCCAGATGATTCCCTTTCTTGGGAATTAACAAAAACAAAGGAAGTCAAGAGAATGAAGATTGCACAGTGAAGGATAGGATACACTTACAAACCTTAACAATATAAGAGTATTACTAGAACCCAATCTTTGTGATAATTCATGAATTAAGGGAGATCTTTTCTTCTGGTTTTGCCACTGGCCAAATTATTTCATTTGGTGGACTAGTTGTCTAAATTATTACTAAAAATATTCTATTTCAAACTTGAGCATCTTTAGTGATTCCTACACAGCATTACACTGTGGTTGATTGTAACATTTCTTCTGTTATAACTAGATTTTTTTTTGGTATGATAGAAGTTATTTTTAATAGTAGAATATGTAAAGTACTTTTAATAAAACATTGTTTTTAACTATAAATTAACCCTAGGCTTCATAGTTTTTTTTATTTGAACTGAAATAATACAGCAAAATTCAAAGATTACATAAAGAAAATATTAAGCATAACAAGCTTACACAGTGCTTTGTATTCAGAATGAAAAGATGCTTTTGGGTGCATGGGTGTGGCACATTAAGAAGAGTATTGCAAATCACTTAAAATAATCTGTGTCCAGATTCATATGACTACCTCTGCAGCTGAAGTGGGATTCTAGGAAACAAAAACTATATGGGTTAAGTCACGGTAAACGACTTGACAGACATGATTACCAACCTGTTTTTGCTTCCGAGCAAAATGATGCTCATTTCTAACACAAATAAAGTTGTTACTATATCATGAATTGATGTGTCTTCTGTTGATATAGGCAACTGCATTAAATTAACCTCTACATTGTTTACGATTTGTTAAAATAAATATTTCTCCCCCTGGTACAGTTTCAGAATGGTAACTATAGACCCCAAAGCCAAGGAATCCCTCAGAATTGTTGTACGAATCAAAAACCATTTCTTTCAATGCGGCACTTAGGCAAAAAGAATGTAAGTTCCAAATACTATGCAGTGTGGATCAAATAGTTTTCTTGAAACTATAGATTCAGCCAGCTGTTTCTTGCCCCCACTGCATGGTGATATATTTTGATTAGAGTTGCCCGAAGACATCTACTATAAATAAAGTTGAGTGTTATAATCACATTATCAGACAGCACGTTTTTTGCACCTTCTCTTGAATATGACACCATTTGAAACTGTATAGGTATCACACTATACAGAACATTTCATAACCAAAATGAAAACAATATAAGCCAATGTAAGTGCACTGTTTTTGCACCTTGTCTGCAATGAAAATTCCCTGCAATTTCCACCCATTGAAACTAATCTCTTCTTTTTGTAGCCCTGCTCCATTTTCTTTGTGACAGCCTCTGAAGTACATGAAGACAATTTTCCTTTCTTCTTTTGATCTCTTCTCAAGATTTTCATGTTTGTTATCTCACAGAAAATATACAGATATTTTTTTAAAAACCACAGCAGAATATAACATATCATAAAATACTTTTGCTGATCTAAGTCAGCAGGCATCTGAATTACACACACAGCTGCTGCTATTTATCTCTATTCAAGTAAACCATTTTATGTACAAGTAAGCCTTAATTCAACATTCTTCAATAGACTCACAACCAGACAACAGTAAATGTCTCAATGCATATTATACTATGTGTTGTTTTATTGTATGGAATATATTACTTTGGAAAGTAAATCCAGGCATTTCACCATTCAATTTTTTATGTGTAATCTGGAAACAGGGAGAAAAATCAGTGTTTCTGGTCTTGGAAGCTAAGCAGGGAAAAAGCCTGGTTATTATTTGGATGATAACCACCAGGGAATACCAAATGTGTGGTCTAGACCAGTAATAGGTGAAATGACCCTGAATAAGCCTTTCAAGGTAGTTCACATAAGAAGCACAAGAATAGGTTACATTAAAAGAAAATTGCAAGACTGGAAATATTTTGCTCCTCCTTTGCTTTTAGTCTCCAAAGAACTAGGGAAGGTATCTTCCAAAACATTTCCCATGTAGCCTTTCCTTCTGTGGGCTGAAATATTTTTTACATTCCTATTGTTCAGTCTGTGGCTTTTCCTTTTGTTTCCCAAGGCCATTTTCACCTGTCATTCTATATTACTTTATTGATGAGAAAACTATGTAGCTATTTCTTTGAAGTCACTACTCATAACTTTATTGGGAGAATCCAGCAGTAGTAATAAATAAATATAAATGCAGTAAATGCAGGTACCCAGATTTTGTTTTGCAATGTGCAACTGTTATTGTTTCCATATAGCAAGATGCAAAGGCATTGGCTTCCATGTTATATATCAGAGTGCATAATGGAGGAAATAAAATGCCATGTTAATTAAAACATGTGTGGACATTGTAAAGAAAAGTAGGCTGTAATGGACTTCAGTGAAATAACAAGTTTTCCAAGAAAGAGGGAACACGTTCTAAGGAAGAGAATGAAACAAAAGACAACACAGGGTAGAGGAAGATAGTTAGGATAGCCACTCCCTAGAATTTCCCAGGGTATATCTGTTAGGGTGAGAATAGTAAAGGTTTAGTCTGGCAAGATTCTGTCTACTGTTGTGAGCATAAAGACTTTGGCTGGATTGTTCTATGTTATTCTTGGGCTGGGCTTGACATTGGTTTTTTTTTTCTACCAGTAGCTGGAGTCTCACTTACTGTATTAGGCAGAGCTCATCCACTGTTGTTTTGCTCTGCTGTCATGCTTCTTCTGTGCTGGTGGATTGAACACACTTAGAAATAAATCAGCTTTGACTCCAAGTGTACAGTATTTTGAATATAAACCTTCATATGATAGAGCTACATATTTCATCATCTCAAGTTGTATTGCTTGAAAGCTGGTATTTGTATCCCATAGTAACTCAGCTGTTACGTCGGTTGATGGCAGATGACTATAAAATTATATGAAATCTTACTTAATACTAAATACATGACAGCTGCGCTGTATGTAGAAGGAATCAGTTACTGTCCCAAATATTTGAAAGTAAATTACTAAGGAAAATAGACCTCTTTAGTTACACGTTTCACCTTATATAAGAAAGAAAATATGAACTACTCATAGCATCCTCAAATACTTTACATCATCAAAACTCAAAACTTGGCAGGATTTTAGTTAGGTGGGCTTGGGGATGATGCAAGCACTTAAAAACCCTTTTAGTAAAAATGAGGTAGCATTTCCAAATCTTTGGGCAACTGAGTTATTATTGTAATTTGTTGTACATTATGATAGCAAACTTACGTTCAGTCCAAATGTTGCTGAATTACAGCTCCCGCAACACTAATGGTGAGGTAAATTGAAAGTTGTAGTAGGTTGCAACTCTTCAAAGATGTTATTTTTGGAAGGCATTACTGTACTATAATACTAGAGCAAGAGATTTTGCTTCTACAAAATAGATATATAAGTAAGAGTTTCTTTCTACCCTAAAGTGGTTATGTCAATATTAAAATCAGGGCAGCAATGCTGGTTCCTGTCCTCTTTAGGAAAGACGAATCAAAGTACAAATAACCTTTTCTGATATCCTACCAGTTTGGAAGTTGTTGTGCTTAAAACTTATCTCATGTTTTACTCTTGTAGTAAATATTAAGGAAAGTACAGCATGGTGAAGTGCAATGTTAATAGCAAAGTTATTTTACATGTAATTACATTTCTAATTGCTGAATACTTAAGTTAAAATAATGATGTTCGCAAATTGCTGCATAATCAGTGAATGGCTACATGATAAACATTAGCTAGTAAGCATTGCTGTAAAACATTCCCCATATGCTTTTCCACATCTTGTCAATAGTTTGGAAGAAAAGGACTAAACAGAACCATCATCAAGTTCATTTGAAAGAAGAAGGTGGCAAAAGAGAGTGGCAATATTTTTTTTTAGAAATTTACTCTCAGAAATTGGAAATATCTTTTAAAATTATGATAGTGCTTTAGTTCATGAAACATAGTATGGATAGTGTTAATCCTTTACATTTAACTAAAATTGTAGGGCAGAACCACATAATCCAGATTTGATTGATTGATTGATGTAAGTTTATTATTTTCCTTTCAGGCATCAATCTGAAAATATAGAGTTGGGTTATATTTCTGGAAAGTGAAAATGTCTTTTTAAAAACATTGTCCTAAGAAAGCAATGGTGAGCTTTCAGGATAAATGGCCATGATCTAATTTTATGTTGTTGGGACATTTCACCAGCAATTGTAACAGGCATCTTCATAACTGGAGCAAGCTACTTTGTGGTGTAGCTCTTCCCATCACATAAGCAATCGAAGGCATTTTCATAGACCAGAGCCATGTATCCCAAAAACTCATCGGTGCCAGGCATAATATCCACACCAGCACTTCCTAATTTTTTCAAATGGTTTTTGATGTATGTTCTTCTGTGAAGCTGCCATAAATTGTTAAGCCAGATATTTTAACTTCTATATTCAAAGTATTAAAGATCCCAGCAATCTGAATTCTGACTTTTCATAGAATTAATTCTGTGGTTTTAAGTATTGGATTCATTCATTCTAGATTAGACTAGATTATCTCTAAAATGTCTTCCAATCTCTACATGTCATGATTTTCCTTAGGCATTTCTGTTTGTGTCTAAATGAAAATATATGTCTTGTATCCATGAATCAAGTATTTAAGTTTGTTCATAATTTCTATTTTCTAAGTATAGAAATTATATTTAATATTCTAAGTACACTATAGCATACTTGTTACAAAATAACAATTTGATTGATTTGATTTGATTTGATTATATTTATATGCCGCCCTTTTCCCCCGAAGGGGACTCAGGGCGGCTCACAATTCAAATCAGGGAAGGGGAGTACAGACAAAAAATAAAAGACGAAACATAACAATACATAATTTAAAAACACACAACAGTCATACCATTTGAGACGGGGGCAACAGCTCTTTAGCCCCAGGCCTGTCGGAACAGCCAGGTTTTAACGGCTTTGCGGAAGGCCTGGAGGGTGGTGAGGGTTTGAATCTCCACGGGGAGTTCGTTCCAGAGGGTCGGAGCAGCCACAGAGAAGGCTCTCCTCCGGGTAGTCGCCAGTCGGCACTGGCCGGCAGATGGAATTCGGAGGAGGCCTAATCTGTGGGATCTAATCGGTCTAGTGGAGGTGATTGGCAGCAGGCGGTCTCTCAAGTACCCAGGTCCAATACCATGAAGGGCTTTATAAGTGACGACTAGCGCCTTGAAGCATATCCGGAGACCAATAGGCAGCCAGTGCAGCTTGCGGAGGATAGGTGTTACGTGGGTGAACCGAGGTGCACCCACGATCGCTCGCGCGGCTGCATTCTGGACAAGCTGAAGTCTCCGAATGCTCTTCAAGGGCTGCCCCATGTAGAGCACGTTACAGTAGTCCAGTCTAGAGGTCACAAGGGCACGAGTGACTGTTGTGAGGGCCTCCCGGTTCAGGTAGGGACGCAACTGGTGCACCAGGCGAACCTGGGCAAATGCCCCCCTGGTCACAGCCGACAAGTGGTGTTCAAAAGTCAGCTGTGGGTCCAGGAGGACTCCCAAATTGTGAACCCTGTCTGAGGGGCGTACTGTTTGACCCCCCAGCCTGAGAGATGGAAAACGTGGCCAATTAGTAGGAGGGAAACACACACTAATTGGCTAATTGGCCTAATTTGGACTTCCTTATGACTCATTTTACCTGCCTATATAGTCAGTCATGCAAATTAGTATGTTGAATAATTAGCCTCCTAGATTAGGAACAGAGAATACTGAGTTCAAATACTTAAGCATGAAGATCATTGGGTTAGTTTTTGAAATCTATATTAAACTCAGCTTTGCATAACTATAACCAGCCATCCAAATTCAGGCCATGTTCTAATTCTAACATTATCTTATTTCTCAAATGCACTCTTTCATCCAAACCAAAAAGCAGACTCCAACATACAATTTAAAATCAGACAGGCCTTGTTCTCCTCTTTCCTTTGCATGTTGAAGAATTTTATATTCAACCCTTAGTTTTTTCCTTACCACATAGATCTAGATATATACTTTTTTGACATTGCTTAGAGGTGCATCATTTTTCAAAATAGATATTGTTTCAAATAAAAGCATTATTCTAGGTAATCTATTTTATTTTTACCACATAAATTCTTCCAAACAATAACTGTATGTTTTCTGAGTAAATCTGTGTTAATTCCACTCCATACCTTGACATAATTTTTATATATTTTGAAATGCCATACAATTCATATTTGTCATAGTAATGCCACAGTATTTGACTTTTTCTCAATCTGAGAAATCTTCACCATCAATTCTTTTTGCTCTTCCATTGTCATGTTTTGTGAACATCTTTTCTCATTATTAATTTTAAAACGGTTGAAACCATCATTCACAAATGGCCTTAGCTTGTATATTTCTGTTTTAATTTTCAATCCATCTATTCTTCCATAGTGTTTCACATCTCTATAATACAATAGTGAATACTGTATTGCATTATAACATATAATACAAATATTTTTAAAAATTCAAAAGCCAGAATGAATAACAGCGGCAAAAATGGATGTCCTTTCTTTGTTCCTTTCTGTATTTCACAGGATTTTATCAATTCACTGTTATCTATAATACTTGAAAATATTGTCCACCACCTCAAAAAACAAGATTCAATTTAAGTTCCAGGTGTATAAAAAATAGTTACTTTTCCAAATAAATAAATAACTACTGTCACCCCAATTTGAGGCAGGATGAAGACCTCTTCAGTAAAATTTGTCTTTCCTCATTCTTTCAAAAGAAAATTCCAGGGTACAATGACGTCTTTTCTGTGTGGGACAATAGAAGCTTTTCTTCATACAGGATGAAATAGATAATAGTTCCTTATTCATGGAGGAAGAAATAAATGGGCAAAATGGAGCTTTGTGGGAATAGCTTAAAGAAGAGGGTTGGGATGCCTGGAGGTCCATGTACCTGTGGAATAGGCATCATTCTAGAAATAGGTAGTCCCCATCAATATTTACATCAGTATTTAATGCATGAATATTTAAGAAATGGATTAAAATTATGAATTTAGTGGTCCCTGAGATCCGAAAGTTTGGTGACCCCAGGTCTAGACAATGAGGTTACCATATGGATCCGAATCTCTCACTCTTAAAAATCCCTTCATTTAATATTCAGATTTTAAATTAAAAATGTATTGTAGTTTATTCTCTGTTGCAGTGATCTGGGGTTCTTACACAATAGTTTATCTGCAAAGTATATATTTCTAATCTATAGGCACTTCTTTGTAATTAGAAAAGAACAGGATAATCACTGCACCATGCAGCATGTGCCCTATTTACTTATCTAAGAGTTAAGGAGCAAAGTATCCTACTGGAAGCAGAGTTAGGAACAACTATTTAAATAGTAAAAGGATGAAAACGGTATGGTTTTCTCCTGAGTAATCAAGGCGATTTAGACATTATTGGACTGAGCACCATTATAATAAATTCTAAACGTTGTTTCAGAAGTAATCATTTGCACATGGTCATTAGTGGCATTGGCTGTTTCATATTCAGCCTGATGCATTCAACTGAACACACCACTTTAACTTTGCTATCCAATTGATTTGGCATTAACTAAAAGTGAGCTATCGCCATAATTGCTAAATTACTTTTAGACAACCTTATTATCCAGGAAGACAAACTGTAAGTGCAACTCTGGCTCATGGTGATGCGTGATTGTTTACTGTTTCTCTTCTTCATAACTTGTCACCCTTATGCTCATTAAATGATCGTCTCTTTATTTATTTATTTTTCGGCTTTGCAGATGTCTATAAAATGTACTAAATATTCTGAATTGTGAATTGCATTGGCAAAGGATGAATTAAGAAGTTCTTACTAAGTACTATAGGGCATGGGCAATCTTTTGTGTAGCAGAAAGAAATGTATGTTTTGGGTTTAAAACCAAGTGTTATTTGGAACAGGAAGCAATATACTATGTTTGTAGAATTATGTCCACTTCATTTTCATCTACTGCAGAAGGTTGCTTTCGTTCAGACTGTCAGTGGAAGTTATGCCCCCATGATATGCCCCATATCAGTGTTTCCATATTTTCTAGGTATTCTTAAGAATTAAAGATTATTTTTTTAAAGTACCATGCCTAAAGATTGTTAATATTTTTAATAACATCTCAGTGCTCAAGTCACTGGTTTTAGGTGATTCAGAGAGCAATATTATGCATGTCTTATCAGAATTAAATCATACTAATTTACAAGCTTACTTCTGCATTTCTTTTCAGTGTATAGATATAATGACATATCAATGTATAGATGTAATGTCTCATATCTGTAGAAGAAAACTATTCTATAGTGAATCTTTTGTGAATATAGCATTGACTGAAACAGATTTGGATGATGGAAAAAGCCAAGCAGCTACAGCTACAGCATTACCTTTTCTTGGATATTTACACAAACTTTATACCTATGCTTAAACCGATTTGTTACATTACAGCATATATGTCTAGGTGACAGACAAATCAGTTGTAAGCTACTTTCTCTTGCATCACTTGATTGGGGTAATGCCAGATGAACTTTCCAGACAGGGAGAGAGAGCATGGCAATACTCAACGTTGACTTGTGTCTTAAAACCCATCTCAAGCTAGTAATCACTTCAAAAAAGGAGAAGAAAAGAAAAGTAATCTCTCCAATCCTTGCCTGAATCAAACTATTTTTGTTCATTGACATAAACAGGATTTCATAATAAAGACACCGAAGACTGTTGCAGTTGCTTCTTAAGTGTTGATTTCATAAAACAGTAGCTATGGAGCTTTATGGAGTTACATAGCTCAGGCAACCCTGCAATTAGTTGCTGAATGACTCACTGAAATGCTATTGTACTGGAGAAATGAACTTCTCTAACATGGTTATACTTTGTGACTGCTGACTAAAACTGTGTGGGAATGGTTAGGGACTGATACCACAGTGCCTTTATGTAATTGCTGCTCAAACTACATATCCTTTGTAATATGAATTAAACTATTTCGGAGAGGAGCAGTCTGTAGCCCGCAGCTGTCATGCATATGCAGCCTTGGAACTTTTGCCATCTTTTGATTGGATTTCAACAGACTTGAAATTGATTTCCCTCACGGAAATTGCATTTATCGTCTTTTCCTTTGCAATGGCTCTGCTTGATTTCATTCCTGAGTTGGCTGTGGAATCTCCAAGAGAGAGAATTCTGATGTGCATAATCCAATGTGGCTGCAGAGTTCATGGCCATTATGGATCTGACTCAACTTATTGAAGGATTAACACGCACAGGAGCTAAGGAGTGGGAAGCACAATGTTACAAGACTTCTCTTTTTTGAATGGGAAGTTCCAGTCATGGGCAGTGTTGATAGGCCATCCCAATCAGATCCCTGATTTTCTGGGTATCTCAGGGATTGATACTCTTACCTTTCTGTTTAATAAGCTATTTAATACATAAAATGGTTAGGAGATGTCATCTTTTACCCATCAGGTACCATCAGTATTCTGATGATACTCAGCAGTATATTTCAATTCCTGGCCAACCAAATGATGCTGTCAAGTTTCTGGTCCAATACCTGCAGTTGTTCAGGACTGGATAAGACCAAGTGGCTTAGCTGCATTTTTTTTCTTGATATCAGTAACTTTGTCTCTGCAGTATTTTTTCCTAAGGCCTAAGTAGCAATGACTATCTTTCTAGATAGTAGCATACAACTAGGTTCCCCTTGGCTCCTGGTTCCTTTACTGTTGACAGTTGATCCTAAAAAATATATTATTATGTATGATCATTGTTACTTGTGTTAAGTTTGTAGTATGTTGTATTATATTTCTGTTTCTGAGCTCCTAAGAGTCAGCATGATTGAAGCAACATTAAACCATCAGAATTTTTTTAAGAAACCAAATGTGATAGAAAATAAAGGGGATTTTCTTGGATGCTAAATTATCTTCATAATGCAACAGTCAGAACCAGGCCAATATCACAATGTAATCTTGAAGCAATATCTTTCTACATAAGGATATATGATTTGCTTGTCTGCTTGTTTATTTTGCTAGATTATAAAGAAGTAAGAACTCAATTCAATACACACTGGTTATTTATTTAGCATCAAGTTGAATATATGAGTTGGAATCATGCAACATGACTCCAATGCATTATGGTTTTCATTCATTAAGTGTTAGTGATCGGCAGGTTTTGGTGGGAGTATTTGATCTTTAAAGTCACACATATGAGTCCCTAGATTTCACATCCTGAGAAGTACAGCTCCTGAATTGGAATACCTTGGACTTACTGACCAAAATATGCCAAAATTAACTAATATTATAGTTAAGATTAACTATAATATGACAAGAGTGCTACCAAGACTAGTGAAGTAATCTGCCTCTGTCTTACTAAAATACATTATAATATGTGAAGGCCTTGATTGACCAAAGGCATAGAGCAGGGGTGTCAAAGTCATGGCCCATGGGCTGGATGTGTCCCAAGCTGGTTACACCTACCCTGATTTAATGATGGGGGAAAAAGTTGTGATATGTCACATGATGACAACGTGCCATCACAAGTTTGACACCCTTGGTGAAGAGGATGATAAAGTTCAATACTGCATCAATGAGCATAGCTGAAGGCTACCAAGGCATAAATTAGTTAATGACATAGGTGTAGGAATAGTAAATGCTAAAGAGCATTAATTAACAAATACAGTAAAATGTACTGTATCCACAAAACCAAGAGAAAGAGAAGGATAGAATGATTCTAAATGATTTATAGAGCTAATGAATGCACAAAGGAAAGGAAGCTATAGTTTAATTATGAATGAAAAGGCAAACATATCTGTCATAAAGAATGGATTGGGATCATCTAGTCCATAGTTTGGTGACAGTGGCATGTTATAGCCCAGTGAATATGGGCATAGAACTAGGGATGGGTTTGGAGGGGAAATGTGCAATATTATGATTATTTCTTGTTTTTTTCCTTTCCCTTTGTACTTTCATTAATCAGTATTACAAAATCAGAATCTTATGTTTAGCAGTAAATTGTAAAGTCCATCTTCTGGCTTGGGCTATATATTTAGATTTACATTTACTGAACCTTTCCCTCATTTTTTAGAGCAGGGGTGTTAAACTTGTGGTGCCACATTGTCATCACGTGACATATCATGACTTTTTTTCCCTTTGCTAAAATGGGGGTGGGCATGGTCAGTGCATGACACATCCAGCCTGTGGGCTATGAGTTTGACACCCTACATTCTTTAGGGCAAGGATTCAAACTCGTGGTGCCATGTTGTCATCACATGACGTATCATGACTTTTTTCCCTTTGCCAAAATAGGGGTGGACGTAGTCAGCACGTGACGCATCTGGTCAGCGGGTTTGACACCCCTCATTCTTTAGAGGAGTGCTGAATGTAAAATGTAACCTTACTTGCTTCATAGTATTGGGCACCCCAGGAAAGGAATTTGATAGACACAGATTTCTCTCTAAGTTCTTTATTACATGCTTTGCCTTTATGACTAAGAAAGGAAAGAAAGAAAGTTGCTTCATTTCCTTGTGGATCTTCACACTCCAAATAAGATGTCTCTTTTAGAGATCTACTGGGTAATTAAAAGGCAGAGTATATGGGGATTAAGTTTATGCTTTCAAAGGAATTCTGGCATATCTGCAATAACATTACAATAACAATAGCACAACATTAAGATCAGGCTGTTGCAGCAGATTGAGGCTTTCGCCACAAAGCTTAAGAAAAACAGGACATGAGACCACGAAGGTGCAAGAGAGACAGGTTTATTGATGCATCTAGTTCAGCGTGTTCACACACCAAAATCTGAACTGCTGGGCTCCACCCAGGACATTGGTTTTTATACCTTGATTCAAACTTGATCATTTGAAGGTGTTACTATAAGGCGTTTTCATACAAAAAGTAAAGTCCCTTATTAAAACAGAGAAGTATATTTTGGAAAAATACAAAAGAAGAAGTTAATAGGAAAGTTACAAAAAGAAAAGTTCCAACATATTTAAAATAGTACAAACAGTTTTATGCAATTTTATCCTTGCACTATCTGACACCTACGGTTAGTTTCCTGTGCCCTTCCTTGTACAACATCTTGCCACACTGTTCCATTAAGATTTGTAACACTTATGAGGAAGTAAGAAATCAAAGTGCCATATTAAGTATGCAACATTAATTTATACTGTATAAGCTGGGGTCTTATACCCTTAGAAAGCATTGGGGTATTTACCCGTTCTCCCCCTCCTGCCTCAAGGCAACTGTATTTTATAAAAAGGGCAACTTTAATTTAACAGGGCACTTTGTTGAACCTCTGATTTATTATAAGATCATCAGCTGGAATCTCGTGGATGATAATGACTGTCTCTAATATTCTAACTAACAGTGTATACTGATGCACTCTTTTCATTATTTGGCTGCCACCTTGCATTTAATACAATTATGCATTAACTTCTTGAAGCTGAAAGATATCTAAACTGTGACATTACATTCTGAGTCAACAAATTGACAGACTCTAATAAGTAAGTTATAAAGCTATATATGCTTTCTCACATTAGATGTCATGAAGTCAATTATCTAATGATTATATTGCCCTTGAAAATGCAGTTTACAAATTCATAGTCTACTCTCCATTCTGCCTTCATTCATTCTGTTGTTACTCATAACATTTTTTGATTGGTCTGTTCCTTTGCATTCAACTGGTTCATTAAAAATGGCTTTAAACACTAATTGCCCATGGTTGTTGTCCCTGCTGCTATTAGAAACATTCTTATTTGTTGTTATTGATTGGTTGATACTGAAAAGCAATATAGAAAATAAAAAATAGCAATGGCACTTAAACTTATATACCACTTCATAGTGCTTTTGCAGACCTCTCTAAATAACAGGAAAATCAGTTAAAATGGCTGAAATCTATAGTGCAGTGTCTCCTTATTGTATAATTTGTACAGGAAATGTGGATAGAGACTTTGCAATACTTTGATTTGAATTCAGAAACACCAAATGCTTGAATTATTCAATGTACAGCACATAAATCTTATATCCGAGGTTGAATTCTTGCTTATGAGTTGTACAAAAATAAGCTTAAAAATGAAAGGGAAAATGACCTGAAAGGTGAATTAAATGGGCACAGATGATTAAATGTCCATCTATTAACTTGTACAGAGAAAAACTAAAGAAGAAATGCAAACTAAATACTATAATAGCACAGAAGACAGAATTCACATCAACATATTTACAAATATGTTACGAATATAGAAATATTGGGAGAATGGTGAAAGATTTGGTAAAATGTTGGCTAATTGTTTAAAGCAAAAGAAAGATAGAGCAATGGTTTCAATTATTAAAAGTGAAGAAAGGAAGGAAAGAAAGAAAGAAAGAAAGAAAGAAAATGAATGAATGAATGAATGAATGAATGAATATTCATAAACTCTGTCTCCTTCCTTCCCAGGGCACAGTCTTGCAAAGGTGGCTCGTGCACAGACATTTCCCAGCTACACCTCAGAACAAGGTGAGGAGCATGAGCCACGCCTGTCCCTTTCCAGCAGCTATGGATTTAGCTACAGCTCGGACCTTGTGCAATGACACACATCTGGTGTTTGAACAAAGAAACACTCTTAACGTGGAACCTACCTGCAGGCCCTGGAAGCCATTGATCTTTCCTTGGGTATCCAGAGAAGACAGTTGGTAGTGAAAACCGAGAAGTCTCCCGCCTGATGACAGTGGAAGTGAAAGCTTGGATCACTGCTTCCTTGAGGCAGAAGTCTAAGTCTTTTATTTATTTAAATTTTATAGTTGTTTTTGTCCATGTTTTTTTAAAAGAAGAATTCCCTTGAAAATCATGGATGTATGCAGTCGATGTTTCTGCATAACCACAAACATTATGTGCTCTAAGAGGGTGGATGTCATGTTTGCAATATTAGGCTTTTGATCAACTCTGCCATCAGATCTGCTTGTCCATGACAGTAACCACTTTTATCTCCAAGGCATCAGCCTGGCTCATTCTTACATGTTACAAAACTTCAAAGGGTTGGAAGGCTTCCTTCCGATAATTATGCACATTTTAGTCCCATTAACTTCCATGGGATGTATGCATGTCTATCTTTAGGACAATAGCCTAAAGTTTCACTTGTGAGAAGAAGCCAGTGACTCTTAATCAGATTCTCATTATTCAAATTAATACCCAAGATAGATAATAGATAGATACTGTCAATGGGATGGCATGGTGATGCTTAGTAGCCTTTCAGAAAATAGATTGTGTCGTGTTATTAAGAGGTAATTTGCCTAGAATATTTGCCACACTGAATTTGTATGCCCAGATTTGCTCTTATCTATGTGCATTCTGAACCTAATAATCCACAGCTTTCTACTGGGAACAGTGGTTATAGATGTCAAGGAAGACCGTGTTTACAATGCACTTGTCAAAGTCTTCCTTTTGTAGATAATTTTTGGATAATTGAATTTGTAGTCAGTATACTTTTAACCCTGTATACTGTGCAGGTAAGAATTGACATCACATGACTTAATGGCAGCCCAACATTCCATAGTTTTACACAGCAAGATGCCTGGCAGGTAGAATAATTTCAAGAGCAGTTGTTTTTACGGAGGTCTTTTAGGCAACAAAATGGATTTTCTCTCTTCCTTATACAGCATGGGCGTCAAACTTGTGGCATCATGTTGCTGTCACGTGACATATCACAACATTTTCCCCTTTGCGGAGCTGGGTGGGCGTACATGATCCATGTGGCCCGTGGGCCGCCAGTTTGACATCCCTGTTCTACAGCATTCTTTTTGTGGTGGATTCTGTGTACTAATATCTTACTCAGTTTTACCCTGGTCATATGTACAGATCCATTTTGCACTTACATTTCATTATAGGTAGTCCTCACTTAACAACCACTGTTGGGAAAAGCAAGTCTATTACTAACTGATGCCACCTTTAAGCGAAGCATGTGTGACTGCAACTTGCAATTTCCTGCTAGCTTTTCCATTGACTCTGCTTGTCGGCTTGTGAAGTGAACAAATAGCAGTACACAATGATCGTAGGAATGCTGTAACAGTCACAAGCATGTGGCGAGTGTGTGTGTGGTCATAAGGTTATTTGTTCAGTGCTGTTACAACTTTGAATGGTCATTAAACAGAGCACTTGTTAAGTGAGGCTTATCTGTAAACAATGTCTTGTTAGTCCTTCCTACAGTCAATTGCATGGAACTGGATTGTTTCAAACTGTAGAGTCTTTTATTGGCATATTTCGCCTGTTTCAAATTTTTCCAACAACTATATAAAATGAACAGTGATAGCCATGAGTAGAAGAGGTGAAACTATTGAAGATCTGAATAAGTTTTTCAGAACAATATTTTCGAAATCCCACCTGGGTCGTGGTTATACCAATTTGTCAGATTTAACTCCATTTATTCAGTCTTTTTCATCAATACAATATCATTTGTTACCACCTCTGTCACCCATCATTTGTTACATTGAATATTATTCCATACCAAAATCAAAATCTTGCAAACTGAGGATGTCAGCATCGAAAACATTATCACTGATTATCTTTAAGCACTAAAGAAAAGGAACGCAAAAATGGTCTTGTGCAGTTAATCTCTAAAGCAAATCTGGCCGTTTGGAATGCAAACTACTTAGAGTGGCATTTTTAACTACTTTGAATTGAATTTAGAAACAAACTAAATTAGATCAAAGAAACATTGAAACTTGAAACCCATGCTTCATATAGTAATCCACGTGGCCAAAAGAACCTGGCAATGTTATTCTGCATTCCATACAATGTTTGAATGTCTGGTATCACCCTCCATGGTAAAAGAAGTCCTTTCTTCATTTTTGCCTATAGTCCAATTCTAAACAGATTAAAATAAAATAACAGTCACAGTGGTGGTAAAGGCTCATGTGTAATTTATCTAAGATATCAACCTTGAAGTCATTTCCATGGTAGAATAAGGCCAGAAGAACTAAAATAAAGCTTTGTGTTAGAGCACATCCAACATATGGATCTTCTCCTCCACAGGCATATACTCAAGAATTTTATTTTTGAGAAGGCCTGGATTTTTGCTAAATGTTGTGACTTGCAAATAAATTGCACAGAAAGAAATCAAATAGGGTCCCCACCCATGTATGAGATGAAATAGCACTCACGCTGGCCATAAAATGAGATATGAGATGAGCCAAGGTGGCGCAGTGGTTAAAATGCAGCACTGCAGGCTACTGCTAGATCAGCAGGTCAGCGGTTCAAATCTCACTGGCTCAGGGTTGACTCAGCCTTCCATCCTTCCGAGGTGGGTAAAATGAGGACCCAGATTGTTGGGGGCAATATGCTGACTCTCTGTAAACCGCTTAGAGAGGCCTGAAAGGCCTATGAAGCGGTATATAAGTCTACTGCTATTGCTATTGCTATATATAAGAAATCAGTTGAGATCAGTTGAAAGCAAAAGGAGATTTTCCCATCCAGTATCTTTCAGCCTTCATAAATGTTGTCAAAACAAACATATAGAAAGCAATCATCAGAAATTATTTACTGCCAGAAGACAGCTCCATCGTTGAAGTTTCTGCTTTTCATTGTTTTGTCAAACCAGCACAGAACATGTTGAAAGGAAGAGAACCGAGTTTCCCATTCCGCTAAAAGATGAAGTTTTATTTACCACAGTTGGAGGGAAAGAATTTTACTTTTATTCCTTTTGTAAACAATGTGAAGGAAATATCTACTTCAATTAAACATTTATTAATACATTACAGTGGAAGATTTTTCTTACCCAAGCTTTTCTTGCAGTCTAATCCCTTGCAGGCTTATACACCTCAGTGAAGAGCTGCTGAATGAAACTAGTGTGTGATCTGATGAAATTAATCACTCTTCCCTCCATGCCAGCATCTCTTCCCCCTTATTTTCTTTTATCTTGCTCACCATGTTTCCACTAACTAGAGAGCGACTTCCTCTGCAGGAGAATGATAAGCTACCTACTACAACAATGCAAAATTACTGTTCCTGGTTGTGCTAACATGCAAGCATTCTCTTGCTGTAGCTCTGGTCATCCATTTTGACAATTTCAATATGAAATCACACTCTTCTGTATTAAGTAGGGTATTAGTCAATGTCACTATATATAAATTATATTCATCCAAACAAGTTTTCCTTGAACTTAAAAGGGGGGTAAATACACAGAATTATTTCCACTGAATGATTTCAAAATGACTAAAAATGATCTCATGTCCCAAACCAGAATTGCCTCTAGATACGTTTTTGAAATAATCCATACTACTGTTCTTTATTTTCCCATGAGAAAATAACACTCAGAAAAGGCTCCTGTATTCCCAGTACATTATTCTGTGAAGTTTCCTTGTCAGAACCTGCTTTCATTTATCCATTACCCATCCTTCTCAGAATCGCTAGGATGGTGAACTTCAGCTAGAGTCCAACAAAGAATAATTCAACAGGCAGAGAACTACAGTATACAAATACTATGAATGCAATTTTTTTTTCAGTAAAGTGTCTTTCATATATTAATTTCTAACCTTCCCAGCTAGCATTCCTATATTGCTTAAGGGCTGCAGTTCTAACACTCCTATACAATGCCAATTAAGGAAGATCAACCTAGTGCAAGCTATTCACAAACCCCTGAATGTCTGCTTGATAGTAATAGCCCTTCGAGTAATGTCATAATTTACTTGTTCATAGCATCTCCTGCGAGAGCAACATTTCACAAAATGTACAATTTCTAGAAAATCTACAGGGATGGCCATACTTTGAAATACCCTTAAATGAGCTAAATTGTTAAAAGGAAACAATTATGTGTACTTGGATCTAATCAATGGGGAGGGGTATCCAGATGAGTAAGGCAAAGCAATGGCTCAAATTAAAGAATGGGTTTAGTAGAGCGTACAGCCTTGCATGTCTAAATGGTCTTGCCGTTTCCCATTCACCCAAGGGAAACAAGCTTTTCCACTGCACAGTTTCCTACTTAATAGGCAGGTAGATCTATTGACTGAGGACCCTGTTAGAATTCTTTGTACTTGACCTGCAAGACTATTCTAATTCAAGAAGAAGAATGCTCTCAAGATTAATTTGGTTGTACATTTCTTTTCAAAGAATTCTTAAAGACCCCAGTGGGGTTCTGAGACAGGATAGTCTTGGTAGAGAACATTTTTCCCCATTTCATGTACATGAATTAAATTACAGGTAATCCTCGACTTACAACCATTCATTTAGTAATCAAAGTTACAGTGGCACTGGGAAAAAGTGACTTCCGACCATTAAAGCATCCCCATGGTCATTGAATCAAAATTTGAGTGCTTAGCAACTGGCAAATATTTGTGACAATTGCACTTTTTTGAGGTCAGGTAATCATTTGCCACCTTCCCAGTTGGCGGCTGACAAGCAAAGACAATGGGGAAAGCCAGATTCACTTAATGACCACAAGATTCATTTAAGAACTGCAGTGATTCACTTAGCAACTGTGGCAAAAAGTTGTAAAATGAGATGCAATTCACTTAACAACTGTCTTGCTTAGCAATAGCAGTTGTGGGATCAATTGTAGTCATAAGTCAAGGACCACCTGTATACTGCATCATATGTGAAGTGCATCTCTGCATGGCTGATTTAATGGTTTCACAGAATGGCGAGTTCACACAGCTTTCTGTAGTGACCACCGAAGCCAAATGCTGATCAAACCAAAACATAAAAAATGAAAGGTCTATAAAAGGGAATCTAAATACTGAAATTAACAACGATCATTTTATGTCATCCCGAAGTTGTAAATCTGAGTTACTGAAAGAAATGGATTGCTTTGCACCAATATTCCATCATCATTCTGATAGAAATGGAAGAGAAGGTTTTGGTCTCCATCTAAATTAGATCCCCTGTCAGAAGAATTTTATGGCACCTGTAAGATATGCCTTGATCTCTACATTTTTGTCAGTGACTACAGGCATTTTAGAATGATTGTTTATTCACAATTAATTGGTCCAGTCTAGTAATTTAGTTTTTGGTTTTCAATGATGCTGTGAAGTTTGAATACTGGAATCAAGTAGGATTAACACGACCTGCCTTCCTACCTCTTTACTCAGTTTTTGCTATTATTTGATACAGAGCGAACCTAGTTGTTATCCACGTTTCCCAGCTTGTTTCCCAGATGGAGTTCTCAAAATAACGATGAATACTAAGATCATCAATCAACCTTTACTTTCTCCTTTCCCATGTTGATCTGCTTTTCAACCATTTCATTTTCCCCGGAGAAGCTAAACTAAGACTCTCACACTTGAAAATTCACAATGTAAAATGTCAATAAAGTTAAATCATTTTGGAGGAAGGGAAAATTATGAGCCATATACAGTATATTTCTCTTAAGATGTTGTTGATTCTTTAACAGAAGCTTCTGCCACCTTGGGTGAATGAAAGTTGTTTTAAGGGTATTTAGGGCAGAAGCAGGTTTTGTGTGGCTTAAAATGGCATTCAGCTACTGTTCACTGATGTGCTATCTTGGCAGAATGATACATTTACTGTTGTTTCTTGTTCTATTAATGGAAAGAGTTAAATACACTGCTCTTCTGCTCTGTGTGATGTGATGATCCAGTTTTCCCTGTGAACCAAACCATCTATGAAATTTGAATTAAATCAGATTAAACAAGTACCAAGATGTAGTGTGTAATTTGCCCTCTCCACAAAGCTCAAAATTTTGGAACAAAAGTCATCCATCAAACAAAATAGAACTACATTAGGCAAAGAATGGTCATAGGTTGGTAAGAATCCAATTCTTAATGTGCTCAACAGAGCACGGGTTGGAAAAGGCTGCATATGAAGAAGTGTCTGTATTGCTGTGTCACTATGAAGTTCTGAAAGCCAGACAAGAAATTCTGAGAATTCTTACAATGTCATGCCACAATTGTTTATATTATTTATATTATTCATATTGAGCATGATAACATAGTGCATTTGTGACCACTCAAAATGTCTGCTGTGATCCCAATAGTAACAGCACTTAGACTTTTATACCGCTTCACAGTGCTTTACAACCCTCTCTAAGCAGTTTACAGATTCAGCATATTGCCCCCAACAATCTGTGTCCTCATTTTACCCACCTCCAAATGATGGAAGGCTGAATCAACCTTGAACCTATCAGATTTGAACTGCTGAACTGCAGCTAGCAGTCAGCTGAAATAGCCTGCAGTACTGCACTCTAACCACTGCGCCACCTTGGCTCCAACGTGACTGCAAACTAATTTTACTGTACTAGCGGACAAAATCTTGAATAATATGGGACCCAATCATTTTTAATTTTAATTCCATTAAATTAACTTTTCTTGGGGGCCTTCCCTTCCCTTCAGAGCACAGGACTCAGACATGTTGCATGACACTGGTTAAATGAAAATGTCCAGGATTAGACCAAATATTTATCCAGGCATTGTCTACACTAACTTCACAAGACCAAATCAGCTATGGCCCTGCAGCTTCCAGAATTGCGTGCAATCCCTTTTTGATCTAGGGAATGTCCTCCGTTCATGCCAAGAACATAACCAGTAATGACAGTGCCTAGAAGTGGTAATTTATTTTCTCAGGTAGAAAGAAACTATTCTGAATCTTGCTTTGTATCTGATGTGATCTTAGTGATATTGTAATAGAGTGTGTGCTTGCACATACATGCATTGGTACATACCATATTAGCCCTTCTGGCTCCCCCAGTGAGAATGTCTTAATCCATAATCCATACATTTACGCCGTCTCAAAATCCTGGGCAAAGCCTGATACTACCACACTTTTCCAGAGAAGAAATCAGTTTTAGCCTTTGTAAATTCATTTTTTGAGTTACCAGAGTGGCTGGAATGCAAGGTACAATAAATTCCGTGTCAGCATGAGACTACTGATTCCACAGAAGATACAGGTAATTTGTTATGTAGATTAAGTTTAGAGCTAATTGAGAATTGTAGACAATGGGAAAAATCTTGCAGACTTTAATCTTGTCAGCGGGAATATGCATGCATAATAAAGGGGGGAGTGGGTGTGTATCATACCAAGAATATAAAGACACAAGATAAATCCAGAATGTATTTTTGTTTAAAGAATCTAATGTACATCTATCTCTATATTTCCCAAAAGGTTAGTTCCTTCTTATTCTCCAGATCTCTTTTGGTTGGGATGCCAATCCAAGAAGAAAAGTCATCTCAGGGTAGAACATCAAAAACCAACACAAATTGGAGGTTTTCCCATCTTCTTTTAAGGCCCAACTGAAAGGGAAACTTGCTCCTGATTGAGTCATCTATATGAATTTCCTGGTTTTTGCAGGCATTTGCCTGACTATCTAGAATGACTGGATTGAATTTATATTGATTAACTTTGTCATTTGCCCTCATAAATCTTTGGAGATGAGATTTCTCTTCCTTCCCCTCAGATACAGACTTCAACCATGGTTCTCACATAACATTATCTTGTTGACAGATCTGCTGAATCAAAGTTACCATATATTTGACAGCACCCCATTTGAAAGCTCCCTTTGTACAAAAGTAAGTTTTTGTTTCAGTGTTATGCTATGAATGAGAAAACAAAATTACACCATGTTAAAGTAATAGCCAATTGATCTTACATAGAATCATTTATTAATATATAAGTTAAAACAAAAATATTCACAAATAGTTGCATCATCACTGCATGAATTTCTTTTAACTAAATTGCTTGTTTGTATACCTACTGACTCTAGCCAAGTTTTGCAGATATGTACACCAGGAATACTGCACAAACTATGACAAATTTGTATCCATTCTGGGTTGCCTTCTGGGTGAATTATAGAAAATAATTATGAGAACTGCACTTTGCAAATGGCAGAGATTTGTAAGTGGCATTTTACCAGTTAGGGTTAGGAAAGGAGGAAAAGCATTATATTTAGACTCAAGAAGGCCACTATCTCCCGCTTGAGCAGTGGGTTGGACTAGAAGACCTCTGAAG
The DNA here is from genome assembly GCF_051295495.1 of Thamnophis sirtalis. NCBI lineage: Eukaryota > Metazoa > Chordata > Lepidosauria > Squamata > Natricidae > Thamnophis > Thamnophis sirtalis. Next base: position 159,347,691 of record NW_028261382.1, read on the forward strand.
TCCCTTCCAGCTCTATTGTTTTATATTCTGTGAACACATATCCTATGTCCTGAGCATACTTCGGAAGGGCTGGGTCCTGCCAGTTCTATTTAGCACAGTAGGTTTTCATTCTGTCTCATATACAAAAACAGTTCAGATATACCACTACAAATCAATGCATCTAAGAAGAAGAAAATCTATTTTTTAATTTCCTGATTTATTAGGTAAAAACAAAACCATTGGTTATCTTGCTCTATTCTGATTCTAATCCCAGAGATCAATGGGATGAGTTGAGGTAGTTCATTGATATAAAAGGCAGTAAGTTCACTTTTTCATAACCTGTTCCCAGTTGGCATAGACTGGATCCTCTGTTGCAGTAGGACTTTGACTTGAATTTGCTGAGCGCTGGCCAGCCCAGTTTTTGTACTGGTGCTGGGACTATAAAAGAAAGAAGAAGAAGACAGTAATGGGGAAAAAAATAGTGAAAAAAGACTGTCCTTCAAACACAAATGCTCACAACGGAGGCAAACTTTCCATGTTGCACTTTTAAGAGTTAGGATCAAAACATTAATACACTGCAAATGATGTTATTGCAGATGTGGTAGGCATGAACCGGGGACTGGAAGCCGTTAAAGACTGGATGAGAGCGAACAAGCTGATACTCAACCCAGACAAGACCGAGTGGCTGTTGTGTTTCCCTCCCAAAAATTTGACCACCATACCATCACTCAGGCTGGGGGGACAAAATTTAAACCCCTCAGAAAGGGCCCGCAACTTGGGAGTCCTCCTGGATTCACAGCTAACTTTTGACCACCATCTCTCAGCTGTGACCAGGGGGGCATTTGCCCAGGTTCGCCTGGTGCGCCAGTTGCGGCCCTACCTGAATCGGGAGGCCCTCACAACAGTCACTCGAGCCCTTGTGATCTCTAGGCTGGAATACTGTAATGTGCTCTACATGGGGCTGCCCTTGAAGAGCATCCGAAGACTTCAGCTAGTCCAGAATGCGGCCGCGCGAGTGATCGTGGGCGCACCACGGTTCGCCCACATAACACCGATCCTCCGTGAGCTGCACTGGCTACCTGTTGGTCTCCGGGTGCACTTCAAGGTCTTACTCACCACCTATAAAGCGCTCCATGGTAGTGGATCTGGCTATTTGGGAGACCGCCTTCTGCCAATTACCTCCCTGCGTCCCATCAGATCGCATAGAGTTGGCCTCCTCCGTATTCCATCCGCCAGTCAGTGCCGACTGGCGACTACTCGGAGGAGAGCCTTCTCTGTTGCGGCTCCGACACTATGGAACAATCTCCCCGTGGAGATTCGTACCCTCACCACCGTCCAGGCCTTCCGTACAGCCCTCAAGAACTGGCTAACCCGTCAGGCCTGGGGATAATCTTATTTTGCCCCTCCCGAATGCTGAGTGAATGTTGAGTTTTATAGTTTAATTTACTTTGTGCACATTTCTTTTTTTGTATTGTCCTACACTCCCCTTCCTTTTTTGATTGTAAGCCGCCCTGAGTCCCCTCAGGGAAAAGGGCGGCCTATAAATAAACTACAAACAAACAAACAAACAATTAAAGAAAATTAGTTGAGGTATAGACTAATTCACATCTACTGCTAAGCCGTAATTTGTGTAATTGAGGTTTATATAATCCATAATTAGCTGAGTTAACACAACATATTAAACCAAGACCAAATCAATCACGTGATGTAACTTGATGCATTACCCCAGCCAAATAATTATCCAACCTTCCAATCCACACCACATACTCAAATAAAGAGTATTATTTAGAAAAAACTGTAGAACTCCCTGTGTTCAATCTCAGAAGAGTTACAGAGCAGCATCACAGCAAATTAAAAGTTGACTTAACCGTAATTCTTATTGTTGGAGGAAATTTTTAAAAGGCTTAAAATGCTATAGCTTGCACATATTCCCAGTACATACCAGGTCTTGTACCTGCCTATGTTACAAATTAAATAAATGTATTTTGGAATTAAAATGGCTACAAATGTCATGACATTTCAGCAGTCTCATTCCAGAGCTTTCTGCATGAGATTTATGGTGAATTTTAAAAATGTGGTTTGCCTAGACAAGCAATCACACAATTGTGGAGGTATTCCACAATGCTGGTGATCCATAGCCTGTATGCTCATTCAAATATGTTATTAGCAAATATATATATTTATTTATGCCTACAAGCACTTAACAATGGCAATTGGGACTGAGATTTCAGTCACCAAAACAAATCGGTAGAGTCATAAAATGTGATATCCCATGACTGTGCCACCTAGCAATGGCAGTACCAGCAATTCCTGGTTGCTGTTGTTAAGCAAATTAATGCAGGTCACTAAGCAAAGATCTCATGTGATCATGCCTTTGATTTCCTTCTGGCTTCCCCATTCATTTTATTTGTAGGAAGCCAGCATGGAAGGTCACAAATCATGATCCTGGGAGGCACTGACTGTGATGGTAAGAAATGTGGGTCAGTTACCAAGTTCCTATTCCCTGTCTTCCCAAAGATAAGGGCTTACTCAAAAAAGTAAGCCCTCACATGTTTTACATGTATGCCTAATATAAGCCCTACCCCCAAAATAAGCCCTACTTAAGAGGCTGTGCAGCCGCCTGCTCGCCCATTTTGTCTGGTTGCTCCCAGTGCTGCGGCCACGAGGCGGGGTGATGGTGGAGCTGCCCCATGCTCCCTGCACCTGCTTAACTCAGGGCCCCGCTGCCTGACCATCCACACCCTAATACCTGCCTTGCAGCGGCAGCACCAGCATCCATGTGCAGCAGGAGCTCATGTGGCTGCCAGTTCACTTTGTCTGTTTGCTCATGGCCAAAATGGAACAGGAGGCCAAGCAGTGAGCTGGTGCCATGGTCGTGAGGTGAAGAAGGTATTGGTGCATGGATGTCCTGGCTGTGGGGGCCCTGAAGTAAACCAGTGTGGGGGCATGGGAGACAGCTTCATCCCCTCTGCCTTGTGGCAGCAGACTGGCACACTACGTAGCCCCCTGCCATGCCACGAGCAAGCAGAAGAAGTGGACCTCCTGTTCATAGAAAAAGAAATAAGACACACCAAAAATAAGCCCTCATGCTTATTTTGGGGCCCAAAAGAAAATAAGACCTAATCTTATTTTCAGGGAGACACGGGTAGTGATGAATGTGACTACAGGAATGTTGCAATGGCTGCAACTTCAAGGACCAGTTGCTGAACGAGGGTTGTTCAGTGAGGACTAGCTGTCTAAATAAACCATATGTCTCTTCCTGGTTCTTTGAAATGCAACATCTTCTATGAAAATGCTGTCAAACATGCTATTGGAAATATTCTTTCAAATGACTTAATCTCATCAAGCCACCCTTCTACTGCCTGCGTCCTGCATTATCATTGCTGTGCCAGTGCATGGAAATCATCCAACTTAATATTTTTTTTGCTCCAAGAATGGAAGAAAGATTCCGTTGCAACTGATTCTTCTATTATTTTTTTCCCTCCGTAGAAAAGGAACAAAGAAAGCTAAACAAAGAAAGCCAAATCCTCAGCCTTTCAGGCTGGTAGAGTTGTGAAGCTACCAAGCTGGCAAACCATGAAAAGCTGAATATTAGTTACCTAATAGGAATAAAACAGAATCAGCTCAGCTAATGGCTATTATGGAGAAACAAGATAATTCTGAATAGAATATATGATGTTCTTGTATGACTTATAGATTCTCAGTTATAATGCCATTCTAGAAATAAGTAAATAAAGACTTTGTGCTTTGTGAGTATCTTATGTAAATTGCCCCGAAGCAGTTTGAAGAGTGTCAGAGTTTCGCCAAGGCAATTGTTTATTTTACAAAGTCTTATCCTAAGACCACAAGAACAACTGTGCTGGACCAGGCCAAGGCCCACCTTGGTCCATGATGTCATCCAGATACTTCTGATTGTCAGGAGTAGAAATTGAAAACATATCCACTCTTGCCATTGTTTCCTGCAACAAGTATCTCTAGACATGCTTCCCCCAATGAGATACTAATTGAACCCAAAATGCACAGCTACTTTTCTGACACAACAATCTATCCTAAGTTGGATACCCCTGTGAAGTCCCTCTTTATCCACACACCTGATGTAATAGAATGGACTAATGGAATTCTCTGAATCTCAGAAAGAAAAGGGATGTTTACTAAACGTGATATATAAGGACCACATGAACATTTCAACCTTACCCCTTTAGCAAGGTCATCTTTTCAGAAGACCGTGGGAAAAAAACATCAAGAGAACCTTGCCTTAATGTAATCAGTAATGTGTACCGATCTAATCCATATACTTATCTAACCCATTTTTCCTTCAATAACACTGATTAATAAGACACTCCCTTAGTCATGTACTACTGTTGGAATTTTGTCATTGTAACTGGTACGGTTATTAAAAATACTGTTTCTGTATGGTTTGGATCCTTTGACCCCAGTGAGAGTATTGATTTTTTTAAAATCCACCAATAAAACAATTTGCCATTTGCACGTACCTGTCTGCAAGTAGCTTTGTAGTCTCTCATCTTCTTAATTCTTTTTCTCTTTTTGGTGACACAAAAACTAAATGAACAAAAATAATTTGGTGGTTGTTAACTATTAATTCTTTTTATCATGATTAAAACTTAAATTATTTTAAATTGCACAACTAAATCAGGATGTGCAGCTGAATAAAATGTTATGCAAATAAATTTAACTGAAATATGTGGCACAGTAGTTTCCCTCCCATCAAGAATGTCATACTTTCCTACAAAGATTCTTCTTATTTAAAAAAAAAACCTGGAAATTTTATATGGACTTTTTGGTGAAGTAAGAAAACACTTAATTGATGATTTGGGGATTCAAGGATTAAAAACAGATGACGAGAATGAGGAAAATATTGAGAGGACAATTACTTGACAGAGAGGGAAAGTATGGTTTTATTATTTCTTTTCTCTTTATCTTATTTTATATCTCCTTTTGTTTGGTTTGGTTTGTATTTTTTATTATATTGAAACATTCTAATAAAAATATACAAGAACCATTTTAGACTCTTAGTGATATTCAGAATGAGATTCGGAAAGAGATAAGCCTGGAACAAAAACCACATTTTTATGTGTTTGCAAAGGTCCATTAACTACCTTGTAATTGAACATTTTCAACCAATTGCTACAGACTGAGGCATGAAAAAACTCTTTTCCTTGGCAGAAATCAGCAAGATAGGTTCCCCTTAATGCTTCCATGCCAACTGTAACAACTTGCAGCAAAGACCACATAGTTAACCCTCTCTCCTTGTATGAAGATCAGCACAACATTAACTTGATAAAGCTACAAAAAAAGCTTTAGATATCATGACAACATACAAATTTTTGGAACATAGTAAACTGGATGCATTCTACTATAATATCAAATCATATCTTACCTTCTGTATATAAGTATGATCATAATAATCAGGATTAAAAAGGCACCGCTTCCAATAAAAATTATATGCAGCTTAGTAAATAAAGGTTCTAAAAAGGAAATACGGTAAATATAATCAATAAGATGAAATGTTGATTTTCTGAACAATGAATCATCAGAAGACACTTCAAATAACTTATACTATGCATATGGAAGTATTAAATATATGAGAAGAAATGAGAAGGACAAGAAGACCATAGTAGAGTGCATGGAATCCAGAAAAATTACTTCTCTTCTGAGATTGTTGTAATTATCTCATTGTAATTGTAATCAATTTAGAAAGTCAAGTTAATCCACATTAGCTGACTTTATTTTGAGCATAAATGGTATCATGTTTGCCTCCACGTAGTGCTTATAGAAGACATTCCATGAATCAGTTTCTGTATATGAATTATAAGTTGTTGTTAGTTGCGAAGTCATGTCCAACCCATCATGACCCCATGGACAGTGTTCCTCAAGGCCTTCCTGTCCTCTCCCATCCTCTGGAGTCCATTTAAGCTCATGCCTACTTCTTCGGTGACTCCATGCAGCCACCTCATTCTCTGTCGTCCCTTTTTCTTTTGCCCTCAATCTTTCTCAGCATTCTTCTCCAGTGAGTCCTTCCTTCTATTAGGTTGCCAAAGTATTTAGGTTTCATCTTCAGGATCTGGCCTTCTAAAGAGCAGTCAGGGTTGATCTCCCCTAGAACTGACCAACCGGTCAACTGATCACCTTGCAGTCCAAGGGATCCACAGGAGTCTTATCCAGCACCATAGTTCAAAAGCCTCAATTCTTTGGCATTCAGTGTTTCTTATGGTCCAACTTTCACAGCCATACATTGCAACTGGGAAAATCATAGCCTTGACTATATGCACTTTTGTGGGCAAAGAATTCTAAGTACAAAGAGAAATAATTTGTTGGCATCCAATACAATGAAAAGATTAAAACTGCATTGTATTTTGTTGATAAGGAATCATTATAGGCTTCTATAGGCAGCTCCTGGCACATGCTCCTATTAGGTAATTGGATTTGATAAACCTAGACCAAAGTTTTGTCAATCTTGGCAACTTTAAGAAACCTTGGCTGGGGAATTCTGCGATTGAAGTCTACACATCTTAAAGTTGTCAAGTTAAGAAGCACTGTCATAGACCATTAGAGGTCAGCAGAGCTGTGGAAGCTTGTGGCTCTCTAAATGTAACTTCAGGTTGCTCCCTGTAGTGCTGAGAGAGTATGGGCCATTGGAAGGAATTCTGTACAATGATCAGTTCCTTTTCCCCACCTTACAATATGAAGTTATCATGAGTGACAGTTTATCAATCACAGATAGCTTTCAAAACATGTTCTTTACGTTTTATTTCAAGAGGCATTAAGAGGGGTGGGGACTTTGTTTCCAACACTGTATCAAGGACTCTCGCAAATAAGAAACCTTCCAAGATAGTTATCTGAGAATCGGATATTATGGATGTTCCATTTTTGTATTGTTAGCAAATAGTAAAATTTCTGCTTTACTATGTTAAGACAGGCTTTAGATACTATCACATAATAAGAACTCCTAGAGAATCTATGACACTTTTAAAAGGATTAGTTTCTTTAAATAAAAAAAACAGAAAGCCTATGTGAAAGTAGTCTTTATGTTATATTCCATATAAATTCAAATCTCAAAGGCTGAGGAAGATAACAATTGTCTTGAAGAACCTTATCAAACTGATCTTCTAAAAAGACCAGGTAAAGCTGATTATTAACTTTCTATGCTACTGTCTGAGGCATAAAACTGAAAGACTGTGTTTCTAGCCTATTTCTCAAAGCTATGCTTGGGAATAAAGCATGTCACTGATGTGTGACTTCAAAAGCTGAAAGAGCCAACACACTCTGTTGGAATACTTCTCAGCCTATGAAAATGTGATTTAATGGAGTTATAACTATCATCAGATGGGAATTGCTGCTTATAAAATCCTATAATAGGTTATATTTCCCGATCTGTTTTTGAGACTATATTTGCTGCAATGAATGAGTCTCAAAAATAATAAAGTACCGATTACCTGTGTTTTGCAAATCTAATAGCAATAGCAAAAGCACTTATACACTTCACAGTGCTTTACAGCCATCTCTAAGTGGTTTACAGAGTCAGCATATTTTCCCCCAACAATCTGGGTCCTCATTTTACACACACACCCCTCGGAAGGTTGGAAGTCTCAGTCAACCTTAACCAGGTGAGATTCGAACTGCCAAAGTGCAGACAGCCGGCAGTCAGCAGAAGTAGCCTGCAGGACTGCATTCTAATCTCTGTGCCACCACGGTTCTTGTTAAGTCTACCACAACTAAACAATGTCCTTCACTTAATCTAGGCCAATATTGGTGAACCTTTTCAGCACCAAGTGCCAAAACGGGAGGGTGCCTGTGCGCCTGCACACATGCCGGAAATCAGAACAGCAGCCACCTGGTGCGCATGGACATGCTGGGAAGATGATCTTCTGGTGCTCCCGCATGCATGAAGACCAGCTGGCTGATGCACCAGAACCCGGAAGAGCAATTGGTGACAGCTCACATGCCCGGAGTGATGGCTCTGTGTACCACTTCTGGCACGCGTGCCATATGTTTGCCATCACAGATCTAGGCAGAAGAATCTACAACAATGTCTCTTAACCTTGGTAGCTTTGAGATGCATGGATCTAAAACCAAGGTTGAGATGTCCTGATCCACAGAATCATTTCAGAAGAATGAAGATAGGATGAAGATAGAATGTGCATTTTATTAGTGGTTCTGGCCCTAAGTGTCCCCTTCAAAAATGCAACAAATCTTAGACAAATTTAAGTGCTATTGGGGACTTCAGATTCCAGCCCCCTCTTGTCTTATTCCACGACCTCCCTGCCTAAAACTGTACAGTCCAGGGTTTTCAAATGACCCTGGGAGACTTTGAGATTGGTCCAGGTGCTAATTAATTAAAAAGCACTTTGTTAAGCTGGATGACATCTTTTCTGTCACACCTCCAGTTTTCAAAGCACTTCTTCAGAATTGGCATGGAGGAAGAAGATTGGCTGACTGATCACCTGGCCTGAATTCACAAGGTTAGGGCTGGATAGTACCTAACCCTATGTATGGTATCTTCTTCAGAGTCCTTCATACCCTTAACCCTTCAATCATTACAGAGAGTTCGCTTAAGTTCAGCAGTCAATTGAAATTTATCAAAGTATCTTCACCAGTGTTCTGAAGCATCCATGATTTGGAATGAAGACATGGTATACAAAAAAATGGTTTCAACCTTCCCCACAACCAAACTCTGCAAACAAAATGGTCAGTTTTGACCCAAAGCCAATAAGAAAGTTGCAAACACAATACAACTTGGACTGCATATCAGGAGCATTCAGAAATCTGCCAGCTCTCTGTTATTTGGCTAATAAGAGCTGATGAGGTAATCTAGTTTCAGAATGATCATGGTTTTGTCCTTATTTATTTTATTTAATTCAGAATCTCTTTTAAAAATAAGAACAACTAATGCCTGGGTGTTCTTTATTTCTTTGTAGTGACTGAGATGCAAACAAAAACGGTCTGTTTCTTTTTCTTTTCTTTTTTTCTCAGGATTTCAAGTCAGGCATAAACTTCCACCAGTTTTAATGTATCAGCCTATTTCCTAGAAGCAAGATGTGGACAGCAGAGACAAATCGCATGTTCTGACAACCCTCCCATCTCCAAGGAGAGGAAATACTTATTAAGCCTGCTTTGAAGTTTAGCCCTAGAAACATGTAGGTGGGTGATTTCAACCTTCACTGCCCCTCGACTGCAGTTCTCTAAAAGAAACACTGACAGCTTGTCAGTTCCAACACGCTCAATCCAAACAAGCAGGTAGACGGTAGAGCCGCTTGTTAGGTGCTTCGCTACTAAAAGGTTTGCAATGTTTGCTAAGCACACAAAGTGTAAGAACAGGTCTGTGACAGCACTGAGCCTTGTGGAAGACGAAGCAAAGGTGTGGAGTGCTTAAGCATCATCAGGTCCACCTCTGTATGATTTCCTCTCCTGCGTTTTTCTTGTAAAAAAGAGATGCATCCAGTAACACCACCTTCAAGTAGCCAAGATTCCTGTTGGAAATCTGGCCCTTTGCTATGTCATTTGCTCAGGAACAACAACACTGGCGTTCCTGAACCAGCTACGGCTGCTTTAATTTTTTTTTTAAATGCTATTAATTGACTTTGCAGGTTTGAGGATTAGCAGTCATATTGTCTGGAATCAGGATCGGCAGCACAGGTAGCAAACAAAAGTCCCAAAATCCAAGCAGAGAGCAAAAAAACCTCCAAAAGGTCACTGCTGGCAAACAATGAAACTGATTCTATTAAAGTGATAAATGAGGCATGTAAAAAATGAAAAAAGCCACATCGAAGAATGGCTGTGGCTGACGACAGGGAAAAAGCATCAGAGTTGCAAAGGAGCAGCCTGTGAAAAGAGGCCTCTGCCTCAATTTTCTGTACCAGCCATTTCATTCTGATTGGAATGCATTCTGATTTTTAAAACAAACAAACAAACAAACAAACAAACATTTTGTGGCTCAATAAACAAAAATACTTACGAGGGACTTATGGCTTTATTGTCAATGTCTGTCTGCTATTGCTACTAATATTTAAATTGCTACGTTCATATTCATTTAGTTTTCTGCACAAGGTTTTCGGTATCTTTTCTCGATCCTAAAGATAGAACCTTATTTTTTTCACCATTGAATTTAGTTTTGTTAATGTTCAAGTTTGTTAAGATACAGAAGGACTATCTTCTGTACACCATCTAAGAAAATGAAATTCAGTGGTGAAAAAAATTAGGTTCTACATTTAGGCAAGAAAAACAAAATGTACAAGTACAGTATATGGTACCTTGCTCAATAGTAGTAACTGTAAGAAGGATCCTAGTGGACAACCATTTAAATATGAGTCAGAAGTGTGGAGCAACTGCCAAAAAAGCCAATGCAGTTCTAGACTACATAAACAGAGGGATAGACTCAAGATCATGTGAAGTGTTAATACCACTTTATAATGCCTTGGTAAGGCCACACTTGGAATACTGTATCAGTTTTGGTCGCCACGATGAAAAAAGATGTGGAGACTCTAGAAAGAGTGCAGAGAAGAGCAACAAAGATGATTAGGGGACTAGAGACTAAAACATATGAAAAACGGTTGCAGGAACTGGGTATGTCTAGTTTAATGAAAAGGAGGACTAGGGGAGACATGATAGCAGTGTTCCAATATCTCAAGGCTTGCCACAAAGAAGAGGGAGTCAAACTATTCTCCAAAGTACCTGAGGGTAGGACATGAAGCAATGGGTGGAAACTAATCAAGGAGAAAAACAACTTAGAACTGAGGAGAAATTTCCTGAAGTCAGAACAATTAATCAGTGGAACAACTTGCCTCTAGAAGTTGTGAATGCTCCAACACTGGACGTTTTTAAGAAGATGTTGGATAACCATTTGTCTGAAGTGGTGTAGGGTTTCCTGCCTAGGCAGAGGGTTGGACCAGAAGACCTCCAAGGTCTCTTCCAACTCTGTTATTCTATTCTATCCTGGGAAATGCATTATTTCTCTTGATTACTTTCTTATCAACTTTGACTAGCTAGCAACTTTCCTCTTTTGCCAAAACTGCTGGGAAACATGTAGAAGCAGAAATGAGGGTAAATACAAACAAGAAAAGTGAAAGAAAGCTAGAAGGACAGAAGAAGATATAGAAGAGTGGAGAAAGGACCAGTCTGTTATCACTTAAGCTCTGTGAATAAGATACCTGGACCTCAGGTTTGAAGTTGCCCATTCAGCTTCAATGGGAACAGTTCTAAAGGGAAATCAATAGAGGGGCAGCAAAAATAGGGAGATATTCTTGCAAAGAGATCTTGTAAGAAAAGAGCTTAAACTTGTAAGCCGGAAGAAGGGAAGATATATTTTCCTGATTGTTGGATGCATTCTTGGGTCTGAGCCAGAATTCAGACTGAGCTTTGCAATGTGTTCAGTTTGTGGCATCTGCTGGTAATCGGAAAGAATCATAGCAATGAAAAACCTCTACCTGATGTTTTGGAAAATGTGTCCAAGTGGCATCAAAACAATACCCTCTGAATAGACTGTGATAGAAGGTATTGTCGTAATTTTTTTTAATATATATTAAGCAAATTGTTACCTGACCCAGGAGAGCCATGAGAAGTTTATTTCTATGAACAAATTAAACATGGATGTAACCATTTTGGCCTTTTCTTAATATGATGTCTAAGATTCAAAAGACAGTGCTCTACAAATGCAAAAGGGATTTTGTTCTCTTTTTTTAATGGGAATTTCCATCAGTTTGACTTGTGGTCTTCTGTGTTATTCTAGGACACAGATCTGGTTCTTTAGTCTTCATTGCTTAACCTGGTGGGTTTTTTTTCCAGTAGGATGCAGTAATTTAGTTTTTATTTAGTTTGACACTTTAGTTTAGTCTTTTCAATTTTCTTGCTCTTAATTATTGCCAGGTTTCGTTATCCGTTTTGCCTGCTGCATTTTTAATGCATTGGCCATGTAAGACTTTGCTTTGCTAAGTCTCCTTTCTATTCTTCATTTGCTCTTTCTTGTAGGCCAGCTTGGTCTTTAGTTTGGTCTCACAGCCAGTGGTTCTTTAGCTGGAGTTGGTTGGCCATCATACACATTGAGTTGTTCCCAAGAACCTAGGATTCCTCTTTATAATAATTTTATATATATTACATTACATATATAATGTGTGTGTGTGTGTGTGCGCGCGCACTCCTTACATTGCTCTTAAATAAATATATGTTAAATTGTACTGTGACTGGTAAACATCTGAAAAACGAAAGGGCATGAAAAAGGTTGAACCCATTATCTTCGACTGAATGGTTAAAAAGTAGGCAGGAAAGGAAATGTTGCAAAGGTGAAATGTTGTTAAGAAATAAATATTGCAAAGGTGAGAAGTGTCAAACTAAAGGGCTGCACAAGACCAAGCCGCAAGAACAAACACCTACAATGCCAGAACTGAAAAGACAGCTATAGACAGCAAATGCCACCTCTGCAAAGAAGCTGAAGAAAAAGTGGACCACCTAGTTAGTTGCTGCAAGAAGATCACACAGACTGACTACAAACAACGGCATGACCAAGTAGCAACAATGGTGCATTGGAAGATCTGCAAGAAATACCACTTGCCCAAAAGCAAGAACTGGTAGGACCACAAAAGAGACAAAGTAATAAGAACATGAAGCAGCTAAAGGGCTCTGGGACTTTAGAATTCAAACAATTGCATGCCACACAACACTCCAGACTTAACTGTTGATAAGGAATATTAAAAAATCTGGTTAATAGACATTTCTATGTTTGGAGACAGCAGCATAGAAGAGAGAGAACAGGAGAAAAAATCACAAAATATATAAAGACCTGCAGATAGAATGACTGTAGCAAATGAAACCAAAGATAGGACCAATAGTAATAGGTTCCTCGGGTGCAATTCCAAAACATCTACTTGAACACCATCAGAAATTGACAAAATCAGAATCAGTCAATTGCAAAATGCAGCTTTACTAGGAACAGTTTACATCCTGCAACAATACTTTTAAAATTATTAAATGACAACATCTCCTGTCTCAGGACATTGGGAAAGACTCGACAGATGGACAAAAATGCCAAATCCAGACCAAACATCTGGCTGGCTATGTGACTCAGCACCATCATTATCATCGTTATATGCTTCCCTTTAACTTACCAAAGTTATTAGAGGACAGTTTTATCCAGCCAGTTCCATTTTCTCCATTCACCTTGTCGTAAGAAAAGCGATACATTCCATAGTCAGAAGCTGTGACATCCAAAAGTACAATTGAACTTTCGGAGATACAGTCTACACGGTTTTGATAATCCGAACCATAGATTGGCATTTCAGAATCTGCACACTGGATTATAAGATCTATACAGTCGGGTTGCACTCTTTCCCATGTCATTTGATTCACTGCTACATCAGAATTAAACGGATATTTAAAAGTGACATTTTCTCCTGGTTTAGTAATCAAATGATGAATTGACAAGTTTGAAAATTCAAATGCTCCTGTTTTGAAAAAAAATGATAAAAGTAAGTGGGAGAGATAGGGATAATGTCATGCATAATGTATTTCTGTTCAAAAATGTTACATGCCTTGTCTGCTTTAGAAGCCCTGGAAACAGCTGACAAGTGAATTAAAAACAGTAATATAAAGCAGTAAAATAAACACAAGTAACATTTAAAACCACCATTTACAATATTCTACATGATTATAACATCAATTGATCAGAAAGGTGAGAATCAATTAGATTTTTGAGAAATGCCACTTGATCCTTACTATATTTCAGATAGTGAGTAAAATATTGTTTCCTAATTTGGGCTTTAGAAACTAAATGATGGATTGTCATTGTGATTTGACTCTTACAATTTATTATACCTCTGTTGTCTTTATTTTTTATTTAATATGACATGCTGCTAATGATTATTTTTAATTATAATTACACCAGGTTCCTAATAATTGAAAGGCATAATTTATAAAAGAGAATATTTGTAGCTCAGGGTTGAAATGAGGGGTCCTTTGTACTCTCTGACTTTCGTTGTTTCCTTGCAGACATTTCATTGCCCAAACTAGGTAACATCATCAGTGCTAGTAAGGAGTGAGGTTTGCTCTCAGTTTACATTCTAGTGCAGTGATTCCCAAAGTGGGCGGTACCACCCCCGGGGTGGTGGTGGGATGACCTAGGGGGGCGCTAAGAGGCAAGCGGGGCAGCAGGGGAGTGCTAAGAGGCAAGGGGGCAGCAGGGGGTGCTAAGAGGCAAGGGAGGTGGCAGAGGAGTGCTGGAGGTGGCCCCCTCGCAGGGCGCAATTCTGCCTGGGGCTCTGTTGGCTGCCAGTCAACTGAGCACTTCCAGCAGGGGTGAAATTCAATCTAACGTCCCACAGAGTGGAAGGATTTTTCGCTCGCTCACTCACTCAGTTGCTCATTCAAGAGGCATACAAGCATGTCAGGCTGGGTGGGGGGCAAAGAGGGGCCAGAGAAAGAAGAGAAGAGCCTTTTGCCTGCATTTCTCCTCTGATACGACTCTGCATGTGCTGTGCATGGAGCAGAGATGCAGGACTGAACAGGGCTGTCCTTGGGCCTGCATTTCAGGGATTGGGAATTGGCCCTGCAGCAAATCCGATGTCACTGCACAAGAGCGCTCGCCTGCCTGCCTGCCTGCCTGCCTCTCGCACTTTTATAAATGGCTTTACTTCTGACTCCCTTTCCGGGGCTGCGCTGTGAGCCGCCTCTGCAAGGATTGCGCTGTGGCGTGCCTGTGCAACGGAGCCACTCCCCAATTCCTCTTGCACCCGCTCCACATGAACGCGCCACTCTTGCCTATTTCTACCCCTCCCACCTTAGAAATGCAACATAGGTAAACATGCGGTGGGGGGAAGTCTAGCCCCCCTCTGCCTCCTCGCTCCATTCGTAGAGGTGGCCTTAAAAAGCGAGGAACGGGAGGAAGGGCACTTGGGGTGGTTTCTCAAACTTTGAGTTGCAAAGTAATCTCATTGAAGGCTGAAATATAGGGGAGATTGTGGAAAAGGGATAAGCATTTCCAACATATACTGTTTTTTAAAAAGTAAATAAAAAAGTGGTCTAATTACTGTCTAAAGTTGGATATTGTCACATACAGGAAAAAGCAAAGCAAAACAAAATTATGATAGAACAACGTCCCATATTAGAAGAAAATGCTGTCTAAATGTTCCCAGTATGTCAAACAAGATGTTTTATAACCAAATGGAGTAAAAACACTGCAGTTTTTTTAAATAAAGTGCCCTTCCCATCTTGATATTTATACACAGTGAGACTTTTGTCACAGATAAACCTGAATAATGGCATCACTCTTATGTAGTATGAGTATACATGAGCTGCAAGGCTTGTATTTTGCCACAGTATCATCTACAGCTCCATAAGTATTACCATTATGATTGTAAGCCGCCCTGAGTCCCCTCAGGGAGAAGGGCGGCCTATAAGTCTTAATAAAATGACTCAAAAGTACTACTAGGGTTTTGACCATCTGCTGGGTACCAATATATTGAGGAATACGGAAAGACTGATCACGTGGAGCAGTATAATGAGTATTTCTGAAATGGCAGATACCACAGAACAAAGCCTTCTTCCTTCTCTACCCCCACCCCATCCTGTTATTTTGAAAAAAACAAAAGGCAGCAGTGTATGTGTGAATGATCAGGCATGTACTGTATTACACAGAATTTACTGGACAGTGAAGTAATTACTAAATTTTACTGAGTTTACTAAGTTACTAGTTACTAAGGTTCTTGATAAATGACTATCAGACTTTGAAAACCTGGTATCACTGGATCATGTTCAATAATTTTGTTGAATTAACATTAACTAAAAATGTTTTTAAATTGGATTTTGAATAAATGTGCAATTAATTGTTACAGTTTTGAATTTTACTATTACTATCTTCCTTCCATCGTGCAAACTGCCCAGTCACATAACCCCCAGCCACGCCCACCAAGCCACGCCCACAGAACCGGTAGTAAAAAAAATTGAATTCCACCACTGGGTGGGGGGCACTGAGGATCAGTTTGTAGCACCAAGGAGGCGGTGGACTGAAAAAGTTTGGGAACCACTGTTCTAGTGGCTTGCCTTGTCATTTTTGGTGGGGGTGTCTTAGAAGTTCTTTGGTTGGGCTGTTTACTTTTGGCTGTTGGGCATAATCTATACCAGTGTTTTTCAACCTTGGCAACTTGAAGATGTCTGGACTTCAACTCCCAGAATTCCCCAGCCAGCGAATGCTGGCTGGGGAATTCTGGGAGTTGAAGTCCAGACATCTTCAAGTTGCCAAGGTTGAAAAACACTGATCTATACAATAAATAAAAGCAGCGGAAAAATTAATCATTTTGTTTTATTTTCTAAAATGAGAAGTGTTATTACAGGAGAAGAAGTTAAATGTGTTTGATCACTCAGGGGTGTCGACAGAGGAATAAAAAAAAGTCAAGTTGACAGCTGCAACTGCATCATTAAAGCTCTGCCCTTCTGACTGTTTTGTCCTTTACTTTGGTGGGACAGAAACATTTCTTAAAACGTATTTACCTAGTGTGACTGTAAATCATGTCAGACATTTTCCACTTTTAGCAAAACAGAAGTGAAGAAAATGTCTAAAAGAATGATTTGGGCCAAAGAAAATTGGGTGCTTCTAAGAAAGAAGTTTGGTGGATCTAATGGAGCTTTCAGCTTTTTTTCCCTAGACTTTCTTGCAATTTTTTATATTTACAAGAATTGAATTGAATTGAATTGAATTTATTGCATTTATATGCCGCCCTTTTCCCCGAAGGGGACTCAGGGCGGCTCACAATCCAAGTCAGGGAAGGGGGTACAGATAAGGGATAAAAAGACAAACAGAACAATACACAATTTAAAAGCACACAACAACCATACCATTCGAAGGGGGGGGGGCAAAAGCTCTTTAGCCCCAGGCCTGTCAGAACAGCCAGGTTTTAAGGGCTTTGCGGAAGGCCTGGAGGGTGGTGAGGGTTCGAATCTCCATGGGGAGCTCGTTCCAGAGGGTCGGAGCAGTTACAGAGAAGGCTCTCCTCCGGGTAGTCGCCGGTCGGCATTGGCCGGCGGATGGAATTCGGAGGAGGCCTAATCTGTGGGATCTAATCGGTCTATTGGAGGTAATTGAGACACAATTACCTTAAAGAAACACAATTCTAAGCACGTATTTTTACTTTATTCATCTACTCTTGTTTTTCATCAGCAGATAGTTACAATAGAAAAAAAGAATCATGTCAACCCCCTTCATTGATGTGAAAGCATGCATATCGTTTTATGGCTACCTTTCACTGAATTGCCTACTTTCAAATTTATGGCTTCTTAAGCTACCGATTTGCCTTTGGTTTTCTTCCTGCCCTACAACCATCTCATGTTTTTATAATTTAAACTGCCTTTTGGTTGATTGTAACAGACTTGAGTTGACACATGATACATAAGCCATAGTTGTTTAAAATTATTTTCCATCACATAACACATGTCCATGCATGAAAAAATATGGCCATATTGCTCTTTAATTTTCAGTAGCCCTTTTAAAAACTATTTTCATATTGCCTAATTATGCTTGGTGGCTTATTAGTGACCTCCAGAAATAGTTTCATCAATTTCCATAATCCTTAGTTGGATTAGCCATAGATTGTGTTCAGTAGCACAATCTGTGACTCAGTAGCCAGATTGGGAAATTCAGAGTTTATAGTTTTTTGTCATTAAACTTCATGGATTTATGATTCTTGATAAGATCTTAAGGAAACTTTGTTCTGTGGTGAGAACAGAACTAAGGAAGAAAAACTTGTTCCTAATGATGATCAAGAAGATTGACATCTTCTGAAAAGTGTACTTTCTGAGTTGCAACAAAGAACTCTTAAAAGTGGAGGAAAGGAAACCTCACATTTCTGATGTTGTGCTATTCCAGATAATCTTGAAGTATACTCATGTTACAATGAATGACAACAATAGACAGGGGCTAAAAAATGTGTCAAAACTGTAGTCACAGTCACTGATTTACAATTATCTGATGAACATCAGTGTCTCCAAAAAAAAAGCTCCTTTTATCACATACACATCTTTGGTTGTTCCGGAGTGTTATAAGAAGGACCAAATATGTACTCAAAATATTTATCTAAAATGTTGTATATTCATTAGAAACAAATTACTGGTCACAGATTTTTTAAAATGAAATAATTTGAATTAAATCTCTTATTTCTTGTCTCAGCCAAACTTACAAATATTTAGGTTCAGCCTTGATATCAGCTATAGAAGGCAAATGTCTAGTTCCTCATCAATTTCAGAAATTGTACTTCTAATTATATTTTATCCTTCTTGCTGGAATAGAGGACTTTCTAAGCCTGAACCTTCCTATTCTATTCTTCATTAGCATTTGTTCAGAATTTAAACTGGGGACTTTAAAATAGCCATCCCTAGTCTGAGTATTCTCTGTAAAATGGCTACCAACCTTCTTTCCATTGAGGAGTGTATACTGCATGAGTCAAAAAGAGGGCTGTGAAAATATCTACAGACCCCTCACATCCTGGACATAAATTGTTTCAACTTCTACTCTCAAAACGACACTATAGGGCACTGCACACCAGAACAATTAGACACAAGGACAGCTTTTTCCCAAATGCCATCACTCTGCTAAACAACTAATTCCCACAGCACTGTCAAATTATTTACTAAGACTGTATTACTATTCTTCTTCTCATCCTTCCTAGTATCTATCTCTTCCCTCTTATGACTATAACCATGTTGCTTATATCTTTATAATTTATATTGTTTTGTTTCCTAGAACAATTTGATTGCTTATTAGTAACCTATGACTATCATTAAGTGTTGTATTTTATTTTTCTTTATGTACACTGAGCATATGCACCAAAGACAAATTCCTTGTGTGTCCAACCACACTTGGCCAATAAAGAATTCTATTCTGTTCTGTTCTGTTCTATTCTATTCTATTCTATTCTATTCTATACGGCTATTTGGGGAATTTTGAGAATTAAAATTCACATCTCAGGAGAGTATTCTGAATGGGCAAGGAACCAGAACACTGTTTCTGAATCTTGGCAGTTTGAAGATGTGTGGACTTCCAACTCCCAGAATTCCCCAACTGGCAATGCAGGCCAGGGAATTCTGGGAGTTGAGGTTCACACTTCTTAAAGTTGTTGAAGTTGAGAAACATTGAATGAGATATTAGCATAATCAAAGTCCCAACCGAGCAGCAATTAAAATTTCAGCTGGGAGAAGGTTCATGAATAAAAGGGTGCCAGGGATACAGTCTTCTACTTCCATGTGCATACAGTGGCAGCTTCCAAAATTAAAGGCTTCTAACAATGGATGGAATAAACAGTAGTGAGTACAATAATCTACAGCATCTATAAAGAAAAGCAATGATTCCTTTGGTACCTTTTCTTTTTAGATAAAGATGTACCTGCGAAAAGTACATCTCAAGAGCTTTTGACTCATTCTCTAAACCCACCAGCAATAGATTTAAGTGCAAAATTGTTCATTGCTAAAGAGGAAAATTAATATAGTTTTAATATGACATTTTTGGTTGAAGGCGATAGAAAATATTGCAAGTGCTGTGAAAGCATAATGCAGAATTTTTAATTTTTTTAAATAAATAAACAGAAGAATGGAAGAAAGAACATTTCTTTTCTTGTTTTTGTTACCACTGTGTTTCAACATCTCCTGCTATGTATAAATGCAGAAGATTTTTTCTTCTCAGAAAAATCCTTTCAAGATCACATAATGGGTTAAAATATATGAAACATGGACATATATAGAACTTTTAAGATGATCAATAAAGTGAGATGTTTACTGCTTGTTATTCTATATAATGGATTAAGGGAATTGTAAAGAACATTGAGCAGCAAGGATTGCCATTTATAGACAATTAAGGGTAATCTAATCCAAAATATGGAAAATGGAGAAGGAACATGAAATAAACCTACAATGGGAAACTATTGAGATTTAAAGACAAATTGGGGGCATGTAAGGATGTATAATTATATAAAGATAATGATGGGAATAGCTGGGAATTGTAACCAGGTCTACATCTTGACCAAAAATAGGCTGGGGGGGTGGGGTGTTAAAAGCACAATGACTCTATATGTATACTTTCTTGTTCTATTTTTTTTAAAGGAGGAGAATACATGTTAAAATTAAATATGTATATTGAAAAGGAATTATAAATACCATCAACATAAAATGGAGCTCTCTCAGAAGCTAAAATACACCAAGTAAATGAGATGAAGAGTGTGAAGTAGAGTAGGGTAAGGGAAGAAGAGAGGGATAGGAGTGGGGGCAAGGGGGGGAAGAGGAGGAGAGAAATGAGGAGTGGAAAAGGGAGAGAGGAGAAGGAGAGAGGAAGGGGAAGTAGAGAAGGATGACAGAGGGAAGAAAGGAGATAGGGAGGGGGAGGGGAGAGAGAGAAGAAAGTGATGGACAAGGTACAAATATGGTGTATGGAGAGCAGAAGAACTAATAATTGTTTTGGGAGTTGATGGTAAGATGAATTGATGTAAACATTTAATAATACAATATGATGTTGGCTATGTAATAATATACATGTGATTATATGTTATGAAAATGAATAAACAAAAAAACTATAATAAAAAAAATCACGTAACAGGGAGGTGAAGTCTCTTGAATTTTCCATTTGAACCTTCTTCTCACAAATTTCTTCTCCCTCCCTTTTTTAATGATGTTGCAAAGGAATGTTTTTCCTAGCAAAAAAGAAGTCAGAATTCCATGCAGTGAAGAAATAAGGACTCATTTTAGAGTACAAAACTGATGGGCAGGTGAACCAGGAATAGCTTCCTCCATTTCTTTCAATGTTCTCTTTCCCGTAAAATAATCTCTTCCTGTTTCATACAAGTGTTGCGAGGCTCCAAAGTGGGGGGATGTGGTGTGTGCAAAAGAAAGAGACTGCTTTATGTTTTATTCTATGCCACCATTGTAGAATAAAGCACAGTAGCCTGAATTCACGCACTGAATGAAGTCATAAAGTCATGAAGTCTTCCTCTGTCTGGGAGAAGGGTACTTTTAAAATATGATGAATAAACCTAGTTTGCAAACCATGGCATTCCCAAGACCCACAAAACCAAACCAAATAAACTATGCTTATTATTTGCACTAGGTGTGAACCCAGGCAGAGATGGTGACCATATCTGTAAAGGAACAGTGTATCTGACAGGTGATGTTTTGTTATGCTTTTCCAAAATTTACACTTGTTGTTTGATAGAACTAATGAGTTAAAAGTAACATTGAATATTACTTAGTCTAATCCCTGGTCAGTTAACTAATTAAGAATGTGAAGACAAAGGTAAGATCTTCTTTTTCCTTGGCAGCATCCCAGCTTTAAAAATCTACCTCTGTTCTTTCTCCTTTAGAAGATATCGACTATCAGTGGCTTTGGGTGAGGAAGGAGCTGCCTGAAACTCACTGTAACATCAATGGGAAGGTAGGAAAAACTCATCTGAGAGCATCTTCAACAGAGGTGGGTTGCTACTGGTTCGGCCTGGTTCAACCAAACCGGTAGGAGTATTTTGGCCTGGGTCGCAGAACCGGCAGCAACCCAGGCTGGCCATGCCCCTGAACTGGTTCATCGGTCACTGCTGCTGTTGCCAGCATGTTGTTTAGTGGTACGTGCATGTGCGCAGTTCACTGTAAATTGTTCTGCGCATGCAAAGTGCACACAAAGTGAACCGGTAGTAAAACCGGGAGCAACCGACCTCTGATCTTCACTGAAATTTGATTTCCTTTCAACTCTGAAAGCAAATATCCAGAATTTGAATTTACCAGTAGCTTATAAAATGAAAATAAACAGATTTACCTTACCAGATTGAACAACGTGTATTGTCTTTTCCAAGATCCCGTGTGGAAAAGTATGAAAGGAACATAGGTAAAAACCAACATCTTTCTCAGTGGCGTTGCTGAAAATCAAAGTCTTATTGTCTGAGGTAAAATTAGTGACCAGGACTCTGGCCTTATAGTTGCTTTCTATATGTAGATCATAAGGCAGCCTGAAAGCGGCAATGAGCTGTTTTGTTTGATTCTCTTCCTTCTCCCATACCATCTGAGAAATAGATGCATTCATTGGGCAGACACATTTAAGAGCCATGGTACTGGAGAGTCTCACAATCGAATCCACATGTTTTCCCTCTGCCATTAAAGATACATTGCCTAAAACAAAACATTTTTATTTTGTTAAAAAGTGAGTCACAAAAAATATCCATTTGACACGTGGCCACTGATCAAACAAAGTCTTTTCCTCAACCCAAACTCTTTATAGTTGCACAGCAAGCTCTGGAAACCCATCTCCAAAGTTATTACTAATAATATTACAAGGAGGTTATAATATTGACTACAATTTCTCCATTATCCAATTCATTTTGAATATAGTCAGATTCACGAATGAGTTAAACATCCATAGGATTGCGACACTAGAAACAAATAGCAGCGGTCTTACTTTTATTGGAATAAATTACTTCAAAACTTCATAGATTTTTAAGGCAAAACAGCAACAAGAAAGAAATGTTTTAGTTAAGAAATGAATCTTACTTTGATAGGACTGTAGAAAAGCCATCACCAAGAAGAACACAAGGCAATTCATCTTCAGCACAGCAAAAAAGGACTGAGAGAGCTTCATCTATGCTTTCTGTGTTTCCTAGTCACATGGTAGGGAGGATGGTATTTTTATCTGAACTAGCAAGACAAAAGGGCTACATCACTTTCAGGAGCTCTTGTAGTGCAGGGGTGGCTGTAAAGCGACACAGGAAGCTCATTTACACAAGTTGTCATGTATTCCATGACAATTTAGGACACTACAGGCTAGCCTCCCCCCTTAGATCAATTCCAATATTACTTTTGTACTCTAAGTTTGTGCTAAGAAAATTGATTGGTTGATGATTGATTGATGATTGATTGATTGATTGACCTTCCTGAATTGGCTCCTTCTTTTCTCACAGTTGAATTTCTCTGTCTTAGTGTTTTGAATGGAAGCATTGGCAGCACTTTGTTGCCATCTGTAAAATTATGCTTACTGATTCTTATGTCCTTCCTTCCTTCCTTCCTTCCTTCCTTCCTTCCTTCCTTCCTTCCTTCCTTCCTTCCTTCCTTCCTTCGTTGTGCAAAGGAATCTCTTTGCCAGGGAACAAATAAAGCCTTCCCTTAGTTTCAGGTCTACAGAGTTTACAGAGTCAACATATTGCCCCCAACAATCTGGGTCCTCATTTTAGTGATCTCGGAAGGATAGAAGTCAGCCTTCACCCGGTGGGAATCGAACTCTGGCAGTCAGCAGAATTAGCCTGCAATACTGCATTCTAACCACTGCACTACCACGGTTTATGGGTGGAGTTTTATATCTCCCATTCCATTGTTTTAGAATTATTAATACATTCCCAATCTCCAACATAGGAAAGTTCATAGTTATTTCAACAGATGTAAATCTGTTAGAGTTCCCCAATTGCTTTTGCTCAGGGAGGGCGTTCACCAGGTCTCCCCTATTAAACAATGTCATCTTGTTGGACCCCAGAGTCATGCTTTTTCAGCAACAGCAGCTGCATGTGAAACAGCATTTCCCTGGATATCTAGATGATCCTGACCTTGATAGTCTTTCATTGGGCCAAGTGGCTAGATGAGCTCTCCTGTTGTCAACATGAGCTTTCTTGATTCATATAATGTCAAATGAGTAGGGTTATTCTTTATCCTTGTACACTGGGATTATAGGTTGTTAGTTTTTCTCTGTGGTTTTAATCCTTGTAAGCTGCCCAGTTGCTTGTGTGATGGGTGGCTGTGTCAATCATGTAAACAAACAAATACTTCTATTTTAATCCAACAGACAAAAGCTGTATATCACACGGCAAGCATAGCCCATCAAGTCAGAAGACAATCTTAACAGTGTTATAAGAAATGACATTGGTTGAAACATAATTTCTCAGGCTGTATCACCTAGCTGTGAAATGGAGATACTGGGAAACAAGATAAGCATTTCATTGTTCCCGGTTGCAAAGTTCCAAGGATGATACTGAACAGAAATTCCATCATATTTAATTTAAAATTACTCAGTAAAATGCCACATGAAAGACTCCACTCAGGACAGCAGCACAATGCGCTTTCTGATATCGGATGTATTATCTAAGGGCTGCAAAGCAGTGTGCCAAGATAAATTACACCTTGCACTATTCTGCCACCCGAGGTAGATAGCTGTTTTGATTTAAACTCAGGACAGGATGAGCCAGAGACAGCAGCAGCAGAAGGATATGACGGTAACGTTTCAGCATTTGGAACTGCACATTTCATCTGATTAACCTTATTATTGATATTTTATCCTTCTTAATCAGGTAGCTATTCTGGATTTTAATTTCTCTCTGTAAAATCTTGACTGAAACTGGCAAAGAACCCTGACTGGAAGCTGCAGAAATTCTGAGAAGGAAAAGTTTATGGGATTGACCTCATATTTGACAGATTTTTCAGAACAGCAGGCAATAAAATTGCTATTTGATGAAAACCACAGCTTTGTCTTAAGTGAAGAATAGTCAACCCGTTCCTACAAAAGACACAGCTCAATATATAAGTTTTGTTGCATTTTTTTTCCTGAGGACATTAATTTACCTTGCTTTGTCAAACGAACAGTCTTTACAATAAGTGCCTCATCCTTTTTGGTGCATTGTTTTTCCATCTAAATGACATTTTTGTTAAATTTGGCATCAATGGATGAGGGGAGTTTCATAATTATCCATATTTACCAGGAGCATCAAGGAAAGCTTTCTTTGCAAGAGCATTGCTATATGAGCTTGACTCTTCTTCACAGAATGAAAGATACTTCAATTCAGGAATTATCTTTTCCAGAATATGCAAAAGCATCCATTAGCATACAAACAAGAGTAATGAAAGCAATATAATCTTGACACAACATTGGGGGGGAAAATACAGAGGCATTAGCAGGGTATGGCTGAAAAAAAAAATCAAAATGGTGATGATGACACTCTAATCAAAGCTCGGCCTGGCTTGATTGCACCATTGTGGTGAGTTCTCTAAAGAGATTCTTTAAAACATCTTTGTAGTTAGACCAACAGTTCCAATAAACAAGAATTCAGTGCACTGCAGAGAGTAAAAACAGTTTTGGTGGTATCTGTAACAGGAAAATAAATTGAAATGGCAGTTGCAACTGCTTTTGCAGTTCAATAAATTGAAATGTGGTTGAAGCTCTGACCGTAGGGAGAAAGATGGGTTTTATCACATTGCCACAACCATCGTGAGTTTTGTTTTTTTTGTTTTTAAGTGTGGCTTGTAAACATTCCTGAAAAACGTTTCTGATAAAATCCATATTTAATCATTTAATATTGAAAGAGAAATGTAGAAATTGCAGATACTGTTGTTGATTTAATCTAGGCTGATTATGAGTCAGACTTCTGTTAATCTGTTAACATAAACCAAATAGTTAAGCATCAAATTTCCAAGGTTCTAATTTGAACATTAACACGGGGGTTCTGGAATTTTAATGAATTGGGGTTTAAGTTGATCTGAAAAGTTTATTTTAAATTTGAGTGCTTAGCCCTTCATCAAACAAGTGAATCCAAGATGATTCAGGTAGTCCTCAGTTTACAACAGTTCATTTAGTGACCATCCAAGGTTACAACAGCACTGAAAAAAGTGATTTATGACCATTCTTCAGTTCCAACCTATGCAGCATCCTCATGATCAAGCGTGGCACGACAAAACCGCGCTAGTCAAAATAGCGGTGATAAAACCGTGTCGCTAAAGCCGTGACATTATCACCGCGATGTCATCACCGCCGCGACAACAGCGCGGCAGCAGAAGGGCGCTTTAAAACAGCGTGGCGGCAGAAAGCCGATTTAAATTAAGGTAAGGGTTAGGATTAGGTTTAGGGGTTTGCTTTAGGGTTAGGTTTAGGTTTAGGGTTAGATTTAGGGTTAGGTTTAGGGTTAGGTTTAGGGTGCTGAGTGCTTCGGAAGGCGCGGATTTGCCCTCCGCGGTTATGTCATCGCGGTAGGGTTGCGTTTTTCCTTAGCGCTTCGGATGGCGCGGATTTGCCCTCCGCACTTATGTCGGCTCGGATAAGGGCTTCGCAGTTTTGTGGTGGAACCATGATCAAGTGATCAAAATTCAGATGCTTGGCAATTGACTCATATTTAGGATCATTGCTGTGTTCCAGGGTCTTTTGATAAACTTTTTGACCTTCGGACAAACAAAGTCCAGAATCCAGATTCATTTAACAATTGGGTAACTAATGTATCAACTGCAGTGATTCATTTAACAACTGTGGCAAGAAAGGTTGTAAAATGGGGCAAACCTGACTTAATAAATGTCTCATTTAACAACAGAAATTTGGGGCTCAATTGTGGTCGCAAGTCAAGGACTACCTGTATTAGAAGGTGAGAGTGGAGCATGGCCAAAGCTTGCACTTTTTATATCCATGTTATGCATGCTAAAAAGAACTGGGGCTCCAAGTGAGATGTTTTGTCCAGTATCATTTTTTGACTCCACCTCCCATGTGTGTGGGGGGGAGGGGGGCGGATTGCCACTCCTGTCACTAACTCATTTCTGACCTAAATGCTGATATATATGTTTAATTCCTATATGGGAAAAATATAGTAATTTGGCTAACGTATGACATGCTGTCTGGTGCCTCTGGGCAATGTTTTGCAGCTGCTATATTGCCCTTTGCTTTGTCACAGTTGTAACTGACGAATTATCTTTAAATCTATGGTTTTCAGCACACAACCCACAGATGTTACTTGCTATTTCCACTATGCAAGAAATTTCCTCCACAACCCACAGAATTATAGATCTCTCAAACACAGTAGTCACGACACTTGCATTTTTTTTCCAACAGCAATTATTATAAAAAATGCCATGTTACTATTAGGTCTTTTTCTCTCATTTATATTTTTAAAATGATTTTCATTCCATTAAAATCTCCAATGAAGATAACCTGAAATTTAAAAGATGGTTCATCCTATATGTACAACTGTTATCAAGGGCACATTATCTTCCAAAGGAATCCATTCACATAATCGACTGCGATTGATTAGCATTAACTGGTGAATTATTAAGAGATGCTAAACATGGTCTAAGCTTCCTGTAAAATGGTTTGACTGTATTAAGAAATAAAGAGAATAATCTCTTGTTAAAAAATAGTTTGAGGTAAATTTTCTGGTGCTCTATTGTAGCAAAAATGTACATCTCGGGCATCAATTTCTATACAGTACCAAGTAAACACCACCAACATTTATGGTCTTGCATATGATGCTGATATATTTTTTTTTATAAAACTATTTCTTACAATAGCTATATCTATTTGTTTTAAACTTTCACTTCAGTGTTTGATTGTGGGAATATGATCAAATAGAAATTATTAGATGTGGCAGTCAAAACACAATCAATCAATCAAGGGAACAAGCAAGAAATTAAGCATTTGGTTTAGACAATGATCTTTCATTTAATCTTTCTTTTCAGTTTCTTTTCTTTTCTTTTTTCCAGTTTCTACTTATTTTTTTTGGGGGGGGGAGGTAAATCAAATGAAGTCTTTGAAAGTGACCTAAATTCTACCTTAGAGAAGTTAAAAAACTAATAAGCGATGCTTATTGTGCTAGGAAACAGGGTTAAAAATAATAATTTAAAAATATTATTTATGTAAAGCAAGGCATTCAATAATGTGACCTTGGAAGACAGAATGTGATTGGATGAAGAGCCGAGGTGGCGCAGTGGGTAGAGTGCAGTACTGCAGGCCACTTCAGCTGACTGCCATCTGCAGTTCAGCGGTTCAAATCTCACCGGCTCAGGGTAACATCCTTCCGAGGTGGGTAAAATGAGGACCCAGATTGTGGGGGCGATATGCTGACTCTGTAAACCGCTTAGAGAGGGCCGAAAGCCCTATGAAGCGGTATATAACTCTAACTGCTATAAGAGAACTCATGACGTTTCCTTGGTCTCTTCTCATCTTCCCAGAAAATGAATCAATAGAAAAATGAAGGATGGGATTACTTGACTTGGCATCTTAAGTATGGTCAAACAATCCTGCTCTGCTTTTTTTTAAAGAGCAAACTATGTAACAGGCTAAACATGCATTAATATAATTTACATCTCAGACTTTTTTTTCCTGTCATGATTTGTTCATCCTCAAAATTCCTCTAGAAACATTTGACAATTGCTCATGTCTCCATGGTCCTCCAGCATCTGAGAAGCTGGCTGGAATGCAGCACCCATTCTTTTTATCTCAAAACTGGGCCATTGCCCTAAAGAAACAACACTTCTTTCTACAATCTCATTATTAAAACATATTTATTAATACAAGCTCAAACATTGCAAAAATATATATTCACATAATTACAATTTACAATTAGCTGCTTCATTACTTCCTTATATCAGTCTGTAACACCATAATGCTAGATAGCATTTCCATGGTGGCATTTACTATACATTCTTCAGATTGACATCATCTACTGTTAAGTCAAAAACTGTGCAAATGTTCCTTTTCTTGATAGATAATCCAATAAGAGGGATTTAATATTTAATATGCCATTTTAGTTCTCGTGCCTTTTGGAAAATCTAGTCCAATTGATATGCCCTCTGTTAACATGGTGTCTATCAACTGCTGAGAAGCTGTACAAGTGTTTCCAGGCACTTTATGTGATACGTTTCTTCTTGACTTTCTTGTGGCTGTTGAAGACCTAAAAGGGAAATGCATTAACTTTTAAAATAACAGCTTAATGTCTGAATTGAAAAGAGACATAAAACCCAAACCTGTTACATTGTCATTTTGTTGTGAATAGTTGCAATTCTGATAGTCCATTATTTAGTCATATTAAATTAAAATACATTTCCATCAAAATCTGGCAGCTGAGTTTGAACTTGATCCAGGAACGCCTACATTAACTAGCAATGCCTCCCCCGAGTTTCTAACATTGGTGTTCCCGGTCCTATCTGGTTATGCTAAAGTTTAAACTGAGGGGCCACACTATTCTACAGACCTTTCTTTATTATTCAAAACATTTAGACAATGTTACAATATATTATATAATAAATAGAGCCTTACAAATCTATTTGAATGGGTGAGGACTGCATTGGTCTTTCAACCAAACAATGCCTCGTTCAATATTCCCTTCTATCGTTTAGAGCAGGGGTGTCCAAGCCTGGAAACTTTTAAGACCTGTGGACTTCAACTTCCAGAGCTGGCTGGGGAATTCTGGGACTTGAAGCCCACAAATTTTAAAGTTGCCAAGATTGGACATCTCTGATTCCTGTTGTTTCTAAACATACAGATTATATTGCACATAGAATGGTCCATGTTTGAAATCTATCTTTTCTAGAACAGAAGTACTTTTGGCTATCCCAACAACCAAACATTCCATGATTTGTTTATAGTTTGCAAACTCTTAACTCACTATTGATTTGTACAGTATTATACATTTAGTATATGAAATAGGGCACAAATCAACATTTTTAAAAAGTATTTTTATAAAAGAGATTTAACACATGCTTAATTCTTACATTTTTTTAAAATGTTAATTTTTAAATGGCAATTGCTCTTTTCCTAGAATTAAATCTCACTGTGCATGGAAATTCTATTTTCTTCCTTGCACAGGCATTAAATTGACTTTGTGTGCACAAACTTTTGTACAACTCATTATGATTTAATGAGAGTGCTGCTTGTGCTAATTATACCTGTTATTTATTTATTTTTTGCTTCACTATATAGCTCTTTCACTTTGTAACTAGCTTGGATGTAAATCAAGATAATCCACAATTGGTTCTCTAGAGAAGGCTATACAAGCTGGCTTTTGAAATGATTATTTTGATATCCTATTTTTTTTCTTTTACTGAATGTTTTATGGTTGAATCAAGAAATAGATGTGAAAATAAATCAAGAATGTCTCAGAAGATGGAATACTTCTAAAGCATATACACCAACCAAATCATAATGCTCAGGAATATCCATGGGAAACATTACAGATTTCTCTCTCTCTAAAATACAATGTGCTCATGATACACCTATTTTTTGTTTTTCAATTATAGACTGCATTTCTCTAAAAGTTTAATCAATATATTGTAAAGAAAAATCTCATTAAACTATGAAAACATCTGTAATATTCAGCTCATCTAGTATAATGTAACGTTTTTCCTGGAAAAACATAGGGGAAAGCTTAATTGGCTTTTTATCTAGTGAATTATCCAAAATTACTTTCCAGCTGTGCTGATATTAGCCTGGCAATTTCCTTTATGTTTACTGTCTGCCAGATAGGAACCTCACCCGCTGGCAAGAGCCAGGAAGCAACCATTTTGTTGTTGTTGTACTTGAATAATAAGTGCAGCTGGATAATCCTGATGCCTATCACTAACAAATGCATTCTACCTACAATTTTTGTTTTATTATTAACTTCAAAGAACGGTGAAATTTATAGCTAAAATTTTGGACCCAATGATTCAACTGCCTTGCTTATTTTCCCTAACCCACTAACATCTTGCCTGTAGAGTATACCAGTGCCATTTCCCTAAAAAAGTAATTTCCAAATCATGCATATTTCTCTCCATCCACCTGTCCATCTATTCCTCCATGCAAGCAAATGGACTTTAAAAAGTAGTATCCAGAACTCATAAAATTTTTAGAAAGTTAACTTTTCTTTGAGAATATCCCGTCTACACACACACACACACAAACACACCACTCATCCAATCTCAATATTGTATTCTTGGGTAAAGTTGAACATTGAACACATATTCACATATCAAATGCTGTTTGTTTGAGATGGAAACCGAACTTGTTAATAACATACATTTCTTTCCTGACATCAAAGCTTCATCCACCCTTCTTTTTATTGATGGATTCTTCAAAGTCACTTTTGCCTGTAGAACACACACACAGACAACAAAAGAATAATTCAATGTTTGTTAATTCCCCTGTGCTGATGCTCTTCAAATCATTTCTTCGTCTTACTCCTTCCTTGGCAGCGGGCCATAAGGCTATGACATTCAAAAACTTAAGAATGCAAAACATGGAGGTACTTCTGTGAATTGTTTGATGTGGGTGGTGGTGAGTGCAGGGTAGAACAGGTTCAATGAAATAACACAATAAAAAGGAGAAGCTTTTTTTTTTTCAAAAATAGCTGTTTGCAATGCTCAGCACAACAGAATGCTCCCTATTGAATATGAACCTGCTTTACAGCCAGTCAGTACTCCAGAACAAGCATAGGGTGCTTTTTTACATTGTAACAAACATTGTGTTTTAAAGATAGTCTTATGATGTGATATACCCATGTTAATTTGCTGAATGAATGTATAATTCAGAAACTTAGTGCAAAGGAA
The DNA here is from genome assembly GCF_051295495.1 of Thamnophis sirtalis. Classification (NCBI taxonomy): domain Eukaryota; kingdom Metazoa; phylum Chordata; class Lepidosauria; order Squamata; family Natricidae; genus Thamnophis; species Thamnophis sirtalis. Next base: position 159,378,945 of record NW_028261382.1, read on the forward strand.
AAGAAAAATATATGGTTTAATCAGACATATCCTAACAATCACTTGCATTCATAATGGTAAGAGCTTCATAAACTATATTCAGAACAAGATTGTAGCAACAAGAAAAATGAATATTAAAGGAGATTTCTATCATAGTCTACTGCAGTGGTTTTTTTAACCTTGGTAACCTGAAGACATGTGAACTTCAACTCCCAGAATACACCAGCCAGCACTACTGACTAGGGAATTCTGGGAGTTGAAGTTCACACATCTTTAAGCTGCCAAGGTTGAGAAACACTGCTCTAATGTAAACCAGACAATGCCAAACCTGGATTTTGACATTCAGTAATGAGTAAGGGTTGGAGAGAGTGAGAGAAATATAATATCAAAGCTGAAGAATAGGATATATATCTTTCATCTATTAAATGGAGCTTTAATCATTTTGAACCACAGCCATAATCTTATTGTTATGCAGTCAGTGCTTTTCAGGGACAAGTGACCTGTGCTTTTTCCATCTTGAAAGCTAGAGAAGACTGAACTGGGTTTGGGGTTTTTTGGTTGTTTTAGCTCTAGAGTGTAACAAAATATTGACAAACATTCTTCTTTTTTGTAAGAAATTGCTGAAGAAGAGACGGCAGAGTTAGAAATGAGAGAATGAGTGGAAAACAGATCAAACTAGAGGAGAAAAAAAAACATAACCTGAAATTCATGGAAGAAAAGAACAGCTTATTTGCCAGACTTAAAGATGATGTTCTTTCATGCATTACATCAGTGGTTCCCAAACTTGGCAACTTTAAGACTTGTGGACTTCAATTCCCAGAATTCTCCAGCCAGCAGAGCAGAGCTGGCTGGAGAATTCTGAGAGTTGAAGTCCACAAGTCTTAAAGTTGCCAAGTTTGGGAACCACTGCATTACATAAAGTAAAAAAAAATCTGTGACCTTTTTTAATAATAAACATTTGAACCCAGCAAATACAAGGAGACTGTCTCAAAAAATTTCCTTTCTAAAAAATAGTGTACTTATACTGAAGAACCAAAATAATTTTAAATAGTATGTTTTTGACTGAAATAGGACCCGCCATTTTTGCTGCATGCTTTCATCTGCTGCAACATTGTGCTTAGATTAGTGAGAAAAGGGCTAATGGCAGACACATGGCATCATAAATTCTTGATGTATTATGGGGAACTCATCAAATTGCAGACAAGACCAAGCTGGTAAGAATAGCCAACACTCCAGAATATAGGCTTAAGATACAAAAGGGATCTTGAAAGACTTGAATGTTGGGCCCTATCTAACGAAATGAAATGTAATGGTAAAAAAGGAAGGTTCTATATTTAGGCAAGAAAAACTAAATGCACAGATATAGTATAGGTGCTACTTGGTTTAATAGTAGTACTCTTGAAGTCCTAGTGGACAATAACTTAAATATGACCCAGTAGTGTGCAGCAGCTGCCAAAAAAGCCAACACAGTCCTAGCCGCATTAACAGAGGGATAGAATCAAGATCACGTGAAGTGTTAATGCCACTTTACAATGCCTTGGTAAGGCCACACTTGGAATACTGCATCCAGTTTTGGTTGCCATGATGTAAAAAAGATGTTGAGTCTATAAAGAGTGCAGAGAAGAGCAGCAAAGATGATTAGGGGACTGGAGGCTAAAATATATAAAGAATGATTGCTAGAATTGGGTATGTCTAGATTAATAAAAAGAAGAACTGGGGTGACATGATAGCAGTGTTCTAATATGTGAAGGGCGGCCACAAAGAAGAGAAGGTTAAGCTATTCTCCAAAGAACCAGAGGGCAGGACAAGAAGTAATGGATGGAAGCTAGTCAAAGAGAGAAGCAAGCTAGAACTAAGAAAAAATTTCCTGACAGTTAGAACAATTAATTAATGGAATGACTTGCCTCCAGAAGTTGTGAATGCTCCAACACTCCAAGTTTTTAAAAAGAGGTTGGACAACCATTTGTCTGAAATGGTATAGGACTTTCTGCCTGAGCAGGGAATTGGACTAGAAGACCTCCAAGGCCCCTTCCAACTCGATTATTGTGTTATCATATGCATATGATGGACGCTGCAATTTATGCACTTGTTTCAGATGTTGGGTGTAAGTACATAATGGGGGATTTCTATCATATCATAATCACATAAGTGTCATCACTTCAACATGCAGTTTGCTGCAGACGCAACTGGATGTTTCCAATTCTTAGATTCTTTGATTTTTGTCAACGATTTCACTGATTATATTCAATGGCAATCAACTGTATTACTGACCATATTATGAAAATGTAGGCTAGGTGGATGTGTCCTTATGTGTATAGAGAGACTGATGTATTTGTGTATGCATTACTATACATATGCAGACTAAGGGATTAGTGCCTCATTGAAAATTGCAATACTTCTGTATGAATACAGCAGAAACAAAATCCTCATGCCTTTAAAACACTAACCTTCTGATAGTTGTGAAGCAAAGCCCAAATTGCAGATGCTCCTATTCTCTGAGCTGTAAGGCTATCACTTTCCAGACAGGCAGATAGCAATGCAACAGCTTTATCTAGGAGGAAGACAAAAGACCACACATGTATCTAACCAATATCACAGTTTCAGCTTCCCCAATGCATTCTTGTCAGTAATTTCCCACTTCCTGTGATAAATATTATGGCAATGCATAGGCTTGTAAAAGCCACAACAATTTCATTTCAAGAAACCTCTAAACCAGTGATTGCGAACCTTTTTCTTATGGCGTGGCAAAATTGTGTGTGTGCACGCTATCGCGCTTGCTCGCATGCCCACACCAATTTAATCCTCCCTACCCACCTGCGCATGCATGCATGACATGACACCCTCTCCCGTGTGTGCAAACATGACACCCCCCCCCCCCAGGTTCTGGAGGTTTTCCTGAAGCCTGGGGAGGGCAAAAACGGCCTCCCTTGTCCCCCCCCCCCCCGGAAACGGATTGTTTCCAAACTTCCGGTTGGCTCATTGGGGGCACTTTTTGCCCCTCCCCAGACTTCAGGAAAGCCTCCGGAGGCTGGGGAGGGCAGAAAACAGTCCCAACAAGCCAATTGTAAGTTTGGGAACGAACTTCCAGTTGGCTGGTGGGGCCTGGTTTTTGCCTTCCCCAGCCTCTGGAGGCTTTCCTGAAGTCTGGGGAGGACAAAAACAGCCTCTCCTGTCCCTCCAGAAGCCCAAAAATCAACTGGCCGACAAGTGCATGCACGCTGGAGCTCATGACTGGCATGCCAGAAAAAATGGCTCTGTGTGCCACTTGTGGCATGCATGCCATAGGTTTGCCATCATGGTTGGAACAGTAACTTCTTCTATTGCATTGGTGTTTAAAAAAGACACAGAGCTCCAGATGTGAAGGAGAAAATGTGACATGGAACACACATGCAGCATCAGTTGGCAACTTTTCCACTCAGATGTGTCAGTTTCTTTAAAAAGATGCCCAGAGGTATTCCATGGATTACCTTTCCCCCTTTAGATCTAGGCTGCTTTAGATCCCTATTAAAAGTTGTTTTAAAATAAATCTAAATGTAAGGAATTATGCCAAGTTTTCAGAACTTAAGTTACTGGCTATCTTCTTGTACTAATTATCCTATAAATATCCTATATTACACATAATCTACATTTTCTATTACAATTATTATATATTGAGGGCAATGATTAAGATGCTGATTAGCCCTTCTCAGTATTAAAAAAAGTCCTATAATTCTGCTTTCCTGCAAGGTTTCTGATTGTGCCTCCAAAAATTACTGTCTATTGCACTTGAGTTCTTAGTATGATTTTGTTCAGAGCATCAATTATTGACCTTCCGTATAGCTATCTTTAAAAGATTTTGTAACTGGGTAATACAAATTTTCCTTTCTTGGCCAGCACCGTACATTTTTCCATCCACTGTCTTTATTTATAGGTCTTTCCTCCCTCCTTCTCACCTTCAACATATGCTGAGTGATTAAGAGGACTCCTTGCAGAAAATCTTGTGTGATAGTCTACCAAAATAGTCAAGCAAAGAAAATCTAGGATTATCTGCTTTTAAAATTGAATCTTATATGGGCATTGAAGGAACAATGCCCACAATAATATGTAAAACCTTTACATATTACTATACTTTACATAGTAGTTCTGAGCCTGAAATTTTTTACTAGGGTTATTTTATAAGCTCCAACTCTAACTATTCTCAACTAAATACTCTGACTAGTTATAATGCGATCCTGTATGTCTAAAAGGCACTTAATTGGGAAGAATGACTTAAAAGCCGGACAATAGGTATTTACCATTTGCTAATATCTTGGGTTTGTTGGCTGGACTAAAGCAGATATTGTGCAGAATCAGAAGGATCATGTCTGGATTGGTTTTGTGTTTATATTTGGCCATCTCTATAAGTTGATCCAAGCCACCATTCAATTTAACAATCATTTGCTGCCCATCTTCTCCAAATGATAAATTCAGTAAGAGTTTTATCCAAGCAACAGCCAGCATGCTGAGGCTTTTATTTCCTCCTTTTGGCAATGATAGTGATAAAAAATTCTGCAGAAAATTGTTCTAAAGTAGGAGAGAAAAAGATGTGGTTATTAAGAAATTATTTTTCACAACCCATTAACAAAACATGTTACTTCCCACCTCTGAAAATATTGAATAACCAATAAAGGAGAATATTTGTAGCTCAGGGTTGAAATTCGGGGTCCTTGATGCTCTCTGAGCTTGATTGTTTTCCTGCAGACGTTTCATTATCCAAACTAGATATCATCATCAGGTTGGGTAATGAAATGTCTGCAAGAAAGCAATCAAGCTTAGAGAGCACCAAGCACCCCTCAATATTGAATAAGGCATAAATTTTCTTGTTACATTTGAATAAATTAGCTCCCTTTGTTCTTAATTATCCTTCTAACTGTAGAACGTTTTCTTTCCACTGTTGAGATGAGGAACATCCAGTTGCTAAACTAGATCTTCCAATAATCTGACTAGTTGCTGGCAATGGATATTGGGAACTGTAGTTCAGCAACATCTGAGGAGAATTAATAACTCATTTTTGTGTTACCCTAGTCAGAACTTCAACTGAAAATCCAGGCCTACACAAAAGACCTTAGTCATTTATAAACTGAAAAGAAATCCTCTGTCTTCTATCACTGTATAGTAATCTGGAAATATAATTAGTTGGCTTATTTATAGAGTTGTATACAAAAAGTTGTATGCCATCATTTTTATTTTAGTAGTAACTGATACCCATATGAAAATTGTAAAAACAATTCGAGATTTTTTTTTTCTGCAAGATGCTGTATTTTTTTCCTCATGCACAATGTAACAATTTGTCAGAGAAACATTTCAGTTGAAGAAATACTGTCAGTAAGGAGAGACAGTGTGCCAACTCTGGTGTGCTACAAGACCTTTGAAGAGCTTGCACAGGAAGCTCTTAGGAAAAGGAAGTACACTTCTGAAAGACTGCTTTGGCTAAGAGAAGCGGACCACCGGCAAAAGAGCACTGGGCAATACAGAAGCCATAACATACACTCATGTGCTGCAAACGGACCTTATTATAGCTTCTGCAACTGTGCATAAAGTTGCCTATTCCAACTACAGGAAAAAAAACCTCAATAATACACAAAATGTAGAAGCTCTACATTGCCAGATGCTTCCGGTAGATATATAAGGCCAGCTATCTTCAGGAATATATGTGTCCTGAGCCTGTCAGACATGCAAAATTAAACATTCATTAATTAATTTAAAAGCCTCCAAAAGGAAACTTCCTTCAGATATAAGCATGTATATTAAGCTGCTGTCAGGAAAAGCTATGTATACAGATAGGCGACTGCTCCATCAAACTACAAGCAAATCTCTGGGCTTTCGATATGTCTTGGCTCTACTTGGAGCTGCCAAAGAGCTGAACTGAGGGATTTCTTGCACACAAGCCATTTGCTCAACAACTCAATTTTCTGCTAGAAAATCAAAAAGCAACCCATATTTTTTCCCATCTATCAGCTATTCTAAATGCTAGATGGTTACAAATGAAATGAAATAGCTTTCTAGATAATTTTATTACCTAAGGTTATAGACCAAATGTAAAGCAGTTATGAAAGTTGTGAAAAGTTCACTTTCTAACTGCAGGACTGGAAACTGAACCAAAGCTTTTTGGGTAGGGTAGGGTAGGCTAGGCTAGAATAGGGTAGGATATGGAAGGAAGGAAGGAAGGAAGGAAGGAAGGAAGGAAGGAAGGAAGGAAGGAAGGAAGGAAGGAAGGAAGGAAAATCTGGTAGAAAATAATTCAGTCATTTCTGAATTAGTGATTAAAATATTAACAACCTGCATTATTATGGAAGTCTAAATCTAATTCATTCTTTCTAGCAATGGTTGTCACCTTTTAAAACTCCTACATTGCTCCTTTTAAGACTAGCAAAAGACCTTTTTATTCTCCCAGCATTGCATCTTTTCAATTTAAAGCACTTACATGATTTTTTTTAAAAAAAAACTTGTCATCTAATGATTTACTGCTTTATACTTACGTTGCTCATGCATCTCTTAACTTGAAATTTAAAGTTTCAGTCTCTCTCTCTCTCTCACACACACAGCATTTTGCAATATTTTACATTGCAAAATATAAATGTTAACATCTCAATCAATCCCACACATTGAAAAGCTACTGCAATTGTCCTCATTTCTTTTCATCTGAGCAGCTTTAACTTTTTATACAGTGTTTCTATGCCTATGGAAAACGGTGGTGTGAAGAAACAGAGGGTGAGGATCTGCCTTCTCCAGTTGGTGTGCCCAATCTGAGGAGAGGGGTTCCTCTTTCTTCAGAGCCCCAGCAACAAGACACATGGCTCTGGAGCTAGATGGTGTCCTCTGTTTCTGTGAGCAGCCCATTTCCATCACAATGAGCAGCTATAATAACAACAAAACATCCACCACCACTATCTTGTTGGTTACTTCCCTTTGTTCCCCCATGCTCTTTCCTTTTTGACGTCACATTTAGCTATCTACATTACAGTATTATTCATACCCATACAGAAATCTCTGGCTTGGGTTTTTGTTTTTGTTTTTTACAAAAAGGGCAGAGTTTTTGCCATGCATTTGGGAGTTTTAAAAATAAAGGGAGAGTTTCTGACATGCAGGAAGTGACTTTGCCATTCAAGGAAGAATTTCTGCCTCAATACAACCAATCATTTCTGGGCAGAGTTTTATTTCACAATTTCATCTCAGGATAACCACCATGTCATGAAGAAAAGAAGCAAAGAACAGAGGAGATATTTCCCCACAAAAGGCACTTCTGACATATGACAAATTATACTGACAATGCATATAATTTATCCCTAAAACATAAGTCATGTACAAACGATGCCAAGATGCTTACATTAAACATGCAGGAATGGACGTTTTGCTGAGCTAAGAAGCAGAAATATTAACTAAAAAACAGAACAGACAAAACAGTTTTTCTATTACTCTTTTATGGGCCAGTAATCTGGCCGATTAAAACATGTATTTGGATGTGATAATATCTGCAAGGTTCTTCCACAGAAATCAGTAATGGAAAAACTATATATATTTATAATTATATAAATTATAAATATAAATTATAATTATACACACTTGTATTTATATCTTTAATCAGGGACTACAACTGAGCCAACGCTGCAGTAATAATCTCTATAATTGCGAATATTGAGTATTCAAAGGTAAGAAAGATGATTCATTAAGATTCCATAGATGCAGTATCTACATATACTTACATATGAATGCATGTACACACACACATACACACACAAATTGTGTTCCCCACACTTTGCATTTGCTTGTATTATAATTCTTAATTATAAACCTCAATCTTCCATTCACATTTTTTTCTGCTTGACCCAGATTACCTTAACATCTTCCCTGAGCACTGAACAAAACAAAAACCACTTCCTGAATTTTATCACTACATTCAGAACGCTGAATGCCTACCTTCTGAAGAACCCCTTTGCAATCTTGAGATACAACCAGGTTTGCCAGAAGATTAAAGGTCATCTGCTGAATGATGCTGTTCTCAGACAGAGTTTGAGTTGCTAACTTCATGATGTTATGCATAAATGAGTTCCCAGCTGCCGTTCTTTGGGTTGTCTGGAAAGAGCACATGCTGCTACTTGCCACACATAGGGAAGCACAGCCTTTAAAGATCAAAATATTGTTATAGGTAAATATGAGAGGGAGGGGAAAGAACTTTTTATTAAGTTGCCTGTTTGCCGGTAAACAATCTCATACCATGTTAAAATTAGAGTTTTTGAAAACCTTCGTTTCATGTTAAAATTACATTAAAAAAACCTCTTCAATTAAACTCAGATAAAAAAGTATTTTTTTGCTCAGGATTATACTATGGAGTTCTTGATGCTCTTTGAACTTGCAGATGTTTCATTGTTCAACTAGGTAATATCATCAGTGCAAACTCACATTGATTCTTTTTTTTAAAAAAATCTAGTGTGTAATAAAACGTCTACAAGCAAACAACCAAGCTTAAGAGATCATCAAGAACTCAAGAAAACGAATATAAACCATTAAATATCACAGAACACACTTCGTTTTATCAACTGCTACAAGAATACAATGTTGATTAGACAAAGGAATCTTGTTTCAAGCTTTTTCTCATATGAAATCCATCCTTCTCCCATGCCCAGGCTTATGGGAATAAATAGTTTATGCAGTTTCCCTTTCATGTGTACTAATTTCCTTCAACCTACACTATTTTTTGTTTGTTTTAAAAGTAATCAACTGAGAAAAAGCTACAGTTATAAATCACTGGTTCCCCCATTTTAGATTCCATCATCTGGTTTTTTTCCAAGCAGGATATTTCTTTTGTTTTTTCACTGGCTTTCAACTCCAGCTCTTCTAGCCGTATTCTAACTAGAGGCATGTTGGCATTTATCATCTAAATGTACTATTAGAGAGAGTGATTCATGATGATTAAAAGAAGTGAAGAAAGGAGAGCTTTCTTCTTTAAAACATAAAGTGATAGAATTCATTGGCATAACATTATCTATGAAGACACATCCACCAACAGCTTGATCATTCATCTTCATAAAACAATGACAAAACATAATATGAATAAATTTGCATCATTTAATGATGGAAACCCAGACATTAGAAGCCTATTATGGTGCATTTTTAAAGTAATGTGTAATATTTTGAAGAATATGGCATATATTAAGTCATGCAATAAGACATGTAATAATCTCTAACATCAGTTTAGGAATGACAAGAACTCAAAATTATCTGGCATGAGTTCCTACTTCTTTTAAACCAGCATTTTCATACTTTAAAACATTTCTGGATGTTACCAAAAAAGTTAAGTGGTGGATATTTGGATGCATATATGGGAGTTGACTTTTTTTTATGATCAGATTATAAAATCCAAGTTAGAGAAGAATTTTGGGGCTGTAATGCTTGCTTGATCTTTCAAGTGAAATAATTCCAAGTTCAAATTCTGTGTCAAGAGATAGTGAAATGTGAAAGCTTCCCTACTATTAATGACTTCTCACTGATGTATTTTTACACAGGAACAAGCATTTGCTGGGAGCCACAAGGAACTTAATTTAGTTTGAGGGATAAACAAAATTTGGTTTGCAGACACAGATCTCAGCCATGGCGGTAACCCAAAAATCTACTGGAAGCCTTTCCAAGGATTTGACGTGTGTAATGGAACTGATGGAGCTTTTTCTCTGGAATATATTACATCACAGTATAAGCTGCTTTTGAATATAGTCAGTTTGAAAACTGAAAACATGCCATGTACACGTACAACCTTGGATATGCAGAAGTATTTAGATTATCATACAGATGTATAATTTAAAATGGAATATAATTTAAACTGAATTCAACTTTGATGAAATTGAGGACTGTAAGGATGCACACATTAACTTTTTCAGTTTTTCGATGAAGAGGAATTAAGGCATTCCTGAAGACTTCCAAAGCTATTTTTAAATACAAACTCATTTGCTTTCTATTATAACTCGTCATGCTTTGAATTAAATTTTGCACTCTCCTCCGTTACATTTTTGATGTCGATATACTCCCACAAAAGAACTTGCAAAAGTTTCTCCACGGAACACTGCTAACATGTAATTTCTATTGCAAATTACAGAGAATGATTGAACTAAGATTATTCACATTCTGTAGATACAGAAGATTCATGAACTATCCACCCACCTTAACTACCGATTTATTAAAAAAATAAGCCCTGAAACGTTTTTACCTAAGGTTGCCCACTGATTAACTATGAAAAATCAGCTTCTTTCAAATGAAATGTTTAGTGCACTCAGATGCTGTCACCAAGAACCTGCATCTTTCAACAAGGGCAGCCATCTAAATATTAAGAAATTTTAATATGTTATCGGTAAATAATTGCTTATGGTATTTTATGCCAGCCTTCATAGAAAAGGACTATATTTGCTAAGAGGGAAAGAATAAAAACATGCTAGAAAAAGTGAATAGTAACTCTTTTTCTCTCACACATGCATAAGTACAATCAACTGTTTACAGAGGTAGGAAGGCACAAATGTTTCCATTTCTGCTGAAATATAGATAGTCCTCATTTAGTGACCACAATTGGAACTGGCAACTTGGTTGTGAAGCAAAGTGAAACTGCAACTGTGCTTACAATCTTCCTTCAGCTTTCCTTTGCTTGGAAGATTTGCCCCTAACCGTAAATTTGTCATAATTTGTTGTAAGTGTGAATGGTTGCAGAATGAGTCAGTTGCTAAACATGACTACCTAAAATAAATCGGGAGAGGGGGATACAACTATCGTGACACAAGGACCTGGAAAAGTGAGTTTGGAATAAAGACTAACTCAACGGTAGTTAGGTCCTTCCTTCCTCCCTCCCACCCTCCCTTCCAGCTCTAATGGTCACCTACCATATGCAGTAATGCTTGAAACATCACTCACCCGAAGGATAGTTTGCAGAATAGACACAAAGCAAATGCAAGGCTGCTTGCATCAAGGAATCGTCCATTAGAAGCCAAGACCACAAAGAATGCAAAATAGAAATGAGGTGAGTTCCAAGGGCTGCTGCCTGTCAAATAACAAGAAGATGTTGCAATACTGAAAGAGCTTTTGTAAATGTGACTGTGAAGCCAACACAAAATCTAAGGGCTCATTGACCACAGATGGATCTTTTCCAACCTCCACGTCCTCCAAATATACATGTATGTCAACTTCGATGAACTGACCATTTTGGAAGTTGGAATCTATGAATCTGGAAGGGTCCAATTTGGAAAGGTAGAAAGAGAGGTGTAAACAGTACTTGGGAGAAAATATTATTTCCTCTTGTGACGTGAAAATTGTTTAACTAATGTCCCACAATAAACATACCAATCCCAAACAGAATACAAGTTCAGTTATATTAAAATATAACAAGGGACCAAACTATCACTCACGTACTTAACCCTTTGCTTATCCCTAAACAGTAATTATGACACAATCCGGAAAATAAATAACAATTTGGAAGAGAAATAAAATAAGAATGTCAATTTTTTTCTTTGTGTTTCTAAGTAATTCCTTTCCATCACCACTGCTAGGCATCTCTATAACAGTTGGATTAGCAGAAATTGAAAAATGACGGTCATAGGAAGGTCATCAGTAGATTGCTCCCCATATTGCAAACGATTACATCTCCAGCAAGACAGGCCTTCCGCACATTTTAGCTGTGGAGGTTAGACAGTTCCCTTGTCTCTTACTTTGCAGGATTCATTTCGAAATAAACAATTTCTTAGGAGCTGCATGGCAAGTTTTAATTCTCTGCTGAGGTTGTCTTCCTGGAAGAACAAAAAATTGGTTTGAGTTGAGTTGAGTTGAGTTTATTATATTTCTATGCCGCCCTATTCCCCGGAGGGACTCAGGGCGGCTCACAACCAAGTAGGGGTGGGTGGGTGTACAAATAGGAAAAAAAGAACACGAACAGAACAATACCACAATTTAAAACACTCAACAACCATACCATTCGAGGGGGGGACAAAAACTCATTAGCCCCAGGCCTGTCGGAACAGCCAGGTTTTCAGGGCTTTGCGGAAGGCCTGGAGGGTGGTGAGGGTCCGAATCTCCACGGGGAGCTCATTCCAAAGGGCCGGAGCAGCCACAGAGAAGGCCCTCCTCCAGGTGGTCACCAGTCGGCATTGGCCCGTGGATGGAATTCGGAGGAGGCCTAATCTGTGGGATCTAATCGGTCTATTGGAGGTAATTGGCAGTAGGCGGTCTCTCAAGTACCCAGGTTTGGATCAATATATAAGCAGAATCTGGTTTATATAACACATACAGGACAATGATTTATGTATGCACGTTTTGCCGCCATTTTGTATAACTTGGCACTTTTGGATGCCACTGCTATTATTATATTATTATGGTTATACTTGGGTTGGTGACATTGTTTGGTGGGTGATGTTTTTTTCTTTTGAGAGCGTGCATCAGAATTTCATTTTAATGTATGTCATACAACAAAGGTTATCGTAATCTTAATGAATACAAGAATGGATACCACCAGTATCAAGAAAACAAGATTTGCCTTTCATGGGCAGTGGAAACCCTTTGAGCTTTAGTGGCCATCCAACACAGGGAGAGACCATTCCAAAGAGACCACAGGGGAGCACTATTCCAACACAGGGAGAGACCATTCCAAAGAGACCACAGGGAGACACTATTCCAACACAGGGAGAGACCATTCCAAAGAGACCACAGGGAGACACTATTCCAACACAGGGAGAGATCATTCCAAAGAGACCACAGGGAGACACTATTCCAATACAGGAAGAGACCATTCGAAAGACAAATGCTACCCAACATCTATTTTGGATTTCATCTTTTCAACCAGAACAAAGCTAATGGCTGACAATAAAATAATTTGCTCTCAAAAGAGCACTAAAACAAAGAAACTAAAGCAATATGATGAATGGAACAATATAAATACCCTCATTGTAAAAGGCTCGCCAGAGGTCTGCTCTTTCTATTGACATAATTATAGAAGGACATACTAAGATAAAGACTTTTCTAATTAGACCAAACAAATTTAAAATTAAAATATTGAATACCATCTAAAAAAACTTGTTGACATAACAAGGTGGCATATCTTTCCAATTAGGATTCATCCTTCCTCTTTGCCCAAAGACTACAAAATAACTGATTAAAAGGTTCACGGAGGAAGATTGGGTTGAATGGCATTCTAATCATTTCACAGAGTGGCACATATCACTTGAGAAATGCTAATTAGCAAGTTACGTTTTAAAGATATTCAGTTGAACTAAAAACTACTCTCACCCACTTATCCACTCCCTTTGTCAATAAGAGCCTATTTATGGACAGGTATACACTTTGTAGCGAGCATCTTATGTGTCGATTTAGACCGTCACATAATCAATATCAGAATGAGAATTTTGAGAGTGAGAAGTGCAAGATTTTAATAGATGTCCTTAAGATAAGTTATTTCCTCCATCCCTCTTCTTTCCCCTCTGAAGCATACAGGATACTGTGTAAGATTTGGGAAAGTAAAACACCATGTAAATATTTCTAGCCAGCCCTTGATTACTGATATAATATAATGTAAGGCAGGGGAAGAGGCTACTTAACTTTTCCATGCCTGAGAATGCCTTGCAGGCAGATTCTGTGCTTTCTCCCACTTATGTTCAAACCTACCTTAGAGGGCCACCTAGGTGAAGTAGTAGCTAAAAGGGAATATAAGCATCTTCTGTGCCATCTATTATTGCCATTTTTCAAAGCAGTTGCCCCATAATGTAACAGTTAACCTTTAGTGCTTGATATTCAGAATCAAATGGAAGTTTGAATATGCACTCCTTTGAAAGCAAAACATTTGAAATTGTGATATCATGCCTTGGTAATGCTACAAGCTAAGAAATCCCGGAGAGAAAAATAATTCTTAAGGAAGCATTCTTAGTAAGTATACAGCACCTGCAGCCCTCCAGACAAAGTGAACCACAACTCTCATCTTCCTAAACCACAAAGTCCATCCATTGATGATGATACAAGGTGCTCTCTCCCCCCCACAAAAAATTGACCATTCTGTTTTTCCAGAAGTGTTGGAATCTCATCATCCCCAGCCTATTAAAACCTAAATATACAAGAGAGTAAGTCTCACTAACTCATATGTAAAAAAAAGAAGGATATAAAATGCATAGGAAGAACATCATTCAGATATTCAACAATTTTTATAGCAATATGGTAAAATACCTTTTTTCTTTGGTTTGCTTTTCCAAGTTTCAAGGAAGCGAGATTCAGTTCTGTGTAAACATGTTTCATCTGTTCCAAGCCGGTCTCTATGAGGTTGGCTATAAAGTGGGGGGGGGGGGGGGAAGCATTCTATTAGTCAATCTGCTCCAAATGTGCAATGGTCAAATGCATACTGGGCCAATGAGCCAATTTGGACGATAGATTGAAGAACTGATATTGTATAAGCTGAATTATTCATTCGTAAAACTTTGACAAATGTAAATATGTGTTACATTTAGATTTGCTTCTTTATTTTGATTCTGAAACATAAAATACTTGACCTGGGGATACATTAATTGTTTTGAAAGAATCAAAACATTTTCTTCACTTCACTGGCATCTTTCCAGCCAGTATCACTTAATTGTAGATAAAGAAAGAAAGTTTATGGACATTTTTCAAATTTCTTTTTTCTTTCTTTCTTTCTTTCTTTCTTTCTTTCTTTCTTTCTTTCTTTCTTTCTTTCTTTCTTTCTTTCTTTCTTTCCCCTCTCCCTTCCCTTCCCTTTCTTTCTACAACTGGCCAGGCCTCTTGAGGACATGATTTCTGTAACATTTTGCAATTGTCAGGTTTTCCATGATGATCTTACTCCAAATATCAAAAGCATTCTATTGGCATTGCTTCCTGCAGTCAGTATTACCCCATATCTATAAAAAGCTAATACCAGAGTAGAAAAGAAGGACACATATATCCTGGTCAGTTGTTAAGATGCATAAATCTAAAAGAAGCTGTAATAGGAATCATCAGCTTCTCATCACTAATCTCACTTAAGACACCATCGGTTGAAAATGGGCCATAATGGTGGAAATGAGAATCTGTTCAGTGCACACAGCAAGAACATACCTGGCAAAACAAGAACCTGCTGTTGACTCCCACGTTCTTAATTTGCCTGACATTGAACATAACTAGCAAGCCATCATCGACATCACAGGAAATAAACCCAACAACAGCTGTTACTATGGGGTCATTCATTCTATTTAATGACACAATGAATGACACCTGCTTTAAAATCCCTAATTTTATAGATAACATCTCACCTTCTAGGGCACATTTCTGGGCATTTCTACTAACAGCTAAAAAGGGAAGTAAGGCACTGGCAGCAACTCTTTTTACCACATCTTGAAAAGAGTTTACTTCATAGGTCTGCAAAAAAAAAAGCAGAATGGGTTATCAAAAATAAATATAAGATCCCAACATACAGACATTTCCACATTATGCTTTTGCAAGAATATATTGGAATTCCCTTTATTGATCATCATCTACATTTAAATGAAACATTTAGGAGTACACAAAAAATAATAGACATGCAAGTGAAACATAATAATCAACTATTGCTATATGGGTGAGGTGGGAATTCTCTAAATTTGATTAAATAAACCAAAAATAAAAACATGGATTGTGTTAAATTCCTGTAACTTAGCACATGGTGTATAGGGCAGGGGTGTCAACCTCGTGGCTTATGGGCTGGATGCGTCACATGCTGGCCACCCTCACCCCCAGTTTAGCAAAGGGGGAAAATGTCACGATATGTCATGTGATGACAATTTGAATTTGACACCCCTGGTGTAGGGGCTCTACGAGGACAACTCGCCTTAGCCAACTTGCTGCGGGACAACTCACCATGGAACAAGAGTTATCGTATTTTTCGGAGTATAAGACACACCTGTTTCCCTCAAAAAAGAGGCTGAAAATCTGGGTGCGTCTTATATACTGAACACAGCATTTTTTGCTTCCTGAAACCCTGCCCCTTCACCAAAATGGCCATGCAGAGCCTGTGAAAGGATTTCCTGGGGGCTTGAGAAGGCAGAAATGAGTGAAAGGCGGGCCATTTTTTGCTCAATTTTGCCTTCCCAGCCCCCAGGAGTACTCTATAAGCCTCCTAAAGGCTATGCATGCTTTTTTTTTTTTTACAAAAAACGGGCCCGTTTTTGCGAAAAATCGACTACCGCCCCCCCCCCCAGGAGCACTCTGCAAGCCCCCTAAAGGCTATTTATGCCTTTTGTGGAAAACATGGGCCCATTTTCATGAAAAACGGGCCGTTTTGGGAGGTCTGCAGAGTGCAAAACCTTTTTAAAAAAAATTTGCCTCTTCAAAACCTTGGTGCGTCTTATACTCCAGTGCGTCTTATACTCTGAAAAATACTGTACACTAAAATTAAAAAAAAAATTGGCATAGAATCATTAAACAAAGGATGATAAAATGACGAGTGAATGACAAAAAAGAAAATATTTTTTACATTATTTTAAATAATTAAATTAAATTGTTGAATTGTCCTGTAACTAGTTGTCCATGTCAAGTTGTCCCACAGCGAGATGGCCATGGCAAGTTGACTGTGGTGAGTTTACCATGGTGAATTGGCCACAGCAAGTTGCCTTTCGTGTGGTGTAGACACTCAAGAAAGTTCCACATATTTTTTTTAAGCCACCGCAGCTCTTTGTCATCTTCTTCCTCTTCTTTTTAACATTTAACAGGCAAGGACACTTTTTCATTATCAGAGCAAAATAAATGAGAAAGACTGGCTTTAAGATCCAGATGCATTGAAAATTGAAAACTGTTTTTAGCCAGCTCTATTACAATTCAAAATATAAAATATTTCTCTTATGCAATGATACCTTGATAGACATATAATATTATTTCTACAGTTAAAATATTGCTGGCCCCCAAACTGTTTATATGTTATTATGGTTTACTTACTACTATATTATAGGGAAAAGGAAAGCAGATTCTTTTCTCCCTTTATACACTGACAGGTTTGACTGAATACATTTTAGAGACACACTCAATTATTTCCCACACTTAATATTGAATTTTAGAAGTTATTTTGTCTCCTTTATTTTAGGTACCTGCTTCTGATTTCTGTTTTGATTTTGCTACTCTCATCCTCCCCCCTTGCAATTGTATGTGTTTTAAAAACTAGCAAGTGAATCCATCTGCTCCAGTAGTATTGACATGCCCTTTCCAGGATCCTTCTTTTACACAGCTAAGATTTATTACCAAATTGTTGGTGTGATAAACAACGCTTTCATTGCTTCCTCAAAATTTCTTTCCAACCTCTCAGTTCTCCACACATTCTGCAATTGATTTGTTGAAATGTCATCATGAATACATTTCTAAGCAGTTAAATGGTAACAACATCAAATCTCAATTCTAAGACACGCCAGTTCAAAAGGCACATAAGATGAAATGGTGACATTCACTATAATGATACGGTGGGAAAAAATTAAGCTGTATGAAGCTTTTAATTTAAAAAAAAAACCCCACTATTCTAGCAAGAATACATTGTAGCTTAACATTTCGTCTATTATTCCTGTGATTTCTTGTTTTTTCATTCATTTATTACTGTGATCCAGCATTTCCTCATTGCACGCCTTTATATATACAAATTGAAATGTAGGGTGCAAACCTTGGCCTTTACATTCTCATTGATTGTCTTTCTTACTATGAAGTGAATTCCTAGGTTAAAATACATTTTCAATATATGATGCTGTTCCAGGCCAGCAGCTAAAATAACTATTTTCATTATAATAATCCGTTAGAGAGGTTCTCTTCCAGAATAATTAACACCATAATTAGACTGAAATAGTACATACTGTATATGTGATAAAAAAAATAAAGGTTACATTAATAGTAAAATAGAATCTGAGGAAGCTATTAGCAGTTGATACCAAGAGAGAGAGAAAACTTAAGAAGAGTCTTGAGGCCATAGCTAGTTGAGAAATGCAAGATCTTAAGTAAGATTTACTTATCTTTTTGACCTATATTCTACTCATCTGGTTTAAATAATCAATTAAAGAAGTCAGATTGCAAGTACAAGCATCAGCCGATAGTATTAGAAACCAAATATAATTGCTTATAAAATGGAAATTACAAATCGCACTAACCATCCTATTAATAGAATTAAGAGCAGAAAAGGAGTAGCTAAATGAAGGTTTAAGGGCAAACGACAAAACCGCGCCCGACTAAGCGGCGGTGATAAAACCGCGTGTTCTAAAGCGCTCCGACGAATGACCTTAACCTAACCCTTAACCTAACCCTAAACCTAACCCTTAACCTAACCCTTACCTTAAGTTATAAGCGCTGTTGTAAAGCGCCCTTCTGTCTCCGCGCTGTCGCCACGTTGATGACGTCGCAGTTTTAGCAATGTGGTTTAGTCAGGCGCAGTTTTGACGTTCGCCCTTTTGTCGGGTCATGGGTTTAGTTGACAGTACATTTAAAACATTTTTTTTCCTCTACCAGTTCTAGAGCTGCTGGATTTTTGGTTTGGGTTTTTTTCCCCCCCTGCTCCTTTCCCAGAGTTTTTCCTCTCCTTTACAGGACCAGTTTGCATCCATCCATCATCCCTAGAAACTGTTTTCTTCCAAAACGCTTGAATGTTTCCTCACTTGCATTTTGCTTATACTGGTGCTTCTCAACATGTGGTCCGCAGACCCGGGGGGGGGGTGCACGATATCATCACAGGGGCTGTGCAAAGGCTTGAAGAAATGTTATGATTTAAATCTTGAATTAAGTCTTGAGAGTTTGTGGCCACAAAAATATTTAAAGCAAACGTCCATGGTGAAACAAAAATTGGAAACCACTGGCTTACATTCCTATAAATTATACATATAAGTCCTAAAATGCCTCTAATACTCTGGGATGTAAATGTCTTAAACAACTCTGAACTTATTGGGCTCCTAATTGTGCCCCTATTCACTTTTTAACAAAACATCTGACAAACACTTCCTTAATCTATCTTGACATGCATTCACAGTGATTAAACTTGTAGGAAAATGTATGTGGGTACCACTAGTTTATACATTTACCTGAATGAGTAATTCACATAGCTTGGTTACAGATGATTGGTTTTTCTTTTCATCAAGAAGGAAAGACACTGTTGGCTGGTAGCAAGTGTCCTCTTTATTGTTGAACTCTCTTTTCCCTTCTTCAGCAAAAAGAAGGGCTAAGAAATATAAGGAGGCTGTACACAAACTTGGTTGTCTGGTAGAAAGATGGATACATTCACATAGTGTATCTAAAAGGTCAAAGAGAGTAAACTTTTATGATGCAGCAGTTTCATAAATATTAAATGATGTGTTAGGATATGAAATGAACCAATAGAAACAAATACCAGGTAATAGATAACAGGATGATTATGTTGACTTTACCTCAGAATATGCTCAACCACCCATATTTTATTTAAAACATTAATTTAAGTAAACTTTGAACTGAAATAGAAGCCATTAAAGCTGAAACAAATTCTCTAAAAATGGGTTATTCCAAGTCTGCATGTCTGTTTGGAGAATCAGAAAGAGAAGAAGCATTTCTAAGTTATTTGGGGGAATAAAACCTTTGGTTCTGACAGAAATTTTTTTTTAACCTCAGCAAAGGATCCATAATAGTGACACTGAATTATTCAAAAAAGCAATTGATAAGGTGTGCCAACTCAGATGTCTCTTGGAAAATGTCCATGAAAATTGCAGGTGCTATCACTACTTCTTCTACATGTTAGCTGTCAGCCTTGGACTCTGATTTAATTCTGCATGATATTTGGAACGCTGACATTAGCCTTCTGTTATGTATGCATATATGTATGTTAATGATTTGCATAAATTGAAGGAAAAAATCCTTAGTTAGTAGGATGGTGCTCACCTATAAACTTATCTCACTGTAAGCTTTTTGTGTCCTATACTCTTTACATGAAACAGCACAATAATTGGGTTTTATACCAATAATTTAAGGGTAAGAGACTCATTAAAGCAAAGGCAGGGAACCTGAGGCCTCAAGTTTGCATAAAGCCCACCAGGCAATTTTTTCAAGTCACAAAGCCATCTTGGAAATTGGCGGCATAATTTCTTCACATCTTGGAATGAGTACATGAAAACCCAGTCTTGTATCCAAGAAGAATAAAGCCATGGCTCCATCTGCTTTTCATCATTATCTCAACCACAAAGTGGCTCTTGGACATTAAAAGAACCTTCATCTCTGCTATCGTTCAATCCAAGAAACGAAACCTCTGAATGATCTACCGAAATAAGACCCAGTCTTATTTTCTTTTGGGCTTCAAAATAAGTACTAGGGGATGTATTTTGGGGGATGTCTTATTTTTTCCACACAGGAGGCTGCATAGCATGTCCAGCAAACTGGTGCCACCACAAGATGAGGCAGGAGGTTGGGTGGGGGTGGCTTTGCCCTTATCGTCCTACATCATCCTTCAGCTTTGCCCATCCATTCTTATTCAGTTTACTCCTGCAATGGGAACGAGGCAAGAAACCCACTTGAGGCTCCAAGGCTCAGTTGGTTGCTGTACCAAAATGCCAACTCGACAAGAGGGGATTGATTTTCCTGTAGGTTTCAGGAAGTTGTAGTGAATCCACTCCACAGACAGTGGGATGGAGGGATGGGCTCTTAGCTAGGGCTTATTTTGGGATAGGGTTTATATTAGGCACATGCTGAACAATCAGGCCGGGGCTTATTTCGGGATAGGGAAATTACATGGTACCTAAAGAGAGAAAACCTTTCAATGATCTACCCAATTAAGAATAGGAACACAAACCCAATTCTTCACAGTCTCATCTCTGACTGGCATTCCTGAAGTATACTATAATCCATGATATCAAAACTGGTAACAAGAAGTCAAACAATTTACACTGTTATGCAGAACATTGTTTTAAAACCAGGTATTACCTATTACAGAAGCCCAATGCTTTGCTAACGCAAGAGATACAAATGGTAGTGCACTTTGGCCACATTTTCTGAACAGTGTAGCTAAAAAAACAAGCAGATCTTCCCATGTTTGATGAACTGCAGATGATAATTCAGGTCCTGCCACGTAAACATAAGGGGGAAAAAAAGGTAAGCTCAGCTTAACATGTTTAAGTATAGCTAAAGACAAGAAACTATCCATTCCACCAGAAGGTCAAGACTTGTACACTATCCTAGAGGCAGGGAGATGACAAATATTACATATGGATATTCCAAAATTAAATTATGAAGCCACAATTAATAAAATATATGCAAATGAAGTTGGATATAATCTGTTTCTAATATTTGCTTTTTTATGTCTGTCTTTATATTTATTCAATTTTTTGTGTTTCACATTCATAGACTATGACTGTATTCACAGATTAATATCTTCAAGAGATATCTTCAAAGTAAGTACGCGTATTACTGCATTTTTAAGTTCTTGATAGTTTTGTACAATATATGGTAACAATGGGAAGCAACAGGCCTACCTGGGACTTAAAATCGTGCTTTGTTTCCCAGAAATTAAATGGCACTCTCGGTGCTATTCCCACTTAATTAACACAAAGCAAGAAGCACTAGCAAAAATAACTTTGCAAACAAGGGTGAGCAAAGAACTGGAAAAACATTTAAAACGGATTGCTATGACTTTATTGGAAAACTCAAGTCCTTCCGAAAGAGTTCTGAGTTTGAAACAATCCATATTTGAGATCAGAATATTTCTATTAGAAATTGTTTCTTCCCTTTAGCTGCCATGAAGGTCCTAGTGCAAAAAGCGTTTTCTTGAAAGTTTCCTGAAACTTCAGAAGATCAGATTTTTTAAAAAATGATTGTTTTCTTGAGGAGACCATGAATTCTGGAGGGGGTGGGGGTTGGGATGTGTGTGTGTGTCCCATCAGCTTTCCAGATCATTATTCCATCCAGCCCTGTACTGTCTGTATAGATAATCTTTCAGGTAGAAATGTTTCCATTTCTATTTGGAAATATTGAACCTTCAACAATTATCTCCGAATTACAGTGAGACTTTGCTTTGCTTCCAGACTGTAGAAAACAAAACGTTGACATCAACTCATACAACTTTTATACAACCTTTTCAAATGTTTGTTCCTTACCTATGCTGTCCTTGGAACTAAAAGAAAGAATCACAAAGAACTTTTCCAAAAGAGGCTTCAATAGCTCATCTTGCAGCACAAGATGAGTGTCCACCAACAAACATGTCCTCAACAGTTGAGAAAAGGATGAAACAAATTCCAGTAGAAATAAAATCTGCTTTAAAAAAAACACAAAATTATTAGATTCTGATATTTGGATAATATTTTTTTTTTAAAAAATTATTCTGCCTTTATTATTTTTACACAGGTCAAGGCGGCGAACATATCCAACAGACCTTCTTTCTTCTATCTCCTTCACAATAACAACTCTAGAAGGTGTCCCAAAAGTGTTTTTTTCAAGAGGCAACTGAACTTTTTGGTTTTTTTTTCCTTAGAAGACATTTTGCTTTTCATCCAAGACACTTCTTCAGCTCTGACTGGATGGTGGGGGGTCAGAGCTGAAGAAGCTTCTTGGATGAAAAGGGACATGTCTTTCAAGAAAAGAAAAATCAGAAATTCCAGTTGTCTCTTGAAAGGGACAATTATGATCTGGATGATTGAGAATCTCCATACACAACCGTACAAGGTGAATTGGACTGAGAGTGACTGATCCAAAATCACCCAACTGGCTTTCATGTCAAAGATGGGAGTAGAACTCAGGCACCTGGTTTCTAGCCTGATGCTTTAACCAAACATCTGATGCCTTAATCCAAACATTTTTAAATAATCCTTAAAGCACTATAAGGCTAGCATTCTACCTTTAAAAAGTAAGCCTCTAATCCAGAATATATTTGGAATTGATATCCACTAAGACTGCTTATTTACTAATATAAACAACTTTCATACTCTTCTATCACAAGACTTTGGTAATGTACATAATATCAACATGTAAATCCTGACACAAGAACATATCTCTTTTTAATTTTCTGTCTCTCTATACATAGAGATATTTATGTGTGAGAGTTATTGAACTTCATTTGCTTGGCACTCACATTAAAGGTCCTGTAAAAAGAAAGTTTGGAAAGTTTTATAGCATTTTGAATTGAAGTTAACTAGAAATGCTGTTAAACTAACAATTAAATAGAAGATAGCATCAGAGCCTGGCATTACTACCTCATTAAAGTGTTTGCTTGTTTAGTAAGGAATTATGTAAATTGAAAATATTAGCATGCATAAAATTGTCATAATTATCATTAATCACCGAGAACAAAAAGATACATTTCTTCTATTTTTCAATAGAAAATCCCTTCCATGTAGAAAGCCATAGTATTTTCCCCCCATATCATGTATTTAAAAACTGTACAGAACTAATCTATTAAAGCTGATTCTCTAATTCTGGGCCAAATTGCTTGGTGCACGCCAAATCTTTGTACTAGACATCTAAAACATAATTAATTTCTTTTATTATGCCTCCCTCTTTTTCATTCTTTAATCAACAAATCAGAGAATCCAAATCTAGCATAAAACATGAACATTTCATAGATGCATCAATATGTATACCCAAAGCAATCAAATATATTCAAACACTTTGAATATGGATGCATATGGCCAAGGAACCGTGACCCCGATGCAAACATGCAACTTTCCTTGGTTTCCTAGGAGATAAATATGATAAATTTATGACTAGATCATCTGCAAGCTTCTTTGCCCATTCTTCCCCATCCCTTTAGTTATTTTTTCTTCCATTCAGTCATGTCTGACTCTTGGAAGTTTGTGGACAAGTTTTCTTATCAAGGGGGTCAGGGTTCCAAGGAACAACCCTAACGAAAGAGGCTTGAGTTTCTTCAAAGTTCCATTTTATTACAGATGTCATATTGGCACATCTGGGAAAACCCGAATCTGAGAGTTTCCAGGTTTTCCCCACCCAAAAGAAAGTTCAAGTCCCTGCCCAGCACCCACATATCCATCACATGATCCAATCAGGCACCATCCAAAATTGGAGATGCCTTCCAGTTACATCATCGCAGCTGCAGGGCAAGGTGTCCTTGACTCTCTGAAAAAAGAATGTTATTTTGACTATTTATCACCCCTCGTCTATATAATCCCCCCTCCCATTTTCCCACAGTAGAAAATGTGGCCCTATGTAAAAGATAGCTTTCAGGTCTGACAAAGGGATTCCAAAGTAGTTTGCCACTGCCTCCTTTTTAGGGTTGAGAAAAAGTGGCTGGCCCAAAATAACCCAGCCAGCTTTGTGTCCAAGGTAGAACTAGAATACATGGTCTCCCAGTTTCTAGCTTGATGCCATAACCATTACCCCAAACTGGCTCTCTAATTCTGGCCCCTAATTACTCCAATTAATCAAGCATTGACAGTCAGGAGGAGAATGGGCAGAGTGGGCAACATGGCAGCCATACATTACACAAACACTCATCTGTGCACAGAAGAGTATCAAAGTAAAAAGTAAAATAAATTATTTAACATATTTCATATAGTCAAGTCCATGGGTATCAAACTGGCGGCCTGCAGGCCAGATGCTTCATGCCCATCCCAGCTCTGCAAAGGCAAAAAATGTTGTGATACATCTCGCTACATCACGTGACACGATCAAGTTTGACATCTGTGCACAAGACAGTATATAACAGTAGAAAGTTAGCAGAAAAAACATTGAAAAAGGCAAAAATCTATAGATTTTCAAAATTGTCACGTGGCTTTAGCCATTTAAAATGATTCTTAATACTCGTGCTTGCAAAATTGTGTCTTACTGCCTGGAAAAGTTATCAGATCTTGTTCTGTTTATCTGGGAGGGGCACCTGAATGCAGATATTCTGCTTCACTTTGTTCAGCAACTGAGGAAGTGGAAGAGGGAGAAATGATCTGATTGCCATTGAAATTGGAACATTTTCTACCTGATGCCTGCCCTCATGAGCATAAAGCTGCACCACTTGTAAAGACCATTAAAAACAGAGGTTTTTGCCTCGGGGTGGAAGGTGGGAGTAAAGAAATTATTTCAGTATTTTTATGGCATAACTGTTGCTTGCGTCTCAGATATCCAAAGTTTTGCAAGTGGACACACTTTGAACCAGATTTAATAGAGACCTAGGGAAAAGGACACATCTTCTTTCTTAAAAGAAAACGCTCATTGAGCATATTATTGATCTTGCTCACACTTTATCTTCCTTTCCATTCACAAGAAGATTCACATGGGGAAGGGAGATCAAAGGAGCTTTGATGTCACTTTTCTGTATTCAGTTGCACAACGTAATTCAGTTACCTGAGTTTTACAACTACACAGCAATCAACTAAGGCACTGCAGGTCCTGAATAATTGATGGAGCGAGATGTTACGGCACACAGATCCCTAAGCAGGCAAGCACTTTCTTTTCTGCACTTTGCTATTCACCCCCCATTCCTTAGTTCTCAGCTACAGCAAAAAAAACAAAACAAAAAACCCATGAAATTATTTTTTGCCCTCTTCGTAATTGTAGCACCTTGGGCAAATTTAATTTAAGTTTAGTAAGTAATAATGCTAATAAAAATTAACCATTTATTGTTTTAAACCACTATCTTTCGTAAAACAGATGTAGCACCTAAACATACTATTTTAAAACACCAATTTTGTTCTGCAAGATTCCAAGGAATAAGATGCTGTGGCTTGTATTGCTTAAATGACAGCAGCTTCCAATAGCAGGATTTTATTTATTCAAGGGAGTTTTACTCCACTCGAGCCAAACTCTATACCTGATCGCTTTGTAGGAAGAAGGAAACCAGCACACTGAAGTATCTTATAGTTCAGATAAATAACCTGATGGAACGACTTCAGGCTAGAAATCAAGAGAGACATGGTTTCATCAAATTGGAAGTGATCCATCTCTTGCACCATGCTGCTTGCCACGGTCTACTTCGCCTCTAATTCTAAAATATCCTGTTGGTGAATGTGAAGGAAAGTATACCCTGAATGAATATTTCAGTGAGAAATATTGAGAAAGGACATTTGTTATCTGAACTGACACCAAGCTTAACTATGGCTGAGATCAGTATAGGCTAGTAAAATATAGGGCTGACTGGGAATAGGGCTAAAGGGAAGGGGAAAAGGTGGGAGACAATTTGGTTTAGAGAAATTGAGAATTTAAGGAGTTGTAGTCCACACATCTTGAAGCCCAGCTTGAAAAAAGATGATTTAGAGCAGGGATACTTAGATCTGGCCTGCGGGCCGTCCTGGAAAAGGTGACGGACCGGCCCGCAGTGCCTCTGTCAGCAAAAACAGACCTCAGGAGGGCTGCATGCGAGCTCCGTTTTCGCTGGCAGGGGGTTGAAGGCGGCCATTGGAGCCAAAAACAGAGATCGAGAGCACATTTTCTCTGGCAGAGCACTTGGGCCACCACAGGCACCCCCGACACAAGTGATGTTCAGCTGGCCACTCCCATCCCTTGAGGTCAAACACAACCCTGATGCGGCCCTCAATGAAATCAAGTTTGAGACCCCTCGTTTAGAGGACATGCATATTGATAGGAAAGGAACAAAAGTGTTATCATTAACATGTCCTTTTTTTCTAAACTACACCATTCCATATATATCAAAAAGTAGGGTAGTACCTGCCCACAGAGTCAAAACTGAAGGGATATTACAGAAAGGGCAAGGAAAAAAACTCAGGTAAAAGAGAAAACAGGCACTTGACCAAGCAGTATCTTTATATCTGATAGATGGACCAGACTGCTTTATTTGTGTGTGTGTGCGCGCGCGCTTTTGTGCGTGACATTTTCCCCCCAGGAGGCAAAGTCACCAAGCTCAATATACTTATATTCTGGATTCTACCACTAACTTTAACAGCTCAGGCAGTTTGATAGCTCTGGAACAGCTGTATGAGCTACAACATTTTTAATAGGAAAAGAAAACTTGTTACGGTTATCGAAAGCCACCTTGCCTGGATTGTGGTGAAACAGAAGTATGCTGAAAGGGGCAGGTAAAAGGAAGAAGCATTTATTCCTCTGAAGAAACATTTTTCTCATTACTCTTACTTTTCTCCTCCACAATTATGCGTCTTTCCACATGCAGAGACACATTCAAGGTACAATCAAGTAGTTAAACTTTATTTCTACAGTAAGTAATATTCTATAGCCTAGATTCTCATCAACTGAAGAGAACCATAGCTCTCCCTTAGGAGACATTATGCTCAGCTTTCAGAATAAACACCAATAAAGTCTGGGTAACCTGACATCTTTATTAAAATGAACAATAGAGTGCCAATTAATTAAATTCAAAAACAGAGATTAAACCATCAGACAAATTTAGCCGTTCAATAGAAAGGAACAGGAACCAAGCACCCACAACCAACCTGCATTTTGGAATATTCCTTATGAGATGGCCAAGGCAGAAGAGCTTTCATTTCAAAGATGTATCTCTCCAGCAAGGCAGAATTTACAAGACTAACAAAAACAAAGACATATACATTAAAAGAAATAAATATGAACTCCAGCACAGATCATAAAAAATGGTCTTGGTTACTCACACCGTGGCTTGCATTAATAAGAGGCAAGTTGTTGTTTAGTATGAACATGAGGGCACCTTTTCCACTATAAAGGGGAAATCACCAGCATACATTTATTTAGAAACCAACAGGATTTCGCCCCAGTCAATAAAAGGGTACATATAACAAGGGCATTAAAATATAGAAGCGACAAAAAAGAGGAAATAATAATAAACCCAGAAAGCAGCATAAGCAATTAAAATTATATGGAAAGAAAGATGGTGTTTTCTTTAGCTGCCTAAAAAAACAAATAACAATAACAATACTCTTATTTTGTTATGAAAGAAGTTCCACGTCCTGGTTGCTGCTATACACAGATGAGCTACGAACTCATCACGTTTCCCTTTGCTAGAATGTGGGACACATAACTTGCAGTTGGATCAGATTCAGAGGAAAGCGGGCATCATCACAGATGCACTGCCTTAGACGTTGGGGATCTGCAGGTAAGAACCAGCAGCAGATATGAGCTGGATTTGCATATAAACTGAGTGTGGGAGCCCTGAGATTCACAGTTTATTGCCTATAAAATGCATACCATAAAAGCAACCTGAATACTGCAATTGCATATTCCGAATTTTCTAAAGATGTGGCCATTTCATATAGTTAGCTAGATACAGAAGGATAGAGATATGGAATTCTGTGACCAGATTAATTTCTCCATTGGAGGACATTTAAGTGATGCCTTAGTCAAAACTTGGGAGGGGCGGGGCACATTTTAATTCCCATTTTAGGAGTACCGCACTACTGATTTGTCTAGCTGAAGTCAGTGTCTGTTTGCACACAACCAGTCCAGTCACATCCAGTAGTTTCTATGCCTTCTTAGAAAGCATAGGTGTACCATCAACAATGGTGGCACAGTGGATAGAAGGCAATACTGCAGGGCTAACTCACTGTTCATTGCAGGAGTTCAATTCTGAAGGTCCCAAAGTTGACTCAGCCTTCCATCTTTCCGATATGGGTAAAATGAGGACCCAGATTGTTGAGGGCAATATGCTGACTCTGCAAACCGCTTACAGAGGGCTGTAAAAGCACTATGAAGCAGTATATAAGTCTAAGTGCTATTGCTATTATGAGGTTCTCCCTGTCCCAGCAAAATAACCAGGTATTCCTTTTGTCTAGGGACATGATAGTACTAAAGCATTACTTTCAGGGAATGTTAAAGATAAAATTAATAGAGGGCGGATACTGTAGGAAACATGCAGGGAAAAGAATGGGGAAAAAAACCTTCCTCCCATCCCCACCCAACAATTGGGCTCTACTTAACGTTTGGGAGCCCAGCTAAATATTCTACTACATTTGACATTGGACCATCTGTAAGGTTAGGATTAGGGTAGTTAAAAAAGGTTTTTATTTAAGTTAGGACACAATTTCTTAGTCTTTAGTCCTCATTAGAGGATTCGGATTCTAGAAATGATTCTTGAATGTCAAACCAAGACTATTGACAATGAATGAAAAAGTAAGGAATTAATTTTTAAAGGAATAAGTAAGTAGTTCATTTTTAGTTTCATGTTATGTGGGTTAGGCTACTGAAATTAACAGTGGGAAGTAGCCTCATTGGAAACAAACTGCAAACGATTATATACAAAGTCTGGTTAACAAAAATAGCAAAACTATTTGCATCAAGATACCTAGTCATCTTAGGACTCTGTGGTTGACAGAGATAAGTTTAGAACTTCCAAACTCATACTTTTAACAAAACTAATTTTAACATCAACAGCTATTTTATTTATGTTGACGCATTATTGATGTTGATTTGATACATGTATAATAACTCTTTTATTAATATTAATATATTTTATTTTATTTTACTTTTGTAGTCATTGGCTAATAAGAGTAAAAGCATGTCTCAAGTAGATTTAATATAGAAATGTATTTCACTGTGCATTTTAAACATTTCCTTGGTGTGGAAGTTTAGAAAATATAGTACACTATTTAAGGATGATGCAAATTTAGTGTATATGACTGAGTTAGAAGACTATGTTTTACTTTTTGTATGCAGGTCTTAAGAAGTCATAAATAAGGTGAAAATGGTGTGCTTTTAGTTAGCTTCAACTAAAACAACAGTTACTTTTTATTTTGACCAACTCCTAATTCAATAGATATGGAATTGTTAAAAACTGTCAAATGTCATACCATATAGACAATAAATCTCAAACCCAGCCACCCACCCCCAAAGTATCAGTTTCACTCAATTTATCATGGCTTAGAGGAGTTTCATTACTGCAAGCAAGCAAGAGGTCATATAGAGAAAGCTGTTCAGGCAGCATGTAAGTTTAATAAATAATATTTATTTATTTAATACAAAATATACCTATCCCCAGAAATAGCTCTCTCTTTCTTTTAAATCCTTAACTTTTTTTCCTCCTTTTTTTTTCTTTTCACTTTCAACTCAATGGATTTTGTTTTTTTCTCCAGACCAGATTAAGAGGCTTCCAATGTGTACACAACATTTCTTTCTGTCCTGAACACACACTGGCCCTAAACCCATCAATTTCAGCCCTTTGAGATGTTCTAGATTTGCTCCATTTTCAGGAAGGGAGGGATTCTTCCAGTTTGTTACTTTTGAATTCTTAGAACACTCAACAGTTTATCAATATATGTAACAAAGCTTGGGATATCATTTGTCACAGTCTATTTGCAAGCTCTCTCATTATTGATCTCTTACCTACTGAGAGCAGTTAGTGTCTGTGCTCTCCGAAGAGCAATTGTCGTCTCTACTGGAGTAACAACAAGCAGGTTGTCCAACACGCCACACACAGCTGAAAGGAGAGGAGGCGTGACTGCCATACACTGATTAGGTCTAATGTCAGACTCTGGGAAAACATGTGGACTTGAAGATGCTGTTGTGGTTCTGTCACTCTGACCTAGAACATAACATTCAAAAGAAATAAGCTCCATGAAATATAAGATATATTCCTCACTCTGACATGAATCATAGAGAATCAATCAATTCTATTAGCTACATGAAGCTTCAAAACTACTCTTGTGCTGATTGTTTCCATAAAAAACCAACCTGTCGCTTGCTGTTTCTTAAACTGAACATTCTCTGTTTGGATAAATAGAACAATATGCAACAGTCCAATAAGAATCATCAGACTAGGGCAATACAGGCCCAAAGAGAGTTTTGTCAATTCGGAATATTTAAAATGGTAAAACATACTGTATTTCAAAACAGAGCTGCTGATATCTGAAAGGTGTGCAGAGCTAATCTTTCTGCTTTTCCACCCTATACCTTGAACACCTGAGAGTTTCAGAAATAAGCTACCAGGTGATGGCTGCTGTTTGGACAATCCTATTGTGGCCCACCAGCGACCAGCAGAGCTGGCAGCAGATTCGGACAGTGAGGAGATTGGGGAGGAACATGGGCTAGTCCTGGAATCTGGCTCTGATGGGGGCTCTGTATCAGAGAGGGGCTCAGAGCTATATGCTTATCAGCTGCTTTCAGAGTCAGAGATTAGTAAGGCAGAGGAACAGCTGGACCCTGTTCCCAGTGTGTGCATCCATAGAGTTGCCAGATGAAAGGAACAGTTAAAGAACAGGAGTCAACTTGGGAGTAAAGCCACAGGGGGATGATGATTGGCCCCTCCCAGAGGAAATAAAAGAGGAGTGAAAGGGGAGTGGAGTTTGCAGGAGACATTTAGTTCACTTCATTGGTTTGTGACTCTCCAAGACTCCTTGCCAAGTTTTGCAGATATCGGCCTGGCAGCTCTCCAAGTCAAATAAGGTCTGTGACTGTAAATCCTCTCTTGAAAGATTTTGCTGGATATGAACGGGAAGAATTCACAGTAAATTAATAAAAGGGGTTTTTGTCCGGTCAAGGAGTTTGCTTCATGCTCTTGGGAAGCTTGGTCAGAACAAATCAATTCCAAAATTTCTAGCATGCACTGTGTTGCAAGAGTATCCAACCTTGAGTTACAAGTCGGTTCAATGATGCATCATGAATAAGACTAGCTGGCAAAGAGGGTGCTTCTATGTCCATAGCACATCCTGGTGACGATGGTGCTGAAATTATCTAAAAAGAACCAACATGATCACTTTATTTAATATGCATTTTTGTTTGCTTTTTAACTGAGGTACCCCATCTTTTCGCCCAAATGGTGCTCACAGTGCCTAGCAGCAATACAAAATGCTAAAATTGGGACTATTGTCAAATAAATTCAGACTACTGTAAAGGAATTCAAACCATGGAGTAAACAAAGAAAGAAAATTGCATGGGATTCAGTCAAGTAAATCATCTCAACAAAATTTCTGTAGCCAAATATTGTTTTTACTGGTAGGGAAAAAAGTAAGGCAGGTAAGAGTCTTGCCTCTCGTAGCAATGTGTTTGAAAGTCTGAGAACAGACATGAGGGCGGGGGAGAATCCTGCCATCCCCTTCTCCACTGCCACTTTCCTGTTCCCACCAAATACATTTGATACATTTGGCATGCTAAGGAGGCAAAGGGGAAGGTATTTTCTGAAGACCATTCCAGGAAATACGATGCTTCAAATATTGTATGTGATGTGCGTGTGCAGTGTGTCATGTGAATCACACATGCCTTTGGGCCAGGTTGATTCCTGGTGAATGCCCTGCAGTTTTCTTGGCAAGATTTTTTTAGAAGTGATTTGCTACTATGTTCTTCTTCCTGGGTCTAAAAAAGACATACTCACTTCAATTCACCTTGTTGACTTCATGCCTAAGGCAGGACTAGAATTAATGGTCTCCAGTACTTTAAACGCTATACCAAACTGACTCTTTCAAATAGTCTACAAGCCTCTATATGTCATAATCACCATATTGAACTGTATTTAGAAACAGATGGCGAGTATACATGAAACATGATGTTGGGTTATGTAATCTTAATAGAATTGACCTATAAAAACTTCATCTTACACATGGGACATTGAGACTCATATCCAGGGTCATCATGGAGGCCAAACTCAACCAGTTCTATTGACATTTAAACTGAGTCTCCTTCATAGAACAAGGGATAAGGATTTGTAATAAAACCTCTAACTTAAGCTTGACTGTATTTCTACAGCCTTACAGAGTGGATGGGAATTCCTTTATAACACAATGCAATCCAAATGCCTCCTCCTCTTTGCTAAGTGTGCAACAAAGAACAAGAGAGTCATTTAAGGCACTTTCAATTTAATTAATAACTTGTGCCCATTAAGCACTATGCCATTTAAAGCACTTCCTTTTTCCTTTCCCATTTTGTTACACATGGGAAATAAGAGGTTTTCATTTCTACTATCTGAGCAGCCTATGAAGGGCCCAGAAGCATACTATAAATAACAAAAGATGCTAAAGCTTTTTGTTTTCCTTTTCAGCACACGAACTTCTCAGCGATGATGACAATGATGAAATTAATGAATCTAGCACAGAGCTAGTCAAACACAAAGATTTGTGTGCACCCTGGTGGTCATAGGCACATTTTTGTTCCAGAGAACATGGCAAGGTTACTACAGAGAACCTACCTGTCAGGCTTCGCCCTACCACTTAGGAGAGCTCACAAGAATACCAAATAATTAAAATGTATTGAAAAAAGTTAAAAGCCACAGGGAAGGAATTTTCATTAACCTCTGTGATTCAAGAACACTCACTAGCTAGTGTGGGAGTTAGTTCTAATATAGTTGGTGAAAAACAGTATGATCTAGTCATTGCAAAATGGAAACCAGTCCATTCAGGAGAGCGGCCATGTTTTTTTTTTCCAATTCCAAGGTACAGGAGCAAAGTAAAGCTCAAGACAGTTTGAATATTGTTTCTGTATTAATGGCTTGTTCTTGAAAAAAATGAAATGGGAATAAATTAATTGCCACTGGTCACCATAAGACTACAGACTTTCTTAATATAAAATAATTACATGAGTCAATGTTCTTGGGAGAAGAAAAAATTTGGTTTTCCCGACCATCAATAGCTAATGCTAATTTGTCTAATGTAAGATATAGAAACAATCCTAGAAATTATTAGTAGAAACAGTTCTCATAACAGAAAATATTGTGGTGTGCAGTAACATTGTTTTAGACAGAGTTCCATTTTTGGAAACGAAAGTATTTTTTACTTTTCCTAACAAAACTGACCGGATGCCTTCTACACTGAAAACATCCACAAGTATTTGTAACATTGGTTGTTGGAAGGTGAAAGGTTCTGAATGTGAGTAAAAGAGGACTAAAAAAGCAGAAGAAATACTAAACTGTATTAAGTAACTCAAGAAGAAACACAGCTAGTATAATGGAATCCTAGTTCTCCAGACAATTCCATTTCACAGTATGTTCAACTTACCCAAGTATCAGTAGTTGACTGAGTACTTGGAGATCGGTTCCCACCATTCTGGACTCCCCAAGCAGAAAGAGAATCTTCAAAGTCTGGAAAAGGGAGACAGAGAAATTCCATGCTTATAAAAGTTTACTCTTTCCACCATTACATGAGCCACACTTTCTCCATAATTTCAAAAGCAAGAGTAAATCTGGGCATAGGTTTACTTCCCTGTAGATCAGAGGTGGGTAGCTGTGGCCCTTTTATGACTTGTGGACTTCAACTCCCAGAATCCCTGAGCCACCATGGCTGGCTCAGGAATTCTGAGAGTTGAAGTTCACAAGTCATAAAGGTCATAATTATTCAGTAGTAGTGAGCTGTGGTGTCCAAGATATCAAAGAATAACTTGGTCATCCCTAAGCCTCATCCAGGCAACCACAGTTTGTGGTTTGGTTGATAACACCAAGAAACACACAACTGACCTAACAAGGCCTCCCTACTTAATTATTTTTAACCTTTAAATAGCCCCTTTCATTATCCAGTATGCAAAAGTCAACAGTTTGTGAAATGCTTAGAAAGTTTTTTTGTTTATAAATATAGAAATGTTTTCAATGGGTTTTTTTTCCAATAGTTTCCATATTCTGCGCCTTGAATTGTGAAGCTGAAGTGTGGGCATAGTAATTAATCTTCACTAATAAGCATTTTATGCCATAAAATTGATGACAAACTGTTGTGTATAATTTTACGCTCTGAGATATTGATTTACCCAACAGTGAATAGACTTAAGGTGAAGGTACACTTGATTTAGCAGGATGGAGAAGAGGGGGAATGCTGATTGCAAAAAACGCAGCCACAACAAGTTCCCTATCATTTTATACAAGAGACAGCAATAAGCCACCAACTGTTTACTTCGTGTATCCAACCTAATTGTCTGCCAAACAAATCTCCATGACGCACTGAGAATTGATAGTTTCCACTACATTCCCTTCAAAGAATACATATGAAGTGGCCCTTGCGCACTATGGACTGCTGCCAACAATTCTCATGAAATGAAAAAGTATTTCATAAACCCAGTATGGAATTTCTCACAGGACATCATTAACACAGTCACAAAGAGAAATAAACTGCCATTCTGTTTCTTGTAGGCAGTATCTTGCCGTTTTTTCAGCCTCTTCCTTTCTTTACATTACAGATGTATTCTCTTTAAGGTTTTAATTAATATATACATTTTAGAAATCCAACACATTCAATTATTCTTTTTCATAATGAGAAAGAATAACCTTTACTAAAAATAAACCCTTCCTTTTCTATCTCCAATACATTTTTTTTTAATTTAACTGCACCCCAAACACTGAACTAGATTAAGGAGCAAAGTTTTGTTTAGTTTAGAAATGCACAAGTATTGCCGTGTTACATATTCATAGAGGACAATACTTTCAATTAAAACTGTGATCATGAGGAGAAATTATTGAAAACATGGGAAAGAGCAGTGAAATTCACACTACGTGAATTCTTGGAAATATCACTTACCATTCATGCCATTCTTTGGGGATACCAGCTGATCTCCCAAGGAAAAATCCACATCAAATGTATACCGACCCAGGTAGCATAGCTTCACCATCTCATTCAAATGCTCATAGAAGTGGCAATGATAGAGCAAGGCCTGCAGTGCAGGTTTTCCAGACAGGGATAGACCAGTTGCTTCATCATGTACGCAAGGCCCCTGGAAGGAAGGAAGCAAGGAAGGAAGGATGGAAGGAAGGAAGTGAAAATGTTCTCCTCCTTACATTACAGCTTCTTATCCTGTGTCTCAAAGATAGGGTACCAAAAATGAAATTTCCTCCTCCCCTCCTTTTTTTCAGTTTTGTGTGTAAATATGTTTTATTTCCATTTCATTTCGTACAGTCACATATATACTGTGCATAACCGGGGCATATAACATTGAACAATAAACACAGCCCTCCCTCTTGTCAACAATACCCCCCAAAATACAAACCCAATATACCACTTCGACCCACCATACACCCTTTCTTTCGCCCCCCTCCAACTTTCGTTCTTCCCTCCAACATTCCCCTCTACCCTACTTCCCCTCCCCTCTATCACTCCTCTCTCCCAATATACTCCCTCCCTTCCTTCTCATCCTCCCTCCAATCCTCTCTCCCACCCTCTCTACCCCTCTTTCTTCTTTCCCTCTACTCCTCCCTTCGGTGTATTTCTACTATCTATCAATATATTCAGCTTGTCCTATTTTTACACTAAAATTAAAGAGCAACAGTATACAAGTGCAATCATGTTACTTTTTTTCAGTTTTGAGGACTGTGTTTACAGGCAGTCCTCGCTGATTGACCAGAACTGGGATTGGCACCTTTATTGCTAAGCAACACAGACACTAAGCAAAACATCCCATGACTATGTCTGACTTACATCACTTCCCATTTGATCATTACACAAGTCACCACAGGTCATTAAATGAAAGATCACATGACTTGTGATTTTACTGGGGCTTCTCCATTGACTTTGTTTGTCAGAGGCCAGCTGTGAAACATGCAAATGGAAATTATGTGGTCATGGGAGATTATGACAGTTGTAAATGTGAGGACTGGTTGTAAAGTTACTTTTTTCAGGGCCATTGTAACTTTGAATGGTCGCTAAACAGCTACTTAAGTAAAAGTCTACTTGTACTTCTTAAGTAGAAAACTGGGCCTCTGATTGTTAATAATCTGATGTCAAATTAGGCAACTCTCATGTTTTTCTTCTCACAGCAAATGTCAGCAAGAATCCATAAATTGTAAATCCATGAAAATGCAGGTAAACTGCAATTTATAGCTTATTGGGGCGGGGGGGGGGGTTCCTCCTCATGGATCTTCATTTTTTTTTTAAACTAACTTCCAAGCTCTTAATTGTGATACAATTGTAATTACAGAATTCAAACAAACTTTAACATTTGTTATAATCTAGAGGATTTAATTAATAAGTTAAACACTATTTTTGGTTCTCCTTACTCTGTTCTTCCCTACACTCTTTATTTTAGTTCACAAAATATTTATAACTTAATTTTAACAGACCTTATCCCCCAAAAAGGATTGGTGAATTCAGTGGCCACAACTGATTATTAAAACTTTTCAAGATGTTGGGGAGAAAGGAGATGACGTCTCCGAGATCGCAGTCAACACTTGCTACTGGATGGTCCATTCGGACCTAAACCATCCCGAAGAGACGGTGACAGGGAAGAGTACATCTTGCTGATCTCTGGGACACCGCAAAGTCCCTGATTGATCCAAGAGAATCTCTTCTTGCCAGCGACAATAAGCACAGCCTCAAGCTGCTGAAGTCGGGATAGCTCCGCAACAGGAGGAAAGAGGAAAGAGAAAGTGTGTCCATCTGGTGACGAAATCTTATTTTTATAAAAGACTGTCCAAAAAAGATTGAAGTTAAATTAAACTGGTAAAGAAAAGGAAATAAGCGCTGAAATTAAGCATTATTGGACAGTGTGTTATCTTTTTTTTTCTATGGATGGAAGTTTTGTAAACATTTTTTAAAAACTTTTTAAAGTGAAAGTATTGGATTTTCTTCTTCTATTTCTTTTTTTACCTTTGGATTAAATCGTTTCCTTTATTTCTACAATACTGGTTGGGATGGAATTTTTATTTTGTTTCACTTAAGAATTTTGTTTCTTCTAAGCCTGAAACATAAAGAAGATATAAAAGGAATATAAAGAGGATATTAATCTTAGAGGGAAAAGAAGTTACACTGCCACTTGGAGGTTGGAGGTTGAGACCTGGAAACATTGCTTTTTCTTTTTTCCCTTTGATCATTTTGACCTTGAAATTCAAAGGTTTCATCTTGTTTATAGAAGAAATAAGGAGAAGAACAAAGGTGCTCTTTGGATGCTTGTTGGTAGCTGGAAAGAAGTGAAAACAAAGATTTGTTTTTAAACCATTTGTTTTAAGAGTGGCAGTGTTTAATAATTGGAAGGATGGCACAACATTAAAAAGAAACCATAACATTACAACAGATTATGTTTGGAATTCAAATATTATTAGAAACAACAGAGAGAATTGAGGAGAGATGGGAAAATATTGAAAATATAAATTGTAATGTGGTAAAACCTGATGGGAAAATGGAAGATATCCAGCAAATGAAAAAAGTGGAGGCTAGAGTCCTAAAAACCCAAGGGAAAAAGGAACAAAGAGACAAGATAACTGTGGATATTGACAGTGAACTGAGTGTGGTTGGAGATGGAAAGAGGGGAACAAGGAAAGGGAAGATAGATGGAAAGGTGCATTACTCCAGATTTCAAGATATAGAAGAAAAAAAACAAGAATTTATGGACTTAAGGAGAGAAACTTTGACAAAAAACACTATTAATAACCAAAGATAAGCTGATTAAAGAAGCTGTTGGAGGGTTTTGAGATTTTACAAGATATGTAACAAGCAACAAGTTGCGAAGAGAAGTCCAAACAAATTTGATTAAGGAAATAACCAGAAGACTAATTCCACAAATGGCAAAAGAAATAGGACTACACTATTACTGGAAAGACACAGTTTGAGATATGAAAATTAATAATAAAACACTAGCTAAATTTAGTTAAAATTAGAGCATTATGTTAAAAATGTAGTGATAATGGATAAAGTTAGATAAATGATTGATAATGATAACAATGTATACATATGTATGGGTTTGTTAAGAGGAAATTTGGTATAAATTTTAAATGGTGAAAAAAGGGGAAAAAGTAAGTTAAACTTAGTCAAACTATTGTTAAATAAATGACTGAAAATGATAATAATGTAATAATTTGTATTGACATAAAAGGGAAATTGGATATAAATGGTAAACAATGATTAAGAAAAGAGGTCTAAAATTTTGTTATTAAACATAATCAATTTTTATTTTGAATGTGTTATAAAGATATAATGTGGCTGGATGATACTGAAAATAGATAAGGGAATGCCATTATGTGGTTTTGTTTAAAATTTTGGAATGTTTGTTATAAAGAGACGTTAAAACAACTATAGTCATATGAAGTATGAGTTATGATGATAGCAATATATATAAATATATTTGATGTAAAATATATAACTTGATATGAATCATAGGTGATGACTGTGGAAGGGATGCACGAAAGTTCTTTGTAACCAATTGACACACTTTCTACAATTTGTAATGGAAGATGATTTTAAGGTGTTTATTTGTGTTTATTCAAAATATATATATAAGATATTGAAAAAAAGGAATTTATAAACACCCATTTATGGAAATCCTTTGTTTCCCCCTTCCAATCTTTACTAATACAAAATATTTGTCACTACTTTTGTTCCAAATGAGCCCCCAGGAAAGAATTTGCTTAATTATCTGGGCATGTGTGCTTTAATTCTACCATAGAAAATGGGAATTCAAGTGCTGACTATCCAAGCACGATGTACTGACCAAATCAAGCACGACAGCTTTGCAGATGCTAAGAATGATCATCACATTGAGTCAATTTTTTAAAAATACTTGATTCAACTGAGTCCAATTTTAGATTTTTATGCCTGGTAGTTTAAAGTCTCAAAGGTATATTAAAGCCACTGGAGTCATAATCATGTGTGTGAAATAGTAG
Source organism: Thamnophis sirtalis (assembly GCF_051295495.1). Taxonomy (NCBI): domain Eukaryota; kingdom Metazoa; phylum Chordata; class Lepidosauria; order Squamata; family Natricidae; genus Thamnophis; species Thamnophis sirtalis. The sequence continues at coordinate 159,418,267 of NW_028261382.1, forward strand.
TGGGTTTCAAATTTTTTTAGAACCTCTTCTGTAGGTGTTGCCTGCTTTGTGGGAGTGGCTTGCTGGCCATGTGACCAGGTGGGAATGGCTTGCCAGCCATGTGACTGGGTGGGAGTGGCTTGCAGGCCATGTGACTGGGTGGGAGTGGCTTGCCAACCATGTGACTGGGTGGGCGTGGCCAACTTGTAAAATGTGGTGAAACTCTCTTAACAACACTCTTGCTTAGCAACCAAAATGTTAGGTCAGAAACTCTGGCATTTGAAGCACGCAAGCCTTAAAGCTGTCAAGTTACAAGACCCTTGCACCCCAAACCCTTTAGAAAAAAAACCCTAGAGGGGGTTCAAACTTGACAGCTTTGTGGACTTCAACTCCCAGAATTCCTCCTCTCGCTCTTCATCTTGATGATGTGCAGACGGGCAGGGGCAGGGAGCTGGAACCGGTTCTAAACGGCACTGTAGATTTGTGGAACCCCTTCTATAGAAGAGGTTAGAACTGGCAGGAACCCACTCTTGGTGTGAAATGATACCAAACACCTTGAAACTATATAACATTTGTGATCCACTGAACTGGAACTAAATGTGGTAATTATTGACTTCAAAAATATTGTTTGTATGAGAAGAAAATACTAACCCACCAAATAATCACCCTAGTAAATTAATTGTTCTGATAATAACACAATGAATCTTAATCTTCTGCACTACTCAATCTGCTCTTCTTTATAATAATATTTTATTTTTGCAGTGTTCACCATAGATGTTGTTCTTTCTAGTGCTTCAAACATTTAATAAAATATATAATTTAAATAATCATTGCAATTCTTAGGCCAATTCTCAATCATGAATGCATGACTACATGTAATATATGTTCTGCCTCCCAAACCACCACATATTCTCCCACTGTGGGCTCCTTGCATGATTCAGAGAAACTGTGACATGGGTGCATTCATTTCATGATTGAAAAATTGTATTATATGTAGTTCTGAATGATGTGGGATGAAAACAATTGACTCCTTATTTGAAAAGTTGCAACTGTGACTTTTACAGAATTTGGTGCATTCTTTGAAAAGTGATGATACCTTGAGAGGAATTGTTTAGCGTCAGACTCAATAAAAAAAATGGTTAACTAATTGGCTTTTTGCAAAATCATCTTACACTATTGGATCAATAAAATTTGTTTAAAAACTCAGAAATTCGATCAACATCTTTCCAGGTGAATAGTACATTAATAGTTAGTTACTTCCCATTTGAAATAGCAAATTTAATTGCTAGGTGAATGCTTCTTAATTGCAATTGAAGACTTCAGCAAATTTGGGATTGACTGTGTATGTTGGCAGGTGAACACGGTGCTGCAAAATGTATTAGTACAAAATGAAATGATTACAGCATCCTAGAATTCTATAAAGTTTCTTGCATTACAGACCAGCTTAAAAATGAGTCAGATATCAGAAATCTGGGTGAGAACCTCAGGTTGGTTGCTTCAGGATAGTCAAATAACATTCAATTTTTCTTTTAATCTTTTAAAAGAAATGAACTGAAAAAAATATGGCTGGGGTTCATTTTTCAGTTCTCTTACCCTCATTTAAGAAAAACCTATGTGGTTTCAGTTGTTTAAACATGTTTAATATAGTTTGTCAGAGTTGCATCTGTTTTAAGTGGCAATAGTATTTTTAGCAATAGCAATAGCACTGAAACTTATATACCGCTTCATAGTGCTTTACAACCTTCTCTAAGTGGCTTACAGAGTCAGCATTTTGCCCTCAACAATCAGAGTCCTCATTTTACCCACCTCAGAAGGATGGAAGGCTGAATCAACCTTGAGCCGGTGAGAATCGAAATGCCAAACTACTGACAGCCAGCAGTCAGCAGAAGTAATCTGCAGTACTGCATTCTAACCACTGGGCCAATACGGTTCTTTACACTAGCAATATAGTAGCACCTAAAATTATATTATCTTTACACCACTTTCTCAGTGGCCTCTAAAATTGTATTAATCCCAATATAGAACTGGCAGACAACTCTGATATCTTTCATTCAATAAATGGAAATCTGTTCTAAAGACTCTTGCCAAACTCATTCTTATGCTATCAGTCATAAAGTCTAGACTATCAATATATCCCTTAGGTTGTAAAGAGCCATCATAAATTTTAGATTTGATTTTCATTTCTTTAGTCAGCATCTGGACAATGATAATCTCAGAATCAGTATGTTGCTGTTACACTGGTTTTGCATGTTTTCCAATTGTGGGCAGCTTATTTTGCATCATGTAAGTAGAGTCTTAGGTTTTTTTTCCCAGTACATCTTCAATTTGCTTTGGCCATATTTTTGTTGGTGCTATTCACTGAAACTTCCCTTGTGTGAATTACTTTTTCCACTGAGGTCTATAAAGGTGATGTTCTTCCATTCTGCATACATGCCCAAACCATCTTAATACGCATGTTTGTCTTTCAACCTCTCTTGTAGGTTATTTACTGAATCTCATTCTTATAGTATCTTCAGACAGTTGTGGAGGGAGATTCCAGAGGATGTTGTTGGTGTCACATTAGGAAATCATCAAGATTGTTCAGGCCTGCATTTAACCGTGCCCATGTCTCATATCTGTAAGATTTGAGCAAGATTAGCAGGACCGTGCCTGCAAGATCTGCATCTGTTTTCAGTGAAATGAGGCACCACATTAACAATTCAAAGAAAAGCAGTGGCTCTGCCAATTCTGACGTGTACGTCTCCTTTTGATGCTGATTTCCATTCTTCTACCAGTGACTTAAGAAACTTGAACTAATTGTTGACCCAATCTATTTCGACTCTGTTGGATACAGACAGTCTGCTGATGCAATACGTAGTTCTCTAAAATATATATGTATACATATATACAGTACATGCACATTCTCATTCTCTCTCTCTCTCTCCCTCCCCCACTTTCTCTCTGAATCATATACCATGATTCCCCAAAAATACAACCTACCCCCAAAGTAAGTCCTAGGATGATTTTAACCCATGTGCCCAATATAGGTCCTACAGCCAAAATAAGCCCTAATTAAGACCCTGCCCACTCCAGGATATATGGGTAAAATTTAAGCTGGGGGGGATGGGGGGATCTGTCGTACTACTTACCTTCGGATTGTTGCAACCAAGCCTCGCACACCCCTACACCTGCCTTGGCAGCTCATTTCTTCTGCAGCCGGCAAGGCTTTCCTGAAGGCATCTGCAGCCAATAACAGAGTTTCGAATCGATCTGGAGCTCTGTTATCAGCTGCAGAGGCCTTCAGAAAAGCCTTGCCGACCACAGGTGTTCCTGAAGGCCTCTGACAGCAAAAAGGAGGCTGGGGGTGATGCACACAAATTAGGTGAGTCAGGGAACAACATCCCATCCCCACACCAAAAATAAGACCCTGTGCTTTTTTTGTGGCAAAAAAATAAAACAGGATCTTCTTTTTGGGAAACACAGTGTGTGTGTGTGTGTGTGTGTGTGTGTGTGTAAAAAAAAAGAGAAGAGCTCTGTGTTGTAATATTATTTTACATTTATACTAGTGCAATGAACTTGGAAAAACAAAATAAAATACTGCTTCAATTTCACTGAAGAGAAAAGAAGAATGGCTAGAAAACCTATTACACCTTTTGTGAATTTTTCAACTAGCGTTTTCCACCATATGCTGATTACTGCTACTTGCTCTTAAACCCCCCCCCCACCCCTCACTGGGTCCAATCCAATAAGATTTATTTAAAAAGCACAGATTTACTGTTGAAAGAGAGTTCTTAAGCATCCATGAAAAATTTAAAAAGTTAATCACAAGCATACTAAAAAGCATTAAGATAACAGCTTCACACTGACAAGCCTCAAGTAGGCAGCTTGCCAAACTGTCTATTATTAATCTGGGTTGGCACTGTTCCCCAAAGCAGGAATTCCATTTTCATCTGCATGTCCTTCAAGTAGCTATATTAAGTTGTTTTAAAATTAATTTCGCAAACAACTGTTTGAATAACACCAAGTTTCTGTCAATGCCTGCTTTCACGTGTCTCTCTTTGATGCCACTACCTTTGAGGGTAACAGAGTAAAACATCAGTCCAAGTAGCGAGTCTTGCTGTCATGGAGATTCCTTTGTTCCTTTAACTGTGAAAAAAGTTTTCTGGCTCTATAACTTTTATTACTAAACCAAAAAGACAGTCTCCCACTGCCAACAAAGGCCATTCTAGTCTGTTTATAGAGTTTCAGCAGGGAGGGAAGTAAGAATATTAGTGATTTTTGAAGGAGGACTGAAGAATGCGGACTTAAACTTCCAGTGAGTGGTAAAGAAAATGCCCAACTGGAGAAACAGGGCAGCTGAAATTTATCTGGCGTTAAAGAGAGATAATCTGCTCATCCATATGTGCTCCATGTAGCTGCTTTTTTTTGTGAGGGGATGGCAGGAACTGTGTTTTTGCAGTAGGCTTGCTATCAACTGGGAGTCACAACATTACATTGTGTATACAGCCACTAATATTGCCTATAAGGACTTTAAATTCAACTCTAAAATCACTTTGAATTGTATTTATTTGTTAAATAAATATTTATTTAAAATGTATTTAGCTTTCTTTAAAGATTAAGAACTTTCAGACTGGCAACTTTTATGAAAATCGCTGGTCCAACTCTTCATCCAACTTTAGAGTTTTTTTTTTTGAGTTTTATTAGAATTTGTAGGCCGCCCTTTTCCCTGAGGGGACTCAGGGCGGCTCACATAAAACTGGGAAGGGGGGAATACAAACATCAAGATAGAAACATATAATAAAATGGTAGGCAACATACATTCATCATTCGGGAGGGGTAACTATCCTTATCCCCAGGCCTGACGGGCGAGCCAGTTCTTCAAGGCTATGCGGAAGGCTTGGACGGTGGAGAGGGTACGAATCTCCACGGGGAGCTCGTTCCAAAGGGCCTCCTTCTTCTTTAAAAAGCAGTTTAACTACAAGTATAAAGACCTGTATTTTCTGGAATATACAGCAAGAGGGTGATTACCCTTGGCTTTGGAAAGTTTCAAACAGATTTAAGATTTGGACATTGATTGAAAGGATTCTCTCCCTTGGGGAAAAATGTTCTGTTTATAATCTGTGCTGATTCAAAAGACTTTGAAGATTAGACATTAGAGGGCACCAGAAGTCTACTTTGAAAGAATTCTATTTCATTCATGGTAACATGAAGTTTTTGACCAATTTAACTCTTAATTAGCAGTGCTGGTGTAATTACGGAGGATTCAGCCCCACTGAATAAAACTGAAATTGATTTATAGATGGAATTAAAAATCAGAGTTTGTAAGAGATGGAAACAAAAAAATGAAAGATGATTATTCAAAATTGAAAAAAACAAACAAATAATAAACCAGACAAGTTATTTGGATTATTCCCTTACACTGAATTTACAAGAGGGGTTTGCTGGGGTTGCTACATTGGAAGTATAAAGAGGGCTTGATAAAAATGAAGAAAACAACTCAGAGAGGAAAAGTGTATGCAAAGACTGATTCTAGAACTTTCTTTGAGGATTTTAAAAGACTGTCCACAGAAAGTATATAAAATTAATTTATTTGACTAAGGTTAAAAGATTATTTTGAGGAATGTTGAAAAGCTTCTTGATTAGGACTGGATTATGATGGCTATTTCTGGCAATGCTTAATTATTTTTGAGTGGGGTGGAATTTTTATTATTTCAAGAGAGATGAGATTTATTTAAAGAGAAAGGATGGGTTCATCTGGGTGCAACAGATAATTTGTGATACTTAGGTTGTCATTTCTGATAACCCCTGCTGGACTTTTACTGTTTAAATAGTGAGGGATGAGGTTTTAAAGATGGCTTTATAGATACTGGGGAAAGTTATGGAATGAAGAGCTGTTTGATTTTAACCAACAGTGGTAAATTCTTAACATTGATTATACTTGCTCGGGATGAAGGGGAGGATTTTTTATTTTTATTTTTACCTTTTATCTCGGTTAATTTTCTTCTGCACCTTATTTTTTACTTGTTTTTCTTTAATGTATATATTTTGTAGTTGTATAAGTTTGACCTATATAATATAAACTGTAATAAAATCATTGAAAAAAGAATACCCGCTTATTAGTACTTCCCCTTTTCTAAGTCCAACTTTGAGGAGAACAGAGACAGGGCGAATATGATACTATCATATTATATCAACAGTATCAGGCATTCCAAAGGCAGCTTTAAAAAGCTGTGTTACATTTTGTTTCATAAATTCCCCCCCACTACAATTCTCAAGCAGCATGATCTCATGTTGCTCAGGAATTCTGGGACTTGAAGTTCACAGATTGTAAAAGGGCCATAGTTCCCCATCCCTGTTTTGGGCCATCATCAACCCATAAATTAATTCTGAACCACTGTGGAAAGCATTTTGATGGGAAAATCTTGACAAATATTTGTAACATAAAATACATAAAGCAAATTCAATCCAATCAGTTTAAGAGCAAGGAAGAAGGAATGTGATGGTGGATTTTCCTCTCAGAGATCACACTTGTATCTTTGACCTTATATGAAAAAAACCATGTAATTCTATGGCCTTGGAACACTGCTTCTATGATAGTAAATTACAACTAAATTACATTTATCAGGGAAACTGAATTCAGTTATGTTTTTTTAAAATGAAAATACTTGTGAATCTTATTTGAATGATGGGTCTATTTTCAAGACATTTCTAAATCTACTTTTAAAGTTAGCTTAACTTGAAAACCACCAAGTTTTTGTTTTCGTCTAATATAGAAAGCTTTGTTTGAGGGACAACAAGACTAGGAGAAAAAACCTTTTGCTTCTCTATTAACAAGGTATTTGTTAAATTATGTACAATTTCACATCTAGGTACATCTAAAACAGCTTGTACTCTTGCTAAATTACAAATTGCTGTGCATAATCCTATTGATGAGCAGTAATAACATATAAAGTCAACCAGTCACCTGCCAATTGGAGTCTTTAGCCTCTTCACTGGGCAGTGGGATAACCAAAAGATTCTGAAGAATAAATGCAGCCTACAAAGAAAAAAAAGAAGACAAACATCAACAGTGCCATCTGGCTGCATTTAAAAGAATCTAGGCTAGTACATACTGAATCAATGCAATGCAAAGGATACATTAAATTAATACGTCATAATTTTTCTGTTTTAAGCTTTTGGCCATGGAGTGGATTATTTAAAAAGGAATCAAATTTTGCATTCTTTAGTAGAATTGAAGCAGAGATGGAAAATTTCCTTTCTCTGTAATGTAATTTTTCTAACAAGTTCTTACACAGATTGACAGTTTAAAAAGATGAAAGTATTTGTAATTCAGCTACAATTAAACTTATTTTTAGTGCTAATGTTTTAATTGTTACAGTTCAGTCTGAAAATTGCTTCATGTTGCTTAATTTTTCATAATGGCTAACTTTATTGGTTTACGCTGTGGAGAAAATGAGGTATCCCTTAAAATTATTATGAAAAATGGGTTTCATTATTTTACATTTCCCTCCTGGGAAACTGCAATCCCAGAACACCTAGATGGCCTGTCTAAAGGCATCTTATGCTCTATGAAAAATAGGAGTAAGAAAGGTCTTACTCAAATTCAAAAATTGATGCAGTGAACCTATTGGATATAGGAATAAATATGTGTGTGTGTGTGTGTGTGTGTGTGTAAGGGGGAGGGGCAATCGCTCAGCCATTGTCTTGTCAGGAGAGGTGACAGCCCAGGTTCGGGATCTGATTACCTAGGATTTGGAGAAATATTATCTAATGTAGCAGATCTAGCACTATTCATATAAGAATAATCCACTGACAAAGTTTTGCCTTTAATTCCACACTGTACTTGTTTTCATTGTTCACTATTTCTTGGATAATCTTTTCAGAAGAGAAAGGGAGACAGGCAAAAGCTAAGGGCACAGTCCATGCTCTTCTAGATAAATGACCTAGGCACTTGATTCAACCCAAGCAAGTACCAAGTTATAATCAGTTGAAAATTCATGTTTACATTTCTGGGATTTACAAACCTCTCTTCGCACCATGCTGCATTCGGATTTATCCAGAAGGATGTTAATTACAGTTCCCCATAATCCTCCTGATATGTTCTGGCAACTTTCTGCTAAAGCGAAGCAGCCCACGTCTAGTGATGTAAGTGCTGATCCTATTGCAAGTGAAGTGAACTTTACCTAATAGCAATGAAAAAAGAACACATTAAATTTATTTAAATATTTGTGTGGCTGCTTATCTTAAAGCACACATCTGGATGCTATGTATTATAACTCATCTTCCCACTAAACTTTTTAATGCATTTTATATAGCATGTTGATGATTTATAAGTAACTGTTTAAATTAAGTACTGCTTTAATAGTATCATTTTTAAATTATTTGCCTCAACCTAGTTCAGTGTTGGTGAACCTATGGCATGCATGTCAGAAGTGGCACACAGAGCAATCTCGCTGGGCACGGTAGTACGTTGCTCTTCCTGGTTCCGGCCAGCTGGTCTTCATGTACATGGGAGCATCAGAAACCGGAAGAGCAGCTCCCTGGGGTGCATGAGCGCCAGAAACCAGAAGACCAGATGACCAGCACGCATGCACATTCTGGAACTCGGAAGCTCTGCTTCCTACTGAGCGCATGTGCACTGTGGAACTGCTCTTCCAGTTTTCAGTTCTCCCACACATGTGTACTTGGCAGCTGTTCTTTTGGTTTCCAGCGCTCTCCTGTGTGTGCATGCTCTCATTTCATCACCTGATGCTGAAAAGGTTTGCCAACACTGACCTAGTTGCTAATATTAAACATATGCTTTTAGAAATTAATGGAATTAATGGAGCATACAAAGTCCATATACAAAATCTTATAGGATAAATATTTTCAAACATAAGAAACTAATCATTTTCCTACAAAACTATAGTAGCACATATCATGGCATGAAGACAAACTTTTTATCCTAAACCCAAGAGAATTTAAAAAAAATCCAAATTTAAAATCTCAGTAAATTAAATTTAATTTTATCTTTTTTTTCTCTTCCCCCACAATATGCTTAAAACAGCAAAAAGAAATATTTCTAAATCTAACAATCATATGTATGAAAACATTTTATGCACTAGAACAGTGGTTCCCAAACTTTTTCAGTCTACCGCCCCCTTGGTGCTACAAACTGATCCTCAGTGCCCCCCACCCGGTGGTGGAATTCAATTTTTTTTCTACCGCTTCTGTGGGTGTGGCTTGGTGGGCGTCATGTGACTGGGCTGTTTGCACGATGGAAGGAAGATAGTAAGAGTAAAATTCAAAACTGTAACAATTAATTGCACATTTATTCAAAATCCTATTTAAAAACCTTTCAGTTAATGTTAATTCAACAAAATTGTTGAACATGATCCAGTGATACCAGGTTTTCAAAGTCTGATAGTCATTTATCAAGAACCTTAGTGACTAGTAACTTGGTAAACTCAGTAAAATTTGGTAACTACTTCACTGTTCAGTAAATTCTTAATGTGATGGATGGGCTTGATGAAGTGATACCAGTTTCCCAAAGTCTGGTTTTAAGTCACTTAGCAGGAGTCTTAAATCACCACATTCAGTAATCTGGAGTTGATTTCTTTGCTTGGAGAGAAGTTGGATGACCACACTGAAGCTACGTTCCACCAAATATGATGTTGGAAATGCAACAAGGAACTTCTTAACCACTGTCTATAGTGCAGGATAGTGATCAGAAATTTCTTTCTGTAACCAAAACTCTTGGTATGATTTCTTAAACTTTGGCTTCAGCTCAATGTCATTGTGCAGCTTTATGAGTTGTTCCTCCACTACCCCATCTTCCTCAGTATCTGAAAATGGATTTATCACCCAATCTGGAATTTCCATCAAAAGAAGATCCTGGTATCGCTCAGACATATCTTTATGTAGCATGTCCAAATGGTCACAAAAAACTTGAAGATCATCATCTTGTATCCCACCTTTCTCTTCTAGCTCAGAGAAACTCAGAAATTGGTATAGCTCGGCACGGCCTATATTGCGCTTGAATAGAGTTAACTTTGAAATAAACATAGAGATGACAGATTTGGCCTTAATAAGAATTGACCTAATTTCCTTGCAACTGCAAATTCACTTCATTGAACTTTGCAAATAGTTCTGATAAATAAGCAATGTCATGCCTGATCTCTTTGAGTTCACCACTGAGCAAGGCATTCTTGTCTTTAAAAAACTCCACAATAATGTCAAAAAAATTGTAAAAACGTCTCACAGAGTTGCCTTTTGATAGCCAACGAACTTCTGTATGAAGCAGCAAATGATCAAAATTTTCATCATTGAAAAGGTATTGAAAAAGTGACTTATGACCATTTTTGACAGTTATGACCACTGTGGCATCCCCATGGTCGTAAGATCAAAATTTGGGTGCTTGGCAACTGACTCACACTGTATTTATGGTGGTTGCAGTGTCCCGAGGTCATATGATCATCTTTTGCAACCTTCTGACAAGGCAAAGTCAGTGGAGAAGCCAGATTCGCTTAACAACGTTAGTAACAAGTGCAATGATTCATTTAACAAGTGGCAAGAAAGATAATAAAATAGGGTAAAATTCACTTAACAAAATAAATTTTGGGCTCAATTATAGTCATAATCTGAGAACTACCTGTAGTCTGCAGCAGGGGGGAAAAGGCTTTTCAGAGCGTAAAGAGATAGCAGAGTTTGGAATGTAAGCAGGAAGAGAGCAAGTTTATATCTTCCCTAGCAATTTGTGAAATAAAGGTGGTCCTTATCTTACAACTGTTAGTTTAGTGGCAGTATGAAGTTACAATGGCACTGAAAGAATTGAGTTATGACTGTTTTTCACACTTATAACAGTTGCACCATTCCCATGCCCATGTGATGAAAATTCAGATACTTGGCAACTTACTCATATTTATGATGGTTGCAGTGTCCCAGGGTCATGTTGATCATTTTTGTGACCTTCTGACAAGCAAAGTCAATAGGAAAGGATACAAATGCCACTTTATAGCTAGTACAACTAATGATTAAAGATATTTCACTCATTACTGGGAATGAGATCAGGGCAATGACAATTCATTTTGGGGGGGGGAACACAAGGATGTAGTCAGGACATGATGTTAAAGTGCACTGTAAACTATTTTTATTAGGTATGTCAATGCTTGAGAACCACTTGTCTCAATTCCACAAACTATTCTGAACAAAATGTGCCTCCCTCTTTCAGCAGATCAGCCAGCCAGCTAATGCTATAAAAATTATTACTAATTTATAGCAATAGCAGTTAGACTTATATACTGCTTCATAGGGCTTTCAGCCCTCTCTAAGCGGTTTACAGAGTCAGCATATTGCCCCCAACAACAATCCGGGTCCTCATTTTACCCACCTCGGAAGGATGGAAGGCTGAGTCAACCTTGAGCCGGTGAGATTTGAACAGCCGAACTGCAGAACTGCAGTCAGCTGAAGTAGCCTGCAGTGCTGCATTTAACCACTGCGCCACCTCGGCACATTTAAAACACATTTTCTGGAGTATTTCCAGCAGTGGACAAGACTAAGATTGTTTATTAATCCAGATGATTTTAAAAAGAACCCTATTAACAATACTAATAATATAGAAAAAAACATGCATCTATGAAGTAGTTGCAAAATCATGCCCTGCCCCAGCATGAAAGGATTACAATCCACAACCTCTTTTGTACGCTGTTCAATCCTAGATGCTCTTCCTCTTAGAATCACATCCCAAAATTTCAGCTTCCTCTGCAATTTTTTACGGAGGCAGCTCAGTTTCTAACCAGCATGACAGACCGGCTGAGGGTCTCCATGCGCTCATGTCGGGTGGGACAGGACCTTCGGCTCTTGTGAAGCTGTTCACCCACATGCCCATTCGTTAAATAACAGGGGGCCGCGGAGAAGGAAGGTGGCAAAGCCGGCGAAAAGCAGGGAAGACAACTCCATCGCTACATTTAGGGGTTCACGGCTGCTGCCCCCCCCACAGCTGGAGGAGCAGTTTTAACTGCCAGTCTCGTGCGATGAAGAAGAACCCAGCCCTTCCACCCATTGAAGGTGCGTGCGAGACCCAACCCTTCCCAAAGGCGTGGCATCGCCAGTTCCTGGTGAGACAAGACTGAGCCGCCACCTCCACACAAGCCGTGCAGGGAAGGACTATCGCTTTCGGTCCTATCGCATTCTCTTCAGCACCTACACGCTAAGGTAGGCGAGTCGGGAGTACAGTACAGCAGAACACCTCCAACACTCCTCTGCCACCTCCCTTGCCTCTTAGCACCCCCCTAAGTCATCCCCCCAGGGGGCGGTACCGCCCACTTTGGGAACCACTGCACTAGAACATAAAATAGAGAAAATTATAACTTTATCTAATAAACAGATTTGAATCCATGATTAGCCATCATCAACTTACATATATATTCTTAAGATTTTTTTTAAAAAAAATTAAATTATGCATCCTTGGTATTTGCCACTAGAAACATAATCTTAAATGTATAGAGATACCTCAACTGTATGTTGGAAATGTGAACAACAAGGGAGTTTTTATCATCCTTGGTGGCCATGTAAAACAGCTAAAAAAATTGGATTCAAATACATACATTAATTCAGAAGATCTTAAAGATTAACATACAATTGAAACCAGAAATACAGTATTCCTTATGGGATTTTCTTCTGTAATTCATACTTTTCATATTGACCAATGCAGAGAGACAAGAAGGAAATTGTTAGAACAGCTGTTCTTCCAACTGCCATCTTAGTTTATAAGTGGACAATATAACTTCAGAAAGTCAAAATTATTTAATCCAGTTCCTTCCTTTATTTTTACTGTAATTATTTAGCTATAATAATAACTGTTTCCCTTCAATTACTCCTTCTCTTTTTTCTCTCTCATTCAATTTATCCACAACCACTGAAAAAAAGAACTCCATACCCATTCCCTCCTTGTTCAAAAGCTTTGAGTGAACATTTTCAGTACTAAAGAGCACATCAAAAAGCCAGTGTGAACCAGATATCCAATCCACACATTCAATTAAATGGAGTGTGTGTGTGTGTGCGCGCGTACACACACACACACACACACACACACACACACACACACACTATAACAGCTTAGGATACCAGGCACTGGATACCAGGCAAAACACAATGAAAATTCTTATTCTGCAGCAGAAGTTAGATTAGGGCAGTGCAAAGGAATAATTTCTATCTAATTTTAGTTCTTGTTTTTCAAAAGCTGTGTCATTTTGTATGCTAATCTTTGCACACAAGCAAAACATCTGCCTTCCTTATTTATCCAGTAGCTGACAATTGCCAGAACAATTTAGAATTTGATCATAATGGTGACTATGTTACAGACTTCTGATTCTTTCCCTAACTATCCCAAATAAAAAAGAAAAGCATCTCACAAGTGATTGAGGCCTACGGCAGAGCAAACAATGTTATTTAAATATTTTAAGAACAAGTAGGTGATTTCTGAAGCCTCTTCAAAAAGATGAAATACTTCTGTTAATTGGGAAGCCTTAAATGCAGCAAATTCCCATTTGATTTCTTTCCAAAATTCAAGGCAGAAAAAAGCAGCTAGTTTATTAATAATCATTTGTGTACATGTCAATGAAAGGGTAAGAAAAAATGATCGCCATCAGTTTTGCTTTAAAAGATCCTGCCTCTATTGGCATTAATCCGATGTTGTATGGCAGGGGTCCTCAAACTTTACAAACGGGGCCAATTCACGGTTCCTCAGACTGTTGGGGGGCCGGACTGACTGGATGGGTGTGGCTAGGTGGTCATGTGACTGGGTGGGTGTGGCTAGGTCATGTGACTAGGTGGGTGTGGCCAATTTAGCAATCCATTAAACAATGCACACAAATTAAACTTTAATTTGTTTTGCTCCTGGGGATGTTTTATTTGCTTTTGTTGCATGTTGCTCTTTAGGTTGACTTTTCTTTTTACTAGATTATTTTTTCATTTGTTTAGGAGTCTAATGGTCCAACTCAGGAAATTCAGTTTTGCAGCAATTCTTCTTAGCCAACAGGAGCTTACAATCAACAAGTCTCTCTCTGTCTTTCTCTCTCTCTTTCTCTATCTTCTGAATGTGGGGAAGGTAAAAAACAGGCCTGTTTTTTGGCCTCCCGGGGCATCTGTGCACTCCATTTTCCACTCCAGAAGCATTCTGCAGACAAAAAATGGGTGAAAACAGCCCGTTTTTGGGCTTCTGGGACCAAAGAGTGGGTGGGGCGATGTAGGCAGGGCAGCCTCATGATCCTGTGCGGGCCAGATTAATGGCTTCGGCAGGCCGCAGGTGGCCCTTGGGCCATAGTTTGAGGACCCATGTTATATGGCCAGGAAAGGTTACGGAGAATTCATTTGTTCTTTGGGCTTGCAAAGCAACAAAAGGAAAGTTTCTCCTTTGTATGCTGTGGTTGTGGTACAGATAAACAGTAACACAAGGACGAAACAATCTAAAGTTCTTTCCACGGTTGATGCTGAATCAAGAAATAACCACACAATTGCTAAGATCATTATTTCCTACCTCTGCAGTTACAAGCCTGGGAGCCAAGTTGGTAAATAATATTTTCACTAGAAGAACAACACTATTATGGCCATGACAATGGAAAAATACGCAATAAAAGATGTGATTTTTACTAACCTCGGGGTCTCTGTCTACCCATAATGGAATGAGCCATGCTAAGCCTTGTCGAAATTGACCTTGTTCTTCACTGGTATCATATGGCAAGAACCAGAGTGAAACCCAATCCTATGAAAGAAATTATTTCTATTAAAAACCAAACAAACAATTTTCGGATTCTCTCTGAACTCAGTTTACATATACTACAAATTGTTTATATATTTTCCAACCATTTATACCTATGAACTTTTTGAGTCAGTGAAATGCATATCCTAAACCAGTGCTTAAAAGCACACATAATAAAAGAATACTAGTATATTTTGTATATTAAAAGCACAGGGGAAAAGATCACCGAATAATGTAGTAAAGTTAGGAAAAATGGAGGTATCGTAAAAATAAAACCAGGAACTAATTTCACTTCCTTTACAAAATTGCATTTTATATTTGGCGTTATAAATGTATGAAAAAGTTATGCTAATTTAATACTAAAGTTTTATTAAAGGTTATTGTTTATTAAATTAAGCTGAATATACAGTTAAAAACCTAAGGAACATTGAATACAAAACAAAAAATAGAGTCTATATCTTTTGTAGGAATGTAACTAACTCTACTTCATCTAGCCTAGTTGGAAAAGAGTCCTTACAGTATATTTATTCACTGGAGGAAATAGCTCTGAAACTGAACAAAAAGGTTCTATATAATAGGTTTCTGGAACTTTTTTACTGGAGAAAAGCTTAATTTCTAGGTATGTTCTTCTCATTCTTCTTACTTTCAGTTTCTCCCAACAATTATGGACACTGTTATTTTTAGTTCAGTTACATTCCTTTAAATATAGTGGTGGTTACACATCAATGTAACAAAAGCAGACTTCAAAAAACAAATGAAGATATCAGTTCACCTTACTTTTTGACAGTTCTCCTTCTCATCATCAAAAGGCTGAAATAATACATTACTCTTACTAGAAAACTGGACTTATCACTGATAGAGGACTTTTGATATTAGATGGAGCCCATATATGGCCCAAGGGTCAGAGAATACTCATATCTCTATTATAATATAGCACCAAAGCAAACAGGCGCAGCTGTCTAGAACTAAAATTTAATTTGCATATAAGCATATAAGATGAACAAACTGATCAGATGTTGCATAGTCAAATTTCAAGTTATAGGTATGCTGACTTTTATTCCACTGAATGCATAAAGTGGACAATTACAATAAACTGTTATGCATTAAAAATGTTTATCAGTGTCTAAAGGGGAAAAAGGAAAAAAAAAAAAACTAAAATTTACCAACCAATCAATTTTAAGTATCTAGTCCTATAACCTCCATACATTATTTTAAACTTTACTATATATTTAGTCAATCATCAGTACTGAGGGCAATGGTCCTTCTTAAATACTAAATGGTTCCACTTCTTACAAGCCAAAAATAAAATATTCATGCTGCAATGTAAAAAATAGTATCAAGAATAGTGAGGTGTGAAAAAAGTTATACTGAGCCAGCGGTGCCCATTGCCCACCCTTTCTCGCTTGGGGGGAGGGCAGGTGGTAGAAGAGGAGATAGTTCCCTGCCCACATAGTTCCATTTGTGTGAGTGGCCACCACTGGTATGAGGGGAGTATTGCGTGCACGCAGACACTGACCCGCCACTTGCGTGGCCCTGTTCCAAACAGGCTTGTTGTTCCAAATAGACCTGTTGCATGGCCCTGTTCCAAACAGGCCTGTACTAAGCAATGTACTAATCAAAGAGAAGTTTATTTTATTGTTTTCATACCTCATCTTGAGCCTGAATACTCATTTCATGGGACAAGTGAAGCAAACAAAGGACAGCACTCTTGGTAACTCCTTTTCCCATGAAAGACATGGCATTGCCTCCCCACTCAACATAAAAAGATGAGATGACCTGACAGGAGAAGCAAAAAAAACATCAACAACAACACAAAAACCTGCTATTCAAAGGCATCACAACTTTGTCACAAATATCAGCTTATCAATCCTTAAAGTTAAACTCTGGAACAGTTTTGACGGCTGCTTGGGGAAATGAAACTTCGTTTACATGCAAATTCTGTTCTTTCTGAATTCGGAAATAGTTTCGGCTCTCTCAACGCATACATTCAGCAATTATAAATTCTTGTCCTTACTGGACGCTGGCCAGATGTAAGATGCAAAAAAAATGTATTAATTGTGTCACTTTGGGGATATGCAAAAAGTGGAAGAGTTTAAAAGCCTGTAGAATTTTAATCAAGGCCTGAAGAGCTGACAGCTATCGTGCAATATATCTGGGTATATAAACTGTGAGAGATAATATTTCCTTTGAAAGAATTATGCCTGCATAATGTATGTCTAAAGATCTGGAGTGTGATAATTTTATTCTGCTTATTTAAAATTATCGTTAAGTTCACTTTCTAAACTCTGCATAAACTCAAATTAGATGTGACATAGGATGCCTTTAATAAAAATTTCTGTTATTTTTAAGGGATAGATAACAGGTGTAGCAGGAAATGGATCTGATCAAATGAATTATGGCTGAGAAAAGCTAATTCACTCACCCCCTTACTCATTTTGTTGCAATTAAGTATACTAACCTAAAAACTGCTACAAAATCCCTTCTCACATTGTAAGTCTCCATTCTTTCCTGATCTCTCATTTAGACTGCAGTCCAGCAGGAAGATCTTTTTCTTATTAATAACACACAAGTTGCTCTAAGACTTTTTTCAGCTGTGAGTTTGGTTTTTTTTAACACAATGATGAACATATAATATTTAAATTACACATAACAATTAAAAATATTCTATTCTGCTGGGCTCTATGTTAAAATCTTAGAGTCAATTTGTGGTGCTCTCACAAAGCAAATGATCTGAGGATTAGGCTTTTTAAAAAGAAATTAACCAAGTAATATGCATTATTCAATATATGCTATTTTATATCTAATTCATCTTCAGAAGGGTAACTATTATATGGCAAGTGTAGTTTTCAAAATTAGTTATAGATACATATTTGTAGTCTACAGTAATGAGAGATGTAAAGATACAACAATTATTAATGAAACTATTCATTGACCAGAACCTGATAAAATACTATACTAAATGTTTTCAAAAGATGAGCTCCCTAGAAAAACTTCCAATTGTACAGGATATAGTGAAACCTGTCCCCCTTCCCTCTGGTGAAATCTTGGCTGGAGTGTCAACCATTCTGTTTAAAGCAGGATCAATCCACTCTTTTTATTTCCCAACCATTAAAAAAAAATACCATTGTTTGTTTACCTCAAGAAGCCCAGCTAAGTATTTCTTGCAAATCATGAATGGCTCCACTGTGACAGAGTATGAACTCCAGCCTGGCAGTGCTGTGACATGAACCATACTATTTAATGTCCTTTCCAAGAAAGGTAATCCATAGAAATGAGGGGCATCTGTTACTCGCAAATACTGCAGAAGCTTCAAGGCTAGTTCTGTTCGGAAATAGCCAGTAAGTTCCAAATCTTTTCTATTAAAAAAAAAATAGAGAAAATGGTAAGAAAGGGTATTAGAGAGCCAGTTTGGTCTAGTGCAGGAGTGTCAAACTGGTGGCCCACAGGCCAGATGCGTCACGTGCAGGCCACGCCCACCCCAGTTCCGCAAAAAGGTTGTGTTACATCACATGACGTGATTGTCTAGTGGTAAAGACATAAGGCTAGTATCCAGGAGACCAGGATTTCTAGTCATACTTTAGGTAGGAAGCTATCTGGGTAACTTTGGGCCAATCATTGCCACTCAGACCTAGGAAGTAGACAATTGCAAACAACTTCAGAAATCTTGATAAGAAATCAGGAGGAAACTTCTGAAAGACTTCTGAGGTTCTAATTAAGCTTTGAGGCAGCTGATTGTGGTCCTGGGACATCACATCTTGCACTTCAAAAATCAACTAATTATACTAGTGATTTATATTGCTGGGTATCTCGTTTTATGCCATACCTGTCAGTAACAGACATGAACCTGAGTAGAAGTGTGTTAAAGAAAGCAATCAATTCTTTCTGCAATTGTTGTCTTACAGCTGTCTTTAGCTCATCAGCTTCATCTTGGACCGGAGATTCTGGCGGGACCACAAGATCTAATAGAGATTTTGGATTCTGCACAGGAGATCAAGGCATAACATCAATAAAGAACATGTTTCACTGTCTATTCTCCAACAGAGCATAAAACTCAGTTTGAAGCTAGCAGTTGACATGCTTTTTCGTACTAGAAAGAAGCTATTTATGAATAAATTTTCTGAACAATTTATACAGAATTAATATGCTGCATGACGGAGATCACCAGTTATTCAGTAAACTAATTTCAATGATATAAAAATTCAAGCAAGCAGATGGTAAGAGTTTCCTGGCAGAGACAAGACAAATTTACCAAATGGTTTATTAATTGACACTAACTCCTTGGCTACAACCTACCAGATTCAGTGACTTTGTGAAGAGTTTTCTTTTGGTGAATATATTTAAATGTACTTCCTGTCACAATAGTCATTCTATGGCAAGCATACATTTCTCCTGATCTAAAATCGGTTTTTATTCAGAAAAAAACATGATTGTTTCTAATGCATGTGCTTTTCATTGTGGAAAGTCTTGTGCATCTTATTTTTATATGAGATAACTTTTAATAATGGTGGGATAAAAATCTAATAAATGAATGCATGACTAATGGGACAAAGTCTTTTTTTCTGCAGAAGATCAGGGTCCTTCTCCTCCAATTCATTCCAGTATGCAGTGTCATGATTTGAGACCATACTATGGGAAGAAACTATCATTTCCTAAGTTAGTGTCAGTCCTGGTGCCATTCTGCTGGTGGGGAGATTCGTGATTGGAGTGCTTTGTGACTTGGATCGCTGTTGTGCCACATTTGTTTCCCTGCCATACCGAGAGCTTGAAGGACCTTCGGATCCTGCAGTGACTTTCATACGGAACGGCATCAGTACACGTGTGACAATGTAAACCAGCATGGTCTGTCACATCATTGGAGTATATTGGGTGTATTGCGCGCACATAGGAGAGGGCGGGCCACAGAAGGGTGGGGCACAGGAGGGTTTAAATGGTGGAGGGAAGTAAGGAATTACAGGCTTGACTTTAATTCACTCGTGTTTTGCATTGTGTCTTTGTTGGAAGTATCGGAACAGGCTTATAAAGATTACATTTACCATGAACTACCTGCTTATTCGTCTTGTTTGTTTTCTTTGCCTGAATGGAAACTGACAGCTATATTACCAATACAGATTGCTCCATCCAAAAAGAAAAAGAAAAAAATACAAAATTATCAACTGCTTCTAATACTTATTATGCACACATAGTAAGTATAGTAAGTAGAGATAGTAAGTAGAGATAAAGAGTCCTTTGAGACAAGTGCAAAGGCACAAATATGTAAGTACAGGAAAGTACCTTGGTACTCATTGTGAATTGGTTACGAGAAATGTGTTGACTACCTAAAATGATGAATACTAAACAAATGTTTTCCATGAGGAATAATGTAGTGAGTGAGTCACAAGGCAGCCGATACCAACAAGTCTGAGTACCAAACAAATGTTGAGAATTGGAACAAAATGTTTGTATCAAAATGCTCTAAGTACCAGATTTGATAAGTTTCAGAGCAGTGGAATACCAAGCTACCACTGTATGTGAAAATACATAATCAGGTGTTACCCAAGATCCTTACATGCTTCAGGACCACATCCAGGATCCATTTTAGGTGTTCAAACTCTGAAATATTCTTCTGTTCCTTTATAAACTTGTTTAAAAAACATATGACATCAGCCAAAAGTTTTTCATCCTCTGAAGATGCTGGAAGCACTTGAAGAAACCTGTTAGGCATAAACCATGATATCGTGCATGTCATTTTGTAGCAGTATCCTGTTACTAGCATTACATGATTAATGTAGTTTGGTGAAATATAAAGTTAAACTTAAAGAGATTGAAAACAGCAATGTGCTGATGCTAAATATAAATGTCAGAAATACAAAGCAGATGAATGCAAGAGGTCTTTTTTCATAATAATACAAATAATAAACATCAAAAGGTTTCAACCATTAAACACCATACTTTAAAAAAAACATAGCAGAAGGAATGGTCAAAGAAGAAATGTATTGCCTTTATCTTTTTTTCCTATTCTTTATGCATTTAGCCTCCATGAACCATCTGTATTTACAAATCATATATTCAGAAAATTGCCAAAATCAGACGTCTCACTGATCTAGGCATGCCTCACAATATGCTGGCAGGCAGATGAATGCAGTGCTTACAGTAGGAAGGGCGAAAGGGCCAAACATATTTTCTAGCACTGCTTTATCCTTAGCCAGCCTGTGAATGTGGAAACTTCTGCCTTTTTGGTTGCTAAATACAACTGATTTACCGTTTTCAAAAGCATTTCTTGCTGCGGAAAATGTTTGGGAACATTCTAAAGAAACTGGCTATCTTTGAAAATGTCGAAGCTAAATCTACAGTGACAGATGGCTTTGTAGTCAGTTAGGTAGCTTGTTCTTACACACCAACCTGCTTAATGCTGTTTGCCAAGCCAAGGACTTGAAAGTGGCTCCACAAGGACTACCACTGCACATTAATGCCAGCCTATCGTTCAAAATATAAAAATTCATTTTTGTGACAGCAGCTCTAACTTCCCCGTGAGATGCTGCTTGAGTGATGGCATTAAGACAATCCTGTAGACCGAAGGTTGCACATGTTAACTTAAGGATAATAATATCTTCTGAGGAGAGCTTTAAAGTGCTGGAAAATCTGGAATTAAAAAAAAAGAACATTAAAATGGCAACTAAAAGATTTATTTTAAAGTAACCAACCAATATAGCATATTCATTTTTTCTTCTTTCATCACATTGATTTAAAGTTTTATCTTTTTGGAACCATCAAATAGAATTTGATCTTCTTGTTCTATGGGGCAGTTCATGAAGAAATCTTTCACTATTGTGTTTTTCATAAGTTTACACTGGATACACAAAGACTACCACAAACATATACCCAATCAAGATCAGAAGCTATGGAAAGTTTAAGGAAAAACTAAGGATATGGTAGAAATGAACTGCCTGTGTAATTGTTTGCTAAAAATTTGGAGAACGGACCACTGGCTAGAAGCTTTGTTAGGAATCGCTGACTTTAAAACATTATTGGGTTCCTGTTTTCTCCCTCCCTGATCATTAATCATACTAGCTGGAGATGACAGAATTTGAAATCTAAGATTGCCAACCCTATTCCCAACCGGAGTTTCAGTGTTTTATGGTATGGTTTCATTCATTAAAACAAAAGTATAAACATTTCCAAGTGAAGACCGAAAACTAAGTCAGGATTGCTCTTTGTTAAATATAAATTGGAAGAAACATCAGAACTGGAACAACAAAATGAATGGCTTACTGTTCTGCTGCTGTCTCATAACTGGCAATCGCAACTAAATTATCTGCTCCATGGAACCAAGACAAGTTCCAAGCCATTTTTAGCATATCTGACACGTGTTTCGAGGCCCAGAATTCACAAGAAAAAGGTAACACCACCGAGTTAGGACTGACAGCATGATATGCAGAGACTTTAATAGGTAGATGATACCTTTAGGAATAAAAAGGGACAAATTGAAATGACACTAGTTTTGGAGAACAAAACTTGTATTGTTGACTATTTGATTATAGTCAGGGTTTAAGACTTCTGAAATATTTCTTTATACACTACTGTTACATGGCATATTAAATGAGTTCCTATTCAAGTTACTGACAGTACCCCACATCAACTTTACATCTATCAATTATGTAGAATCAGTTCATCATAAACGAGAATCCAATTTAAAAATAATGTTCTTATGCCCCATCTTGTTATACCTTGAACAAACAGCAACAATTAACAGGAACATTTATAATTTGCACTCTGTGTATTGATTGAATATGCACAATGAATTAAGGAATAAGTTTGTTTTAATCATGGTTTTTAACAAAATATAGTGATAGAGATTCACACATAATTCTAATTAATGCCAGCCTAGCATTCATATTATTTAAAATATTTCCCTAACAGTGCAAAAACCAGTATTTCTGCATGGGTAACTCTTAATATGAATAATAACTTTACCTCCTTACAACAGCAACAGGCAAGGTGAAGTGGGAAATGGTACAAGGATCACAGGAAACAGTATCAGCCCTGCATAAAACGAACAAATGAATTCAAACAAAACCAAAGAAGACACTTGCTGTTAATCAGGACATGCATTAAATGTCATATATGTTTAGCTAAGCACTGTCATATCTACCCAGGGCAATGCTCAAGTGTAGTGAAGGAAAGCTGCATTTCAGCTTTATGTCTGTCAGCTTTCACACTGGGGCTCAGTACCAAATCCAAGTCCTTAGCTCTCTTCTTATTCAGGAAGTGGCTAAATTAGAAGCAGATGATTCTTTGACATGACTTCTCATTCCAGACGAGAATGAAGCCTGATACACAAAGAGGATTTTAACCATCTCCAGAATAAAAGTATCAAAGGCTTTTTTTAAAGATAGGGGTCTCCCAAACGAAAACTCTCGGGGTTTCTTCCCTCTTATCATTCTCATTTGACAGCTATGTAACTACTCTTTGACGATCTTGGAAGACAGCTGATAAACACTGAAATAAGGATGCTTTCTAGCCTGGGAAATTCTGGTTTCCATCTCATCAGCTGCAGGCCTTACAATATCATATAAATTGGGAATAAATGGGGAACTCATAAAATTTGCAGATGACACCAAGCTGGCAGGAATAGCCAACATTCCAGAAGATAGGCTAAAGACACAGAAGGATCTTGACAAACTTGAACATTGGGCACTATCTAATAAAATGAAATTCAATGGTGAAAAGCGTAAGGTTCTACATTTAGGCAACAAAAACGAAATGCACAGGTACAGTATAGGTGGTATCTTGCACAACAGTAGTAATTGTGAAAGGTTAATGCCACTTTATAATGCCTTGGTAAGGCCACACTTGGAATACTGCATTCAGTTTTGGTCGCCTAGATGTAGAAAAGATGTGGAGACTCTAGAAAGAGTGCAGAGAAGAGCAACAAAGATGATTAGGGGATTGGAGACTAAAACATATGGAGAACGGTTGCAGGAACTGGGTATGTCTAGTTTAATGAAAAGAAGGACTAGGGGGGACATGATAGCAGTGTTCCAATATCTCAGGGGTTGCCATAAAGAAGAGGGAGTCAAACTAATCACCAAAGCACCTGAAGAAGTAGAACAAGAAGCAATGGGTGGAAACTAATCAAGGAGAGAAGCAACTTAGAACTGAGGAGAAATTTCCTGACAGTTAGAACAATTAATCAGTGGAACAGGTTGCCTCCAGAAGTTGTGAATGCCCCAACATTGGAAGTCTTTAAGAAGATGTTGGATAGCCATTTGTCTGGATCGGTATAGGGTTTCCTGCCACGCAGGGGGTTAGACTAGAAGACTCCATGGTCCCTTCCAACTCTGCTATTGTATTGTATTGTATTGTATTGTATTGTAATATCAGCAATATAAAGCCGGGAAGCAGGAGGCAGGATAGAAGAAAAACGTAAAGAATCACAATATGGCTGTCTGGTCATGAAAGACCAGATAGATTGCCACTCATTGCCACTGGGTGCCCTCCTGCTTCTTCGCTTGCAAAACCCCTTTCCATACAACATCCCAAAGCAGAAGTGTTTGTAAGCAGTAAGCTAGAATATGCACATCTGACAAAATCTCTAAGTAAACAAATATTTTTTTAAAAAAATCCTGTTTTCAAATAACTTTTAAAATATTTCTTGTATAAAATGTATAGGTGCCTCTTCAAAAACAACTCGGGGGAGGGGGTATCGAACTGAAAGAACAAGATGCTAATAAAATAGACCACCTTGAAATAGAACATCAAGTGATTTCTGCCAAAGGTATTTGAAACAATCACACCAGCAAGATTATCTAAAATAAAGTGGTCAATTTTCCGGTTATAAAAAGAACTACAATTTATTTTAACTAAAAGACTTAAATATGATTCTTAGGACTGGAAAGAGAACGCGAGTTTGAATATCTGGATCAACTCTTCATTTGAAGAGTTATTATTTCAATGTTATCTAAAACTATTTTGCAATAACGGCATTACTAAAAATATAGATATTACCCTTAACAACACCTTAGTGGCAAGAGTTTCTAGTACAAATGTTTTATTAATCCATCAGCAATTAACATGGGATGGAAACATCTGCTACATCTTTCTGTTCTGCATTTATTACCTTAGCACATCTTAATTAGTCACCTTGCAACCGATGGATTTTTTTTGGATAAAAGGTCCTGAAACATTTCCTCTAATGTGAGCAGAAAAGTAGGTCTGATTATATTTCTAGCAATGATAGGGTTTTGATTATTCGAAGATGTCAGCAGGTCACCATGTTACTATTATGTGTGCATCCATATAATTTAAAATAGTGCTATAGTGAAAGGCAAGGACACAATCAGCGACTGCTTTATAGTCTACTATCTGATAAATACAAGCAAAAGAGAGAAAGAGAGGGGGAGACAGGGAGGAAGGGAGAGAATGCATATGATATACAAGCATAAATGTTGTCTATAATTTACATATATTGTAGCTGGCAATAAAAGGGATAGTTTGCTTGCAGGAATAATGAAGTAGCACAGAACCAATCACTACAAATTACCCTACCACATCTCTTTCCTTGCTGCTTCATCAAAAAGTAGTAGACAAAGTAATACTGAAGTTTCACTCCTGATAGCACCATAATCTTGGAATATCAAGGCAACTGAAAACAGAAGAGACATTTACATGTTTTTTTTCTAACAGCATAAAGACTTTCAGGACTCTAAATATCAAATTTTCAAAGAACAACAAAATTAAGTATTTACTCTTTTTATCTATCAACAAGATATATGGGAAATATTATTTTTTCTCCTAAATCTGCAGGCTGGGAAATGCAAATCTATCCAGCTTTTTAGAAACAAAATACTCCTCCTGATATTTAATTGCTTAATTCAAAGGTATAAAAACAAATGTTTTTTACACTTTTTTATTTTGCTTTTATGATGTTACCTCTAAATAAAACAAGCAAGACAGAAGGCTGGTAAGCCAATGACAGACGTTTGACTGGATCAGCAGAGAGAAGTTTCCGCAAAAGTGCAAGACATGGCAACATCATACAATCCATGATCTGTCAAACAAAAGAAATTATGGTTTGTTAAGCAAAATCTGTAGTAGCATCCTACTGAGTAAGCATTCTGAAACTTCTCTGAAATCAACACTCCTTGGAAGGTTACAGTAATGTCTTTTAGTACGTTATTTTAGTCCATTTTTCACAAATCCAGAGAATGTACTTCTCATAAAAAGCCCATATTTTAATATTTAATTCCAAAGACAGGAAGGCAATAGAAATAATCTGTGACACATTTTTGAAGCAAGCCTCTTTGTTTGCTTTTATGGCACAAACCATCAAATATAGATTAAAATTTGCAAGGACTTTTAATATTTTACCCCAATTCACAGATAAATAGAATTAAATTAAATGAGGGTTTCTATTAATGTTTTAATTAAAACCCTTCTAAATTTATTTACAAAATTAGTTTCTGCTGGGCAAATTGTATTGTAATCATGAAACTGAACAAACCATTTTTATATATACAAGTAATATCGTTCTAAGATCTCTGAAGCTGGGCTTGATCGGTTTTGGCATCATTTAAATCATGAAGAAAAACTAAACACTTTATTCAATATTTAATAAATGAGGGCGCTAATTTGGCTACTCCTGCAGTCCTTGAGCCACAATGAGTTGAGAATCACCACATAAATTTATCTAGTCCCTGTACCATCTGAATTTCAATAGGATTTAACCATCATTCCTTTCTGAGCTCCTCACTTTTCTTCAGCCCACTGCCATGACCCACCTATCTTTGCACATGGCTACTAATGATATTACAGTGTACCAGTGTAGACAAGAAAAAAAAATAGTATTTTCCTAATTTTCATCATTCTTCACTTCCTGCCTGGAAGGTAAGCTGATGGGTTTTTTTTTTATATATATATATAGCTTTCTATGAGGAAAATGGACCTCGTATATGTGGTATTTTAGAAAAAGAAATGAAATCCTAGCATTTTTAATGAATAAATTCCTAAATAAGGTAACAATTTGGAATGGTCTTTAGCCATTTGTGATATAGCCACTTATGACTGCTACTTTTTAAACTTGGAGATCAGCTAAATTATAACAAACTATTCTGCTTCCTAATCAAATAGAAAGAGGAGAGGGAAGAGGAAGACACATGAGTCTGGGGTTCCATATTAGCTCCTTTCTTCTTCTGCTTATTTAAACATGCTGTTTTAAATGGCAAGTTTCTATATGAGCATTTATTTAGCTTTTTTTTACAAGCTGGAAGTGATAATAGAATCAAAGAATTAGACACTGCAGTTGCCTTTCATTGCACTCCACATGTTTAAGTCACCATCTTGAGATAATAATCCTCATATTCCAAACAGAAAATATTTAATTCCTATCTAAAATTATTTGACTGAACATACAATATTTGGAGGCTTGGGATGGTTCTTCCGAAAGAAAAATCCAAGTAGATTTACCTTGCCATCCTGAGCAACACACTTAGTAAAATAAGCAAGAATTCTTTCCACTGCCCCCATATTTTTGATAATTGGATGCAATTTAGAATCTGGAAGAAAAAAAATAACTTTCCATATACACACTTTACAACAACATATAACACTGAATTCAGATTGATTCAAAATTGCTTTATCTTTAAATAGGCACTGGGTATTAGATAAACTAGGTATGGATTAGTACTTGTGTCTCCTTCCTGCAATCATTAAATACATTTAAATAGTGAATCAAAACCCTGATTTTTGGTCAATTTCAATTCCCTGTCAATCTTTCAAATATTCCCATCTTAATTCCTGCCACTATAGCTTTTTAATTACCACCCCACTCCCCTGCTCTGCCAACAATAATGCATTGAATGTACTCTTCAGTGACAAATCCTTGGTCCATTTTGAGGTAAAGAGGACATAGTGGGAATTGCTGGTATAGGAATCCCCCCCAGCTTTTTAGTATTTTTGCTATGATTCTGACTACCTTCTGGATATGCTGATATACTTGAAGATGGGTATTTCGAACCAGCTCTGGGAGAATTGAAAGAGGAACTAGAAATATGCATGAAATCTGCCACAAAATGTTGCAGAGTGAAATGTTTCAATTCATCTTTCTAGCCAGCAGGCTCATCCCTTTCTCATATTACTTCTTTTATACAGGTTTTAAGGAAAATGAATTAGGAGGTCACACTATTGACATATTAAGCAGCAAGAACATACACAATAGATAAAAAGTGGCTAAGGGGATTCAGATTTTATTACAAGAGAAAAATAATCACCTGAATTACCCATCATGTCATGACTTTCCCCATGTTGGAACAACTCTGTGTCTCAATGGTAAATTGTATTTTGAAGAATTTTACCTTGCATGATTATGACTAATTGCTCAGCTGCTGACTTCCTCAAAGTCAAATCAACGGTGTCCGATATAAAGATATTGTACAATTTTTCAACTGTGTCAGCCTAAAAGCAAAACAAACATATCCTCTTATTTATCTGTTCACCTATTTTTCCATATCATCACTTATGGGGAAAAAGCCACTTCAAGTCTAATGTCACCAAGAAGGAACAGCAATATACATAACACGACCTTGGGCTTCAATTTTCTCTCACAACAGATCAAACAACTGAATACTCCCCAGATAAAGCTAGAATATTATTGCCTCTAAGTTTTAAAGCCCAAATATCCATTTTTGAGCCAGATATCTCACAAACTGATTCATCTGTGCTGCTTTATAATCTTCCCAATTTCATTTTCAGGGGTTTATAGAGAATTGGGGAGCTTCTAGGGCTTCCTATTGTGTGACTGTATCATCTCTAATAGAATATGAGATAATTGCTTTATACAGGTAATCCTTGATTTATGACGACAATTGAGCCCAAAATTTCTATTGCTGAGATATTTGTTAGGTGAGTTTTGTCCCATTTTACGACCTTTCTTGCCACAGTTGTTAAGTGAATCACTGCAGTTATTAAGTTAATTGTACAGCTCTTAAGTGAATTTGGCTTCTCCGATTGACTTTGCTTGTAAGAAGGTCGCAAAAGGTGATCACATGACTCTGGGAAACTGCAACCATCATAAATATGAGTTAGTTGCCAAGATTCTGAACTTTAATCATATGACCATGGAGATGCTAGAATGGTAGTGTGAAAAATGTTCATTAATCCCTTCTTTCAGTGCCCTTTTATACTTCAACAGTATCAAGAGCCAAGGTGGCGCAGTGGTTAAATGCAGCACTGCAGGCTACTTCAGCTGACTGCAGTTCTGCAGTTCGGCTGTTCAATCTCACCGGCTCAAGGTTGACTCAGCCTTCCATCCTTCCGAGGTGGGTAAAATGAGGACCCAGATTGTTGTTGGGGGCAATATGCTGACTCTGTAAACCGCTTAGAGAGGGCGGAAAGCCCTATGAAGCGGTATATAAGTCTAACTGCTATTGCTATTGCTATTGCTATTGCTATCACCTGCACTGCATTTCCTTGCTTAGGAAATCCCTCTGGTTATCAATCTTGTGCAAAGTTTTCTCCGTTCACCTTAAAAACAGATTCTCGTGTGTCATCCAGCTTGAGTTCAATAGGCTTTTCCACAATAAGGATGTTAGAAATACTTGAGAGAATGCTGCCATGCAACAGTGGACGTTTCAGATGGGACTCTTCTTCTTCCATAAGATAAAACATTAACTGTTTGAGTGCCACAGAACGAACTCTGGGGGGGAACAAAGCATTTCCTTAGAAGGTTCCCAAACTTTTACTGAAGAAATAGGTGCACAAAAATCTAAATCTCATACCACATGTTTTTTTGGATCACTCTGATTTTACACATAATTCTTAACTTCTCGAACATTTTTATGACCATAGCCAAGTTGTTCCTGTTAAAAGACATGTTGGCTGAATTAAATCTGATCAAATTTTTTCGATGCATGACACCAGACAACACTGGCTGCTAGTTAATAATTTTATGTTATCAAAAAATCAAATAGTCCAATATCAACTCAATGTTAATGTATAAAAATGCAGTAGATGAGATTTCAATACCAATGTTTTACAAGTTGATTTCCTTGTCACCTCAATCAGCATCATAATTTCTGTACTCCACTTTCCCAACAGTAAAACAATCTTGTCACTACTTTTTCAGCCCAGTCAGTCATAATCAATTTCTACAATCCTCTGCTTTTTTCAAATTAGTGTATTTCAGCCATTTCACAGCCTTCTAAGGATTGGCAGAGTTTCCAGCACCTCAAGGATGTGCTAATTCACTCTAAAATGATTTATCTAAGTGGAGGGTTGTCACTTGGGCTGTGTGCCATTTTCTATCTTTTTGCAAATTGGCTAAATTGACGTGCAGCTGAAAAAGTTGTATCACCTGCAAGTACATGTAAAGGAAGTACTATGCCTTCATCTGCCTTTTCTATTCTAAACACAAATTAACGTACCGTATAGAATAAAATAGGATAGGATAAGAGTTGGAAGGGACCTTGGAGGTCTTCTAGTCCAACCCCGCCTAGACAGGAAACCCTATACCATTCAGACAAATATCTGAACATCCAACATCTTCTTAAAAACTTCCAGTGTTGGAGCATTCACAACTTCTGCAGGCAAGTTGTTCCACTGATGAATTGTTTTAACTGTCAGGAAATTTCTCCTCAGTTCTAAGTTGCTTCTCTCCTTGATTAGTTTCCACCCATTGCTTCTTGTTCTACCCTCAGGTGCTTTGGAGAATAGTTTGACTCTCTCTTCTTTGTGGCTGTATCTTCAAAACTATATTCCATGGAGGCTGGGGTACAGATAATAACCCTTCCCGGGCTGAAATTTGATTGCTAATTTACTCACAGTGGCTTTTTTGAGAAGAGAAGACGAACAGAAGCTCTCAGCCTCGTAGTTTTTGGGAAAATCCCTTCATTTTCAGTCGTTGTTTCACTCAGGGTGAGCACACAGTTACCTAGAGGTTCTTCTGTGTTTGCATAACCCTAAATAAATACTTACAAGTTAACACAGGCAGTTAATTACCATAAGTAAATATCATGCTCCAAAAGAGACATCATTGCTTTATTACCAAGAAAACTGTCTCCGTAATTGGCAACAGGAAGTTAATAGACCAATTGATAGGCAATTGCCATTTGTTTTTCAAACATACATTGTTTGTTGGAGAAGTTCCAATTTGGGGAGACAGCTTCTGGCCAACCGCGGTTCAATTTTCTCAGCAATGTTGCCTTGTAGGGTTGCCTGGTACCATCACTGCCCACCAGAAATACAGCAAAAAAGGTTCCAGCACAATCTATAGTGAGAGTCCCCTATGTAATGCTCAGGTTCATTAACTTTCCCTTTGTGCACATAAGACTTCTGATTCCAAGTAAAGGAAACCTTAATAGGAAGAGTAGTGGTGATGGGGAAACTAGAAGAGGGACTAAGTTAGTGCTTTGTACTGTTTCCCCGAAAATAAGACAGGATCTTATTTTCTTTTGACCCCTGAAATAAGCGCTTGGCCTTATCTTCAGGGAGGTCTTATTATTTTTGAGGTGCGGGAGGCAGTGAGCATGGTCACCTCATGGCTTCTGCTGTGTTGCAATATTTTGAGGGAGGGCTTATTTTCAGGGGAGGGCTTATTTTAGTGCATGTGCTCAAAAGCCTGATTGGGCTTACTGTCCAGGGAGGTGTTATTTTCAGGGAAACAGGGTTCCCTGATTGTGTCTGCCACTGTGGCCATTTTGACATTGACAAATTGTCTCCCATCAACATCAATGGTGTAAAAAAAATGCAAGTATCTAGAGTAGCTCCACAGAGAGATAACTTGAAAATGAATTTAACAAATAAATGAATAAATAAATATTCTCAACATTCATTACCAAACTAGGTAACATCATCAGTGTTACCTGGTTTGATAATAAAATATCTGCAAGAAAGCAAACAAGCTCAGAGATCACCAAGGAACCCACGGTTCAACCTTGAGTTACACAATATTCTCTTCTATCATAAAAGCCAAAAAAGATGGATTGGCAGCACCATATTGGCAAGCGAAACAAGCAAAATGATCTCACAATAAGGTGAGTTTGGAATTTTATTTGAAAAGGATTTAGGCAATGGTTAGGCAAGAAGTTTCCTGATGGTATGATTATATTAAATAGTTCATTTATATCCCACAAGCCATTTCTCATTCAAAAATTCAAGATAATTCTGAACAGTAGATATTCCTCTAGAAAACTGTCACATCACCAATTTCAAGATGATACTTCCTATTGAAAAAGTCTAATGTTACTTATTCATTCAGCTTTAGTTACAAGCATTCAAGCCACAACTCCAGTGGCGACCCCTCTTATTTCTGGTTACCGTGTTTACATATTTTCCCCTATTGTGTAATGTCAGTACTGCTTTTTCAGCAAAGCAATTAAGCTTATCTGAAGATAAACTACTTTTCAAGAAGATGAGATTACCTGAAGAATTGGAATAACAGGATAGAGGGTTTCAATAAACTTGTTCCAAGTCTCTGCTGCCATCATCAATCGGCCCTGAAGAAGATACATCAGTAGAAATGTGGCAGCTGAGCACACCTGTTTTAATGAGAGAAGATACAATAGCGCAATAAAGTGTGTTCAAACCAATTTGCTGGTGTCAGAAATGGAAATTAGGCTTTGCCTTGGGACATTGCACCAAATAGCTTTTGTGTTTGTTTTCTTTTTCTTTTTTTAAAAAAACCAGAAAGCGATAAAATACTGTCAAGAATCTACTGCCTGTTAGCACTGAACAGTCTTCAAGCAGAGAGTGTGATTCAGGTCAAGAAATGCTTTCAATAAAGCACCGAAGAAGACTTTTAAAACTAGTGCTCTTATTCCTAAGCATTTAGGAAATCTTCACAACTTAAGATTGGTTTGCTTATTACCCACAGAAAAAGCAGAGCATATTAGAAAAAGATCTTGACATACTACCTGAACTTGAATCTTAGGACACGTGTGTGTGTGTGTGTGTGTGTGTGTGTGTGTGTGTGTGAGAGAGAGAGAGAGAGAGAGAGAGAGAGAGAGAGAAAGAGAGAGAGAGAGAGAGAGGGAGGGGAGGAAGGAGAGGGAGGGAGGGAAACAAATGAGAATTATACTGTATAAAAATCAAAAGTAAGCCTGGTGCTGCCAAATGACTAATTGCACTTTAGTCATTTTCTGCATTACTTAAAATTATTTTTATACTTTTGAAAATTCTCAAACTTGTTGCAATCCTAAGCATATTGAAAACAAAAGCAAGTTCCATTAATTGTAGTAAAGATAATAAATATAATGCAGGTTTGTAATCTATATATTAATTAAAAAGCCAAACAGGGTGAAGTTTACAAAGTTACAAAGCTTTAGATCTACTAATTTCATTTAATTTACAGATTAATTCTGGAAGTGGTATCATATTTAGAATGATGTACCTCATGCTGGGAATCCTGAAGGCCAAAAGTGCATATTTCATAAAGAACTTTGGGATGAAGGAGAAAATGTACACCACAACTCAGTGAAGAAATAGACTTAACAGCATTATGAATGCCTAAACATTCCTAAAACAAAGATAAAAGATGTTTAAATGTTAACCTGACAACACATGAAAAATACTTAAATCTACTCAGTTAAGATAGAGCAACCACCAACCTTTAGACTGGAATACACACTCACACACACACTCACACACACACACATCCATATCGCTAAAACTGCAAACTTTTGAAGCTTACAACTGGGCACAATACTGCTGGTTTCCTATTGCTAATACATCCTGTCATCTAGCTCAAAACTGCTAGTTTCTCACAGCAAGAAATCAGTGATCTGCAAGCAGAATAACTTGGAATAAGCAAAAACCTTTCTGCTGGGTCCCACCTGCCAACCTTCTTTAAGGTTGCTGGGAGAGAATGAGAAGAAAACAGCAAGAACACAAGGGAACCCTGACAATTGATAAAGACCAAAAGTACATCATGCAGTTAATTTATTTCCATAAGGCAATGATATCATTAAATCATAACACCTTTTAACATGAAAAATTCAAACAGATATCCCTTCCTCTTTGAAACTCAGCAAATTAAAAAAAAAACACCACCTCAGAATTAATTCACATCAGGCAATCTCAAGTTTACATAGTAAAAGATTGAGCTTTTTCAACCTGACTAAAATACCTGTGAGGTTATTAAATGAAAAAGAGGGGAATTTAGATGGAAGAGACGGGGGTGGAGGGAAGAGTAACTCCTGGATTCTGAAGAAACCACGGGGCTTGTTAAATGCTAACCTTAACAATGTCAAGGCAGCAGCGATAGGCTTCTGTTCTAATATTTGGCACAGGATGAGACAACAGATGGAGAAGCGTCTTCTGACTCTCATTCTGCAGCAGTGGGTCAGCTCCAGCAGATTTCCAGCTACAACCAGAAAAAAACAGAGAATAACCGAAATGGCTTCAAGGCTTAGATAGCAAATTCTCTCCACTCAAGACCCGCAGAGGCCTTGGATTATTATTGAGTTATTTATTCGCTGCCATTCCTGGGTAAATCCCCAAGAAGATGAAACTTGGCAAGCTAAGAGATTTGGGGTAATTTCAGCAGTTAAACTGAACTTGTAGTCTTTTATTCTGAAGAAAAATGAAAGAAGTTTTACTTTAACGCTGTTAGCTCTTCCTGACACATTTGTGGATGTCACCATTGTCAAGGTAGGAAAGTTTGGGAAAGTTTGTGATCATTGTTTGCTTAAATCTCTTTGTAAATTGTAAGATGTATTTTCATTAAACAGATGTGTGTATTCATCTATACCTAGCTGCAACATGTTACCACATACATGGCACCATATAGTGAAAATTTCCCATTTCATTATCAAAATAATACTATCTTAAATTTGTCCAATATTCTCTACAGATACAGATTTTGTATGCCTAATATAGTAAAATACATGTATATTATTTAATTCAAAGATTATGCACCTATATATGTATATATGCATCATCTTTCAATTAAATAATTACTGTATGTATAAAATTGCAACTGTGTATTGTTGCAAGAACATATTATATTATATATTTTAATTATTTTTTGCTATTGTATTTTTTCATTTATTTTTACGGACTCACCATATATATATTTTAAATAATATATATGGGTAGTCCCCAACTTACAACAGTTTGCTTTGTGACCACAACAGCACTGAAAAAAGTGACTTGTCATTTTTTACACTTACGGCCATTGCAGTATCCCCATGGTCGTGTAATTTACATTTGGAGGCTTGACAACTGTCTCACATTTAGGCCAGTTGCAGAGCCCTGGGGTCATGTGATCACCTGGTGCAACCTTCTAAAAAGCAAAGTCAGTGGGGAAACCAGATTCCCTTAACAACCGTGTTACCAAGAGCCAAGGTGGCGCAGTGGTTAAATGCAGCACTGCAGGCTACTGCTAGATCAGCAGTTCAGCGGTTCAAATCTCACCGGCTCAGGGTTGACTCAGCCTTCCATCCTTCCGAGGTGGGTAAAATGAGAACCCAGATTGTTGGGGGCAATATGCTGACTCTCTGTAAACCGCTTAGAGAGGGCTGAAAGCCCTATGAAGCGGTATATAAGTCTACTGCTATTGCTATTGCTATTACTAATTTAATGACTGCATTGATTCACTTAACAATAGCAACAGCACTTAGGACTCATATACCACTTCACAGTGCTTTACAGCCCTCTCTAAGCTGTTTACAGAGTCAGCATATTGCCCCCAACAATCTGGGTCCTCATTTTACCCACCTCGGAAGGATGGAAGGCTGAGTCAACTTTGAGCCTAGTGAGATTTGAACTGCCAAATTGCAAGCAACAGGTAGTCAGCTGAAGTAGCCTGCAGTACTGCATTCTAACCACTGTGCCACCACGGCTCTTAATGTAACAACAAAAGTTGTAAAATGGGGCAAACTCAGCAACATATTTTGGGTTCATTTGTGGTTGTAAATCAAAGACCACTTGTATTTTTGCGTTTTATTCATTTCTTTTTCTCCTTTTCTATTATTATTTTAAAAGCAACAAAACATAAATAATTTATCCAATATTTTTATTCAGTCAAAAGAACAATTTATGTATGTAATAGCTGAAAACGTCATCACAGAATCCTAATATAAGATTTTCATATGGCATGCAAATTGCCCAACTTACATATCTGAGCAAATGTTGAGGTATTCCTTAAGTAGAACAAAATAATGGTGAAATGGAAGACTTTTCATGGCTTGTTCCGCCAGTTCAAGTAAATCAAGAAGATTTTTTTCTCCCTTTTAAAAAAGTAAAACATATTTCATTTTAAAGAATAGACAGATGAATTAATGATTAACTTGCACTCATACGATCAACAAAAATAATTATCTAGTAAAGATGAATGTAATAAGTAGCAGCAACTCTCAAAACTTCTATAGACAAGACAAGTCAGTTTACCAGTAGAATTATCAATAACGATATCAAATTATTAAATATTGAAAATGCTGATGATCAGAAGTACTCTTACAACATTTAACTAGGTCTAGGGAGGCATACATGACATTTTACACTCCCCCCCCAATTGAAGTTCACTTAAGCTGAATGTCTTACCTTTTTGCGAACATCCAGCATAAAATTACAAGCACACTCCATTGAATGGGCAGCTTCTGCAGCTTGTTTATAAATACTGTAGTTTTCTGAATTCATTTGTTCCAAATAAGCGATGACTGACTCATGTATATTTGGATATTCTAAGGAAAATGGCATGTCCACGGAAAGGACAAACAAAGCTGTCACTAAAGTCTCTGGTAAAACACTAGTGGCCTGGAGGGAATAAAAGAAAAAAGGCTTAGGCTCTAAACGTCAACCTATATAATAAATATTAGTCTTAACTTTTGATTATTTTGAATATGTGACCAACATAATTTCTTCAAACAAAATTATGTTTAATTTGCAGAGATATTACATCAAATTATATCAAAGTGATGGTAAATCTCTTGGGAATTTTTAACTACTGTTAAAATAGTTAATATGAGATAAAAGAATTAAAAATACATTTAGAATTCAGCACCTCCAGCTAAGGTAGTAACCCAGGTTTTATGTGGAATGTTTGCAAAAAAAAAAAAACAACCCAATAAACTATGCTTAATTTAAGAAGGTAATTATTCGATTTCCTGGGACAGGCATATGCCAGGATCTTTAATCTCTTATTGCTTTCTTCTAGATTATTTTAAAGGTCTAAAATCTATCTCTTGGGAACTGAGTTCTCTTACCCCAAAAAGCGATTTTAATAATCCCCCCCCCAAGAAATATTTACATTTTGCTTATTTCTGCGCCCACCAGGTAAATCTCTATTTTGGCCTTCTTTTCTTAACTATTTCAGCTGCTTCATCAATTATATTGTGTCATCAAATGGAATGAATTTATCATCACAAATACAGCAGTTACAGCAGTTCATTCAATGACATTCAAAGTTACAAGGCATTGAAAAAAGTATCTCAGCGTTTTTGCGGAATCCTCATGGCCACATGATCAAATTCACATGCTTGGCAACTGACTCATATTTCTGACAGTTGCAGTGTTTTGGAGTCATGTGATCACCTTTTCCGACCTTCTGACGAGCAAAATCAATGGGGAAGCCAGATTCACTTAACAATCGTGTTACTAGTGTAACAGCTGGAATTATTCACTTAAGGACTGTGCCAAGAAAGGTCATAAAATGAGGCAAATTTCACTTAACAAATGCTTCCTTTAGCAACAGAAATGTTGGGCTCAACTGTGGTTATAAGTTGAGGACTACCTGTACATATTATTTTAAACGGTTCTGTAAAGGAAAAAAGAATGATTATATATTTTACAAACATACAAATGATATCTATAACAGCTGACGTTCGCAATGCAGCAAAGCAATTTTTAAGCAGGAATATAGAGCAGTAAAATTACACAAGTGACCATCAATGTTTTTTAACATTATAAATAGTTCTTGATTTTTGACCACAATTGGGACAAAAACTTGCATTGCTAAGGAAGGACATTGCACATGGCTTTATGACTTTTTATGCAATTGTTAAGTGAATCATTGCCGTTCTTAAGTGAATCATGATTGTTAAATGAATTCAGCTTCCCCATTGCCTTTGCTTGGTGGAAGCCATCTGGGAAGATTGGAAATTGCAATCATATCACCTTGAGACACTGCAACCACCAGAAATATATGCCGTTTTCCAAGCACCTGTGAGACAGTGAGGAGGTTGTAACAGTCGTAAGTGCGAGGATGGGTCGAAAGTCCTAACCCAATTCGAAATGCTACTTTAACTTTGAATAGTTGCTAAATGAATGGTTGCATGTCAAAGATGATCTGTACTAATTTCTAATTGAAATCAGACGGAAGAATAACCTCTCAGACACAACAGAATTGACAATTATCAGAAAAATCTCAAGATTAGTAGCAGTCATTTAAGATGTAAAATTCCTATCCAGCCACTAGGGGGCAGACAATGCACTTGTCATTTTTATACTTGTTCCTTTAAAATGCTGTTTTGCAATACATTCCACTTATTTATTCATACATGTATACATCACCAATACAAGGTCTGTAAGTCAGACCAAAAATCTATTCTGCATGAACAGCAACATCAAGTGGCTTTTCTTTGACAACTGCAATTGAAAACATCACTATAAGGAGTACAAAATTTGAACACTAAGTCAAAGCAACAGCTTAGCATGACAAAAGCAAAACAATGAAGACCAGATACTGATGACTATGTTTCAAAGCTAAACAGAGCATCAACTACCTCTAGTAATATATTAGATGCTATAGGTCAGTGATGGCAAACCTTTTTAGCACCGAGTGCCAAAAAGGTTGTGGGGAAATGTCCCCCATGTACACACTTGTCAGAGCCGCACTTGGGAAAAGCCGAATTTCTGGCTTGTAGCACACATGTGCGCCCAGACAATCAGCTGGCCGGCATGCATGCACATACCAGTTTTTGACACTGCTGTGTACATGAAGGAATTGCACTCCGGATAAGCCGAATTTCCGGGTTCTGGCACGCATATGCACCCAATAATCAGTTGGCCGGAGCACATGCACACACTGGTTTTGGGCAATGCAACGCATGTGAAGGACAGCTGATCATCGCATGTGCATGTGCACTATAAGCCCGGAAGACAAATAGGCAAGGCTGTCCATGCCGGGCGACATGGCTTAGCGTGCCACTATGGGCATACGTGCCATAGGTTCACCATCACCGCTATAGGTTGTTTGATATTGTAGAGAGTCAGGGAGATGACCTGGAGGGAAATAGGGAAAAACCTTTCCCTAAGAAAGAGGGCTCTTGCTTGTTTTTAAGAGTTCTGCACTGTATTTCCCTTTATCTGTGTCTAATTGAATTTTGTTGTTCTTAGTTGCGAATTCGTGTCCGACCCATTGCGACCCCATGGACAACATTCCTCCAGGCCTTCCTGTCCTCTACCATCCCCCGGAGTCCATTTAAGCTCACACCTCCTGCTTTGGTGACTCCATCCAGCCACCTCATTCTCTGTCGTCCCCTTTTTCTTTTGCCCTCAATCATTCCCAGCATTAGGCTCTTCTCCAGTGAGTCCCTCCTTCTCATTAGGTGACCAAAGTATTTGAGTTTCATCTTCAGGATCTGGCCTTCCAAAGAGCAGTCGGGGTTGATCTCCTCTAGGACTGACCGGTTTGAAACATTATCATTTAAATGCATGCTATCTTAAGCATTTTTCCCAACATAACCTTGAGCTGTAAAGAAATGGGCACATCTCACCTTCTCTACAGGTAGCAATACTTGCAGAAGTCGAACTGTGAAAAGCGAAACGCTAACAAATGCCATCCTGTGGTGCACTACTGCAAGCTCAGGTTTTTCTGAGCTAGTGTTAATTTTGTGATAGGTAATGATTTCACCTAATGCATCTAGGACTCCAGTCAGTTTTTCTTTCTGTAGATGAAACAAAAAAAGTTGCAAATCAATACTCCCAACAGGTGCCAGGAATAGTCACTTGCTAATGCAGGGACTGTTTGAAGATAAAGCTTCCCTGGAGAATTCATTCATTGTTTAATTTAGTTATTTAATTTCTATCTCATATTCCCATCAATGAATAGCATTTATGCTGGCTAACCAAAATAAAAGTCACAAACATGTATTTCTCCGAGCTCTATTTTGATTTCATGCCAAAATAAATTCCTGAACAATTGATTTTTTTTAATCATTACAAATCTACAAAGAAAGTATGTTCCAACCTATTTTTTTTAAATACCATGTCAGCGCAATTGCTGAGGTGATGTGGACTTCTAATGCATTTTATGCATTAGTTTATGATGTTTTCCATTAAGAATGTTCTTTTGTTCTTTGTTACTTTATGTTTCAAGGAGTTTTTTAGATAACTAGACAAAAAAAATCAACTTTGTCATAACTTGCATATTTATTTGCATATTCCTACTCTTAAGAAGAGTATTGAAGAAATTGAAGAGGACCACAGAGATGGAATGGAGGACCATGCAAGAGGACCATGGAGGACCTTGCAAGAGTACAATGGAGAGGAAATTGAAGAGGACCACGGAGAGAATGATCACTCTTAACTCCCTCAATGACTTTTTATGTAATTTTACTTTTACTCATGACTGGATGTTAAAAAAAGAATACAGAATGTATCATTCAATTTTTAAAAATTATTGTTTATAAACCCTTCATCATAATGGTAGGCTTAAAACAGAGATAAAATAGACATAATATTTTTTATCTTAAAGATAAAAAGATGACACATTTAAGATAAGCTTACAATCACTGCATGGAATTGGTCCTTGATTATGGTGATGCATAACTATAACTAGCAAACAAATAAATAAGCAAATTATTCTGGTTAAAATAGAATAATTTTAAATTCTCACAAATTCTTGACCAAAGAGACTTTCGTCTTCCCAAACATCTTCAGACACAGCATCAACAATAAGTAGCAGGTCTTCGGCAACCAATTCCA
This sequence comes from Thamnophis sirtalis, assembly GCF_051295495.1. NCBI lineage: Eukaryota > Metazoa > Chordata > Lepidosauria > Squamata > Natricidae > Thamnophis > Thamnophis sirtalis. Next base: position 159,458,855 of record NW_028261382.1, read on the forward strand.
ACACTTTTATGGTTATTCTCCTACTACCTGAGAATTGATAAACAGAGAAGGATTGAAGCAGTCATGTTCCTTCCTGCTGAATAATGCAATATGTTAATTGGTAAGGATTTCTTAAATAAAGAAGTATTAAAAGAAGGATCATTACAGATTTCCCCTCCATGCGTTGTGGTGCTGGTTGCTCAGATGAAACTGCACTATACTAAATGTCCAGCAGCACCTTAGAAGTCTTAAACATTTTTCTTGCCAAAGTCCGTTTAGATGTTTAATATTTCCTAAATGAAACACTGTTATACAATACTACTACAAGTAGTGCTCAGTTAATAACAGCAATTGGGACTGAGCAATGCAGTAAGAACGCATTTCTTTGGGCAAGACCAGGATGGTGACCTCCAGGAGAGAGAATTAGATTTAGATTTAGATGGTTTATTTATATGCCGCCCTTTTCCCTGGGGGGACTCAGGGCGGCTCACAATCCAAAAAGGAAAGGGGGGAAACAGACTTTTTACATATAAGACAATACATAATTAAAACACAACATTCATACCATTCGGGCGGGTTACAACGTTCCCCCCCAGGCCTGACGGGATAGCCAGATTCTAAGGGCTGTGCGGAAGGTCTGGAGGGTGGTGAGGGTACGAATCTCCACGGGGAGATCGTTCCATAGGGTCGGAGCTACCACCGAGAAGGCTCTCCTCCGCGTGGTTGCCAGTCGGCATTGACCAGCAGATGGAACTCGGAGGAGGCCTAATCGATGAGATCTAATAGGTCGTGTGGAGGTAATTGGCAGTAGGCGGTCTCTCAAGTACCCAGATCCACTACCATGGAGGGCTTTATGGGTGACGAGTAGCAGAAGGTAGGTAAAGATGACAAAGGTCAGCAGGAGGGGGCGGGCAGCCGTAAATAAGAGCTGGCTTGAATTTTTATCATATGACCACAGGAGCGCTGCGACAGTCGTAAGTGGAAGAACCAGTCACAAGTCAATTTTTGTCAGTGCTGTAACTTTTGAATTATTGTTGAATGAATAGATGTTAAATGAGGGTCATGTGTATATTTTAACAAAGGCTTTCAGTATAGGGTACCGTGCCATTAGAAGAAGTAAAAAGAGAAATAAAAAATAGCATACATCAGTAAATAATAGAAGGGTGTATATAAAACCTTCCTTTCAAACCCAATTAGGCACTCGACATTTCAAAATCAAGCTATCAACATTTAATCTGAATGCCTATATGTAATAATTGGACAAAGGCATTCCATAAATAGTATCCACACTATAAACTACTCACAGTTCTCTGTCTAATTTCATTTTGTGTGTGCAGCCAGAATAAAGCTTCAGAGGCAATTCAGGAAGTGTTATTCCGAAAGAAGACTGCACTTCAGATATTGAATGCTTGGGGACAGTTTTAAGTATCAGTAACAACTCTTCAAACTAGCCTTAGAAACAGAGTGGCGTTACAACAACGAAAAACCCATTGGTATCAACCATTGCCTCAATCTTACTGCTCAGTTCTGGAACTTCTAAAGTTTCTAAATTTTTGAGATAGTCCCTTCCTGCTGAAAACAGTATGAAAATTCTTCTGACCAAGTCTGCTACTTTCTTCGGTTCTTCTCTCCACATGAAAATACATTATAAACAGCTACCACTTTATCAAACAGCTAGTTACAAATTACATCTTGTAAAGAGGGCATTTTTTCCTGCAACGCCGCAAGAAAGTGGAGCCATTAAATCCCACATGTTCTTCCAGTCCATTCCCTCCAACGGCTCCCCTATCTCCCCTATCCCATTTGTCAAAATATTTTCTTTTAATCTTAAAGTAAAATGGTAAAAGACAATAAAACTAGACAGCTCGATGTTAAAATAAAACAGTAACCTCAACCAGCTTTATAAACTATAAACTATCTGTCAAAGTGAAGCTCATTGGTTGCTACAAGGAAAGAAGCAGAGGGAAGGAAGAACCATGCAGAATGTCCTAATCAACATGAAGGAAAGATGCCATACAATCATATTGGGTGCATCAGTCACCTTTATAAACAAAAGTTTGAAACAGACAATAAAACTGTTGCTATTCTATCTTGCTTTTGAGCTTCCCTTTGTGCAGAAAGAATCATAAACTAAAAGGAGATAAGCTGAATATAAGGCAGAGCCCCAAAACACAAGTTTTAAATTTTCCAAAACACTACAGTTTTCACACCGACTGTTAGACAGATATGAAAAATGCAAATGGGAGTGCTTAGATTCACAACTAAAGCGTTCAGATTGCCATGTCAAGCCTATTCTTTGTGTGGTAGAAAAAGAATGGTTGGAAGTAAAATATGATTACTGTAAGCAAAAATTCCTTTAAAAATAAACGTTACCTGTTTTAAGAAGAGGTATCACATGTTCCAAAATGGCTACACAGAACTGAGGAAGACTAAATTGTTGAAACTGTAACTCCAAAGTGTCCACATTTTCCAGTTCTGGCAGGTCAACATGACCCATATCCAAAGGTGATGGATTGGATATTCTAGAAGTTACATTACCGTGAGCACTGCCTCCACTATGAAAACAAAACAAAACAATGATATATATAAAAAAGGCGCTATGTTTCTATAGCCAGTATTATATTATAAAAATAACCAATAATCAGGCTGAATGGGAAAACTGGCCTAAAATTTTTTTATTCTATTCAAACTACAATTGATGGATCTAATGTAATTCCATCCGAGTTCCTTCCCCTGTGGATAAAACAATCTTTATAAATGGTTTATAATACTATAAAGCCTCCTAAAAAACAGATGTATCAAATAGAATTGAAAACAGACCTTAACAAGTCAAAGAAAATGGAGAGGTTAGAATTGACTGCCACTGAAGGCAAGGAAGAATCAAAAGCCTTCTTTCTGCCTGCATAAAATTATATTAGTATTGTAGCTAATTTATCCATTGGGGCAAGATAATTCCATATTTAGGATGCTGCCACAGGACAATCTTATTCCCCTCTTATTCCCACCCTTTTTTTGGTGTTGGGCTATAAAGCTTCTTGAGATAACTGCAACTTCAAAGACTTCTACATTTGCCCAACCCAATTAGGATTTCATAGTCAAGATCATCACATTCATTGGGTACATAATGATTTATCTACATCTTCCACTACTAAGCTTTTATATAGCTCATCCTACATTTTGCTCCGTTGTATGCCCAAGTTGTTTATACTACCTATGTGGTCAAGAATAGGAATTCACTGCGTGCTTGTAGATGCAATGATACAAATTTCTGGAAAAGGGTGTAATTGCATACAAGAGAATACTTGTTTTTATGAAATCTTAAAAAATAGAATTGCCTTTTGTGCAATTTTTTATTATTTTCTGGAATAGCAACACTGAAATACTTATATTAAAGGAAATAATACCATTCCAAATAATCTTATTTTACAATCTGGAACCAGAGGTTTAGGCTTCTGAGCATTCTGGTGAGAGAGAAGTTCCCTGAGGATGGGCTCCAGTATGGGTCCAAAAGCTCAGAAGATTAAACCCATGACCAGCCCAGATAGGATCCTGCAACATTATCCTGGGACATGTCTGTCGGTCTTCATTTGTGAATCCTAGCCTAATCCAATGGCAGCAGAAGGAAGTTTTAATTACTCCAAACTTACAGGTATGTTCTGTTTCACTGTGTTGTTCAAGTATTTAACTATTTCACTGTGTTGTTTCACCAATATAATTGATACAAATAAGAACAAGGACAAAGAATGCTCAGAAGATTTGGTGTTTCGGATAAACTATATTTATAGTTTAGATATAATTTCATTTAAACTATTGTTGAAGGACCTACAAATCAATAACTAAATAATGTAAATCAGGAAGGGGGGAGGAGGAGGAGGAGGAGGAACATGTTCCTTTTGTAATAATCATAATATTCCCAGATGTCTTCTTACTTGGAAGATTCTGCATCCCAATCCTGACCATCACCCCTTGGACGCTGGCCTATACGTCCTATTACAGAAGGTCGAGGGCTACTGCTTCCAGGAGATGGATTCTGCGAATGAGGAAATCTTCGGGCATCTTGGCAATATGACATTGACGAATTCTGGGAAATGGTACCTTTCAGAACACACATAGATATGTAGATATCACCTCTGTCATATCACTAACACATACTTTTACTTAAAAGGAAAAATCTATTTCTTTCTGCGTAGGAAAAAAATACGCGTGGAAGGCATGATCCTTGCTGTCGGGCTGTACTAAAATGCTCAGAAGATTTTGGTGTTTCAGATATTTGAAATTCAGCTGGAAAAATTCCTTTCCCTTTTGCTAAAACTACAAAATGCAGCAAAAAAAATGAGGGAGAGGAGGATGAAAAAATATGGAAAAAGGAAAAAAAAACAATGAGTGTAAAAATAGGGCAGGATTAATGCATACCTAAGCCGGACCCCAACTGATAAAACACAATGAGAAATTGCTGGTGTGATCTACGGGATTAGCTAAGGAGCTTCAAATAAAGTCCTTGCTGCAATAGCTATAGACTTTTCCTATGTGTGGAGAATAGCTACAAGTAGTCCTCGACTTACAACATTTAGTGATTGTTTAAAGTTACAGTGGCACTGGAAAAAGTAACATGACCATTGCAGCATCTCTCATGGTTGGTCATTCAATCAAAATTTAGATGATTGGCAACTGACTCATAGAACATAGAATAATAGAGTTGGAAGGGACCTTGGAGGTCTTCTGGTCCAACCCCTGCTTGAACAGGAGGCCCTCCATCATTTCGAACAATTGATTGTCCAATCTCTTTTTGAAAACTTCCAGACCTTCAAGTTCAATCCAGAAGCGAAGATGGTCTTCATCACATAGATCCGTGATGGCAAACCTATGGAACGTGTGCCGGAAGTAGCACACAGAGCCATCTCTCCAGGCATGCAAGCCATTGCCCGTTGCTCTTCCGTATTCCGGCACTCTGGCCAGCTGGTCTTCACATGCATGGGAGTGCCGGAAACTGGAAGAGCAGCGCGCCAGGAAGATGATCTTCCAGTTTCCGGTACGTGCATGTGCACTGGCCAGCTGATCTTGATGTGTGCATGCATGCCAGAAACCGGAAGATCATCTTCCTGGTGGACACATGCGTACTGGCCGACTGCTCTACTGGTTTCCGGCACTTGCACCTGCGGATGCACGCGTACACTTCCGTTTCAGCACTTGGTGCTGAAAAAGTTCGCCAACACGGATATAGATCATGAAGGACAACTAAATGTTCATCAGCTCCTAAAGCTTGGTTACCTTACTCTTGAGGTTCTGGCATCTCTTAATTTGCTTTATATTTACTACTCCTTGCTCCCTTCTGTGAAATTATTTTACTGAGACTTCACAATAGTCTGAAAGCTAATTAACAAAAAGCCATTTTAAGTTTAGCAATACTTTACTGGATTGAATACTCTCACTGTATACAAGGAGGGTCATAGTAGGATCCATATTTATGACAGCTGCAATGTCCTGGGGCCATATAATCCTCTTTGTGATCTTCTGACAAGCAAAGCCAATGGGGAAACCGGATTTACTTAATGAACCTGTTACTAACTTAACAACTGCGGTGATTCACTTAACAACTGTGGAAAGGAAAGTCGTAAAATAGGGCAAAATTCATGTAGCAACTGTCTCAACGGTAGTTGTAAGTTGGGGACTACCTGTACAATCAACATATCCAGAACCACTTGTCACTCTGTCATTTGTGAAGGAAATCCTGGGGGGGGGGGGAAAGCTAAAATAAAGACAGATCCAGGTTCCATTGGATAATATATGGTATCCTGGAGATAATATTTATAATTCCATTATTAAACTGCTTGAAACGATTACTTCCCAACACTGCTATTTTCTTTTCACTATTTTAACTGTTACAAGCCACCATTTCATTTTCTTATTAGCATTTTTAGATAGAACAGACTCCTTAGCCACAGGAAGTAAATTGAATTTGAATCCTCACACTCTTCTCCACAACTTTTTTTTTAAACCTCCCATAGTAAAAGCCATTTGAGCAATACACTTCTACATCTTACTTAAAACAGGGGAGGGTGGGGGAGAAGAAATCATTAAGTTCACAGTGAATAAAACAGACTTCAGGTTATCCTGATGAGCTATATGCAGACCTGTATCACTTGAGACAAAACTTGGATCTCTATGGAAGTTCAGTCTGTTCCTTAAGAAAACACACAGTTGCTCTAGACATAAGAGAGCTTGCAATGCCAAATGGTGTTGTCCATCTTTTGCAAGGCCTAGCGTTGTTAGACACAGAAGACTCTAAAATAAACACAAGTACATTTTGTTGACTTCAGCAAAATACTTTTAATATTATACATATCTGCCTGGTTAATATATTCAGTGTACCCTAAATATTTATTGCTGAAGCTTCTTTCCTAAATATTTCTTGCCAAAATATTGCAAATCAGAGACAAACACGAGTCCATGGAATTCATGCAGTGCAAACATTCAGGACTTTTATAGTTGTACTTTTCAATAGATTATTTCAATATAAAACATTTGGATTTTGGTCATCATCCATGATATAAAGGACTGACTATAAAACATTTATTTTTCAGAAACCATATCCCAGGAGGATGATTTTTATTTTGTTCAGGAAATGAACTCTCTTGTAAACATCCTTAGGGATTGCAATTTTCTATGCGAGTATAAACATCTATCCCTGGAGTTCTATATAAATACACTAAATTATAGGCTATACATTAAATGGAATCATATCCATATAATCAAAGCAATTCTTATTTTAGATGAACCTCGGGCCTGTATCAGGCAAACATTACCTTTGTTTCCCATATTACTTATAATATCAAATGTCAGATTTGTCAGGCTTAAGAAGACAACCACTATTTCCCATTTCCAATTGAAGACTTAAGATGGTTCAGAGATGTATGGAAAGCATTCAAAGAAGCTGTTGAGAATTTGTTTTGGCAACTACAGAGTATAAAAATACATTCAGCTGGTTGACACATTTCTTACAGCAGACAAGACCATGCAGTGCAACATGTCACTGAAGATTCATTTTCTGCATTCACACGTGAACTTCTTTCCTGAAAATCTAGGTGCAGCCATTGGTGAACATGGTGAAAGCTTTCACAAGGACATTGCCACAATGGAAGAATGGGCAACTGGAATCTATTGGTGAACATGGTGAAAGCTTTCACAAGGACATTGCCACAATGGAAGAATGGGCAACTGGAATCTATCAATGGTGGCTGACCATTGTTGGATACTGCAGTGAGATACATCAGATACCATTTCCCCAAAAGTAAGACCTCCCCGAATAATAAGCCCAATTGGGCTTTTGAGTGCATGCGCTAAAATAAGCCCTCCTCTGAAAATAAGCCCTCTCTGAAAATATTGCAACACAGAAGCAGCCATGAGGTGACCCCACTCGCAGCCCCTCGCACCTCAAAAATATTAAGACCTCCCTGAAAATAAGGCCAAGTCCTTATTTCGGGAGTAAAAAGAAAATAACACCTTATTTTGGGGAAAATATGGTACTGATACTGAAAATCAGCAGCAAAACATTTTTAGCCTTGTTGAACTCATGGAGCATAGTAATTATTAAAAGTTAATTTCCTATTCCTCAAGATTCCTGTGTAATATAGTCATTCTGAAACTATCTTTGCTGTTTAGTTGAAAGGGTGTAACCAACTTTTTCAGGAAGCGAAACTTTTGGGAGGAAAAAAACCCCTCTAGTCCAATGAAACCAAAATCATGCAGGACAATATTACTCAGCCAGATGGTTAGACTTGAATTTAGTATTTTTATCCAACTATCAAGTCTTTCCCAAGATCTTGAATAGGCAGATGATGTTTGATGGTGTTAAAGATATTGTTACAGGATGCAAGCTTTTTCTAAGTAGCACTGCTTTTTGCAATCAACTGATGGTGATTTTGCAAAATCCTTCTCATCGGAAGCATCATCAGGGGAATCTAAGATCTACATCTGGAGTTAGTAAGAGTGAAAGGTTCACTTTTGAATATATTGGCTTGAGTGTAGAAAAATGTCTTGCTGTCATGATGTATTTCAAACCAGTGATCCTGACAACTTCAAGGTTTCCAAATATGACTTTACCCAAAGGAACCAATGAAATATTTTAATTAAATGAAAACATTCTAACCTGAACAATCTTTGGCCTCTGTAAAAAGATCTCAGCAGGAAAGTCTTGCATGATAACATCTCGCAGAAGCTCACAAGTATTCCAAATTAACTTGGAGTTTTTGCTTCTCAGTGAACTGAAAAATACATGTAAATGATGACGCTAGGCATTTGCTTAGCAAACTTATTTAAATCTTTCTCATTAATTTAGTTTTGGAATGGATAATAAACCAACAACATCAATAGTTTGGATCCACATAGTTTAACTGTTGAGACATAAAACATAGCTTGAGAATAGAGTTTTGTCTCAGTATCCCATGGGCTTTCCAGCAATCATCACTTTATAACATGGTATCTCTGCTGTTTGTTACTCATGAGTTTTTCTAGAAATGGGTCTAGGATATTATGCAAAAAGAATAAGCCCCCTGCACTGACTCACATAATTACTAGCATGTTTATTTTGCTGTTTTTAGTACAGTATAAAGTTATTGAATTTCTAGCCGCTGGGAACCTTCAAATATTGCCTTGTTTCTTCTTCCTAACAAGCTTTCTTACCACCTATAGTGTAACTTAACAGTCCTTGGTGATCTGTGAGAGCTAATTTCCATGTCTTGAGGCTCTCCAGTACTGTATTGTTTGTATAAACAATATATAGTGTTATAGACTGTAGCTAACATTACAATACAGGTAGCTGCTACTGAGCACAATTCAGGCAAATCTAGGATCTTTTTAAGCCCCATTCATTTCAGTACACCACAGGCTTTTAAATGCATACTGTAAGATTAATCAATGGGAGCTTACCATTAAGGAGATTAATGTTTTGCCAATGAAATCAAGCCAAGTTGGGAAAATGTAGCTTCAGCAAGAGCATCAATTAGAGGGCTAGAATTGGGAAGAATATAAAAACCAATTGTGGTGTGAACTTTTCTCCAATTAAGCTGGGAGGGGGGGGTATTAGTTTATTTTGTCATAGTTTTGCTAAAGTTACACTCTTCAAAATCATTCATAAGCTGAGGCAAAATATACTTATTCTTCTGAAATAAATTAAGTGTTAATTTTATATTACCTTTCACTTGATGAAAGAACATGTCTATCTGTGGTGGTCAGGGATAACCAAGGAAATGTAGAAAACCTCAGACATTTCACTACATGTTTCACTGGAAGAAAAAAAAAACAAAGAATTCTGTATGTGTAAATTCTCAAGTGCTTTCCTTACAGGAACAGACAGTGTTTACCCAACACCCTACATATTTTTTTTAAAAAAATAATCTAGTACGACTAATGCTCAATTTCATAATTCTACATCAAAAATAATGTAATTTGAAATTGAGTTTGAAGCTATATTTTAAATATTTATTACTTATTTTGCTATAGAACAGCTTTTAAATACAGGAATGAAAAATATGCTGGTAAACCTACAAATGGATGGCTTATGCTATTAGCATAAATTCTGAGACACAACTCAGCATGGCTCAACCTCAGATGAATTCACTCAAATATCTAACATAGCATGGGGAATACTAAGGGGAATCCACAAAACAATTCATTGGCCTCTTATATAAGACTTATATAATGCTTCACAGTGCTTTACATCCCTCTTTAAGCGGTTTACAATGTCAGCTTATTGCCCCCAACAATCTTATCAACCTCGGAAGGATGGAAGGCTGAGTCAACCTTGAGCCGCTCAGGACTGAACTCCTGGCAGTGGGCAGAGTTAGCCTGAAATACTTCATTCTAACCACTGCGCCACCACCGATCTTCCATTTACATTAATTCTGTAACTTCTTTTTCCCTTTTTTTCTCATAGTTTAACAGACTTTTAGAATTGGACTTTTGACCTTGGAGCTGGATGACGGGTGATTGTTGACATACTGCATATCACAGCTCAATACTCCCACTTCATAGTTCAATATTTATTTGTTTATTTAGAAGTTACCTCAATGTCCACATAATTCAATGCTCTTCTGTTTTTAGCTTTTGAGTCAGGCAAAGTTAGGAAAGAGGCACAGCCAGGATTCCAACAATGCTCTTCATTGTGATAGGTCAGAAGAACAGAATCTTCAGGACTTGAGAGAGTTACTCTCTGCTCTATCTTGCGCCAAATAAAATCAATCCGAAATTATTTTGATTTTGTTCTCAGGCTTTTTCCTTTCTTGGATCAATTCCTCTCTTAATGATTCAGTTATTCCTGTTCCTTCCAAACATAAGGTCTAGATTCTTTCATTCTTCCCTTTTTGTTCAAAATACTTATCTTTTCATATTCAGTTCACTGCTTTACTAAGTAGTTTTTTTAAACAACACTGAAATATATCTGCCCACAGGTTCCTCATTTCTTTAATTCTATTCAGATGTTACACCGCTTAATCAACACTTACACTAGTCTCCTTTTTTACATAAACTTTAATTTTATCCAAACCTCCCATTTTTTTAAGCAAAGGTTAATTCGAAAGGTATTTAAAATTTTCATTAAAAATCTATTTGCATCAAAACATTCAATCCACCGTGTCACAGACAGATCTCACTGCCATAACAATGGAACACACAAAACCCCTAACAGAGAAAAAAGTGACACTGAAGCTCAGTGTTAGCAATAAACTAAAAGAAAATTAAGTAAACTTATCACTCCTTGTCATGTTTAAAAGAATCAATCTGATCGTTAATATCTACTTCTCCTCAAAGCAGAAACTCATATATTGATTTTTTAATATGCTGAGAATGCAACAGTCCTTATCTCTCCAATGGAGTTGAGAAGCTTAGAGAAGCTTGTTCTGTATTACTCAGAATAAGGACTGCAAAGTAATTAATATAAAGCAAGAACAATGTTCTTTGCTAAAAGAATTTGTCTGCTGAATAATGAATGGAGGTTTAATATACCCTGGAGGACATACAGGTTGTCTTCAATTTACAGGTACAATTGGGAGCAGAATTTCTGTCTTACGTTATTGCAATCGTAAGTTGAGTCAGAACCAGTTTTATGATAATGGTTTAAACAATTCACCACAGTCTTTAACCAAATCACACTGTCATTTGGCAAATCCAGTCTCCCTAGTGCAGAGGTGTCAAACTTGCATTGTCACATGACATATCAGGACTTTTTTCCCCCTTCCTTAATCCGGGCGGAGCCAGGGCCAAAATGTGACGCATCCGGCCTGCGGCCTGGGAGTTTAACACCCCTGCCCTAGTGGATGTCTTTTGCTGGAAATACGCAAAAAAGATAGCAAACAGAGATCATTTGACTGCATTTAGATTGCAACCAGTCCTAAATGAGAGCTAGTTACCAAGCATCAGATTTCAATCACCTGACCATGGAGTGGCTTGATCAGGGGTGGCTTCCTGCCAGTTCTAACCTCTTCTATAGAAGAGATTCTACAAATCTACTGTGCCGTTTAGAACCGGTTCCAGCTCCCTCCCCCTGCCCATCCGCACTACGCTTGCCCCGCCTGCTGCTTACTGATTGGCTGGCTCACCAATTGTACCATCCACCTCTAAGAATCCTATCTAAATCTTAAAGTCTTAAAGCTGTCAAGTTTGAACACCCCTGGGTTTTTTATAAGGGTTAGGGGTGCAAGGGTCTGGTTCCACCACAAAACCGCATTCGGCTAAAGCGCGCTCGACGAAACCGCGTAGCTGACGTCATCACAGGGCAACAACAGCGCGGAGACAGAAGCACGCTGTAAAAGTTAAACCTAAAATTAACCCCTAAACCTAACCCTAACCCCCCCTAAACCTAATCCTAACCCTAAACCTAACCCTTAACCTAACCCTAAACCTAACCCTTAACCTAACCCTAACCCTAACCCTTAACCTAACCCTAAACCTAACCCTAACCCTTAACCTAACCCTAAAGCTAACCCTAAACCTAACCCTTACCTTAACTTGAATCGGCTTGCTTTCAAAGCGCTATTTAAAGCGCCCTTCTTTCTCCGTGCTCGCTTTTGTTGCCCTGTTGATGATGTCAGCGACGCGGTTTAATCGGGTGCGCTTTAGTCTAGCGCGGTTTTGTCGTGCCACGCAAGGGTCTTGTAACTTGACAGCTTTAAGACTTGTGTGCTTCAAATGCCAGAGTTTCTGAGCCAACATTTTGGTTGCTAAGCAAGAGGGTTGTTAAGTGTGTTTCACCACATTTCACAAGTTTGCCACGCCCACCCAGTCACATGACTGCCAAGCCACTCCCACTCGGTCACATGGCCAGCAAGCCACAAAGCAGACCACACCTACAGAAGAGGTTCTAAAACTTTGAAACCCACCATTGGGCTTGATGGTCATAGGTGCAATTACAAGCCATAAGTCATCTTTTTCAAGACCATCATATTTTGAACTGTCCTTAAATGAATGGTCACAAGTCAAGGACTACTTATATTTAGAATATATGATCAATTGGACTGAAACAACATATTACTTAAATTACTTCACATGGTAGAGGGCCATTATTTTATCTTAGCTTTTAACATATTTCAGGCAGATGACCCAACTACTATATAGCTCCAAATTATGTACATATACAAATGTTAAGGCATTACTAAGCATGGTATATCTAATGTGTCCTAAATGCAGCTTTATAACAAGATGAAAACAAGATGACACACAATTCAGGTAAGAGCCTGAGTTTACAGTATTTTTAAAAATTCTGGTTGAAATTACTTGCTCCCTCTTTGTTTTTGGTTCTTTTGACACATAAAATAAACCATTAGTCTAGTTGGCAGCAAAATAGTAGAGGACAAGTTACAAGCTACTACAATTGCCCTGAATTCTGTGATGTGATTGGGATTTACTAAAGTTGAGAAAACCTTTAACCAGCAAATAACAGTTGATAACATCCCAATTATTAGGAGTCAGTGCCTGATTTATACTAGCACTTCCAGAGACATCATTGCTACAGTTAAGTAGCTTACCCATCTAAATTGAGAAATTCAAGAGAACAGTTTTCACATCTGCACATTTTAATACACTTACTCTTGACCCTGAGCAGCAGTGTCCAATATAGACTATATATTATATATTTGGATCACATCTACCTATTTGGTGCTGATGAAGCTGAATCAATAGCTCATCTGCTGTCCTAATACTTATAGAACAGGGCTATAATTAGAAACAGCTTCTCTTAGCTAAGTCTCCTGGATGGATACAGAAATATTACATCGTTTCTTATTAGGCGGCTAGTGGCAGAAATAGTTAAATATTGAGACAAAACATGCTTAGTGGATAAACCAATTGTTTACACATCAGCTCTGTAAACATCTGCTACTATGTTCTAGGATTTCTGTGTTGATAAATTATAAATTACAAAGAGAATATTTTCAAATAAATATTGCAATTACCTACCAGTTGGCTGTTTGGGTGGCATTTCTGACTCTTGTGAATGATTTTTCCCTTGATGAAAATATCCAGCATGAGGTTCTTTGAGAATTACTTAACAAGACATAAAACAATAGTATATATATATCAGCATTTCCTCTTTTTTATTATTGTTTTAGTCCAGATCTCCAGTGACACTATTTATCAAGAATGTTTTACATTGTCAGATTAGTTTTTTTCTTCTTAGAATTACAGGTAGACCTCAACCTACAACCACGTCTGGGATGAGAATTCCTACTGCTGAGCAAAATGGTTGTTAAGTGAATCACACCAAATTTTGCAACACTTTCCCCTCTGGTTGTTAAGCAAATCACTGTCATTAAGTGAATCACACAGCCGTTAAGTGAATCTGGCTTACTTGTCTGTGCTTTGAACTCAACAAATGCTCCTGGTTATTTGAATCTGACAGGCAGCTGGGAAGGCTGCAAATAGTAATCACAGGACCCCAAGATGCTGGGGCTATCCTAAATGTATGCTGGTTGCCAAGAACTCAAATTTTGATCATGTGACTGTGGATATGCTGCAGCTGTTGCAAGCATGAGATTTGGTTGTAAATCACTTTCTTCAATCTCATAACATTGAACCATCTCTAAACAAATGATTGTAAGTTGATGACTACCTGTACTTAAAGGATCAACAATGATGAACACAAACAGCATTACATTCAGTAAAATTTGCTTAATAACATACTGTGAATAATAAATAAATAAAATATATAAATAAATAACAAATAAATGTCAAGGAATTTCTCGAAGCCTGGTACTCTAAATCAGTCATCAATAGACACATAGACAATAACATCTACAGACTATGGAAAAGGGACAATCCACCAGCCCAAAAGAGGAAAAGATCCAGCCCTCTCCACCAGTAATCAGCACTCAGATCAGCATAGATTAACTCCAAGGTTAACGTCAGACCAACAATCAAGTAAGCAGTACCCCAATTAAGAAATTGCCAAAGAGCCATAAGTAAATAGCCCAGCCAAAGAATCTCTAAGACCACCCCCAACCAAATATGACAGGCAAGACACCAGAATATAAACTGATACTCCTTACTAGCACTGATGATGTTACCTAATTAGGGTAATGAAACATCTGCAAAAAAACAAGCAAGCTTAGAGAGCATCAAGGACCCCTAATAAATAAATTACCTGAATTAGCTTCTGGTCCAGCTTCAGAGAGATTTGTGTGATAATCCAACATAACGTCTGAAGGTAACACAAACAGACCATCTAGAATCCCATCAATCACTGCTTGAAGACTACAATCCACATTGGGACGAAGCTGAGTGAAGAACTCTACTGCCCCAATCCCAACCAATTGTTCCACAACAGAAGGACACTAAAATTATAAATGAAATATTGAATTTAAAATTATCAGAAAAGTGACTAATCTCTTCTGAGTAAAATAAGTACTTGCTATTTAATTAAAGAAACCTTTTTTTTGGGGGGGGGGAGCCAAACAACAATAACAAAAACCCAGTTGCAAATATAGAATCAGGGGCATGGTATCATATTTGGACTGTCTTGTGTAGTATTTGCCCCCTTGTTATTATATTTTAATACTCATCTCTACATTTATACATTATTAACACACAAGCACATAGATTTAAACTACATATAGTACATTCACTATGTGTACTATATAGTAGAGAGTATAAGCATATAGTAACATTATTTTGCTCTTTATAGTGCAGAATTTTGAATCGATTAAACTTAGTTACAGTAGAGGTAGTTTAAAGCCTTACAAATGAACAAATTTAAAAAGTAATCTAGAATATTAGTGTCCAAAGTTTTGTTGATAGACATATTCTGAATATGCTGTTCAGGTAGTCCTCATTTAGCAACCATTTGAAGTTACAAGGGATCTGAATAGCGTTACTTAGGATCAGTTCTCTAAGTTTTGGCTATCCAAACTGTGTGCTAGGCAATTGGATTAGTTACCATAGTTACAATGTCCTGCAGTCACATGACTGCCTTTGCGACTTTCTCTGATGGTTTGCCATAAGTAAAGTCAATAGGGAAGGGAAGGTCACAAGTTGCTCCAAATAAGTTGCTCACACAAATTCTCACCCAGAAGCAGCCACACCCAGCCCTGTTGCATATATGAATGCAACATGAAACCTTCCCTTCTCAGCAACCATCCACCTTCTCACACTCAAAAGTACCCACTTTCCTAATAGACAGCCTACTTGTAAGCGGCCTGGGACTTGATTAACAACTCATGATTATTACTTAATAATGGCAACAAGGAGTGCAAGGACTATAGATAGTTCTCGATTTACAACAGTTCATTTAGTGACTGTTCAACGTTACAAATGCACTGGAAAAAAAGTGACTTAGGATCATTTTTCACATTTTGGAGCATGGCAGCATCCCCATGGTGACATGATCAAAATCCAGATGCTTGGCAACTGATTCATATTTATGATAGTTGCCAGGACCCGGGCTCACATGATCACCTTTTGTAACCTTAAGATAAACGAAGTCAAATGGAGAAGCCAGATTCACTTAACAACTGTGGCAAGCAAAGTCATAAAATGGAGCGAAACTCATTTAACAAATGTCTCGCTTAGCCACAGAAATGTGGGGCTCAATTGTGGTCGTAAGTCGAGGACTACCTGTACTGTCACTGACCAATGCAGTACTGTGATGTTGTACTCTATGACCATATTTCTTGGTGATGGAAATTCCAGACCCAAATACCATTATTAATCGAGGACGACCTCTGTTGGCAAAATTTTAAAATATACCAAAGTGTATATTTTAAGGTTTTTGTTCCAAAAGAATGCTTAAATTAAATTGAGTAATGCTGTGATTTTTTTAAAAATGTAGTAGACATTAATTATTAACTATTTCTATTACTCTTTCAGAAATAAAGGAATACGGATGGCAATACCTTTAACAAGTTGGTCATTAAATTCAAAACTTCTTCCTTCATTGGTACTACAGGAAAGTTGAACCATTCTAAAAGACTGATAAATAGTAGCTTTTCTTGAACCAAATCGTCATACGTAATCAAATTATGGTTTAATTTAGATAAAATATTCTTAAGCGCTCTTTCTCTAATTTCACACAGCTCGTGACCTGTTTATTTTTTTAAAAAGGGGGGAAATATTGCAAAAAAAAAGTTATTTTTTACATATATATATACACACATACACATTTTATAAATTCCAAACAATCTGCGGTGGAGTAAACAATTTCTTCCCTGTACATTACAGACCATAATTTAGCACAGTGCAGGTGACAGGCAGATGTTTTTAACTTCCTAGTCTAGGGCTGAGAGAGAGTGATTGGTCCAAAATTACCCAATGAGCTTCTGTATCTATGGTTGGATTATTAGAGACTGTGCCTCCTCATATCTATTCTTGTACATGTGATACCACATACATATTCAAAATTAGCCAGTGAATTGATTTTGTTAAAACATCACACTGAAAATTTAGGATACTTTCTTAGGGAGGACAATACATGTGACTGTTCATTATCTTTCAATCATGATCTCATATAATCTATTATTCTAAGCATTTTTCTTCTTCTTTTAGTATCAGGAATAATCATCTTTATTGTTAAAAGCTTCTATTACTGTTTTTGTCACTTGCATTCTTTCCATTTCCTGACGGTGTCAATATTCCTTTTTAGTTTTCCACTCCATCTCCTTTTACTACATTCTAGCCAGTTTTGTGCAGTTCTGCTGCAACAATGTTAACATACCTACCCTCTTTATCAAATTTTCCTCTTTTTGGTATTCCCTTTGTATAGATTGTGAAGAACATTTATTTATTTTGCGGGATCGTTAAGAGTTGACACTGATGGGATGACACAGTCAACCAATCAATCAATACGTATAAAAATAGATGCGACTTTGAAAAGGGGGTCGTATTGAGAATCTACCAAACTCAACACCAAAAGTAGAGAAATAGGGGCGGAATATGCTACTTTTCTGCGTGCAATAAACAGATTCACACTGGGGTTTGTACATTCTGAGAATCCTGGTTTGGGATGTTTTGTGCAGTTAAGCAGTGATTTGGGGTTACTTTTTTTCATCCCCAAAGCAAAGCCATTATCAACTTTTAGGGATCCAAAAGCAAAACAAAAAACAAAAGACCCCAGCTTCTGAGTAGGCTCACTGGCTATCGTTGCGGACAAACCAACCACTTACGAAGTTTCCGGATAAGCGGAGTCAACTCGATTGGGGGAGAAGCCGCATTAACATTGCAGCCAGC
Organism: Thamnophis sirtalis; assembly: GCF_051295495.1. Classification (NCBI taxonomy): domain Eukaryota; kingdom Metazoa; phylum Chordata; class Lepidosauria; order Squamata; family Natricidae; genus Thamnophis; species Thamnophis sirtalis. The sequence continues at coordinate 159,476,540 of NW_028261382.1, forward strand.
CATCGCGACCGCTTTCCCAGAGCGGCCCAGGTTCAACCGCCGCGCCGTAGGGAACGCGAATGCGCTCGGAAAAAGCGGGAGGCTATTTTTTCAAGAGGCCGCTGGGAAATGTAGTTCCGTCTGTGACTCCCCGCCCACCCGTTCTGATTATTCTCAGACCAGAGAGTACTATACTGGAGATCGAGTGGTTGGGTAATTCTCGCGAGTTTTGACCCGAGTCTTCCTAGTTGCCTAGAGAACAAGGTTTTCTCCTCTCGCCTTTTGGAAGCGCCGCTTTTCCCGCTTCGGCCTTTTTCAATGAATTCGCCCGGCTTTCAACTTAAGTCTTCTCAATGGCGAAATCTCTGCCACAATTGTTTCAGCGGCCAGCGGGGTCTCTTCTAGGCAAGCCAATGAAACACCTTTTCTGAACCGTCACTAAACCTAAGACTTTGGATCACAATTAACAATATAGAATAACGTGTTATGAAGTTGGTTCTATTTTCTAGACTGACTGGGAATTCTGAGAGTTGTAGTTGCGGCAATCTAGTGTACCGCAGAAGTCTATAACGCTTAATATTTATTTATTTTTATTTATTTAGTTTGTCAAAGATGTACGAGATAACAGGTATAAGTATAAACATGGACATGAGCACATGAAATGAGTACAAAACATGTTTGTACTCATTACATGTGCTCGTGTCCATGCTTATACTTATACCTGTTATCTCGTACATCTTTGACAAACGAAATAAATAAACATAAATAAATATATATCCCAATTGGGCTTTACTTTAACTTATTGTCATTGCACATGGTAAAAAGAAACACTGCATATATTAATATATAGCAGATGGAACATTTCCACCATAATCAATTTTTTTACTTTCAATTTCTGGCAGTAGCATTCATTCGGGCAGCGGAGTGCTTCCAGTAGTGGGTTTTTTTTTGTGCATGTCCATGACTCCAAGCAGCACTGAAGCGTGCGTTGGAATCAAATGTACGGCTGGAAATACTTCGACGTGCACATTTACTTGTGTGTGTATATGCATTTTACTCCAGTTCTTGGCTGTGATCACTCAACACATTGAATCACAAGCTAATCGACCTTATTTCTAGCCTAGTATAGTATACAAATCCAATTCATGGGGTAAGTTTATTATTAGCTGCAATTATTTACTTGTCACATGTCAGAATAATCATTTCAGAGAAGTTTATATAAACAGTTGTAAGTAAAAATGTAACAAATGTAATTAAACAATAAACTTCTTAGGATCCTTTCCACAGAAGTGTTAAAATTAAAGGCCCACTTGAAGTAAGAGGTCAGCTAAATAATCTTGGATGATTATTTCCCCCCCCCCCTACATTTCTCTCTGAATGTATGCACCTTAGAAAGCCACAAAACTGGATTAACAGTGACTAAGTGAGTCATCCAAATACAAATTTGAAGATTAAGCATCAGTCTTGCAAAGAGAGACTTAAGGGAGCTGAAAATCTTTAGCACTTATAAAATATAACAGAAAGGGGAAATAATAGCTGTTTTCTCTGTGATCTCTCTTTAGAAGCATTCCACAATAAATAATGGTGGCACATGGAATAATGGTTTTAAGTTACAGGGAATATTTGGGTTGAATGTCAGGAACAGCTTAATTCAAAAATGAATTTTGTCCCTTTTATAACCTTTCTTCCCACAGTTGTTAATCATTGCATTGTTAAGTTAGTAACACGTTACTAAGTGAATCTATCTCCACTGACTTTGTTTATCAGATGGTTGCAAAAGGTGATCACATGATCCTGGGATACTACAACTGTTATAAATATGAGTCAGTTGCCAAATGTCTGAATTTTGATCAAATGACCATGAGCATGCTGTAACGGTCATACCTATGAAAAATGGTTTTAAGTCACTTTTTTAGTGCTTTTTTCAGTTGTATTTCAGTATTCTTCAAGTTGAAGATTATCTGTATTAGTGGAATCCATGGCTAAATTTTTTTGTTTCCTTTACATAATGCAAAGCTCAGAAAATGGGAAATATGTTATTCATTTCGTATGCTGATGACTTGAAATCTGGATCCTCGCAAAAGCAGTTGTTTTAAGTTCAAAGGAAGTTGAACTGAAACAACAAAATCAGCTGGAATCTCATATGCAATAATATTTCCCACATTTTAATAATTTCATAAATTTCTGTAGAAAGAAAAGACGTATTTTATTGGGTTGTTTCTGACTCATAGACACAGGCAGTTTTTTCCCCACTAAATCTGATAAGAATTGCCACACTAGTTATGAATAGCTTTTAAACTTTATGTTATTTATGTTAGAGAATGAATACAAGAGGGGCATTTTAATGAGAACATTAATTGTCATAATTTTCAACTTCTTGACTGGAATTATGGGAAGTATAATCTAGTATAATCTAGTATATTTAGTGGGTACCAAGCTTCATTAAAAGTTTTCTTTTCTAGAAATTGCCAGGATTCCAAGCAGTATTTATCTAGTTCTTAATATTCAAGAGTTATAAAATGTTTATTTGAACAGCAAACTGTTCTTTACCAATTGTACTCAAATGAACTTCAAAATTGGGTTTCAAAAGTAGTTTGTTATGTAGTGGGTGATATAATCAGAGGAAAAGAGTTTCTAGTTAAACAATACAAATATACCATTGGAATAACTCTTTGGATTGTGCAAAGCAAACATTTTAGAAGCAACAGTAAATTTTTGAATGAAAGTAAAATACTGTTATTGTAACAAAATAATTTCATATCTCTAAATCACTGAATTTAGAGATTGCTGATTGCTAATCATGTGATGAGATTTTTTGTTATATTTTGTCTAAACATTCATGTATCCAGAAAACAGTTCACTGCAAAGCAAAGTTGAGCAGTATTCTCTTCCTGTCACCCTTTTCTATCTTTAGGGAAGGGTAGAGGGCATGTATGGGAAGGATACACACATGCCTGCAGAAGAGCTCTAAGTGTAAAGTAAACACCCACATCTTGCAGTCCTATGTTTACTCTAAACTATCTGCAGTATTTAAGACCAAATACTTCAATTTGTATGATATTGGTAGCTTATACTTCTACATCTTGCAGGTATATTATGTATGAAAATCCAAGTCTCATAGCTTTGTATCCAGAATACGAAGTGATAAAACATTAACAGACTTTATATATCATGAATCTGAACAGGGGTAGTGTTGACTTAAAGAGGTAAATACTGAACTTATAGAGTATCTTATTGATGGACTGGGATAAGATAAAAGCAATGTGATGATGCAAATAAAGGGGATGATTGACTTTGTTAGAATATGATTATTCAGGGTCTGAATCAAAAACAGCCAGACTTCTGTACAACCTGTCAAAGGGCATTTGTCCCACTAGATAGAAGTTTCCGTAAGTTGCCGTGAAAATGTAATTTTGTAGTTATGTATGAATTAATCTTATTGTTTTGCTAGAAACACTATAGTCATATGAGACTGAATGTTCTGTGTTTTAAGAGCAGTGCTGTTTGCTATCAGCTGCCAGTCAGATGATGATTCAGCAGATCCAGGACATAAAGCCAGATCTAGCAGAGAGCCATAAGGCAACTGAAGTCTTGTGATTTCATTATTAATTGTCTTGAATAGTTGAATTTGATTGCCCTTTTATCCTCTGAAAGTTCTGAATGGCCATAAATGTACTCTATGGTAAATGTAAGTTAAGTTTAAGATATTTTGTAGGGTAAGATAATAACATCTGTTGCCTAAATTATTTATTTTCTGTATATTTGTATAGTATTATCATGGCATAGTTTCAGCATTTTTATAGACAAAGATTTAAGTTGTGATGTAATCTTGCTTTTTTTTAATTCATGGGTCATTTTTACATTTATTTTGGATCAATAAAAATAATACAGTGATCAGTTTTATTGTCAATAATCTGAATTGTATAGGAATTGTGCTATTTACTAGTTAGGTCTTCGTTCAGAAAGTAATCTTAGTTTGGGATAGCTTGTTTGCTTCATGGCTTGCTTATGTATGTATGCAATATATATATACATACATACATACATACATACATACATACATACATACATACATACTATCCCAAACTAAGATTACTTTCTGAACGAAGACCTAACCAGTAAATAGCACAATTCCTATACAATTCATATTATTGACAATAAAACTGATCACTATATTATTTTTATTGATCCAAAATAAATGTAAAAATGACCCATGAATTCAAAAAAAAGCAAGATTACATCACAACATGTATGTATGTATGTATGTATGTATTTTACTGGTATTTAAAACATTAAGGATGGCATCCAGCATATGCCAGTAGATTTATGCCAGTGGATTAATGCAATAGGAAGTTCACCTATATAAGTAAAGCATATGAGGAATGCAGCTAGAGAAACGTTTTCCCTTCTAGTTCCATAAATGAAAAGGGCTTCCATTAAAAGAAGTATCTAATGGCCATTAACAAAAACAGTTACAATAAATATATCCAGGGTGAAAGAAAGAATAGGTTGAGAACTTCGAACATATCAGTAAATCTTCATTTGGAGCAACCGAAGCCTACTTTATCATACTTAGAGACAGATTCACACAACATAGTATCACCTGGGTTGTTACCGAAACCATGGTTTGTGGTTTAGTGAATTGTATAAATGCAGTGTATTTCAAACCATAATTAAGCTGTGATGATGTGAGATACCAATTATATAGCTTACTTCCCCAGAATATAGAAATTCATTTGATGCTTTCATGGTCTTATTGGCTAAATTATGTGAGCAGAATTGTTTGCTACAGATGGATAAGGCTTTCTTTGCACTTTTGTGAATTTTACATTCAAGAATCAAGAATTAATTTCTGAATTTCAATTGCAATATATTCCAACATAATAATAGAACAAAAATATGGCATTGTATATTTAATTACCCATTACTATTGTTGAATTATATTACCTTGCTCACATTTAATACTCTTTAACTGCTTTGGGTTTTTATTTTTATTTACATTTTGTTTTTGAAACAACAATCATCTTAGAAAGCTGAAATAGCATCACTGCAGAATCATTTGCATGACTAACAAAGAAGAGTAGTGAATGCTCACAAATAGCATTGTTTGTTAATTTGTAATGTGGCAGTCACATATAATGGAATCTGACCTCTAAGGGTAAGAGGAATTGTCCATATGCCATTCCCAGAACCAGAAACAAAAGATCCACACATAAACTAAAACTGCTGTTAAATGATTATTTCTAAAAGAACAGCTTGTTCTTCATTTCTTTGTTTATCTGATTTTTTTTTCCAAAACTCAATTTCAGTGTTGCAACATTGCTTACTGAAAAATAGTTGCTGTTATCCTCCAAACTAAAATTGAAGCAGAGGGAAATTAGCCAATGACACATCCTGCCCTTGTAAGATAAATGTAATTACAAAATAGATGCCAATTTTTAGCTCAAGGATAAAACTTAGAAATTTGTATTTCGCCAGGAGATAGACATTTGAATATGTATTCTATTATGACACACTTAAATTGTAATGATAGAACATTGTTCTTCTAAATATATTTAAAATAACACCTAAAAACTTTTGAAAGCACCTCGATAAAATAAGTATAATATGAATCCTTGTATGCTGGTATTAAAATAAGCATTGTATTTATCTTGCTTTTTCAAAGGCAAAATATATTTGCATAAATCACCTTAATAGATTTGCTTCCATGAGTTGTCCTACCTTCCAGCTCCAAAAACCTTGAACAAAGACATAAACTGAATCTGCATTAATACAAGGAAGTGCTTATGGGAACCTAATCCACAGTGTGTGGATATGTGATTCAGTAGTGCTAAAGAGGCTAGCTAATGGCATCAAGTGTTGATGCTGGATCATTAATCCCTCAGTTCTACAGTTGCATTATTCATCTTACTGGTAAAAGTATGTGATCAATCATATACCTTTTAAAGCCATACATAGCATGGGATCACGTTATTTGAAAGGCTACCTCTTCCCAATTACAACTACCTGCCCCACCAGATCAGGAAGAGGAGTGCATGTTATGAGTCCTGTCTGCTAAAAAGCTCCATCTGATGGGATCCAGAAGACATGCCTTTTCTGTTGTGGCTCTTGCCTTCTGGAATATCATTCCCTCAAAATAAAGTTAGCCCCATCCCTACCAGTCTTCTGGAAAACCCCTAAAACATGATTTTTCCAGCTAACTTGGGGATCCCATGGAAATAGAGAACCTGCACAAATACTCCATGTGTCACCATCATAGAATATTGTTTCATTAGCGCTTTTTATTTTTGTGTACCCTAAAAAATTTTCTGGAAATGCAAAATCTCTTGCTGGTTCCATGGCAGCCCTTTCATTAGCCCTATTTATAATGCAAAATAAAAGGTTGTTACAAGGAACAACATTATACAGGTATGGACAAACTAAAATTAGGAGGCATAATGCTTAAAACACTCTTCATAAAGCCATAGTATACATAACTACATCCCACCAATGTTCTGAAAGACAGCACTGTCATCTACTCATACTTTTGATGAATTTATCCCCATTAAAATTATACATGAAAAATGTAGAAAAAACTGGCCACAACAATTTTTTTCCTCTGGAAACACAGACATGCACTTATGAATTTATAATAAATATTGTATAAGGAGGTTCAAATAATAGTAACTGAAATAAAAGGAGTTACTGTCTGTCTTATCCATCTTCAGGATTTAAATCCTGCCTGTCTTCTTCCTTACATGGCACCATACTTTTGCTGCTTTTCAGCTTTGGGTTTTGAGGGAACTTTTATAATGTTCTAATAATAAGTTTGTTTGATTTCAGACTTCCAGCTTTGCTGGCTTCATCCTTTACAAAAATAGGAAGGGATACACACACACAAAATATAACAGTGATGTTATATAGAGTCCAGTGGTGGGTTGCCAATTTTTTTTACTACCAGTTTGTGCATGCTCCTGCATGTGCAGAAGCGTCCAGGTGGGTGGGCAGAGCCTCCCGCTGCCACTACTACTGATTCGTCCAATCCAGGCCAAACCACTCTGATAGTCTATAAAATTTCATAAGACATGATGATAGCTTATTAAATCTCTCATCTGGAAACATTGTAGGTAAAGAGCACCACATGTTTTAATTTTAGTTTTAGGCTAATCCATGCAAGACTTCTAGTTTGTATTCTTTCCTGAAACACAAAGTTACATGTGGTTTTAATGGATTTTCATATGATAGCTTTTATAGTCCATGCATTGAGAATATTACAGTGAAATTATTATATTACTTACTTGTATTCATATTCCTGGCATGATAAAGAGTCTTGAAATGAAACAACATGTGGATATTTGAAATAAATAAAAAAAATAAGACATAACAGTGAAAGTGAAATTTGCACAAATTCTTGTTTTCCTTATCAGAAAGAATCCCCACATTTTTATTTCTTGGGGACCTAAACATTGAAGAATATGAAATTACACTGATGGAATTTTAGATGCATGTTTTGAAAATAATTATTTTTGAAGATATCAAAAGATACCAGTAGACCTTGCAACATTATAATTGAATAGCCTTTTTATATATGTTTATCCATTCTACCTTTGTAGGGTTTTTTTGTACAGTATGTCCTTGGTTTACAACCATGATTGAGCCCAACATTTTTATTGTTGTGAATTTTGCCCCATTTTATGATACAATTGTTAAATGAATCAGTGCAGTTGCTAAGTTAGTAACACAGTTGTTAAGTGAATCTGACTTTGCTCATCAGAAGGATGCAAAGGATGATCACATGGCCCTGGGATACTGTAATTGCCATAAATGTATGCAAGTTGTCAATTGTCTGAATTTTGATCACATGACCATGGGGTTGCTGCAATGATAGTAAGTGTGAAAAAAGGTCACAGTTCACTTTTTTAGTACCCGTGTAACTTCAAATGGTCACTAAATGAATGTTTGTAAGTTAAAAACTACCTAAAGCTTGGCTCATTTTTTTCTTTTCTATAACAATTTTGTATTTAGGAAATTTTAGCTTTGGAAATGATTTCTTTCAACTTTCTTTCAAGGTTTGCATGCTACCTCTTATAAATTGTAAGTTATGGTGATTTCCCACTAAGAATGTCTAGGTATGATAGTTTTTCTAAATATAAAATTGTAAATTAATGTCCAGTGTATTGTAGTGTTCAGTCTACTTCAACACATTAAATTTGCATTGACAATTGATGTTTTAATGATGATTTATTGGGAAGATTCTTCTTTCTGTGTTTCATTCTCATTAGAAAATATTTTTGATCTAATTAAGTTGTATTTCTTTAAAATGTCTAAGTAACCTTGGAAATCACAATGTAATAAGATTGGAGTAAAAGTTAGCATTGAATATCATGCTTCTTACTTATTAAATGCAATTTAAAATTACATTAACAGATTACATTTTGATAGCTGGGTGATTATACAAATTTGATGCTTTAGTTGGTCTAAATAAAGAAAGCATCCTATGAATTTGCTTCACCTAGACATTTTCTCAAATGTGCATGATTGCTTACATGTTTTCAGACAAATTGCATTCACATCCTGATGTAAATTTACAATAATTCATTTCAGCAAATTTGCAATCCAAATACTACAAGAAAAAAACAGCTGGATAATGCAGATGGGAATATAAAGTAATGGCATTGGCATAATGATGAATGAATGTTACACATGGTTCTCTAGCCTCTAGTCAATTAAGTGAAAATAGAGGTCAAGGATCATTTTAAACATGACTTTTAAAAGGGGCATTGCCAATATGGTACGGTATTTAAAAATCATATAGGTACTCACATTTATTTATTTCGTGACCTGACAAATGCGCGCACGAAAAAACCGCGGCGACAAAACTGTGGCGAGAAAACTGCAATGTCATAAATGCACCAACAACACGCCGACAAAACCGTGCCCACAAAAGCGTGATTTAAGTTAAGGTAAGGGAAGCACGATTTAAGTTAAGATAAGGGAAGCGCGATTTAAGTTAAGGTAAGGGTTAAGGTTAGGGTTAGGTTCAGGGTTAGGTTTAGGGTTAGGTTTAGGGTTATTAGGTTGTTATTAGTTCTTTGTTGAAGGCACACTTTTGTCGGCGCGCTGTTGTCGGCATGCTTCTGTGCTCATTCGTCAGCGCAATTTTGACCTCACGGTTTTCTCGCTGCGGTTTCGTCGGCGCGCTTTTGTCGAGCGCACATTTGTTGGTGAACCATTTACTTTATTTACAGACACACCATAATGAATCTTAAAATGTGTAATCTTATCAATATTTTATCTCATATCTTTTCAAAATGATCACAAACTATCTCATTTCTTTTGAATAGATAACTACTGTATATAGATGAAACTGATAGTAAAAGTAATAAAGGTGGGAAATATATACATACATACACACTGCTAAAGACCTGATTATTCTCCCAGGTAGTTGACTCCCTTTAGTTGTTGTTTTTTTCCTGCTAGATTCTTTACATTTTTCCTCTGGTTAGTTTTTTCCTTTTTTTTCCTGATGTGACTTATTTTCTTTTTAATTTGTAAATTACCCAGATTCATCTTGGATTTGGCTGTCCTTGAAATTAAACTCAACAAAAATCTATACGTACATCCTGTGATAACTTTCCAAAGTAGGTTTCAGTGTTAAATATACCGTATTTATCGGCGTATAACACGCAGTTTTAAAACTAAAATTGCAAGCTTAAACCCTGCCTGCGTGTTATACGCCGATACTGCGTGTTATACGCCGGGTCCACTGTTCCCTCTAAGGTGCGCGGCCGCGCGGCCGCGCACATGGCAAGAAACCCCCGCGCAGAGGTTTCTAACTCCCGCGCAGAGGTTTCTTTCAAAGCAAACGTGGGGAAGTCCTTTGCAGGCAGCTAGAACTGGCTGGCTGCAAAGGACCTCCCCAAACTTGTTTCAGCGGCAGCTCTCAGCCTGGCGGCAGCGTCACACAGACTGTGGAAGGAGGGGGAGGAGGAGGGAACCAAAGAGAGCTTTTACCGAGTCTGCGCCCCACAGCCAGGACCGTCCTGGCGCCTCCAGCCGCGTTTCTTCCCCGCAAAGCCCTTCGGGCAACCCGAGAGTTCCGCTTGACGCCAGAAGGGCTTTGCAGGAAGAAACGCGGCGTTTCTTCCTGCAAAGCCCTTCTGGCGTCAAGCGGAACTCTCGGGTTGCCCGAAGGGCTTTGCGGGGAAGAAACGCGGCTTGAGGGGCGCAAGGACGGTCCTGGCTGTGGGGCGCAGACTCGGTAAAAGCTCTCTTTGGTTCCCTCCTCCTCCTCCTTCTTTCTGGAGCCCCTTCCTCAAAGATTTGGTACCAAAGCAATGGCGGTGAGGAAGTTGTGTCTTTTGGATTTTGCACTGTTGTCTTTTCAATGGTTCTCAGACTGGTTGAACCTTTAGCAGCTGGGGTGATATTCTTTACTGTTAAGGTTACAATTGGATGTGTTGGACAAATCTTAAAAGATGAAACTTTTATTAAAACGTTTGACTTAACTAAAAACGTCTTCCTTTTTCTTCTTCTTCTTAAATATGATTTATTTATTTATTTTTACTTCAGAAGTTTGATGACCGTTGTACAAACTAATCCAACCTAAATGTAGAGGAGGAGAAGAAGGGGGGGGATTTAAAAAGAGCAGAGGAAAAAGAAAAGAAAGCATGAAGAAAACATAAAGAAAGGGATGGGAGGGAGGGAAGGAAGGAAGGCACTTTATGTTGAAACAGAAAATATTATATAAGGAAGAAAATGGAAATAACTTTTTGCTCAAAGAGGTGTTTTTTCATTTCATATTTGCCTTTTAAGAGGAGTTAATGTTATAATTCATGTTCTAATGTTATAAATTTTAATCCAACATTAAGTTCCGAGCTTCCAATCATTTATTTTTAATGAAAAAAATTTTTACTCAAATTTTTGTGTTAAAATGGGGGATGCGTGTTATACGCCGGTGCGTGTTATACGCCGATAAATACGGTAAGTAGGTCTATGTCTGGACCATGAGTAGCATATGGCCATATGACTCTGATTTAATGACCATCACAAAAATAAAATTGGAGCAGTTATATGATGGTTTGCTTTCCAACCATCATGTCTTACAACCATAATGGGTGGTTTAAAATGTCTAATGTATAGCTTAAAAGCCACCCAGAGTTGCTTAATAGTGAGGTGAGTGACATATAAATTTAATAAATAGTTTTCCAGTCAACTTGATCACATCCAATAGCCTATGTGATATATTGTACTATGAAAATTTTTCCACAACGATAAGCTCTCTGATACTTGATTGGCAATTACCTTTCTCTAACATAAATTTATTTTAATATGTCTTTCTTTATGGTGGGCCTTGAAGAATACTTTCATATTTCACCTCAATCGCTTTTTCTTAAACTACACATACCAATTTTCCTCAGTCACTTGGTACACAATTTAGTTCCTAATCCCCTCCTTTTCTTATATGTCTGTAGCCAATTTCATTTTATATTTTCAGTCAATCACACTTTTTCATCTATATTATTAAAATGTTGAAGAATACAAATCATCTGATAATAATCCTACTTATTATCTTTTCCCAATTTGATTAGCATTATTTGAATACAACTGTTGATGAACTTCTTGAATAGTTTGCAAACAATATAGTCAACCAGCAAGCCACTCAGATACTTTGTCAAATGTTCTGCTGAAATCAAGCTATATTAGAACTATACCTAGTATCTATGATATTATTTATATCCCACAATTTGCTGATTTAATCTTTTTTTAATGGTTAACTTCCTTAGTGGATTTGTGGAATATGTACTGTAGATCTAATATAGCTTGATTTCAAAAAGCACTGAAGAACATTAACCCATGTTTTTCTCATCCCATATTCCTGCAATAAAGGTCATGTCATACCTTATACTCCTTTTATAATATTCCATACCGTTTTTAGAAGGTGTCTAACCTGTAGTCTTGTGGCCTTTGGGATTCTTATGCTTTCATTGGCAAAGAGTCCAGTGATCACTGTAGTTGTGTATGCCATTAAAAGACACTTTGTTGATAGATATCTCCACAACAGAATACATATTGGTTGGTTGAATATTGTTTTCAAAGTGCCTACAATTCAATAATTTTATTATATGTTGTAAATTAATCTCTATACGTTCAGATATTACATTGATTGGAATGCAGACTTTTTTCCCTTTTCCCATTCCCCCCCTCAATACTTTCATGAAAATGAGGAATCTTTGTTCTTCAAGTTCCTTTAGTACTTTAAGTTCAATCCTACTCTTGGAGATTAGGATTCATCCAAGGTCATGCACTCCTCAATTGAGTTTCTGTCAAGCTCAAAACAGAATATTAATCTTTCAGACCAATTTCCCCAACTACCTATGGATCATACAGCTTTCTAGAAAAGATAATTTCTTTTTTAGAAACTCCAGATAATTGAGCTCCTTATTAGCTCCTCTGTAATGGAATCTTACTAAATAATTAATGTTTATTAAAATCTAGCTTCTTAAGAACACATCTGACTAAACTCAATTCATCTCCTTCAAAATCAAGAAATCCAGCATTACATGGTTATTTTCTTCCAAACTATCCACTACTTCTCTTTGAGCTCTTTAGTCTTCCCAAATTGAGTAGGACCATGCCTGAGTTGGAATAAAAACAACACCAAAATCTATTTTTAAATGCTGAAACCAGCTAAAATTAGAGAACTCTGAAAAAAAGATACATTCATGCAAAGACATGAACAGAAGGATTTAAGAGTCAAACCAAAACATTAATTCCACAACTAAACTTTTTTGAGTTAAAATTGCAGCTGATAGAGGAGTAGAATTACAGGAAAACTTTCAGATTTCAACCTTTTAAAGTTTTTATGGAAACAGATGGGCACAAAGATGGCAGGAATCAGATCTCAAACTTTATATACAGCCCATAATTTTTAACTCTGGTTTGCCTTTACCTTGGCCAACATAGTGACAAAAGGAACAGTTAATAACAGATAGCCCTGCTGGCTTTGAGAGTTTTTGTTTTGTTTCTAATAAATATTCAGGATAGATAGCCTTTTTGAACCTGGCAGACTCCTAACATTGATTAGAAGTACCAAAATTTTAAACCTTCAGTAACAGCTATGTTTACGTTGAATTCTGGGAATTGTAGTCAAAATCCACTGGAGAGCATCAGCCTGAGAAAGGCTGCCACAGATACCACCGTAAAGCGTAGTTCATGCTTGCAGCGAATGGGAAACAACATCGCGCAATTCCTTATACAGCCACTACGTCTATCTAGAGAAGGTCAGCCAACCCGGACAAGGAAGGAATAGTTAAAAAGCTCCTGGTATTCCCCCCCCCCTTTCAAATCATGCATGATGCGTCCCATCAAAAAAACTAATAGTTTACAAAAACATTTCGCAATCCTGTCAATTCGCCCAGCTTTGAAACGGTCGTTTCTTGACTTGCAGAGGAAACAGCTAGAGAGGCGTACTTTTTTATTATTTCCAGCGAAGATTGGCAAAGGGGGCAAACCCCACTGAAATGTTGGGGGGGGGGGAATTGACACGCATATACAGGAATGGAGTACTGTGCATCTTCCTAACCCTTTCACGGACAGCGTCTCAACTCTTAACTGAGGAAAGAAAACCGAACAGTATACAAGCATGTTTTGCCCAGTTAAGGTGCACAGCGTTGGAATGAAACGAAGCTGCTCGAAAAGGGTAAAACTGACCGAAAAGAAAAAGGCGAGCGTCTGAGGGCAAGCAGGGCACCAGAGGGAGCGGGGGCGTAAAGAATGCGGCCGGGTGTCACACGGACGGCGAAACAACAAACACGCCAAGGGGAGACGGCCGGCCTGGACTCTGTCCTCGCTTCAGCCCTGCGACGGCAGGCGCGTGTGGAGAAGCTTTTCTCGTACGTGAACTGACGGCGGCGGTAGCGCCCTCGCTATCCCCCCTCGCGCCCCTGCGGAGACGGAGGGCGCAGGAGAAGGAAGGAGGACGAGGAGGCGGGGGGAAACTGCAACGCCAGGAGCAGGAGGAGGAGGAGGAGGAGGAGGAAGTAGCGGCGACCGACGAGAAGGGAGCTTGGCGGAGGCGGAGCCGGCGCTTGAGCCCGGCCGGCCTGCACTCGGTTCATTACGACGGCCGCCACCGGCAGCAGCAGCAGCAGCAGCATTTGGCTGCCTTCGGTGAGTCGCCTTCTGCGCCGTTCTTACGCCTCTTGTCCGAGAGCCGCGCGCTCGTGCGGTGCAAGAAAGGGAATCCGGGCCTGGGTTGATTGGCGGGGAAGAGGGGGGGATTCAGGCCCCGATGAAGCCAAGCGGCGGCCTCCAGCATGGAAGTCTTCCTGCTTGGCCTGACTCGGCCTCAGTTCGCCCATCCCTCCTCAGCCCCCGTTCGTTCCCCTTTTGTTCTGTCGGGGGCTTGCAGCTACACAGCCGAGGCCTGGAGAGAAGAAGAAGAAAAAGGAGCTCCGCTAGCGCTCGAGAGGGGATGGGGAGGCGCAGCGTGGTCATCCAAGGAAAGGAGGACCGTCCTGCAGTTTTATTCCGGCTCCGTGTGGCAGCCTCCACCTTCCTAATACCCCCGTCCCCAGCCAAAATCAGGGTGGCTGCGCCAGAGCTATAAGGAGTTGAATCACCCCCCCCCCCAAGAGGTGGGGTTGGAATTGGGTTCCCTTTGGACTTTGGGGCCACCTGGAAAAGTCTGGTTTATAAACTTCGTCCTTGCCTTCTAAGCACTTTTTTTTGTTTTTTCAACACCATCCTGATGTTCCTTCCTCCACCCTCTCAAGTTCCAGGCACTGGTATAAGGCGCCAAAGAAAAGAGAGAGACAGAAAAAAACTTGGGTGTGCTTTTAGCTTTTTCATTAGTTTGGAGAACCCCCTTTGAACTGCAGGGAGAAAAGGCAGGGAGAACAGGGAAAGACTGAGATTGATGGTGGAAGGATCTGAAGAACTCCTGTGAATCCAAAGCATAACCCCACGCCAGCCTCCTTTCTTCTTTCACACATCAGAAACAATGAAGTCTAGACAATTAATTTTGTTCTAAAGTAGGCCTCTTACAATCCCAGCCCAGTGATCTCTCTGAAGTAAACATTCATTAACAGCACATTATATGTCACTCACTTCCATCTTGAAAAAGTGTATTTAACTTGTTAGTTGAGACAGTTGGCTGTAAGGCTGGTGTACCAAATGGTACAAAATTCAGTGAAACTATATTATTTTCTTTGTGTAAACATGCATAAAATACATGGAAGGTGATCCTAAATTTGTATTTCCACTTTTACCAAAGTTTTTTCCCCCCACGGTATATCAAAAGTTCATGTGCTGATGTAATTTTAACAGGAGGAAGACTTCTAGTGAAACTAAAATAGTATGGTGAGAGTTATGTATAAAATGGTCTATATAGAACATAACTTAGGTCTTGTTTAGCTTCTTGCTTCATTTCTATGTGTATTGTTTGCAGTTAAACCTAATAATAATGTGAACATACAAATATTTTAGGGTAGGTGTGTTTGCAGTCTGAATACTATATATTGCCACGATTCATCTCTACATTCTAATAATTATTCTAAAATAATGTTACATGTTGCTATTGTAAGCATACAAGTGATACAGTATGGATTTTAGTTAACTTTCAAAACTAGTACTGGAATAGATGTTTTGCTTCCGTTCAATATTTAAATCAGTTTAAATATTTTTAAAAACAAAATTGTGTCAATATGTTCAACAAATTCATCCATTTCGGGACCATACAATTCTAAGAAACAGTTCCAGATAACTTCATTGATCAGTTTGGTTTTTAATGTTTAACATAGATTCTTCATCTAACCATTTTCTTCCTCAACTTACTACAGTAATGCTTATTTTGAACTTAAAAATATCATTTGCAGATATAATGATACTGTTTTTTGGATCTGTAAAAAAATTGTGTCAAATTATTTACCTGGTAAAGGACCACAGTATTATAGAGTTAGCTGAAATCAGTGTTGAGACAATAACCTGTCTGAATTGTCTATCTTCCAGTTGAGTTGCATGGGAATTCCCAGGTAACAGTGATTCTAGTCCAGTTAGTATGGCCATTATAATTTAATAAGTATGGAGGCACCAAGCCACAGAAAACTGTAGTGGAGAATTTTTCCCATTCTGCTTCCATGACATATGTAAGGTATCTTTTGTTGCATCATGGGTAGCCTAGTTGTCTTTTTTTATTATCATACAGTTCAAAGATGGAAAGACTGAATAAAATCCACAATTAAAGGTAAACTACATTAAATGAAGATATAATAAATGGAAATGAGTTTATGCAGAAGTAAAGTTCATTTGGTGGTGATTAATTTCATCCTTACTTTAGTCTTACATACTGAATGAGGCTCTCCTATTGTTGGGACATTGATTCGTTTAAAAAGTAAAGTTTAAAATAACTTAAAAGTAACTTTGGATAATTTTGGTTAGCAAAAAGTCCTGATTTCCTGTGATGTCAGCACAAGTGGCGCACCCAAAAGCTATATATGAGCATGAACGGAGGAAACATATTTTTTCCAATTACAAAATGTTGTAGTTTCAGTTCTCTTCAAAAAACCGAATAACAGTTGTCTCTCTATTATCTGGTAAATAGTTATTTAAAAAGATGCTAAAAGTGCACTTGGATTTCTTTTCATAATATATACTCTTTCATTCCTGAATAGCAATTGCATGCTGCCTGCCTTCAGAATTAGTTTCTTTCATGTTTTCTTACACTTCCTGCATTTAGCAAAAATGAGTATTCTGTTCTATAAATCACTTTCCCACTATCATGATTTATATTTATATATGAATTGCTTTTTCTTTGGCTGCATTTGTTTATTTATGCATTTATCATTTATTAAATATTTTAATACTACACCTTTAATACCAAAGGACTTTTATGTAAACTTTCAGGGTTTTTTCTTCCTAAATTCCCGTCCTTTATTACATTTTAGTAATTGGACATAATTTTTTTCAATTCTTTTAATTGTTAGTTTGAAGATACAAAGCAACTAAATAATATTGACTGTCGTAGCATAATTGTAAAAATAAAAGAAGACGACTAGAATATACTTACCTTCAGAAGAAGCTAGACGTTATGCTATTTGATAGTTTTATATTGATAGTAGAATGCTATTTAAATTTAATATTAAGTGTTTCTAATTAAAGACTAGAAATGGTTCATGTAGTAAATTTAAGATTATGGATTGATTTTTACCTTCCTTTATTTAAATAGCAGAAAACTCAAGATGCAGCCTTTAGCCTTCCTGAACTTAGTTGACACAACCTTTTTTCTAATTGTACTGTTCTATATGCACCTTCTTTAGAGAAGATTTTATTGGGCATAGGTAGAATTGCTTTAGAAATAGACTTAAGTACTCAAATGTGTTTAATATTTCTCATTTATTGATATGAAAGAATGAGATGTAGATCTTATTCTTGATGTGGATGTAGAATCAATATAATTTTATCAAACCTTATTGAAATAGCACTTCAAGGGAATGATTCATCTGGAAAATACATAAGTTGATATGTTATAAAACAACTTATTGGTTAATTATTCAACCATCATTTTAGTTGAAGTAAGTTAAGGTTCCTGGAGTCAGGCTCAATCCATGGTGACTGCGTGGACAGATCTATGTTGCTTTCCTGGCAACAATAAGATAATGATTTGCTATTGATCTGTTTAACCATCTGGCCTACTATATTCTAGTGTCCAGGATTTCTTTGTGGTTTTCAATCCAAGAACTAATCAAGTTCAAGACTTTTTATCTTTTTAAAGGTCAGCCATTATCTGTTGATGTATGTAATGTTTATATCCATAGTAACATCAAACAATAAAATTACCTTAAAGGGAAGGGCACCTAGCATCATGTAAATGCTATCTGGTGACAACTGCATGACCTTTAACATAGTATACTTAGGTTGAGCTACTTAAAAGAAATAATCATTTGTTATGTTGAACTAAGGCAATTGTGTTATTTTTAAAATGCATCCCTTTGAACTTCTGGCAGGTAAATACTTTGATACTTTATTCAAATAATAAAAATTGTTTCTGTGAAAACATTTCAAACTAAAAAGTCGGAGGGTGATAGTTTTATACTATGAAGTTGCTATAAGTAACTTAATTCGGTGGGAGGCATAAATTTGAGTCAAATAACTACAGGAAGACCAGTCTAGCAATATTATACACTCCTATTGATACATTTCTACATAATAAATGATGCAAGAACAGAGTTGCGTGACTTTTTTTGTCTTGTGACCATCCAAAGGATTTGATAAAACATTAAAATTACCTTTAATTTAAACACCCTGTTCCTGTGTATTATAGAGCGTGCTAAAATGTTCCGGCAAGGACGCATGCGTTAAATAATATCTTTTTCTTCTTTGGGGAAAATGCATTCATAAACAATTAAAAGAATACTGCATGAATATTGTTTGTTTACTTAACTACTTGAATATTCAGCTTAATGTAGAAAAACCAATTGTATGTGAACTAATAGAAATTTCTAGGTGTGGTCCTTGATCTGTGATCATTCATTAAACACCAAAGTATTTCACTTACAAAATGCTGAACTGCAGGTTAAAAGTTACCCTTGTGCCTCAACTTTTGGAATAGAAAGCTACCGTATATACGGTAATCATTGCAATTGTTTTGATTCTGCATGTGACAATTATGGAATTAATAATAGGTGGGGAAAGCAATGGAGAAATTGAACACTAAAATAATGTGTACTCTCTGTCTGTGTATGTGGTGGTGTTGCTTTAGATGTTTGAATTGTTTTTCAAAAAAATCTTTATAAACCATAATTGATAGTTATGCTGTGTGTGTAAAATAAAAAAAATGGATGTTTCCAGTGTTTACAACAGATTGCCATTATTAATGGTAAGAAATATTGTAAACTAGTTCAGTGAAATATAGAAAGTTGTTCAAAGGTACCATGAAGTTAAGCATATTACAAGATCATAAACTCCATTTGCCAAGAAACGTTCTTCCTTTTTTATATAATTATTTATAAGATACTTACTGTGCAATACAAATTTTATAGATGCTTACTTTCATCTATAATTTTATTTGCAACTCTACAAACATTAGTTACTAGATTGCAGGATAATGTATTTTAACTAAATCAGGGCATCTGGAATGATAAAAATACAACTGATTGCATGTCGTAGAATAGTGATGGCTAACCTTTTTTGGATTGTGTGCCAAAAGTGGAAGGAGCGCAGGGGGGGGGTCATGCGTGGGCGTGTCCACACCCATAATGCTATGTGCGCCCCCACGCACATACATGTGACTGCCCCTCACGCGCATGCGTGCACAACCAGAACTCCCCCTCCCCTGCTTTTGGTGCGCTTTTTTCACCCTTCCCAGGCTCCAGAGGCTTTCTAGGAGCCTGGGGAGGGCGAAAACAGACCCCCCCCTGCGGCTTTTCGGAGGCTTCAGGAGCTTCCCTGAAGCCTCCAGAGGCCAAAAAAACTGGTTCTACGGGCAAACCAGAAGTTCAGGAACAGATTTTCAGTTTCCAGGGTGAAGTCAGCTGGCCAGCGTGCACATATGCACTGGAGCTGACAGGGCAACGCCTCACGTGCCCTAACAAATGGTTCTGCGTGCCATAGGTTCTCCATCTAGAATATACAGGTGGTGCTCAAGTTACAGTCACAACTGTAACCAAATTCTCCATGAGCAAAGTGATGTTTAAGCCCTCTCCATGCTTCACCATGCTGCAAAACCTGAGCTCTCTCCCCGCCCCACAATAACCAGATCCACTCACCTTTGCAGCTGTAGGCGTGTCCAGTCAATGTGAAGATGGCCTTGCTAGTGAGGCCTCCTTGTAGTGTTCTCCAGGCAGGTTCTTGCAATCATTGGAAAGGTCATAAGGCAATTTAGAGAAAGGACCTATCAAACTATCACAAGAACTATGGTGATTGCTTAGCCTTCTTTGGGATCCCAGCTCCTTTCTGCAGCCTGGTGGAAGGGCTGAGCTCGACTTGGTAGGCAGCTCTTTCAGCCAGCCCCTAGAGATGAGACGGTGTCCTCTTGGCAGATAACAAAATAACAGAGTTGGAAGTATCCTTGGATTAGCAGCATGTAACCTTCCCTGCCAACTTCCCCAATGGCTTTCTGGGTAGGCCAGCAAAGAAGATTACAAATGGTGAGCACATGACTTCAGGGCTCTTGAAGTTGATAAGTTCAAGCAGGTTTCCAAGTGTTTGAAATGGTTGTGTGATGGGGGAGCAAGCTATCAGGAACTTTTAACTATGGTCAAAAGTGCTTTACAGTCCAGGAGACATCCTTTCCAAGGCCATCATAACTTGAATCGTCGTTAAATAACTGCTCATAGACCTGTTCACCCAATTTATATTTCTCTATTGCTTTCTGTTATGTCATTAATTCTCAGTTCATTTGAAACTTTCCCATGTAAATTGGATAGTAAGCATGACTGGATGACCTACATTTATTGTAAGGCTACATTAACAGAATCGCAAATCTGAAATTGCCAACTTCCCGCCTGCCACTTTTAACTGCTAGATCCATTAGGGCAGGTCCCCCTTAAGTTTTTTTTTTCTTTTTCTTTTGATGGTTAAACTATTATGGGCTTTGCTCTCTTGTATGATGGTTCCTAGGCAATAGCACTGCAATAGCATTCCCTTTTCCTCAAAGTTATCCATGCATTCCTTCGCAAAAAATAAAAATAAAAAATCGGAAAAGAATTATAGTGATGAAGCCTCTTTGCACATATCTTAAAATTTACATGAGGCTATGGGGGTGAAGGATTATCAGTATGTTGATGATACCCAACTACATAGCTCAGCCCTTAAGCGATGCTGAGAATGTTTTAACCTGGTGTCTGGAGGCTATGAGGATCTGGTTGTAGGACTATGCCATCTTTTGTGCTGGATGGGGGTCACACTATCCTGGACAGACCCAGTGTGCAGTCTAAATTTTCCTAAAACAATTTCTACTTGAGTAGCAAGTGGCAGTAGTGCCTAGGAGGACCCTTGCACAGCTTGGAATTGTGCAGTAGGGGCCCATGCCCATGCCCTAGTCAACTCCAGATTGGACTGTTGTTGGGCTGCCCTTGAAGAGCATTTGGAATGTGCATGATGCAATGAAATGGGCAGTTATGTGTGCTCCTTGGACAGCTCATGTTACACGTTTGTTCCATTTCTGTGTGCGACTTTGGTTGCCAATTTGCTTCCAGACACAATTCCAGGCACTTCAAGGGTTTTAATCCATAAAGTCCTTTGTGACATAGGACTGGATTATCTGAGGGACTGCCTCCTTCCAGTTATATCAGGTTGGGCCATTAGATCTGGCAGAGAGGGTATGCTACTAGGTACCTATATTTTGCGAGTCCCAGGTGGCATGCTTTCTCTGCTGTGACTCTCACCATTTGGAGCATTTTCACCCTGGACATTGGGTAGTTCCACCCTTTTATTGTTGCAGAAATCCCTCAAGACCCGATTATGCTATCAGGCCTCATGTTCCCAAGGAGTCAGGGATTTGTTTAGAATAGAATGGGATGGGATGGGATGGAATGGAATGGAATAGAATAGAATAACAGAGTTGGAAGGGACCTTGGAGGTCTTCTAGTCCAATCCCCATGCCTAGGCAGGAAACCCTACACCTCTTCAGACAAATGGTGTGTGTGTGTGGGGGGGGGGTTGTAATGTTTTAATCATTTTCATTTTAATGCTGATTTTTCTATTAAATGGCTTTTTATATACGTACAATATTATTTTTATCATGATTGTATACTGCCCGGAGTCACTTCTTATGAGATAGGAGGCTATATAAATTCGATTAACAAATGATTAAAGTCTGATGGCTTTACAAACAAGTTATAATTATTTTTAAATAATAGCAATAATTTATGCAAATGTGCTGCACAGTATTTAAAAATATTATTTTTGTTCAGTTAACTCTAGTGCAGTCTAAGCATCCTGGTTTTGAATCATAATACAGCAGCATTAGCAGTTAGGAATTCTGAGAGTTCTTACACTTCTAAAGGATCCAGATTGTTTATCTCTTCACTGAGTAGTGTGTTTAAGATGATGTTCTTAGAAATTAAGACGGCTTGTAAATAATTTTTAAAAGATAGTAGCTTGCTTGCATTTCTGAAAAGCTTGTGTTTCCGGGAGGCACTTCAGATAGTCACTCACGCCCTCGTGACCTCAAGACTGGACTACTCTAATGTGCTTTACATGGGGCTGCCCTTGAAAAATGTTCGAAGACTTCAGCTAGTCCAGAATGCAGCCGCGCGAGCGATTGTGGGTGCACCTAGGTACACCCACGTTACACCTATCCTCTGCGAGCTGCACTGGCTGCCCATTGGTCTCCGGACTCGCTTCAAGGTGCTAGTTGTTACTTATAAAGCCCTACATGGCATCGGACCTGGGTACCTGAGAGACTGCCTCCTGCCAATTACCTCCCAAAGACCAATTCGATCGCACAGGCTTGGCCTTCTCCGGGTTCCATCTGCCAGCCAATGCTGGCTGGCGACCCCCCGGGGGAGAGCCTTCTCTGTTGCTGCTTTGGCCCTCTGGAACGAGCTCCCCGTGGAGATCCAGACCCTTATTACCCTCCCGGCCTTGCGTAAAGCTACTAAGTCCTGGCTGTTTCGGCAGGCTGGAGGCTGTTAAAGCACCCAGCCCCATCTTAATTGTGACTGTTGTGGATTTTAAAATTGTTGTGTTGTCTTATTTATTCCCTCCCCTGTTTCTTGTGAGCCGCCCGGAGTCCTTTGGGAGTGGGCGGCATACAAAACCAATAAACCTAACCTAATCTAACCTCTTAGTCTGTAAAGCTAAAGATGGGTAAGCTTTCCTTCCTAGCCAGAATAAAAACAAGTGAATGGAAGAGGAACAAAGAGTTGTCCATATATTACTCACTAATTTTCATAGATTCAAATCTCTACGAGTATAGTGTCTTCCCTCGGTGAGTCACTGCATCAGTTGCAATATCCTACAGCTATTTGAAATGGAATAATCTAGGCATTCAATAGGCAGATTCAGTATAGTGGTTGTATCTGATTTAGATGGGGTAAGAGGTGAAGCAGTATGCTATAAATTGATTTGTATAGGGGCCTTTTAAAATTATTTGCATGCAGAAACAGATTTTTTTTTTGCTTTGCTATCTAATTTGGTTTAGATTCTGCATTGTTGCCTAATTTATTGAACTTTAAGGCGATATCCTCTGGAGAAACTAAGATTTATAGTTACATGAGTCGTATATGTTTGTTGTGGTTAAGCATACTGATCCACACTTAACTCCTTCTTTGGCACAACTAATTGGAAATTCATACTGTAAGTATACTTTGTTTAGCCTTCTACAAGGATCAAGGCCCCTCTCTTGACATGTTGGAATTTAAAACCAGGCTTCATCTTGGCTTCTTTTAAGAATAGCAATAGCAATAGCAATAGCAGTAGACTTATATACCGCTTCATAGGCCTTTCAGGCCTCTCTAAGCGGTTTACAGAGAGTCAGCATATTGCCCCCAACAATCTGGGTCCTCATTTTACCCACCTCGGAAGGATGGAAGGCTGAGTCAACCCTGAGCCGGTGAGATTTGAACCGCTGACCTGCTGATCTAGCAGTAGCCTGCAGTGCTGCATTTAACCACTGCGCCACCTTAGTATCTTGGCTTATGTGTAGTACACAACAAATGCTGTTTTTTATAACTATTCCCTGCTGGTAGTAGAAGACATACAAAAAAATAGTGAGCATGCTTCAGCCTGCTAATTCAAACACAATAAGTCAGTATTTGTTGTTATATGCAAATTGTCTACAATCTGGGTACAATTTGTATAGGCAGAAAACATGAGTACACTATGCTGTTTCTTTAGAAATCTCTGTTAATACTTAAAAATATTTCTACTCCTGTCAACCAGTAATAGGAAACATGACCAGATAACCTAATCCTATTTTATTATAAAGCTACATTAACAGAATCTTGCAAGTCTGGAAGGGTTATTTTCATGCTGTCTGCCTCCTTTACATGTTGAGATACTAGGGAGGGTCCCTTCTGAGTCTCTTGCCCTACCCACTTACTATCTGTGGGCTATGTTGTTTCTTTATTTGACCATTTCCTAGGCAGCATCTCTTTGCCCTGTCTCTCAAGTTCTTGCCATATACTATTACCATTCCTTTTTATTTCCTTTCTTTTTTTTTACCATATATAAAGAAACATAAATGTCCATTTCTATGCCAGTGCCCTAATATATTGTTACAGTAAAGTAGTGGAGCAGAGGTGTACAAAATAGAGTTTATTTTAGGTCACGCTATCGAGCTTTGCAACTGAGTTGGAATTTCATCAGAATCAAACACTTTAGCCAAGTATCTATTTTAACTTGGATACAAAGCCATGGATAACGTCAAATGTCACATCACTTTTTCAAGATCATCCATCTGCTGTGACACAAGGTCATTTAGGAAGGAAAAAAAATGAAAGATAAGATTGGAAATATTTTTGTTAGAAGTTTCTTTAGGACAATCCATGGAAGTATTTGTTTTCATTCAGATAAATTAAGGAAACTAATGTATTTGTATGCTTTTCATCAGTTTCATAATAGTTGTTAATCAGGGCTGCTCTGAATTTCACCAGATTCGAGCTTAAGCCAGAGGTTTTTACTTTAACTTTTCAGTTACTTCTGTATGCACCTAACAATAGATTTCTGTGTTGTTTGATGATCATTATTTTTGAGTTTGAGTTGGTTGAGTTTTGCCAGAATCTCAAATTAAATATTAGGGCTATGTGAATCATTTGGAAGGATGCTTTGTGAAACACTCCTCTGAATTGTTCCTTTAAGTACCAAAGTACTGGGTTTTTTTTAAGGATCACTGCAGACAATTCAAGAGTTATTATTATATATTATTTGGATAATCCAGGAGGGTAGGCACATATAGGATCAGATAATCCAATAATTTTATTTGTTTGTCTATTAAATATCTATGGCTGCCCAACTCACAGTTTTTATTGCTATTGCTACTGCTACTGCTATTGCTACTGCTATTTATTCTTATGAAATTATGATGTATTATGTATTATGTATTATGTAATAGCAAACTAAAAACTATTTTGTGTGGCTCTTTTAAAAAGTGCCACACAAAAAGAGAGAGAAAAAAGAGTTATCAGCCTTCTGAGTCTTATTTACTCTCTCATATTTGCTTTATTTGCAGCAGGAGTAAAGAGAATTGGGTATGGGAAGGCATCCATATTAATAGCTTTCAAGTCAAGTGTCAGAGAATGAATTTCTGTTAATGGTACTTTCAATTATTATTTTTCTATAAAAGGTGAAGTAGAATCCTTAAAAAGAAATAGCCATTTAAGCTAAAATGTAATCATCTGTTGATGGCAAGAATCAATCTAGATATCAAAGTTCCAAGAGATGGTTATCAAATCTCTCCTTGAATGCATGTAGTAAAGAGACGCTGATTAAGGAGTCTGTGTAATTCCCCTGTTGAAATGTATTTACTCTTGAGAGGATTCCCCTCTAGCATTCTATTTGAATTCATTTTCTACAATTTAAATCTATTATTCCATGATAAAAATAGGTCCTGGCCTTTTTGAGGTGACACCTGTTTAGATATTTGAACCGTGCTAGCCAATTCCTCTGTTCTCTTTTTGCAATGTTAAATATATCAGCTCTTTCAGACTCTCTTCATAGGGCTCAATTTCTAATATCTGGTTAGCCTCTTTGGCTTTCTGAAAAGGTATAGATTTAATACGGAACATTAGAACAAAACCAAAGACCTCTCTTTTTTCAAGAGTTTCAAAAAGTTGCTTAAAATGGCCCTTGGCATGAACAGTCATAGTGCATCCTTTGCTGGTTTTTGTTCACCTTGCTCATTAGCATCTTCCCTGTTCAGAAGTCGAACGTGCCCATGGAGTTACCCAAGTAACGGGCCAGTTGAGGTTTCCTGTGGAATTTCTTCCCACTTGGACCCAAAGGAAGGTTTATTTCACTTGTATGCCGCCCTATTCTCGGAGGGACTCAGGGCGGCTAACAAACCCAGGGGAGGGAATACAGACAAAAGGAAGAGACAACAAACAAACAACAGAGACAATTTAAAAGCAGTCAACAGCCACACAATTCGAGCGGGGATGGGAACTCATCAGCCCGAGGCCTGCCGGAACAGCCAGGTTTTAACGGCTTTGCAGAAAGCCTGAAGGGTGGTGAGGGTCCGAATCTCCATGGGGAGCTCGTTCCAGAGGGCCGGAGCAGCCACAGAGAAGGCAGCATGGGCTCCCTCTCGGACCCCCGGGTGCTCCCAGCGCCTTGGCCATCTTCCCCAGGTGGTGCATTGGGTGCCACATGTTCCCAAAGGCCAGGACCCTGTTCCTTTCGACCCCAGAAGCCTTGCCCTGCCAGGCCAGCCCACAGGGGTGGAGGCAGGGGGGGCAGCCGCGAGCACGTGATAAGCCTTTGAGCGCCAAATTCTAGCTTCCTCCTTTCCTTGGCGCTTGTGACCCTTATGTCAATTGTTTAGCCTTCCACTATTCAGGAATGACCTTAGTGGTGGTTAGTTTTACTGTACATTTAATCCAGCATTATTGTATATACTATAGCTAACAAAATTGCATTCTGAATGTCTTTCTATTTTTTTACTCCTGTAAGATTTACAAGCTTGATTAGAGGAAGGCTGGTGAAGCATAAAAACATGGCCCTCCAGAATTGTTGAAATATATTCCCAAGTGCCCACCAGCATGGCCATATCAGCATCTGAAAAGCAGCAGATTGCACATCCCTATCAAGTCTTTCTGTACCAGGAATAGTTTACAGATTAAAATTGTAACACCTCTTCTATCCATGAGAAAGTGGGTTATGTGTGTATGTGTTGTGAGAAGAGGATGTGAGCATAAATTATCTTGATAAAAATGCTCCTGCAACGTTAAACACAAGTTTTGGTTTTCAGTTTTAAGAAATGTATGTTCCTCATGGTGTCATAAATGGTTTTCTTTGCCATCTCCCATTGTGGAAAAAGACAGTCATTTATCCAATTCGGAGTTCTCCTGTTTGATGTAATTGGCAATCTTAGTCAGATACAAGTCATAATGGAAGGATAAGAGGGAAGAAGCATTTTACCCTATTATTTATTCCTGTTTTTGAACCAGCTTTCCCGAACTGTGGGTGACAATTATCCCAACTGGGTTGTTTCTAAATTATGCAGTGAAATATGCTGATAATGCTGTTTGTGAACAATGTCCACTTATATTTGCTGATGGTTCTTATATAGAACCACATGGAAATATCCAAATGGCTCATTAAATTTCTTCCTTTTTAATTAGTTGACCTTTTTTTTTAAAAAAAAAGAAGTTATAATTGCATTGGTATTTTATGATAAAACAAAGCGTACTCCGGACATTTATAAAAGTCATTTAACTGTCACCAGTCAAATAGATGACAAATGAACAGCAAGACAATTTTTCAAGCATTGTGCTTTCATGGAATATGTAACAATATCTGTTAATTGACAATATTTTAAAGATGAATATTTTAAGTTGCATATTCAGTATTCAAAACAGATAAAGACGGATAGAACAAAGAGACACAATCAAAGGACCCACAGAGTCTTGAATACACGCCCCAGATATGGGGATATTTTTTAAATACAATAAGAGCAATCATTTTAACTGTATGAATTTACTTTTAATTCATTTCAGATTAAATTTAGATTTCTACTTTATTTTTATTTATTATTATCTTTCTGGAATACAGCCTTCAAGTTTTCAACTTCCAAGTTCAAGCCTAATTTTGATACCAAAAGTGTCAGAAACAAGTTGTTTGTGAGATGGACAGCTATATAAATTTGACAGATAAATAAAATAAATGCATGCTTCCTGCCTAGCGTTAATGTGGTAATGAAGGCAACATGCAATTCAATCAGTAAATTACACCTCCACTTATTTATCCTGGCAAAAATATGGAATTTTCTTCAGGATTGTTTTTAACCTTCTGGTCTGGGCTATAATTTTGTGATTTCCTGGTAGCCTTCAACCCAAATAGTAAACTAGTCTTATTCTGCTGTGTGCTATCACAATGCGGTACGTCAAGCTATGGCTTATCGTCAGCTTACAACCACAATTAGACTTGAAGTTCCACCACTTATGTTGTGGTCATAAGATGAATTGGACCAAATTTTACAACAACTTCATGGTGATTGCTAAGTAAAGACAATTCAGCACGGGATTAAATATTGTTGTTAAATGAATCTAGCTTCACTAATGGGTATTTTTGCCATACGTTGTAATCACATGACTACAGCAAATACAGCAAATAGTGAGCTAGTTGCCAAGTGCCCAAATTGCAGTCATGTGACTGTGGGGTTGGTGTGATGATCATACGTGCAAATAGATGTCATAAGTCATTTATTTTTCCAAGGAGTTTGTAACTTTGAAACATAGTTAATTGAACTGTCATAAGTCAAGGACTACCTGTTCAGTCTTGGGAACTATATTGAAATAGCTATTTGTTTTGTCAACAGTGTGACTTTAATTTGTTCTCTTACTTCTAGGATTTTATTTTCTGGCAAATGAGACCAGCACACTGGATGGATGGATGGATGTTGCTTAAATATTTTTAAAAACTGAAAATTTAAATGTGGCTAAACTCTCATGTGAACCACAATCTATTGCATGACCACTCTAGCATGCCATATATTTTCTGCAGGCTTGCATAAATTCAGAATGGGATTTGCAGAATTTTGAATATTCTTGCATTTTTGAGCAATTGTTTTAAAAATCTTAAAATTTTTGCGTGCACCGAACCGGCAGTAATGCTGGAAGCAACCCACCCCTGCTAGAGAGCTTCTAAAATTAATGCACTCTATATCACGGATGTACCTCACGGCTAGCTGTGGAATTTTGGGAGTTGAAGTCCACTGGTCATAAAATTGTCAAGGTTGGACAGTCCTGCTGTATATAATCTAGGACTTAATATGGGAATGACTAAAGGTAGCCAGAGGGTTCCAAATGTTTACTGACCCCTTCCCTAAACCACAGTTTAGTATGATGGGCAGCCCAGATTTGTAATCTATTAGTGATTATGTGAAAGTGAAGAATTTTTCCTAACCCATTAAAATTCTCCTGAAACTTTTCTGAAGTTTTGTGTGTGATATTTTTCACCATCATTGCATTGACTTTAAATAGGAAAGTATTGATTATTTTTTTGCAATGTAGCTAGCTGTTTTCATACAAACATAAAGTTTTCATTTCGGCATATTTGGAAAATCATTGGGCTCTTAATGTTATTTACAAAGTCATGTTATTACTAAATGTGTAAACTGATACTTGCAAAGAGAAAGCCAAATCCAATTACTATAGGTTTGTTTATTTGTTTGTTTTTCAGTGGTATCTTATCAGTGGTTTTTGGATTAGGGCTGAAATTACTTACATTGTTTCTCAGAGATAATCCAAACTTCATGGCATATACGAGGTTGCTCTGCAGATAATGATATAGTGAATACTTGCTCTTGGGTCACTTTAGAGCCATTAAAAAATAAGATAAGTGTATGTGTTTCATATTGTGATTCACACTGTGAATTGAATTAGAAATCAGTTTGGTATTTTCTATATTCCTTAAATAAATTGGTACAATTGCAGTAAAACTAATATCCCAAAAAAGATACTTTGACTTAGCATTAACATGGTTTAACATGGCTCACATATCCATGATTTAATGGATTAATGGAATGCCATGTCAGATATCCCTGCTTGGTCTGTTAATTCAAGTATAGCAATAGTATAGTTGACAGAAATGTTAAATGAGTTGTAATCAGAATTTACTAACTCTAATTACAGTTTGCCTCTTTACTGCTATATTTACAAAATTCGAAAAGCCTTCTTCAGGTTGAGCTTCACTGGTGACTATGGTCTTACCTCTGAACATTTCTTTTTCCATTTCTTCCCCTCCACACACACACCCCCCTCTCTCTCTCTCACACACACACACTTCATTATAACTGCCCACACTAAATCTATGCCTACAAGCAACTTGTTCATAAGCTGCAAGTAACCTCAAGTCTTCAATACACTGAGTCATTTGGGGGTCTTAAAATGTGTTTTCATTACTAACATTATTTTATTAACAGTAACAAGGACACAACTGACCTACTTCTATTCTCAAGCAGTCAGCTTCCATTTAATGGGTATAGGTAGTTCTCAACTTATAACCATAATTGGAATTGGAATTTCGATCCCTAAGCGAAAACAGTCGTTAAGCAACTCATCATTTAACCATTTTTACCATGGCCATTAAGTGGATTACAATAGTTGTTAATAAATCATGTCATTAAGTGAAACGCATTTCTTTAATTGACTTTGCTTATCGGAAGCTGGTTGGGAAGGTTGCAAACCACAATCCCTCAATCACAAAATGCTGCAACTATTGTAAATGTCTGCAGAGATTCTCAGTCATCCAGGTCATGGTTGTCCCAAAGGTGCTTTCTCCAGTTGCCCAGGTGCCTCCTGAAAAAGCACCTTAGGGACAACTGTTGTAAATATGAGCTAGTTGCCAAGTGCCTGAATTATGATCATGTGATTGTCGGGCTAGTGCAATTATTGGAACTTTGAGGATGGCTTATAAGTCACTTTTTCTACGGCCATTGTAACTTCATTGTTAAATGAAAAGCCATAAATCAAAGACTATTTGCATGTAGTTGGGGGAGAAAACACACGGATCTCTGCAATTATACCTTCTGTAATTTCTTAACCCTGATTTTTATGATAGTATCTTGTTTAAGTGCTAACCCAATCTGACCTCGTTTTGCTTTTTAAAATAAGTCTCCATTTTACTCAATTGTTCAGAATAGGTTTTTTTTTTTCCTTTAGGGTTAATGTGAGCTACAGACTTGCATATATGCTATTCTTTCTTTTCACGTGTTCTTCCTTTTCAGGAATGTTCTTCCTTTTCAGAAACTTCTTGATTTTTTTTTCAGGGTTACACTGGATCACATGAGACATGTTTCATTTATGTTTCACAAGTCTTGTATTTTCAAAAAGAAATTGCAACTCTAAAGTGGTCGATAATAATAAAAAAAAGGAAGTAAGTTTTTATATCATGCCATGCCTTGACTTGTCAGGCTTTTTCCCTAAAGCTGTTTATGCAGGAGGAAAGCTGTATCAATAGCTACATTTTTTTTCCTGACACAATACCAGCTTTGAGAAAGAAGTTTTCAAAAGGAGCCTGGCACAAAGAAAAAGTATTAATCTTCTTCCTACATACTGTAATCGACTCTTTTATCTCCATGACTGCTACTTTTTTACATTTCATAATTATGTAATTCCCTCTCAGTACCTTGTTTTGGAGTACATTGGAGGGGCACGCTGAGGTTAGCAAGGGAACACAGGTAGTCCTCAATTTACGACCACAGTTGAGCCCAAAATTTATGTTGCTAAGTGAGAAATTTCTTAAGTGAGTTTTGCCTCATTTTATGACTTTTCTTATCACCATTAAGTGAATGGCTGCAGTTATTAAATTAGTAGCAGTTGTTAAGTGAATCTGGCTTCCCCATTGACTTTGTCAAAAGGTCACAAAAAGTGATCCCATGACCCCGGGACACTGGAACCATCATAAATATGAAACAATTAGCAAATATTCGAATGTAAATCACATGACCATGGGGGTACTGTGATGGTCATAGGTGTGGAAAATGGTCATGTCACTTTTTTCAGTGCTGTTGTTACTAAACAAACTGTTGTAAGTCAAGGACTACCTGTATATAGAAAAAGGGTTTAAAACCAGAATAACAGCATGTCTTAGAATTTTGGATCTATAGTGTGATTTGATTTGGTTTTGTATTAACATACAGTGTTCCTTTAATATATTTTCTACAGTTCTTATTACTGCATTTCTCTACATTATTCCAGAGAACATGGTTGTTGGACGTGAAAAAGAGAGCTTGTGTAAAGTAATTTGCTTATTGGAAGCAAAATTGTCAATCACCAAGTTGCATTTCCTTTTTGTTATTGGACTTTATTCTTTGCCTCATTTTTTCTTAGCGAGGCCTATCAGCTTGGGCATACAAACAAATTATGGGCTAACGTTTTTAATCATAAGGCTCTTCAGTTTGGGATGATTACAGAAAATGCTTGCCAAGTTTAATGAGTGGTTGAAACAGAATGAAGTGGTTATCTTCTTTCAGATTTTAAGAAGAATAAATAGCATATTTTTAAATTCAATTTATTATACAGGCACTAACTGAAATTTGCCACTTTAGTTATTTTAGCACAATAATATTAAAATTAATAGAAATAGAAGAAAGATTATGCAGAAGAATAGCTATAAAATATGTGAATGTACAGTTTGATGGCAACTGTCTGAACTATAATGTATCCTAACCCAAAATATGTTATACAAAAATAAGACAACAGAACAAAGTTTAACATAATGCATGAAATAAACTCTGCTCAATAAATTATCGTGTTTCTCCAAAAATAAGACAGTGAAATAAGCACTTGGCCTTATTTTCGAGGAGGTCTTATTGTTTTTAAGGTGCAGGAGGCAGCGAGCATGGTCACCTCATGGCTGTTGCTGTGTTGCAATATTTTCATGGAGGGCTTATTTTCAGGGGAGAGCTTATTTTAGTGCATGCACTCAAAAGCCCAATTGGGCTTATTATCCAGGGAGGTCTTATTTTCAGGGAAGCAGAATAGCCTATTATTGATCAGTAGTAATGTTGATATTAACATTATTATTAATGTTGATTTTGTTAGTTTACATTTTAGTTATTCATTTTCTTTACACATCATGTCCTGCATGAAATTTATTGTTTGTTTGTTTGTTTTCAGGAAATGGGTCTTGAAAGTTAATGAGTCTGGATAAGGTGCATCAATGTGGAAGCATCAGTTTCATACGTTTTAGGGACAGATCTGTGGTACACTCAAGAATAAACAATCCCTACCAGAATTGCTGCATTTCATAATGAAGAAAATTAGTCTCAAGACCATTCGTAAATCTTTTAACTTAAATAAAAGCAAAGATGACAGTGACTTTGTTGTGGTTGCACAGCCATCATTAAATGATTTTGGAAAAGATGACTCCTTGTTTGCAGGCTGTTATGGTAAAGATTTGGCTACCTGTGACATGAACGGCGAAGATGAGAAAGGTGGCAAAAACAGATCAAAGAGCGAAAGCTTAATGGGTACATTAAAAAGACGACTTTCAGCAAAACAGAAACAAAAAGGTGGAAAGGGCAGCACACCATCTGTGAGCTCTGCTGATGAAGATACCTTTTCTTCTTCTTCTGCTCCAATAACTTTCAAAGAGGTAAGAGCTCAAAGACCTCTTCGGTCCACATCCCTCCGAAACCACCACTATAGTCCAACACCATGGCCTCTTCGGCCAACAAACTCAGAAGAAACATGTATAAAAATGGAAGTGAAAGTAAAGGCCTTGGTCCACTCGACAAACCCAAGCCCTGCACTGAATGGTGTACGCAAAGATTTCCATGACTTGCAGCCAGACAGCAGGTTCCATGAACAAAACAGTGCATTCAAAAGTACAGAATCTCAGAATGGAGATTTGCATCTTCATATTGATGAACACGTGCCTGTAGTTATTGGACTTATGCCTCAGGACTACATTCAGTACACTGTGCCTTTAGATGAGGGAATGTATCCTTTGGAAGGATCACGTAGTTACTGTCTGGATAGTTCCTCACCCATGGAGGTTTCGACAGTTTCTTCTCAAATGGGTAGTAGTACGTTTCATGAAGAAGAGGTTTCAGTGAATCAAGACGTAGTAGTTGCTCCAGATATCTTTGTGGACCAAGCAGTAAACGGTTTATTGATTGGTACAACAGGAATCATGTTGCAAAGTCCAAGAGTTAATGAAGTTCCCCCACTCTCGCCATTGCTACCTCCAATACAGAATAATCAAATCCAAAGGAACTTTAGCAGCCTGAATGGCACAGATGTCCATGTGGCTGAAAGTATGCGCTGCCATTTGAATTTTGATCCTAACTCTGCACCAGGAGTTGCAAGAGTCTATGATTCTGTACAAAATAGTGGCCCGATGGTTGTAACAAGTCTCACAGAGGAACTTAAAAAACTGGCGAAACAAGGATGGTACTGGGGTCCAATCACACGATGGGAAGCAGAGGGGAAATTAGCGAATGTTCCCGACGGTTCATTTCTTGTACGAGACAGCTCTGATGACCGTTACCTTTTAAGTCTGAGTTTCCGTTCTCATGGTAAAACACTTCATACTAGAATTGAGCATTCAAATGGTAGGTTTAGCTTTTATGAACAGCCCGATGTGGAAGGACATACTTCTATAGTTGATCTAATTGAACACTCGATTAGAGACTCTGAAAATGGTGCATTTTGCTATTCGAGATCTCGATTACCTGGATCTACAACTTACCCAGTCAGACTAACTAATCCAGTATCTCGTTTCATGCAAGTGCGTTCCTTGCAGTATCTCTGTCGCTTTGTTATACGTCAGTATACCAGAATAGATCTGATTCAGAAACTGCCTTTGCCAAACAAAATGAAGGATTATTTACAAGAAAAGCACTACTGAAGCTTATGGGAAACTTGCAGCTTGCACTTTGGGAATAACAACAACAACAAATAAAAGAGTGGTTGATACACAGTTTACAAACTTAATTATTACTAGGGATTTTTTTGCTGCCATAATTTCATTTTTGTGCATAAAGAAAAAAATGCATTTTGAGTTTAATGGATATTTGGGGGTTTTCTTTTTTTTTAAACGATCTCAAAGCATTTTTTAGAAGAGTAAAATAACTATATTTCATTCAGTGTGCAAAATAATCACAATGTGAATGATAAATATTGTCCTTAAACTCCCCATTTCCTTTGCTGCTAATCCACTGTGATTTTTATGCATTTGAAGCACATTTCTTGTGTTTTCAACCATACGTAAAAAATTGAAACTTGATGGGATATATTTTGTCATTTTCAAATAGTTTTTTTTTTCTTAATTTTAAAAAAAGTTTGGGGTAAAATAATACTGGTGTACCAAATTTGGATACATGCTTAAAATGATCCCCTAATATCTAATTAAAAACATATAACTGTGGGTTGGAGGGAATATGTGATCCAATACAGTTATGCATCATACATTTTGAAAGCTTCCTATCTCCTAAGCAGTTCCATAATTGCAGATGTTGCTTTGTTTCTTTTGTTCATTCTTAAGCATTTTTAAATTTGAAAATAGCCTTTGAAAATGAATACTGGAAGTCATTAATAATATTCAAACAAAAAGTTAAATATACTTAAAACATTTAAAATGTTTTGAAGGGGTTATAGAAATCGGATTTAAATAAAACTATTCAGGTAATTTCAGAACTCTGAGATTTGTCTCAACAGAATTTTTTTTAAAATGATGTAGCATTGAATTTAAAAATACAGGTAGTCCTCAACTTATAACCATTTGTCAAGCATTTGTTTGAAGTTATGACCCTGAAAATCCTGACTAGTTAGTCCTTGAAGTTAGGACCACCATAGCATCCCCATGGTCACATGATCAAAATTCAGTTGCTTGGCATGTATTCCTGACAGTTGGAGCATCCTGGGGTCATGTGATCCACCCAGCTAGCTTTTGACAAGCAAAAGTCATGGACCAGATTCAGTTAATGACCACACACTTAACTACAGTGATTCTCTTAATAACCATTGCAAAAAAAATAATGACGTTGGACGGATTAGTAACAGAAATTCTGATTCCAGTTGTGGTCGTAAGTTGAGCACTACCTGTATCCTGTAGTTAATACAACAATTGGACCTTAAACAATAGGGATTTAAATTCCATTAATTTCCTTGGATGAGGTAACCACATGTATAATCTTTTCCCATGGAAAATAAAAAGATTAAGAAGTACTTAATTTTGGCCTTAGTTTTAAATGTCCTTTCCTTTTATTGTTCAGCATTAATTTATCATCATTATCATTTAGTTTAATTGGCAAATAAAGAGAACCAAAATTAACCTCAAATATTATTCTTGAAATAAAAATTCGTGTTTTAAAATTGAAGACTGTGACATTAAATAGCAAAATAGTCGCCATAGGAAATATTCAAGTGCATTGCCACTTTCATTCAAATAAATTCTTATTTGGAAAAAAAAAGAGGAAAATCTATACAATTTTGGATACTTATAATGGGATAATCTGCCAGGAACAAGAAGATTTCCATAGCCTCAGTATATTGTTTTTTCTCACTTTAGTGAGGTCTGCATAGGAGAAATTTCCAATGACTTCAAAGCCCTATAGCCTAAACCCAATTTTGACGAACACCTTCACCTCTTTTGATGAAAAATTGGAAAAAGTTGATGTTAATTGGCTCCATTGCCTTCAATAGGCTTTAAGTCTGATGGTGTTGTTTTGTGTATGTTTTTGTAGAAAAAAAATGCCAATAGGTTTATAAAGAAATTAGAGCCTAACTGTTTAAAAATATTTGTGGTCAAAAGACTTTTTCTGCAAGTTGTTCCATGATGAACATTATACTATGGAAGCAAAGTATTTTTATGTTTATAAGAGTTTCTGTGAACCAAAATCTTAACAAGTAGGAAACTGTATTCTGAAATTTCTGAATAAAATCATGCAATTTGAGAGAGTGGTTTTAAAGTTACAGAAATTAGTTTGTGCCACTGCAATGTGTCTCATTTGTTTTTGTTTGCATTTTTCTAATTTGAATACTGAATATTTTACTGATTATTAAAACATTTAAAGGGTGATGAAAATTTGAGAAATCTTTATTTTGGGATACTTCACTCTTGCTTCTTCTACCTGTTTTGTGATTTTTCTGAATGAATTTATATAATTAATATTATGGAGGTGCTGCAGTGGCCTGACATCTTGGGTTGTGTGAGTCAATATGCTAAATTTCTATTTTTAAAAAACATATTTTTAGATCATAATGTTTAAGAGTATCAGAGACAAAGTATGTCTTTTGTTCTGGGATATAGAGGGGGAAACAGCTCTCTTACCAAATTACAGAATAATAGATTTTGAAAACTAAATTATATAAAGAGAGATGTTCTTAAATTCCTGCGCAAAATGTTTCTATATATGTGTGTATCTTAGCTTTGCCATTCTGATATTTATGCAAAATCTTCATTTTTGTTTCTTAATTTTTACTCCCAAGCAAGATTACAAATTTTATATATAAAAGGCACAATGATATATGACGGTACCATGTTTTGTCTAATGAAGAAAAGGAATTATTTTCTACAGTAGGAAAGTACATGTTAGAGTATAATCCTTGTCTCTAAGAAATGTCAAATAAGGACTGTTTAATTAGTGGTAGATGAAGAAAGTTCTCTGGAGTAACTAATGTATATTATGACAAAAAGTCCCAGTGTTTAACAAAGAATGATTTGAGGGACTATGATGGTATTACAATTCCATATTTAGATTTTTAATAGCCCAATCCTATTTTCAGCTATATGGTAGACTCTGAACCCACTTACTACATTTGTCGCCATCTTTTTACATCTTCAGTTCATTAATATTAAAAATACGTGCTTGTATTGCACGCCTAGTCCTATCCCTCACAGAACAAACAAGTTTTTCTCATTATATAGAACTAGGAAAGACACCATACATTAGCAAATGGCCATGTGAATGAGAAGGTCCTTCTTCAGTACCCTCCTTAACCTTTCTCTCTGCCCTTCATTTTCCAGAGAGCCAGATTAGAATAGCTATAGCCAATGTCATGCACTAGTCCCTCATTCACTGAACAATAACAAATAAAATCAGAAGCAGAAATGAGCCCTGAGTCACCTACATTTGGCCCAGCAAGAATTGTTCACCAATAGGAGCAAATCTGCTTTGATCTTCTAGGCCAGGGGTGTCAAACTCACCAGCGTTGTGGGCCAGGATGGGCATCACTCATGTTGGCGTCTGTGGTGGCCCAACTGCTCTGCTAACAAAAACAGGCCCCCGAGCTCCATTTTCAGTCATGACAGCCTTCTGCTGCCCTCTGCCAGTGAAAACTGAGCTTGTGGGGGTGTTCCCCCCAACATTCGTTTTTACTGGCAGTGGGCAGCAGGCCAGTCCTTTGCTGTTTCTAGGGTGGTTCCATGGGCAAGATCTAAGCACCCCAAGGGCTGGATCCAGCCCCTGGGCCTTGAGTTTGACACCTCCATTCTAGCTTATGAAGAGACAACCTAGGAAAGGCAGTGCTATCTTTGTTTTCTGCTTTGGTTGGCTATGGCAGCGGCTGGTTAGGTAGAAGGTTGGAAGAACTTGAGAAATAATCCACTTAGGTCTTCTGGGCGGCAGCTCTTTAAGGTAGTAAGACAAATAGCTATTGATAATTGTTTTGAACAACCTAATCTTCATTGTGCCAATTAAGATCTTTGCTGTATCTCTCTCTGCGTGTGTGTGTCAATAAGTGGTATGTTGCATATTGGATTTAAAAAAGAATGGAAAATTCTGCAATGGCTTGATTGAAAATTTCATCACAAAATTTCTTGCTTGTGTACTCATTGTAGAAAGCACATATTTTGCCATGCATAATTATATGCTGCTTTTTTTTTCTTCTGCACATTTCTGTTAGTGAGTGCTCCCTTATTCAGTGTGACAATTCAGAACAACAACTGAAACATGGAAATACCTGTTTACAAAAAGTGCTGCAACAAAATGGTATTTTTCTCCCAAATATTACATCACTTGAGCAAATACACAGCTCATGTTGGGGAACACAAAGGCTGTTACATATTTATGTTTAGTACATTTTAAGAAAAAGAAAATGGGCATCCTCAAAACGGGAAGCTCTTGGTTGCCTAACATTTCTTGTAACACAATGAGAAATTTAGATTATGTGGAAGTTTTTATGCTATTGAAATGTTGATAGAAGAAACAAGTCCCATCTGACAGTATTGATATAAACCAAAATTTGATTAATTAAAACAAAATTACTACAACCTGCATGTTAACATAGTTTAAATTAATAAATGCAATTGGAAAATATTAGTAATATAATTTTTTTTTAAAAGGTTTCAGGAGATTTAACATAAAAATAACAAAAAATCACTCTGTTACAAAGTTAATCACAAAAATAAGGCAATAGCAAAAGTTGCTTTTCTGATTGCATTTCTCTGTGTTCAAAGATCAAAAAAGTTTTTTAAAAAAAGCTGCAGTAAAAAAAGTCTACAGTGATCATTTTTTGTAAATGGCCATGTGAACCAACATGCACACTTAGGTAGAAGAATTCAGATTGAATTCTTGAAAAATAAGAGAATCTTTCTTTAGAAATTAGCCAAATCTTTTAATAGATTAAATTGTTAGAAGCAACAGATATTTTCAGTGTTGCTGACATGTATCTGTCTGTCTTATCTAGCTGTTATCTAATAAATTAGAAAATAATTTTGAATTAATTTTTTTCAGAAATAACATGCAAGGCAATAGCGATGAAAAACTGATCTATCTATCAGGAAGAATGTGTGTGTTATATATACTTATCTGTGAGGCAGAAATTCTGGTACATTGGTTCATGGACAAGCAGCAAGTTTCTGTTTGTCTTTTTCCATATATATCTATATTAGCCAATGCTTTACATTTGTTCTATAAATAGAGCACCAGAGTCTCAAATGTTACTTGTTTCAGTACTTCCCCAAACCACACAAAGGGATATTTCTTATTGTCTATTCATGAGGCAAAGATACATACTTAATCCATAAATCTTAAACACCTAGTATAAGACTTTTACATGCAGCTCATGCCTTCTCTGATTCTTAGCACTGGACATAATGTCTTACAGGAATTCATTGAATAGAGCCAAAACAATGGTTTTCATATTTCAAGGATCTTGTAGCAGCTTGTAAAGAGTATCATGATAAACTTCAAAGGATGTTTCACCTAAATCCAGGTCTTTGATGTGGGAAATTTCCATTTTTCCAATGGAAAATCTTACATATCGTAGAATTTGAATTAAAAGTAGTGAAGATCTCAATATATTCCATAACATCTGTAACTGCAAAAATAGTACTTGCCTTTTACAAAGCAATTTCTTTTAGATTGGATTGCTCAAGAGAAAGGGAATGCAGGTTACAGCTACTATTATCTGTAAATTTATTATCAGATAATTTACTACTTTCCCTAAATTTACTACTAAGATCATTGAGTAGAAAGGAAGTTTGATAAAGCTGGAGATTCAGATGATGTTTAGAAATATTTTTCCATATACGCTTTGTATAATGATCTACTCTAATTTTATCCAAGTGATCTTCTGGAAAAAGGGATTAAAATGGACTTTACTTATCTCCGTCCTGTGGTCAATGTTTAGTTCTGGAGATAAAATATTGTAAATCCAAGAATGGGATAAAAAAAGCCACAGGTATCTATTGTTTATCAAGGTGCTTATCTCCTTATGAAGCCTAATTGGTGACTTTTACAAAACATGCTGTTTTTCAGAGAAATGCATTTCTTAATATGTAAATATTGGAATTGTTAAATAAAACCAAAATACCAGCAATATACTGACTGTGAATTCCAGTAAGGAATGGTCTTCAGCCACATAACTGAAATTTTTAATAAGCTAAAAAGATTATTACATCAGCAATCACTAGTATTGTAAAATGTTATAAAATGTGAATTAAACATTTGTTGACAAAAGTTGGGATAGTTCCTAAAAAAATACTGTAAAGTTTGAAGTATTTGGAAAATGATCCAAACTCTTTATGCCAATAATAGGGTGGGAGGGGAAATTCTTATCACATTTTGTATTACCGTGTATTGGGGGGGGGATTTTTATAGTGGTGGTGGAGTGCCATGAAAATAATACTTAAAATCCAGATTGCTGTAGTTTACACTTTTCTGTTTGT
Organism: Thamnophis sirtalis; assembly: GCF_051295495.1. Lineage (NCBI taxonomy): Eukaryota > Metazoa > Chordata > Lepidosauria > Squamata > Natricidae > Thamnophis > Thamnophis sirtalis. Next base: position 159,517,280 of record NW_028261382.1, read on the forward strand.
TTCAATAATGTGTGCACTATTTGTATTAAGCACACAACAGAATGAATTATCCAAAGTCCATTGATTTTAAATGTGTTTTGGTTTGTTAAAAAGATTATAATAATTTCTTGCACATTTTTTGAAAAGAATTGTATAAGAATTTATGTATCTGCTTCTAGATACAGTGTGTAAATAAAAAAAAATTCACAAAAATCTTTGGTGGATATTTTAATGAAATGTCAAAGATTGCCTAGGTCCCTCCTCTGCCTCCGATAGATGGTGGAAAAAAATTGTTCTGCTTCACAATGGATTCATTTACTGAGTTTTAACCTCTGCAGATTCTTAGTATCCTAGGGAAAATGGTTGGCATTAAAATTATGCCAAAATTAGAGCCATTTCCCAAAACCTGAGAAAAGTATGAAGATTCTGCAGTGTGTGAGCCAAATTCAATTTGTTTGGGCCTCACTCTTAGCTAATTTTCCTTACTCAGCCTTACTTCTGAGATCGGTAAAATGAAGATCTAGATTGTTGGGTCTTCCATATGCCTACTCTAAATCACTTCAAGAGGACTGTAGAAAATGTGAAGAGGTAAGTCTAGGGGCTCTTTCTATTACTATTTATTGAGAATTACCTCAAATTAAAATTGCAAAATTGGCTTGTCATCTTGTTATGCTTTTTGAAAAGCTAGCTTTTGACTTAGCAACCGTTTTAAGCTGCTCCTCTTTGAAAAAAAAGGCTGAGCAAACTACTTTTATGCACCCTTGCTCCTTAGTTTAAGGAGCAAGTGCCTGGAAAAAGACTGAACAAAACCAGTTCATTGGAAAATTGCTTCTCCCAAACAGAATTTGAGGGTGAAAACTTTGCTAAGAAAAATACAACACAATGGTAAAAGCGGTGAAAAGATTAAGAAAGGTTAAAGGACAAAAAAGGAATCCAGAAAGGAATCCAATTGCAACTAAGTAACCGTGTCAACATATCAGTGTACAAATTTTAGTATGCATTTATTATAAACAAACAAACAAGATATTGGATTTTGAGCTTTTGGGTTTTACTTTACTGACATCTAGAGGTTGTGTCCACATTTTGGAACCAGACCTTCATATTCCTGCTTCAGAGTTAAATAACAAAGCAACTTATAGTCGGGAAGCTGCCAAGTGCTGTGGGAATGGATGCAGTTCAATATGGAGCAACTCCAATTTGTCTAATTGGGATGGCTTCCCCTGTTCACATCCCCCCATTGGTACCAAAAGTATTTTTTTGTGTGAAAATAGGCAATCGGGACTACTTTGTCCCACTTATTTCTTCTTTTTGAATAATTCGATATCCAGCTTAATGCTGAACTTGTAAATTTCTTTTTAAACCAATTAAAAATGATATTTTTGGCATGTGATTCTTGACTATATGATTCTTATAAAACACTGTGTAATGCCAACTCGGATTCTAAAAGCATCAAGCTAGAAAACAATGGATAAAGCCATTTTGCCTATGTGCAGTGACAACTCCCAAAACTGATGACTTGAATTAATGAAAAGGGAAAGCAGCATGCTCTGCATTAAATATAATCTTAGCTTTATCCCCACTAATTTTTTCCAGTTTTTTTACTCACCGAGCACCTGCTTTGAACTTTTCTTCTTTTTACTCAACAGGAGAGATGATAAGAAATGAAAATGCTTTGTACATGCTAGACTTGCGCTCATTCTCATCTCAAAATGGATGCTGAAGCTTTTTTCTACTCTACTAGAAAAAGAAAACCAAAGCTAGAATTGATCTATTGTATCATTCAAACAGAAAAATAACAAGGGGCTTCTTTTGAGTGCAACAACTGCCATAAAGAGGAAATATTAAGATAGTCCTTTTGTAGGTCCTGAAGCACTCCAAAAAACCTCATGCATAAATTCAGGCATCATTCAAAATTGCAATTCTCAGCTCATTTGGAGAAGGGACAGGGAGGAGCATATGAGGCCTCCAGGAGGCAACATATTCTCCTTTCCGTTTTTAATTTCTGCTCACCATGTCCCAACCAAGAAGAAAAGAACCGCAAAGCTTCAACATACTTGGAGATTATCCTGCAGCTCTGTCCCATGAGAAACAGCATGTTCATGGCCTCAAATGTAGCTTTCAAACATTCTTGAACAGAACAGAATTCTATTCTTATATGTTTGTGGCAGTGTCTTCTCTATTTAGCCCTTCAGAGAATCACTACGATAAATGGGCATCAAAATGGTGAAGTATGGATATTTATTGTCAAAGGGAAAATGCTCTTTTAGCCATTCAAGGAATTATGATAATTTTTCAGTAAACCCTGGAACATTCCTGCACAAGTTGAAAAACTGATAGTATTTTCAAGACACTGACCACAAAATAAGGTTTTGGAATCTCAGCAATTTTGCAAACCCCAGCAACTAGTACCAATAGTTCTGGACTTACAAAGGCTCTGAAAAAAAGTGGCATATGACCATTTTTCACACTTATGACTGTTGCAGCATCCCCATGGTCACAATCAAAATTCAAATGCTTGGCAACTGACTCATATGACAGTTGCAGTGTCCTGGGCTCATGTGAAGATTTGTGATTTTCTGACAAGCAAAGTGAATGGGGAAGCCAGATTCACTTAACAACTGTGTCACTAACTTAACCACTGCAACAATTCACTTAACAACAGCAGCAGAAATGTCACAAAATGAGACAAAATTCACTTAACAAATGACTCACTTAGCAAAAGAAATTTGGGGGTCAATTGTGATTGTAAGTCAAGGACTACCTATATTCTTATTTTGCTCACCTACATCTAAACATCCTCCAGATGCCAGTTGTATGAAGTGTGGGAACTACAGCTCCCAGAATCCTCAGCCAGGCATTCATTCCAACATATTTGGACTGCAGTGTTTGAGGGAGGCTACTCTATACACACTCCAAAGTATTTTCGGCCTACTTCTAAGACAGACAGAGGTCTAACTGTGTATGTTTTACAAACATCCATAAAACAGATTGTCTTTCAATGAAATCTTTTATAAATTCAAAGATAAAGAACAAGGTCACAATTAATCCCAGTTGGGGCATATGAAAAATATTAACATCTGTCAGGTTAAGTAATATGGATACGTTTGAAAATTAAGTTTATGAATCTAACAACAACTTTTCATCTCAAAATCCTGGGATTCTACATTTGGTTTCTGGGCCCCAAACTTGCCAATTCACGGGAAATATTCTTTTTTTAAAAAAACTGAAATGAATTTATGGTGTAAACAATAGTTCCTGTACATGGTTAAGAACAAGATGAAAGATAAGCCGAGCAGGCACAAATAATCTCTTCTCACAGTTTGAGAAAAGGTGGAACACTCAAAGGATCCTGTTTTTTTCTCCATTCTTCTGGGACTGCTATGGTATGCAGTGAGGTGAAGCCAAAACTGAATTAGCACAAAAGCCTTCAAACAGTCATAGTTATCTACATTATTCAGGATGAATTATAGGATAGCATATGAGGGTAAAAGGAAAGCCATTTCATTTCCTCTTTAAAATACTTGTTAATTCAAGAATTAGTATGGACACTCTTATTTGATCTGTGGTATCTGAACAGCACTCAGCTGGGAGAAAAAAAGTGTATAATTAATTGAATATACATGTAGGCTGTTAAACTTCTAGCCTCCCTCCCTCCCACTTAAAATAACAAGCAATAAAATGTCAAATAAATAGATTCAGATCTGGGCCGCAAAAACGTGTTAAGGTTTTTTTTTAAAAAAAATATCTCTACTGCTAACTTGATTTCTGAAAACCAGAACCTGTAGCCCTAGTTAAAATGAAATTTAATCTTAAGTGGGTATTGGCAAAACACATTCAGATGGGCTGACTAATAAATTTCTTACAGGCTTTCAAGGAAGTCATTATACAAATCTCCCTGAAAATACTAGGCAAAGAGTAGGTGATACACTGCAGATAGAAACAATTAAACTTCTTGCTTTTTTGTTATTTTTCCGATGACTTCTAATAGGCTGTTTGTCATAAAGGTTTTTTTTTTGTATGCAATCAGTATGAATAAACATCTCGAGCAGAGATTAGGCTGGTTTCTAGATTATGTGACAATTAGCAGATATTAGTCATAATGCCTAATGCTGTTTCTAGCAGGAGAGAAGCATATTGCTGGAGAACCAAAAGAGAAAAGGGTTTACTGACTTCATGGCCTGCTTATGGCGTTCCCATACAGTGTTCTGTAGTCACTGAAAGAATAAGGATACTGAATAGCAGCAATAAGATTAAAGGATTTTCAAGGTAATAGTTATGGTTAGGCTTATAACAGAACATAATAACAGAGTTGGAAGGGTCCTTCGAGGTCTTCTAGCCCAACTCCCTGCCTAGGCAGGAAACCCTACACCACTTCAGACAAATGGTTATCCAACAGCTTCTTAAAAACTTCCAGTGTTGGAACATTCACAACTTCTGGAGGCAAGTTGTTCCACTGATTAATTGTTCTAACTGTCAAGAAATTTCTCCTCAGTTCTAGATTGCTTCTCTCCTTGATTAGTTTCCATCCATTCTTGTTCTACCTTCATTTGCTTTGGAGAATAGCTTGACTCCCTCTTCTTTGTGGCTGAGATATTGGACCACTGAAATCATGTCACCCCTGGTCCTTCTTTTCATTAAACTAAGCATACCCAGTTCCTGCAACCGTTCTTCATATCTTTTAGCCTCCAGTCCTCTAATCATCTTTGTTGCTCTTCTCTGCACACTTTCTAGAGTCCTTCTTATCATCTTCCATTAAAGTTATCCAATTCTTTTTAAAAAGCTTCTTTGGTAGGCATCCACTGTATACTTGGTGATTTATCAGTCCGCTGTCCCTCTGACACAATCAAAAAATAATCCTTATCCCTTTTTTCTTTATGATACATCATTGTGTAAATTGTATGCTTCTCCCATATTCCAACTGCTTCTCACAAGAGAGTTTTTATATTCCATGAATAATTTTGATTGTCTTTTCCCAAGTTAACCTATCTGAAATTTAGCAATTACATTTTCATTGTTTCATTTCTAGTCTCCTTCTTAAAAGTTTTGGTTTAACAAGTATCATCTTTTGATTTTAAATGAGCACATCTTCCTAAATCCCTTTCCTAATTAATTGCTGCTGACTTAAATCCTATAAGCATACAGTATGTGGATATTTTTTTCTGTTCTAAATTTCATCACTTTTTGCACACAAACATACATACCTATACAGTATACTGTATACTGAATTCTTGTTTTCATTTTACTTCTCTTAATGGCTCTTTGCAATCCCTCATCTTTTAATCCAATGAAATATTTCAATTTCCTTAGCGAATTGGGATTGACACGAAGAAGCTTCTTGGATGAAAAGTGAAACATCTTTAAAATAGAAAAACAAGAAAGTCCAGTTGCCTCCTGAAAAAGCACCTTTTGGGGCTTGAAGAGCTAATAACTGTGTATATTTGTATAAGCAGCTATATGGCACTCCGCTGCTGTGTGTTTCTGTACAGTAATTCAATTTTAGTTCATACCTCCATTTAATCTATATCAATATGGGGAGATTGTCTCCAATTAACGAGTGCTGATTACACCAGTGCCATTCAGATGTGCCTATTTTTTTTAAATCCAATGTATGGTTTTTTTTAATGTTATATTTGCTACTTTCCTAGGATGTAAAAAAAAAGGGTAGTGTTAAAGTAGAATGTTTTACTCCTCAGCATAATTGGGATGCCAATCATAAAGTTTTGATTCTTTACAAGCCCATCTGGCAATGCATAGAACAACAACTATAGTTTGTTTTATCATTTGACAATGCAGCAAGATTTAATTATTAAAGTGTAGTTGCTTGCAGTATAAGGAGTACCAAAGATAAGGCCCACAGTTAACGAATCTTGTGATTCACTGTATTATTTTCTGGTGAAAGGCCACTGTATTTTCTATGCTGGCTGTACCTTCTTTTCAGCTGCTAGTTTAAAAATCTATTGAGCTAAAATTACTTTTAGGAGCTGTAATGAGCTTCCTGTTCTTAATGTTTCCTTTCTTATCAGCAAGAAGATTGAGATGGACATTAACTAGCAGGAAAGCTAGTTATGTTTCTCAGTCAGTGAAAGAATGAATGAGAAAGCAAAGAAGGCAAGAAGAAATAAAGAAACAAAGCAAAAACTGCTTGAAATGGAAGATCTCTCCAGTTTTGAATTTGCTTTCACTGAAATGTATTGTGGCTGTTGTTGTTTATGTCCAGGGTTAATTGGAAACAACTTCTTTTTTTAAATAAAAAAAATCCCTCCTCTTTTCTGCTCTGGAAATAAGGAAATCAAAGATCAGACTTGATTTCCTTATTTCCATAGTTCTTTCTAAACATTAATCTTGGAATTGGTCAGGAGAATTTTCTGCAACCTCAGTATGTCACATTCCTTGGGTTGTTTTAATTTTTGCAACCATCACATTAAATAACTAAAATAAATACTATTTTGTAAATACAGTACATGACAAAGCAATTCACCCTTCAAAGGAATTATCTGGAATGCTCTCTGATTTAATATGTGGCATAACCAATTTCGTTGTATTTATTTTGTACAATGACAATAAATATATATTTATTTGTTTTCATAGATTTTTGTAGATTTTCACAGGTGTAGGTATCTGGTCTTGTTGTATTCGGGTCTTTTCCCATGTAAGATTGTAAGATTGTAACAATCTTACACAGGAAAAGACCAGAATACACAATACCAGCATATATTTATATACATAAATACATACATACATAAACACACATACATACATACATACATACATACATATGAGTGGTGGGTTTCAAAATTTTTGGGAACCTCTTCTGTAGGTGTGGCTTGCTTTGTGGGAGTGGCTTGCTGGCCATGTGACTTGGTGGGAGTGGCTTGGCAGTCATGTGACCAGATGGGAGTAGTTTGGCAGTCATGTGACCGGATGGGAGTGGCTTGTCAGTCATGTGACCGGGTGGGAGTGGCCAAGACGATGTCACTGAATTCTTTGCTCCAATGGATGACCTTCAAAAAGATATAAAAAAGGAAATTTATTATTTTCTGTACTTACTACTTAAATAAGATTAAAATAAGTACACAAAACAATAAAAGAGCTACTTACAGAAGGAAGATGACTGTCCTTGCCAGTCTTCAATATCACTGACTCCAATGAATGGCCTGCACAAAGAAGAGACACAGAAATGAACTCTTTCATTGCATGCATTGCATTAGGATGAAACCAGCACACAAAATAATAGAAAAAGAAGATTACTGTCCTTTTGTGTGTTGAAGTCACCCACTGACCACCTTGCTCCAATGAATGGCCTGCACAAAGAGAAACAGAAAGGAAAACTTTAATTGTTTGCACTACTATATTAAGGATGAAACAAGCACGCAAAGCTATAAAACAGCTACTTACATAGGAAAGATGACTGTCCTAGCGGTCATACTCTGTTGCCTCTTCATCTTGTTAAATAATAGTAACTGCAGAAGAAATAAAACAATATTGGACTCGATTGTGGTTGTAAGCTGAGGACTACACTACAGGTAACAGAAGGGACCTCTGTTTTCACCCAACAATATACAGTCTTTTCAGGAAGCATGTCCCCTAACAAACAGGAAAGATATAGTTTTTCATCTAAGAAGTTAGATCAAGAATGAATGTCATAGGTAGATTCACAGAGCAATACAGATTTCTTTTTCTGAAATGTATTTCTCAGTTCAAAAAACAGGAATATATGAATTAGGTTCAGTACTTAGGACAAACCAAGTAGCTATTTAAGAGTTAGTGGTGTCATGATTAGAAGCAACGGTAAAGCAAGATATGGATTTAAAACCAGTAATATTTGGTTGGGCATTTCAAAGGGAATACAATACATATTTAATTTTACACATGTTAACAGCTGCTGGAATTGTGTTTGCACAACAGTGGAAAAACAAAGATATGAAAATGAATAAATATTAGAATGTGCAGGAATAAATAAATTGACAATTAAAATCAAGAAGGCTTCGAATATTTTTTCACGTGACATTTGTTTTATCAATTGCTAACTACAGAAACAGAAATTAGAAATCTAAAAGTATGAAAGAAAACACCAATTATGTAAGGAAAGGTCACTAAACTGTATAAGGAAATATTAAGAGTACTTGATCATTATTAATATGTAGATAACTGCGGGACATTACAACCCCACAAACACAAACTATGACAGTGCCAGGAAAACACCAAAAAATAACAATTTCCCCCCAAAAGACTGCAGATGAAATCAGTTTTTTCCCCTAACCCTAAGACAAAGCCACTGGAATAAAAACCATCAAGGCATTGTGGCAAATTGTAAAGGACAGTGCCAAGAAGCTCACAGAACCAGGAACCACAATTACCTAAACAACCAGGTATCACACAGAAACACACAAAATCTGGCAAAGCTGCCTTGCACCAACCTGGCCTGCCCATAGAAAAGCAGCCAGTTTGAGACATATAAACCATGCATCAACCTGCATACTTAAAAGCAACGTATTGCATCACAAATAAAACATTTGCAAAAAGGAATAACATTTCTTGTAATAAATATATTCTATAAAGAATAAATAAATAAAAATTTCCCTAAAAATAATTTTTTAAAAAAGATATTCTATAACTAATAAAAAAATCCTTAACAACCATTTAAAAATATTCTATACACAATAATTTAAAATAAAACCATTTAAAAGTATTCCAATGTTGTGCCTTATCACTGTGCTCTATGTAGCTTGCTCATTAAAAAAACCGTATCCATCTTGAAGAGTGCAGTGCTACAGAATAGAGAGAGAAGAAGATTCCCTCAGAACTGTTAATGTCGTACTCTCTATCCAGGTTTTCAGAGATAGGCACATCTACCCCTCACTGAAAGAGAGGAAGCAGGAGAGGACTATGGACAAGCAGTTAGTATTTATAACACTGCTAATCAGTTGGGAATAAATTGTGAAGTCCATCTATCTCCATAATCAAATGCTAAAAAAAAACTCAGAGTAGAAGAGGAAGGGCTTGGACATACTGCTGAGGAAGAAACCAGAGATGTAATGGATTTAATTGTTTAGCATTCTCCCCCAAATAGAGGGGAAAAGTGGCATTGCGTAGATTCAAGGCACTGAAAAGTATACCGGTTACTGCCTCATCTGCCTACAAAGTGCTTCAGACCTTTGTATAGGAAATGAAATGACATGGCTGACACATCTATGAATCCTTGATAAAGTGGCTAATAAAGGGGGCAGTTTAAGCTAAGAGCAATAATGAGGCACAACAGTTTGAAGCAAGATGTGGTCTTAGCAAACCATTATAAAATGGCATTAATACTTCATGTGATCTTGATTCTATCTCTCTGTTAATGCAGCCTAGAACTGCCTTGGGAGTTTTTTGGGGCAACTGCAGCACACTGCTGGCTCATATTTAAGTAATTGTCCACTAGAATTTCAAGATCCCTTCACAGTTAACACTATTGAGCCAGGTATCACCTATACCCGTGATGGCGAACTTATGGCATGAGTGCCACAGAGCCCTCTCCGCAGAGCCCTCTCACACAGAGCCCTCTCCGCAGGCATGCCAGCTATCGCCCCAGCCCAGGTCCACCATGCATGCACATGCTCCTCCTGGTCTAGGTCTCTGCTGTGCATGTGCAGGAAGTGGGGGTGCATTCACAAGGGGGGATGCATGCACTGCATTTTGGGGCCTCGCACAGTGCCCCCATGCCCTGTTTTGGCTTTCAGGTTGGTTCAGGAGGCCTTCCAGGCCCAAAATAGGGCATGGGGGTGCCCCCCCCACGACCTGTTTTATGTCTGGAAAGCCTCCTGCACCAATCTGGAAGCCAAAAATGGGCAGTGGGGGATGGTGGTCATGGGCACATGCACAGAGGGTTGCACACTTTGGGCACACAATGAAAAAAAGGTTAGCCATCACTGACCTATACTATACATGTGCATTTTGTTTTTCCTGACTAAATGTAGAATCTTGCTTTTACATTATAATTTTTTATTCAGTCTAAAAATGTTCAGCACAGTCATTCCATGGATCTCGAGGGAGGACAAAGAATGCCCACCTGATTCCAAATTTGTATTATATCATGGGTGTGCACTGCTTCCATATATTATGCCAACCGTACAAAGGTTACAATAGTTCGATTTAATTAATCACTCCTAGGAAAGCTTGGGAAACGATCCCTTGGCTAAGACCATTTCCTAAATGTTAAGAATAGTGCATAACTGGAGGACAAGCTATTTTATCTGACGTATGTTCATATCGGTTTTCCTTCTAGTCTAAATGTAGCTTTATTTATGGCAAGATTTGGGATGTGGATTCCATAATTTGCTTCTTACAAATGTTACTGGTGGTTTTTTTAAAAAAAATAATATTGAACTGAAAGACAATAAACAGTGAAATATTATATCGCCTTCATCACTTGTTAAAATTTGCTATTCCATTTCTCTTTTCTTTTTCCTCCCACTCTCCTTCCCCTTCCAATGTAGGATTCCCCCCCCCCCTCACCTGTACTATATTTTTAAACATTTAAGGAAAAGACTTTAAGTGCATGAACTTTTTTTCGTTTTGAATCTTTCAGTAATTAGATGTTTATTTTTCTTGCTATTGTATGTATATTTCTGAAGTTCTGAACAAGGGGCTAAGAGAAAAATCAGTTTCAGTCTCTTGAGGATTACACCATCTGGTGGAAATTTTTCAGTAATGCCATGTTCTGTGAATTCACAACACTCCTTTTGAAGAAAAAAAAATTCCATCAGCAGAAAATTAATTCTCAGTATATGAATTATCTAAAAAAAACCCATCAAACTTCAGTTGCTTTTGCCACCTGAAATTTATCTGCGTGGAAAGTGTCTTCATATCTGATCTCTTTTTGCCTGGCCTGGGTCACTTAATAGGTTATTTCTGTACTGGGGGAATGAGAAAAAAATGAAAATACTTCGCTGTGTTCTAACACCTTTTCTTCTTCAAGGTTCAAGGTTCAAGGTTTATTACACTTGTATGCCGCCCTATTCCCGTAGGGACTCAGGGCGGCTAACAAACCAAAGGGGAAGGGAATAATACAGACAAAAAGCAATAAAAAACAAACAAACAAAATACGGAAACAATTTAAGAACAGTCAACAGCCACACAATTCGAGTGGGGCTGGGAACTCATCAGCCCCAGGCCTGTTGGAACAGCCAGGTTTTGACAGCTTTGCGGAAAGCCTGAAGGGTGGTGAGGGTCCGGATCTCCACGGGGAGATCGTTCCAGAGGGCTGGAGCAGCCACAGAGAAGGCCCTCCTCCTAGTGGTCAACAATTGGCATTGGCCGGCGGATGGAATTCGGAGGAGGCCTAGTCTGTGGGATCTGATAGGTCTTTGGGAGGTAATTGGCGGCAGGCGGTCTCTCAAGTACCCAGGTCCAATACCATGAAGGGCTTTAGAAGTGACGACTAGCACCTTGAAGCCTATCCGGAGACCAATAGGCAGCCAGTGGTGTAACGTGGATGTACTGAGGTGCACTCACAATTGCTCGCGCAGCTGCATTCTGGACAAGCTGGAGTCTCCGAATGCTCTTCAACGGCTGCCCCATGTAGAGCGCATTGCAGTGGTCCAGTCTTGAGGTCACAAGGGCGTGAGTGACTGTTGCAAGAGCCTCCCAGTTCAGGTAGGGACGCAATTGGTGCACCAGGCAAACCTGGGCAAATGCCCCCCTGGTCACAGCCGACAAATGGTGTTCTAAAGTCAGCTGTGGGTCCAGGAGGACTCCCAAATTGCGAACCCTGTCTGAGGGGCGTATAATTTCACCCCCCAGCCTGAGAGATGGAATACATGGCCAATTGTTGGGAAGGAAAAACACAAGCCACTCGGTCTTGTCTGGATTGAGTGCAAGCTTGTTTACCCCCATCCAGACCCTAACAGCCTCCAGGCACTGACACATCACGTCAACCGCTTCGTTGAGTTGGCACGGGGCGGACAGATACAGCTGTGTATCGTCCGCGTACTGGTGATATTTTATCCCATGCCGCCAAATGATCTCACCCAGCAGCTTCATGTAGATGTTAAACAGGAGGGGGGACAGGACCGAACCCTGCGGCACCCCATACTTAAGGGGCCTAGGGGTAGACCTCTGCCCTCCAACCCACACCGACTGCGACCTGTCCGAGAGGTAGGAGGAGAACCACCAAAGGATGGTGCCTCCCACCCCCACCTCTCGCAACCATCGCAGAAGGATACCATGGTCGATGGTATCGAAGGCCGCTGAGAGGTCAAGGAGCACTAGGACGGAGGCATGACCCCCGTCCCTGGCTCTCCAGAGATCATCGGTCAGCACAACCAAAGCAGTTTCCGTGCTGTAGCCAGGCCTGAATCCAGACTGAAAGGAGTCTACATAATCGGTTTCATCCAAGGACCGCCGGAGCTGAGAGGCCATGACCATAGAAAATATTCTTTCTGTGGCCATAACAACTCATCAAGGCATTGCTTTGCACCAATTCTCAACAGAAATTTGAAGTAACTGAAGTAACTTTTAATACAGAGGTGTGTTTTTTTATTCATTCAGAAATGTCCACAGCTAACCACACTGCTGAAACTTGCATAGTGATATTATGAACAGACTACATCCTTTCACAATGTTCCAAGCAAGCATTAAATGATAAGAATTTGGGTTATGATTAGAATTGCACTTTCTCTAGCTTTATAAACAAAAGTAAGAAAAAGTATAAATATGGATATAACACAGGGAAATAGAAATCGGATTTCCAGCTTGGATAGTGAAACCATATGCAGTAAAACTACAGTTTTATTATCATTTATTATGTTTTTCAGCACAATCTGCATATTGTGTCAAAACTAAAGGACATTCTTATACATTGGCAACAACTAAAATATAGAAGTCAGTGTAAATTGGCATCTTGATAATTAAAGATTTGATTAAAATGCAAATAAATCTTCCCTATTTTTCATGTTTCCATACTTAATTCCCCAAGAGTGGATTCTCAAGATAAAGGATAAACCTCCTTAAATTTATTTCCATTAAGTATTAGTATGTAATGATTACTTCTTCATTTTTGTTACATAATTTATATGATTTATTAGATTTTTATGCAGTCTTTATTACTTTATAAGTAACTCAAGTTAGTAAAGGTACATGCATAGTGTTCCTTTTCCCCTCCTTCACAACAACAACAACCCTGTGAGGCAGAGGTGGTATTCTGCCGTTTCGGCTCAGTTCGCCTGAACCGGTAGCAGAAATCACGGGTGGCCCCACCTACCTGCCCTGGCTCTACGGCATCCCATTTAGGCACTTTCTTTAGCCAAAGCGCATGCATAGAAGACTGAGCGCATACACGGACGTCCACATGCTCACATTTGTGAACCAGTAGGCAAGGTAAGTGAATATCTCCCTTGCTGTGAGATAGTTTGGGCTGAGAGAAAGTGACTGGCCTAAAGTCACCCAGCCAGCTTTCAAGCCTAAAGCAGGACTAGAACTCACATTCTCCTGTTTTCTAGCCTGTTGCCTTAACGCCTCACCCACAAAACCGCGCCTGACTAAACCACGCCCGAATATATCGCGTCGCTGACGTCATCAACAGGGCGACAACAGCGCGGAGACAGAAGCACACTGTAAACCCTAAACCTAAAATTAACCCCTAAACCTAAACCTAACCCCCCTAAACCTAATCCTAAACCTACCCTAAACCTAACCTTTAACCTAACCCTAAACCTAACCCTTAACCTAACCCTAAACCTAATCCTAACCCTTAACCTAAACCTAAACCTAACCCTAACACTTAAACTAACCCTAAACCTAACCCTAACCCTTAACCTAACCCTAAAGCTAACCCTAAACCTAACCCTAAACCTAACCCTTACCTTAAGTTGAATCGGCTTGCTTTCAAAGCACTATTTAAAGCGCCCTTCTTTCTCCGCGCTGGCTGTTGTCGCCCTGTTGATGACATCAGCGACACGGTTTAATTGGGCGCAGTTTAGTCGAGCGTGGTTTTGACGGGTCACAGCCTTAACTGCTGCACCATAGTGGTTCTATAGTACTTAACTGCTTTCTGAAACACAAATTAGGAAGATACTTTCTTGATGAACTAAAAGTCTGTTATGGATGAGATGATAGTTTATCCCCAAGACAGTTTCCCCTGATCTTGAAAACACGACTGGAACCAGGTTCAGTTCCCCACCTTACAAATAACCTGTCAGGTGCAAAGGAATTATTCTGCCTCTAAATGAAACTGCTATAACCAACAGTGCTGAAAAGAAAGAAGCACCTCTTACTATTAACAAAGGCGGAATGAAATTGTATAGAGGCAGCAAAGATGCCTGTGGATAAGCCAAATCTAATAACAAAAGAAGCCAAAATAACTGGGAGGTAAGCAGCTTATCCTTTCAATATTTCTCTACCTGCTAACAAGAACCTGGCTATTTCCAGCGCCCTGTCACATCTAAAACACACAGTGCTTTTTAAGAATAAAATGGTCCTCCTTACAGAAGCACCATCAAACCGATCCTGTTTTCTCTTAAATGATCCCAAGACACTGACAGCAAATCAGAGCCCTAGAATTTTCCATCCACAATTTAAAAATGATATTTAAAAAATGTTTTGAGAAGATCTGTTCTTCTTCCTTAATAATCTAGAATCCAACAACCATTGTTTCAGTAAAATGTGATCTTCTTCCTCCAGTAGTGGAGGGGTCTTAAAGCTAATGCAAAGTGTCCATGTGGAATAAAGTCTCAAAAAGTAATTGATAATTGGTGATAAACACCAATGCTTGTACTAATACTTTCCATAGCATGATAAATAATTACTAAATGTTTTAAACTGATATGCATTCTACCACAAGAAATATAATATCATAAAACCGATTTCTAAAACTCTTTTAAAAAATAAATACATAAAACAATTATTAAAATATAGCAAACACATGCACATTTGGAAACACCTGGATTGCACATTCACATATAATAAAATTTCCTTGTATTAATCAGAATATTTATATTCTGGAAATTTTTATACTGATGCAGGTAAAAGAGAGCAACCTGCATGTACATCGTGTTACAACTGCATTGCTATACAGATGTGTAGATCAGAAGCCTTGATATACATGTCCATATACAGCATGTGCATGAAATGCTACTAGTGTCACATTACACACAAATGCACACAAAAATATAAAACTCCCATCTGTGGTGCAGATTTGTTTACTAAAGGCGCCCTCTAGTGGTAAACTATATTATTTCTTGTCTTAAAACTCCCACTTTCATAGCCTTAAATACAGTACAGCATTTCAAAATATCCTTCTTAAAAGGGATACTCTGAAATTCAACTGTAACTAGTAATGCATTTAAATTTTTATTTTAAAAATAATATATTTTTTATATTGATAATTTTAACACTTATAGATTATAATTCCTTAAATTGAGTCTGATAGTTCAAATTTAGAATGAGATCCAACATAACTTTTCTTTATTAACACAATCTATGTGTTACATGAAGCTAACATTTTACTAATTTTTCCTAAAAAACCTAACTTTTTCAAACCATTCTCTTTTTGGAAGGTTGCAATCTAACATGAAACAACATTACATCCAATATTTTCATGGTATGTTTGCATTTTGATAATATTAAAAGATGTTGAAATGAACAAAAGGATTTCAAAGACCACAGTACAGTTCAAATATGCATGGTGATCCTGATTTTTTCCGAAGCACTGAAAGGGTTATTAGGCCTGGAGCTCAGCTGTGCATTGCCTGTAACTAACGGCAGGCAATTAAATTGCCCAAAGGCAGAAATCATAATGAGAATATCGGCTGAAGGTCAGAAATGGGAGCAAGACAAGAGCAAGCAGTTGAAATAAAATCAATGAGAAGAAAAGTCAGCAGCCGAGACAGAGGTTAAAAGGAATTGATGCAACTGGTAGTAGCAAGTTGGTGCTATTGTTCTGTCAGGCAAGATGCTCAGCTTTGGAACAAATTTAGGGATAGCTTAAATATTCTGGTTGTGCCAAGCAAGTGAAAGAAGTGCCTTACGTCACGTGAGAAAATAAATGAAGCATGAAAATTGCTTTAAAATCTGTTGCCGATGGAGGGCAAGAGGGTGGCCTCGTTGGCTTCAGAGGAACATGGGGAGGAGCAGGACGAGGCAGCCTTGGGCTTGGGATGCCTTGCCAGCAGGTAAAAATGGGGACAGGACAACCAAGAGAGGAGGGAAGAAAGGGCAGGCAGTGGTGATGAGAAGCGATGGAGCTCAGATGAGGAACAAGGACCACCCCCTCCTGATCGCGAGCACAGAGAGTGAAGAGGAGGCAGGAGCAGCGCAGAACAACCTGATGACTCCGAGGAGAGCACCCTGCCCCTCCTCACAAGGCATACCTGGGGCCTGAATCTTAAGGAGACACTGTGGGGAGGGGCCCTTGTCAGGAATAAGGGCTGACTTTGTGGAGTTTTATATGCCATTGCTGACATCTAGTTTGCCAGACTTTTTACCTTATTACTGCCTTGTTCCTTTGCCTCATTGGACTTCTTGCTTTGAAGCCGTTGTGCTAACAGAGTTTTGCTGGATTACTGGCAGACAGAAGCTGCTGGAGGTGTGTGCGAGTGCTTTGGTCCAGGACTTGCCTTAAATGTGGGAGCATTTGTGGGAAAGTTGGAACAATAAAGAGGAGTTCAAACTATCAGCTGGCTGTGTTGCTTCCGTGCCTTGCCCTGGATCATCACACTCTTTCTACATAAGTATCCATGCTCAAAGGATTCCAATACTACTCAGCACGTGGTCCTGGGTGATTGAAATGACACAACTCCATCACAAGACACTGTGTTTGGAAGGAACCAAACTGACATTCTTTACCCTGAGAAGTGTCCTGATGGCTGAGAGAATAAAACTGACAGACTCTCTGGCCTAAATTGCTCATTGGAGTGTTTTTATTATCATAACCAGGCTTCCTACTTTCCTTTCCTGGCTATATTCTGTTGTTGTGGTCTCCTTTATTCATTATTTAGGTAAACACCTCCAATGCCAAAAACAGGATAAGATAAAAATGGTTATTATAGTTGGAATGGGATTTGATTTCATTGCACGCTAGTCAAATATCTGCCAAAATGCAGCAGGATAAAGGCAGGGAATCAAAATTAACCTCTTGGAGACCATGGCATCATGTGGTTTCCAGGTGGCTGGTTTATCATTCCAAAAAACTAGGCATCACTAGTCTTCCGGAAATAAATGAATATGTGACATGACCTCTGTTTTGGCTGCAAATGTAGTGTGTAATGTGTGATTATGGCACATGATATGAGCCAGTTTAAATGTTGTGATCTCTTTCTGAGAAAAGTCAAGATTTTGTGCTTGGACTGGCTTGTCCATGAATTACTGAAACCTTTTAACTGTACTAGTGAAAATCTTTTAAAATTGATTTTTATAGGACTAATAATAAACAACTTCCATGCTTGGGGGAGGGGAGATACTGTTATATAACAGTATTGGCGAACCTTTTTGGCACCGAGTGCCGAAACGGGAGTGTGTACGTGTGCATGTGATGGAAACTGGAAGATTTCTCTTTAGATTCAGTTTCTAGGGTATACATGTGTGTTTTGTTGTTGTTGTTGTTGTTGTTGTTGTGTCACTAAGTCGTGTCCTACTTCTCTCAACCCCATGGACTAGAGAACACCATGCCACCTGTTCTTCAATATCTCCAGAGTTTGCCCAAATTCATGTTCATTGCCTCAATGGCACTGTCAGAACCTCTCCATTAGATAATTAGGAAAGAAGACCATGAGACTCCGTGTGTAGAAATCAAGTGTACTTTTACTAATTATAAACGATTAAAGGCATAGCGAAGCGAAGACTGATTATTTAGGCGCGAAAACGATTGATATATAGAATAACCCATTCCCCACCCCTTGACTGATCACAGTTACAGTCCAATCATAATTCTCCCAAGTGTCAGGTGTGAGATAACTTCAAAAGGCATCACGAAGATGGAATGTCGGTGCCGTTAGTCCTGGCGGGAATCTCCTACGCATGCGTAGTCCGACAGGCAGCTGAGCTCCAGAACCTTCCTCCAGCACAATTAGTAACCCCTCCCAAATACCATGCCCTCCCTCCCCGTTTCAACAGCAAAGCAGAGGCTGACAGGCACTGTCTAACCATCTCATCCTCTCCTTTTGCCTTCAGTCTTTCCCATCATCAGAGTCTTTTCCAATGAGTCTTCTCTTCTCATTTGGTGGCCAAAGTATGTGAGCTTCAGTTTCAGTATCTGTCAATTATTAATTCAGTGACCATTCAAAGTTACAAAAGGTGTTGAAGAAGGGGGACTTATGACAAGTTTGTGGAAAAATACAAGTATGTAATTACTAAAAATAAACATAAGTAACGTGCAATATCCTTTATAAACCTTCTATAATGTATCTGCTTAGAATTCCAAATACCCACATTTCTCTATTTTTCATTAGTGGGAAAGACAAGAAGCCATAAGTGAGATTTATTTTTTAAATGCTATAGACTAGGTATTACAGCAGTGGAGTTTTACATTATTTCTGCTTAATGACTAGAAGACATACTGCATGCAGGAATTGGGAATGGTATTGATAGATATGCAGTCATTTTCATGTAATACTCATTGTAAGATACAATATGTCTCTGTGCATATTAAAAACAAGGTTCTTTGCAGATTGCAAAAGAAAATGAATGGGTCATTGTATATATACTGTGTGTGTCTTTATATATGATCATATACAGTATATATATCAGAAAACAAATATATATATAAACATACATACATACATACACACACACACACACACACACACACACACACACACACACACACAAAATCAACATATGTTGTCCTCTCATATTGATCTATTATTAGTGTATAATGCTTTATAGAAGGCAAATATTGTCTGACCTAGGCTTCCCCAAGAAGTACGAAGCAGACTCCTGTCCCGACAAACCCCTTTTATTAAACAAATGTGAATTCCTCTCATTCATATTCAGCAAAGGCCTGGCAAACAGTCTTTCAAAGGAGTAATTGTGACTACAGACCTTATCTATCTTGGAAAGCGGCCATGTAAATATTTTCCAAATGTGGTGCTGTGCAAGGAAAGACTGGGCCCAGAGTCTATGAGATTCACGGACAGATTTTCATACTTCTGAAACATAATCTAATGACTGAATGAATGAACTGTTTCCTGCAAAAGCCCACTCCCTTTTTGCTCCTCTTTTATTTTCTATGGAAGGGGCCAATCACCTTCCACCTGTGACTTTACTCCCAAGTCAACCCTGATTTCTGAGTTATTCTTTTCTTTTGGCAGCTCTGCACATGCGCACACTGGGAACAGGCTCTAGCTGTTCCTCTGCCTCACTGCTGTCTAACTACGTAGGCACCTGATCACTGTCAGACGGCCTCCGCCCCATCTCTGCCTCTGCTGCTAATGCCTTGTCTGAGCCTTCCCTAGCTTCCAGGACTGGCTCATGCTCTTCCCCAACCTCCTCACTGCTGCCAGCTCTGCTGGCCACTGGTTGGCCACAACAAACACAATACTGCGGATTAAATTTAGTGTAATTCAAATATTAGGTAGTATTTGATCTATGACTGTAACTGAGCCTGGCAATTAAAATTGGAAGTCATGATGGTCATAAATAGCAATAGCAATAGCAGTTAGACTTATATACTGCTTCATAGGGCTTTCAGCCCCCTCTAAGCGGTTTACAGAGTCAGCATATTGCCCCCAACAACAATCCGGGTTCTCATTATCATCACATGACTGGATCAGATTTTATGACCTTTTTTGTGGTGGCCATTAAGTGAATACCAGAATTGTTAAGTTCTCTGTGGGGCAGATATGCTGGAAACAAGAAATAAATATTGGTTTTCAAGAAAATGTTCATAAATTGCAATTGCATGATTGTAGGGCACTGCAAACAGTCCCCAAATTCAGACCAGTTGCCAAGAACTCAAAATGAGATGATGGGATCACCGGGGTGGGGGGGAGGCAATGTTAGAACTGTAAAACAGGGTCATAAGTAGCTTTGTGAAGGTCCATTGTAACTTTGAATGATCACTAAGCAATTGTCTGTAAGTTGAGGACTACCTGTGTCAATGAGCCCATTTAAATAAATTTCCATGTTATCTCATTATTCAGAAAAAGAAATGCTTTGGTTGCTAAGAAGCTAGTTTCAGAAATCAGAAATTTCATAAATAAACAATAAACAAATCAATCTTTCATGTCTTTATCTTTTCATCCGAAAGATTTTGTCAGGTCCAAGAATCAAGAATAGCACTGGGAGTTAATTTTGAGTAATTTTTTTTAATTGTTGATCATATTTCCCTCAATAATCTGGGTCCTCATTTTACTCACCTCGGAAGGATGGAAGGCTGAGTCAACCCTGAGCCTGGTGAGATTCGAACTGCAAATTGCAGTCAGCCTGCAGTCAGTAGAAGTAGCCTGTAGTACTATACTCTAACCGCTGCGCCACTATGGCTCTAAAGCAGTGGTGGGTTGTGGGCGGTACAGCCCAGAACAGCCATACTGGTAGTAACCAGGAGCAGCGGCCACTGTACCAGTACAGTGGCTCGTTTGGTCCACCCACCTGCCCGCCTGCCTGCATTCCATGGCTGTTTATAACATGATGGGCCAATTGAGCACACACACGCACAGTGTATGGCACCTGCGCAACCTCTGCCGAGCAGCTGGGTATTGCAGGGAAGTGGCAGGCATATGCGTGTGCAGAGTGTTGAATATCCAGGATATTATTAAAAGGCCAGCAACAGCCTATGCTGTGCCCTGATTGGCTGGGACGCAGCATAGCCTGTTGCTAGCCAGTTACCAGCCCCTGATTGGTTATGTCAGGTCTAACCTGATTGGTTTTTAAGTTCTGACAGTTACTGTTGATGGTATGAATACCCTGGCGCGTTACCGGGCATTTTGAATCGCTGTCATCTGTATTCAATAAACATCTTGACTTTGCATCCATGGCTCCTGCGTCTTCCATCCACCAATACACTAAACAGAGCACGTGCCCAACTAGGATGCCTGGCACCAAGCACAGTGTACCGGCTGCGATGGGGTCCGGAACCCACCACTGCCTAAAGCAACTATCAGTATCCGCATAACTAGAGACATATTCTGTGAACCATCTTTGTCCTCTTCCTGTCTACCAGACATTCCAAGCTCTGCTGTCATTTTGCCTCTCCCTATTGGGCCTCCAGACTACATTCCACCACAGGTTTATTCATTATGTTCTTAGCTTCCACATCATGAAAAACTAGGTATTATACATAAGTAACAACTTAATAAAACCAAATTGATTCTATTTAATATTTTTCATTCTTGGTATAACAGTTGTTTAGAAGTAAGTTCAGGATATAATTGTTCAGTAATGAACAAGATTTTAAAGGATTAAAAAAAAACAATTAAATTAAGCTTGGCGGTGACTTGCTAGCTATTACATAAACACTTTCTGCCCCCTTAACAGCATTTTTTTTAAAAAAAATCATTCACTGGGAAGAAAGGGACTTTTTATGCTGTCATTTTCTTTACATCTTGACTTTTTTACTTAGAGAAGGGTGGAGGGGAGCTTCATTGGTATAAGAGTGTCATTTTTCAGTTTCCCCCAGTGAGTTGCAATGTGTCAGATGAATGGAAACCAGCACTTGGAAGTGTTTTCTGAGGCCATGCCTGTGTATTGCTAGATGGTCATACATCAGAATGTTGCAAAACATCTTTTTCTAAAACAGAACTTATGACAGAAGTTCAGGTTTCTTTTCAAGCTGGGTTAAGGGGAGCTAAAAAAAAAAAAAGGGCCTATGGCACCCTCCACGTCTGATGTTAGAACGTTACAGGCTCTAACCTTGAGAAAATTTGTACTAATATGATTTTATTGTCGTACAAAATGGGGATTGTTTTCTGACAGTCAATAAAACGTAGGCGAGAGTCCTTTTGTAATGGGCTTTGAAGGCTATCACTATTTGTTATAGTCGTTTAACTGCAGGACTCGCATAAAGGGTGCCCCTGGAACAAACAATTTTACCAAGTTCATTTTTCATATTACTATTTGGAGCAGAACCTCACCTGTTTTGACAGTAGGGGGGAAATAGGGATAGATTTAGGACAGTGTTTCTCAACGTTGGCAACTTGAAGATGTCTGGACTTCAACTCCCAGAATTCCCCAGCCAGCGAATGCTGGCTGGGGAATTCTGGAAGTTGAAGTCCGAACATCTTCAAGTTGCCAAGGTTGAGAAACACTGATTTAGGAGAATGAAACATTAACAAAAAGCGGGAGGGAGGGATGGAGAGAATCACATTCCTTTATACCAGTGATGGTGAACCTTTTTTTCCCTTGGGTGCCAAAAGTGCAGGTGCGCATGATAGCATGTGCCAACACCCATAATGCAATGACCTCTGCAGGCCCCACCCCCATGCATGCACATGCGACGCCCCCTTGCTCCGCCCTGCCCCGCATTTGTGTTTGTGACCCCTGTTTTGGTGCTAGCAGGCCTCCTGAAGCCTCCTGGAACCAAAAATTGGGGCGTGAGTAGGGGGGCACTGCATCCCCCAACCCCAATGCATGCAAGCAGAGACCCGAAAATCAGCTGCCCATGGGGCCATTTTTTTGCGCTCTGGAGGCTTCAGGATAAAGCCTCTGGAGCCTGGGGAGGGCGAAAAATGGCTTTTAAAAAGGCTGAACTCAGCTGGCCAGCTGACAGGGCAATGCCTCGCATGCCCTGACAAATGGCTCCGTGTGCCACCTGTGGCACGTGTGCCATAGATTTGCCATCCCGGGTATAGGGTTTCCTGTCTAGGCAGGGGGTTGGACTAGAAGACTTCCAAGGTCTCTTCCAACTCTGACATTCTATTCTATTCTATTCTATTCTATTCTATTCTATTCTATTCTATTCTATTCTATTCTATTCTATTCTATTCTATTCTATTCTAGTCTAGTCTAGTCTAGTCTAGTCTAGTCATTTATTATATCCTTCCTGTTCGTGTTCTCCCAGGACTTAACCTGAGCTAGCAATAGCACTTAGACTTATATACTGCTTCACAGTGTTTTATAGCCCTCTTTAAGTAGTTTACAGGGTCAGCATATTGTCCCCAACAATCTGGGGCCTCATTTTACCACCTCAGAAGGATGGAAGACTGAATCAATCTTGAGCCTGTCAGGATCGATCTCCCGGAGTGAGCACTGAGTTAGCCCTGCAGTACTGCATTCTAACTACTGTGCTGCCATGGCTCTAGGTCAGTGGTTCCCAAGCTCTGCTGGCTGGAGAATTCTGGGAGTTGAAGTCCACAAGTCTTAAAGTTGCCAAGTTTGGGAACCACTGCTCCAGGTGAACTGGTGGTCTCTGAAACCCTACCTATGCCCAGAGTTCAGTGTTCATGAAACTATCAATAAATTTTTCTGAAGATAGGATGATTCTGCATTAATGTCAAGCTTTAATATTCATCTGATTTACCCTCTGTTTCTATATAAAGAGAAATGCTTTAGATCTGAACCTTTTGGGTTTAAATGCCTTTTCAGCTCTACAGCACTGGATATCTTATTATTTCTCAAACCACACAAAAGGGAGAATTAGTGAATTAATGATATTTCTGAATAAGATTGGAAAAATACATGTATATGTATCTCCACTGCAGGATGAAGGTGTCTTTACTGAAGGCTATGGATCATAATCAGAGGTGGGTTCCTACCAGTTCGCACCTATTTGGTAGAACTGGTTCGTCAAATCTACCGAACCGGTTAGAAGAGGTTCCACCAGTGGACCCGGAAAGCAGGCCACACCTACAGAAGAGGTTCCAAATTTTTTTGAAACCCACCACTGGTCCTTGGATATGATTATTCTACACTATCATGCTCATATTTATAAAACTCAGTGCCTCTGTGAAAGGTAAGGATGACTACTGCGTTTGTGGTGCAATCAGAACATTGCGTGTGTTGAAGTTGTTTTAACGCAAACCAAAGATGCTTTTTAAAAAACAAGTTTACATCATATTCTTATGCATGCCAGTGCTGTGTGTGAGGTAATTTAAGGTGGTTCTGACAAGTGTCGTTGGCATCTTCATATCCGGTCACATGGGCGGCAAGCCACTCCCATCTGGTCACATGGGCAGCAAGCCACTCCCACAAAGGAGGCCATACTCACAGAGTAGTTAGAACAATTTTTGAAACACACCACTGATCATAATCGACCACGTTAGTTCCAATTTTTAAATCCACATTGAAATAACATGATCGATTATGATCCATAACTTTTAATTCACACCTTCATTTTGCAATGGAAATTTAATATAGTCCTACTTTCACAATTATACTGAGATATAAGTCTGATATAAGTTGGTAATGATATTTTTACTTTCCCAAAAGTCATCTGGGTAGCTAGCATGCCTATGGAAGCCTTTGAAGTTGAGTCTCCATCCCAGTCCAGTACCTTAATCATTACACATGCAATATACACATGCAACACACACACACACACACACACACACACACACGCACACACACAATTTTTTTATGTATCACTTGATATATCCTGTATGGTAAAGTGATATCTGTCTAGGTATTGAAAATGCTTTTCAGCAGAAGGATGCTTGTATCTCAATAATCCAATTGACACCAGATCGGGAAGGATTGGAAAAAATGAGAAGATTTTTTTTTTACATTTATACATACAGTTGCTGTCAATTAGGCAGAGATTTTCACATGCAAAGCTGACATTCGCCTGTCAGACAAGATATTCTTAGAATTGCTTTCCAGTTGTTTTCAAAGTACCGTATTTATCGGCGTATAACACGCACCGGCGTATAACACGCATCCCCCATTTTAACACAAAAATTTTAGTAAAATTTTTTTTCATTAAAAATAAATGACTTGGAAGCTCGGAACTTAATGTTGGATTAAAATTTATAACATTAGAACATGAATTATAACATTAACTCCTCTTAAAAGGCAAATATGAAATGAAAAAACACCTCTTTGAGCAAAAAGTTATTTCCATTTTCTTCCTTATATAATATTTTCTGTTTCAACATAAAGTGCCTTCCTTCCTTCCCTCCCTCCCATCCCTTTCTTTATGTTTTCTTCATGCTTTCTTTTCTTTTTCCTCTGCTCTTTTTAAATCCCCCCCCCTTCTTCTCCTCCTCTACATTTAGGTTGGATTAGTTTGTACAACGGTCATCAAACTTCTGAAGTAAAAATAAATAAATAAATCATATTTAAGAAGAAGAAGAAAAAGGAAGACGTTTTTAGTTAAGTCAAACGTTTTAATAAAAGTTTCATCTTTTAAGATTTGTCCAACACATCCAATTGTAACCTTAACAGTAAAGAATATCACCCCAGCTGCTAAAGGTTCAACCAGTCTGAGAACCATTGAAAAGACAACAGTGCAAAATCCAAAAGACACAACTTCCTCACCGCCATTGCTTTGGTACCAAATCTTTGAGGAAGGGGCTCCAGAAAGAAGGAGGAGGAGGAGGAGGAGGAGGGAACCAAAGAGAGGCTTTTACCGAGTCTGCGCCCCACAGCCAGGACCGTCCTTGCGCCTCCAGCCGCGTTTCTTCCCCGCAAAGCCCTTCGGGCAACCCGAGAGTTCCGCTTGACGCCAGAAGGGCTTTGCAGGAAGAAACGCCGCGTTTCTTGTGTGTGTGTGTGTGTGTGTGTGTGTGTGTCTGTCTGTCTGTCTCCGCCATCCCCAACCTCTACACCTTGCAGGACTGCTGCGCCTTTGAGAAGCCGGGGTGGGGGGGAGAGGGGGACGGGAACGACGCCTAACCCCCACCCACACAACCCGGTCCCCGGGAATGCCGCTCCCGCCGTTCAGAAACCGAGGGGGAGAAAAGTTCAAAAGCCGCCGGAGCCAGCTGGAAAAGGAGCGACTTTCCCCATTAGCCGGCGCCCTCCGCCAATCCGCAACGGCCTCGCAAATTAAAAACCGAAGGAAGGCGGCGAGCTCAGCCAAGCGCGGCCAGGCAGCCAGCGGCGCGCACCGGCTTCCCCGCGCAGGGAACTTCTCCGGCGGCTGGGGGGAGGCCGTCAAGCGGAACTCTCGGGTTGCCCGAAGGGCTTTGCAGGAAGAAACGCGGCTGGAGGCGCCAGGACGGTCCTGGCTGTGGGGCGCAGACTCGGTAAAAGCTCTCTTTGGTTCCCTCCTCCTCCCCCTCCTTCCACAGTTTGTGTGACGCTGCCGCCAGGCTGAGATCGGCGTATAACACGCAGGCAGGGTTTAAGCTTCCAATTTTAGTTTTAAAACTGCGTGTTATACGCCGATAAATACGGTAAGAACTTTATTATTATAACTCTTTTTATTTGTCAGAGGTGTGTGTTTGTGTATGTGTGTGTGTGAAAGAGAGAGGCAAAGAGGGAGAGACAGAGAAAGACAGACAGACACAAACACACACACACACACAGAGTCAGAGACAGAGAGAGGCAGACACACAAACACACACACACAGACAGAGAAGGACACAGAGAGAGAGGGAGAGACACACACACACACAGAGAGAGAGAGAGAGAGAGAGAGAGAGAGAGAGAGAGACAGAGACAGAGACAGAGACAGAGAGAGAGGACAAAGTTCACTCATTTGGGAAAGGAGGAAAGCACCTCTAGAAACTCTTTCAAGTAATAAAACATCATTTAATGAATCATGATGTGTCTTTCCTCCCAAAATGCCTTGCTGAGACTCTCGCTTCCAGGCAACAACTAATAATATCATAGTCTATATAAATTCCCATATGAAACTTTGGCAGCTCCAACACGGAGGCAAAAAATGAGAGACTTCGCTGCTCACAAACCATGCAGCCACTGGATGATCTTCATCTGCAATAAATCAGATCAGTTTCAGAACTAAATGTTCATAATGGACTGAAAGATGTTGAAATCCATCAGAGGAAATAAAAAAATACTGTTCTTTAGGGTGTCAGGTGTGATGGTGGTAGTCTTACTGTCTGAACATAGGAGAGAGAGATTATTCTTCTGTCAGGTGTCATTAAATTTTAAGAAAGAAAAAGAGGGAAGAAAGGCTTCCAAAGTTATCCCGTGATTTCTTCTCTTTTGAGACATGAAATCCCTATTTATGTCTCTTGTATCCCTCTATTTCCAGATAGGAAAGTCAAATGGAGCTTCTTTTAAGCCAATAGCTACCTTGCAGGGATAATACAGAAAAGAAAGCATGCTGAAACCTATATGCATCAATATCAGGGGTGGAATTCAGCCGGTTCAGACTGGCCGGGGCGAACAGGATGCTAATTTTACATCTGATTCACCGAACTGGTAGTTGCAAGGACTGGCTGGCACCGCCATGGAAAATACCCCCTCCCCACCATGGTGCAGGAGGCCAAGTAGGCCACACCTACCATGGCCACGCCCATCCAGCAACCGGGTGGGAGAAATGGTTGCTAAAAATTTTCAATCCCACCCCTGATCAATAAGCCTTTAAATACACTCTTGGCAATAAGTGCAAGACTGGTAGAAACTTAATAATTCAAGTTCTAACCAAGGACGAAGAATGATTACAACAGCATCTAAGAATACAGGCAATTCTAAGCTAGGATTTGTTTTTTTGGTAAAATTGGGGTATTCGGATCCAATACATTCAATATTTCCAGATATTGAGGGAGTCCTTTAGGTATTGCTCCGAGGACTCCAATCATAATTGGTATAAGAATGGATTTCTTTTTTCCGTGAGGGTTCCACTTTGCAAGTCCCGATATTTTGTAATGTTTTTCCAGTTGTTTTTCCTCAATTCTACCGTTGCCCAGTATAGTAACATAAAGGAACCAGACTTCCTTATTTTCATTAACTTTATATCAGTTATAACAATAACATTATATCAGGCAAATTATGAACAAGATGTCTGTCGTTTTGGATCTTAAGGTCTCGCAACATCTTAATCTGCTTATTTTCCCAAACTTTTTCAACTTCACACATCCAGTAGTTTTTATGACATTCACACCCAAACCTCTGGTAAAGTTTCCAATGGATAATTTGGGCAATTTGGTCATGATGTCGCTTACAGTCAGCTTGTGAAATTTTGCTTCAGTCACTGATCTAATGGTTAATTGTTTCATTTATTCAAAACACAAAGGTGACATTTGCTGTAGTTTGATACATGTTCAGTTTTCGCTTTCATGCAATTAGCTTGCAAAGCTTCTTCTTGAGCTGCTAAAATAAAGTTTTTAGCTTTTTTCTTTGAAAACCTGATCTTAATCAACTCTATGTAGGGTTTTTATCAGCTTCTCTTTTTATATTCTTCTAGTGTTGTAGTTGTTGCTGTTGTTGCTGCTGTTGTTGTTGTTGTTATGGTTGGCTGCACAATCAGCCATATCTTTAGACAACATTTGGCATTTTCTTTTGTCTACTTAGCAAGCCCTTGCCAATGACATGGATGAGCAGATGGTGTGGTTTCATGGTGTTAAAAGTATCATCACAGGATATAAGCTGCATTTTGCAATCGATTGATGGTGATTTTGTCAATGCCTATGGCAGTGATGGCTAACCTTTTTTTCCTTGCTTGCTGAAATTGTGCACACCCATAATGCAATGCACCCCTCCCTGCTGTCAATGCGCACAATCCCTCCTGTGCAGCCTACTTGGCCTTCTGCTTTCCTTGAGCCTCCAGGAGGGCAAAAACGGCCTCCCCTGGGCTCTGGAGGCTCTCTGGAGCCTGGAAACAGGATGTTTCTGGACTTCTGGGATGCCCATTTTTCACCCTCCCAGAGCCTCCACGTGGACCCTGCACTTACCTGAATCCTCCTGGGATCAAAAATGGAGTGTGTGGGGGACATTGCACCCCTCATGCTTCCCCTGCCCCCACGCATGTGAACCCCCTGCCCCCCTGTGCACACGTGTGCATCTCCCACATGCGTGACATGCGGGAGACCTGGAAATCAGCTGGCCGGCAGGAGATGCACGCACTTGCATGCTGGAGTTGAACTGGGTGCCAGCTCATGTGCCCGCAGAGAAGGCTCCGCATGTCACCTGTGGCACACGTGCCATAGGTTCACCATCACGGACCTATGATGTTGAAATGGTACTCCAGATATTTTGAGGTTGCACCCAAGGCACCTATTAATATTGGTACTACCCAGTGGTGGGTTTCAAAAATTGTTCGAACATACTCTGTGGGTGTGGCCTCCTTTGTGGGAGTGGCTTGCCACCCATGTGACCGGATGGGAGTGGCTTGCTGCCCATGTGACCGGATATGAAGATGCTGATGACACTTGTCAGAATCACCTTAAATTACATCACACACAGCACTGGCATGCATAAGAATATGATGTAAACTTGTTTTTTAAAAGGCATCTTTGGTTTGCGTTAAAACAACTTCAACACACGCAATGTTCTGATTGCACCACAAACACAGTAGTCATCCTTACCTTTCACAGAGGCTCTGAGTTTTATAAATATGAGCATGATAGTGTAGAATAATCATATCCAAGGATCAGTGGTGGGTTTCAAAAAAATTTGGAACCTCTTCTGTAGGTGTGGCCTGCTTTCTGGGTCCATTGGAGGAACCTCTTCTAACCGGTTTGGTAGATTTGACGAACTGGTTCTACCGAATAGGTGCAAAGTGGTAGGAATCCACCTCTGGTACTACCATTGCTTTCTTCTGCCACAGTCATTCTATTTTTATTTGCAGGTCTTTGTATTTTGTGATCTTCTCCAGTTCTTTTTAATATATTCTCTTGTCTTTAAGTACTATAATGTCTCCTATGAAGACTCCTTTTGCCTTTCTTATATATTATTATTATTATTATTATTAGTATACAATTGTATCACAGCGGCCAGTTGTTTTGCCAGATTTGGCATTGGTTACTAGTCGGGCCCCACCCAGGGGCCTAGGACGTCATAACGTATTTTCGTATCCAAGCAGTTTGCTTGCATTTGACTGATGGTGATTTTGTCAATTTTTAACTGTTTTAAATGTAATTCCAGTGCTTTTGGAATAGCACTCAGTGTGCCAATTAGCATTGGAATTACCACTGCTGTTTTATGTCATAATCGTTGAATTTTGATTTTTAAGTCCTGGTATTTTGTGATTTTTTCATATTCCTTCTCATCGACCCTGCTATCACCTGGTATTGCGATGTCTATGATTGTAACCTTATTTTTCTCAACCAGTGTGATGTCTGGTGTATTATGCGCCAGTATTTTGTCTGTTTGTATGCGAAAATCCCAGAAGATCTTGACCATCTGATCCTCGGTGACTTTTTCAGGCTGATGTTCCCACCAGTTTGTTGCTGTTTTAATATTATAATTTTTGCACAAATTCCAATGGATCATTTGTGCTACTGAATTGTGCCCCAATTTATAATCAGTCTGCACGATTTTTTTTACAGCAGCTGAGTATGTGATCAACAGTTTCATCAGCTTCTTTGCAAAGTCTGCATTTGGCATCATCAGAGGATTTTTCAATTTTGGCCTTAATGGCATTTGTGCGGATAGCTTGTTCTTGCGCAGCCAGGATTAGTGACTCTCTTTCTTTCTTTACTGTACCTGCTGTTAACCATAACCAAGTTTTTTCACTGTCCACTTTATCTTTTATTTTTTCCAGAAATTGGCCATGCAATGCTTTATTCTGCCAACTCTCCATTCTTGATTTTATCACATCTTTTCTGTATTCTTGTTTCGTCTGTTGGACCTTCAATAGATTTTTGTTCTTTACTTTGATTAATAGATGTTCTTGACTTTCTTTTAAATAATCAGCCAGTGCATGTTTTTCTTCTTCAACTATTTGCTTCAGTTGTAATAATCCTCTGCCACCTGATTTTCGGGGCAGGTACAGTCTATCAGTATCACCACGTGGATGTAAACTGTAGTGCATTGTCATTAGTTTCCTGGTTTTTCAATCCAAAAGGTCCAAATCAGCTTGTGTCCAGATAACTATACCAGCTGTGTATCTTATAACTGGTATTGCCCAGGTATTTATGGCCTTGATTGTATTTCCACCATTCAGTTTAGATTTCAAAATTTTCCTAACTCTGTTGGTGTACTCTCGCCTGACAATAGTTTTTACTTCTCCATGCTTGATGTTATCCAACTGCAGAATGCCTAAGTATTTGTAGGCTTCATTTCCGTTGCATTTAATTAGTTGGCCATTGGGCATTTCAATTCCCTCACATGCAGTGATTTTGCCCCTTTTTATGGATACAGCGGCACATTTTTCCATGCCAAACTGCATTGAAATATCAGTGGTGAATACTCGGACTGTGTTTGTCAGTGATTGGATTTCTATTTCTGACTTTCCATAGAGTTTCAAATCATACATATATAATAAATGCGAAATTTTTTCAGCTTCTTTGGCTGTTTGGTAGCCTAATTTCATTTTTTTAAAGATTACTGATAGTGGGATCATTGCGATGATGAAGAGAAGAGGTGAAAGTGAATCACCCTGGAAAATTCCTTGCTTGATATTAACCATTCCATAGTTCTCATTCCCTACTGCCAACTCAGTTCTCCATTGTTTCATCGCCTTTTCAGTAAAGGATGTAATATTTTTGCTAATGCCAGTTGTTTCTAAGCATTTTATGATCCAACTATGTGGCAGTGAGTCAAATGCCTTTTTGTAATCAATCCAGACCATATTCAAGTTCGTTTTTCTGTTCTTACAATTTTCTAATATCATTTTATCAATTAGGAGCTGATCTTTTGTGCCCCTGATCCTTCTTTTGTTGCCTTTTTGCTCTACTGGCAAGATGTTGTTAGTTTCCAAATAATCCATAATGTTATCTGCAATAATGCCTGTGAGTAATTTGAAGGTTGTTGGCAAGCGTGTTATTGGTCTGTAGTTTTCATCAACTACTGATGTTCCCAGTGGTTTTTGCTGTACTCAAATCCAAACTTCTGGCACAATTTGAGTAGTAGTAGTAGTAGTAGTAGTAGTAGTAGTAGTAGTAGTAGTAGTAGTAGTAGTAGTAATTATTATTATTATTATTATTATTATTATTATTATTATTATTATTATTATTATACAATTGTATCACAGCGGCCAGTTGTTTCGCCGGATTTGGCATTGGTTACTAGTCGGGCCCCACCCAGGGGCCTAGGACGTCGTAATGTATTTTCGTAATATGCGTGCAGATCCAAGCAGTGCGGCTTTTTGCATTTGACTGATGGTGATTTTGTCAATTTTTAACTGTTTTAAATGTAATTCCAGTGCTTTTGGAATAGCACCCAGTGTGCCAATTACCACTGGAATTATCACTGCTGGTTTGTGCCATAGTCGTTGAATTTCGATTTTTAAGTCCTGGTATCTTGCGATTTTTTCATGTTCCTTCTCGGCGACCCTGCTATCACCTGGTATTGCGATGTCTATGATTGTGACCTTATTTTTCTCAACCAGTGTGATGTCTGGTGTATTATGCGCCAGTATTTTGTCAGTTTGTATATGGAAATCCCACAAGATCTTGACCATCTGATTTTCGGTGACTTTTTCAGGCTGATGTTCCCACCAGTTTGTTGCTGTTTTAATATTATAATTTTTGCACAAATTCCAATGGATCATTTGTGCTACTGAATTGTGCCCCAATTTATAATCAGTCTGCGCGATTTTTTTCCAGCAGCTGAGTATGTGATCAACAGTTTCATCAGCTTCTTTGCAAAGTCTGCATTTGGCATCATCAGAGGATTTTTCGATTTTGGCCTTAATGGCATTTGTGCGGATTATTATTATTATTATTATTATTATTATTATTATTATTATTATTACCAAAAGTATCAATTAATTCTGAAGTTTGCAAGCTACTTTGCCAAATTCCAGTGTCTACGTCATTTTCAATACCATTATTTAATATAGTAATGTAATAATTATGCCTAACCCAAGGTCAGCCATCTGGGTGTATGCCCAAGTATGGTTAAAATTTACTTTCTCCTTTTTTTTTGCTTTAACCACTAGGTTTAATCAAACTGATTTTCTATGGTTGAAAAAACATAGAAAAAGAAGCACTATTATATATAGTCCAGTATATTCATACTAATACATTGGGCTATATAAGTAATGTCCCTTTCTGATTGGTGAATCAGAAACCTGGATCTCAGAAGAACACTAAGAACTGAAGCAGAAAGGAAACAGAAAGGGAAGATGATTGGAGTAATTTGTCTGTCTCCCGTCTGGTGATGGAAGCATCTACATATCTAACAGGTTGTTTGGATATGTGATTAGTCACTAGTGAATGGAGAAGTTTGCTCTCTGCATCAAACATTAGCATTTTCCCAGGACTTTTCTACTACCATCACTTAGCATTTTTAGTTTATTTAGAATATTTCTCATTAAAACTTCCATGAAGGCAGGGATGAAAGACACAATGGCAATAGCAGCACAGAGTTCTGTTGCTCTTTAATCATACCATAACTCTACTATTATTTTTTTTAAGATGGAAAGGCCAGCTGGTTTTCTCACAAAAATGTAAAACAGTAATGCTTTTGAAATCAAATGACCAGCAGAGGGCACTGTGCACCGATTTTCATGTCTCCTTGGTTTTATTTTAAGGAGAGTCCTGATGATTCAAACATCTTTAGAACTGCAGAATATTGGTTCTGTCATCCCAGTTATAATCGGGATGGGTAAGTTTAAAAAGTAACATGAGAGAAAAAGAAATGGGAAACAAAACAGATTGTTTGAAACATAGTTCTGGTAGCATTAATAATCAAGAGTAACGTGATTGCATATTCTTTCTTTTATTTTTGGAACTTCATTTAATTTAAAACCCTGGAGATATTTCACTTTGATAATTTATTGAAGCCCAACCTTAGTAAAATACAGGGGATAAGGTGATAATTTATTGGTAGAATTTTGGGTGCATTATATCCCATATTCAATGTCAAGAAATTTCATTTAATATAAAATTAATAATATAATGTAATGTTTTCAGAGCATAAAATGTCACTAATTGGCAGGCATTTTTGAGTTAGATAAATAATCTAATGGCATAAAGTATGCTTATAAGATACTTATTTCACAAGGAAAGTATACATGTCCCATTTGATTTCCTCATCTGACTTTCTAGTGACTCGAGAAAGCACCCATGTATTTCTTGAATTTTGGGTCTGAATCTGCCCCCTGCCCCATTTTTTAGAAAACATTGTATTTATTCAAGTTGCCCCCAATTTCACTTGTTGTTGTTGTTGTTGTTGTTGTTGTTGTTGTTGTTGTTGTTGTTGTTGTTATTGGTTAATCTTTGATGAGATTCACAGCCTTTGGAGTTGGTTGGTAGTTCAACAGCTCAATTCCTAACCAAGGACCTATGCACGAGCTAACCAGTAGTAAAATAAATTGAAACCCACCACTGATTTCATGGCATTTTTCCTGTTTTAAAATATTTGCATTGACCAAATCATGAATCAATGATTAATTTTTGACTGATATTGAACTTCCTTTTCTTTTTACATGATTTTGGTAGCCTTGTGGGATTCCAGTATTTCATCATGATCATTTACATACAAAATTGTTGTGGCCTGGCAGGAGCCGTTGGAGCTGCCACCAGACTCTGACAGCGAGAGGCCCTTTGAGTCGGCCCTGAAGGACGCGGAGGACCCTGGACAGGGTTCCGACTCTGAGCAGGGCGCAGAGAGACTGGTTGGCCACCAGGTGGTGCCTGAGCCTTGGATCAGTGGGGAGGAGACAAGAGAGAGTGATCGAGAAACCACCTGTGAGTTGTTTCAGGATGCACACCGTTGAAGGGCTACTCAGCGTCAAGAACAACTACGTAATTACAGGAGGTAATTACGCTCAGCTGATGGTCATTAAGCTCCTCTCCCAGACTATAAAAGAGACTGCCTGTGCCACGCCCTTCTTGCAGAAGTCAACGTTTGACTAAAGAGAAACAAACTTTGCAGGCTGGATTGCTGCCAGAGTTTGTTTGCATTGCTGCCAAGGTTTGTCGGACTTGCTGCCAAAGTCCTTATCTGTTTGTTTATTTAGCTTTCAGCCACCGAGAGTCTGGTCTTGTTATTAAAAGACATTCCATTTTACGCTTGTCTCGGCTTTCGTTACTGGATGGAGGAGGGGGTCAGAACACAAAATTGATTAAATAAATTTATACCAAGAGCTTTCCTTCTATAGTTTTATATGTAGGCCCTTTAAAAACCATTATGCATTCTATTAATAAAGAAAAAAATACTGGAACTGACAAATTGTATGACTACAAAACACTTTTTAAATTACCATAGGGAGTACCTACAGTAGCTCAGTCTTGCTAATGGTGTATGAATCACAACCATCTTTATATCCATTTCTTCATGTTGTCTCCTATGAGTCAGAAAACTTAGTGTTGGTTATACTTTCTTTTCAGTCTTCTTTTGAGTTCTAATCTATTTCATTCTTAATTTGTGCATTCTCTGTGCCATGACAAGGTGACTCTGACTTTTATTTTGCTGCCTGGTGTGATGATTTTCAGCATACTTTAATGACACTGCTGCATGGAACTTTCAATAAGGCTGGTATAGGCTTTTGGTGATCGAGCACTAAGATTGCAAACGTCTGTTTATGTCAAGACTGACTCACACTTTCACCAATATTCTGCTTCGCTCACAGCTTGACAAAGAAAAGGGAGGGAGTGGAATGGAATGTGAGGGTAGTGGGAATGGCATCCAAGAATCAACGGTTCCTGTGAGATATTGTTCCCACTTTAAGGACACCGCAAACAGAGGAAACAACATGTCTGTCTGGTTCCCTTAACAGAAGTGATTGGTGGATGTAATGGATTGTTGGGTGGCCTGTGAGGAAAGGGAGAATGAACTAGATTTGCTTTTGCATGGGAAGCCCAGAGCTGGTTTTGCTTCTTCCAGCCAATATGGTTTTAAATGCAGGATGGTGTTCATTAATAATGTGTTTTAACTTAAATAGATTATTTCCTTTCAATGGTTCCAAAGTCTTTAGCTTGAAAACTAATAAATGGAAAAATGGGACAGATACTCAATAAAAATCAGAATGGGGTGATGTCTAAAATAAATATAAAATGAATAATAACATCAATCAATCAACCAAAAAATAAATATTGAATGACTTCACTTTATAGTATTTCCTTGCATACACATGGGTAGAATTTAGTTATTTTATGTCTGTGTATTTTTCATTAAAAGTTTAATGCAGCTTCTGTTATCTTATTTAGAAGCATTTGCTTCTATATCTTGTTGGCATGAACAGTTATGGCACGTAAAAGCTTTTCACATTATAATGTTTTCTTTAAGCCTTTTGAATTTTCAGTGTAGGCCTCACCTTCTTCAAATTCTTGTTGATAGTAAAAAGTCACACATAGCCTCCCTTTTAAAAACTTACCTAATTAACAGGGATTCAAACTTTCAGCAATGGGTTCTCTGCCTGGTTGCTAGGTGGGCGTGGCCTACTCAGCCTCCTACACCATGGCGATGGGGGGGGGGAGTTTTTGCCTTCCCCAGGTGCCTGTGGCTTTCCTTGAGCCTCTGGGAGAGCAAAAAACTGCCTTCAGTTTTCAAAGCCTTCTGGAACTTTCGGGAGGCCCATTTTACCCCCTTCCCAAGCCTCCACGTGGGCCCTGCACTTACCTTGTAGCCAAAATAGGCTGCATGGAGACTCCTGGGAAGGATGGAACAGGGTGAGAGGGGAGGGGTGGGTGGGGCCAGCCAGCGATGGGATTTGGAGGTTCTCCGAACTGGCCATAACGTTAGCTATGGGTTCTCCCGAACCTGGGCAAACCTGTAGCAGCTCACCATTGCCAATTAAAACCTGTGAGTTCCAATTAGGAGACCAGAATAGACAATCAGCTTCCCAGGAAGACTAGAATTATATTGAGTTTAAGATATAATTAACCGAATATGGCAAGTATGCTTTACTTCTTCTTTTTATACCCCATTGAATCAGGGAGGCATTTGCCATACCTGCTTCCAAATATTATCTTGTTTCTCAAGACTTGAATAATATTTCACCTCTTTGCCTAGGTAATAGTTCTTGCACAGGTCTTCTGACAAGGTCATCTCCTTTATTCTCTACAAAACTCAGAAAACATAATTGAGGCTTTGTTTCTGCGTGTGATCTCATCCCTTTCCTTTTTTTAACCATCAACTATCTAAACATGCCTTTCAAAACCACTAACTATTGTCTACCAAGTCTGTACAGCATGATCCTCAGTAATATAGCAGCACATTTTTCATGTATCTAAAAATATTCAAAATTTATTTGCTTTACTCTGCAGTAATATAGCTGGAGGAGTCAAACTGTATAAGCTGAAGCTAAATTGACTACTTGAAGTGAATTATTCTTTATCACATAAGATATCGCCAGGGAAATTTTTTATTGCCCAATCAGACACGCAGTTTTCTGAATTTTATGAGGTTGGAAGATGAAGTTGGACTCAATCTGTGATCCTCTGGTTATTCTTTATCATTTTTACTGTTATTTTTCTTTCCAGAAAAAAGGTTTTAATTTTTCCAGAAATATTATTCATATTAGAATTGTGAATTAATTGATAAACTAGTGACCATTGGTAAGTATAAATAATAAGATATTTTTCCCCCTTTATTTTATTTTCTTAGCTTGTACTTTTACTTTTTTTAAAAGATCTACAATAAAAGATTTTTCTCCTTAAGGTCAAAGATTTAAAAAATATTTAAAAATATTTTTTCTTTAAGGTTAAAATTATTTTATTAAAAGAAAGAAAGACTATTTTTAAATGACGCATCCCATTTTGGCAGTGGGTCCCATGTCCTCTCCATCTATGCATTGGTTCTTTTTATCTGTTTCAACATTAATTTTAATGTTTTAACTTTTAATGCGTTATGTTTTAATCTTGAAATTTAATCCTGTCATCCAGAGTCATTTAATAGTAATATGGGTGGCATGCAAATTTAATGAATAAATAAAAAAGTAAAAAAGCCAAAGAAAATTATGTTGTCTAATATAATTCCATTTCAGCAAGAAATGGCATTTACTAGACTTTTCTAGGTTACAAATGATTTAATACAATAGTTCTTAAACTGGGGGCAAAATAATCTGTCCATATCCTGAGAGTATTGGAGTAGTTTGTAAATGCTTGTTTGTGAGCCAAAGATCCAATTTGGGATTGCCAAGATGTTTTTATTAAACAACAAAAACTGTTTTTGTGGGATTTTTTTGTTTGATGGAGATAATGACATTATTTTGAGTCTGAGAAAAAGAACAATTGGGTCAAACAGTTTAATTGATTTAATACATTTACATTTTAAAAAACAATTGTAAGAAAAGAACTCAATTCACTTTTTTTTTCATTTAGTACCTGGAGAGAGAAGCCTGTTTCAAAGCATCCAGAAATGGTTTATGTCATTTGATCTAAATATACTGTATATATTTGCATACTATACTATCATAATTTTATGACCTTGCCTGTCATGATAT
Organism: Thamnophis sirtalis; assembly: GCF_051295495.1. Taxonomy (NCBI): domain Eukaryota; kingdom Metazoa; phylum Chordata; class Lepidosauria; order Squamata; family Natricidae; genus Thamnophis; species Thamnophis sirtalis. The sequence continues at coordinate 159,555,570 of NW_028261382.1, forward strand.
TGAATTAACATATTCTGGAGGCTCCAGATGTAACAGACATTTACACATTTTTCAATCAAACCAAGTGGATGGTTGCATGTCACCAGGAGGTTTTACTGAAGTGAGAAATGTACTACAAGATATGTAATGGAGAACATCCAAGAATTATTTTTTAAAATGAAAATGAATTGTATGTGAACACCTCAGAATCCTAGGACATTCTGACAAATCAGCCATCAACGGACATATGGACATGATGTTACTGAATCATAAGAGGATGGGTTTTAGCAATAGCAATAGCTCTTAGGCTTATAGAGTGCCCCATAGTGCTTTACAATACTCTCTGTTTTCAGAATCAGCATATTTCCCTCAACAATCTGGGTCCTCAGTTTTCCAATCTCAGAAGGATGGAAGGCTGAATCAACCTTGTGCCCAGAGGTGGTATTCAGCTGGTTCGGATTGGTTCACTGGAACCAGTAGTGGAAATTGCGGTTGGACCAGTTCACCCTATTTAGGCACATTTTCAAGCCAAAGACCGAGCACATGTATAGACGTGCACATTTGCGAACCGGTAGGGAAAGTAAGTGAATACCATCCCTGCTTATACCCATCAGGATTGAACTCCAGTCTGTGAGCAGAGGAAGCATGTAATACTGCCTTCTAACCACTGTGCCATCAGAGTTTCATTCTATTATTGATCTTGATGTAGGGTTCTATCCTTCTGGAAGAAAAGAGGATGACTTGTAGAATGGAGAGACCTTACACACAATATTTGCGAGTGGTATCAAAGACTTTGTTAATAACAAACAAAAGTATTTTATCTGGGGAAAAAATATTGCAGTGCATTTGAACATCTGTTTGGTTTTGATAGTTAATATTAAGATCAATATCAGGTAGCAGACCTAGAATTTTGAATATCTTCCCCCCCTCCCCTTTTATTCATAGCACCGGCTTTTAAATCCATTGTCACTTTCAGAAGTTTATATATCTATTGCTATGTACCTGCTTTCCCCCCTGTAGAAGTCTTATCTTCAGAACAATCTCTTAAGAAAGTGGATAAATTTAAAACATTTCTTGGTGGAAAGCCACCTGAGAGGTTGGCCATACACCTCCGGTTGATCATGATCTATTTTTCTAAGCTGTGGATAACCACGAAGTGCATTTCTCCAAGGGCTCCACTGAAAAGCTCCATTCTTTTCAGTATTTATTGTAGTGCTGGGTCAATGTACATGAAGCCTCTGTAAAGGAAAGGAAGCTTTGAATAGATAAAATAACAATCTGATTTTTTAAAAAATCTGTATTTGTCTCACATAGAAGGGAGAGAAGGAGGGAGAAAGGCAAGGAAAGAAGGAAAGAATTTACTTTGAAAGGATGATGTTTTTTTACAGGTCTGCATATGTTTGTGCACGAATTGCTAGTTAGTGATAAGAGTGTACATTTTAGCATACAATAGAATAATAGAATGCCTGCTGTTCGTAATTAAACATATTGTAGCAGTATAGCTTAATTTCATTTATTTGGTTTATTATTTTGTGGCCATTCAATTTAGGTTCAAGGCAGTCTACAAAATAAAAATTAACCAAATCATTATTATGGAAATTTATTATAATAATGACATGGATCCAGAAATCCTATAAGAGAAAATTTTGGTAATGGAATGCTTTGGCTGGCAATAGTGAAAAAGCACTATTTTTGCTGATAGTTTCTCGTTCGATTGCATAGCCTATTTCTATGAAATTTTCACTGGAAGGTTGTTAATATAGAATATACCTGGAGGGGCTATATAAGGAAAGAATACCTAGGCAAAAAAATAACCCTCTTTCCCTTTGTCAATTTAACCCTCCATCAGTTCAAAGGTATTTTCGAGGCAGGAGGGAATCTGTCTATTTGAGAACCTATTTGAATCCAAGCTGCATCAATATCTATCAGGTTATTACAATATCCTTCAAGACATAGCTTTATCAACAGCTGCAGGCTTAAGTCAATGAAAATGTTGTAAGGCCATAAGAGCATTGCAATAAACATGCCAAAGAAATAAAAATGAGACAAAATGCATCCATTTTAACCTGTCGCATGATGACTGGTAGATGTCCAGGGAGGAGCTATTTGGAATAAATTGGAGTGAGTCCAGCATGTGACTTGAAATTTTAGGTTTGGATATTATACATGATAAAGTGGTTGTTGATAGCTAGAGGACTCTAGGAGAAGACAAATGGGCAGGGTTTTTACCTGCTTTAGATTATTCCTTCCCAATATTTCTAAGACCAACCTTTAAAAACAAATGTACACAAAGCCAGAATGGAGAAGAGAGCTTCTCCAAAGAAGTTGAAGCAGTGGTGGGATTAATTTTTTTTACTACTGATTCTGTAGGCGTGGCTTGGTGGGTGTGGCAGGGGAAGGATACTGTAAAATCTCCATTTTCTTCCCACTCCAGGGGAAAGTTACTGCAAAATCCCCATTTCCTCCTGATCAGCTGGGACTCGGGAGGCAGATAATGGATGGGGGCGGGGCCAATCAGAGGTGGTATTTATTGGTTCTCCGAACTACTCAAAATTTTTGCTACCAGTTGTCCAGAACTGTTCAGAACCTGCTGAATAGCAACTCTGAGCTGAGGAAACAGTGAACCACCTAGTTAGCTGCTGCAAGATCACACAGACTGACTACAAACAGCGCTATGGCAAAGTAGCAACAAGGGTCCATTGGAATTGCAAGCAATACCACTTGTCTACAAGCAAGAACTAGCGGGACCACAAAATAGACAAAGTAACCAAAAATGAAGAAGCTAAAGTACTTTGGGACTCTGGAATTCAAACAGGCAAGTAACTGCCAGATAAGAGTCCAGACTTAACAAAATCACCACCAGTCAATTGCAAAAGGCATCTGTACTTGGAACAGCTTACATCCTGCAACAATATCTTTAATTATTAAACAACAACATCTGCCTATCCCAAATCCATGTGAAGGACTCATAGGGGATAAAAAATGCCAAATCCAGTATAAACATCTGACTCACTGTGCAACCAACCATAATAGCTGGTAAAAGGTGCTTCGGGCCACTGAGCTTGAGGCTCAAAGGATTGGGTCTGATGATATTACTGTGTTAGATTATGAAACTGGTCAACATATGTTTCTAAGCACAACTAAAATGTAGACATAAGGAAAAACAAACTAGTTATGACCTGTCACAGATAACCCATTTACCAGGAGTATTTTAACTTTGCTGAGAATAGGTTTAAATAACTGTTTCATCTGATATACAGATTGGTAAGCATCTTCACAGCTCCATTTGCATCTGATTAAACAGAAAAAGAGATGAGAAAAAAGTAGGAAAAGGGGATACATGATCTGGAACCACACTGAAGCGTTGTTGAGAATGGCTGATCCAAGCTACTTACCAAACAATAAAGCTGTATGGAGCATTAAATACAAAACACCACCAAAACAAACTCAATCCATCTGCTTCAATTTTAGAACATTTTTCTCCATAAACCCAACATTTTAATATTGAACCACAGTAGGATTTCCCCTTTGGCAAAACATCTTGAAATGATGCATGAGGCACACACTGTGTTTTCAGTGGCGAGTGTCATGGGATTACTTACCGCTTACAAATGAAGTGTTCAAAGAAAGATGCTTTTTGTAGCTTGCAAATAAAGTTCAGGTCACAACAAACTTTTGGCACGCCCCAACTGTTGCCTAGTTGGTTTGTGGTGCAGAGGCCAAACATTTTTAAGAGCAAAACTAGATATGTCTGACTCTCTTTAATGAATTTGCTTGTTGTTTTTTGTTATTTACAATGGCTTTTGGAGTAGCAAAACCTAGATTTGAGCTGCAGAAATCTGGCTGAACAACAAGCAACAGCAAGTGATACAGAAAAATTTTATTCGGTTGCTGCCACTTAATAATAGTAAGTATTTTTGCAGTCCAGATCTCTGGACCCTGAACTTGAGAAGGAGCATGAAGGTGATAGAATTCGGGACTTTCTTTCTTGATCACCATTAGTGTTAAAATCTCATATCCAAAATGTTTTTGCTGGCCACAAATATAAAATGTCCTTGTGGTAAATATGACATGGGTACATAGATTTTCAGAGGTAATAGTCCAGAGGTGGGTTCCTACCAGTTTGCACCAGTTCGGTAGAACCAGTTCGTCAAATCTACCGAATCGGTTAGAAGAGGTTTCACTAGTGGACCCGGAAAGCAGGCCACACCTACAGAAGAGGTTCCAAAAATTTTTGAAACCCACCACTGTAATAGTCAACCATCAATCAATAGCCCTAATCCTAACCCTAACCCATCAGCAGAGGGGGAAAAAAACACGAGACAGATGATATAAATGAATATAATTGTGGGCAAAATTAAGTGGTGGGCCAATGAATACTTATAATAAGGTTAGTCTAAAGTATCTGCCCTGTGTGTGTGTGTATGTGTCAGAGGTGGTTTTCTGCCAGTTCGGCCCAGATCAGGCGAACCGGTAGTGGTGAGGGCGGGAGGTTCCACCCAGCCACCTGGATGCTTCTGCACATGCGCAGAAGTATTGTGCGCGCACACACGTGTATATGAACAAACCAATAGTAAAAAAATTGGAACCCACTACTGGTATGTCTGTGTGTGTGTGTGTATGCATGCCTTTGAAAACACACACACACACACACACACACACACACACACACACACACACACAAACTCTCTCACACACACACTGACCTTCCCCTCTGAAAGTCTTCATACTTTGCAATGACATGTAGGACCTGGAAGGCAAAGGGCACCATTTTGTATAATCGGGCAGTATGACACTACTATATCTATACACCTTCTGCCAAGAGACACAGAAATAGATCTAACATTCATTTTGCAGATCAGTGCAGATCAGCTTGCTTAAAGGCAAGTCGCTTAATGTAAAGCAATTACTGACCAACAACAGTGACAATTCACAACGTAGTAACAGGAACTGAGCCCAGTGGCAAATTAACACTGTTCTTATATCTGTTCTAGCAACACTACCAATGGATGTAATAATGTCATATATGCTGGCAGGGGAATATAGGTTGATTTTATACAAAAAAGGGATATTAATTAGGGTTTAGTCATGGGGAACATTCATTCCTTAGAACATTCCATCAAAATGGCAGTGCTTGAAGTAAAGAACAAGAAACAGATTTGAATCAGTGGTGGGATTCAAATCTTTTTACTAATGGTTCTGTGGGCATGGCTTGGTGGGCATAGCTTGGTGGGCATGGCAGGAGAAGGATACCGTAAAATCTGCATTCCCACCCCACTCCAGGGGAAGGATACTGTAAAAGCTGCATTCCTGTTTCTCTCCAGGGAAAGGTTACTGCAAAATCCCCATTCCTTCCTAATCAGCTGGGACTCGGGAGGCAGAGAATAGATGGGGGCGGGGCCAGTCAGAGGTGGTATTTACCAGTTCCCCGAAATATTCAAAATTTTCACTACCGGTTTTCCAGAACTGGTCAGAACCTGCTGAATACCACCTCCGATTTTATTGTAGAACAGATGACCTGAATTTTTAAAATGTTTTAATACTGTTTCTCATGAATCAGATTTTCTTTGCACTCTACATATTGCATCTCACTGTCCCCCATCACTAGTTCTTCCTCAAACATATTTCTTTTCAGGGCTAAAAATCCATATGATAATAGATTGACTACAGTTTAAGTTAACCCAGGATATTCTACGATTTCTTTATGACTATTGGCTAATTCTATCTGAGCAAATCTGTCTATTCCATCCTCTTATTTACTTATAAGACACCCTAACCCTATTCCATCTAACTACCGTATATACTCGAGTATAGGCCGACCCGAATATAAGCCGAGGCACCTAATTTTACCACAAAAACCTGGAAAAGTTATTGACTTGAGTATAAGCCTAGGGTGGAAAATGCAGCAGCTACCGGTAAATTTCAAAAATAAAAATAGATACCAATAATGTTTTTGAATATTTATTTCAAAGAAAAACAGTAAACTAGCGGTGTATTCAATGAAATACTTTACTCACCTCATGATGCTGATGTCCCGCTGTGATGATGATGTCCCGTGCAGCCGCGGGAGCGATATCCCGCCTCCTATGACACACGGCACAGTGATTCCTATCATTGGATCACTGTACCAGAGGAGGTGGGACATCGCTATGTGGCTGCTTGCCATAACAAGGAGGAGGTGGGACATCGTTGCAGAGCGGCAGGAGGGGGAGGAAGGGGAATCATAAGACAGCCCTGCATTACATTAGAACGTGAGGAGGGGGGATGGTGCGGTGCGGTGCGCGCTGCGCGGCAAACTGACACAGAGGGAGGGGAAACCCACAGGGGCGCCGGGCCATTCATGAGCGTCACCCAGCGGCATGGCCCCACCCCTTTTTCTCCTCCATTTCGGGCAAATTTTTCACTGACTCGAGTATAAGCCGAGGCGGCTTTTTTCAGCCCAAAAAGTGGGCTGAAAAACTCGGCTTATACTTGAGTATATACGGTAATCTATTCCATATTCTATAGAATTTAAAATAAAATGGGTTAGTACGTAAAGTTTCTGGCTTGTATTTAGATTATGTTTTTACACTATATGACCTTCTCCACAACATATTAAAACCACATTTGCTCTGATGGGCAAGGTGTTGATGGGCTGAGGGAAATCCAGATTCAAATCCACCCTCATCCATGGAAATTCCTTCCTGACTATGCTTTCTTTTCTTTCTGTCAACTCAATCTACCTACATAGGAAAATGGGAAGAGGTTAATGCTATGAATTTATATTTCTTTTTGACTTTGATTTTAATGGGCCCATTCTTATAGATTTGCAAATTGATAAGAGATTTCAACTGATGGTATAGCAGATTTAACAGTGATAAAGAAGACCTTGGATACATAGAAAGCTGTTCTGACCTCCTCCTCCGTCCAGTAACAAAAGCCGAGACATGCTTAATGAGAATGTCCTTTAATAACAAGACCAGAATCTCGGTGGCTGAAAGCCAAGTAAACAAACAGATAAGGACCTTGGCAGCAAGGCCGACAAACCTTGGCAGAAATTCAGACTAACTCTGGCAGCAATCCAGCCTGCCAAGTTAGTTTCTCTTTAGTCAAAGCATTGACTTCTGCAAGAAGGGCGTGGCACAAGCAGTCATTTATATAGTCTGGAGAGGAGCCTAATGACCATCAGCTGAGTGTAATTACCTCCTGTAATTACGTAGTTGTTCTTGCCGTGGAGTAGCTCTTTGACGGCGTGCATCCTGGAACAACTCACTGTTGGTTTCTGGATCACTCTCCCTTGCCTCCTCCCCATTGATCCAAGGCTCAGGCGCCACCTGGTGGTCCAACCAGTCTTTCTGTGCCCTGCTCGGAGTCAGAACCCTGTCCAGGATCCTCCACATCCTCCAGGCCCAACTCATAGGGCCCCTCACTGTTGGAGTCTGGTGGCAGCTCCAACGGCTCCTGGTGGGCCACAACAGAAAGCAGAAGTGTGTTGCCCCCTGTTTGGCGTGGATTGGGCGAACCAGTAGTAATGGTGGCAGGATGCTCCGCTCACCTGCCTGGATGCTTCTGCGCTTACGCTACCTGGACCGGTAGTAAAAAATTGGCAACCCATCACTGATAGAAAGGGACACTTGGGCTGGGCTGGGCAGGGAAAGTAATAGGACTGCTACCATCAAACTGCTCAGCAAGGAAGCTATGGAGCTATGTAAATGGAGTGATGAAGCTGATCCTGATAATTTGCTGTTCTTCTCCATCTGCTACCTGAAACAATGACTTCACCTCAACAGGGTTTCCATTTATTTCATACCTCATAACTGTACAGCTATTTTATTTTCCCTTCTTTATAGGAGGTCATGGTGAGCTTGATTCCCACAGCCACATTTAATATTAGCCTTGTGCATAATGAAAAAAATAATAATTCTGATGCATTGTGATACATTTCCGAGACATTCACAAGTATTTGTGCATTCTTGTGAAATGTCTAAGACATGTGTGAAGGTACATAAACTAAGCAATCTGCTTTTAGTGTTAGCTTGTTATCTAACTTTGAGGCTATTCAGTTCAGGATGACAGGAAGAGGTATAGCTTCACAAAACCCCTCATGATGTTTTCCTGACATGTGCTGTCCCAGTTTTATAAATTAGAAATCTGGTCATCTCATTTTAAGTTTCTAAGCAATGCCAGCTGTCGCCCATCTCCAATACTTCCAAGATGCTTTGAAGCTTTTTTCTGTATTCTGTTGGCAATATTTGTGCAGAAAGATTTGAAGAATATAATAGCTGGAAAAGGTTACATAGGATCACGTAATTGACAGCAGCAATATAAAATATTGCCTGCTTTCTGTTTTGTAACAAAGTAGATATTGCTTTCTTTAAGCTTTAAAAAGAAACAAAAAAGGATAGGCAAAATGTCTGTTCTGCTAACTTTCCTAACTTAAAGAAAGAAATCTGTATTGTTAAATACTTTTTTTCTCTTGCTGTGTATGACTCATCATTCCATCCAACTTTTGCCTTCTTCTTTTTCTTGCTTTCTTTTTGTTTCTTTGCAAGGATAAAGGAAAACTCGTGCTTTTTAAACAGATGCCTAGTCTGAGTTATGAGAAAATGGGCTTGCATTTAAAATGTGGGTGTTTGTTGAAGCAAAGAGAAAACTAGCCTTCCTTAAGAGAAAACTTTTTAAGAAATGATGTGAAGGACAAAAGAACTAGAAAGTAGGGATGAAAACTTTGTGTGAAAGTGAGTTTCCTGACTCTTAGGGGGAACACCATTTTTGCAAGTTTTCTAGCTTCAGGGAATTATAAAAAGGACACATACCCCATCATCTGTCAACATGCTACAGATCTAGCTTGGCCTAGCCTGTTGATTCTTGTTTTTGTTTTGCCTACGCCAAACCGTGGATTGTCTTTACTTGTCTTGTATATAATGTTCCAAAGAGTCAGGCATGTCCCTCTTAGATGGGGACTCCTTTTATGAAAACTTTGTCCATTGTGGGCAGTAGTTAAACAAGGCTTGTCCTGATGTTGTCACTATGCTTGATACATATGCCACTTCACAACATTGAAGGAAGTGGAAGGACACCTAAAAAACTGCTGGAAGTAAATACATCTGGAATCTGTCTGGAAGTAAGTAACAGCTTACTCCCAAATGTGTTCTGTTGCCAATGGTGGGTTGCTCATCCCGTTCCAACTGGTATGGTTGGAATGGGGCTGGCGGCGTCCTCGTGCATGCGCACAGTTCATGCATGCGTCTTTGCAGAGAATTGCACAGGCGCTGTATGTGCCATGCGCCTGTGTGGAAGCGCAGAAGCCTTCAAAGACCAGTAAGGAGTGTGGGCGGGCGGGTGGGCCCTTCAGTGTTCCCGGAAGTTACTTACTTCTGGATTCACCAACCAACCGGTCCACGGGGACCGCCGCGAACCGGTTGAAACCCACCCCTGTCTGTTGCACACAGAGAAGTAAAAGAGACATAAGTCCCTTCAGCATCCTCAGTATAGCTTTACAAATGGCTTGGAGATTTCCAAGATCTGGTCAAACATGAGATCATATAGAAAGCTCAGTTACTTCATCTTATATGTTGACAAGATGCTTTGAGGATAATATTGATCTTATCAGTATCACTTTTCAGCCTTTGGGCTGAGATCATATTAGTTATGACTTAGCTTCTGCAGTTTTGGCAGTTCAATATATAACAGTGTTCAAAGCACTGCCTATTGAAATGGTTTTGAATAGCTTTCTGTTATTAAGATCCAAGGAACGTGGATGAAGTGCTTGGTGAAGTCCAACCATCTTTTTGTTTAACTTATCTATCATGTTAATGCCTGTTAGGTAAGCTCCTCGTTGGGAGAGCAAGTGCGTTCAGAGAAACATTGTGAGAGTGTTGTTGGAGAACACACAAACCAGCATACAGAGACACTGCAGTTTAAATAGGCTTTACTTTCGTGGAAATAGAGTCCATCAAACAGTCCAAGTCATACACAGTTAAGACAGTCTAACGTCTTTCAGTTAAGGGATAATCCAAATACCATAGTCCATAATCATACAAACAGTTTGGTACACAAAGTTTGCTAGCAGTTGCAAAACTTACAATAGCTCATGCTGATCAATATACGGCACTTCTAACAGCCAGCTTCCAAACACTCAGATCAGATCAGCATCTAATAGTGATTCTGGCTCCATCTTATGGCCGATTGAGGAAACAGCAACAAATCACATTTACAGCATGATTTAAAGAATCAGGTACAGCATTGTTACATGATTTATATATTGCCAACCCAACCATTAGATTATATTCCTAACATTCTCCCCTTTGGGTAGGACAATATATAAATCTTACAATCTTAATCTGTATTCCTTGCAACAATGTTTATGCTTTATATTACCTTGGGTCGTAGTAAAATGGTCTGCAATGTTATGTTCAGACATGCAGTACTCCAGTGAAACTAATTTACCATTCACACTTTGCCTTACATTTATATATTTTATATCAGTGTGTTTTGACCTAGTTTTTACAGCAAGATTGGATGCCATCTGAATTGCTGCTTGATTGTCTTCATAAACAACAATAGGCTCTCATATGTCAAGTAGGAGTTGTTTATAAAAAACCAAATCTGTACATAATAATGACAAACATGAGAATTCAGCCTCCATAGTTGATAGATTTAAATGTTTTTGTCTAATAGATGCCATCCAATTAGTGCTTTTCCCAGGAATACAACAAACCCTGATGTTGATTTCCGTGTAGACACATTTGTAGCAAAACTTGCATCAGCATATGCAGTTAAACTCAGATCATCCTTAGGTTCTAAATACAATGCATAATGCATCGTTTGCTTGAGATATCTTAATATCCTCTTAGCAGCTTGCCAGTGCCTTTCAGTAGGTTCAGCATTAAACCTGGCTAATTGATGGCTATCATGGTTTTTTTATATATATTTAAGAGTATAAAGGCATTTGGTTCTTCTTATACACAGGAGTGAGTCTAATCTGATTAAAGAAGGTCAATACGAAACCATTCCTGAAAACAGAAACTCTGTGAACAGAAAATCAGATGTAGAACTGGTGGTAATATTCTTTTCCTGGGCAGGGTGCTCCTGTAAGTGACAGCTGATTAGGTCATAGCTAATGTATTTCATTTAAAGTTGAGGAGTGGATTTTGCAACCTCTGACTCGCCATAGGATTCTCTTTGGTGGGAGAAAGAAAGGGAGAACTGATTTTTCCAGGACTTCTCAATAATGCTGTCATAGTTCTGAGCAATGAACCCAATTCAATCAGAACCCAGAAGCGCCATTCAGGCTTGAAAAACCTTTTATTAAGTACATCATATCGGCACTTAGAAAGGTGAAGCTAGCTCTGAGTATTTCCCATGCTTCTGAATAATAAAAAGAAAAGAAACGTCCCACCCCTCTCAGGTGTCCCAGGTCATGTTAATCAATCAATTCAGTAGTAGCTTCCCCCTCGATCTCAGCAGATGTTCGTTGCCATGATCTTGGTTCTCACACTGCTTCTGGTCGATGTTTTGTCTAGTGGATTAAGGCACCACATTCTAGTCCATTCTAATTCCCAACTCCCCCCCAAAAAAGTGGCAACTAAGAAATGAAGTGAAAGTAAACATGGCTTTAGCCAAAGTCATTTCAAAGTTGACAATTGGCATGGAAACCATCAACCATGGTATTCTGCTAAGTTTGCCTGAGTTAGAATGTGGATGGTTCAGCTCTGCAATGGCTCTACTCATGCATAGATGACTGCTTCAGAAGCCAATGTTGGGAGTTTCAACTAAACACGATGGCATTTTTCCTGTGGTTTCATTTTATTGTTCATAAATGAGATCATTCAGGGATTACAATGCAGTATTATCAGTATGCACAATGACATCCAACTTGACCCTTTAGTGAGGCAGTGAAATGCTGCATTAGTTCTTTGTCATTGTGGTATATTGGATGGGGGCTAAAGGGTTAAAGTTCCACCTAGGTAGAACATAATTGTTTTTAATGTTCAACAGTTTCTTAAACTGAATAGTGTTCAGTCCTTTTTAGAAGAAGTTATAGTCCTCTATATGATCAGATGTGTAGCTCTAAACCTAAAGCACCTCCAAAGTTTAAAGACATTAGTGGGGCTTTTAAAGCATTAACTAAAGCTAAAGGGCCAGTTAAATCCTATTTCATAGAAGTATTGCAATATAGTAAACATTCTAGGTAAGTTTCTTTTACATTTCTGCAATACATGGAACTAACTTTGTTTGTTTTTTTAACTTAGCAGCAAGAATAATAGCTGAAACTGTGTTATGCAGGAATAATATTCCAGTTTTATATAATCTTTCCTAGTTTTCTCTGCTGGCACTGCTGGCTAGTTGCTAGCCAACAAGAAAGAAAGGGGATACCTGCAATAGTCCAATGTTAGGTAATACTCAGACAGAATCTTTGGAGGAAAAGTGTCTGGTACAGTGGTGGGTTCCTACCGGCATTACTGGTTTGGTGATCGTCCTCTTGAGCAATTGAATGAAAAATACTGAGCAAAAAAGGAAAATAGCTGAGAAGCAGTAATTGAAGCTGCCGCCATGGATCAGTTGGGCTTCAGAAGCTGAAACAAAGGTAAGTATAACCCAGGGGTGGATGGATGGGCCCACTTTCAAGGGAACCGAGAACCAGTTCGCTCTTGCTTGAAGGCAGCACTACCAGTTCGGAAGAACGTGTCTAAACTGGTAGGAACCCACACTGGTCTGGTATCTTAAGAGGGCAATTGTAAATATAGTTGACAGGCCTGGCATAGATTGAGACAAGGAATCCAGTAAACAAGCAATGAATCCAAGGAAAAAGCCAGGAGAAACAGTGAGGTGGAATCAAGAGTTTGGAAAGGTAAAAATGATAGAAATTAAGTTTGAAAAATTTGTTCTCAGCATCTGCTCTCAAGCAGTGAGACCAATAAATAAGTTGAGCCTCTATCAAATACACAGCCATGGCAGTTTATTCAGCGCTGTGGTTTTGTTTTTTGGAAAGGCTCTGAGATCTACAGAGTTCTGCTCTCTGTTCTTTAATTTCTTATACACCTCTAAGTAGGACTAGGTGGCTAAACGTCAGAGTCTGAGGATTGGTCAGTGGATGCCATCAAAGAGCCCTTGGGGCTTGCTGGATCTGCATCAACCAGAGTGGAATCATTGGTCCCATCACTTCTGTAATTACCCATGTTAATAGCTAACAGCCATACTGTTTCTGAATGCCCCTGATTTACCCCATGCTCATCATAAGAGGACATTTCCTAACAACTATGGTAGCTCTCAATTGATTTCCAGCAATCCATTCTCTCTCAACTCAGTGTATGTTTTAGGACTGAAACAGGGGTGGGTTGCTGCCGGTGTTACTACCGGTTCGCAACCTGCATGCAATGTGCGTGTGCACGCATGCATTGTTTGTGGAAATACCACATGTGTACCAGGGTTGGGTTGCTGCCGGTTTTACTACCAGTTCACAACCTGTGCACTTTGCGCACGCATGTGTGCTGCTCAATGTAAATTGTTCTGCGTGCATGTGCAGAACAATTTACAGTCAACTGTACACCTGAAGTCCCTAAAATCCAAAATGGCAGTATCCAAGCAGCAGTGAGGGAAATGGTTTGGGGGCGTGACAGGTCTGGATCACTAATGGTTCTGCGACCCATGCCTGAATTCCATTACCGGTTCAGTCGAACCGGGCCAAACCAGCAGCAACCCTCTTCTGGACTGAAACTCTGGACAGGAGGAGAAGGTTGAATTTTTGCAGGAAGTGGCATGATATACATCTAACATATAAAATTTTAAGGTCCTGCCTTGGGTGCTAGGATGGCCCTTTTTAGTAGTGGCTCATATTTTCCCGGAAAGGCATATAATTATTCTCTTAGGCATTGAAATCATTTTAACTAATCCAGGTGTTGAGTCATTGAAAAAATTGCAGTTTAGAAAATAATCAAGCTGGTTAGTGTTTCATGTATTTAAATGACCGTATTTTATTGGGCATCTTAATATTTTTGGAATATTGAGCTATTGGTGTGCTGTAATTCTCCTGGGATAATTTGGTTTAATTGGTATCATACAAAGGTTTAAAAATAATACACAAAATAAGTAATACTCATGGCCAGATGATTCATCTTTTCCACCTATTAGCCTCCATCTCCCATTAGTCTTAAGTTTTGTTTTTTAAGAGAACCTAGCAGTTTGCAGAAAAAGCACTGGCTTCAATTTATTACATTTATTGATTTGATTTATTCCCAGTCTTTCTCTTACAGCAAGTACTCAAACTGGATAACAACATTTTAAAAACAAGAATGCAACATAAAGCATCATTTTGTATTAAGAACTGATTCTAAAATCACCTGATGAACAGGATACACATACACATGGTATAGTGTATAACTCTCAGGATGAAAAAAAAAATCACTTCTATATGATTGAACATTTCCTGTTTCCCAAACAAAAATTACCTGTGAGTGTATATTTGAAACAGTGGGGAAGAAGAATTCCTAGAGAAGAATAGAAAATGTTGTGGAAAACAGACAATGCATGGAAGCTGCAAATGCTAGCCAAATGTATATACCTTAGATGATTGTCTTTGTTTGGACAAAGTTTTGTTGGCTAAACTTAATTATTTTTTGTAATTCCTTTGTTCTTTCTTTCTCTGGTCCCCTAGACTCATACGCATCATCTGCTTTAATTTATTCATTTGCTGCTTTGTGTGTGGACATGTACTTTTGTGTTTTGTTTGTGAGAGCAAATCATTGGGATAGATGTATAGATCAATTACTTTTATTAATGGAATTGTAAACAGTCAGTGCTAATCAATAACAATTAATCAGTGGTAATTAATTGAATTAGTAGATTTTCTTTGCTTTATCCTCACAATTTTTGGGGATAGGATTGTGACTCCTGCTAGGTAGATAGACAGACAGGTAAGTTGTTTTCAGGTGTGAAAGTCCAATTCCACATGTGAAGGTCCAATTTAAGGGATTTATTGGTAAACAGCTTATGCACAGTAATCTTCTCAATTAATGGTTAGCATCTGCTTGGAGTTAAATAAAGGTCAATAGAAGTAATAGTGGTTTGACTTGGTTCACTTATGACTACATAAGGATTCTAGGCTGATTCCCCTTTTAACTCTGCCACCAGGTTGTGCCACTGCTTCTCCTATAGTAGTAGGTATGTACAGTTCGGAGGTGGGTTGTTACCAGTTCACACCAGTTCAGGCGAACTGGTAGTGGAAATTGCAACTGGGTTGCCGAACCGGTAGGGATGGCAGGCTTGCCACGCCTCTGAACCAGTTTTCTGTTTGCCGTGGCATGTATTTTTGACATTTTTAATGTTCTGCACATGTGCAGATCTATTTACAGGCAACTGTGCACACACGTGCACCGAACCAGCAGTAATACAGGCATAAACCTACCCCTGGAACACTTAGATACCAAGCTTCACAGCAGGCTCAGAGCAGTGGTGAGTTGCAGGTGGCACGTCCCGGTACGGGCATACCAGTGCCTGCTGGGAGCACCAGGTACTATTTGAGCTCTTCGGTGCTTCTGCACACGTGCACGGGACCTATGGTGCCTGCGCGACCTTCCGCCAAGCAGCTGGAGTGTTACGGAGGCATCACGGAGGTAAGGACGCAAGCCTCCGTGTGCACGTGCACACGTGCTGCACTTGTACCAGTTGCAACGGGATCCGGAACCCACCACTGGCTCAGAGCTAAATCTCAGCTGTCCAGTCACTTAAGCCCTTATTCAGGAATTGACCTTTAGGTCTTTTTATTGTAGATACACTGCAAACATGCAGAACATTCAATGAAGTGCACAGAAATCAAAGTTATTACATATAGTACATTTATATTCCGGGTTTAATTTCTAGACGTTTCCCTCTCACTTTTTTGAGTGAATGAATACATAATGGCTTTGATATCCTGAATGAGTTTTGGCTGAAAGGAGGGCAGAAGGAGGGCAGAAGTTGACTATTTAGTATACTGCAGCTTTTTTCTGTGTTCATAATTTTTATCCATTTACTCCATCAAGTCTTCCATGGCAGGAAGATATATTCTAACATTTCACATTTCTGAAACAATGTGGTAAACATCTTATCCTGACAGCTCCTAAATGTAAGAATCTCATTTTCTGCTACAAAAGGACTGAAATGTTAGCAGTCAAATGTATCAAACATCTTACTGTAATACAGTAACTGTATATAGTATGTACTTTTTTTTGGTTATTTCTAAAGCTAAGAAGTTTCCATCTACTTTTTCATTTTTTCCTTTCCATTTCGTTTCAATGGTGCTTTATAATTTATTATTGGCTTTGTTTATTTATTGACATTCTAATAGTTGACTGTTCTGAAAAAATTACACACAAATATGCAGAATATTTTGGCTAAATGATGGGTAGTAGCTGAAACAAACGGCTTTAGGTAGAATATCATTACATCACATGCCATTTTTTTCAGCCCATTAATTGGAAAAAATTACTGGCCCATTAACAATGATGTGAATTTTTTCATTTAATTCAATTATATATATATTTTCCAAATCTTTCCAAGTCTTTTAGAAAGACTACAATTGAAACATGTTGTTCTCTTTGTGTCACTCATTCTCCAGTGTTCTGAGAGTCATGGGTTACAAATGATAAAAGACAGTTTGGTCCAGTGCAGGGATGGACAACTGAGGCCCCTTTACAACCTGTGGACTTCAACTCCCAGAATCTTTGAGCCTCTTTGGAACAGGCTGTTGCATTTCCAAGGTAGAATGGCTGAACATGAATGCTTTGCTTTTCGCACCACTTTGGGGGCAAAATACTTATTACTTGATTATGAGAACAGTTGGACAATGCAAAACTATTTCCTCAAGTGGGTTAGACTTTTCACCACTGAACTTTCAATTTTATATAAATATATAAAGGTGAAAATAAACGGAGATTAAACTCCATGAAAATACATTTGTATAATGGTACCGATGGTTAGAAATGAGGGAAAAAGGCCGGGGCAGAAAAACACAGACAAGTTAAGAATTGGAAAATTTTGGTGTTAAGAATGTGTGATAGGTAGGAATTGGATATGTATTTGTTTTTTTAAAAAGTTTATATTTTTAAACAATCATAAAACAAACAAACATAGAAACACACAAAATATAAAAACCATCCTCCAATTTCCTACAGTGTGTCGGTTGGTTACCAAGCTTTTGTGCCTTCTCACTATAGTCTTCACTTGCAATTTACATAGTCTCATATCATCAATCTAATATATATGTATACCAGGGATGTGCAGTCACTAGAGGCAAGGGAGGCAGGGCCTCACCAGTCTCCTCAGGAAAAGGAAGGAATTTTAAATAATTTTTTAAAAATAATTAAAGCCAAGGTAGTTGCTACCAGATTCGAGTGGCCAGCCTCGGCTCCCGCCACTTTTTTCCAGAGCTCCGGCAGGCCTGCCGAGGAGGAACCCAGACAAGGCTGGAGCGAGAGCCGTGGAGGTGAAACTGGCCCATTTCCTCCTGGGGCTGCTTGGAGAGGGAACCGGGGCTGTGGAGACTCGCCCACGGCTGGCTTCTCTGGGGTGGAGGGGGGGATAGAAGTGGAGCTGAGCCTCTTGCTGCTGTGGGCCTGGCTTGTGGAGTGCAAAAAGGGGAGGGGGCCTCTTGGAACAACCACCCATCCATCTTCGCCTTTCGCCTCTGCAGCTCTCGCTCCAGCCTTGTCTGGGCTCCTTCTCAGCAGGCCTGCCAGAGCTCTGAAAGAAGCTGGCCACTCGGGGCTTGGAAGGGGGAGCGGAATGCGGGTCCTCCGCTGCCGGAAAGTCTAGGGAGGGAAGCGGGGCTGGCCCGTTTCCTCCTGGGGCTGCTTGGAGAGGGAACCGGGGCTGTGGAGACCCACCCGCGGCCGGCTTCTCTGGAGCAGAGGGGGAGGATAGAACCAGAGCTGAGCCTCTTGCCGCTGCAGGCCTGGCTTGCAGAGTGCCAAAAGGGGAGGGGGCCTCTTGGAACACCCACCCCACCCCTCCTTGCCTTTCACCTCTGCGGCTCTTGCTCCAGCCTCCTCTGGGCTGTGGGCTCCTCATTTGAAGAAGTCAGCTTCTTTTTACCACTTTAAATATTCTTCAGGGATTCAGGGAACTATTTCTGTTTCAACTAGTGAACCAATCAAATAATACATACATGTTGCAGTGAAGAGCAAGCCTCCTCCTTCTCCCCCACTTCTCTCTCCTCTGAAGCACGCCCTCCAAAATAACCCACCCAACATAAGTGTGCTCAACTGCCAACAAGCCACGATTCGCTGCATGATTCACACTCTCTCTCCTGCTTTTCTTACATTTAGGGGCTGTCCCAATCTTCTACAGCTTCAATGGCTGTTTCTCTCTGGCTGGAAAGAAGGGCATTTCCTGGATCAATTAGGGACTTTGCAATGTCTCTGAGATCAGCAGGACGTGCCCTTCTCTATAATCGCCTCTATGGGACGGTTTAGGTCCAGAAGGACCATCCAGCAGCAGAGATATCGACAGCAATCCTGGAGCTCCAAGATTGCATGTCGTGTCGTTGTGACATCAAGACCCGCCCCACTGGATACTATGATTAGTAATTATATAAAAGAAAAGATCAATGGAAAGGTAATCTGACTGACTACACACACCTATGTAATGCTCTTAGTATACCACATTGCTTGGAGAGACCGCCTTCATGACCGTTGTCCTATTCCAGTAGGTTTCATCTGCTCAATCCGCTGGAATCTGTCTTCACATGCTTGGGTTAGACAAGTCCCTATCTCATCGAAGATCAATGACTCAACAGCTACTCTCAACTTGGTTTGGCCAGCCTGTCGAAGCTGTTGCTCAGGGTGTGGCTGCTGCACATGCTACAGCTACTAGGAGCCACATGTGATAGCTGAATGATAGGTGGGGACCAAAAGTGGACGAGCTGTCCCAAAAGCTGCCCTAAAAGGAGCTGCCCTAAAAGGACATGGCATGCCCCTACACCAGAGATGCTATCCCGCCCTGAACACCTCATACACCCCTCATTCATTTGTATGTACCTTTTGGTAGAAGGACAATGAGTAGTTTGACCCATTGCTGGGAACTTCTTAGAAAATGCTGTGTAAAAGTCTAGAGCCCTGCTGCCACTTGCTGTTAACAATATTGAGATTGATGGTCTTGACTCAGAATAAGGCAATTTCTTACATTCTTATGCCAATCTAATTAAGAAAATGTATTTGTGGCTCCTAAATGTTATTTAAATCACACTTTGATGATGCTCTTCTCACTTACGTTACTTTATTAAAAAATGCACCAGCTGAATTTACTTTTTCTAAGATGTTTAGTGCACCTGTCGGTAGGTCTCTTTAATAAAGGGAGGCATAATAAAACACTTGCCGATGGGCATTTCAGGGGTGAAAATGATAAGCTTCTGAAGGTATCCATAAAATATTTATTAAAGTCTCCACAGTATGCTCCAGATACACGCCAAGAAGAAGTGACAGTGATTAAAACTTTCAGCATCCACTCTGAGGTACGTGGAGCTTTTAATGTGCTGAATATAGATTGAATGATGAAGAATCCCAGCTGTTTGTCTCCTGCAGTTTTTCACAACGGGCAGGAGAATGAATATATGATTTTGGAGGCAAAATGGGAGCAAAATTGCTTTGTGGAGAAGTTTTCCTCTTCGGCCTTTAGGCACTATTAATATAATATAATGATAGTTGAGGTTCTCATTTTCAACTCCCGTTCTTCCTTCTTCCCTTGCAGTTTTAGTTGTCTAAAACTCTACTGGACTGATGCATAAAAGATTATTTGCAAATAGCACACCTGGATAAATTTGGAAAGACTTGTGTTGCATCTCTTCTCAAACATCCAATTTTCTAAGCAGATTTCTTCTTAATTTCTAAAGGAACAAACAATAGATACTAGCTGTATGGCTGCTATTTTTTAATTATTATTATTATAGTTAGTCGCACAGTCAGCCAGATGTTTAGACTAGGATTGGCATTTTTATCCACCTATCAAGTCCTTCCTAAGCACCTAGGACAGGTGCTATTCATTCAGGCATTTTGTCTTTTTATGGAAGCTTAAAAAGGAGATTTGTAATTTAAGAATAGCAATTAAATTGAATAACCTGACTTCTGAAACAGTGGTATTTTTCCACCAAATATACATAGAAGTTCGGAAACTGTAACATTGCTGTAATACACTGTGTGCAGATGTCCAAAGGATTCTTACAAGTTATTTTTTGAAGTGGCCACTGCCCTAATAGTAGTGAAATTATTGCTAGTTCATATCAGCCTCTTTTCAATCAGAGCATATAAATCCACCTTCCTTCCTCTGTATATTTGCCTCATAAATAAAGCATCAATCTTCCTCCAGAAAAAAAAAAAACAACAATCAATAGGATGCTTTTGAATTCTCCCTTTTTGTGTTTATATTAGCCATAAATAGATCTTCAATAGAAGGTGCCTATTTTTTCTTCTTCTTTGAATAGATATGTTTCTAAATTTCTGGAAATACGATTTAGGTATTTCAGAACTCAGTTCAACAATAAGTGACACCTGTCCATCACAAACCTTGTGAAAAACACATACTGTGTGCTCAAGTTTCTGACACTCTGGATGGGGATCCAAAGAGGGATACATTTGTAGCTACAACACCATCATGGAAAGAAAAGAAAAGAAAAAAGAAATGGAAAAAAAAAGCAATGCGTCCTGTTGTAATGGTAGCTACAACACCATCATGGAAAGGAAAGAAAAGAAAAGAAAAGAAAAAAGAAATGAAAAAAAAGCAATGCATCCTGTTGTAATAGTAGCTACAGCACCATCATGGAAAGAAAACAAAAGAAAAGAAAAGAAAAAAGAAATAAAAAAGCAATGCATCCTGTTGTAATAGTAGCTACAACACCATCATGGAAAGAAAAGAAAAGAAAAGAAAAGAAAAGAAAAAAGAAATAAAAAAAAGCAATGCATCCTGTTGTAATAGTAGCTACAACACCATCATGGAAAGAAAACAAAAGAAAAGAAAAGAAAAAAGAAATAAAAAAGCAATGCATCCTGTTGTAATAGTAGCTACAACACCATCATGGAAAGAAAAGAAAAGAAAAGAAAAAAGAAATGAAAAAAAAAACCCAATGCATCCTGTTGTAATAGTACAGGGCCAGGTAAATGGAAGGTAGGCAAGGATCTGGCTTTGATTACCATAAGGGTAAGAGAAGCATTCATGGAATCTGCTGGGCACATTGGATGGAGAGTTATTATTATGGAAGCCCAACACAGATTTATGTCTGTGGCTTTATAGGATGGAATTCTTGCTGAACAGTGAAAATAAGTGTGGCTCACAGCGGTAGGTCTAAGGCTGAAAGATTTAATGTTAGGGATAAAGACAACCAGGTCGGAGCTATAGTTTATGTTCTTGTGTTGACTCAATATATCATGTAAGAAATGCACCAAAAACCATTGAAAAAGGTCACCGTGGTATCCCATCTGTAGCACACATTTTACCCTAATGAATGGTGCAACTTTCCATTACCGCCTATTACTTGCAAGAGGCTCTATAAATGCATATTGAGTAGGACGAAGGTCCTTCTTTTATCTCAACCTTTTGCTGCAGGGCTGTCAGTGGTCCACCTAATGCATCAAATATGGCTGCCAGTCTCCTAAAGCAACAAATAAGGGAATTGTTTGATATTTATACACTCTTTCCCCCGCTTTCGCTTGCAAGGTCTTTGTGTCAAACAGGAAAAAAAATGATATTTTTCCTCCTACATTTCATTTCCACAAGGTATTTTCACACAAGAAAACCACCCATTGAGCAGCATTCAGTTATGACCTACACATTGTTATGCTGCAACTTGACCTGTTTATAAAATGTACATTGAAAATTAATTAACTTGCACTGAAGTGAAAATATATTTACAAACTGATTATCATTCAGAGATATAAATGTCATTTTGGGCTGATATCAGGGTTAAGCCTCTGATATTTCCTAAGGCGAATCATTTCATATTTCTGGAAAGGACCCATGTTTCAAATGAAGAATTATGACTTGTTAAACATCCACCTTCGATTTATTTTTTGTGTCTTATTTTCCATTAAAGATGAACTAAAGCAAACAGAATTGGAAGACTAAAAATGTATCACAGCTAATATTATATTTCTGTTTTGCCAATTCATTTCTCATTCTTTCTTTTTGTCAATTCACACACACACACACACACACACACACACACACACACACACACATCAATACAGAGCTAGTGGAACAAAAAAAATAGAGCAGTGCCTATTTCCCCAGAGTTTTATAGGAATATGTGCAGGAGAATAATACCATCCATTTCTATAATTTATTACCAAAGGAAAATATATTTTGCTTCTTTTGTGTAGTTCTATTTATTGATGTGGATGTATGAAAAATGAATGGTCCATGTTTCTTTTTGGACTCTAATATATGCTTTCATGCTGTTTGTGGAAATACCACATGTATACCAGGGGTGGGTTGCTGCCGGTTTTACTACCAGTTCACAACCCACACACTTTGCATGCACCCGTGCACTCTGCGTGCACCCATGCAATGTAAATTCTTCTGCGTACATGCGCAGAACAATTTATAGTGAAGTGCGCATGCGCAGTCACTGAAATATAAAATGACAGCAGCCCAGTGGCAGCAGAGAACCGGTTTGGGGGCTTGGCAGGCCTGGGTTGCTGCCAATTCTGCGACCCAGGCCTGACTTCTACTACCGGTTCGGCTAAACTAGGCCGAACCGGCAGCAACCCACCTATGATGTGTACCAGTGGTCAGATTAAAAAATCCTTACTACCAGTTCTGAGGTCATAGATTGGTGGGCGCGGCTTGATGAGTGTGGCAGGGAAAGGATACTGTAAAATCTCCATCCCCTCCCGACTCCAGGGGAAGGTTACTGCAAAATCCCCATTTCCTACCAATCAGCTGGGACTCAGGAGTCAGAGAAAAGATGGGAGCAGAGCCAGTCAGAGGTGGTATTTACAGGTTCGTCGAACTACTCAAAATTTCCACTACCAGTTTTCCAGACCTGTCAGAACCTGCTGAATGCCACCTCTGATGTGTACTGAAATGTGTGTACAGTAGTTCTTGACTTACAATAGTTCACTTAATGATGGTTCAAAGTTATAGTGGCATTGAAAAAAGAGACTTATGGGCATTTTTCACACGTGTGACCATTAAAGCGTCCCTTATGATCAAAATTCAGATGGTTGGCAACTTGATTTATATTTATGACGGTTGCAATGTCTTGGGGTCATAAGATCATCTTTTGCAATCTTCAGACAATTAAAGTCAAGAGGGAATCAAGATTCGCTTAACAACCATGTTTCTTATTTAACCACTACAGTGATTCACTTAACAACCATGGCAAGAAAAGTTGTAAAATGGGGCAAAACTCACTTAACAACTGTCTCACTTAACAATAGAAATTTTTGACTCAATTGTGGTCATATGTCAAGGATTACCTCTCTAGATCATGGCTGTACACAGAAGGATAGAGATTTGTTACAGTCAAATACTGTAGAATACTTGAGAGTCAGTATGTTCAGCAACTCTACATTACTATATATATTTTATCATTCTTCATTAGGATGATAAAATAATTCTTCCTTGGATTCTCCTGGGAGCAAATATGGGTATTTTGTTAAATGCATGGCAGAGTGGATATTAACATCAAATAAGTTCTAGATAGCATTTAATATGACCTTTAAAAATCTTAGTGAGAAGACAGTGGGAATGCCTTTTTAATGTCTGCACGAGGGATGTATTTTATAAGTCTTTTTTCCTGTCTTTGGGCCTTATAAGCATTATATTCACTTGCATCTGGTTTTGTTTATGGTAGGTGATAGGTGTGCATGTACCGTGTTTCCTCGAAAATAAGACAGGGTCTTATTTTCTTTTGACCTCTAAAATAAGCACTTGGCCTTATTTTCAGGAAGGTCTTATTATTTTTGATGTGCAGGAGGCAGTGAGCATGGTTACCTCATGGCTGCTGCTGTGTTGCAATATTTTCAGGGAGGTCTTATTTTGGGGGGGAGGGCTTATTTTAACACATGCGCTCAAAAGCCCGATAGATCTTATTGTCTTGAGAGGTCTTATTTTCAGGGAAACAGGGTATATGGACATGTGTAAGAGCCTGGTGTTGAAACATCTGTGGTGGGAGACAAGTCCCACCACTGTCAGATCATCACATTTTGGACGCTTAGTAACCAGCCCATGTATATGGCGTTTTGTCCTGTCCCACAGTCATATACCAGCATTTTTTGCTGGAAATCAGATTGACTATCACTTTTGCTTAAAGACCACCACCACAAATGTTGTAACATTAGGCACAGTCACACGGTGACCCTGTCAATCCTGAAGCAAACCTGGGTAAGGTCATTTTTATGGCTTCAAATTTGCCACAAGAGAGGGAAAGGGGGGGGGGGAATAGTTAGCTGGGTTTTTGTAGTCAAAACAAAAAGTTTTCTTGTGGGAATCAAGGACATTTCAACAGGTGGTGGGGAAGAGGAGGAACAGAGTAGCTGCATAGCTGACCACCAATTCTATTGGACAATGTGACTGATGTCTGGGGAAGGTGAAAGGAAGAGCTTAACTTTTTAACTAGGTGAAAATCATGGGAAATATCAGAGTTGGTTTTCACCAGTTGTGCCAATATAATGTATCCAATAAATTGTTCATTGAGGAATACACCTGCCTCGGAATTCTGCTTTCGAAGGGTGCATTACTTGGAATGCCGAGAGACCCTTAATAACTGACACAACTTACAAGTATAATTCCAAGGCTCAGTTGTGGTTGTAAGTCAAGGACAACTTGTATGTCATTTGTGGTCTGTATCCTACTGTTGTGCACCACCCACAGTTGCTTGTGGTGAGATGAGCAGCTATAAAAAACTGATCAATAAATACACAAAATTGCATTTCAACATGAAGGAGCCTGGATTGATTCATATAAAACTTAACCTGCTTTATCTGCATATAACATTCTAACATTCATTTCATTTTCACCCCACTGATGAAAAGCAAAAAGGTTGGCAGCTCTGTAAGATATTTTATGTTTTCTTCCCACTGAATAATGGGAGAATGCAGCTCGCTTGTTCCTGATTCATGCTCCAAAGTCTGGGGTAATTATTATATTGCCTAATAAGTGTAATGGCCATTATTACATTTTTAAAAAGGAGTAGAATAATACTTCCCAGATTTTATTTTGCAATATTTACCCCATCCGAAGAATAGTATTTCATTGGCATATGAGAAAATAGGTGCAATCAACATACAAATACTGGGTTTAATATCAGTTACCATTTCTTATGTCTGAAATAACCTTTTCCTCAATACATGAGCAGCTTAACTTTAGAAGAAGCCCTTCCTGTACTAATTAGATACCACTGGACTATTAAAAGGGCAGCTAAGTATCAAGCATTAATGTGGTTCTTAAGACTGACAGGGCCATTTGCCACACACTTAGCTTTGCTACATAAGCAGTAAAAGTAAATTAGTACATTCTTGTAGTATTCCTCTGAGTCTCTGTATTGGGAGGAATTGGAAAGGAAGGCTCCTGGGGAGAGAGAGGCATTTCCCAGACACCCTCATCATTTCATAAGATGACTTATCCAGCTGGAAATAAATATGGGCAATGTCAAAAGGTTGCATTGCTACTCGTGCCCTAGCATATCCTGTGGAAACACATTAAGCTTTCCCAAGGCTAAGCAAGGATGGATCAAGCAGAGCAGAAAGCCTTTTATTGGATCATAATAACTGTAATAATGGTAGGCAGAGGGCAGACAGAAAGGATGATCAATATAGGTAGAACCAAAAATATTTAAGAATCTCAGTACAATTGCTTAAAAAAGGATGGGAAACCTATAAACCCATAGACTTCAGCTTCAATTTGGGCCTCAGATTATAGATAGTCCTCAATTTATGACTACAATTGAGCCCAAACTTTCTGTTGCTAAGGGAGACAATTTAACCAAAAGGGCCTAATGTTTAGTAAGACAAGATTCTAAAATTTGGAGCACATGAATAGATCCCTGTGTTTCAAATTATGTGCCATGCTCATGCTAATCTAGAAATACATAATTCTTCCTTTTGTCACCGATTATTTCAGAATATAACCCAGAAATAGAAATAGCTACAGCACTTAGACTTACATACCACCTCACAGTGCTTTACAGCTCTCTCTAGCAGTTTACAGAAGCAACATATTGCCCCCAATAATCTGGGTCCTCATTTTACCGACCTTGGAAGAATGGAAGGCTGAGTCAACCTTGAGCCTAGCGAGATTTGATCTGCCAAATTGCTGGCAGCGGGCAGTCAGCAGAAGTAGCCTGCATTTCTGCACTTTAACCACTGCACAGACGTGGCCCTTAATAATATGTTGATGGAGTTTTCGGAATGAATTGTGTATATAATCTATTTTATTATTTATTTATTTTACTGTCCTTATTACTTTTTTAAATGACTGAAAGTAGCAAACATATCTAATACTCTTTCCTCTCTCTATTTTCTGCACAACAACCACCTTATGAGATGGGTTGGGCTGACTGCCTCAAAGTCATCCAGCCTTCATGCCTAAAGTGGGACTAGAACTCATGGTCTCCTGGTTTCTAGGCCAACACCTTAATTGCTATATCAAATTGATTTTCTGCAATAATTGCATGTGACAAGTGTATAATTGTTGTAGTATGTCTATGACTAAACTAAAACCTATACACTATTACAAGTCACCCAATGATGAAGCCTAGGTCTACTTGTTTAGTAGATCTATGCACCTACAGCATCAGTCTAGAATTATAGTTCCCTATAGTCAAACACTTTGCTTTATTTTACATGGATTGATGTGACATAATAGGTAGTGGAATCCTGAACTGTAGCTGCTGCTACTTTTAAAGGAAGATATAAGCTTTGTTTTTCCTCTGTTTTTCACAGGGTGAGCAAGACTGAATGGGACATTCTGAGATATTCCATTTCCAGAGTATTGAATTTACTGCAAAACAAACATAAATAATAATAGCAATGATAAAAATACATAGACAAGTGGAAAACTATTGGCATTTAAATTGGATTTAAATTTCCTCAAAGCAAGCAAGTTACTGAAGGCATACGAGCTATAGTTTCTTATGTGAGTTAGGATTCTAAATTGGGTATTTTTAGATTTAAATTATTGACCTTTCAAGTACATAACTAATTGCACTGAGAAATACCACACACTTCTGTTTTTCAGAAAAACCTTTTAAGCAAATATAAAAAGCCCCTAAATAAGAGAGAAGTGGGATCTTTCCTTGCTTTCTTAGTCTGCTAGCTGATCACCCTTGTCCCTTAGGTGTCAGGACTTAATTACTGCTGTTTCTCCATAATAACATGTATAGTAAAACAATTGGGTTCTAGACTGATCACTCCCCTAGGAGTAGCAAGACGCTGTTATATATGTATGTTATTAATATTGCTTGCAAACAAACTGCTTGGCTTCTCTGCATCTATATGTAGGTTACCTTGCCACTAAGATAAAACTAATGAGATAGACTTGGGGAGGGGATCACACCCAAGTTCAGTGAAAATTAGAGGGAAGGGAATGATATCTTGTTCTTTTTCTGTCTTTCACCTTTGAAGGAACATAAAGCTCTCAGTCATATTCAACCGCAATTGAATATTAAGGAAAACAAATTCATTTTGGGCCTTTTCCAAACAGATAAATTGCTTCTGGGGTTAATACTTATTTTAGTCTATGGCTTCTTTCCATCAGTCCTGTAATAGCTAAAATGTTGGGTTTGGACCAGAAAGAGACTAGGTAGATTTCACTGTTAACTTGATCATGGACTTCAGTGGGTGATTTTGGCTGAATCATTTCTCTCAACTTGTTAACCTTTCAAGATAGATCAGATTAGGAAACCAATGTCAAGTAGTAGGCAATGCTACTTCTATTGCAAAGCTATAGTAACAGGATCTTGCAAATCTGAATGTATTTTTCCTACCTTCCCTTTCTCTTCTTATGAACGTCTCTTCCCATCCAAGGAACTTGAGAACTGAAGAGGCTTCTTGGATGAGAAGTGAAATGTTTTTAAGGAAAAACAAAGTCCATTTGTCTTTTGAAAAAAGGACCTTTGGAATTACTCATTTTACATTCTAGCACAAGACTCACAGTCCTGTTATCTGCCTTGGTAGCAGCTCTAGCCTTGTCCCTTACGACCATTCTCTCTGCCATCTATAAAGCTCAATTTGTCGCATGGGGTTGTTGTGGTGGGAGGACTATATATTACATTGCTAATCAATATAAGATTATGTATTGGTTTTCTATATAGCATTGTAAACTTTCAAAATGTCTGGTGACATCCTAATGAAACACTGCCATTACATAAGTCATGGAACTTGCATGATGAAACCATTATGGACATTTTGACACTTCACTTCCCATTTAGTTCTGCCATGGAATCATATGTAAATTATTGTTAGACATAAAAAAGAAGTGTTTCATATTATTTTTATTGTCTAGAAGCCTTAATGCTTGGATTGAATGAGTTCCATGTCTCAAAATTTCTTTAGGAACATACTGTAGTTGTACACTTCAGTTTGGGACCTGTGTTACAAAGGAATAATAATGCCAATGGCATCCATTGTTTTTAAAAAATACCTGTACATTCTTCTTGTTGCCCCAAAAATATTTGATCTGCTTTTGACTTTCTTTCCTTCTGTTAAAACTCCTTGACTTAGTTTAGAAAAGTCCATATTTAATATTAAACATACTTAAATCAATAAAATGGTTATGTAGAATAATGATTTCAAAGCAAAGTAGGAAAAAATTAAATTTAAGATAGTTATCACAGTAAATGGTTCAAAAGACACAGCCTTGGTCAACTCAAAAGAAAGATGAGAGATGCATACTCCAGTTCTCTAGATTCTGTCAAAGGGCAACAGAAGGAGAATTCTGCTTAGCCTCTTAGAAAATGTCTTGTGAATTATTATCATTATTAAACATTTATTTGACTATAACTATTAGTACTTTGTTTTATGTGAAATATTCTAAATTTAGAATAAATTTATATTATGGCATTTTATTACATCATCCTAAAACCATCCAGTAATATTACATCTTTATATTATATTCTATATGAAATTGTTTATCTTTGGTTACAAAACTTTTGTGCATCCTCTCCATAGTCCTCACTTACAATTTATATAAAATTTCATAGTATCAATCTAGTATGTGTATATATGTCTCTATGTATGTGTGTGTGTGTGTGTATGTATGTATATCTATCTATCTATCTGTGTGTGTGTGTGTGTGCATTATTATCATTGTTAACCATTTATTTGACTATAACTATTATTACTTCATTTTATGCATAATATTCTAAGTTTAACTAAATTTAAATTAGTTTTTGTTATAGCATTTCATTACATCACCCTGTATCTTTCCAATAGTAGTGCAATCTTATATCTCTTGCCATTTGTAGTATTTGTGTTCTAATTGCTTTCTTGGTAGATCTTATATGGACAACTCTTGGCAACCAAGGTGGCGCAGTGGTTAAATGCAGCACTGCAGGCTACTGCTAGATCAGCAGGTCAGCGGTTCAAATCTCACCGGCTCAGGGTTGACTCAGCCTTCCATCCTTCCGAGGTGGGTAAAATGAGGACCCAGATTGTTGGGGGCAATATGCTGACTCTCTGTAAACCGCTTAGAGAGGCCTGAAAGGCCTATGAAGCGGTATATAAGTCTACTGTTATTGCTATAAACTTGTTTTCCATTGCATATCTTGTAAAGACTCGAGAACCCTCATCTGTTCCTTCCATCAACTTCCCTTTGGTTATCACCGATGCTTCTGCCAAAATTTCTATCATTACTTCTGCCAAATTTTCTCCTTTTTCTTCTTCTATATTCTGGAATCTGAGGTAAAATTCTAATCTGTTAATCTCCCATTCCAATATTCCATTCTTGTCTTTTCCATCCATGCTCAATCTGCAGTTAATATCACCAATTTTCTTATCTTTTTGTTCATCTTTTTCTTCAATTTTTTGAAATCTGTCCTCATATTTCATCATCATTTGGTAAATATTCTCAATTTTTTCATCTATTTTTTCTGTTCTTTGTTCAATATTCTCAATTCTATTTTCAATGCTCTCTGTTCTTGTATTTTTTGAATTTCTTGCATAATCATCTGTAATGTCACTTCCTTTTCTTTTCATGCTGCAACATTCCTCCAGGTAGTAAACACCGCCACTATATAGAATCCAAAGCTTTTTTTATTAAGTTCCAAACAAGTTCACTGCAATCTTCTCTCTTTTAAATCAAGGCTTTCTTTTCACTCCAGTCCAGCTACTGATAGTATTCCAGAAGAGCACCTGTATAAACAATCCATGCTCCTCCCGCTATCATTTCAATAAATAAGCTTAAAGACCTTGAAATGTCAATCAAATGTTCAAAGAAAGAAAATAAAGCCTCTAAGTGGCAGTATTACTTCTTTTCTTCTATTTTTACTCCCCTCTTTATATTCCAAATTTAAGAAGAAAAAGAAAAGTTCTTAAAGAGAAAATGCAATAGAGCATTGAGAAAAGAAAAAGAAAGTCTTAATCAATAAGTATTAAAAAAGGAAAAATAGAAGAAGAAAAATCAGTCCAGTTTAAAAAATAAGAAGCGTTTGTACAAATTCCATCAATAAAAAGATTTTTTTAAAAATAACACACTAAGTTTGATTCAGGCTTAATCTCGCCGCTTACTCTCTTCTGTCTTCAATTTTAACTTTACTTTTGATCTTCTTGGGTGTTCTCTAATAATAAAATTTATCTCACCAATTCGACACACTTTCTCTCCCGCTTTCCTTCCGTTCTGGAGCTGTCCCAACTTTCAGCAGCTTCAATGGCTGCTTCTCTGTGGCCGGAAAAAAAGGCTTCTCCTGGATCTGCCAGGGACTTTGCAATGTCCCTGGGATTGGCAGGATGTGCCCTTCTCTATCATCGTCTCTACTGGACGGTTTAGGTCCAAAAGGACCGTCCAGTGGCAGAGATATCGACAGTGATCCTGGAGCTCCAAGATAGTACATCGTATCATCATGACGTCAGCCCCACCTCTTGGAACTTTAACTTTCTAAAGTAGGCTATATAGAAAAATTCCCTTGGAACTCCATTCTTCTGGGTGAACTCATACAAAGAAGGATGCAACCTAGCATTAAAATCTCCTCATAATACCACTATAGACTGAGGGTACAATACAGATATATCATCTAAGATAACTTACAAATTTATCCAGTATTCAGAGTTATAATACCAGAATGTGTTTGGAGGTATATAAGGAAAAGGAGGAGGAGATAAGGAAAATTTGACATTAATCTAAACCATTAAGTCAAACCATTAAGTTTCTTGTCCATACTTTGAAAGAAAGCCAAATTATTTTGTAAGCAATATTGATTGAAAGAAGATAAGATAAGAAAACTTAACAACTGGACTGTTTTCCCTTTAGAATCTAATTTATTTTTGAGATATCTCCTGGGAGAAGCATGCCATTATATTGAATCTTCCATTACTATTCCTAGAAACTAAACTAAGATAAGTACTCACTAAAATTAACAAGAGTTTGACTATTTTCAGTGAATCAGTCCTGTTGTATTATCATATGCGTTCTGCTTTTTTGTTGCTTGTATGTTTAGCTTTTATTTGAAAATAATATTCTATCAGAAAAAAATCACTATACTTGCTAGCAGCCAAATCACACCATCTCTTAGAATTCCTGGCTGACCAACCACACTCAACATGTATTCTACAATGGAACTGCATCTACATGGAGGGAAGTATGCAGTGGAGTATCCCAAGACTCTGTTTTAGACCCAGTACTCTTCAACATCTTCATCAACGATTTGGATGAGGGGAACTCATCAAATTTGCAGATGACACCAAGCTGGCAGGAATAGACAACACTCCAGAAGATAGGCTTAAGATACAGAAAAATCTTGACAAACTTGAACATTGGGCACTAACAAAATGAAATTTAATGGTGAAAAAAGCAAGTCTCTACATTTAGGCAAGAAAAACAAAATGCACAGGTACAGTATATGTGGTATCTTGCTCAATAGTAGTAACTGTGAGAGGAATCTTGGAATCCTAGTGGACAACCATTTAAATATGAGCCAGCAGTGTGTATCCGCTGCCAAAAAAGCCAACACAGTTCTAGGTTGCATAAACAGAGGGATAGAGTCAAGATCACGTGAAGTGTTAATACCACTTTATAATGCCTTGGTAAGGCCACATTGAATACTGCATTCAGTTTTGGCCACCACACTATAGAAAAAATGTGAAGACTCTAAAAAGAATGCAGAGAAGAGCAACAAGGATGATTAGGGGACTGGAGGCTAAAACATATGAAGAACGGTTGCAAGAACTGGGTATGTCTAGTTTAATGAAAAGAAGGACTAGGGGAGACATGATAGCTGTGTTCCAATATCTCAGGGGTTGCCATAAAGAAGAGGGAGTCAAACTAATCACCAAAGCACCTGAGGATAGAACAAGAAGCAATGGGTGGAAACTAATCAAGGAGAGAAGCAACTTAGAACTGAGGAGAAATTCCCTGACAGAACAATTAATCTGCGGAACAACTTGCCTCCAGAAGTTGTAAATGCTCCAATACTGGAAGTCTTTAAGAAGATGTTGGATAACCATTTGTCTGAAGTAGTGTAGGGTTTCCTGCCTAGGCAGGGGTTGGACTAGAAGAATTCCAAGGTCCCTTCCAATTCTGCTATTCTATTCTATTCTATTCTATTCTATTCTGTTCTGTTCTGTTCTGTTCTGTTCTGTTCTGTTCTGTTCTATTCCTTGGCCAATATTATTTTATATTGCTTTTTTAATATTGTTAAACAGACAAACACATTTTTAAAGATAAAAGATGAATATTGGGGCTTCTTAGGCGATTCAAAAAAATTTCCACCGGTTTTGTGGCCGTGGGTTGGTGGGCATGGTATGTCTTGGTGGGCATGGCTTGGTGGGCATGGCAGCGGAAGGATACTGTAAAATGTCTATTCCCACCCCATTCCAGGGGAAGGATACTATAAAATCTCCATTCCTTTCCGATCAGCTGGGATTTGGGAGGCAGATAATAGATGGGGCCAGGGCCAGTCAGAGGTGGTATTTACCAGTTTTCCCAACTACCCAAAATTTCCGCTACTGGTTCTTCAGAACTGGTCATAACCTGCTGAATACCACCTCTGATGCAGCAGCTATACTATTATAGCTATACTGCTATAGCTATACTATAGGTACTATAATAATAGTCCACATTTAGCTACTGTTCTCAGCTGTAAAAAGTAAATGTGCAATTTTTGCATTTATCATCTTTACAGATTTGCAAAGTTAAAGTGAGATTGTAAACATAACCACAGTTTTGCTTAGTGGCCACTTTCCTTAATGACCAAGTTGCTGGTCCCAAATGTAATTGCTAAATGATGACTACCTGTAGCTTCAGTGAGGTCTACAGGACAGCAAAGAATTAAAGTATCCGTGGAGTCCTCAGTACATTATGAGCTTGATTGTTTCCTTGAAGATGTTTCATTACCTGACTAGGTAATATCATGATGCCCATCATCAGCACTGATGATGATACCTCATTGGTAATATCACCAGCACTGGGTCACATCATTAGAGTGGTGTTATGGTACAAAGGAGCAAATAAATAAAAATAAATAAAAGGTGCTTTTTTCAAGAGGCAACTGGACTTTCTGGTTTTTCTTTGAAGACGTTTTGCTTCTCATCCGAGAAGCTTCTTCAGCTCTGATAAAAAGAGCATATTATAAAATAAGGTCTATTAAAAATTTGGGATCTTCTGACAATAAGTCCAGTAATTTCATCACTAGCATCACTAGGGAATGTTTCTTATTATAAGGATAATTATATCAAGATAAATTTAATCACATATGTCAATATGATATTTTCAGATTAAGAAAGATTAAAGTTATGATAATATTTATCCAATGAAATATATTTTCTTGGCAGGGGATATACCTTGATCTACTTCAGTGAAGGTAGGAACATTAGGAGCTAATGTGTTTATAAATTACTGGAGGAATAAAATGCTATTTTAAGAAAGAAAGAGGAAACTTAAGAGAGATGAGAGAATTTGAAACCTTTCTCCAAAATTAAGAGGCAACTATGATTCTTTGTTAAAATATAAATCAGAGATACAGTGGTACCTTGGTACTTGACTGCTTCAAACTCATTAAATTTAATACTCAACACATTTTCACACAAAAATGTTGATCCAGTTCTCAGTGTTTGGTAAGTACTTGATGCATTGTGATAGGAAGAGGGGGAGAATGGACAGGAAGCTGGCCAATGGCCATGCTGGGATGGTCACTGCAAAATTAAATTATATATATATATATATATATATATATATATATATATATATATATATATATATATATATATATATATATATATATATATATATATATATATATATATATATATATGTGTGTTTTTATTTGTGCTGATAAATAAATAAAGGAAGACTAGTATAGATCTATTTCAAGCTATTTAGCTCTCATCAGCTAGCCATATCCTTACTGGGATTCGAATATATATATATATATATATATATATATATATATATATATATATATATATATATATATATATATATATATATATATATATATATATATATATATATATATATATATATATATATATATATATTCGAATCCCAGTAATATATATATATATATATATATATATATATATATATATATATATATATATATATATATATATATATATATATATATATATATATATATATATATATATATATATATATATATATATATATATATACACACTTGTCCCTGTTCCTGCCAACCTAGCAGTTCACGACCACGTTGGGGCACAAAGTAGCAGGGTAAAATCTGCGCTGTTATATATAGCATCAGTTTTAAATCATGAATTTAACAATTTCACTAGCAATAGCACTTAGAGTTATATACCACTTCAAAGGGCTTTTAGAGCCCTCTCTAAGTGGTTTACAGAACCTGTATATTGCCCCCAACAATATGGGTCCTCATTTTACCAACTTAAGCCAGCCAGAATAGAACTCCTGTCAGTGAGCAAGCAGTGAGTTAGCATGCAATACCTCATTCTAAACACTGTGCCACCATGGCTCCATGTGGGTTCCATCGTGCGCATGTACATTGGCCAGCTGGTTTCACCATATATACGCTGGAACCTGGAAGACAGCAGCTGGCTGGTGCGCATGCGTGCCAGAGCAGCTGGCCGCCGCACGCATGTGCACCAGCCAGCTGCTCTCTTCAGGGTTCTGGCACTCTACCATGTGCGCGTGTGTACACTTCAGTTTTGGCACTTGGTGTTGAAAAGGTTAGCCATCACTGGTATAGAGGTTAGATCTCCAAAGTCCCTTCCAACTCCATTATTCTGTTATCTTAAAACCCACCCACCCCTCAAAGGGATATGATTGCTTTTCTTCATTACTTTTTATCTGAAGAAGTAGTCAGAGCTAAATTACAGTCTTGCTGCTAATTGGGAGGAATTTCTGTGAAGGAATTCTGTATTTTCAATCTGAGCACAAAACCACAAGACCCCTTCTTATTTTGACGTTGAAACCTACCCTGTGCCTCTAAAGAGAGCAAGTTGCTCATTCATGTGTGGAGCTACTTGGTCTGAGTTATCTGAATAATGGGTTATTGTCATGAGATTATTAGTTTATGTCTCAAAAATGTATTTGGAGAAAACACATATGTCTCTGTGTTTCCTTGGCAACAATAGGAAAATGTTTGCTACTCCTTTGTTCTAGGATATTTTTCAACTTCTTAGTCAGATTTATATCCTTGCTGAAGTCCTTTGCAAGTTCCAAACATAATCCTGCTTAACATTTCAAAAATTAGCCAAGGTATGATAAGTGCTGCCACTTAGCAAGGCAAACTCTGAAAAACTGTCAAAATCCCAGCAAAACTTATAAAACTCCCTTGTTCTTCCGTGTTGCCACTTATAAAGCATCAGTCATCATTCCACCCCCCTAGGTATTGGAACATAAATTGAAATTGAGAGGATTTTGGATCCAATGCATTTTTCAATTCACGCCAACCCATTCTTCGTATTCCTAGCATTGTTGGAGTTGTGGAGGGAAAAATCTAATGGTGATGGAGTTCGTTTCTGTAAAATTCTGTAAAATAAGTTTAATGCAAAAGTCTATGACTTACATTATAGTCATTTGTAGATCTCAATATCTGTGGATAGAAAATGACATTTGTAACCGTATCCAATGGCCACCCACCAGCTTCATTATAAAGGATTGAGAAATCCTGCATTTACAATTCTCCTGCATTCTCCTACAGTTCCCATAGCCTACTTAGACAGTACAGTTAGTCCTCAACTTATGATTACAACTGAACCCAAAATTGCTGTTGCTAAGCAAGACAGTTGTTAAGTGAATTTTGCCTCATTTTACAACATTTCTTATCACAGTTGTTAAGTGAATCACTGCAGTTGTTCAGTTAGTAACATGTTGTTAAATGAATCTGGCTTCCTCTTTGTTTGTCAGAAAGGTGGCAAAAGGTGATCGCCGCTACTGTCAGCAATACAAATCAGTTGCCAAGCATTGTTGTGGCCCGTCAGGGGAGCTGTCAGCAAATTTGGACAGTGAGGAGATTGGGAAGGAACATAGGACAGTCCTGGAATCTAGGGAAGGCTCTGATGTGGGCTGTGTGTTAGAGGCAGAGAGAGGGCCAGAGCCGTATACCAGTGATCAGCTGCCTTCAGAGTCAGAAATCACTGAGGCAGATGAACAGCTGGAGCCTGTTCCCAGTGTGTGCATGTGCAGAGTTGCCTGACGAAGGGAACAGCTAAAGAACAGGGGTCGACTTGAGAGTAATGCCATAGGTTAAGGTGACCAGGTGTCCCGCTTTTGGCGGGACAGTCCCAATTTTTAACAATTTGTCCCGCGTCCCACAGCATTTTTAAAAAGTCCCATTTTTTTAAAAAAAAATTAATCAAGAACACCCCCTCCCGATCTATGGTGTCCCGCTTTACCAATATTAAAATCTGGTCACCTTACCATAGGTGGACAAT
The DNA here is from genome assembly GCF_051295495.1 of Thamnophis sirtalis. NCBI lineage: Eukaryota > Metazoa > Chordata > Lepidosauria > Squamata > Natricidae > Thamnophis > Thamnophis sirtalis. Next base: position 159,592,571 of record NW_028261382.1, read on the forward strand.
GAACAGCCCCTCCCAGAGGAAATCAAAAAAGAGAGAAAGGGGAGTGGAGTTTGCAGGAGATAATTAGTTTGCTTAATGGGCTCGCGACTCTCTGAGACTTCTTGCCAAGTTTTGCAGGTATCGGCCTGTCAGCTCTCCAAGCCAGATAAGGTCTGTGATTATAAATCCTCCCACTTTGCTGGGTGTGAATGAGCAGAATTCACAGTAAATTAATAAAAAGAGATTTTTTTGTCGGGACAAGGAGTTTGCTTCATGCTCTTGGGAAGCCCGCTCAGAACTAGTATCTGAGTTTTGATCACGTGACCATGAGGATGCTGCAATGGTTGCAAGTGGGAAAAATGATCAGGTCACTTTTTTCAGCGTAACTTCAAATGGTCGTTCAACGAACTGCTGTAGGTCAAGGATTGCCTGTATTGTTCCCATCTACTTAATCACACAGGAAAGTCCTTCTCCAAACTGGTATAGTCAGGAGAAAAATAGCAAAGATCTTTGCTTTCCTTTCTTTTTGGTAGCTTAACTGAACAGGATTACACACTAAAGAAAAAAGATTCCAAATGAAAGGACTGATTCAGGAACAAACTGCAGACTTTGTTATGTATATCAAATATAGGGAACGAAATGGGAGTCAAAGTCAAGGGGTGAAAGGGAAATAAATTTAACATCTACAAGGTTTATCTTAATGGTTGCTCTTCCAGGAAGAAATACAAGGCCAACAAAGGAAAACAAATATCCTGCATTTTCATAGGACCAAAATAAGATTTCATTCTCTCTCTCCCTCCCTCCCTCCCTCCCTCCTTCCTTTCTGACTTTTTGTCTCTTTCTTTCTCTTTATCTATCTATTATTTATCATTATCTGTCCGTCCGTCCATCCATCCATCCATCCATCCATCCATCCATCCATCCATCCATCCATCCATCCATCCATCCATCTATCATCTCTGATAGATGGGGAAGTTTCAACCAGTTTCAATTTTCTCTTGGGGAAAATTAGGATGTGGTTTATCTGGCTTGAAGTCAACAAGGAGAACACACCCCCCCCTTGAGACTAAAGCATAGAGCAAAGCAAAATATAGCTCTGTCTCCCCCGCCTTGAAACCTCACTTGAGAAGGAATATTTTGTTCCTGATCAGCTCTTTAATGTTTGGTTTTCCTGAGCTTTGTATCTACCAGTGCCTAGATTGACAGATAAAAGCTAGCTTTTCCTGTCATTCCTTCATCATTGACCCTCCTGAGATGGAATGTGCTCATTGACTACAACTGTATAAAATATTTTTGACTACACTATAGTTTAAAAAGGAGCATATAATTTTAAGAAATCTAAAGATCACCCATTTAGACAGAATTATTTTATTTCTGTATTTATATCTTATTCTTTAAAATCTTAATTCGATGCTTAAGGTGGGTGATAATAATAATAATACCAAAATACAGCGTAGAAAACATTGCAATAAAATTGCTGCGATTACAATCAAGTCAAAATTCAACCCCAAAGGACAAGATGCATCTGGATCTACAAGGCCATAACTTTCTCAATGGCCTTACTCAAAAATGAAATATATGTGATTGAATCATATTGGATGAGAACTTTAAAAGACCTCTGAAGAGGCTGAGGACAGATTTGGGAGCACTAGAGAAAAGTTGCATAGAGACACAAGTATTTATCGAATCCATTTCTTTCTTTCTTAGATTTATAGCCCTCCTGTCTTTTAAGGGCTCATGGATATCTTTGTTCATTTTATTCCCACAATTTTATATAGAGAGAGTAACTGGCCCCAAAATATCCAGTGTGTTTCCATGGCTACAGGTAGACTTGAACACTGGTCTCTCCGGGCCTACAATAACACCTTAATCATCATTACTATACCATGCCAACACTCACATACTGTATTTATGTCTAGCACTTGAAAGTCTATAGGAAATAGATCTCCATAGAATAATATGGGAAGGAAGAAAAGCTATAACATTCAGTTCATGAGTGCTACAGGTTTTATTATGCATTAAGTTGTTTTAGCATTTTTCTTCAATAATCAGAACTATAGTGCTGTGCAATAACACTGTAACACCATTATATAAAAATAGTGTTATAGCATTATGGTGTTATGGAATCATACCTATTTTGATTAAAAAAATAAACATAACAGGAACAATATTTTAGCACTAATTAAAAGATTATTTTAAAAATGGGTTGTTGTTTTTTTAAAAAAAGGAGTAAATAACAAATGAATCTGAGCTTCATGTGGGCCCAAGCAGAGCAATTGACTTTGGAAGGAACTCAACAGGATAAGTTATATACTATGAAATTCTGTTTCATAGCTTACTATGATAAAAACACCAAAAGCTATCCATGTGAAAGAAGCTATAGAAAACTGCTGATTTTCAAATGTCAAGATAGAGACTAGGTTTCTATATCATACTCAGCTAAAAATTGGGTTTGTAAATCAGTGTATTGTATGATTGCAGTCCTTATGGTTATTAAGTAGGTTAAATGAGAATCCAGCCAATTGAGTGAATTCAGTAGACCATAGTAATATGAGCTATGCCTTAGCACATTATGCCTGTTCACTAAGAAATGATGTCTCCATTTTTAGATTAATTCACATTTCAACACCACTATCCCCCATCCCCTGCTCCTAATCTCACCAAAGCCAAGCCGTATTCATCTTTCCTTCTGCCAATTCTGAAAGAAGAAATATAGATAACAGGGCCAATCAATGTTCACCTCCAACTAAGAAGTGGGGAGTGTGAAAAGTCATCCAATCAGCTTTCTTCTTCCTGAACTGACATTTTTGAGAGATAATAAATGCAAAACAAATGGGAAATAAAATAGGTTGCTAGTACTCCTATCCATATGTTTACTGCATTGATGGTGTTTGGAATAGGATTCTGACCCCCACAGAAAGCAACTGGAATGAGTCAAGAGTTCCTATGCACAAACTCTGCAGAACTGCAAACAAACTAACAAATAAACAAAAAACATATAGCTTTAGTCTAGTTTTGGATAAAGTGATGATGAACCAGAAAAAAACAACACCCCTCCTCAACTCTTGAACACTAACAAGTGAATACTGGAGTTTGGAACTGATGTTGAAGCAAAGAGACCATAGCTCTTCTCTGAAGTAAGCCTGTCATCTATAATACTGAAGAAAAGAGAGTGTATAAAAGTCTGTGTAGATTTTCAAAAAGCTATGGAGAAGCTCCAATTTCTCTTGATATTTTGTGTACACTTTTGGAAAGTTTACAGCATTCCCGCACCATAAGAGCATTCCAATTCTGTGAATTAAAATCACTGGATTTTTAATTTCTAACTATTCAGATCCTCAATATACATTGTTGCAGAAAAAACAGTGCTAACTCTGGCTGTGTTGTTATTAATAGCATTAAAGTAACGCCCATCAACACAACTATTTCAGGAAGAATGATGTCCGTAGTACAACATATAGTACAACTAACTCAGTTTATCCCAAACTGGTAACCGCCATCTATTTTTATACCAAGAGTCTACAAGGGAAGTAGCCAAAGCTCAAATGGTGACTATATGAACAACGCTTACCTTTTCATATATCTATTACATGAAAATGGGTGAGGCTTTGATTGTGCAGTTGTGGCTATCATCTTGACAAGCCCCATCAGATGCCCCTGTTTGATATCAGGCTTTTAAACTCTACCCAATTTTAAGTCCAATGCAATAAGATTAATAAAATAGAACAGACAAGGTAAGAGTTAAGACCATTTCTCAAAGAAGCACAGAATATTCACCCCCCCTCCCTGTAATACATTACAGACCCAAAAGAAAATGATTTAGTTTTTATAAAGTAACTGATTTAAAACCAGGCCAAGTTTTTTACATTGTTTCTTCATCCCACAAATCTGCAGATGGAAAAAAAAAATTCTCATCATGGTAATAGGTAGCCTGAGGGAATTGTAAATGCTCAGATCTCACAAAAAGGAACAAGTGCATAGGATTTGAGAGAAGTGTTTTTCAATTACATCTTGAAAAAAGAGTTCAGCACCATATTATTTAAAATGAGAAAACATGATATTTTATCTTTCATTTGTGCATATCCCATTAGCATTAATGTGGTTAACCCAAAAGTAATTGAGGACAAAAATAGGAGGCTGTTGAAAACTATTGATTCTGTTGCAGTTTAATGTTTGTTGCTTATTTATTGGATTTATATGCCACCCTTTTTCCAAGGATTCAGGGCGGCGTACAACATTAAAAAAAAAACACATATTACAAAAGTTAAAAAAAATTAGATAGAGTATCCAAAAAACAAACCCAATTAAGATTAACAATAACATTTAAAATTCGATTAAAATTAACAATAATCAATCATTTATTTTATTTTGTTCAGGCCAGGCCGGCTTGCTGGAAAAGCCAACTGTTTAGGGCACATCGGAACGACCGGAGGTTGGGGATTATACGAAGCTCTGGGGGCAGCTCATTCCAGAGGGAAGGCGCTCCCACAGAGAAGGGTCTCCCTCTGGGGGTCACTAGCCAACACTGTCTGGCCGACTGCACCCTGAGGAGGCCAACTGTGTGGGATTGCACTGGACAGTGGGAGGCTACCAGTGGGAGTAGCTGGTCTCGCAGGTATCCTGGGCCTAAGCCATGGAGCGCTTTAAAGGTCATAATTAGTACCTTGAATTGCACCCGGAAGACAACCGGCAACCAGTGCAGGCCGTCTAAAAGGGGCGCAACATGGGAGCACCTGGGTACCCCCATGATAACCCGCGCAGCCACATTCTGGACCAGTTGAAGCCTCCGGGTGCTCTTCAAGGGCAGCCTCATGTAGAGAGCATTACAGTAGTCCAGGCGAGAAAGGACGAGGGCATGAGTGACTGTGCACAGAGCATCCCGATCCAGGAAGAGGCACAACTGACGTACCAGGCGAACCTGGTAAAAGGCCCCCCTGGTCATGGCCATCAGGTGTTCTTCTAAATTAAGCCGTGTATCCAGGAGGACTCCCAGATTGCGGGCCCTCTCTGAGGGGGCTAAAATTTCTCCCTCTATCATCAAAGATGGAACAAGATGCACAAATGACGGAAACCACAGCCACTCAGTCTTGGAGGAATTGAGCTTGAGCCTGTTCCTCCCCATCCAGATCTGCACAGCCTCCAGGCATTGGGACATCACGTCGAGGGCATCGTTTGGGTGGTTTGGGGTAGAGATGAAAAGTTGGGTATCATCAGCATATTGATGGATGATCTCACCCAGTGGTTTCATATATATATGTTGAACAGGAGGGGTGAGAGAGCCGACCCCTGGGGCACCCCACAAGTGATGTGCCTCGGGGTCAATCCCTGCCCTTCAGTCAACACAAACTGTGACCAACAGGTAGGAGGAGAACCACGGTAAAACGGTGCCCCCCACTCCCAACCCCCCAAGTCGTCGCAGTAGGATACCATGGTTGATGGTATCGAAAGCCGCCAAGAGGTCTAATAGGACCAGGACAGAGGAACAGTCCCTGTCCTAGGCCCGCCAGAGATCATCAACCAATGCGACCAATGCCGTCTCCGACTAAAATGGATCCAGGTAGACAGCTTCATCCAGGTACTGGGGAAGCTGACGTGCTACCGCACTGTCAACAACCTTCGCTACAAAGCAAAGGTTGGAGACTGGACGATAGTTGACTAAAGAAGCTGGGTCCAGGGAAGGCTTCTTAAGGAGGGCCTCACCACCGCCTCCTTCAAGGCGGTGGGAAAGAACCCCTCTCTCAACGAAATGCTGGTAATCGCCTGGAGCCAGCCTCGTGTCACTTCCCGGGAAGCCGAGACTAACCAAGAGGGACATGGGTCCAGCACACAAGTGGCAGCACTGAGTCTCCCCATAATCCTGTCCATGCCCTCAGGGGTCACAGGGTCAAACTCATCCCAGATGGTCTCCACAAAATTCATCCCCGTCAACTCACCCAAATTTACCCAGTCAGAGTCCAAGCCTGTCCAGATCTGAATGATTTTATCCTGCAGATACTGAACAAATTCTTCAGCCCTATCCTGCAAGGGGTCTTTCCCAGTTCCTTGGCTGAGTAAGGAGCGGGTCACCCTAAACAAGGTGGCTGGGCAGTTATCTGTGGACATGATAAGAGTGAAAAAATGTTGCTGTTTTGCCACTTTTATTGCCACTAAGTAGGATTTAATATGAATTCTTACTAGTGTTCGATCAGATTCGGACCGGCTGGCCCTCCAACCACTCTCTAGGCGTCTTTTCTGGTGTTTCATCTCCCAAAGCTCCTTGGTAAACCAGGGAGCTACCCGGGATTGTCACCAGGTCAGAGGCCGCAAAGGCATAACACGACCCAAGGCCCCCATGGCCGCCCTATCCCAGGCTTCCACTAGGGCTTTGGTCGAGTTGTGAGCAAGGGATTCAGGAAAAGTCCCAAGCTCCATCAGAAACCTTTCAGGGTCCATCAGGCTCCTGGGGCGGAACCATCTAGTCAGTTTCTCCTCCCTGCGGTGAGGGGTAGCAGTATGGAAGTCAAGCCTGATGAGGAAATGTTCCGACCATGACAAGGGTTGGATAGAAATATCCCCTAAATCTAGATCATTCATCCACCACCCAGAGACAAAAATCAGGCTGAGCATGTGTCCCCCATTATGGGTGGGGTCTTGAATTAACTGAGTTAGGTCCATAGCTGTCATGGAAGCCCTGCACTCCTGAGCTGACTCGGATGTCTCGCCAATGGAAGGCAGATTGAAATCCCCCAGGATCATAAACCTGGGGAAATCAACTGCCAATCCAGCTAACACATTTAGCAGCTCCATAGACTTTCAGATGTGTTGACTTCAACTCCCAGTATTATCAGCAAGCAATGAAAATTTGGGGGTGTTGACATGTACAAGAATGGGAAACACTGTCCTAAAACCTTTTCCTTTCACCTTAAGGAATATACTATTAATGCTGCCCAAGTTACTTTACAACAATCTTCAGTTTCTATATCTCTCTTTCCTCTCTATAGTCATATGGTAGCTTCATAGTTTATACTTCCTTGCTTATTCCTATAGTATTTCCTGGACACATTTTTCCAGTTAACGAGTAAAAACATTTTTTTTTTAAAAATAGCATTACTTTAAATGGCCAGGAGCAAAAAGAAATCCGTTGGTGAAGTTATGTTATACAAATGAGCACAGCTCGGATTTTAAATTTTTCTTCTTCCTTTCACAGGATAGCTATATTCTTTTTTCTACGAGAAAGTGCACTGGAAATGTTATGTGATTGTATGAAATTCTGGTAGTTGTAGGGATTTAAAAAAAAGAGTTCAGATTCACATGTAGCCAGAAGGCTATGAATTATCTATGAATTGCCAATTGCTTATTGGGAACATTTTATATATTATATTTCAGGGCATGAAGCTAAATTTTGTCGGCAATGTGCTTTCTTGTTGACATTCATTAGTGTATGTATGTTGAAAGCCTGCCACAAAAGCCTGGTCTGTGTTCAGAGGAGCTTTCACTTGTAGTGTACCTCAGGAAATTGGTCTCCATTGTGTATTGGATCCAATCCAAACCATTAAATCAGAGAAAGGTCATTGCATACTTTAAGATGCTTCCTTGCAAAAGTTTTCTGATAAATCCTGCACAAATAGAACTCAGAATCAGCTAGTGAACTCCGGCTTAAACAAGATTTCAGCAGCATCACTGAAAAGCACAATGGAGGAATCTACTTTTATTTTTCATAATGAATTCTGGAATTCACAGATTAAACCAGGCATGAGTTTTGACTATAATATGAATAATAATGACTGGATAATATGAATAATATGAACTACTGATCCATGGACTATTTACGCATCTGCATAATCTCTAATAGTAAAATATAGGCTCTAAATAGTTTTTATGGATGGTTTCAATTTTGTTTCCTACACTCCCCAAGGCAGGTAAGCAAGACTAGTGGCCATATTTTTTCTTGTACCTCATAGCGCTAATTACTCTCATTTATAATTTAAACAGCCTGGTAGGTACATGTAACCATGGGGAACTAGCTCTCAATCTAATAGTTTCCTTCTATGTTTGAACATGGCTAAATTGACCAGAACTAATTCTGGTCATAGGTTTTTCCTCTCATTGTGCTGCCAATGAGGATCACATTTTGTGTCAATAAAACAACATGTTTCTGTTTTGTATATTGGAACTCTGACACTTTACCATGCCAGCTGGCTTTTTTCCAGGGCAAACAATCAGCTTGTATTTCGCATGTCATTTGTTCCTTTAAAAAATAAAATAGAACAAATTTGAACAAATCTGGAAGGATGGATTTCCAGTCACAAAAGGTAATTAGACATGTTTCAATCTGGCTGTAGGACAGCATTATAAATTGATAAATAGAGTCAGATATGCAATGAGAAGGGTCAGAGCCTCTGGTGTGGATTCATGTCCTGCTACACTGCATCATCTCTAAGGACTCAGGGAATCAATTTATAACACCTTACCTAATAAACTATCTGGGAAATATTTTGTTTTTTACATGTAGCTGTTATTAGATCAGTAAGAAGTAGTTTCTTTGAATTTGGGCAAATTCTGCTATGCTGTATGTGAAATTAGGCAAACTTTAACTGCCCAGTATTAATCTACCACCAATCTCAATGTATTAATATGTCTGCCTTCTATTTTTATTTTTACTATTATTGTTGTTTTAATGCTTTTATTTGCTGGTCTCTGACCATAATAAAGATTGAGGGAAAGAGTCTGTTACTATAACCTTGTAATAAAAGCAGCATTGGCATTCATAACTTTGATTTGCTGGTCTGGTCTACCTTAAAGGATTGACATCAGTCCTGCAAATCTGAATGCATGCCCACTTCTCTTTATCTTTATGAGAATTGGTGAGGGTCAGGTATGAAACATTTTTTAAAATTAGATTTCTGCTGCAAAGTTTTTTTTAAAAATCTGACCATTGTCTTCCTCTTGTTTCTCGTGGTTACTCTTATAGCCCATTACAAGTTTAGGGTGAAAATGGAAGAGAACAGATGGAAGTGGAAGAAGAGAATGGTTCCTGAATATTGTTGTTATTGTTTCTTTGTTTGTTTGTTACTTATTAACTAAATCTTAGTTTGTTATTTATTAACTAAATGTTGACTGCTGCACAGTTTTACTTCTTACAAATAATCTATTTCAGTTCTGTGTGTAATTTATATCCTGAACACAAATGTGAAGATCCTGAACATGCACTCTGTTCAGTGGTGGGTTTCAAAAATTGTTTGAACCTACTCTGTGGGTGTGGCCTCCTTTGTGGGAGTGGCTTGCCACCCATGTGACTGGATATGAAGACACTTGTCAGAACCATCTTAAATTACCTCACACACAGCACTGGCATACATAAGAATATGATGTAAACTTGTTTTTAAAAAGGCATCTTTGGTTTTCATTAAAACAACTTCAACACACGGAATGTTCTGATTGCACCACAAATGCAGTAGTCATCCTACCTTTCACAGAGGCACTGAGTTTTATAAATATGAGCATGATAGTGTAGAATAATCATATCCAAGGACCAGTGGTGGGTTTCAAATTTTTTTGGAACCTCGTCTGTAGGTGTGGCCTGCTTTCCAGGTCCACTGGTGGAACCTCTTCTAACTGGTTCAATAGATTTGACGAACCGGTTCTACCAAATAAGTGCGAACTGGTAGGAACCCACCTCTGACTCTGTTCTATAGTAATGTGAGTAAGGAATATAAATACATGAGCTACCTCTTTGAGGTGATTTTTTGGATTATATAGTGTATGATTAATCCAAGAAAGATTGGAAAAACAAAGGAGTCCTTGTCCCTCCCTGTAAATAAAACAGCATTGCTATTAGTGGATAGCTTTTATAAGATTGAAAAAGGGATCATGTCATCCATTTTATAAAATAAGCATATCTCTCTATCCCCAAGCTTCTCCAAGGGCTTTTCTTTTCTTTTCTATTTTCTTTTCTTTTCCTTTCTTTCCTTCCTTCCTTCCTTTCTTTCTCATGATGCAATTTTTTACAGTTCTGTTTCCTGAAGTCTTTAACTCCAAGATTCCTCGTTTTAATTTCAGAGAAGGGCTGCATGCACAGCTACAGCAATTCCATTTTTTGCAGCGGTGGTTGTGTTACCACTCAAGTTTTACTCCCTTCCCTTTTGTGTACCTCTAGACTCTTGAATTTTCAGTTCCTGCTAATGTTTCTCAGCACAATTGTGAAAAAGAAACTCTCTGGTATAAATTGTGATTGTGTGACTATTCCCTGCCTGAGACTTCCATTGAGAATGGCTATCGAAGTGATCACAAGCATCATTTCAGTCCCCATATCTTCTCGACGTGGAAGATATTATCATTTTTATTTTATCATGGGCACATTATTTCTTGGCCTGGATATGAATGATGGCCACCCATTGTCTTTGCAAGGCTGGATCTATTCAGATTATTTGTCCTGTGTGTCTTATGGATCCAACAGGTACTTAATATTGCTTGGTTTGAATTTGAAGATCTATAACTTATTTGACTTCTTTCACTTTTCCTCTTTTTCCAGCATTGTGGTCTGATGCAATCTATTTGGGAAACATAACATTTTTTTCATATTTAGCAGATCCAGATATCTACATCTGACAGGAGATGGAGTGCTAATCATTCTTCAATTTTCCTCTCTAAAGTTTAACTTTAACATTGTTTCTTTTTATGAGGAGCATATGCGATCCTTTGATCTTCAGTAAATGGTTTGGCCATGTCCCATACCAAAGACAATGATGGAAAGGAGTCAGTGTTAAAATGGGGAAAAAAAGCTATTTCCTGTTCCATCTGTTTAATAAAATTTTATTGTTCAGCAAAGAGACTTTCAAGAACACCTTAATGAGTATATTTAAATTTTAATCAAACAAAGCAATTAGTGTCACAGGAGCATGGAATAGAATTAATAATACCAGTCTCACTGTTTGGATAATTTTAACTTTGGATAATAAAGAAGAAAGTATCAGGAAATAATCTAGATCAAAACAAGTGGTATGTACATATGAAGAAAGAAAAGCATATTGGCATTCGAAGAACCTATTGTATGCTAAATTAAAATAAAAAATAATCCATTAAATTAAATTTATACAAATAATCTGGAATTTATTTTGGTTGACATAAAATGTTAAGATATGAAAGGGACAAAAACTTTATTCAAATCACCTCCAAGAACTTGTATGCTTTATGGATTTAATATAAAATGTTAAAATAACTTGGCAAATCTTTGGTCAGACCATATCAATTCAGTAATGTTATGTGGTCTCCTGTCCTTGGCGTAATAATAAGAATTAAAATATAACTATTTCCATATGATTTTTTTTTAAAAAAACAATCCATTTAGAAAACTTAATTTAAATCACAACATATGATGACGTACATAATTTTTTTTTTGCAGGCAAACTTTCTAGATAAGCTGTTGGTCATAAATGAAAAAGTTCTTTTGGAAAAAAAGATTTCAGTTTCTTTTATTAATGTAATATTTTAATATTTTTATTAAAATATTATATTAATGTAATATTGTAATATGTTTTACTTAAAATTTCTCTAGAGCATTCCATATTAGAAAGGAAACTGCCATTATATATTAGTCATATCAAACTCTGTGGAAAGGTAGGGAAAATGGCATATACCATATCCATTAATGAATATCTGAACCATAATGAAAAAGGAGTATTTGCAAAAATTACCATAGATAAAGGTAAAGGTTCCCCCACACATGCATGCTTGTTGTTTCTGGCTCTAGGGGTGGTGCTCATCTCCACTTCAAAGCCGAAGAACTAGTGCTGTCTGACGACATCTTCCATAGTCATGTGGCTGGCATGACTCAATGCCAAAGGCACATGGAATGTTACCTTCCCACCAAAGTGGTCCCTATTATTCTACTTGCATTTTTTACATGCTTTCGAACTGCTGAGTTGGCAGAAGCTGGGACAAGTAATGGGAGATCACTCCATTACACAGCACTAGGGATTCAAACCATTGAATTGTTGACAAGCTCAGCATCTTAGCCACTGACCCACCACGTCCCCATAAAATAACCATATATAGTGTTTAAATTAAAATCTATAAATCCCAAACACTGGTAATAAAACATACTAAATAACCTTGCTACTACTAAAATCAATTAATTATGATTGATAATATTATACAAACAAGTAGTGGGAGGAAAGAGAAATAAGTTCTACTGATCAATCTGTTGAAATATATATGTATCTTTAATGCGGGCTAACTTAGAGAAAAATAAAAAGGAAAAATAAGAGAGAAGTGAGTAGAGAAAAAGAAAGACAGCCTAGCTATAAAAGAAAACTGCAGTTTGAAATCTTTCTCTTGGCTGGCCAAGGTCATACAAGTAATGTGCAATTAAGAACTAAAGAAGTTTAACAGCTTGGAAACAAGCAGGAATAATAGCAACGCATGATTTTTAAAATATCCCCCCTCATTCAATAGGGTCTTTCAGGGATGGTCTTCCACTTCTACACTATTATGATATGGACCCTGACTGCCATTTGATCATTTCAAAATAAAGATGGGTAGAAATATGAGACAAAAATATTGAAGAAAAAACAACAACTATGCCATCCAACATCTTTAATGGAAACTGAAAGAAAGCGAGACTTTTATCCTCCTCAGTTACTTACACAGGCACATTGGGCTTTTGTAAACTGTCTTTGCTTGGGGCAAATTTCAGACAATTCACAACAAGTGGCTTTTGGTACGGCTTAGCTGTACAAGAAGAAGTGAAAGCCTGGTGAGTACGCTTGATGTCTAGCTGATAACTTTCACTAAATCCAATAAAGAAACTTGTATTGGAGTTTCCATTAAATGAACTGTCTCAGATTCTTCTGGCGTTCCAATGGGTATGAATTGACCTGATAGCAATAAAATTCTGGGAATGTTATTTCATCCTGAAGAATATTAATTGCCTGCATACATATAAGTGTATGCACTGATTTCTAGTTTTCCAGTTGAATTGTTCATTTCAGTCATATCTTATCTGGTGCTTATAGTGTTAAAAGTCTGCTTAATAGCTTTCTAATATACTGTCTCATTGTTAAGTGAATAAGTACCACATCTATCTCAGTAGCTGCAGAAATCTTGTCTGTATCTTGAACACCTTGACTGTGTGTGGGAAGATGGTGACAGAATTTTATTGGGTGTTGTCCAATAATGAATAACAAACGAGCCCCCTCAGCCCATCAAAATGCAAAGGAACCACCTGTTTCGCATTCTGATGGTACCCAAAAAAGAAGTAATAAATACTTATCAACATACTTATCAATACTGTAGGATAGTGAAGGATATCAATGTTTGGCGACTGTAGGGCAATCTTGACTGCCATCCTTGGTGGAAAGGAAGTCTCAGCCATCCATCATTTTTATAGTTTGAGGAAGCTCATTGGGCCATATGAAGCCCAGAGCCAGTTTTGAAAAATTATGCCACAAGTTGGCATTTTTTGTTACAACCATTTTTAAAATGATTTTTTTAAAAAGGTAAAATGTCAACTGAGGGACTGAAAAGAGGTGAAGATGAGTATATATCATTTCTCCATGTTGGGGATCTAGCTTTATACTTTTTAGTATGCATTTGGGTCTTGGTTTTCCTACTCTTAGACCCTAAATTTATTGATAGTGCCTAGTTGCATATTCCAATCCTTTTTAGCCAAATACTTAAATATTGAGCTTAAATCAATATGAACATTTTTCATAAATAATCAGAAAGAAGCTTCACCATCAAATTTGAACAAGAATTTTAAATGTTTATACAACTTAGTTTGTTGGTCCTGACCTTTCTTGACTAGTGGGTTCATTTAGAAGCTTAAGTTGGACAAATTTAGCCAACTTTAAGAAGAGTCTTGGATAATAGGAAGATGTCTAAATGGTATTCTAAGTCATCTTTTTAACTTTGAGAGGCAGTATGTTTGACCCAAGCAAGAGACCTTTAAAAAATGAAGCAAAATAGTCAAAAGTTGATATTTTGTTATTTAAAGGCTTTCTATAAGTCTTCTGGGAAAGTTTTAAGAAAGTTTACCAAGTTTAATTAAACTTATCTATCTTCTTTCCATATTTTTTCAAGTAAACGAAATTGTACATGGATCTAGGTTCTTGTTTGCTATAAGAAATTAAGTCAGTTAATTGTGTACATGTTTTAATATTTCTAGGACAATTTTCTTTCTTTCTTTGGTCCAGTTTGTGAGAGGCTGTTGTTTAATTGTTACAGCTAAACTAAAAAGTCACATTTCCCTCCTCCATCTGAAGAAGTTGGCTTATCCAAGTAGAAGAGAAAGGATGCTGTCCAACTTTGGCTCTATAAAGAATTTAACTTCTTTTGACGTATTGATGTTGATGGAAAATGATAAACATAATTGTAATAGTTATGAATGAAAAATTTCAAGTTTCTCAAGTTTGAATAAAAAGTTTGCAATTTTTAAAACCTAACTATGCTTATTTAGTTCAGCAGGACTCTGATCAAAATTGTATTATATAAATCCTGTTCTAACACAGGGTAGACAATGAAGTTTCTTATCTAGTAATTTTTTTAAAAAAATATTCTAATTATATAACTTTGTATCAGATTAATAATAATAGTAAAGAAAAAGGGCAGTTAAACAAGGAAAAACCTTTTAAAGCCCAGCTTTACAACATAAAAGAATATTTGACAAATAAACACTGTATATGCTGTTCACTACTTCAATAGTCTACTTATATTATGGCTGGTATGTATAATTTGTCCCTGGGATTAATTTGATGATTTTCAGCAGTGTCTATTAAATAATCCAATATTGAAACATTGAAAATATCCAGGACTATTGATATTTATAAGACTTAAATCACAACCAAATTAAGTCTCTTCTAATTGATGCGATCTGAGTCCAACACTTTCTCTCCAAACTCTGCAAGATGTTATGCTGATATATGTAATTTTAGGGAAACCTAACGGACATTAAGCAAATCTCATCAATGTTTGATGGCAAAATATGCTTTAATAAAAAGTGTGATATTCTTTAGGTTATATTCAGTTTTCCCCTCCCCCAAGATTTCAAAAATAAACTGGAAAAGCCCATCATTTCATTTTTAATGCTAATTCTATGCTTAGGTCAGGATTCTTCACAGTGACCCCACGGCCTAAGGATCAAGTGGCTGAGCCAGTTTATCACAGTCTATTTCAGAGCTGTAAAATGTCTTTAGCTTCAAAGGTATGAATGGTTTCACTTTGAAGCAGTCCTGAAATACTTTGAAGATGAAAAGCAACACACATTTTTGTGTGGTCTAATGCTAGTCACAGAATCAAGACTTGATTTCAGTCTGAAAAGTCTGCAGCCAGTGCATGCCAGCTTCTAACCCCCTCTCCTATTTTTCACTCTAAAAGTTCTTGCCAAGATATTTCTTATCATAAATTCCCATAAGGAAAAAGTGATCAAATACTGATGCACAGTAGTTGTCAGCAGATTTGGGATGGGTGGGGAACTAAACTCAAAACTGTAGCCACAAAGCAAGCAAAGAGAGCAATGGAGTCAGGGAAATGGAGGTGCAGTAGGAAAACAGCTGTATTTTTCTACATATAAACATACATGGGATTTGTTGTTGTTGTTGTTGTTGTTGTTGTTCAGCATACTACAAAACATACTGAGCTATAGCAAAGTACTAGATTTATAGATGGTTCACATGGTTTGAAGTTCTTATCTATCCCATTAATGGTCAGAAATCTGGAATTTTCCCAAAAGACAACAGGCTAGATAATCTTCTTGTCTTTTGTTTGCTTTAGAATTTCTGCCAGAAAATAAATGTTCATTCTAGAGTAAAAAAAGGAAAAAGAAAAGTTGGTGTACTCTCTTTGAGGAGACACATTAAACGATTTAAGCCAGCAGTGCCTTCTAGCAATCTAGCAATTTAGCTGGTTCCCTGCTGCAGTATCTCCCAGTTCTTTCTAAATATTGCATGAAGTACTTAAAGGTGAAGACACAGCTGTTGCAAATATCCATATCTATAAATCATCATTAATGACAGACATTTTAGTGACAGAGTTCTCTGAACAACTGTTGCTTCAGTCTCAAATGGGACTGACAATACTTTTAAAAATGCATCACTTCTTTTTGCTTTTTGCATTGCCCAGGTATATCAAACATTATTATCCTTGTTATGTCTTGGGCAGCTTGTAATACCTTCCTTCCTTCCTTCCTTCCTTCCTTCCTTCCTTCCTTCCTTCCTTCCTTCCTTCCTTCCTTCCTTCCTTCCTTCCTCTCCTGTGGCTATTACAAAAACCTTCTTTGACAAAGATAGGTTGCAACAAATCTCTCAAATTAGACAAGAAGAAGAAGAAGAATGATGCCTACAAATAGAACTAGCTTGGAACTTCTATGTAGTCACCCTTATAGTTCATTCTACAAAATATAATTTTCTGTATTACTTTGTACATTTATTGTAGGATTCTTTTATAAGCCACAAAGTGCTGTCAAAGACTAGTTTTCTACACTAAAACATGTCCTAAAAGATTGGCATTGAATAATGTATCTCTGCCATTTCGCTTGGATTTGCTGAAGCTAACAGAATTAAACAACACCCAAGGCATAAGAGACCCACAGAGAGAGAGAAAGAGAAAAGAAAGTAGAAAGTAGGTTTCTTCTGTGGTGTGAAGGAGAGGTAGTTGATATAATGGTCTCCCACTTCATAAGTCCTACATCTTTGATCATACAGTGTGCACTAATATTCCTTAAAAATCCACCCTCAATTTTTTCCTACCAAACAATCTATGTTTCTATCTCATTTTCAAGTTGCTTTGGAATGACTCTGAAATTTATGTTGATAACATAACATGTTCATTTATTATTGTGATGCAGTGGAGAAGTGTTGCAGCTGTTGTTGTTTTCTATGATCCAGTCATTCTTCAACTTCAGTGGTGTATTAACCATTAAGCAGACTAAACACCAGTGACATGCAGTCAGGGGAGGCAGGGGAGGAAGGGGAGGCAGGGCCTCACCACTGTCATCATGAAAAGAAAAAAAATTGTAAAAGGAAAAAGGCTGAGGTAGTTGCTGCCAGAGTCACAGTGGATGACTCTGCTTAGTGCTTAACTGTTTAAAAAAGCCTCTAAAAAAGTGCCCTCTACAGGAGGAGGCGGGAGAACCACGTGCCTCATTTAGTCTATCTTTATGATCACTCAAGCAGAGTTAAGCAAGGGTTAAAAGCCAAAAAATTCCTTATGTAGATGAGGCACTTGGTTCTCTTGCCTCCTCCTGTAGAGGGCGTTTTTTAGAGGCTTTTTTAAACAGTTAAGCAGAGTCATCCATTGGGGATTCTGGCAGAAGCTAAGCCAGCCTGACCTCAGCAGCTCTTGCCTTTTTCCTTTTACATTTTTACATTTTCATCATGGTAGACAAGATAATGGGGCAATCATTATTGAATTGTACAATTGAAAATTAAAAATGAGGCTGTCTTTAGTCCTTAAATAGTCCAACAAAACTAAGATGGGCAGAGTGACAAGGAGGCATAGACTGAGACTTGGTTTACATAGCGTCAGCCTCTGTTTTGCTGCTTGCTGTTGGCTGCCATTGAAATGGGGAGAGGGGCATGGGTGGGGAAGTGTTCAGTGCAGGAGTGACTGTAAAAAGGGAGTTGTTCTCACCATCTACTGCGCATGTTGCAGATAGAGGTTTTGCCGCCAGGACCAACTGTCCGGCATAACCAACCTGATGATGCTTTTTGAAGATGTCTCCCACATGACACCTGTGGGGTGTATGGATTGGACTATGGGATGGGGTTACCAAGGGGAGGGGATTGGGTCACATATTGATATCTATGATTACGCGTGCTTTTGCCTTAGATCTTGCTTTGCTTAGCTACTATCTACTCATAACCAGTAAAAGTACTCTTAATTCTTCAAAATGGAGTTGAGTGGTTTCTTTCTTGGTTACTGAGGGAGGCCGCCCTGAACATAGTCACTTTACACATTATCATGGTTTAGATTGCTTTTGGTAATGGAATCAGGTGTTATATTTAACTAGTGTCTCTGGTTAATTGAAGAAAAGAGCAAGTCTGTTCAAGTGAAAGAAAACACACATAACAATGTGTGTTCAATGACAGATTACATGGGGTGCGGGGAAGTTGTCATGGGGACATTGTCTCAAGGACCAGGGCTGAAAACCAAATGAGTAATTATTATAATAGAGAGAGAACAGCAATACAATTACCAAATAGAATAAACGTCCTGTTATCAGTGCCAGAATAAAGAATGCAGTCTTGGTGACTGTAGTTAAAATGAAGGGTCAGTGCTTTGCTTGTGGGAAATGAAAAGAGACCTCATGGGGGTTCCTGAATAATTTACTGAGTTACAGTTACCTGACTAAGTATTATGAAAATGGCATGTCATTTTCAATGAAAGTTTCAGTGAAATGTGTTAACTATAGAAAAAGGGAGATTTTAGATTAGAAAGATTTAGGAACAGAACTGAAAAAAAAATTCTTCATATAAATTTTGTATATATCTATCTCTATCTCTATCTCTATCTCTATCTCTATCTCTATCTCTATCTCTATCTCTATCTCTATCTCTATCTCTATCTCTATCTCTATCTCTATCTCTATCTCTATCTCTATCTCTATCTCTATCTACATCTACATCTACATCTACATCTACATCTACATCTACATCTACATCTACATCTATCCATATCCATATCCATATCCATATCCATATCCATATCCATATCCATATCCATATCCATATCCATATCCATAGCCATCTAGCCATCTAGCCATCTAGCCATCTAGCCATCTAGCCATCTAGCCATCCATATCTATCTATCTATCTATCTATCTATCTATCTATCTATCTATCTATCTATCTATCTATCTATCTATCTATCTATCTATCTATCCATCCATCCATCCATCCATCCATCCATCCATCCATCCATCCATCCATCCATCCATCCATCACCCCCTCCCTCCCTCCCCCCTCTCTCTAGCTATCTAGCTATCTATAAATGGCTATGTGTGTATGTTCCAGCATAACTCTGGAATACCTCAAGCAATTTCAACCAAACTTGGCAGACAGATTACTTACTCTCTGGAAACAAATACTGTAGGGGTAAGACACCCTTAACACTGCTCAGGGTGTGCCTTAAAATGGCTTCTACCATTAGAAGTCACCATGGGTATTAAGTACCATGGGTACTTAATACCCATGGTGACTTTCTTTTACGATTGTCATAACAAACATTGGGATAACAAAAAAGTAGATCTGGTCATTTAACCTAAAAGCTCATCACTGCTTGAAAACCTAACTCTTCTCGCCACATCCCACTTTGGTCAAGATTATTTGAATGTGTATATTATACTTCATTGGAGAGCCAGTTTGGTCTCATAATTAAAGTTTAGAAATCAGTAGACTGTATGCTCTACTCCAGTCTTAGACATGAAAGCCAGGAAAGTGATTTTGGGCCAGTCACACTCTCTGAGCCCATGATGATGTCAGGCTTGGGAGCATGCTGGTTGGTCAATTCCTGTTGCAACCAATGCCTCAACACTTGGTTGATCCCACCCCCACAAAAAAGCAAACCCTGAATTTGCAGGAAAATGCTAAGAAGAAAAAAAATGTAGCTGGTGGTGTAGATAGTTCCATCTAAAGGAGCAACTGGAAACCACAATAATGTGGTAGAATCCGGACTGAGTTGAAGGGAGGAGTGGAGCAGCTTTGAGTTCCTTTTTGGGGGGGGGGAAGTAGCTGACAAGTGAGCCTCCCTAAAACATTGCAGAATTTATCTAATAGTTATGCAGGCAAGATTCCAGTATATAGGCAAGCAACAGTACACTTTTCACTCTGAATATGTCATTTCTAGTTTCATTTATTTGATAGTCAGCCATGGAAATGATACATCATGGCTGTGGGGTACTATTTTGACCATTATAAAATATTGCCTCCCTAGTCACATGACTGCATTCAGGTGCTTAGCAATTGGCTCAGATATATGATATGACAGTCATGTGACCAAAACTTGTCCCTCCCTCCGAAAATAGCAAAAAAGCACATGGATATACTGAATTTGCTTAACAACCATGTGGCTCACTTAATACCCATGGTGACTTTCTTTTACGATTGTCATAAAAATTGAGTCAGGTCACATGTTGATCTGTTTAATAACTGCCCTGACTTATGGCCAAAATCCCAGGCCCAATTGTGATTGTTTGAGGACTACCTGTAAAGCCCCTATCTTCAAGCGGAAGATTTCCAATTTAAAAGATCAGTAGCAAGACATATGAAAGATATTTTTGGAGATCAGAGGAGGTGCTTGGCTAGATGGCAAATGGCAAATGAAAGGGTTCCCAACTGTGCTTTGGATTTTAGGTAGAGAATAAATACATTTAACCTGAGAGAAGAAAAGATGGTTGAGGGATTAATGCATGGGATACCTAAGCTGCCAATACTAAATTTATTCAGACCAGAAATCCATGAAATCTTAATGCTGGGAAAAGAGAGAAACCGATAAAATATTTCTCCAGTGTGGACTATACTGGGGAAAAAGTCAGCAGGTCTTCTTTGAAGATAAGCTACGGAGTGATTCATTCTCTTTACTTCTGACTGCCAGAATAATAATTTTGATAACTTATTACTCCTACATGGTATGTATCTGAGGCTGGAGACAAGGAAAGGATTTTCATATGGATGGGAACAAATAGGTCTGTTCTTCCCCCTCTTCTTTTTCTACATTTCTGGGAGAAAGAAAAAAAAATTAAAAAAAAGAAAAGCTCATTAATAGATACAGATATAGTTTGGGATGAGCAGTGGCTGCTAATCAAAACCTGGATGTTTTTGAAGGTTGCATCCTTTACATCTGTAAGCCTTCAAAACCCCTCTTCTACCACAATTCACCAACACAATTCAGTCATTGTTTGTCAAGAAACATAAAAAGACCTCTGTCCAACCTGCGCAACGCCCAGTCCCATGTAACAATACAGACCTGAGAAAGTCTGCGTGACGTATTCCTGCTTGTATTGTAGTATTTCCATTCTCCGTTAATTTTCATTTTGGAGATGAAGAGCTAAAATGTACGCGCAGCTTCTGAAATGCTCCAAAGATTAGTAAATCTTTCTCCACGCAAAGATGATAAATCATTTTGTTTTTCCCATCCACTTCATTGAATCCATCAATAATAAAAATTAGTGGCACTGTGACTCTTCCAGTAATTTGCTTTCCCTTAGGATGCTGAACCTAATTAACCCATAGTTGCTGTTACTTAGTAGCTTATCTTCCATGTCATCTTAAATTAACTTCTGAACAGTCCAGCCGAGAAAAGAATACCTTATCATTTGCTCTAGAAGTACCTGCTTCGCATTCAGGTTCATCAAATAAAAAATGGGACAACAGGATAGGGTTTTACCCCTTGAGTTTTGCTATTTCTCCTTGATGAGTATGATTTTTTTTAACTATTATGAGCCACTGCTTCTTTCAATTTGAAATGCACAACAATTTTATACATGAAAAAATGTACTATATAAACCTAATACTATTTTTCTTTACCTTTAGATTGGCATCCCCCATCAATTGAGATATTTTGTGCAGAAGTGAGTTCCAAAAAATGCAACAAGGTTGCATGGAAGTCAGTAAAGGATTGTTGTTTCGATCTTACAAGAAAACTATTGAAGCATTGGCAATTTTCTTTCATGGAGAAGAGATAGATATGGACACCAAGTTCTTCTTTACTCTTCCCCATGCCGACAGGTAGCTTTTTCTTCTCATAAGTAAAGTTCTTCATCTAGTCTTGGACCTAATATGGGCAGAAAAATGGTCATTTTAATATTAATTTCCATCTGATAAGCAGAGAACGAGAGCTCTGAATAATTACATGCTGTTCTACATATTTGGTGACCTCAATTATATTTTATTAGAGAATTGATCCTCCAGAGAGCTCTGTGGTCATCTCTATAAACTCCATAAACTTCTGGATAGTCTTTCATTTCCATTTTCTGTTTCTTTCCCATTCATCATCCAAGAAAAATGGGACCAACCTCATTTTACCGGCTTTGAAAAAATAATACTGTTTCAGCAACAAGGCATAAATAATTTTTAGACTCAAATATATCGATGGGACAAAATCTTCCCACTGTTATGACAGGGTAAATTGAGATAAATGCTACAATCATAAAGTGTACAGCAGAACAAAGAATGGAATTTGTTGTGGCAACTTCACTCCAGTGGACCAAACAAGTCAATTTTCCATGCTTTGATGTTCTCTTTGAGAACATCTTTCCACTAGGACAATGAATTAGTTTAACACTTCATAGCCAAAATGAGGTTTTGATATTTGTAGCAGAGGAGAGAGATACTGAATGACCTAGTTGTACCCAACAAGTTCTTTGTACTTGGGCTGGTCTAGCATTAGGCAATGCTTTCCACAGCTAACATAGACTTATCACATAGTTCCCATATCTGTTGTTGTATGGAACAATTGCCAGTAAAATTGCTTTTCCTGGAATATGAAAATAGGAAAGAAAGCTTTCTTCTTCAGGTCAAAATTCTACTTAGTTTCCGTTTGGCTGCATCAGTCAACTAAATGTTTTGAAGAAAGTCATACGGAAGAGTGCAAGGTTTCAGTCTTCTGTTATTTGCTGGCAATGGATATTCACTATGACTGCGTGATGTGGAGGATCCATATACATTCATGACAAACAGCCATATATTACAGTACACTTATACTGCAGTAGAAAACAAAGTATCTGCAGGAATTCATCATTTCCCCAGGAGTGACTTTTAGCATCTTCATAGCATTACCCAGCCTTCAGCTATGTGATAGAAAGCCTGCTGTACTTACTGTTATTTTGGCTCAACAATGGTTGGATGACATTAGAAAGTGCTCTAAGTCCTTAGTGTCTTTAGGGAGCCATTCACCAGGAAATGAGCTTTGTTTTGCAGCATATTTAGAAATCTTCTGACAATGAACAGAAGTGTTTAAGAGCACATATCATGAACCAAGTGGGACTGAGTCTAATGCATTTAGGGCTCTTAGGATCAAGCTATATGTTACACTTAATGCATAGCCTAATACTTTGTCTTACTTTTTATAAAAGACTACTTACAAAGGGAGGGTATTTTAAAAAAAATAATCACTCTATGAATACAGAATAGTTTTATCTCTGCATTTCCCAGTAAATTTTCCCCAGTAACCTCTTCCAAATCACATGCCAGACATTCAAATATACAGAGTTAAGTCCATTGATTTAAATAAATAATATAAAATAAACAAAATAACAACAAGTCAACAATATTTGTAATATATTTTTAAATATTCAGTTGACTGAGTTTCATCTTTAATGAATAAAATAATAATAATAATAATAATGATGATGATGATGATGATGATGATGATGATGATGAATTGAAATGCCCAATGGCCAACTAATTAAATGCAATGAAAATGAAGCCTACAAATACTTAGGCATTCTGCAGTTGGATAATATCAAGTATGGAGAAGTAAAAACTATTGTCAGACGAGAGTACACCAACAGAATTAGGAAAATTTTGAAATCTAAATTGAATGGTGGAAATACAATCAAGGCCATAAATACCTGGGCAGTACCAGTTATAAGATACACAGCTGGTATAGTTAACTGGACATAAGCTGATTTGGACATTTTGGACCGAGAAACCAGGAAACTAATGACAATGCACTACAGTTTACATCCACGTGGTGATACTGATAGACTATATCTGCCCCGAAAATCAGGTGGCAGAGGATTATTACAAGTGAAGCAAACAGTTGAAGAAGAAAAACATGCACTGGCTGATTATTTAAAAGAAAGTCAAGAACATCTATTAATTGAAGTAAAGAAGAAAAAACTACTGAAGGCCCAACAGACGAAACAAGAATACAGAAAAGATGTGATAAAATCAAGAATGGAGAGTTGGCAGAACAAAGCACTGCATGGCCAATTTCTGGAAAAAATAAAAGATAAAGTGGACAGTGAACAAACTTGGTTACGGTTAACAACAGGTACATTAAAGAAAGAAACAGAGTCACTAATCCTGGCTGCGCAAGAACAAGCTATCCGCACAAATGCCATTAAGGCCAAAATCGAAAAATCCTCTGATGATGCCAAATGCAGACTTTGCAAAGAAGCTGATGAAACGGTTGATCACATACTCAGCTGCTATAAAAAAAATCACGCAGACTGATTATAAATTGCGGCATAATTCAGTAGCACAAATGATCCATTGGAATTTGTGCAAAAATTATAATATTAAAACAGCAACAAACTGGTGGGAACATCAGCCTGAAAAAGTCACCGAAAATCAGATGGTCAAGATCTTGTGGGATTTTTGCATACAAACAGACAAAGTACTGGCGCATAATACACCAGACATCACACTGGTTGAGAAAAATAAGGTCACAATCATAGACATCGCAATACCAGGTGATAGCAGGGTCGCTGAGAAGGAACATGAAAAAACCGTAAAATACCAGGATTTAAAAATCGAAATTCAACGACTATGGCACAAACCAGCAGTGGTAATTCCAGTGGTAATTGGCACACTGGGTGCTATTCCCAAAACACTGGAATTACATTTAAAACAGTTAAAAATTGACAAAATCACCATCAGTCAAATGCAAAAAGCCGCACTGCTTGGATCTGCTCGCATATTATGAAAATACGTTATGACGTCCTAGGCGCCTGGATGGGGCCCGACTAGTAACCAATGCCAAATCTGGTGAAACAACTGGCCGCTGTGGTACAATTGTATAATAATAATTTTAAGATACAACAAATTGTTATTGCTTCCTGCAATAACGCCAGTAGAACTGCAAAAAACTGCGCTGCTCAGAACATTGTATATTTTAAGAAGGTACTTGGTTGATACCTAGGATACGTGGCAGCAACCGGTATCAACCATTAGCACCAGTCAATGGTATTTGTGATGCATTTTTGAATGTTCAGTTGGCTGAGTTTCATGTTTAATGAATCAAGTATATATAATAATAATATTGTATTTATTAAAGTAGCATTCCTAACTAGGTGCACAAGAACAAGCAATTTATGGGAGGGGATATTTTGTAAATGCTCCTTCTTGAACTTCTTTTCCTGAACTTCATTATATCCTGAAACATGATTATTAATTATGACTATAGCGAATTAAATAATCTGCTAGGGTTGCTAATCTAGGATTGTAACCTAGTCTAGTTTATTGTTATATTAGAAAATGTGATCTGTAGATCACAGTAGTGATCTGATCATTTTATTATTATTTAGTGTCTCTTTATTTGCCTAACTTCTTTCAGTAGCATTAGACAATGCTTTCCATACCTAATACAGGTTTATCATATAGTTTCCACATTTATTATTGTATGGAACAATTGTCAGTAAAATTGCTTTTCCTTGCATGTGAAAATAGGAAAATAAACCTTTTTTTCCAGGTCAAAATTCTACTTAGTCTATGTTTGGGTACATCAATCAACTAAATGTTTCCAAGAAAGTCATAAGGAAGGTTGCAAAGTTTCAGTGTTCAGTACAGTTCAGTAACTGTACATGTAGCACTGAACGATGAAATGAATAAAGGAAATAAACTGTATATAAACCATCTTTTTTTAACCAATACTGATTTTCTTTTCTTGGAATGTGTTTTCTTTCCTTCATTTTTGTGTATTTACAACTCCTGTAGCCTGATCATAGGCTGATCCAGTCTAATACATTATCACAAAGCAGTCCATGTTTTTCTTTTAACAAAATTGCATATAACCTTGGCTGTTCTCCTGCTTCTCTCTTGATGGTTTAGATGGTTTCCTTGAATGTTTGAAAGCAATTTTATTTAATGCTTGAACATCTGTTAATTAGTCAACCTGTCTGGCAGCCAAGATAAATTAACTGAACAGTAGAAATAGCCTGAATATAAAGCACAACATTATCTAATTTACTGCTGACTTTAATATAGAGTTTGTGTTCCATTGGCTCTTGAATTCAAAGAAAGGGGTTAATCTCTGCATGCTGTGGATATTTGTATACTCATCAGAAGATTTATTTATTTTTGTCATGTATAAATAATAATAATAACCATAGCTACCAGTTTTTCAGAATATAGGACGGACCTTTTTCCCTGAAAAAAGAGGCTGAAAATCTGGGTGCGTCTTATACACTGAATACAGCATGTTTTGCCTCCTGAAACCCCACCCCCTTCACCAAAATGGCTGTACATAGCCTTTAGGAGCTTTCGGAGTGCTCCTGGGGGTTGGGGAGGGCAGAAATGAGTGAAAAATGGGCTGTTTTTTGTTCAATTTTGCCCCCCCCCCAGCACCCAGGAGCACTCTATAAGCCTCCTAAAGGATATGCATGCCCTTTTTTTTGACAAAAAGGGGCCTGTTTTTTGCTCATTTTTTTGGGGGGGGGCATCCCCCAGGAACACTCTACAAGCCTCCTAAAGGCTATTCATGCCCCTTTTTTGAAATAAAAAACAGGCCCATTTTTGGGAGGTCTGAAAAGTGCAAAAACTTTTTTTCTAATTTGCCTCTTCAAATCTTGGTATGTTTTATGCTCTGAAAAATACGGTACTTAAATAGTCAATGATACTATTATTGAAAGGCTATTTGTGAAATTCTTAACAGTATCAAACTTCCAATCATTTGAAGTGTACATCTCAACTCATATTTTTCCAAAAACTTTTTTTTCCCAAAAGAAACCATTTACTCAACTCAAATGATGCCTTACATAAAGCTCTTCTGGGAGAAAAATCTCAAAAGAACAAATATACCTGTGTAGATATGTTTCATTTCCTAGATAGTTTCAGATGGATTTTCCTTCATTCATGAATTTGAAGAATTAATTAGAAATGAACATGTGAGTCTTTTCAAAAGCTGTATTTTCTATGCAATACCACAGTGCCAAATTTTCATTTCTTTCATGTATATTTTATACCTGACTGAAGTACAGAAATTAAATAGCTGAAGCATTTTCAGAATCATTGTATTTATTTATTTTACTGGGTTCATGTTCCACTATTTCTGATTCTGAGCAGCTCCTGTACCCTATTTCCATAAATGCATTTTAAAATGTACACACTGTAAACACATCACAATCCAAATTACAATTCCTTCAAAAGACACAAGGACATTGGACCAGAAAAAAACAGGTCTAAGTACTACAAGTATTGCCATTTGGCCATTTCAGCTAAATTATAGTAAACTCCATTAATAAAATATGAAGCATTTGGATTATCATTTTTAGTTGTTTATTAAAGGTGCAAATTTAAATATATGTACAGTATAAAAACTGTCAGTTTTGCATGTGAAGGGAATCATTTTTCCCCCCGGCCTAATAAGATTGAGATTAATGCATACATTCAGTGGTACTGTTTAAAATCAGGAAAACTAAAAGCACCATCACTATTAGAGCTGTAACTTTAATGTTAACAAGAAGTTACTGCATATTTGTTTATTTCATGACTGATTTGACCAAACATTAACTGATTTATTGAAATATTTGAGGGGAATATATATAAAAAAGTATTGGGCCTAAAACAGAATACATGTGTTACATTTTAGGCCCATTTCTCTTAAATATCTTCACAAACGATTTAGAAGGGGACCTCATCAAATTTACAGATGACACTTAACTGGCAGGAATAGTCAACACCCCAGAAGATATGCTCAAGATCTTGATAGACTTGAACACTGGGCTCTATCTAACAAATTCAATTTGGATAAAAGTATGATTTTATACTTAGGCAAGAAAAACCATTGGTACAGGTACAATTAAGTGAAACTTGGCACAATCTTGGAGTTCTAGTGGACAAACATTTAACTATGAGCCAGTAGTATGTAGCAGCAGCCCAAAAAAGTCAAGGCAACCCTAGGCTGCATTAATAGAGGGATAGAATCAAGATCACGTGAAGCTCTAGTACTACTTTCCAAAGTCTTGGAAGATCACTTGGAATACTACATCCACTTTTGGTCACCACAATACAAAAAAGATGTTGAGACACTGGAAAGAGTGCAGGGAAGAGCAACGAGGATGATTAGGGGGCTGAAAGCTAAAAATTATGAAGAATAGTTGCAGGAATTAGGTATGTCTAGTTTACTGAAAAGAAGGACTAGGAGAGACATGACAACAGTGTTCCAATATTTGAGAGGCTAACACAAAGATGAGGAGGGGTCAGCCTATTTTCCAAAGCACAGAATGCAAGACAAGAAACAATGGAAACTAATTAAGGAGAGAAGTGACCTAGAACTAAGGAGAAATTTCTTAAATGAGACCAATTAACCAGTAGAATTGCTTGCCTTCAGAAGCTGTTGAGACAAGTGACCTAGAATTAAGGAGAAATTTCCTAACAGTGAGAACAATTAACCAGTGGAATGGCTTGCCTTCAGAAGTTGTGGATGCTCCATCACTGGAAGCTTTTAAATAAGAAAAGACTGGACAGCCACTTTTTTTAGTATGGTATAGAGCAGTGGTGGGTTTCAAAAATTGTTTGAACCTACTCTGTGGGTGTGGCCTCCTTTGTGGGAGTGGCTTGCCACCCATGTGACCGGATGGGAGTGGCTTGCCGCCCATGTGACCGGATATGAAGATGCCGACGACACTTGTCAGAACCACCTTAAATTACCTCACACATGGCACTGGCATGCATAAGAATATGATGTAAACTTGTTTTTTAAAAGGCATCTTTGGTTTGCGTTAAAACAACTTCAACACATGCAATATTCTGATTGTACCACAAACGCAGTAGTCATCCTTACCTTCCACAGAGGCACTGAGTTTTATAAATATGAGCATGATAGTGTAGAATAAACATATCCAAGGACCAGTGGTGGGTTTCAAAACATTTTGGAACCTCTTCTGTAGGTGTGGCCTGCTTTCCGGGTCCACTGGTGGAACCTCTTCTAACCGGTTCGGTAGATTTGACGAACCGGTTCTACCGAATAGGTGCGAACTGGTAGGAACCCACCTCTGGTATAGAGTCTCTTGCTTGAGCGGGGTGTTGGACTGCCAAGTTCCCTTCCAATTCTGTCATTCTATGTTCTATGAACAAATTTAGGCACTGATTACAAAATATATATTAGCCTGATGTAAAATTAACTTTTACAGCAGTAATTCTTTTCCACAAATTTAGAGGAATTTTTATCTATCACATAGTATGCTGTTTCATCTGAGTAACTCATGTTAAACAATTCTTGTCCATTAAGAGGAATATTTACATGGGCATAATGGAGGTTTAATAGACTTGAGACAACAACTAAAACTTAACATCAGCCAGATTTTTTTTCCTAATTGAAATAAAATGTTTCACTCTAATTTATTGTAGATATTATATGTATTTTTTCACAAAGCTTTATTTAGTTTTTTTAAGCTAGAATACAAAGCAAAAAGAGTTAAAAGGGGGAAAATTGAAATAAGAAAAAAGGAAAACTGGGTGTACAAAAAGAAAAGGGAAAAAAGTAACATCCAACTTTCTTTGTTACAGATACAAGCATAAGAAGCAATAAACCTTAATTGAGATAGAATATATTATAGGCAGTGACGTGCGGTGAGGTTTATGGCTGGTGAGGCAAGCGGGCATGTTGGACACAGAGGCAGGGTGTTTGTATGCCCTGGCGCCATGTCCACCATAGAGCGGGACCTATCCCGCTTTATGATGGACACGGCGCTGGGGCTTTAAAGGCCTGCCGCCGTGTCCCGCTCTATGGCGGACACGGCGGCAGGCCTTTAAAGCCCCGGCGCCGTGTCCACCATAGAGGAAAAACCTCCTTAGACCAACGGAAGACTTTAAAAGCAGAGAGGATCTATGGAAAGCTTCAAAGAATCAATGCTGGATGGAACCAAAGCCACCCTGCTGCTCCGGCGCTAGAGGCAAAAGCCGCCCTGCCGCTATGTCCAAAAGCCCTGACAGCTGCTATGTCCCACATAAAAAATAAAGTGCCAGCCCGCGCACCAGCAGAGGCAGGTAAAACACACACACACACACACACACACACACACACACTACTTACAATAATCAAAAATTAATTACATTAATTTTGAATTCCTCCCCCCCCCTCTGACCCACATACCTTTTCCAGCTGTGTCACAGAGGATTTCAACTCTGCTCTTTTCTGCCTTGATGAAAATGTAAAAAATGTAAAAAGAAAAAGGCAAGAGCTGCTGAGGTCAGGCTGGGTTAGCTGCTGCCAGAGTCTCCAATGGATGACTCTGCTTAACTGTTTTAAAAAAGCCTCTAAAAAAGTGCCCTCTACAGGAGGAGGCAAGAGAACCAAGTGCCTCATCTACATAAGGAATTTTTCGGCTTTTAACCCTTGCTTAACTCTGCTTGAGTGGTCATAAAGATAGACTAAATGAGGCACGTGGTTCTCTCACCTCGTCCTGCAGAGGGCACTTTTTTAGAGGCTTTTTTAAACAGTTAAGCACTAAGCAGAGTCATCCACTGTGACTCTCACAGCAACTAGCTCAGCCTTTTTCCTTTTAATTTTCTTTTCTTTTCATGATGACAGTGGTGAAGCCCTTGCTCCCCTGCCTCCCCTGACTGCACGTCACTGATTATAGGATACCATACTTCAACAATCATAAACTGTTCTAGTCAATCAATTCAAAGATTAAAGTTTCATTGTTTTCAGGTTCAAGCAAATAATCCAAAAATGGTCTAATATTTTTTTCATTATCTTTTCTTCTGTGGGTGTTTCCTCATTTTTCCAATATTGTACAAATACATTCTTGTTGCTATCAAAACATGTAATATTAAATATACATTCCCTTTATCATTTTCGGATATGCCTGACAAAATAATGTCTTTTTCAATTTTTTACATTTTTCCCAACTATGTATGTATTTTTGTTCATATATTTTTTTTTTTTGCTTTTGGACATGTCCACCACATGTGGTAGTATGTTTAGGCATAATAGGAAATTATATAGCTTCTTAATTAACTTTTCATCCACCACTAACAGTATTTGATCAAATGTTGTTTGCTCTTTATAAAAACTGTAACTCTTGACATCTTTTTCATGTCTCAATTGCATTTGTGTCCACCATGATAAATTAACACACTTTCTCTGTAACTCTTGTTTGGTTTTTAGTTTCCCTTACACAATTAATATATGTGTTATATTTTATATGTTAAGATTTTCTTCAGATTTACTAAATTTGGGTGAACAAATGCTTCCATTGTTGAAAGTCATCCTGATAATTTCATATAAATTTTTGCTTTCACCTTTTAACACTTGCTTACATCTTGATATGGTACTATGGGCACTGTAATTTCCATCATAACCTGTCATTCCAAATACGAGTTGAAGACCTTATAGATTCTAAACTGGAGCCAATCCTTTAATTGAGAGGTTGAGCAATTTGCATTCCTTAGTTTTCTGGCTGATTCCCCCATGTGGGGTAGCAGGACATAAAAACTCACTGATAAAAATGTAATCAACTCTAGAACTTTTTGCAAGTACTAGTGGCAATGCTTTCTTGAAATTACAGAATAAAACAATCTATGTCTCACATATTGTCCTTCAGAATTGTGTATGGCCTTAGATCTGCATGGCAAGATGGGGCATGTTCTTTGATTCCTGCTGTTCAATGGTGGGATTCAGATTTTTTTACTATTGGTTCTGTGGGCTTGGCTTGGGCATGGTGTGGCTTGGTGGGCATGGCAGGGAAGGATACTGTAAAATTTCCATTCCGTCCCTACTCCATTGGAAGGTTACTGCAAAATCTCTATTCCCTCCTGATCAGCTGGTACTCAAGAGGCAGAGAATAGATGGGGGTGGGGCCAGTCAGAGGTGGTATTTACCGGTTCTCCGAACTGCTCAAAATTTCTGCTACCAGTTCTCCAGAACTGGTCAGAACCTGCCGAACATGACCTCTGCTGCTGTACATATGTGGAAAGAAATGATGGCATGTTAGAAGAGACCTGTTGAATACTAGCGCGGGAAATACAAGCGCGCGAACAAAGGACTCTTTCCTGATTGGTTCCCGGGCGGAGCCGGTTCAATCTTCGCCCTGATTGGTCGAGCTACTCGACGCCCCATTGGCTCCTCGTTCAAACCCGGGGGTATAAATGTTTGGCGCGAACCACGCCACGTTGAATCGCAGTTTATTATGAGCTGAATAAAGTCACTTCCTCATATCT
This sequence comes from Thamnophis sirtalis, assembly GCF_051295495.1. Taxonomy (NCBI): domain Eukaryota; kingdom Metazoa; phylum Chordata; class Lepidosauria; order Squamata; family Natricidae; genus Thamnophis; species Thamnophis sirtalis. Next base: position 159,624,631 of record NW_028261382.1, read on the forward strand.
CTTGTCGCGTCCTTCCCTTCGCTCCAAGATACAAAACTGGCGACGAAGGTGGGATTCCGATTCCCGCGACCACGGAGAAGAACAGCCAGCTGCCACCGCGTCTGAACCAGCTCGAACGCTATCTTCAGACTGAGAACCCCGGCAGCGAACGCGAAATTTCCTCCGCCTTTCCTCTCTCTCTCTCCGCCTCCACACCACGATGGCATCGTCGCTTCCTCCTTTCGCGCCATTCGGCGTAGCCACCGGAGAATCCTGGGACGGGTTCATGGAGCGGTTCGAGTGTTACCTGATCGCCTCGAAGAACCAGGCCCAGACCGACGAGGAGAAATGCAGTTTCTTCCTGTCCTGCTGTGAGCCTTCCATGTTCGCCTCTGCGAGAGCCCTGGCCGCCCCGAGGCCAGCCTACAAACTTGGGTGGGACGAGCTGATGTCCAGGCTGAGGAACCACTACGCTCCCTCACCCTCTCTATTTGCACGCCGTTTCGCTTTCCGCCGCCGAGTGCAAAAGCCCAACGAATCCATCAGCCAGTTCCTGGAGGCTTTGCGCACAGTGGCCGCCCAGTGTGATTTTGCAGACCTGGAGGAGAACCTCGCGGAGCAGTTTGTGTGCGGGGTCCGCGACGTGCAATTGCGCAGCCGCATGCTCCGGAACCACAAAATCACCCTGTTGCAAGCCGTGGAGACAGCGCGAGCAGCCGAACTTTCCGAACAATCCACGGCCGACATGGAACGCCTCCAGCTGAACCCCCCTGCGCAAGCCGCCGCGGGGCCGTCCACCCAGACGAACCTCGTCGACGACCTCTCCCCTGCCGAAGACGAGGAGGAGGAGGAGGAGGAAACCGTCGGGCAAATGAGGACGCAGCCGAAGCGGAGGCCACCTCATCAACCACCGACGCCCGCTCAGCCAGCCGCAAGCGCACCTTGCCGCGGATGCGGCGGCCGCCACAGCCGCGCAGCCTGCCCGTTCCGTTCTGCCGTCTGCCGCCGCTGCCGAGGAGAAGGGCACCTCGCCAGGGTCTGCCGGGCTCTCCTGCCAGCCCCATCGTTTATGCAGCCCAGCGATCAGCGCCAGGCATCGCAACCGCAACGCCGCCAACAGCCACGTTCCGCGAGGCGAGCTGAGGACTGCCATTCAACCTACCAGCCCTCCAGCGCCGACTGCGTGGTCTACCAGGCATCCCACATTCCCGCTGGGAGCCGCAAGATAAGCACCGCCGTCCGACTCGAAGGTCAGCTTTGTCAAATGGAGGTGGACTCCGGGTCTTCCCGTTCTCTCCTATCCTGGGCTTTGTTTTCCCGCCTTTGCCCCGGGGTTCCCCAGAGCAGATTGCGCCCCGTCGGGGTCTCCCTCCTAGACTACCAGGGAAATGGGATTCCCACAGCAGGGATATTCCACATCCGGGTGGAATACGGGAATTTTAAGGGGAAACTCCCAGTCCTAATCGTCAGGAACGACCTGCCCGCTCTCCTGGGGTTGGAATGGTTTCCTGCCTTGGGCCTCACCATAGAAGGGGTGCATAGGGTAGTTCCCCTCTCCGCAGATAGCGTCCTAGATGAGTTCGCGGATGTGTTCGATGGGAAACTGGGTTGTTACAAGGGCACCCCCATTTCCCTCTGCCTTGATCCCCAGGTCGCTCCCGTTAGGCTGAAGGCACGCAAGGTCCCCTTCGCACTGAGAGCAAAGGTAGACGCTGAACTGGATAAACTTATCGAGCAGGGGGTACTCGAGCCCGTAGATCACGCCCGTTGGGAAACCCCCATAGTCCTCCCGGTCAAACCCGACGGATCGGTGAGGATATGTGCCGACTACAAGTCGACCATCAATTTGGCCCTGCAGGCAAACCCGTATCCTGTTCCCGTAGTGCAGCACCTACTCCACTCTTTAGGACAGGGCCGCATTTTCGCCAAGCTAGACATGGCACAGGCCTACCAGCAGCTTCCCGTAGACGACGATGCGGCTACAGCCCAGACCATCGTCACCCACCGCGGGGCCTTCCGTTGCCGCCGCCTACAATTCGGCGTCTCGGTTGCCCCTGGGATTTTCCAGAGCCTCATGGAGCGGTTGCTCCATGGGCTCCCAGGCGTCGTTCCCTACTTCAACGACGTCCTGGTCGCAGCCCCCAGCCACTCGGAACTCCTGAAAACACTGCGGGAGGTCCTCACACGTTTTAGGGAGGCAGGACTGAAATTAAAGCGCAGCAAATGCGAAATTGCTGTTCCCAAAGTTGAGTTCTTGGGGTTCCTCATTGATGCCCAAGGCATCCACCCCACTCCGTCCAAAGTTGCCGCCATCAAAAACGCACCCGCACCCACCTCTAGGGCAGAATTACAGGCGTTCCTGGGGCTTTTAAACTTCTACGCCCCTTTTATCCCCCACAAGGCGTCACTAGCTGAGCCGCTACACCGACTACTTGACCGGTCAGCGGCCTGGAAATGGGGTGGCCGTGAAGCACACGCGTTCGCGGCTATAAAGGATATTTTAACTTCAGCGGCAGTCCTAATCCAGTACAGCGATAGGATGCCTCTAATTCTAACGTGCGACGCCTCCCCCTATGGCGTAGGGGCGGTCCTGAGCCACGTCCTCCCGAACGGCTCAGAAGCCCCCATAGCCTTCTATTCCCGGACACTCTCCTCCACGGAGCGGAACTACAGCCAAATCGATAAAGAGGCCCTGGCTGCAGTGTCCGGCATTAAGCGGTTCCATGACTACCTCTACGGTAGGAAATTCACCCTGGTCACGGATCACAAGCCCCTCCTGGGGCTACTGGCGGGTGACAAGCCAACTCCCCCCATTTTGTCCCCCCGCATGACTCGGTGGACAGAGTTCCTAACGGCGTATTTGTATACGCTGTTATACCGTCCGGGCAAACAGCTAGGGCACGCAGACGCGCTGAGCCGTTGCCCTCTGCCAGAGACGGACACAGCCCACGTGCCCGCGCTCTCTGTTCTGTCCATTGCCGAATCCGACCTCCCCGTCTCGGCCGCGGACATTGCAGCCTGCACAAAGGCTGACCCCGTCCTATCTCAGGTTGCTTCATGGGTTTTGAGGGGGTGGCCCATGGAAAAGGTAGCGGAAGAATTCCGTCCATTTAAAGTGCGACAAGCCGAACTCGCCCTTCACGGGGGGTGTCTTGTCTGGGGGGATAGGGTAGTGATCCCCACGGCCTTGCGGGCACGAATCCTACCCGCACTCCATAAAAACCACCCAGGCATAGCGCGAATGAAAGCCTTAGCCCGTAGCTACGTGTGGTGGCCCTTGTTAGACTCGGAAATTGCAGACTACGTAGGCCGATGCAGGATCTGCCAAAACTCTAGGCCGAATCCCCCCACAGCCGCCCCTCGTGAGTGGGAGATCCCTAGAGGCCCATGGTCCCGTTTACACATCGACTTTGCCGGCCCCTTCCACGGCCGGAACTTCATGATAGTAGTCGATGCTTACTCCAAGTGGGTGGAGCTGGTAATCATGACCTCCACCACAGCAGAGAGTACAGTGAGGGCCCTCCGTAAGATGTTCGCTACCCATGGGTTACCGGATGTGATAGTTTCCGATAACGGGCCCCAGTTTACCTCCACCACGTTCCAAGAATTCCTGGCCGAGCAAGGAATCAGACACGCGGCCACAGCCCCCTATCACCCAGCTAGTAATGGCCGGGCGGAGCGCGCAGTTCGCTCAGCGAAAGAAGCCTTGGGCCGCATGGGCCAGGGCGACTGGCAAGAAAGAGTAGCGGCCTACCTCTTGAGCCAGCACTCCATACCCTGCCCTACGACAAATAAAAGTCCCGCGGAGCTCTTGATGGGTAGGAGATTGCGAACCCCCCTAGACAGGCTCCATCCACTTTACGCGGGAGATCCGCCAAGCAACCTGGGGGCCCTTCCTTCCCACGCGTTTAAGCTAGGGGATCCTGTATGGGCCCGCTCCTTTTCTGGGGATCCACGGTGGGCTCCCGCAACCATCACAGCTCTGACCGGCCCCTGTTCCTTCAGGGTCGGCCTGGCCGACGGAACACAATGGAGGCGCCACATGGACCAATTAAGGCGACGCCTTCCCACGGAAACAGACGGCCCGAGCCCCTCAGACACCCGCTCTCGGCAGGAGCCACCCTCGTTGACACTTTTCCCTACGGACCGTTTCCACCCGGGGAACGGGAGACAAGCCGATGCGAACTTTCCGGACAGGCGCGCCTCACCCGGCTACTCCCTTCCTCGAAGCCCTTATCGAGACTCTGAACCTACACCCCTACCGGACTGCACGGGGCCGCTACCGGACACTCCGGCTGCCACGGAAACACCGCCCCGGACAGATGGACATCGGGCACGGGACCTGGGGCTAGCGCTCTCTCACGGGGCCGCGCCGCAGGTTCACCGCCCCACCACGGACACGCCTCCGCCGGCGGTTCCCCCCCGTCGACGACCGCCGGGGAGCCACGAAGATCGGGACGAGAACGCCACCGTCCCGCCTACCTACAAGACTATGTTTGCCCTTCATAAAGGAACTCTTTGACTGGGGGGGGAGGGGTGTTGAATACTAGCGCGGGAAATACAAGCGCGCGAACAAAGGACTCTTTCCTGATTGGTTCCCGGGCGGAGCCGGTTCAATCTTCGCCCTGATTGGTCGAGCTACTCGACGCCCCATTGGCTCCTCGTTCAAACCCGGGGGTATAAATGTTTGGCGCGAACCACGCCACGTTGAATCGCAGTTTATTATGAGCTGAATAAAGTCACTTCCTCATATCTCTTGTCGCGTCCTTCCCTTCGCTCCAAGATACAAAAAGACCCATAAGATCCAGCAGTTGGCATCTAATCTCCATCATGTACCCATGGATGATACCAGCTGGAGCCTTGCTTCATGGTGGGGAAAGCTCAGTTTGTGGTTTTCATATCTAGGCTGCTTAAAAACCCTGAAGAATCAGAATTCTACCAGATATGGGATAAATGGTATAGATGGATGGAGGAAAGAAACAAAAAGCAATGAAAGAATATAACAACACTCAAAAATAATAGTTATGAGTAAAACAAGAGGGTTAATATTGGTGAAATCAAATCAGGACGATAGCTGGCATATAGACTGTAGAACGAAAGAGAAAAAAAGGAAATGATATGAAACTATATGGGCTTGTGGAAATACCATCCCCAAGAAAACATAAACTGGGATTTGAAAGAGACACCTATAACAATAGAAAAAGAAAGGGAGGGAAGAAGGAAGGAAAGGAGAGGAGGAAGGAAGTAGAGAAGGGACGGACGAAGGAAGGGAAAGGAATGGAGGGTGGAAGGGAGAGAAAGAGAAGGAGAGATATTAGGAAAGGAAGAGGAAGAGTGGAGGAGAGGTAAGGGAAGAAGAAAGAGGTAAGGAGAGGTGGGTGGAAGGGAGAGAAAAAGAAGGAGAGAGGGTAGGAAGGAGAAGAGAGAGGGTAGGAGAGAGGTAAGGGAAGGAAGAAGGGGAAGGAGAGGAGGAAGGAAGGAAGTAGAGAAGGAAGGGAGGGAGAAAAGAAAAGAAAGGGAAAATAAGGTGGTATTACAACAGGCGCTAGGGATGGTAAACAAAGCAATCCAAACTATTCCTTATAACTTTTTAAATGGAATAACAATAGTATAAGAATGGCAAAGAAAAGGAATAATTATGTGAATGTATACCTATAATTGTATGTAAGAGAATAAATGACAGTAAATAAAGCACAATATAGGTAAACAATATTTGGTTATAAATAGTTAAATATAAATAAATATAGAATTGTACATAAAAATGGATAACGAATAAGGAGATTATGAATGCAAGACAGAAATGTATAGAAGGGAAAACACTAACTGCAAAGAAACCCATACGGAACTGCTGTATGATATATGATGGAACTTCTTGTTCCTATGTTGTTTTAAGTCATGTGTCTGTTTCTATTGATGTGTTTATGTGTTTAAAATAATTTTTTTTTAAAAAAAACCCTAAAAGACATCACTTTTCTATGAATAATCATTTGTACTTTGGATTCTTCTTGTTTTCAGTGTGGACATAATTTGCCTACCAATCATCCCAACTTTTTAAAATTTTGCAAAGTGTGTGCTGCTAAACTTGCTATCTTTAAACACAGGAAGACTCAGGAAATTAAGTAGAAAATTGATGATAAGTATAAAGACAAGGTGAGCCTTTAAAAGATGTTTCTTTAAAAGGCTTGAAAGTAGTTATTAGAGAGCTGAATTTCCTTTTCATGTATGTTCATATCTTTTATGGAAAAAATGTGTCTTATCATAAGGATGAATTGTATGGTGATTATAAAAATAACTATAGAGAGTGGTGCTTATCCCCCAACACAACCTTCTGCAAAGGCTTAGATGTTTCACCATTATAGAGGTGCAAAAGCTGGGAAAGGAACGAGAAGAAACTGTTTATGCTTCTAGCAACAGAGATAAGATGTGCCAATTATATTCTCTATGCCTATGTCTCTCTGTTCTCTATGTCTAGAGAAAAGAAGGACTATGGGTGACATGAAAGCAGTATTCCAGTATATGAGGGGCTGCAACAAAGAAGAAGGGGTCAATTTATTTTCCAAAGCACCAGGAGGCAAGACAAGAAGCAATGGATGGAAACTAATCAAGGAGAGAAGCAGCCTGGAATCAATGAGGAACTTTCTAACAGTGAGAACAATTAAACAATGGAACAGCTTGCCTTCAGAAATTGTAGGTGATTCAACCCTGAAGGCTTGTAAGAAAAGACTGGACAGCCACCTGCCTAAAAAGATATAGGCTTTCCTGCTTAAGCAGGGGGTTGGGCTAGAAGACCTCCAAGTTCCCTTCCAGCTGTATTCTGATTTCAGAGTTCAACTTGAGAAATTTGGCTCTGCCTTATTAGGAAAGTAAAAAAAAAATTATAGAATTAAACATGAACAAACTAATTGTTTATACTTGATCATAAAAAGGTGTTGCATATCTTAATATCATAAAAAGCATCCTGTATGTGTTGCATTGTGATATATGCACTGTGTGTGTGTGTGTGTAATTAAACTTTGAATTATTTTGATATGAGCCTGATATGAACCCTAGAAAAGAAATTATTCCTTCCAATTAAACTGCTTACTGAAAATCCTAAATAGACATGTATTAAAAATAAAATTAATTTAAAAAAAAACAAAAAAAATGTTGTAAACATCAGATATCTTGGTAGGGAGAGGACTCAGATTCCTCCTTCTGAAATTGAAACATTTCAGAAGCTGAGATAGAATGGGGGTAGGGGGAAGGGAGGGAAGAGAAGTAAAAGAAATAATCCTTTATGATTAATAGATCCATCAGACCTCCAAACCAATGAATCATTTGTGATTTGTGATATTTCTATGGCTGCCTTTGCTTTTTTAAATGAACAGCCATTTTTTGTATCATAAAATTTCCTTATGACAGCATCCAAAAATAAGCCAAATACTTTATGCTATAAAAATATTTTTTTTAATCTTTTGTTGGCCATCCATTAAGCATGCTTGGTGGAAATCTGTTTCACACTATAGAACTGAAAACAATATACCGTATTTTTCAGAATATAAGACACACTTCCCCCCCTAAAAGAGGGTTAAAATTTGGGTGTGTCTTCACCCGCATTACACCTATCCTCCGCGAGCTGCGCTGGCTACCTGTCGGTCTCCGGATGCGCTTCAAGGTGCTATTGATCACCCATAAAGCCCTACATGGCAGTGGATCTGGATACTTGAGAGACCGCCTTCTGCCAATTACCTCCCTACGACCTATAAGATCCCATAGATTAGGCCTCCTCCGCATTCCATCGGCCAGCCAGTGTCGGCTGGCAACCACAAGGAGGAGGGCCTTCTCAGCAGTGGCCCCGACCCTTTGGAACGAGCTCCCCGTAGAGATTCGTACTCTCTCCACCGTCCAAGCCTTCCGCATAGCCTTGAAGAACTGGCTCGCCCGTCAGGCCTGGGGATAAGGACTGTTACCCCGCCCGAATGTTGTATGCATGTTGTTTGCTATTTTATTATGTGTTGTAATCTCAATGTTGTATTCCCCCCTCCCTTGGTTTTCTGTGAGCCGCCCTGAGTCCCCTCAGGGAAAAGGGCGGCCTACAAATGCAAATAAAACCTCTAAACCTCTACACCGAATGTAGTCCTGCCCCCACCCTTTGGTCTCTGCCTTCTAGCAATTTGTCTCCTTGCTACAAACAGCAAACAGCCTGTTTCAGTTTCAGCTTCAGCACAGCTGGCTTAGTGCAGCTTGATTAGTGCACAGTTTGATTAGTTGATATCATCAGGAGATTGGATCGACCTCGATCGGCTGTTTCAGGCTGCATGGATTGCCATTGACTATTGCCACCTCTGCGTGCTCCATTTTTGGCCTCCGCATGCCCCATTTTCCGCCCATTCTGATCTCCGCTGCCTGAAATGAGCGGGACAGCTGATCATCGGGAGGCCAATCCAACTGACAAACTGCTGCTTATGCTAATCAGGCTGTGCTGAAATGGAAACTGAAACATGTTGTTTTCTGTTTGCTGCAAGAGGCAAATTGCTGGGAGGCAATTTTTTTCCTTGTGCTAATCAGGCTTAACTGAAACTGAAACAGGCTGTTTGCTGTTGCTGCAAGGAAGCAAATTTCTGGGAGGCAGAAGTAGATTTTTTTCTTATTTTCCTCCCGAAAAAGTAGGTGCGTCTTATACTTCGGAGCATCTTATACTCTGAAAAATACAGTAAGTTATTTTTCTTCACATTCACATTTGTTGGCATTCTAGCTGCTTGCAATATTTAATGTTGATCCAAAGAAATTCAATAGCAACAAGATCAGGAAATTATGGGGCCAATATCAATGACGCATGTTATAATTGCCCCCAATAAATCCAGTCATTTATCTGAAACAGATCCAAAAGGCTTTTTAATTGTAACTTCTGTTAGAGCCTATTTATATTCTAGATAAGTGAATCTGAGAGGACAAATTCTCTCATAGTTCCGCTTGGATATAACTCAAAACATTCTACAGGCTACTAGCTCTTTACTTACTATGTCTCAAGCAATTAATGTTGCAATTTCTCATTTGCCTCAAGCCTAGTTTCTTGTTCTTTTAACTTTCTTTTAATCTCACAGTATCTCTTCTCCATCTTATCGGCCTATTCTAAGAGACACAGATGGATGGTAGCATGAGAAGAATCTCGACATTGCAAGCATCCCAAGCAAATAACATCAGATGGAATTTCTGATACAAACACAGTGCTCTGTATGTCTCCTAACTGAATTGGCATTTCATCCAAAGTCCCTACCTAGTAAGGGTGGTAGGTGCTTTCTTATTTGAAGCCTCACTCCTCAATTTGGTAACCAGCCTCTACAGAAGCTAAAACTGGAGGTGGGAGTGGGTGGGTGGAGGCTGTGGAAATGAAGTTTGGGTCACAGGAAAAGATATGGGAGGAAGAAAAAGGCTCTTTCCTAGGTTCACCAAATGTTATTATTTTCCCAACCTAGCAGAGACAGCAGAACCATTTGATTAACTTTTCTGCTTCCTGCTGTGTACAACTTTTATTCTGCAGCTAAGGGAGCAGAGAGAAGTGGTGCATCTTAACGTATTATTACTTTACTAGAATTTTGGTTTACTTATGATTTTTCGAGAACTTGTATCTGTATTTAGAATGAAAGAAACAATATTTGAGACTTCTTTTTACAGGTCATTTGTTATTCTGAACACTAAAATATGTTTAGAAATTAAACAGATTCTGTTTAGCAACTTCACCCAACACCTATCCATACGACATTCTATGGATGGCGATTTTTAAAGACATTATACAGTGGCTAAGATGCTGATCGATCAGAAAGGTCATCAGTTCAGCGGTTCGAATCCCTAGCGTCACGTAACGGAGTGAGCTCCCATTATTTGTCCTTGCTTCTGCCAATCTAGCAGTTTAAAAACATGTAAAAATGCAAGTAGAAAAATAGGAACCACCTTTGGTGGGAAGGTAACAGCGTTCTGTGTACCTTGGGTGTTAGTCATGCCAGCCACATGATCACGGAGACGTTTTTGGACAGCGCTGGCTCTTCGGATTTGAAACAGAGATGAGCACTAGAGTCGGGAACGACTAGCACATATGTGCGAAGGGAACCTTTATCTTTATACAAGTGAAGTTTGATCATGCCTTTAAGATTCTTTTATCTTCTGAAAAGTAAGTCAAAGTTGTACCACTGCATACAGTATAAAAGCATCCTTTTTTATTATTCTGTGACTTCTAAAATTCATACTGCATATTATTTGAAAGATTACTTTCTGTTTTGTTTAAATGTTTAAACTCTAATGTAAAAGTACAGATACTCAGTGACATCCGTAGAGCACATGTCTATGTCAAACAAATGCATCTGTGAAAAGGAACTTCATTATATGACATCCTATACATAATCAAAAGGGATGGAGCTTGCTTGTAGCATGACATTGCTTTCATCATTTTGATGAAAGAGGCAGAAGCTTACAAGGTGCCAATCTGAATCCAGCCTTCTCCACCCATCCTCTGAAGTGAAGAATAGGTGAAGTTAATCCCTTCACCATTTCTCTGTCTATAGAAGATATCAAATATAATATCTGGGCCTATGTGAAAAATCAGTTTTGAAATATACCATATATATATATGGTGTATATATATGAAAAATATCAGAACATATTAAAAAAACCTCCTTGATTGGAAATCCCACTAAAAGAGGCATGGATAATATATACAGTCCTTCAAATGATGCTCAAATTCAGTTCTTATGTAGCATGGCCAGTTTATATGTGTTATGTATTCCTGCTGAAATAAGAAACATTTTTTTTATTGTTCAAGGATTTGGAAACTGTTGTTCTTGTAGGATAAATGTTATGTTGCATTACATATCCAGAAATAAGGTATTGATTTATATGTAAAAACTTGAGAAGGCTTTACAAATAAATAAAATGTATTTTCTTTCCTTCTTGCCTTCCTTCCTTCCCCAGCCAATAAAGAAAGAAATTTCTTAAGGGATACATGCATATTAAATCAGTAGCATGATGTTAATAGTTATAAAGTCAATTTAATGTAACCATTTACAGAAGGAATACAAACCATTTTGCAAGGATGGATTCATTTACAACACATTTAGAAGAAATATTGCCAGTGCCCTTTCAAAATGGCTGCCTGAAAGCCTTCTCAGCTATCAGAAATTGTAGAGTTAGTTTCCCCCCCTCCCCAATGCCATTTACCAGAATGCTGCTGCTACTTTTGGCCTAGACCCTGGGAGTCCATCGATATATTAACCACCGCAATGCAGCCTCCCACTTCTCTTTCTTTACATCAAGTGTATAGAAAGCCTTGCACGCAGAGGGATGGATCGGCAGGCACATTTGAATCCATGAATATCTGATAGGATCCCTGGTTCCACATATTTCTCCATAACTAAACAATTTAATTAACACCCTCCACCCCCATTAAGGATTATTCAAAAAGGTTTCCATGGCCTCCAAACTTGCAAAGGTTGTGTTTCTTGTCTTCACAAAACAATCTCTTATTCCGATCGTGGCTTTCTCCCATCATAGTTATTTTTAGAGAAACATCTTTCTCTCTCTCCCCCTGGTGACTGACATTTCTGCAGGTGTGTTTCTCTTATTTATTTTTTGCCCAAACCTGTGCGTCATCCTCTCCACTTTTCTGTAAAGGGGTGGCATGAATTCAAGGGATGCATTTCCATTAGATTACCCAGGTTACCCTGAAGTGGAGGTATAATTCATCATGATCATGGCAAGGAGGCTCCTTTCCTCTGCCTCCAAATTCTTGTACAGCTCTTGGTTGATTTCAGACGCTTGTGTTTAATGGATGCCTTCCCCGAGACAGATTCCCCTGTGTGATTCCTTTCATTTCTGCCTCCTGTATTTCGCAACTTACTTAACACGGCTATTGGGATTCTAAATTAATAAGACGATAGAGATATAACTCATCTACCCAGAGGCTCAATAATAGCCATAAATGACAAGCCCTGCTTTGATGTATTATTTAGGAATGTAATGTTCCTGCCACACTGCTATTCTCTCGAGGAACAGTAATGCATGACACCATATGGTAATAGACTAGCTGAAATAGTGGTGAGGTCGTTTTATGCTCCTGCTTCAAGAAAGATTTGTTTGTTGTGTTTATGTATACAATGTAGGGAGGGGTGCTGTGGGAAAAAAAGAGCACCAGCCTGTCTTGTCTTGTCCATTAGCTGCTTTCTTGTTAATTGTTCTATGGGAGGCCACTCATGATTACTTCAAATATTTGTCAGGAAGAGCCTTCGTCACACATTTGTTGATTTCATTCCTCTCCTATCTGAGCCAAGGCTTTCTAGTCCCCTCTGTTATTTTTCACAAGGAACATAAAAGTAACATATTTTACGAGCAGGCTGGTTGGGTTTTTTTCTGAGTGCAACAAAAGGCAGGAAAAAGATGTTGAAAGAAAACTCTTGTCAGCAGATGCACATTAACTAGCAGCTCAGCAGGAAATAGAGCCGAGCCAAAACAATGCAAGCAAGTTGCATTTCTCTCTGCGGTTACTGCTGCAGTTGCTGCTATCACTCCAACTATTGCTAATTAAAGGTATGTGATATTATACTTCCTAGTAGCTTTTTCCAATCTGTAGCTCTTTAACTAGGGAATTGAAGCTAGTTGGGGGATTCCTGGCATAGTAACTGCAGCAGTCCTAATGAGCAACAGCCTGGGAAAGATATGATTGCAGAGGCACTCAGATAAAATGCACATGTCAAATATTTTACCATTGGAAAATGATAACAAGAAAAGATGAACACTTTTAAAATTACATCTAAAGTCAGAAATAAAAACATATATTGTGGCCAGAAACAAGCCACCTTGATTTCAATAGACTTTCCTCTCTAGTTAAAAGTTCGTATGAATGAGGCACAAAGAAATACAGGTAGTCCTCATTTAGCAACTGTTCAAAGTTACAACAACGATAAAGTAGTAATTTTATGACAAATCCTCATATTTACAACTTTATTCATTTATTTCATTTATTAGATTTTTATCTCACCTTTATAACTCAAGGAGGTCAGCCTTTATAACTCAAGGAGCTCATTCCTGCTCCTATTTTTCCCACATCAACAACCCTACCAGGTGGGTGTAGCTGAGGGAGTGTGCGAATGGCCCAAATCATCCAGCCAGCTTTCATGCCTAAAGTAGGCCTACAGCTCACAGTCTCCTGGTTTCGGGACAAGCGAATGAAGCTGAAGTAAGGTCATAAGCACAATCACCGGATCACTTTACTTAACAACTGAGTTGCTGGTCTGAATTATGGTAGCTAAAGAAGGAGCACTTGCGATCCAGTGGAAAAAGAAAATTTTGGGGGAAATTCTAAAAGATGGAATAGATATAGCATGTATAGGTTTTTGGGAAGAAGCGTCTTGTGTGCCTATTCAAAAATGATTCAGGACTCCATATCAGGTGGAAAAGTTTTGCTTCTAATTGCATACAAACCTCTTTACATTAATTTCTGATGGCATTTGGTAATGTGGGTGTTTTATCTGATATAAATGAGCGTGTACTCTTGATAAGAGCCAGCTCATGCACAACAATATTGATAACAATAGTAGATTTGACGTGGTCAAAGCAGAATCTATTTTCCTGGTTCAGAAAACCATAGAGTATCAGTCCAAAATTATTGTGTGATATAAAATTCTAAAGTCACCTTCTCTTTTGAAATTTACATAATGTGTTGGGGAGGAAACCCATGGAGAAATTGGCCTGCCAACCAGCCACTTTGCTGTCTGAACATCTATTGTTCACTTTTTTGACTGAGTAGTTATCTAAATAATTGTCCATTACTTCTGGTATATATGGAATATTTTGGTGAAAGGAACTGTGGAACATTACCTAAGCAGACCTAAACAAAAAGATAATAATGACTGTGTAGAAGAATGGAAACTAATCCAAATTTGCTATTTCTGAAAAATACTTGGAAGATAGAGGTGTTTTTTTAAAGATACTTCTTTCCCCAGTAAATATACTATACAAGCCATAATATAAAGTTATTTGATGAAATCATTTTTGATAAACATCTGTGGTAGGCATAACATGTTGCACTAAGAAAACTCGTGGTTTATTATCAAAAGAAGGGGCACTTTGACTTAAGTGTACCATTTTGGTCTAGCAGAGACATTACATTATTTGTGGATTCTGCTCAAGATCTTCTAATTTGTCTTGGCATGTTACATTGGTTTTATTGCATAGTTTAATTGTTCTGATTCAATTTTTTTTGTTATTTGGAAGTTGATGTTTTTATTACATACATTTATTATTTTTCAAAAACTTGCAACCTCTCAGGATGAGGGCAATTTAAACATTTAAACATCAATACATACTAATACTACTAACAATAAATCAAATGCCATTTATGTGATCATTCATGAGGACTAAAGGTAGCTAATGGCTTTGATTTCTGAAGGAAAATAGCTTTGGAAATAGCTGTGTGTTTAATATGGGATTGCTATTTTTTAGCAATGCTAGGCCATCTCGCAATATTACCGTAAAACAATATTTTTTTTAAAAAAATCTGATATATGACAGCAGAAATTCAAAAAAGTTGCAACAACTAAGTCAATAAGTAATTTTGCAAAGTACTTACAGCTTCTTATAAATGAAAACTTTTAAGCAACTATTTTTGTGTTAAATGATGAAAGTAAGAAAATATTTTATGCACCTTAAAATACATCATCTGCTTCTCTTTTAAAGCTGAGGAAAAACCAATTTTCTTACTGTTTGATGTGAAAATGGATCCTCTCATATTATTTCTTACCAACAAGTTTATATCTTGTTCCCAGAAGGGAAAAACGTTTTCCAGAAATTTAATATTTCTTCTTTAAATATCGTATTGTTTTACTCCGCTATTCAGTGATTTAAATCAGGGGTCTCCAAATTTGGGAACTTCAAGTCTTGTGGACTTCAACACCTAGAAATCCTCAGCCAGCAGTTCCAATTGAAATCTGCAAGTCTTAAAGTTTCTGAATTTGGAGACCCCTGATTTAAAGCATAGATTAATATGTAATAGTTAATACTTCCTAGCGTTCAAATCATACCAATAAATCAATAAAACCTAGAAGATACTATAAATGGTAAGATATTATTTATAATAGACAAGCACTGCTGAATAATCTGGTAATCGTTAGCGGGAACTAGTAAACCTGAAGCAAAGGGAAATCCAGAAAAGAATTCAAGCAATTTATAAATATTAGGGCAAAACTGAGATGCTGGCTTGACAAAAGCAATGACTTTGTTCAGTACTATTGTGATTATGTGCCACCCAAATACATGTAAATGTACTACAATCTTAAACAGAGGTGAAGGGCATTGTTCCAGGTATAGAGGGCACTTTCATTTAAGAACATTAAATAATGAGGAAAAAAAACACTTATTTCATCTCACGAACACATGATTAGGAACCCTAAATGAATCATTTTCATACAAAATATAAAGAGCAGTGGTTTGCCTGATCTGGAAAACAGAGCAATGGTGGACAATGGCAGGGTAGACACTCGAACCCTTGGTGCAAGGGCACAGGTTAGGCTGTGTAAACATTCATTTTTTTAATTTTATAGATGTATTTATTCTACACTTACTATCTTGAATTAGTGCAAGCCAAGGGTGTCAAACCTGATTGAGGGCTGCATCAGGGTTGCGTTTGACCTTGGAGACTGGATAGGCATGGCTGAAGTGGATGTGGCTGGGATGGACATGGCCAGGGTGGGTGTGGCCTGGCTTCTTCTTATTAAATCTGAGTTCCTGCCTGCCTTCTTCTCATTCGTATCTGAGTTCCTTCCTTCGCACTCAGGGAGGGACAAGGGGAGGGGGGGGAGAGATTGGCAGTGCTGGTGGTGGTCGTGCTTACGGCATCTATGGCTTTCTCATGGAGGCAGGGTAGGAGCGGTCCCAGTGAAAGGGAAGCCACATGGGCTTCAAGGCCAGGCTGGTGAGCAGCCATGGAGGCGCTGGTGATGGGCATGGCGCTCATCTATAACTGGATGGTGGCCATCCAGCCTTAGATCCATCCCCACTGCCTTGGCCTCGCACCCTGGGAGTGCACATAGGTGGCAACTGCCCAGGGGTAGGACTGAGATGGCGGGGTGGTTCCTTGGCTCCAGAGTGGCCCCACAGATCTAAGGCTGACCACATTCTGGCCTGGATGGCGGCCATCAAGTTATAGATCTGCACCCAGCTGGCCTGGGCCAGGGCTGAGGCACCAGGGGCCGGTCCTTCATTTTCTCCAGGACAGCCCCTTGGGCCATATCTAGCTACATCGTGGACCAGATCTGGTCCACAGACCTTTAGTTTGACACTCCTGCTGTAAGCAATTGGATTTGTCCAAACTGTTTTTAAGCCTTCCCTAAATGAAATAGAATATTTGTCTCTGAGTAAATTTAAATTAATTGCTAGGTAATTAAAAAAAAAACAGGCTCTAGATTTGAATTTAAAAATCCAGGACCTAAAGCTGTCTTTCAGGCTGAGATTAGCCATATAGGTTTTCTTTTATTCTGTAAAGCTAGTGATTTTCTTCTTTTTATCAAAGCAGTTGCTAGAAATGCCTATAAGACATATAAACAGAAAGTGTGAAATGCCTTTCCTTATTTAATTGTTTTTACTACTTGCTTTTACATGTGATTAACAAGGGCTTCTTATTCCTGCCTTCCACATGGTTTCTACTGTTTCCTTTATTGTTAACACTTAGTGCTACAGAAATAGAAATGTCATTATAATGGAATTCACATAGTCTTCAATTTTGGTTGTTGTTGGGCAGTCCTTAAGCAGATCTCCATGTGACATGATTCAATGTTATGATCATTTTTGCAATGGAAAATGACAAAAATGTCAGAAAACGTGGTCATGTGATTGAGAGGGGATGGGTGAGATGTTATTGGATGATCGGAAGTGCTTTACAGAATGTACACATCCAGTAATGTCCACCCTTATTGAGGCCATTGTAACTTTGGTTATTATGAGACCAGTTGTTAAATGAGGACTACCTATATTTCTACACCAAATTTATATATTTATACCCAACAAACTTCAGGCAGCTGAACTAATTTTTTGGAAGACAGCAATGCCAATGAATATATGAAATTACAGGGACATATTATTATTCCCCCAATAATTTTATTGGCTGCCTCCACACAAAACAGCATCAGCATTTGATTGGTTCACATGTTTTTACCAATAGAAGGTAATATATATATGTAGCTCAGCATTGACCTGTGGAGTTCTTGGTGCTCTCTGAGCTTAGTTTTGCTTGCAGTTATTTCATTTGCCTGACTAGGTAACATCTTTGGTGCTAGAATAAGTCATATTTTTTTCAGTATTATTAAATTTGATGATTAGATAATTCTTTTTTTATATAAAGTGGGAAAGTTCATTGTGCCATTTTTTTAATTTTTAAGAGATATTACAGTATATTTGTTATTGTTTCACAAACATTTCTGTATTCAATAACGTAAACAGGTGTCTGGAAGAATACTTTAAACCCATAAGATATATAGAGCGGGGTTTTTTTTGCAGAAAATCTGCACTGCCAATTGTCACATCGCAGAAAGCAGTGCAGGGGAGTCTTTCAATTGAAGAGGATTTGAAATTTCTTCTGATAAGGGAATAAATTCACTTCATGTTAGAGGCCAATTCTATGGTATTTAGAGAAGTATGGTAAATTTTCTTTTTAAGTGGAACTCATTTTATGGTAACTTCATAGACAAATAAATTCATGTTGTTTGCTTGGCAAGGGAAAAAATGTTTGCCATTGACTTCATCTTTTTCTTTCTTTTTTATTTTTAAATCCAACCTATTACCTGGTTATTTCCTATAACAGAGATCATCCAATACTTGGTATTTTGCACCTAAGTGGATCTACAAAATGTGCTTAGATTCACACTGTACTTTGACCAAGAGATCTTACTCCCAGGCAAATAAACCTAAAACTGCCACCACAGACATCTAATCCAAGGACAATAAATTAGGCATCACAAGATTTGAACAGCTGGGTGCATTCAAATTTGACTTGTAAATATGTTTATTCATAAACCCTTTTCATCGTATGATTGTAGTCATGAGACTAATCAGTTGGCTAACTCCCAAATCTTCTATTTGCTTTTGATCTGCTGAAATTGTCTGTAAATAATCTTAGTATCAATATTTCCTGGTGATTATTGCTTACGAATATATCCTCAATGCTGACAGCTGGTATTTACCATATTAGGAGCTTTAATTCCTCTTCTCTGGCATAGTAAACATCAGCTGTTACTGCACAGATTGCATTCATAAGGAATATTCACCACATGACATTAGCAGTGTAAAATAATCTTGGGTTGACTTTTACTATATCGAAAGTGAATATGGGAGCCAAACATTGTACCAAGAGAATTGGCCAACTGCCATCCAATCCAGGGGGAAAAAACTCTGGTTCTTTTAACTGCCCAAATAAAAACTATCATGAGTCAAATCCAACAATCAAGTTCATCCCTTTTTACAAAAAATATTTGACTGTCTCACTACATATATCATTGAAGTAGGTTAATCTATAAGCATATACTTCTATGCCTTCAGGGATCTATCACTGATATGCAAAATAAAAAGAAGAAAAGGAAAAAAGAAGAGAACAAAAAATAAAAGTAGCTTCTGATCTTTACAGCAGTTGTAAGTACAATGGTAGGTTTATCTGGCCCAAAAGTGCTTTTTCAAAAGGTAACTGGACTTTGTTTTTCCTTGAAGACATTTCACTTGTCATCCAAGAAGCTTCTTCAATTGTTCAGTTCTTCAGAACATCATGAATTATTTCTATAATATATCTAATCTAATCAAAATTATAGATAATGAATTCATTTTTTCTATTTTACATTAAAAGTCCATGAAGGGTTTCCAGTCAGCAATAAATGTCAATGTGTCTTTTCCTTAATCAAACAGGTCAATTTGGCCATCTCAGCAAATTCTATCTTCACCAATCATTCTTCCATTGTAGGTAGCAAAAATAAATATATTTCCAAAGTTTTCAGTGTCTCAAGAGTTTACACGTAATTTCAAATCTCATACTTAAAATGTACTATGAAAAATATTTTCTTGGGATCTAATTGCATCTAATGGTTCCAACCCAATGAAATGACATCTGATTCCTATCTTTGAAGAAAAGAGAAATATTTTCAGATCATTAATGTGTAACCCATTGCTGTAAGTCCAAAAATTACTTTTCCCTAATAAGCTAGAGATCCACAGAATTTTGGTTTCTTTTGAAAGGATAGTATAAGCTCTTGGAAAAGATATAAAGAGTTATGGTTAAAGATATGGCTGCCTCACTTTGATTACATCATAGGTCACAGTCAGTGACATGCGGTGAGGTTTATGGCTGGTGAGGCAAAAAGAAAGAAAGCAGCTTTTGGCCGCCCCACTGCTATGTCCGACATAGAGGAGCCCCGTGGGCAAAAGCCACTTTCTTTCTTTTGCAGCAAAAAAAAAGAAAGCGCCAGAAAGAAAGCGGGACGCCTCTATGTCAAAAAGAAAGAAAGCACCAGCCCGCCAGCAGAGGCGGGTAAAAGACCCGTCTCTGCTGGTGGGCTGCCCCGACACAGAGAAAGAAAGCTGCTGGGCTGCCCTCCCTGCCTCTCTTACCCCCTTCACTCTAAGTGAAGAAACAAACACTGCCCCGACGGGATGCCTCTATGTTGGACGCCTCTATGTCAAGAAAGCGGCTTTTGGCCGCCGCACTGCTATGTTCGACATAGAGGCATAGAGGCATGTTGGACATAGCGTTGGGGCGGCCAAAAGCCACTTTCTTTCTTTTGCAGCAAAAGAAAGAAAGCGCCAGCCCACCAGCAGAGGTGGGTAAAAGACCCACCTCTGCTGGCGGGCTGCCCCGACACAGAGAAAGAAAGCTGATGGGCTGCCCTCCCTGCCTCTCCTACCCGCTTTCCTCTGAGTGAAGAAATAAACACACACACACACACAAACACAAATTACTTACAATTACTTACAAATTACATTAATTTTGAATTTCTCCCCCTGCCTCCAACCCACATACCTTTTCCATCTGTTTCACAATCACAGAGGATTTCAACTCTGCTCTTGCCTGCCATCATGAAAATGTAAAAATATAAAAGGAAAAAGGCAAGAGTTGCTGAGGTCAGGCTGAGTTAGCTGCTGCCAGAGTCCCCAATGGATGACTCTGCTTAACTGTTTAAAAAAACTTCTAAAAAAACACCCTCTACAGGAGGAGGCAAGAGAACCATGTGCCTCATCTACATAAGGGATTTTTTGACTTTTAACCCTTGCTTAACTCTGCTCGAGTGATCATAAAGTCAGACTAAATGAGGCACGTGGTTCTCTCGCCTCCTCCTGTAGAGGGCACTTTTAGAGGCTTTTTTAAACAGTTAAGCACTAAGCAGAGTCATCCACTGTGATCTGGCAGCAACTACCTTAGCCTTTTTTCTTTTACATTTTTTTTCTTTTCATGGTGACAGTGGTGAGGCTTTGCCTTCCCTGCCTCCCCTGACTGCACGTCACTGGTCACAGTGTATAAAGAGGGCAGGTACACAGTCAAAGAAAGCAAGCAGGAAAAACAGAGAAGGTATCATCATGATCTTTAAGTGCAGAGTCCCTGACCAGAACATGCTCCTTTCTAGACTACTTTAGAATGTCATTCTAATTCTAAGCTACCACATAACAATAGAATTGGCATTTTTATCTACCCTTTAAGGACAAATCCAGCCTAAACATCTGGCTGACACTGTGACCAAAAACAATGACAAATAAAAAGCAAATAATAACAAACAACCAATACCCAAATACAGTACAAAAGCTAAAAGCCCAAATTTAAAGTGGTAACCAAGCCCAGAGGGGGAATTTCTAATCTCTCAGAGTGAGGCAAAAATCACATCCTAAATATAAAGAGAGTGGGGGGTCTGTTATATATGGGAAAAGGAAAGACCATTCCAGATAGCAGAGGCAACCTAGAAAAGGCATATATAAGATGATAAGACTTAAAAGCAGGAACTTGGAGCCTGACCTCCCTGTGAAAATGTTTGAGACAGGCAAATATTCTTCTACACTCAAGTTTATTTTAGATGTGTTGTGAATGGATTAGAGTGCTTTCTGCAAAATATAAAAGATGATAAAAATAAATGACTTTGAAATTATGGCTTGAATTCACTGTCCATTATATAGCTGGCTTCTGGAAAACAATTCTATAGTCTTCTGACTTGCCAAAATGCCATGCATAGTGGTTAAATATCCCAAATTTTGGTTCCACCACAAAACCGCGGTAGACTAAAGCACGTGTGACTAAAGCGCGGTGACAAAACCGCACCATCAAAACCGCGCGACAACAGCGCGCCGACAACAGCGCGCCGACAGAAGCGCGCTGTAACATAATACTAAAAATAACCCTAAACCTAACGCTAAACCTACCCTAAACCTAACCCTAAACCTAACCCTAAACCTAACCCTAAACCTAACCCTAAATCTTACCTTAAGTTAAATCACGCTTCTGTCGGCACGCTGTTGTCGGCCCGCTGTTGTCGGTGCGCTTTTGACATCGCGGTTATGTCGTGCCACGCCAAATTTTGACCCCTAAATTGTTTGAAATATTAAAAAAAACTTTACAAAGCCATATTCTTTCAGAGTGAATAGAGAAGGGGGCTGTGTTTATGTATGTAATCTCATCCCTTGTCCATTCCACACCCTCATGCATTTATATAGACATCTGAAGTACATTTGCAGAATTAACTCATTTTTGTTGCTTGGAATCTGAATAGGTAATTATGGTGATTCTTCACCCTGATGTGTCATATCAATCTTGCTGGATAGTTTATGAAAAATCTCTTGTCCTTTCTTGGACAACCCACCTGATTAGAGAATAGCAGATTTCAAAATTTATTCTTGGAAAAGAAAGACATAAAAATGAGCTATATGTAATGTAGCGGAGAAGGTAAATGAAAAATTTAAGAAGGTGAAGTCTGTAAGCTGTCAGCAAAGAAAGTGGTTTTTTTTTTTCAGGGAGACTTCAGAAGGATGCTGAGATCAGCAGGTTAAAATACTAGAAAGACAGCAAAAATTAACAAGATGAACAGGTGAAAGGTTTTAGTGAACAAGTTCAGGGAAAACTATTTTATTTGTTTCAGGTGGGTAATCTTTGACACCCTCCCCTCTTTCTCTCTCAATATAATCTACCTTCTCTCTGTGTGTGTATGTACTGTATAATATAAAATCTAAATATTTATATAAAGCATAAGAGCAGTTTTTGACACAGAACAAATGAACTTCCTGAATAATAGATGCAGGATAACTGGGGTTCTGTTCTCCTAACAGAACAATAGTTCTATGTAATGATTGAAGAAAAAATATATACTGTATTTTTCGGAGTATAAAATGTAATATAGCAATAGCAGTAGACTTATATACCGCTTCATAGGCCTTTCAGGCCTCTCTAAGCGGTTTACAGAGAGTCAGCATATTGCCCCCAACAATCTGGGTCCTCATTTTGCCCACCTCGGAAGGATGGAAGGCTGAGTCAACCCTGAGCCGGTGAGATTTGAACCGCTGACCTGCTGATCTAGCAGTAGCCTGCAGTGCTGCATTTAACCACTGCGCCACCTTGTACCTTCCCCCCTCCCCAAAGAGCATGGAAATGTTCGTGCATCTTATATACTGAATATAGTCATTTTTGGCCTCCCGAAGCCTCACCCCCTGCATCCCATTTTTGCGAAAAACAGGTGAAAGACAGGCTGTTTTTCGCAAAAATTGAGGCGTTTTTGCCTTTCCCACAGCCCCCAGCAGAACTCTGCAGGCTTCAGCTGGGAGAGGGCAAAAACACCTCCATTTTTGTGAAAAATGACTTGTTTTCCATCTGTTTTTTGCAAAAACTGGGGCGTTTTTGCCTTCTCCCAGCCCTGCTGAAGCCTGCAGAGTGCTGCTGGGGACTGGGAGAAGGCAAAAACTTTTTTTTTCTTACTTACCTCTTCAAAATCTTGGTGCATTATATAGGGTGAAAAATACAGTACATGGTTTTCAAGCATGTCTTTTATATGAAGTGCACGTTAGATTTCATAATACTGAGAGGCACTACAGTACAGATATTCTAATTTGAGGCATATTAGTCTCTTAAGTGTAGGTAAAGTAGATCATTGATTAAAAAAGTTAAAAAAGAGAAACAAGAGATAGAACTGAGTCCATCTGATACAGAATCCTGATGCAGAGAATTAAATATGCTTTTGACAGTAGTGGGATTCAATTTTTTTTACTACCAGTTCTGTGGGTGTGGCTTGATGGCCATGGCATGGTTTGGTGGGTGTGACTTGGTGGGCGTGGGAGGGGAAGGATATTGTATTTATTTATTTATTTATTTATTTATTTCATTAATTTGTATGCCGCCCACTCTCAAAGAGACTGTAAAATCTTCATTCCCTCCTCACTCCAGGGGAAGATTACTGCAAAATCCCCATTCCCTCCCCATCAGCTGGGACTCAGGGGGCAGAGAATGGATGTGGGCGGGGCCAGTCAGAGGTGGTATTTACTGGTTCTCCAAACTACTCAAATATTTCCGCTACCGGTTCTCCAGAACTGATCAAAACCTGCTGAATACCACCTTTGGCTTTTGAGCTTCACAAAGTTTTGTTTGATTTTTGTGCTGCACCATATCACTTCATGGCATAATTTGAGAAGGTAAAACATTAGCAATTCAATGCTGTATGTAATGTAATGTATTTTTGGATTCAAATGGATTTCGTTATTTTTCTTAAGATCTGCTCGTGCTGAACTCTAAGGAAGAAATGCAGAACTGGCAACCATAAAGAAGTGCTTGGAGCCAGAAATGAAAATGTGGCTTTGAACTTTAAATATTTAAGAATGTTCTACATTTATCATGCCTCCAGGCTCACTGCTCAGTTACAATTTTATGTGAGAGAATGCTATTTTTTAATGGTAGAAAAAAAAGTTATAAGGTCTTTTTATGGTAGGTCACGAAATTATAGCAAGGTAGGCAGTAGAGAATGCTAAAAGCAAACTACTCTTAAATGTTACTAAGACAAGACGATCTGGTCACTCTCTATTCTATTCTCCTCGAGCTGTACAATGGGGAGATATTATTTTCAATAACATTATTATCTCACCCAAAGAAAATACAGCTATGTTCAAATGAAACAGCAGCTTTCTGGGAATAGAGTGTGGTTAGGCACGTTTTCTCTGAGCGTTAGTGTATGACAGAGATTTTAAACTGAATAGGACATCTGACACAGAAGTGAATAAGCAGCTTGGAGCCTGATAGTATCCAGAATGAAAAGCATGAAACTTAAATTTATTCTGAAATTTTGTTTTCTCCAGAAAACCATGAAACAATCCTTTTTTTACGAGATTAGTAGTAAAGACCTCCTGTCCAAAACGAAATATTAACCATGGAAAAGCTTAACCCTCCCCCCCTATTTTGCCCAAATGTTTTTTTCCCCTTATATTCTGAAGAAAGCTTGGAGCTCAGTTTAAGAAAGACTATTCTGTTTAATATCCTTAGCTTCTGTTTAATATATTGAGGCAGGCAAATTAAGTAGCCAGCTTTTATTCTGAGGCAGTTAGTCAGCTGTGGCTTGCTAGTCCATCTCTTGGTTTAAGTTAATAATTCAGCTACATCTCTTTCAACTATTCAATACTGCCTGCCATAGGATTTGCGACTGGGACTGGAAAATATAAACTGTTCCAACTTCTTTTAATTAGAAAAATGCCATTAGAGCCCCAACTCAATGGATGATTATGTAAAGTAAACAACCACCATTATCAAGGGAGCAATTTGTAGCTTAAATATTTCTCAAATACTACTGACATTTTGTTTTGAGCATTCATCAACCTATCCAAATTTATTTTTTTGAATAATTTCTGGAACTGGAACTTGTTATAAAAACTCCAGAGTGAAAGAAGAATAAAAGCAGGCTCTAATTTCACATAATTGTTCACAATGATTGGATTTACATGTCAGGCAAAGCCACAGATAAAATACAAACAAAATACTGTTGGAATGAATCTTGGTTTAGGATAAAGCGTGAATTCAATAATTGGAAATAAAAACTGGAAGGGGAAGCAATAAAGTAGATAAAGTTCAATTGAGATTTAGCCATATTTGGAGAAATCATAGATATGAAAAAAAATAAAAGCTATGTTTTTAATTTCTCTCTTCAATGAAAGGGAGATGAGACCATGAAAGTTAATCAAAACTATCAAAATCAAAGAGCTAATCAATCAAAATGGAATCATCTAATTAGATAGAGATGAGTAAAATATAGGAAACTCAACTCTGACAATCAATGAGGAGCAAGATGCTTTCCTTTATTCTCAGGTACACATTTAAAAATGGAGGAAACCAGCTCCAGCTTGTCTTTGTTCTTTTGAATTTTACCATGGGAAGACATATGGCTTTCCACTCTGTCTCCTGATTGGTAAACATGAGCCCTGGCATGGACAAGGGTTGGAGAACTAGAAAATAATCATCTAGGGTAGATAGTAGCAAACTTTTTCTGAAAAGGATTGGATCCTTCCCCTTTTTCTGACCACTGGTGCAGTTCTGCAAGTCAAGTAAGTGATAGCTATTGGATGGGGCTATCCCACCAGTAAGAAGACCGCTGAGAAGTTATCACCCAGGAAACCCCTTCCCCCAATCCTCAGCATATGCCTTATCCTGGGAGCTTAGCTGATGCTTAGGCCTGATGATCTACTATCTACTCATCTAACCATCCATTCCTAGCTTATGGATACATAATGGCTCAAATTTGGCCTGCAGCCTATAGTTTTCTGTAGTGGTATGAGGGGAAGACTTTGGGAGACAAGGTAAAAAGATGCCTGGAACCTCTCACTGCTCCCTCTCACTGCACACATGAGAGACTCAGGACATCTCTCCAGCATGACCCACATGTTCACTTAACAACCACCATGGGGATTGGTCAGATAAGAGACTGCATAGCCTACAGCTAGATACCGGACAGGGCAAGAGAATTAGAAGGAAACCTCCTCCTTTAGTTTCTTGGGCTGTAAAGAAGACAGGAGGAAATTGAACCTTCAGACTTGCAAGATTCTGTTAATGTAGCTTTACAATGAAGTAGAATTAGCATATCTGGTCATGTTTCCTGCCTGGTTTGCCTGGTAAGGCTGACATTTGCTGACCTGTGATCTAGAAAAATGTAGAATTAGATATAAATTGTGATCTTCTGTTTAGTAATACGATTGAATGATCAGAATGCTTTCTTTGTTTCTTTGGCCTTTGTTTTGTTTAGTTTTGCCTTCATTATGGCTATGTCTACTGTGTGTTATACGCCTGGAAGATTAGCTGTAAGTTTTAAAAAAAACAAAGACAGAAGTTATGATTTTTCTGTCTCTTTCTCTGCCTTCAGTCCTCAATTATTTCCCTAATCTTAGTTTCCACGGTAAATAACTTGTATTTTATTATGACCTTAATAATTGCATTATGACAGAGAGGTTACTTTGCATCTTAACCACTCTGCCTCCTAACAAAAATCAAGAACTGAAAGAAAGAAAGAAAGAAAGACCTACTTTTTGCTTCTTGAAAGAAAGTTCAGAAGGCAAATATCTTCAGAAGAGTGGAGATGGTAGTAAATACATACAAGAAGATACTAAGTGTTGCAACAATATGGTGAAAAGCCAGGGACTCCATCCTGAGACTCTAAATCACCACATCCCTGCACACATATGTGAAAATGTGCATTCTTTTACAGTCTGCTTGAAGCATGACTCAATCTGGATCCAACTAAAATATAGAGTAACTAAAGATTCCATTTGACTGGGAAACTATAGATTACTCTAGCAAAATAAATGTTAGTAGGTGGACAACATTTTCTATTTGTCGTGCTTTATAAATGCACAGATAACCCTCTACTTATGCCATAACTGGGTTGGAATCTTGGTCATTGAGTGATTATTAAATGAGTTGCCATGTGACCGCTTGGCTTAATGATTGTAATCCCAGCTGTCCCATGGTGGTTGTTAAGTGAACATGTGGGTCATGCTGGAGAGATGTCCTGAGTCTCCCATGTGTGGTGGAGCAGTGAGAGGCTTCCCACCACAACCATGAGATCCAGTCACTCTCCCTTCAGAACACTGGCATTGGCTAGCAAATCCCTTTGGAATGGTATTCACTAGTGTTTTTTTTTCCTCCTGAAAAGAAGGTAGGGGAAATGCCTCAGAGTGCTGGGGAAATCAATCTTAAACCCATTGCTACCTCCTATGCAGGCTTCCCCATTGACTTTCTGAGGGAACATATTTCAAACAGCAATCACATGATTGCAAAGCATCTGTCTACTGATCATAAATGTGAACATGTTGCCCTGCATCCAAAATGTGATCATGGGATTGGGTGTATGTGTGATGTTTTATGATGACTGAAAGTGTTTTATGGGCCATAAAGCACTGTTCTAAGGCAGTTGCAAATGTGGACACTTGTTAACCAACCAGTCATAAATTGAGGACTATATACATATGATTACCGTCTGGACAAACTATTCCCTCACCCATAGAATATAATAGAGAAATGTCAGCATATGTTTTGTTCTCTGTCTAAATATTGGAACTTTTTTGATGTCTGATTTTGAAGTCTCTGTTGGGTTAAATTTTGGTAGCTATCATACTTAATGTTTTGGTTGATTTTCCTCCCTATTATAATACTTTCTCTTTTTCTTAAGATTCATGATATAGTGAGTGTTTTTATTGTATTGTATATAGGCAAAAATTAACAAAAGTATGTAAACATTCATTTATGTTTTATATCACATTTCCAGATCTGGTTTTTTTATGTTAAATACAGAAGGCAGAGGAGAGGAGAGCAGTGGAAATCTGTGGGTCGATCCTTGGGAAGGAAGAATCTCCGCTGCTAGCAAAGCCCCAACCTAGCTCTGGGGATAAAAGGCAGGGGGCGGATATGAATAGATGTGGCAGACAACCATTCATCTTCTGGCCAGATGGACTTGTTAGCCTGTGGTGAGAGAGAAACTTTTTGCTGGGGCTGCTGGCACTCCTAATAAAGGAATTTTTGAGTTAACTCCAGAGCTTGTCATGTTTGGGGAGCTGGGTCAGAATACATCATCATGGCAGTGTCACCTGATATATTGGGACATTTCCCCCTTCGCTAAACTGGGCGTGGCTAGCGGAGGATGCATCTGGTCCATGGGCCGGGAGTTTGACAACTCTGCTT
This sequence comes from Thamnophis sirtalis, assembly GCF_051295495.1. Lineage (NCBI taxonomy): Eukaryota > Metazoa > Chordata > Lepidosauria > Squamata > Natricidae > Thamnophis > Thamnophis sirtalis. The sequence goes on from NW_028261382.1 coordinate 159,652,787, forward strand.
TAGACTATAACATATAGCAACCATATATGATGTATATAGCAATGAAAAAATATGCAAACTTGTCTACCGAGCAAGAGGACTTGCTTGAAAATACACATACAGAAACTTTAAAGTGAAAGTCAGGTAGAATGAAATATCTTCAAAAGAACAAGCCTAATGCCTTGGCAAATAGCTTAGAGAATAGAAGCATCAACGCATTCAGTTCCAGGAGCAATAGCCCAATTAAATGATCGATGTGAAATTCTGAACAAGGATACGAAGTTGCTTTGGTGCCAAGGTTACCAAACCTCCCAGAACAATACAGAAAACTCTGGCTCAAGGAAGTCATTGACAGCATCTTTCAAAGTGGTCTTTATTAAAATCAATGAGTAGGCAGAGAAAGCAGCATAACAGATAGTTTTGTAAATTTCTTTGGAAATTGTATGAATTGGTTCATTATTATGGATGGCCTCACAAGTTCTAAAAAAATTATGCCAAGGACATGAATATCCATCTAAATACTTTGAATGGGTAAAATGGATTCTAGGGGAACCTTGTATATTGGCCATGACATGATAACAAATGGACATTTTTATTTTAATCCTGTGAAATAGAATATACTGCAGCTTTCCCATTGTATTATGGGTGGCAGACAGAGGCATTCACATTGATTCCTAGATTCAGAGTTTGAACAAAAGAAACATTTCTAAGATATATCTCAGTAGAAGAATGAGAAGTGGGTATTTGTTTTTTTTTAAAAAAAATAAAAAAATAAAAGGGAGTGATAGAAAATCATAGCTATTGTGGATGTATTCTCCATCATTAATTAGAATGTAGGTTATGTCTGTTGAAAGTAAATGTAGTGAGATTCAGTATTCATCAAAGAAATCTTATTTCTATAACTACAGATAATCCTTGACTGATGACTGGACATTTAACAACTGTTTGAAGTTACAACAGACTGCAGAAACTGTATGTTTATGGCCTGTAATGCACTTCTGGCCATTGTAAAATGTCGCACTGTTTCCCCCAGTCACACAATTGCATTTCAGGCACTTGGAAAGTGGCTCACATTAACAACAGGTTAATGTGTTCCATAGACATGTGTCTCATAGACATGTGACTGTGTTTTGTCATGGTTTCTGCAACATAAAACAACTTATCTGGAAGATTCTTCCTTCTAGAACTTGTAAAACACCGCTAGCACATTCTGTCAGGGCACATATGCAGTATTGATTGGTTTGGTTTTATATAGTTGTCTTTAATGCTTTGTAGATGTGAACTCTTAAAGCTCATGAAAACTGTGCAATAGTAAATAAAACTAAATAAACAAGCAACAGTCAATAGTAAATACATTTATTTACCTTTTTTTGCTGCTCAGAGTTTTTAAAACAATTAAGCAAACAAACAAACCATTACATAAAAGTCCAAGATAGAAAGTACTAAAGACCAAAGGAGGTCAAGAAGGTTAGGGGTTTAAACAATGGATGCACTAAAAGCACAATGGCAAATTAAATTGAAAAGAAATAGATGTCAGTGGGGTTACTGGAAAACTGAAAACAGACCCCCCCCCCAAAAAAGAGATACCAGTTATGTAGAGAGAGTACTGTGTGTGCACAGATGGCCTAACAATAGACAGACAGACAGAAAATAGACTGACAGAAAGAAACAGAGTATCAGGAAAACTAAAGTTCACAAAGAACTAGTTGGTGAAGAATGACAGAGAAGATACATTAGTAAAATAAAAAGGGAAAAATAATATTTTCAATATTGAGTGAATCTTGCAAAATGCTCATTGATTATAAAGAATGAATCAAGTTATTAAACCTTTATTTTGACTGTCTTCTCCAATAATATGTATATATTCTAGCTGCCAACTCCTTATGAGCAGAATGCTGATACTGAAGCGAAGAGAAATAAGTAATTTTCAATGAAAAATTGAAAAAAAAAGTAAATGTGGAATCTGAAATGCCATGGACGTGACCTGTCAAAAGCACGGACGGCAAAAGCGCGATCGACAAAATCGCGCCTTTGACGTCATCACAGCGCGACGAAAAAGATCGAAAAATTCAAATAAAAATTAAATTAAAGCAAGCCGATTCACATAAAGGTAAGGGTTAGGTTTAGGGTTAGGGTTAGGGTTAGGTTAAGGGTTAGGGTTAGCTTTAGAGCGTTAGCGTTAGCGTTAGGTTAAGGGTTAGCGTTAGGTTTTTCGTTACTTTAACAGTTAGGTTTAGGGTTAGGTTTAGGGTTAGGTTTAGGGTTAGGTTGAGGGTTAGGTTTGGGGTTAGGTTTGGGGGGCTTAGGGTAAGGTTTTCGCTTTATTTTTACATTTTTCGAACTTTTTCGTCGCGCTGTGATGACGTCACAGCGCGCTTTTGTCGAGCACGATTTTGTCCTACACGCTTTTGTGGTGGAACCGCCATGGAAAGTATATTTTTCAATATAGCATTGATGTAGGAGAAGGAGTGGCAGAACCCAGGAATGGAGTTAAAATGGGTATCAGCCTATAATCCCTAATAGCCTCAAGCAGACTAAATCCAACCCACCTTGAATTCCACAGATCCTTATCTAACTCCTAGCAGGTGGTAACCGTTATTTGAGAAGATTCCAATGGAAAGGCTATTTAGCAACAAATCAGATTAATTGTTACTTCACATGTGGATCTGGTCTTTCATGCCTGACATTTAGTTATTCATAATTTATCAGATGTATTGCATCACTTTTTCAAGGAAGATCTAAAAATCACCAATAAGCTTTGAGCAAAGAATACCTGGTTAACTATGTATACACTACTAATTTAAATTGCAACTGCAAGAAATTGTAACAGTAATGAAAATTTAATTTCCCATGAAAATGAATTACAAACTTTAGAAAAATCCAAATTTGGGATATGGTACAAATATGTATATTAAGCTATTTTCCAGGAATGGTTTCTACTTACAACTGAATTGTATAATATTCCAAGTAAATTTAAAGCTCTTCAATTGACATTGTTATTGTTGAATATCTGTTATTGTTCTGCATTCATTTAATCATACATTGTTCAGCTGCATTTTGTTAACAGTTTCTAAATTAAACCCTATAAATGTTTGGAATAGTATGTTAAAAGATTCTAAAATTTAACTAAGTCTCTCATTATTATTCAGAGACACAGTGGTTCAGTTGCTAAAACACTGACTTGCTGATCAGAAAGTTCAGTAGTTCGCTGGTTCGAATCCCTAGCGCTGCATAACTGAGTGAGCTCCCGTTACTTGTCCCAGCTTCTGCCAACCTAGTAGTTCAAAAGCATGTAAAAATGCAAGTAGAAAAATAGGAATCACCTTTGATAGGAAGGTAACAGCATTCCATGCACCTTCAGTGTTTAGTCATGCCGGCCACATGACCACGGAGATGTCTTTGGACAGCGCTGGCTCTTCAGCTTTGAAACAGGGATGAGCACCGTCCCGTAGAGTAGGGAATGACTAGTACATATGTGCGAGGGGAACCTTTACTTTTACCTTACCTCATTATTATACCTTGTTTCTTCAGTTCTTTAATGCTCTGCTACTTATTTGAAAGTACTGAACCAGGTAGACTGGATTAATGTGTGAAAGAATCTTATCAGAGTTCACCTTGATATTTTTTAATAATTAAGTCTTGCAATCTAAACAAATTACTAACTTCTCACTTCTGTTTCCTTCCATAGAAATAACATAAGGTGATCTAAACTATTTCAAAATCTATATTAATCAAGTAGCACTGTAGTACAATTTAAAACTGCTGTTTATAGTAGCCTTTAGCTCTCCTGCTATATCTTGAATTTAATCCTTGGTTCTTTATTGAACCACAGTTTATTACTTGTGTCTCCTTGTTACTTACTAAATTATGTTTAACACGAATTGAACTCATTTGAATGAGGAAGTTAACCTTGGCAGAATGCTCACTTTAATTACTGCAATTCTTTGCAATCAGAATAAATTTAGATTTTTTTCTCATCTAGAAATATCTGCTATCATACTTTCCATTACTTCATTAATCTGATTTTTTAAAAAAAATATGTGTTTTGTTCAAATAAATTCCCAAATATTTGATCTTCTTTACAGCAGTTACAGTATGTTATTTGACACAAGTATTGTTTTTGTTTCTGTCAGATCAGTGTTTGTTTTAAAAAATTAATCAGGTAGCCTGAAACAAAATTACATGTTCCATTAATGGTGTTAGTCTTCAGGTTGAGTAATTGTAACAATAATGGTGTCAGGAAATCATTTCAATTTATGTTCTTGCATTACTAGTTTGACTCCTGGAATTTTATTTTCTTAAAATAGTTGGATTTCAAAAGAGTCTAATGCCAATAATTATTAAGAGGGGAAAAGGAGACAAGTCTGTCTTGTCCTTTTCAATATAACGTTGTAATAAAGAGACATTTACTTTTATTTTAGGTTTTTTGTTCTTTATAAATACTCTGTATCCATAGAAAAATGTTGAGCCACCATCCATCTTTTCCCAAACTACAAACAGATCTACTTTAAAGAGTTGTAAATATATATTATATTCACATTTATTTTGAAGGTTCTTTAGAAGCAGTTATTAAGTGCTGTATAGCCTTATCAAACACATGAATAAGTAGGAAGAAATCAGTGTGCAAGCATTTTGAAAACAATGATAATGATCAGCAGTCAACATGGATTTATCAAGAAGAGGCCTTTCCCGATTAATGATTAATCATGTTTTGATTGGCAAACTCCCTTGATGTAGATTAGACTATATCTTGACTTCAGCACAATTTTTAATTTAGCATTCCACGACATTCTGATTAGCAAGCAAGTTAAGCATGAGTTGAAACGCATGAAAATTAAATGGTTACATATCTCACTCAAATTTCTCCAACAGTCTCATTGGTAGTTCATTATCAAGGTGAAGTAAAGCATTGAGTGAGATACCTGATGTAGGCTCATGGATGGCAACAGATATAAAGAATATACTTTTGTTTTAATCAAAAGAAAAAGGTGTTTCTCACCCCAAAAGAAAATCAGCAAAAACTATCACGGCACTAAAGAATAAACCATTTTGTAACATTACAATGTTGTGAATCTTTAATTCTGAATCATTTCCTATTCCTTAAGTTTTGAGATTTGCAGTTTTGTTTTCAATGTCTAATCTCCAGTTTTCAAAACAGTCTATATTTTTAGTCCTATTTCTTTCCATGCACTTATTTTTGATAACTTATTTTTCTAAGTTCTAGAAACTTTCTCTTTTTCTCTGACACCTTCCCCTTTTTTCTCAGGTCTTTTCACTTTTCTATCCACTCTCTTCCAGTGGTGGGCTTCTCCCGGTTCGGCCTAGTTCAGCTGAACTGGTAGTGGCAGCAGCGGGACGCATGTGCAGAAGCATCGCGTACGTGCGAGAGTGTGCATACCTGAGCAAACTGGTAGTAAAACCAGTACAAATCCACCACGGCTCCCTTCATCTAATTGCTTCCCCAGATTTGGTAAAAAAGGGGAAAGGAAATAGGAAAAAAACCTCCATCACTTTTGCCTGGAGTATCTTCTCTACTAAAGTAGCCTAGATTCCTTTCCCTTATTGAAAACCAGCACCTCAGTCACCTTTCATAGGTTTCTTCTCTCTTTGGAGTGGAACTGCTTCTTCAGAAATACTGGTTCTCAGCTCACCATTCTGAAGTTTTGCATTTTCCATGCTGCCATTTTTCAGGCTCATTCACAAGCCAATTGTCACTAGTTCATCAACTAGAACCTCTACTATAGTACAATTTGCAACTTTACAGATGCTTTCTACTTCCACCCCTGGTTCTCCGTCCATCACCATCTCTGGTGTTCCTTTGCCCATGTTCCTGGATCAGTTGTCTTGTTTTCTTCATTGTTTTGCAACTTAGCTTCAGTTCAAATGGACAGTACCTCTAAGTAGGAGTGTGTGTAAAAAATATACTTGGAACTTTAAAGATTTATATGAAAGGGCAGAGGTGCCATGCTACAAGGGACCAGGATGCTTCCAGATGTGATTTTGTGATAGCCATCTGGATGGGGATAACATAAAAAAAATACTGGCATTATAACCTTAGCTGCCTCAGCACTGGCCTACCACCATGTGACAGTTTTTAGCCTTGAGTCATATATTGTTCAATGTGTTTATTAATGACTTGCATAACAAATTTAAGGAAATATCTAGAAAACTTATCTATGTATTTATTTTAAATTTACAAGGTCACTCAACTCAGACAATGTGATTCACTGGCACACAGTAATAATGACATTAGTAATAACTAACAACAAGCAGTTGATCTATCAATGCAACAAGTAAATGCTAAGGTATAAAATGGTGACTAAGCACAGAAGTAAGCAAACCTCATGGGGGGGATCCCAATTAATTGATTCCCTAATCCTGTGGGAAAGCAAGATCTTAAGGACTTTCTTAAAGGCAAGCAGAGTTGGGTCTCTTGTATATTGGTTGGGGGAAATTGTTCAGAGTAATCACTGAAAAGTCACACTTCCTAGAGCCGTACAATGAAAAGTTTGAAAGGAAGGAATCTGGAGAATGCTGTCCATGTGGGAGTGTGTAGACAGGCAGATATTTTTGGGAGTTGGCAGTCCCTCAAATAACCTGGTCCTTGGCCATGTAGGGCTGTCAGTGTAACCACCAACACTTTAAATTGCATATGGAAGTCTATCAGGAGCCAGTGCAGCTGTCAGAATAGCATTATATGGGCATAATGAGATAAACCCATAATTACCCACAGTGTTGTATTCTGAACCAATTGAAGTCCCATATAGATTACATTGTAATAGTCCAGTCAGGAAGTGACTAAAGTGTGGCTTAAACCATAAGCAGGGCCTCTCAGTCTAAGAATGGGTGCAACTTAGTATAAACATGGGTAGGAGAGCATGCGTAGCTACATTCAAAATGATAACATTTTAGAAAACAAATAGGTGGAAAATAGTAGAATAAAAAATATTATAGACAAATGAAAAGTTCTTCACAGAGATGAAATGCACAGTTGTAGGTGATGGAAACATAGTTTGGTAATAGTAGATCATGAAATAACAAGCAGAGAGGAAAATACATTAACTAATGCAATTTTAAACTTTATCAACTAAAATGTAGGGAATGATCAGAATCTTAGGAAATGAAAGTTTTACTTATTATTCACTCACATTAATCTGCATGCTCTGTCCTATTCTGGAAACCACACTATCAAAAAGTTACAGAATAAACTGGAATGTTTCAGAAAATAGCAAAGGAAATAGTCAAGGGACTTGAAGTCAAGTCCTATAAAGAAAGAGATGGAAAGAGATGGAACTCAATTTGAGAAGAGATGACTGAAGGGGTGATATGATAACACTCCAAATGCCTGAAAAGATGTCATAAAGTTCAAAATTCATTTTCTATCATTTTAGGCAGGCCACAAAACAAAATTTTTAAGTAAGAAGGCGACAGCATCTAACCCAATGCTATACCCCCCCAAAAAATCTTTATAATAGCAAAAGCAATTCAACGATGGAACCAGTTATCCAGATTGATGGTGGGCTTCACTTTGCTGGAACTGTTCAGAGAAATGCTGGAAAATGCTGCTGGACTTGCTTTAAACTGGGTCCCTCATCAAGTAGGAGGCAGGACTTCATTGCGTCTTTCAACTGTAGGATTCTGTAAGAAAATAACTAGCTAAATCAAAGATGCTTTTGAAGGGATTCTATCAAAGCAATCACAAAAAAATATCAAAACACAATATTGTTGTTGAAATCTTTATTTTCTTTGCTCAACCTATTTGGAAACCATTGAAATTTAGCAATGTAAAACTGGTAATAGGGTCCATTTTGAAAAAGTGTGATTTATTTATTTATTTAAAGGCAGCTGTATAGTTAGGGTTGTTAAACATTTGAATCAGGAAGTCAAGAGTGCCCTATACCTATTTCTTTTGTTTTAAGTTTATTTTGAAAGAAACATTAAAGTACCTTTCTAGCTTCCTGTGACATTTCTGGTAAGATTTCCATGATAAATTATAAGTATGGTTCAAATGCTAAGTATTCTTTACTGTGATAAATTATAGAAAGTAGGACTACAATTTAAAAGCCTGAAGACATTGCTTATGTTGGTGTCACAGGACACAAAACATTGAACAGTTGTCAAACTTTCATACATTAAAGGTCAACTAACTAAGATAAACTATTTTGCAAAATTATACCGCTTCTTGCATTCCTGAAATAGAATGAATGTGTTTGCTCAATGATTTGATGGCTAGCATACCTTGAAGGGAATTTATGGGCATTACAATGAAGATAAAGATGATAATCCTATAAATATGACAACCTGGAATGAAATACTATTGACAACTTAGCTCAGGGTAAATACAATACTGTACAATTTAGCTCAGGGCAAATGCGGCTAAGATTAACTGAAAGGTTTTTTTTCCTTGGATGTTTGAATTAACAATGTGGGCATTTACGCAGCATGCTAACTATCTTGTCTATCAGTGGATCTTGCAATTACGTTTTTTCAAGTTATGTCAGCTTTTCTTGGCAAATGCCCATGGAGAAATGAATTCAACCAAGGCCCTGTCTAACGAAAAGCAATATTTCTCTGAATGCCATCTCTACTGTTTGCCAATTAAAACCAGTCATGTTTGTACCTCCCCTGCAGATCTATGTGATCTTTGAGTGCAACTTTAAAGTTATTACATCAAAGACACAGCAAATTGTTCTATAATTCACTTTACAAATTCTGCAAAGACTGCACAAAAAATGGCTTAATGTCTACAGAAGGGCAAGCATTTATCTTGTGTAGATATTAACATCTTTGTTTGTAGGGAGGGTGGTTTTTCTTTTAATTCTTCAAGAAACAAACTTTTTGCTGAGACTGATAAAACTGTTTATAGTAAATTGTGCTCCCTCTGTGCTCAACACCTGATTTCATCTGCTGCCCTGCAAGAGATGTCAACTCCCATGATACCCTGCGAGAATTGCTAGGCTCAGCTGAAAACAACTCAGTTGCTTTGACACTGAACATCTGGCATGGTGTTTATTTGTTCTATTGCTCCTTTTAAAATGAACATGAAATATCAGATGCCTCAGTAAAATTAGTTTTCTAGCTATCAATGCCGACAGCTAGTTTAAATTTTTTTGAGAGCTGTTTTGGTTATTCCACGTAATCTTTATGTTTTTTGGTGCGCTGAATCAAAAAATGACCTCCATTTTGTCATAGGACATCACATTTCCTGACAATTTAGGTAACTATGTTAAATAAGACAATACCTCAAAATAAATGGAAATAGACTTATAAAATTAAATTTTTATTACAATATTTTCATGAAAATCCTTTTTTGAACTGAAATGAGCTCACCTTCACACACTAAACTCAATTCTTCTTTCTTGTGAGGCTCCTCTTGGTGCATTTACGCTTGTGAGTAGCATCTGGAATGTCTCTCTAAAGCATCCAACAGTAGTCTGCCATCATTGTAATGTTTTATTTTCCCTGGTATCTCCTTTCCATCTCTTTAATGTCTTGGTGGAATCGTTCACCTTGTTCCTCACTCACAGCCCCCAAATTTTCAGGAAAGTAGTCAAGGTGGGACTGGAGGAAATGCACTTTCAAACTCATCAGGCAACCTAAAGCTTGAAATGCTTTCAGCATTCTTCCAATGATCTTTTTGTAGTAAGTATCTTTGTTATTGCCTAAAAATTTCTGTATGACTTCTTTAAATGCAATCCACTCTTCTTTTTGAGGATCCGTTATGGTATTGACAAACTCTTGATCAACTATAAGTCTTCTAATGTCTGGTCCGACGAACACACCTTCCTTCAATTTTGCCTCCGACAGGCATGGAAACTTGGTGACCAAGTATTTGAAGCATTCTTCATCTCTTGGAAGTGATTTTACAAATTGCTTCATCAATCCCAATTTTATGTGGAGAGGTAGTAGAAGAACTTTATGGGAAGGTAACCCTCGGCTGCCAACTCTTCTTGGTCCAGTGATTTTGTCGGTCTCGACTGTCCCATAGACACAGAAACAAGGGTATTTGGCATACCCAGCTTGTTGCCCAAGCAGCATGCACAAGACCTTCAAGTCCCCACACACTTGCCAACCATGGTCTTCATATTTAAGTTTACGAAGAACCAATTCCAAGTTCTCGAAGGTTTCCTTCAAGTCTACGGAATGACCTACAGGTATGGAAGTGTAAAAACCGTTGTGGAGTAAAACTGCTTTGAGACTTCTTTTTGAAGAATCTATAAAAAGACGCCATTGCTCTGAATCATATTGGATTTTAAATTGACCCATCAGACCTTCGACATCGATGCAATAAACCAACTTGTCTTCCTGGGCGAAGTAAGGAATGAACTCCTTTTCATGATGTCTGAACCATGAAGATGACACTCCTGGCAACAATAAATTCCTGCTTTTCAGCCTTGATCTGAGGGGCACTTTTGGAAAAATTCAAGTCTCTTACCAAATCATTCATCTCCTCCTGAGAAAACAATTTTGGTCTTGTATCATCTTCAAAGTCAGAACTTGATTCGTCATCTGGTTCAGGTATGACTTCACCTTCATCGGAGCTAGGTATCTCTTCCAAGGTAGCAGGGGGCTTGGGTATATCTGTGCCATGGGGGATAGGACGAATTGCTGAGTGAAGATTGGGGTATGAAATGGAATGCTTCAATTTGGAATTAAACCCTTTCACATTGCATGAACAAAAGTAAGTCATCATTATGGTTCTTTTGCTCTCACCATACCATAGGAATCCCATAACAGAATGATTTTTTCTTACCCTTGAACCAGTTTCGGAGGTCCTCAACACACTGTTTGCACACTTTATGAGACACCCAAACTTTATCTTGATCTCCAATTTTTAGTCCAAAGTATGCAAAGTATACTTTTTTCACAAAGTCTGTAATATTCTGCTGTTGCTGCAACACTGTATATTCACCACAGATGAAACAGAAACTGTCTGGCAAATTAATACACTTTCGCAGAGCTATAACATAACGGTTGAAGAATGACGAGCTAACATGAATTGTGATGAAAAAGTGTGAACAACCTAGAACCAAGAACCTGATGATGATTCATGCACAAGTGTGGCATGCAGGAGAGAGCAGCTCTCTGTCTGTACACAAGATGTCACAGTGCTGGCTACGCCCCCTGCACTGACCGGAGATGCTGCTATCTGCCCTTTGTCTCCCTCCCACTGGAGTCTTCAGGAAAGATTAACCCCTTCTACCATTAGAAGCACAGACTTAAAACTTGCTTAGCTTATGTATATATTGCTGACCATCAGATTTACAGTGCTATATTTTTTTAAGTAACTCAGACAAACCCTTTAAGGTTTTTTTTGGCATTTTATATCTTAAATGCACTTATGTGAATTAATTAATAGTAATTTGGACTTTAAATTTGGTTAAAAACTCATAATATAAAAAATACAATTTTTTTTTAAAAAAATGATAAATTTGAAGATAATTTTGCATGTTGTGGCAAATCATGATGTCTAGGAGTTTTTTCAATATTTTATTTGTTTTCAGCACACCAAAATACATGGAAATTAGATGAAAATAATCAAACAGCTTTTTAGTCGCACACCTGTGTAATCTGTTCAGTGGATTTGTAGCATCAAGTAATATTACTTCTGGACTTAAAATAAAAGCAGGAGGGAGTGAGAAAGGCATTGCTTGGATGATAAACCATTTTGCATAATTGCACTTTTGAAATCAAGAAGCAGCAGGCATTTCAGAAAAAGGAATTTCCTCTATAGTTATAGGGAGTTTGGCTCAGGCATTGGAACTTGAATAAGCAATAAAATTCCGAACATCCTATGTATCGAGCTAATATACTCTTTTAATTAAAAAAAAAACTTACTGCATGTAAAGTGCATTAGTATGGGCTGACACAGCAAGTCTGAAGTCAATAGAAATTTGGCCAGATAATTTGAAGACAATGTATTTCTTTGGGTTCATTCATGCTGTTGAAATGATTTGTAGTAATCATCTGCACAGTCCTTCCGCTTTGCCATGAGTGCTGTTGAGTTTTTGAAGAGTTGAGTTGTTCTATTATCTGATTTTTGTCTTCCCTCTCAAATATTAGTTGAATTATTTCTATGGACCAGGAAGTGTCCGTGCACAATTCAAACACAAATAGGAAGAAACAGCAGTGTTTAAAGGTTGTAGCTGTTATAAGAAATACTGCTCAGACATCTTTAATTGCAGATGTTTTCCTTAACCACATAGACCTCTAATTCATGACAGATTTTTCTTTTCTTTTTATGATCCTGCAATCCCTTGATTTGGGACAACTGAATGGAGCTGAACATTTACTGGCTGGATGCCCTTCCTGTCAGAGTTTGTTGCATACAATCAAATCCAGAAAGCACATACAGATAACTGATTCAGCTGGATTCATTAACTTTTTTTTTACATACATAAGAATAGATGAATAAATGTGCAATACCAACAGGTGGTTCTTCCAGGTAAACACAAGGCAAGAGAATTACAGGCAAACACAAGCAGTTAGCTTCATTTCAGCAGACACGCCCAGACAGACTGCTAGTTTACTTCTCAGAACAGCAGACTCCTTTAGTTTCTGTTTCAATTCTTTGCACAGATTCAGATCTGTTTAAGTTGGCATTGGCTGACCTTGTTCTCATGTCTTTCCGAGCCGAGGTGGCGCAGTGGTTAAATGCAGCACTGCAGGCTACTTCAGCTGACTGCAGTTCTGCAGTTCGGCTGTTCAAATCTCACCGGCTCAGGGTTGACTCAGCCTTCCATCCTTCTGAGGTGGGTAAAATGAGGACCCGGATTGTTGTTGGGGGCAATATGCTGACTCTGTAAACTGCTTAGAGAGGGCTGAAAGCCCTATGAAGCGGTATATAAGTCTAACTGCTATTGCTATTCTCAATCATGAATATTTTCTTATGCCTATGTGGAGATCCCAGCAGATATCTTCCCATTGCACTCTAATAGAGAAACATCTGTTGCTGCCTAAGATAGAACTCTCAACATTCCGGGTGGGAAGTGAGCATCTTTACCTCTAGGCCACTGTGCCACTCTTCATTTATGACAGAATAAACTGCCTATATTTTTAAGATAGTGTGAATTAACACAATACTTTGGGGCAGGTCTAGCCATATTTTCAAAACTTCTTGGAGGTCTACAAATATGGTTAGTGTTATTTCTAGTTTTTTAAAAAAAATATGTGCCACTTATATGATATGGGAAAAAATTAATGCTGACCTTTTAAGTTACAAAACTGAATTTAAATTGGGAGCAAATACATCTGAAATTAGAACTAGAAGGAACATTTTGGAATTCCAAAGCAGGGGCCTAAGTTGAGAGAAGAAGATGGCATATAAAATGTCAAAATCAAATGAATTATGGAGTTTCCTAAGGGAAAGCTCAAGATTTGACTTATAAAATTATAGCAAGTGGTTGGCAGATGGCAGAGGTTATATACTTCTAGGATTTTTTTTTTGTAACTGAAAAGTTTCAAAGAACCTGAGAGCTAGTACAATGTGTCAAGTCTGAGTAGGCCATCAGTAGAAACGCTGACTTGGACATTTTTCCGAAGAGTTCCTGTCACATATAAAATTATGACTTCCTAAATAAATAAGTAAAAATCTTAGAAGTCTTATGCCATGCAAGTAGATAAAGTTAAGGTTTCAGCTTGTTTTTTGTTTTATTTTTCTCCAAGATTTTCTAGTGCATGGGGGTCATAATTAAGCTCTAACAACCAGTTCTTGAACCTAATATAAAATATTTCTTTCCAGCAGTTTGAGCAGCCACCTTGTATTCTGGGCTAGAAGTTGCATTTATAAATGTTAAACAAGTTATTCGTCAAAAGCTAATAAATTTTGACAGAGTATTAAAAATGACTGGTGCAATTTCCTACTTCGAGGTGTCACTGCTGTCAGATTAAATTGTTCTCAGGTATGAGGTCTAATTTCTTTCTTGTCTAAAATTATTCTTAAATTTACTTTCTCAGGAAGATAAACAAAATCAGTGAAGTCAGAGTGAAAAAAGCACGTCTTTTATCCTTCGGCAAGTTCATTTAAGAAAGGTTTCAATAAGATGAGGCAGGAAAATGGGAAATGACTTTTCCATTGGAACTGGGTTAATTTTCAGAAATCGAGTTAAAGCTGGAGAATGTGAGATACAATACAATTATTGTGCTACTAATGCGGTGCACATCAAACCCCATGAAGGAAATTAGAACTGCTATGAGTGAAGAGTACACATTGCTTTTAAAGTGCCACTATGATTTTTCTCTGCAGTTTTTCCTTTAATAGGCACATAGAATTCCCTGCTGGCTTAGCTGGGTGTGAAGAGGAGATTTGTCCTCAGATACAAAATAAAAATATTGCTTTTTAAAAATAGAGTAATGAAATAAAGCCTACAGCCAGTGGTATGGCATCTGAGTATACACTTTGCATGCAACAAACTTTAGGTTCAGTAGCATTTTAGGGAGTTTAGTGGGGAGAAATGCTACATATTTGTGCTTAGAAAGCCTTTTGCAATTGAAAAATGATAGGAGGCAGATAGAATAGTAGTCTTACTCAAAAGCCTGCTTAATTTTTAAATTTTGCTGGTCACGAACCAAGTAAACAATATTTCAAGAACAAGTTATCCAGTTAGACAACAACAACATGTTAATAACAAGACAGTCCTAATTATTTCTCCATAGTTACTGCATGGTTAATCTCTTTCATCCTGTCTCTATATTCATCTGCAATGTTTAAAAAATGTGCAGGGATTTTAATATTTATATCCTACTTTCTCAGTATTGTAAGTATTCCAGAATGAGCTGAGTCTCTTCAACTTCAGCGTCAGATCTAAAAAACCAAAGTACATGGAGATCTGTAACTAGAAATGTTCTATGAAACTAAGAGTGATATTTTGTTCCCAGTCTTATTATTCTGTGTTTTCTCCCCATCTCTTTTTTGGATTTGTCATCTGAACAACTTGAACTAAAATTATTTTGTATTACCATCTTCTTAGCTTGCAATTTTCTGTTGTGATTCCTATTTCTTCACTAACTTCAAATATTCTGAAAGCTACTGATTTTCACTCGTCAGCTTTCTGAGTAGATTAATGAAAGTCAAATTTCTCATGATAGGGACATTTTTTTCTGGCTTCCCAGTTTTTCTTGAATTATAGTCCTTCCCTCAAGCATTAACTGAACATCTGTATCAGAGTTAATACTCCTCTCTGCCTTAATTGCATAAACCACAAAATTTTAACTGACTTCTTATATATCCAAGAAGTCACTGAAGATGTAAAATAATTCTTCTTCTTCTTCTTCTTCTTCTTCTTCTTCTTCTTCTTCTTCTTCTTCTTCTTCTTCTTCTTCTTCTTCTTCTTCTCCTCCTCCTCCTCCTCCTCCTCCTCATCCTCCCCTCTCCCTTTCTTTTCCCTAAGTATACCACATACTACAACTACCCAACTTATATCATATATGTTTTTATAGCATGAATAAAATGAATTGGAACTGCAGAATCAAACATAATTATTTTCAATTTCAAGTCCTAAACAGGGTTTTTTTTCCTTCTGCAAATTTCAATTTTTAAAACTCAGCTCATTAAGTCAAGCAAAAGTTCTTTGAGTGACTTTTTTTGTCACCATACTTAGACAACAGTATTGTACTGTAAATAGAAGAACTGGGCTAATTAAGCATTTGACAGTTAGATAGCCATTGCCCTTCCTGTATTTGTATTGTAAACACACATAATGGTTTGTGGCTTTATTTTGACGGCTGTAAAAGTTATTAAGGAAAAAAAATCCTCAAAGAAGAAAAAAACAATATTTCTTAGTAACAAAAGAAAAAGAACACCACTGTAACTTGTTTATATAAAACCCAATAAGTTTCAGTTAGAAACCATCAGTAAATTTTCTTCTCCAACTTGGGTGATCCATTGGGAACTTTTACCATGATTTTCTTAATTCCCCTTCCTTGTACTAATTTTGTAACATTTCTAACCAATGCAAATATTGGCAGATTGTCCAACTTTGTCTTCTTAACATGTTATGCTGTAACACAGTAGCTGGCCATGATTTTGAGAACTAACTTGTCCACAAATTCCCCCATGCAGGATACTTTTCAGTTCTTCCAGAATTTATTTTCATTAAGCCTAATCTCCCATTAGAAAGGGCTATAAAGCTATTGAATGTAATGTATCTTGATCCATTCCAGTCCGGCTTCAGACCTGGCTACAGCACAGAAACCGCTTTGGTCGCGTTGACTGATGATCTCTGGAGAGCCAGGGATGGAGGCCATGCCTCCATCCTGGTGCTCCTTGACCTCTCGGCGGCTTTCGATACCATCGACCATGGTATCCTTCTGCGACGACTGCGGGAGGTGGGGGTGGGAGGCACTGTTTTACGGTGGTTCTCCTCTTACCTCTCGGACAGGTCGCAGTCGGTGTTAGTCGGAGGGCAGAGATCGACCCCTAGGCCCCTAACGCATGGGGTGCCGCAGGGTTCGGTCCTGTCCCCCCTTCTTTTCAATATCTACATGAAACCGCTGGGTGAGATCATCCGACGGCACGGGATAAAATACCATCAGTATGCGGACGATACACAGTTGTATCTGTCCGCCCCGTGCCAACTCAATGAAGCGATGGACGTGATGAGCCAGGGTCTTGAGGCTGTTAGAGACTGGATGGGGGCTAACAAGCTTGTGCTCAATCCAGAAAAGACCGAGTGGCTGTTGTGCTTCCCTCCCACGAATTGGCCAAGTGTTCCATCTCTCAGGCTGGGGGGTCAAATTGTACGCCCCTCAGATAGGGTTCGCAACTTGGGAGTCCTCCTGGACCCTCAGCTGACTTTTGAACACCATTTGTCAGCTGTAACCAGGGGGGCATTTGCCCAGGTTCGCCTGGTGCACCAGTTGCGCCCCTACCTGAACCGGGAGGCCCTCACAACAGTCACTCGTGCCCTTGTGACCTCTAGGCTGGATACTGCAATGTGCTCTACATGGGGCTGCCCTTGAAGAGTATTCGGCGACTTCAGCTGGTCCAGAATGCGGCCGCGCGAGCGATCGTGGGTGCACCTCGATTCACCCACGTAACACCTATCCTCCGCGAGCTGCACTGGCTGCCTGTTGGTCTCCGGGTGCGCTTCAAGGTGCTACTTGTCACCTACAAAGCCCTTCATGGTATTGGATCTGGGTACTTGAGAGACCGCCTACTGCCAATTACCTCCACTAGACCGATAAGATCGCATAGATTAGGCCTCCTCCGAATTCCATCAGCCAGCTAGTGTAGACTGGCAACTACCCGGAGGAGAGCCTTCTCGGTGGCTGCTCCGACCCTCTGGAACGAACTCCTCGTGGAGATCCGGACCCTCACCACCCTCCAGACCTTCCGCGCCGCCCTTAAAATCTGGCTGTCCCGGCTGGCCTGGGGTTAAAGACTCTAACCCCTACTCGAATTGTATGACTGTTGAGTTCTTAAATGATGTTGTGCCTTTATGTTGTAAATTGTTTGTCCTTCCCCCCCCCCCCTTTGAACTGTGAGCCGCCCTGAGTCCCCCCAGGGAAAAGGGCGGCATACAAATAAAGTGAAAACTGAAACTGAAAACTGAAACTGGAAGTGTCTACAACATCCTTCAGGGAGGTTTGCTGAAACCTCAGAGTACTCTCTTTCATGTCCCAGACTGAATCCTTTTCCTTAATGGTCAAAAACAGATATATTGAAACAACAAACACTGTAAAAAATCAGGTAGTTTGTTTTCTCTGTCTACTAAGACCTTCCAATAGACTCAGGTCTTCAAGCTCTCTGGACTGCCTGAGCTTATTCTATTTCTCCTCTTCTTGGCTGTTGAAACTTTCCTTTCCTTTCAATGGGCAATGTCCTCATTGGTGAAGCTTCCAGTTTCTCTCACTATCTATAGCTAATTAGCTAAGTTATTAAAGACTCCTTTAACTGGATCTTTTGCTTACTTCAAGTTGCCCTCTACCTTTGTTAACTGTAGGAAATAGAATCCCAAGTAGGCAAAATGCTGCATGAGAAAGAATTTTTCTCCTTCTACCTCTTACTCAGAAGTAGTCTTTCTGGAGTAAGGGAATACTGTGCTTTGCTAGTTCCAAATGTTCATCTTTTCTTCTTTTCCTCTTCTATAGCTCCATAGCCCAAACATGGGTGTTTTATGTGGGTCTAAGCTTCCTATTTCCATTAATTAATCATTGGAGAGTAAATAAGAATGGAATGACCAGGAGGGATCAGGAATGGACTTTTTCTTGAGGTCCAATTATTTATTGCATGTTTACCTCCACCTGCTTAATAGCATAGCTAGTTGAAACTTTCTCTCACCTCTAATGCCATTAGACATTGTGAAAAATATCTGTTTACTTTATTCTTTCCCTCCAAAACATTCTGTTGTATTCAATCATTCTTACCAATCACATCTATTGAAATGGAGAAAATGTACTTGCATGCCAAAGGCTAGCATGATGACAATAATTATGATTAACTGAAAGCATATTTGTTCTTCTTTGTTCATTTTGTAGAATTTACATTATAATCTTGTGCACTGTCATTTAATTTAGCAATTGGGAAATAATTTTCTCTTTAAGGGTCACCTTTTCCATCAGTAATCTGTTGGGATTGTATCCCAATTGGTGGGCAACCCCAGTAACCTTTCATGGACGATGAATGCTAACATGCTTGTGAAGAAGGCAGAGAAGAGGCTGTACTTCCTGAGAATGCTAAGGAAGATAAATCTATCTCAGCATCTACTTCTGTCCTACTATTGCAGCACTATTGAGAGTGTCCTGACATAGGACATTCTTGCATGGTATGGGAGCAGCTCTGCAGTGGACCAAAAAGCTCTACAGAGAATCATTAAAACTGGCCAGAATATCACCGGGCTCCAGCTACCAGCCCTGGATGACATCTTCACATCTTGCTGTTTGAGTAAGTTGCATAACATTCTCAAAGTGTCTTCCCATCCTGCTTACAATCTTTTTAGACTGTTGCCTTCTGGCAGAGGATACAGAACAATTAAAACTAGGACCACACATCTTCTGAATCAGCTTTTATCCCAGAGCTATAATTGCACTCAACAATGAACTAAAGGGCCACCATCAGTGAGCTATTGGACAGCACTACTTGGTCTGCTGTGTGGATGCTTGGGTGGTTTAGGGGTGGGGAATTTTTTTGGTGGGTGGGGATGTTTTGGGGATTGTTATGTATGTTGGGCCTGGACTTATGTGAATTTTGTTGTATGTGTAAACTGTGTATATATGTACAATGACAATAAAGTAAAGTAAAATAAAGTAAAAGTAAATAAACGAAGAGTTAAAACTAAGTGGAGTAGAAAGCCAATCATATATACTGTATACTTTAATTGCTATTTAACTTGAGAAGCTTTTTCTGATAGTGGTTGCTTAATACTTCCTTCCATAAGTTTGTTTGCCATTTTATAAAAAATTAAGAATCTTATTTACTCAAAATATTATTTTAAAGACCAATAGACTGAATCTGATGTGTCTATTTTATTTACTTCACTCAGTTGTGTTGCTATTGACACCTTCTTTCCTCCCTCCCTTTCCCCTCCTTTCTCCTTCATCCTTAATCTAATTTTTTGCCTGCTCCATTGGTTTCTAAGGCTTTACTTATTTAAATAAATTGTTTTTTAAATTTGGGAGAAGTTTCCTCTACCCCTAATACTGTATGTCCATTTTATATGCAAAAATTGTAACATATAGAATCCCCCCCACCCTCCTCTTCCTCCTCCTCCTCCTCCTCCTCCTCCTCCTCCTCCTCCTCCACCACCTCCTCCTCCTCCTCCTCCTCCTCCTCCTCCTCCTCCTCCTCCTCCTCCTCCTCCTCCTCCTCCTCCTCCTCGGCTCTAATTCTTCTTGGGCTTGGTGTCCTTGGGGAGATATTAAAGTCTAAAGGTAAGTTGGAAGGATTTATGGCAGATTATACCAAATGCCTGTGATTTAAAGAAAAAGGGTAATTCCACAAGAATGTTCTTTAGCAGATTGTTTTTTGAGAACAAGTTTCCATTTTAAACTCTGAAATAAATCTCATTTCATTTTAAGAACATTATAATTAGAAAAGTACATAACAGTTGGAATGAACATTTAACCCCTCATTTAAAATAGTCCTGTTGAATATTTTTAGACACTGGTTTTATTAGTCTTATGGGATCTTCCTTCTTCAAATTGAAATTACCTCATCTATTTAAAACTTTTGTCTGCAACTTCTAAACTCTTAATTCCAAGAGTCATGGCCTTATATCATCAGTGAGTGAGTAAATGTGAGTAAATATTAACTGTTGGAGTAAAGCAGATCAGAGATGTGGACACAATACTGTTCAAACAATAGTCCTGGGCACAACGTTATTGTTGCCATGAGCCATAGCAGCACAGTGGGTTAAAGTGCAGTATTGCAGGTCAACTCTGCCTACAGTCAGGAGTTTGATCCTGACCAGCTCAAGGTTGACTCAGTCTTCCATCCTTCTGAGGTTGGTAAAATGAGAACCTAGATTATTGGGGGTAATATGCTGACATTTATAAACTGCGCAGAGTGCTGTAAAGCACTATGGAGTGGTATATAAGTCTAAATGCTATTGCTATGAGTCACTCCTCCATTCCAAATCATGTTGGTCATGGGGAAGAATGGGTACAAGCCCACTTGTTTACAATAGATTTCCTTATTGTGAAGGTTCCTGTATGAACTAAATATTTGCTTATTAGTTTTCTTATTAATCACCGTCCTAGACGATCTTCTAACATTATCCAGCCATCACTGAGAAAATGTAAAGCCCATTCCTATTAAATACTGTTCTATGAATACAAGAATTGATAAAGCTAGAGAAAACTTGCATACAGTAATTACATGCAGTAGGGAGTCTTTAGCCATTTCAGCTGTATACTTATTTGGGGGAAATGACTGAAGGCTCCTCACTGCAAGTAAATGTCCTGTACCATAACATCAATGGTAAGACTTGGAAAGGAGACATGCTACTCAGGTTTGAGACCTACATGCAAATATTTTGCCTGAAGGGCTGAAGTTATATTGGCAGCACGTCATCTGTGGAACCATCCCTTCATCTTCTACCCACCTAAATTTGATTTCTCTGGAGCTTTCTAACTATGGTGAAATCAACAGTGTTCTTCACAGCCTGTCTATTTTGCTAAGACAATTATGCATCACAATGAGTTGTAAAGCCACTGTGCCTTCATATTTTCTTCTCTAAATTACTTGTGGAAAATGCCCCTTCTTCTCAGTGACGGGAGAAAAAAAAACCAAATCAAAACACGATACCATGTTTTCTTTTGTTGAAGAGCTAATAATGAGGAAATATTATGTCTGTCTATGGCAACTAGAGCTCCCAAGAGAAATCTGAAGAGCTGTTTTCTCTAGCATCTCATTACATTTGGGAACCGTTATCATTTTTTAAACTTACCATAAAGATTCCTCCCCTTTTTTCCTGTGCTTCTTTCTTATATGGTTTTGAAATAAACATTTTGCAAGTAAGTTTTTAAGAAAACAATAGTTTAGTCCATCTGACAGGAAGAGAATATTTTTTTCACTATTTAAATTTGAAAGAATCCAGCTTGGAAATGGTTTTGGCTGATATTATTCTACATAATATTTTATTGACACTTTACAAACTTGGGAGTTTCAACACTACGAGAGCAAATGTTTATTCACAATTCAGATGTCTCTTTCCTTTTTTCTCTTGCTCCAGTTGAGGGGAAACGGAATTGAAGTGAAAGGGGTGGATAGACCATTCGGTCAACAGTACCTGTTAAATTGGAGGCCAGAGAGTGGTTTTGATACACAAGATAATGTCTAATCTTCTCTGTCACATCCAGGACCTCAGATGTCAATGACACAGACCATTTTCATTTGGAAAGCAGCACTACAGTGGTGCTTCCACTTTTTCCAATTAAAATTAAATGAATAAAATCCAAAATGGCAACACAAAGAGTCCTTCAGAACACTTTGCCCATCATCTCCCATCTGTCACCCTGTCTCTAATTCAGTTTTTAGTCCTAAATGGAAAGGTGTATGGAATTGTTCTCATCTCTTTATCAGGGGAAGCAATACCATCAACAGGAGGAATCTGACATTGGTGGTTTGTATTAGCCATGACTACATTGCTCATCCACCATCACTGAAGAGGAATCAGCTCAATGATGCAACAGAGTTATTCCTATTACTTTCCTATCTTTCCCACTTGCATGTATGATTCTTTTTGAGGGTAAAGCTTCATCCCTGATTTCTTGTTTCTTCTGACTTTTCTGCAAAAGCCAACATTTAGAGATTATTTTCTTGTTGAGTTGGGTTGGAAATCTGAAATCAATTTCACCAGTAGATAAATCAGAAGGTAGGTTTGCCCTTTCTTGCTTACTAGAAATATGCACGGTGGACTTTTGCGCAAACAAGAATGTTTCTGAAGTAATCTGTTTTTTTCTCGGCAGTCCAAGAGGACAAATAATGTCTATGAGAAGGTAGACCAAAGGAGTCTCTTATGGTTTTTAGTCTGCATTGATGGGCTTTGTTGCAGGAGATTTCAATAGTTACTGATTATGCTATTTCATATTTATATTTTTCTGATGCCATTAAATTCCAGAAACTCAATACTGCCAATGGAAAAGTATTTGCCCATACAGGCGGTCTTTGATTTACAACCAGTCATTTAAGCAGCTGTTCAAAGTTACAGCAGATCTTCTTGGAGGTACTTATGATCTGGAACTGAAGTTCTGATGGCTGCCATCCCCAACACAGTCACATGACTGCATTTCAGGCACTTGGCAATCGGACAGTATTTGCAGCTGTTTGTAATATCCTGTGATCACATGATCATGTTTTACAACAGTTCTGCCAAAAACTGGCATTTGCTTGCAGTTTTCAGCAAACCTGATTGGCACTGAACAATTGGTTCACTTAATGACTGTGGTGTTCACTTTATGACTGCAACATTTTCTTAACAACCATGGCATTGGCTTAACAACCACCACAAAAAAGATCATAAAATCAGTTTAATTGTGTGGGTGACCTGTTTTACAACCATCATGACTTATGACAATAAGGAGCAGGCTCCATTATGGTAATACATTATGAGTATCTGCACAGGCTGAGAATGATAGAAGCTGACTTCCTACACATCACAAACGCACTGAATGGTACTGGTGTATTTGAGAGAGTCTAGTGCTATTTGCAGAAGAGGAAATATCTGTTAATATTCTTTTCTGGAAGTATCATGTCATTGTCCCAGTTCCCAGTGCCATATTACCTAGTAACCACAAGGGGTAAACAATAAGAAATTTCCCCAGTGTTCCTTGCACACCTTTTATTTTGCTTGCTCTTTATGAAACTACTGATTCAAGATGCTTCCTCTCTTGCCTTTATTTCTGCAAGTACACTTGCTATCTTGACTCTGTTTTGAAGGGTTTGTAGGTTACCAGGACTTTGCTGTCCCTTAGATATTTTCAGACCATTTTTCTTATCAAGCTACAAACTGCTGCTTCACTAGTTCTTGCTTAATTTAGATTCTTACTGTTCCAATCACATAAATCACTTCTTATGGTTTCTTCAGTCTTCCTAACTGCTAAGATTGTCACTTCACACATCAGCAGTCCCTCCCACATCCCTCCAGCATTCAGTTTCAATTTGTTAATTTTGCTTTAATGCAAGGAAGATCATCTGAGATAAACCATATTAATTCCGATGTAATATAAGTGAACCTGCTAATCTTAGTAGAAGATTAGACAGTTGATGCCAGAGTGAATCTTAATTTGTTAAAATTGCCTTTCAATTTCTGACATTTATGAGAAGGTGTGGTGAGCCATTAAGCCATATTTCTGTTAATAGTAATGGGCTTTTAATTTTGTTTTTCAATTAATGCAGACTAAAACAGTGGGGAAGGATTTACATTACAGCACACAAGAATAAAATATATTTAGGCAGTATGCATACAATAAATATGCAATGACCTATCTTATTTTAAAAAAATCAGTAGGTGAAATATGAATGTTCATAGAAGTAACACAGAATGGAAATAATTTAAGTCTACAAACCTTTAGGTTTTATTTATTTATTTTTGGGATATGCAAAACTAAACATGGAAGCCTCCAATTAACTTTCACCCAGTAATATCCTTAATGAAAACAAACAAACAAGCAAAACAAAATCCTTATGTCCTGCCTTTTATCATGGTGGTAGCAATATCCAACAGTTTATAGCACCTTTAAGTTTATGAAGCATGTGGAAGTTTTCTTTGTTTATAAATGTGTTTACTTGTATGTATCAACAAATATATAATAGCAGCAAACATTATGGGACATTTAGAAAATTCTACAATCCATTTTCATCACTACCAATGATGCTTCAAAAGAAGATTGGTATGTGGGGGGTGGGGGTTTAGTAGAAAACCTAGAGGCACTGTGGCCTGTTGTGAATTTAATCATGATAGCCTAGTAGTTAAGGATTAGATTAGGATAGACAAGACTCTGCACTCAAAATAGCTCTGATTAGCTGACTTTGGACAAAATATTATCTATCCAATGTGATTCATCTTGACTTGCAATATTTATACGTTACACGGACTGCTAGTTGTTTTGTGGGCAGCTACAACAAAAGCACAGAAATATAAAACAACAGAGAAAGGCAATTGCAATAGTAATAATAAAAACAATACTGATACAAAGAAGCACACGGATGTACGCTGAAGGTAAGGATTAAAATAGTTTTGTATTATGACATACCCTCTGGCTGCTACATGGCTGCTATACCTATGTTGTTTTCTTGGGATTTATATAAAAGTGATTTGTGGCTATTTTCTTCCAGTATATTTTTCCAATTTCTTGATCAAGCCTATAGCCTTGAGATTTTCTTGTGAATTCTCAAGTAAGCAGAGTTGCAACCAGAACCAAACTTGTTATTTTGTTCTTGGGTCAAGCACACAATAGATACAAACTCAAGGGAGACCACTCCAAACTTGATTGCAGAAAATACGACTTCAGCAACAAAGTGGCCAATGCCTGGAATGCACTACTTGATTCTGTGGTTTCATCCCTAAACCCCCACAACTTTAACCTTAAACTGTCTACTTTTGACCTCACCCCATTCCTAAGATGTCTGTAAGGGGCATGCATAAGGGCACCAATGTGCCTACCGTCCCTGTCCTACTGTCCCCACTTATTCACATCCATTTCCTGTATTCATAATCATGTCTATACTTATATCTATTATCTTGACAAAATAAAAAAAAAAAACAGGTAATGACAACTTTCCTAAAAAGAAAAATCTGCCTTAGCTCCTAGAAGATTTTTAGTGATATATTAAGAAATTCCAGTAAAATGGATGACATAATTGTTGGGGAATACAAGAGGCTTCCAAATTAGTACAGATGTTATATGGGAGAAAATAACTGGGGCCCACTCACAGATAACTACCAGTGCTATGTTCCAAATGTGCTTTTTTCAAGAGATATTTTGCTTCTCATCCAAGAATCTTCTTCAGTACCTAAGCAAGAAGTGGGATGTCTTCAAGGAAATACAAAGAAAGTCCTCTTGAAAAAAACAACTGTGGGACAATCTGTGAATTATACATCTCTATCTCTATCTCTATCTCTATCTCTATCTCTATCTCTATCTCTATCTCTATCTCTATCTCTATCTCTATCTCTATCTCTATCTCTATCTCTATCTCTATCTCTATCTCTATCTATCTCTATCTCTATCTCTATCTCTATCTCTATCTCTATCTCTATCTATCTATCTCTATCTCTCTCTATATCTATCTATCTATCTATCTATCTATCTATCTATCTATCTATCTATCTATCTATCTATCTATCTTTGGTTATTCGGGTTTTCTCCCACGTAAAAATGGAAGTGTCTTGGCGATGTTTCGATGAAGTCTCATTCGTCATCTTCAGGCTTGTTTGCTCGGCTTCGTGCTTCCAGGAGCAATGTGAGATTCTGGTCCTTCTTCATGCTGAAGCCATCGAGATAGAAAAATGCCCACACAGCATTAACAAACACGACGATACCTCCCACCTACCAGCCATTTGGAAACCCGCCCTTATTGACAAATGAGTCCCTAACATGAGGAATGACACCAGACCCACACTCACAAGAGCCACGCAGGATGTCACCACCACACATCCATGCAGAAAGCAGACTAATGTGACCAGAAGCCAGACCGCAACTGCACCATTAGCCACTTTAAACCCCTCCAATCCTTACATGAAACACAACCCCCCAACCAATCAGAACACACCTCACCCAATCAGAACACAGCCAAGCTCCCACCCAATCAGTTCAAACCCTCACTGGCAGTTAAAAGAAAGAAACAGCCGAGATCTCACATTGCTCCTGGAAGCACAAAGCTGAGCAAACAAGCCTGAAGATGACGAATGAGACTTCATCGAAACGTCGCCAAGACACTTCCAATTTTACACAGGAGAAAACCCGAATAACCAAAGACCTACATACTAACACCTGCGAAAACCTCAGAACACACACACACACACACACACACAAACACACACACACACATACACATATATATACCTATATCTATATCTATATCTATCTATCTATCTGTCTATCTACATGGTGCATTGCAGCACTGTAATCAAAATGTAACTACAGGTGTGGTAGTTCCTGCCCAATATTTATTCATTTTGCAATATTTATAGCCTGTCCATTCTAATGCATTCTAATATAATAACTGTGAGCACTAATGCCTCCTTTAGTACTGAGTAGACTTCCTGCCTAACCTGATTTTATTTTTAAACAGTTATTTAATTTAAGTAAATAAGGAAATAGAATGCTGCAATGCATCAGCCTCGAACATACAGTAACTTGGCTGTGGAACAATTCCTCAGGGTCCCATAGGCACTTCCAGAAAATAAAAGTAGAGGGTAGCTATAGCCGCTTGCTTTGTCTGTTTTCTTATGGGGAAGTGGGAGAAGAGAAGAGAAAACCTAAGATACCAACAGTAACCTAGAAACCAAATTAGTTTCATATTCTTAGAGAAAGATGAGGGGATAAATCTCATCTATTGGCTTTCTGGTAATTACATGTGTGGCCAGCCACATTTTATGAAAGATGCCACAATATGCTTTAAAATTCAAAATATGGCTAATAGCATTCTTCCCTTCCCCATAAAATGGGAGACCCCTAGTGTAATGTTTTCATTATCTAGACCAGATGTTAGGTATCCATAGACAATCAGGTTATTGTGGATAAGGTAGCCCTTTATGTCCATGCCAGCATCAGAAGAAAACTTTTCAAAAGGGATTGGCCCTTCAGTGCATTTGCTGTCTCTGTGTAGTTACGAAGCATTTTGACCATTAGGAACACAGATGATTTTATCCTTAAAGAGCTTTCACAAATTGACCACAATCATGGATGTTGTACATCTTGTTTGAAGCAAGAGGCTCTCTATCATTTTTTGGGTCTTGGAAATACATCAACAATGCAAAAGGTCACGAAGAGAGTGCCGTCCTCCATAGCTTAATTATCACAGGGTCATTTGCATATTTAAATGCAATCTGATAACTTCACAAACAAAAGGGCCATAATAGAAGGTACCAGTTGCGATGGTGAACACCAAAAACTCAGCAAACCAACCAACCAGATTTACTCTTTTTGCTTTTCAAGCACACACTAAATCAAAATCCCCAAAAGGGCTATTGTTCTAGCATCTAGCCAAAACAAAGCAGGCATCAGCACAGTATTTTTTTTTAGGGGGGAGGATGTTACGTTGATGGATTGCTAAGCTTAGGTATGTGTGCGAGCTCAATGCATACTTTTTAATTCTGTTGACAGTAGAGCTTTCAGAGTGACTTTGAAGATGAAGACTTACTGCATTTTTCAAGGCACCCTGAATCTCAGTATAAACTAGGAGACAAGAACATATGCAGAATCACCCCCACCCCTAACTCCAGCAAGCCAGTCAAATTCCAAGCTACCATTTTTGTATTCACAGGGCAGATGCTTTTTTTTGAAGACCGAAAACATATACAAACTCATGCACGTGAATTCCAGCATCGTACATATACAAAAAACACAACAGTAGTTTATTATTCAGGCAATGGCATGAAGAGCAGGGGAACAGGCTGGCTGTCTTACAGTATCATGTCTTTCTTAAAACGCATGCTTCGTTTTCTGAAAATTTCCACTCTCAGTTCACCTCACCCAACCTAAACCAATAACTGTGGGAGTATGACCCCTCCTTCTTGCTGTATTGGCCCAGAGTGGAAAATTCAAAAGCTAATCTTCTAATCCCAATCATGGATTTTTCTCCATGGTCGACTGACAGAATTAATCTAAGAGGTCAAATTATATTTTAAAAGCTGTAAAACCAATTGATCTGTTGAAACAAATAACCTTTGCTTAAATGAAACAACCTCAGAGAACATTTCTTCTAGTTTCATCTGCTTCCAGCTAGTGACAATTAAAGATTAAAATAAATCAGAGTTTCCAAATAATCTCGGAGATAATAATTACAGCAACAATTTCTTTTGTGCAGCTTGGCATTTCCTTTGATATTGGCTTGAAGAATGAAGTCATTACCATTATTAATGGATGTTGAGCAACTTTTAGAATTCCATCACCTGAGTGTTGGTGAATTTATACCTTCTGTTAAAGAAAACCAATTACATTTCTGTGCTATTTTTCTCCCGGTCTAACATACTGAGTTTCAATTTCATTTCTCTGAAATACGGTGAGAAATCTTCATTTGCTTATTTCGGTTTCAAGATTTTTTGGGCGGGTGGGGCTGTTGTATGAGAGGGCAATGTGCTTTTCTTCTTCAGATATTAAAGGAGTGATAAATGGCATCCTATCAGCTGATTGCTCCATCTTGAATATTTGATTCTATAGTTCTTAAGGCAGATACCCAATTCCAGCTGATTTTCATCATGTTGCCACTCAGGGCTTCAATATGAGAGACTAGGAAATGTAATGAAATCACACTGCAGGGAGTGCAAAACACTTTTCTCCAAGATTTAGTATGAGTCACTGGTGTGAGAATTCTGTTTCTTGTTCAAAATCTCTCTCTAGTAAAAAGCACCAGGTCATTCCAAGAGAGAAAGCAGAGCCATACCATACTTAAAAGAAGGCCTAGAATTATCATTTACTGCCTTCTGTTTCTCTGTTTGAATTCTGGATTTATATAAAAATGAATGGGTTGGAGAAAGATGGACCAATTGTGTTTATTCAGGGGTGAGAAAGACAATCTTTTATTTATAACAAGATTAATCCTTGGATATAAAACATAGTTCTCAGTTGAATAACACTTTTCTCAACTGATTTGTTTTTTTTTTTTAAAAAAGAGATAAGGACAATTGTTGAAAAGGTTAATGCTGATACTCCAACCTCATTATATTAGTGCCAGGGTTCCAAATAGCCTCCAAAAGTAAATCAGAATCCAAGGCAAAGTACTGCTCAAAGTTCCAATTTATTAAGAGAGCCATGTTGGCACATCTGAGAAAACCCAAATCTGAAAGCTTCCCAGTTTTTCCCACCCAGTGGAAAGTTCATTATCTTGCCCCCACACCTACAAGTCCATCACATGGTCCAATCTTTCACTGCCATGCTGGCAGTTCCACCCATCCAGTTCCAGTCAGGTGTAGAGGTGCAAAGACAAAGGATGACCTTGGCTTTCTAGAAAGAATTTTGTTATGGCTACATAGCATCTAACTCCCTACAATCCCTCCTTCCATTTTCCCACAATAGAAAATGCATAGTAGAATAATAGAAAGTGTGGCAGGCCAAAGATCCAACAGAAAAGATGGCTGCAGGCCTGACAATTAGTTTATTTGGGTTATGTTGCACATATTACACAGTGATAACATGTGTGAGGATGAGAATGCAATGTAGATATGGCGGAGCCAATCAGTTCACCCAGACATTATTTTCATCTTGCCATATTTAACTTCCATAGCATTTTTGTGTTCATAGTTGCAAATTTGGTAGACCAAATTGTAGAAGGTGTTAACTGAGTGGGTAAGCTTACACTCATATGCAGAAATAAATGTTCTGGCACCTGTAGTTAAGCATGTGAGATCAAAATGGTCACAGTATAACAAAGATAGCCATACATTCTGCCATGTGACTCTTTTCTGCCAGTATGGAACACTGTTTAAACCAGGGGTAGGCAACCTCTTATACCTACCGCCCATTTTTGTAGCTGTCAGCCTCTGCTTTGCTGCTGCTTCGGCTGCCATTGAAACAGGGATGGGGGGCATGGTATTTGGGAGGGGAATACTAACTGTGCTGGAGGAAGATTCTGGAGTTTCTGCTGCCTGTCTTACTGCGCATGCGGAGGAGGTTTCCCGCCAAGGCCAAGGGTACCGACATTCCATCTGGATGATGCCTTTCGAAGTTATCTCACACCTGACACTTGGGAGAATTATGTTTGGACTGTAACTGGGATGCCAAGGGGAGGGGAATGGGTTATTCTATATATCATTTGCTTTCACGCCTAAATAATCAGTCTTCGCTTTGCTACGCTTCTAATCATTTATAATTAGTAAAAGTACACTTGATTTCTATCAATGGAGTCTCGTGGTTTTCTTTCCTAATTACTCAGTGGAGGAGTGCTGACAGTAGCTCTGTTAGTAGTAAAATTTTCTAACCACCCACTGGTTCCACAGTAATGGTGATTTATAAAGTAGGGAAGTCAATTAAATTTTAAAAAGGAAAGTGCTTCAATATTGGACAAAACCCGTACCGTCCACCAGGGAAGCTGGAACGCCCACTAGTGGGCGGTAGGGACCAGGTTGACTACTACTGGTTTAAACCATGTGGTGTAAATACCATATTTTTCAGACTATAAGATGCACTACAGTATAAGAGGCACCAAGATTTTGAAGAGGTAATTTTTTAAAAAAAGGTTTTGCACTCTGCAGGCCTCCCAAATCCTATGCATGCCCATAGGGGCTGGGGAGGGCAAAAATGAGCAAAAAATGGTCATTTCGCAAAAAAAATAGGGCATGCAGAGGCTTTGGGAGGCCTGTAGAGAGTTCTTGAGGGCTGGGAGGGGGGCAAAATGAGCAAAGGAAACAGCCCATTTTTTTCAAAAATGAGCCCATTTTTTTTGCAAAAAAACAGGGCATGCAGAGGCTTTGGGAAGCTTGTAGAGTGCTCCTGGGGGCTAGGAGGGGGCAAAAATGAGCAAAAAAGCCCCATTTTTTTTGCTCATTTTTGCCCTCCCCAGCCCCCAGGAGCACTTTTTACACATCCATTTTTGTGAAAAACGGGATACATGGTGGTGGGGTTTCAGGAGGCCAAAATTGCTGTATTCAGTGTATAAGACGCACCCAAATTTCACACCCTCTTTTTTGGGGGAAAAGGTGTGTCTTATATTCTGAAAAATATGGTAATTGACCTCTTCACTTAGATAAAAATTGTGATGGTTTTACAATTCTGGAGCTAATAATATAGTATCTAATAATCTAATATCTAATATCTAATAATCTTTACAGAACTCCATATATTTTTATAGTATTTTCTATAAGTTAATGAGCTAAAATCATATATTGCGTATGTTTCCCCCTCAATATACTTTGATATAAAGGTTTATCCTAGCTTTCAAAGAAATGTGAAATATATAAGGAAACTACGTATATTCCTTCTTCAGTATCATTGTCTTTCTTTAGTGACTTTTGATTGAAAAAGCCATGTTTATTCTAGATTTGTAAAAACCTTTAACAGAGAATAGGTGGGATGGAATAAGTGGACGGCAACGGTGATGGCATAGTTGAGGAAACTTTGAGTAAAAAATAAAGAATTGGATCACTACAGATAAGCAAGGAAAGGGTAAAAGTAAGAGTCCTAATACCTAAGACCGTTGCACGGTTCCCATGGTCAGGTGATCAAAATTAGGATGCCTGCTTCGTATTTATGATGGTTGCAGTATCCCAGGATCATGTGGTCACCTTTTGTAACCTTCTGGCAAGCCAAGTCAATGGGGAAGTCAAATTCACTTAACAACCACATTGCTAATTTAAGAACCACGGTGATTCACTTAACAATGGTGGCAAGAAAGGTCGTAAAATGGGGCCAAACTCTCTTAACAAATGTTTCACTTAGCAAAATAAATTTTGGGCTCAATTGTAGTCATAAGTCAAGGACTGCCTGTATAAGACAGGGTTAGGGTTCCTGGTTTTCTATTCTTCAACTCCCACTTTGAAAAAGATGAAGATGTTTCCTTCTTGCAGCATTCTTGATGTGTTAATCAGTCCCTGAATTCACAATGGCCTTGAAATAAGTTTTCTCTCAACACTTGCATGCCTACCCTGTTTCTCCAAAATCTGTGCCTCGGAACAATTTCCATTTAAATTATATTAATTAGGCCAATAGAAAGTGTTATTACTTTTGAGTGATTCTCTTAGGAGCTGTATAATTTTAATATGCTTTAACAATTTATGCCTGGATGTCTCACTTAAGAAGACAAACTCTGCCAGATGCTTCACATTCAGGCCATTGTCATTAGGATTGTCACAGTTTGATTTTAATGGCCTCAGTTTGGATTATTGCTAGAAAAGGATATGAGAGCTAAAAAGAATGTTACTGTGGTAAACCCAGCAAAATCACTATTGCCATATAATAAAACTAGTGGAATAAGGAGAAGGAAATATGGAGAAATAGATACTGCATTTGAAGCACAGAATCTGTCTGTCCCTCTGTCTGTCCCTCTGTCTGTCTGTCTGTCTGTCTGTCTCTCTTCTATCTATCTATCATCTATCTATCTATCTATCTATCTATCTATCTATCTATCTATCTATCTATCTATCTATCTATCTATCTATCTATCTTATCTATCTATCTAATCTATCTATCTTCCGGCCTGGGAAAGCAACAGGAAATCATCAAAGCCATTAAAAAGCAAAAGTTAGAATATTTTGGACATGTGATGTGACACCCAGAAAAATACAGCATCCTTCACTTATTCCTCCAGGGAAAGATTGAAGGCAAACAAGGTCCAGGCAGAAGAAGAGCTTCATGGCTTCAAAACCTAAGGGATTGATTTGGACAAAACTCGGCAGCACTTTTTCATGCGGCTGTTGACAAAAATAGAATTGCCAACATGATCGCTAACGTCCAATGATGGATATGGCACAATAAGAAGAATGAATCTATCTATCTATCTATCTATCTATCTATCTATCTATCTATCTATCTATCTATCTATCTATCTATCTATCTATCTATCTATCTATCTATCTATCTATCTATCTATCTACCTACCTACCTACCTACCTACCTACCTACCTACCTACCTACCTACCTACCTACCTACCTCTATCTATCTATCTATCTATCTATCTATCTATCTATCTATCTATCTATCTATCTATCTATCTATCTATCTATCTATCTATCTGAAATACACACAAATACACACACACACACACACACCTATAGAATCATATCAGCAATTTTATAGGATCTAAACTATTATCTCAGAATGCTTTTCAGGGCAGGCAATTGTTCTGAAGTATAAAGGGGGTTCTACTTAAAGTATGTCAATATTTTAAATCACAAGAAGACTCACTCTGGGCAGATAAGTAATCAGATAAAATGTCATAGGGCTGTGCAAAGTTTCAGATGAGTGATTCACTTTGGATGAGCCTTCGATTGAATTATCCCTTCAAAGCAGATTCACGAATCAAAGCAATACTTTGAAGCAACAAATCAAATTAGATGGCTATCAAAATATTAATCTCCAATTCAAATCAAATCAGAGGTAATCTACACACCCCAAAATATAATTCCATGCACTATGGTACCTTGAATTTATCCGGCCATTGTTTTTAATACATATTGATGTAGGCTGCTCTGAAAAAAAGTGTCTTTAGGCGCTATCTTCCCAAGGCTCTCAAAAAAGTATACAATAAAGTGAGTAGACTTCAAAAGGGGAAGATTTTGGGGAAATATAGCATGAAAGGTTGCTTAATGTGGTAAGAGGAGTATGTGACAGAAATAAAGCATATGTGAGAATAAATGGAAAACTTGGCAAATTGCTCAGCACTGAAAAAAAGGAGAGGTGGATGGTGTCCCTTTAGTTGAAGAATGTTACAGGTGTTGGGAAATGACTGCACATATATATATATTTGCAGATGATGCTATATTGTTAGTAGAAAATGATTTGCCATAAATGTTAATATAGTGTACGATGAATAGGGACTCTAGATCTAAATGTTAATATATTACAGGCTAAAATTGTGATTAAAAAGGAAAATGGAGTGAATATTTGCAAGATATATATACATACCAAAAATAAAGCAAATAGATGAATTTGTGTATCTTGGTAGCACATTTTTTTAAAGATATGGATGAGACATTTTAAGGAAATACAACTCTGTATTCTCTGGAAAGATAGTGGGTGGTATTTGGTGTTTTGTGAGAAATTAATACAATAGCAGAGTTGGAAGGGACCTTGGAGGTCTTCTAATCCAACCCCCTGCCTAGGCAGGAAACCCTATACCATTTCAGAAAAATGGCTATTCAACATCTTCTTAAAGACTTCCACTGTTGGGGCATTCACAACTTCTGGAGGCAAACTGTTCCACTGATTAATTGTTCTAACTGTCAGGAAATTTCTCCTCAGTTCTCTCCTTGATTAGTTTCCACCCATTGCTTCTTGTTTTACCCTCAGGTGCCTTGGAAAATAGTTTGACTCCCTCTTCTTTGTGGCAACCCTTGAGATATTGGAACATTGCTATCATGCCTCCCCTAGTCCTTCTTTTCACTAAACTAGACATACCCAGTCCCTGCAACCGTTCTTCATATGTTTTAGTCTCCAGTCCCCCAATCATCTTTGTTGCTCTTCTCTACACTCTTTCTAGAGTCACCACATCTTTTCTACATCATGGTGACCAAAACTGAATGCAGTATTCCAAGTGTTACCAAGGCATTATAAAGTGGTATTAATACTTCACGTGATCTTGATCTCTCCCTCTGTTTATGTAGCCTAGAACTGCGTTGGCTTTTTTGGCAGCTGCTGCACTTTGCTGGCTTATATTTAAATGGTTGTCCACTAGGACTCCAAGATCCCTCTCACAGTTACTATTATTGAGCAAGGTACCACCTATACTGTACTTGTGCATTTCGTTTTTCTTGCCTAAATGTAGAATCTTATTCTTTTCACCATTGAATTTCATTTTATTAGATAGTGCTGAATGTTCAAGTTTGTCAAGATCCTTCTGTATCTTAAGCCTGTCTTCTGGAGCGTTGGCTATTCCTGCCAGCTTGTGTCATCTGCAAATTTTATGAGTTCCACATTTATTCCCTCATCCAAATCATTAATGAAGATGTTGAAGAGTACTGGGCCTAAAACAGAGCCTTGGGGTACTTCACTGCAAACTTCCCTCCATGTAGATGCAGTTCTATGTGTGTTCAAAGAGGCAAAATTGTCTGTGAATAAGGCTATGGTTCTGCTTATTTTATTTTATGGAAGTGAAAGTTGGGGATCACAGGTGAAACATAAAAATGCCCTGGATGCAGTGGAAAATATGTACTTAAAATATATGTAGCAAGAGAAAGAAGTAATACTTTCAAGAACAAATGGGTGCTATATAAGTGTGGACTGAATACACAAGTAACCAAAGACATTGGAGTGGTTTGAAAATGAATGAAGACTAAACTGCAAACTGTAGGAAGAATGTTAAGATGGAAGATTTCAAGGAAGGAAGTTGAGAGATAGAAAAGACTGTTGGGGGGGGGGGAATGCTTGGGCGAAATTCATCAGATGGCGTTGAAAATGGCATTCCCTCCCCGCAAAAAAGAAAAAGTTGAGAAGCCCCAAAGTCATAGTATTTTTATTTTATTTAGAGTATGGTGATGTTATAATAGCCAGGAGAATACAAACCCCATGTTTGGTTCACATCCATGTGCTTTTCAATGTGTGCCACAGGGGGCGAGCTACACACCAGAAGGAAAGAGTGACTTTTCTGCAGTGTTATCCAGGTCCTTCTCCCTCACTGAAACTGCCTCACAAACAGGAATTGCAACTGGGAAGATTCAACACCACCAAAATTCTAACCATCTGTATGAAAGCTGTGGCTTGTCTTCCCACCAAAGTGGCACCTATTTATCTACTTGCATGTAACAGGTGGGTGGGGAAAAGGTGGGAAAAAGTAGATAATTTGTAAGGATAAAAAGGTATGGAAAGTAAAGTAAGTAGTGTTGGCATAAAACAGTTTTAGCTTTTCCCCCTCCCTTTTCCTTATTTTATGATGTTAATTTCATTGGTATACTGTTTCTTGTTCTTCTTCTGCGTTCTGCATTCAATTGACTACCTTGAAGAGGCAAATCCTTATGGGTATACAGTATATGCATGTCCAGTAATTCTATTTGCACTCAAGGGGGCACATAAATGATCTGTTGGGGTAGATCATTTCATTATCATTAAGAATTGACTATGCAGGCTTCCTGCAGCTGCTGGAGAAACAAGCAGCAGACATTGTTGGAGACAGAAAGAGGCCATTTGGTAACTGGCCTGGATGATTCAGAGTTGATGTCATGATGCATGGTCTGTCACATCCAATTCAATCTTTAAAACAGCATAAAAAACTGACACGCACATTTCCTACAAATAATATATGGAATACCCAAGCCAGTTATATGTAACTCTCTCCTGTAACTAATGAGTTTTGGGGTTTTTTTCTCACTCTCTTGCAGAACTGCAAAGAAACGAGTTGTAATCGTAACAGCAGTAACCTTACTAAATCATCTTTCAAGTCTCAATTCAATAATAGCATAATGACGAGCCAGAGATTATTTTAAGTCCTAGAGGACTAGGTTATCTGCAGAACCTCCTCTTCCTGAGGGTATCTGTCTCACCAGAGCAGATAAGGTAGGCCCACTAAAGATCCCTTCTGTTAAAAATTGTTACCAAAAAAAATTGGAAACAAAACTTTTTCATAAAGCTCCTGGCTAATGGAATATCCTTCTGCTGGAGATCTGACAGGTCCCCACCCTATCTTCTAGAAAACCCTCAAGACCTGACTCTTCATCCAGGCTCTGGGAAATGGTGATATCATAGTAGTAGAATACTATTACTACTACTATACAGTCATATCAGGAGCTCCAAAGTGCTTCCGGGTTTGAAAGGTGATATCACCATTGCCTGGGGGGGGGGGTGTTACCCAGTTGAGGGCTCCTTCCATGTCCCCATTAAGTTGCCCATCAAACCATTTTTCTACTTATGGTCATCTGCTGTCTAAGTGCTGAATTGGCAGGAGCTAGTGTGTGTGTGACAGGATCTCAACCCATTTCCTGGCAGCAACCTGGATCTTGAACCTTGAATAAGGTTAGAATAGCCCAGCATCTTAACCTCATTAGCCATTGCTCTTCCCAGTAATGGGTTTCAGTGCCCAGTTTTCTGTCCCAGAGGTGCTTTTCACAAGAGGCAACTGGACTATGTTGTTTTTCTTAGAAGACATTTCACTTCTCATCTAAGAAGATTCTTCAGCTCAAAGAAAAACAAAACAGTCCAGTTGCCTCTTGTGAAAAGCACCTTTGGGACTCCATCATGACCCGGATGACTGAGAATCTCCATAGACATGCCGAGTTTTCTGTTTTTCCTGAGAACATGCTTAACTGTTCCAGATGGTCAACCTAATATCTTACTTGTATCAAAGGCTCTTACCAAATTGTTCATCAAATGAATGTTGAAATATACAATGTCTCTTTGGAAGGAATCCTATTTGGTTTAATCAGCTTACTCCCCTATGTGCGAATAGGCCTCCAAGAAACTTTTTTCTTGGTGTCTCTGGGTGTGTTTTTCAAAATATTGACCTCCCTATGATAAATTGAATGGCAGAGTCCTTTATGAAGATTTGAAGCAGTAAGTTTCTTTACAAGAAAATGGCATTTGAAATCCTTTCAATAGCTGAGGTAGCGAGCGTTGCTTCCACATCTCAAAATGAATCCGTAATGTTATGCCCTTTAAACAACAAATACACCTTACTTCAGTCTGGTCTTTTCATAGTTCATTTATGAAATTTTAAATTGCTTTTCCTGCTGAGTCGGAGTGTTATCATTCTAACAGTAATGTGTAAATATATCCACAGCTCTATTAGCTTTAGAATCAAATATCAGGTGGCATTATGTGGTGCATCACAATTAACTTCTGAGACTGCAATTTCTTACACAGGAGTCGAAATGTAAGGACAAATTGTACTCATTGTTAGCTCGTATTTAAATGGATAAAAAAATATCCTACAGGAGCAGAAAAAGAGAATATATACACCAACCTCAAATAAAGCTATTTACCAGTAGAAAAAAATCCTTGTGAACAAATAGCATAGAGGAGTTATCTCTTTATCTTCCCTTCCTTTTGCTCTCTGTCTGAGATATTTGACTTACAGAACAGGTATATCTTTATTTCTTGAAACATGTATTATTATATATTATTTATATGACTTTGGCACCATACATAGCAGAATAACAACAGTAACAATAACAATATAATTTATTTGTGCAGAAGGAATTCTTCACTCCATTCCCAAAGGAAGAATACATCTTGTACAGGTGGTCCTTCAAACTCTAAGGAATAGATTCCTGAAGGACAAGAAAAGAATTGGGATATCTTCAGAATACTGCCCCTTGGTAAAAGAGTATCCATTAATAGAATTACACCATTCAGCCATTCACAGAGCAGTACAGAGCAGACTGGAGCATAAGAATCATATATAATTTTCTACAAAGCAAAATGCACCTCTGGCCTGTAAAAGCAGGTTAGAAGATGACATATACTCCTTTAGGTCTCTGTTGAAAAAAAAAAAACCTTACGAAGACCAAATATGCTTTCCCCCACTGAACCACTAGATGTCAATGTGCCTGTTTTAAAGTTTTACATCACAGTTTCTTCCTCAAGTGCTTTGCTCAAATAATTCAGAAATTGAAGATTTCTGCTTATCAACATGTCTGATTAAAAGAAAAGAGATTATAGTGAAAAATATGTTGAGATTTCCAGAAGTTGAAGAAATTTGAACCCAGGTAAACAAAATATCAGATGAAACTAAAAACTTGCATCCAGATATTTTAGCTTGCATTCCATCCCTTCACCCAGAGTCTCTACTGTGCTTTATGTTTTTTTTTAATTAGCAGGTTACCAGCGAAGAGCCTATAAATCAGGCAGCTAGTTGTTCTCTGATATACCTGTCTTAGATTTGTTTAATTTCTAAATTAATGTTGCCTTACTGTATACTCCTCTCTTACTACCCACCATTGTTTATAGTATATTTCAAATATTTTAAGCATATGTTCTTACTATATTACATTCTGATTTTGCAAAACTGAAGCTATCTGTTCTCCTGATGTGAAGATGTTGGAAGGTGACATTTCACTAATGAGTTGAGAAAAGAAATTGACAAAGATGGATAGAGTTATGCTTAAAAAAGTCCCTGGAAGTATGTGTACATGTGTAAGCAAAGTAGATAAAGGAATAGAAAAGAGATGAGATAAGAGGATAGGATAGGATAGGATAGGATAAGATTTCTCATCATATATTAGATTATAATTTGTGTCCTGTCTTTTGAGATATAGGCACAGAATGTTATTGTTTTATGAATGCTGCATGTTTTATTAAGAGCCATCATATATAATATGATATTCCTTAAAGATCAATGAAATGAACAGAAGTGAAAAACATGCTATGGAGAAGGTTGTTTAAGGGCAATTCCCATGGCTACATAAAGTGCTTACCTCCTGTGCTGCTCTTGGCTCTACAAAAAACTGGCTTAAAAATCATAGTTCTTATTGCTTTAGATTAGCAATGGGGCTGAGTTGATGTTCAATTCAAAGTATGGCAACCACAGGCCCTGGTTTATCATTAATTTGTTTCTTGACCTCCCTATGACAGAAAGGAAAGTCTTCCTGACTGGTCCCAGTCTGGGTTAATTAGACAGTGCCTGCCTTCTCCTTTTACAGATTATTCCCTCCTCAATCATCTCCATTGTTTCCCTTTATTATCTGGATGTTTGCACCCATGGACCCCTTCCCATTCACTTCTTTCCTTTATGCCCATGTCCCATTATTGTTGCTTGACTACAGGGTCAAAGGGAAATATTGTTCTCTCATGCTACCATTGGCCTAGAGAAATGTGATTATGATGAACTGATTACTCAGGATCATAGAAGCAAACAAGTAGTATTCATTGAAACTTCATCAGTTTGTTACAATGTGCCAATGTTTGAAATGTGAATATTTAAGAAAACAGATGGAAGGAAATTCATTTGCAGTATGATGGGCACCAGTTGTGGGATTCAATTTTTTTTACTACTGGTTTCATGGGCGTGGCTTGGTGGGTGTGATGTGGCTTGGTGGGCATGGCAGGGGAAGGATACTGCAAAATCCCCATTTTCTTCAGATCAGCTGGGACTCGGGAGGCAGAGAATAGACGGGGGCAGGAGCAGTCAGAGGGTTTTTTTTTACTGGTTCTTTGAACTACTCAAAATTTCCACTACCAGTTCTCCAGAACTGGTCAGAACCTGCTGAATACTACCTCTGGTAGGCACAGTCTAGGAAAGAGAGTATGGTTCACCCAGCCTGGGCAGAACCAAAGTGTGTCCACTAGGAAATGTAAGAATGGAATGGAACTATGAGAGGTGGAAAATATGGTCATCAGAAGACTCAATGATCCTTATGGACCATTTTTGGATTAACTAGATGAAAAGAAGTTGTTGACCCTCTGAGACACATAGCCTAGGATGAAATTGACGAACAAAGAAATGACAAAAACCACTGGAGGATGGGTACATTAAGTGTGATAAAGGAGGGATTTTGCACTTAGGCAAGAAAAACTAAATTATCACTACACATTAGGCAAAATATGGCTCAATAGCAATAACTGCAAGAGGGATCTTGGAGTTCTAATAGACAATCACTTAAATATGTGCCAGCAAATATGTGTTGCAGCTGCCAAAGAAGCCCACACAGTGTTAGGCTGAATCAACAGAGGGATAGAATCAAGATCATGTGAAGTGTAAGCTCACATTTGGAATATTGCATCCAGTTTTGTCATTATGATATAAAAAATGTTGAGACTCTGGAAAGGGTGCAAAGAAAAGCAATGGAGATTATTAGGGGTCTGGAGACTAAAATTTATGAACAACAGTTGCCTAGTTTATGTCTAGTCTAGTGAAAAGAAGAAAAAGGGATAACATGATAGCACTGTTGCTATACTTGAGGGGGTCAACTTATTTTCCAAAGGACCAGAAGGAAAAAAAAGAAACAATGGATAGAAATGAACCAAGGAGAGAAGCAACCTAGAACTAAGGAGAAATTTCCTGACAGTGAGAACAATCTTCAGTAGTTGTTGGTGGAGGCTTTTAAGAAGATTGAATATCCATTTATTTCTTTTCATCAGTAAATCTGTATATGCTAAGTCTTAGTGATGAACATAATAGTAAAAATACCAATAAAGGAGAATATTTTAGATCAGGTTGAAATGAGGAGTCTTTGGTGTTCCCTGAACTTGATTGTTTTCTTGCAGACATTTCATTACGTAAACTAGGTATCATTATCATTATGTTATGCCACAATCAAGCTCAGAGAGCTCCATGGACCCCTAATATTCAAAACTCTGGTGCTGATTTGGAATTTGGTGACATGGTGGAGTTAGGTCCCATAAGCTGGTAATTCAATGATGAAAAGAGCATTTTTAAACAGTCCCCTTTGTTTGGTAAGATAAGTTTTAAAGGACAAATTCTTCTTCTGGAAACAAAAAGCAGACAAATGTAGTTCAGAGGCCTTGGCAAGATACATTTTTAAAACCAGAAATGGCTGGTAAGGGAAAGTCTAATTCTCATGAAGATTATCATTAATTTGGCTTAAGGGTTACAAAATATATATCTTATTCATGCAGTAGTGATATAGCATAGCAAGAGAGATGCATGAATTGCTTAAAATTTTGACCTATTAGGTGTGCTATAGGCTGGTAGACAAGGAGAAGCAACAATTTATACCACTGTGCACTGCTGCCTTAATTTTTCCTGATATATTGCTTTAGAGCAGAGAGGTCAAACTGGTGGCCCATGGGGTGGCATGCAGGCCACACCCACCCCAGCACCATGAATGGAAAAAAAACATCATGAAAGTTACGTGATGGCAACAAGACACTGCGAGTTTGACACCTGTGCTTTAGAGCAATATAACTTTTTCTCATGTGCTTCCTGTCTCACCCTATCTATTAATTGATTCCAAGTGAAGTATGCCCATGGAAAAAAGAGGGGCAGAAAAAAGAAGCAATAATCTTCCAATGCCCTGAATTATGGAAAACTCACAACTCAAGTTGTGAGGAGGACATCAGGAAAAATACACTAATGAGAGATTTCTGAATCCGTCATCTTCTGCTTGAAAAGTTACCATGTCTTGATTTCCCAGCCAATTAACCACTGAGAATTTTGTGAATTGTAGTAATAAGACACTGAGAAGGTACTTTTTGCAAACACAGTTGCATAACAGCAGAAAAATTAGTTTCGTGTTGAGAAAATTGTTGGATTATTGCCGCTGCCCTATTACCATCTATTTTCCTAACAACACTCATTAGTGTAACTGTCTATCATCATTACTATCTCTTTGTTTGTTAAGTTTTATGGTGACATAGCCAGCACCTCTCTTTTCCATGCTTTGTTGATTTCATTTACCTGCCTTCTGGGCTTTTTATCTTTCCCATCTGTCCCTTTCTCTCCAAAACATGCAAACCAGTTCCTCCTTTCAACCTATCCGCTCTGGTCTGTGCTTTACAACAAAACCCCAGTGACTGAGTTCTGTCAGAAGTCAAATACCAAAAGCCTCAGTGCATATTATTGATAGGTACCTTTGACGGTTCAAGTTTCCAACTGGTAATTATATCAAGGGTTTTACACAGGGAAATAGTGCAATAGATCAACTTCATCCTATAAGTAACAATCTGAAACCTGCCAGGTTACAGGTAGGGAATCAGCAGACAGAGATATTTAAGAACGATTGTAATGTGGGATACTAGCCTTATTAAATCAGAACTTGCTCAGCTTAGCCAAGATGAAGTAAATGAGTCAATTATTACAGAATTTACAAGAGAAGCAAGAGAAGAGAAAGCCAGTATCTGCTATCCTAGCCGCTGCCTCTCCTATGAAGTGGAAGATACGGAGAATGAGAAGAGTGTGACAGTTCTGAACAAAACAATCTAATTTATCTACATTTCAGCTTGGAATAGAATAGTATGTGATGTGGAACAAGGAGAGGCTTAAGCATGTGGGACAGCATGGAATTGGCAGGTGGAGTATTAAAAGGCTGTCAGTCCTAATTGGCAGTCAGTTTAAGAAGGTAGGCTGATGAAATGACACAATTAGGAAGAGGCAGACGGATGCACCAGCAGAAGCATTTATGCGCATGATTGTGAAAATTGGACAGCAAATTCTTGTACAATAATGCCTTTTTGTACAAGAATGTCTTTTACTTCTGTGGTTCATAGAATTCAGCAATTTAGAATTACCTGGTTTATGATAGGTCTTTTTTGAATGGATGGATTTTAATCAATCAATATGTCATTTGAATGTTTTCTCTCTTGCAATGGGGAAGTACCTGATTTAGACACGTTATTTAAAAAATAAGTCCAGTATCTCCCTGCCCCCAAACACTAAGTGATAACATGTATCAATATAGAACAAGGATAAAAGACAGAAAACAGATACTATTAGAGAAACAGATACTATTAAACTTTTCATTATTTTACTTATATTTATTATTTATATTTAATGCATCTATCTATCTATCTATCTATCTATCTATCTATCTATCTATCTATCTATCTATCTATCTATCTATCTATCTATCTATCTATCATCTATCTATCTATCTATCTATCTATCTATCTATCTATCTATCTATCATCTATCTATCTACCTATCATCTATTTGTATCTCTCTCTCTCTCTCTCCCTCTCTACCTACCTACCTACCTACCTACCTACCTACCTACCTACCTACCTACTTACTTACCTACCTACAGTCCCTCACATTGTGTGGCTTTGAGTGGTTTACAAATAAAATGGTAAAATTATATAAAAGCCATTGTTAAAAACAAAATTCAAAACAGAGTTAAAATAGAGATAAAAAGAACAGAATAAAATTTTTAAAAGGCAGCCTTCCACCACCAACCACCCTCAGGGTTGCCTGACACTCTTAGATCCCCATGCCAGCTGGCAGAACCAGGTCTTCTTGTTCTTCTGAAAGGTGAGAAGAGTGGGGGTTCCTCCTTATTGGGGGGAATGGGGGACAATGGAAGAGAAGGCTCTATTCCTAGACTTCGCCAACTGAAATTCTTTAACCGGCGAAGTCTGGAACATAATCCTTCTTGTCTGACTAGATGGAATATTTCACTAATCAGCAGTTCCCAGAGTAATAATATTTCCTAGCAGAAGAACTGTTTGTAATCTTCCCTTCCCCTCCCCTTCCCTAATTTGTTGAGGTTTACTTATAAATATCCATGAAGAATGCAGTAGGCTTCTGGTAGGACTTCTTGGCTGCATATTCTTCTGACTTCTAATATTTATGCTATGTTTCTTTTTCCCCCTAATTTGATTCCTAGACTTGATGCCATCTTGCCCTGATTGTCTTACTTTGGTTGTCTTTAGGCAGTGCCTCCATCTGTTTCCCCTAAACTATAAGGCATTTTGTTTTCCTCTATTGACATTATCCCTTTTGACTTCTCTCTCTGTTTTTAGTTCAGGGGCTCCCCCAGAGAAAGTAATTGATAAGAACTAGATACAAGCTTTTACTTTGCACCCCGTGGCTGTAATTCTAAATATATTTTCCAGGGGAAATGTCCTATTGAATAACTCTGAAGAAAAAAGTTATATATGGAGTGTAGTTGTTGAGCTAAGCTACATATTCTTATGAAAACAGAGGGCTTCCAGTTCCAAGAATCTTTAGAAAGAAAAATGAAGAATTGAAGGGCAGAATTGTGAGTTAGGGTTAGAAGCAGGT
This sequence comes from Thamnophis sirtalis, assembly GCF_051295495.1. Taxonomy (NCBI): domain Eukaryota; kingdom Metazoa; phylum Chordata; class Lepidosauria; order Squamata; family Natricidae; genus Thamnophis; species Thamnophis sirtalis. The sequence continues at coordinate 159,697,690 of NW_028261382.1, forward strand.
AAGCCTTCTCCTATCAACTAATCATTCTGAACAACAATTATACACCTTGATCTTGAACTTGTATCAGTTTTGGTTCAACAAGACACAGTAGCACTGAAAGTGCAGATGTGACTTTGAAAAAAGAATGAATGAATTTTGTAAAGAAAACATATTGTTAAAAAGCAGGAAAGTAAGAATAGACATGCCACAATTTCTAAGCAAGGGAGAAAGCTCTTAAAGGAGACAACTAGTTGTGTTGAAGATTTAATTTAGCCATGTTATAAACACACTTAGTCTTGGTTCTCCAAAAGCTCCTCAGTTCTTCCTCAGTAGTAGAGTACAATAATCTTGATTTCACATGATAGCAAAATAATAATTAGGACCATCTAATGTAAATTAGAGCCCACCTGGAAAAAGGAAAGTCAGTGTGTGTTTAATTGATTAGAGAAAGTCTTTTGTGTTGATCACATCAAGCTATGGGCTGTGCTAGTTTTGGATAATTGGAAATTGCTGGTCAGAGTCCAATACAGAGAAAGAGGGGATAATTATTTCAGTCCTGTTCAGTTCTCTCCAATGTTATATTATAGCTTCTCATGTCTTACCATCAACCTTTATTTTGATGGGTGGAATGCTTAACTAGCCATCCATTTTTCTTAAAAAACACATGCACTCCTTATAGATTCTGCAATTTTATTTTTGAATGGAAGCAGGCAAGAAAAGTAGGATTGTGCATTTTATTTTTCCTTATGGGTGTAATCTGCAAATAAACAACTATTAAGTAAATAGACACAACTATTATAAATTGAGTACTGCTGGTATAAATCATGCATGCGATCTATGAATGAGTACTGTGGAAGGTATAATGAACTAAATCCGTATAAACATGAATAAGTCAAAAAGACAAATAATTCAAGAAACTGTAGGATTCAAATAGAAATTAGGTACAATATGCTCAGTTGGCTTGGGAGAAGATGTATTCTACTGAGAAATATACTTAGAGGGGCAATTATAGTGGAACTTGGATTTGAAAAATCTATGCAATGGTTGTTGAAATGCCTCCTGTTGTCTTTTGTGCCCACTGAGGACAAAGATTATAAATTGGCTTAAAATGAACCAATCCAACCGAGAAATTCACTCCATAAAAATGGAAGTGAAGAGTTAATTGATGATTAAAGACTTAGCTTGCACAATGCTTACATTCCTCAAAATGCTGCTCCAATTAGTTGTGATGATAAGTATTGCTTAGCAATACTGTAGCATGGATCCAAGCAACTCTGTTTTTCAGGAGGACTTTTTGCTCTTTAAAAATGTGCTGTATTCATTTTGCGGCAATCCTATCATGATCGATCTGAGGGCTTTGCTTAATTTTTTAATAGGTTTGAAACTGTTCTATTTGCTTTATTGGTTAAGCAACTATTGCTTCTAGAATGTTCAAATCACTGAGTTCAGAGTCCCCCAGGCACCATTGTTCTCTAGTATCTTTGATTTTACCAGTATTTTTAATTAGGTACCTAATATGGTGCTGTTTGCTGCTTTTGATGTTCCAGAAATGACATTTCAAGTTATTGGTACTGTATGAGGCAACTTAGATTTGCATTCAAGGATTTGTGATGCGGGGGCAGATGATTTTCTTTAATGAAGCAAAAAGGTTGCCCAGTTTGTTTTGTCAAGAGGTGGGAATTGGTGGTGCCTATAATGGCTTGGTCCAGTGCTGTTCAATTATCCTTCTTTGGAAGACCTCTGAGGGACACTGGGACCTCCCCAAGGTGGTCACCTTTACAGTACGCTGCAGGCAATCGAACAGCATTTACCAGAGTTCCCTGACTTGGAAGCATTTTGGCTAATGCCATGGCAAAAAGCTCCTGCAGTCTTCTCCTGCACTTTTGTCAAAGAAATCTCATCCTAGCTTTTTTCTGAAGTGCAAACTCTGTGGAAGGAGGCTGAAACAGAACAAGGTGAAGCACCAGTGTGATTTCCCTTTGTTCTTAGAAGCGAAGTTACATGTTGTTATGGCAAGTTTGCTTTAAGGGGATGCTTTGTTCTGATCTTCATCAAATCAATCTATCCCTTCAGGCTTTGCAAGACTCTCGATACCCATACTTCTCCCCAAGATCCTGCTGTGTAAGTCTAATTGTTGTCCACTTACTTATTACATTCAGAATAAGACAATGGCAAACCACTTCTGAAAACACTGCGAAAAAAACTGCAGGGATTTGTCCAGGTTATTACCAGTATTAATACCGACTCTAAGGTACACATATACACACGCATACACACACACACACCTTCCCACATTTTCCACAGAAATGTCATATTTTAACTGAAGATATGTTGGTTGTAAAATTAAGCCTTACTGCATGGCTCACATTTTGTAGCCCATATTTTCACTGGGCCTGGGAGGTTTCTCTTGAGCTGTGTGTGCTCATGGTTGTGGATGAGTTTCCTCTCATCTTCTTTAGTGTCATTTGTGGTGCCCATCTTCATGGTACTTTCATTAGCAATGACAGCAAATGTAGCAATGAATGGCAATGAACGTAAGTCATTTTTATCTCAAGACATTTTACATATCATTAAGAAGCTGGTTTCATTGACTGCTGTCTGTGCCTGTTCAGTGCGACATCTCATTAGATAAAAATGCTCTGCTATGAAGTAGCTCAAGGCTACTTCCCATGTGTAATGGAGAGAAACAGGTTATACTTAAAGTATATTACTTATGGGTTACATTGTCAATATAACAAATGTAAATAAAGCTCAGTGGAAATAATGAGGTAATGCAAGTTTCGAATAACATATGTACATATCAAGCAAAGCAACAAAGTGAAGTGAGGCCTACAGATTTAGAATTGGAATTCTAGTTTTTGAAAGAAAGAAAGAAAGAAAGAAAGAAAGAAAGAAAGAAAGAAAGAAAGAAAGAAAGAAAGAAAAGGCCTCAATAAGTTCCCATCCCCATGTGTCTCTAAAATAACTAAATTTCATCTTGTGGGGGATTTGGTTGAAATATCCATGTTCTACTTAAGGCAAACTAATGCCCTTTAAATAAGTTGAATCAACCTAACCATTCCCAAGTAGGGTAGCTGCCGATTGTCAAATCTGTAGCCTTAAACATTAGAAAAGAATCATGTTCTCCAGATGTGATATATTCATTTTCCTTTATTTTGTAGCTTTTGCCTTTATTACATAACCAGGGAAGACCCAAGAATTCCAAAACTAGCCGAAAATATTGTTTTGTTTTGTTTCCTGAATTGAATATTATAGCCTATTCCCGCCCCCCCTTGAAACCCACACACATTTGAGAAATACAATGCTCGCTTCTCTAATTTACTCAGGGACATTTTTTAAAATCCAAGGATGGAACTATGAAGCAGCATAAAGGCTCAAGTAATAATTCCCACTTGCCTTCCCAGTTCAGTTATTATGGGAGGTTTATAAAATGTTGATTTATATACCATCTTTAAAAACCAAAATTTCAAAACCAACTTCTAAGAAGCTAAATGAAAAAGCAATATCAAAGAAAGTTTTATATACATCTAGAGAGAAAGAACCAAACTGGATATGAGTAATAAAAAAATAAATAAAACAATTTAAACAGCTGCCGAACAGCAAGAAGTACACATAATAGGAAGATTAACCAAAAGCTGCATGCTTACATTCCTTAGCAATCCTCTCTTGATACCTGCACATTTGAAGACTGATGCTTCTCTCAGTGGCATCAAGAGGAAGCTATAGGAAATTCCATAATTACAATATCCCAACATCTGACAGAAGTGCAGAAGTGACCTGCAGCCTGACATCTCACATATGTTTAATCTATGCTTCTGTGATACCAGCATCATCTGCCTTTGTGAATGGGTTATGTTAACCTTGGCATCAAAATCTGTTGTCATGCTAAGTAATTGGCAAATCTTACCATTCTTTCAAATCATTTTAATCTGCATTTTGGATATTGCAAACAGCTCCAACAAATCATTAACTCCACAATAGCTGATACAATGATGTAAGTTTCAAGCTATATAGCATACACACTATTTACACTTGTGTTTTTTTATAATTATATTATGATGCACATGTCATCATTCTGCTGTCATTGTGACTTCCTACAAATGCCACTGCCTCCTACAAATGCCACTGCCTTAGTTGTGTTGGACTACTGTTGACATTGATGTTGCTCTTTAACATATTAAAGGCTTAGAATGATTTTTTTTCTTTGCTATAGTTTGTTTTGTGATTTAAACCTCTTTCTCCATTCAATTTTTGCTTGTTTGTGAAGTAGGAGAGGGAGGGAAAAGAGAATGTTACTTTTAGTGCATTGTTATTATTTTGTTAACATTTGTTTTGCAAACAATGTTAATTATTTACCTATGAGCCATGGTGGTGCAGTTGTTAGAATGCAATACTGAAGGCTACTTCTACTGACTGCCAACTGCCTGCAATTTGGCAGTTCAAATCTCACCAGGCTCAAGGTTGACTCATCCTTCCATCCTTCCAAGGTTGGTAAAATGAGAATCCGTATTGTTGGGGGCAATATGCTGACTCTGTAATCCACTTAGAGAGAGTTGGAAAGCACAGTGAAGCACTATGTATAAGTCTAAGTGCTATTGCTATAAATTGTGGGGCTTTTATTGGTCCTCAATTCACTAGAAGGTCCTCCTCTATCCAAAATGTTTTAAAATGTTTAAAAGCACTAGATTTTGAATTAATCCCTGGGTAATTTAATCGTCTTCTTTCTGAAAAAAAAGATCCCTTATCTGTATCCCCTTCCCTGACTTGGATTGTGAGCCGCCCTGAGTCCCCTTCAGGGAAAAGGGCAGCATATAAGTGCAATAAATTCAATTCAATTCAATAGTGGATTAAAAATGTCAGGCACATGGTGCATGTAATTCAAGTCATATCTCTATCAGATGCAGTAATGTGGCATATTTGCAGAACAAACTGATCAGAAACAGTTTTTGAGGCATACAATGTTACTTTGTAAATCCCTACCTTTTTAGTTGCAAAAGATGTTTTGCTTGGATGGCAAATACTCAGCATGAAGATTATATGCTCATTTAGAGGGAAAGATAGCATTTCATAGGTCCCAAATCTTTCCATTTATTAGGAAACCCCAGTGCTTGTGATCTGTATAATGCTAGAAGAATTCTAGTTCAGGAAATCAGCCTAATGACCACATTACTACGAAGCAATCTTTCTTAGTTTCAGGGCATGAACCCAATAGTAATGTATGCTGTTTGGTTTTGTTTTTTTTTTTTAAAAAAAAAACATTTAACTGAACTTTGAGCAATTAAACATTATTTGGTTGTTTATTGGATCCTGATTTGCAATGAAAAGCATAGCTGACTGGGGATCAGTTCTAGATACAGTAGATTGCTTTTTTATAGACAGCTTCCCAAAAAAAATCACAATTATATCAATTCCTGCATCGCTGCATGAGCATTGATGTGCAAATATAATTCCCATGATTTGGCAGAATGTTCTGAGTATATAATTTGTATCAAAAATAGATCTTGGTTGATTTCACTGCAGTTTTTTTTTTAGATTCTCTTACCTTTTGCACAGTGTATGCTACAAAGTGCTAGGAAATGAACAAAATATCTTTAAGAAGCAACATCAGAAGAGGCAAATTTCATAAAAAAATAATTTCCCCCTAGAATAATTTTGAAACCTTGTTATTTTTCCCTCTTATTCTAGACAATAAACCAATTTTCTAGAAGATAACGAACTTGATTTTTTCACTCTCCATTTGCACTGATATCAAACTCTTATTTATATGAGATCTATATACTTGCTATATATTTGTCTAAACATTTGTTGGGAGTTGTCTAATTTTTTGGTTTGGGATACAACATATATCTTAATTACAATCAGAATTGTAAAGTTAACTTTTTCTTAATTCAGTTCTGTGCGTTAAAAACATTCCATTCAGAAACAGCATTTTTAAAGGTTTTGAGATTGTAAGAGAAACTAGCATTGGAATTATACTAGAATCTATAACTGACATGTGTAATGGTTCAGCTGTGATTTATAAGAGGCCATAGAATAGGTCTCTGAAGAATGAATTCAGAAAGATTCTTTAGCAATTGCTATTATATACATGAAATCTGGATACTAGTATTAGAAAATAAATTTCCTGTAAAGGTGTTTATCTTTCTGTTAATTTTAAAGGTAATATCTATTCAATGTTTACTGCTTAAATATTGATATGACATATTCAATATACCATGGGTATTAACAGAATGGGGTACTAATTATTTAGATAGCATTGATGAGGAATCTTAATTACATATCAAAATATTTCACCTCTTTTATAAAGTAAAACAATGCTGAGTAATGATTCGGTTCCACTGAGCAACATGTGTTTATAACATTGAGTTAAAGCATTCAACAGCTCTTAATGTGCAGCTACTAAGCCGCATTTAGCAGCAAAGTTAATAAAAAAGATCTACTCCCAGCTTTAATGTTATGTTAATGATCCTGTTAACATTTCTTAACAGATACTGAAGTTGAACGAGAAAAGAAAAAAATCATTAAAGACATTTAGACCCAGTTCAGGTTCTCTGGAGCATTTTCCCTTTTGTGAGAGCAGATTTACAGGTGCCAATTTTGATTTTCAAAAGATTAAGAAATGATAGAAAACTATTATGAAATATAGAATTGGCTTATAGTGGTTTCAGTTCATAACATCCATGTGGTAAATCTAAGATAGGATCTAAATTTTGTACAATTTACAAAAGATATCACACTAATCATTTCAAAGGTATTGATTTTAGTGACTCTATCTGTAGCGTTCTCCACTTTAGAACAGTCCAAATATTTATTTGTATCCCACCTTTATTAACTTTACAAATAGCTCAAGGGGGCAAACATATCAAACACAATGTCTTTCTCTTATTTTCCCTACCTCAACAACCCTATGAGGTAAGTTGAGCTGAGAGAGAATGATTGACCCAAGGTCACTCAGCTAGCTTTCATGGCCAAGGCAGGACTAGAGCTTATGGTATCCCAGTTTCTAGCCTGGTGCCTTAACCATTAGACCAACTTGCTAGAAGTGGTTTTGACCAGTTCTGGAGAACCGGAAGTGGAAATTTTGAGTAGTTTGGAGAACTGGTAAATACCACCTCCGACTGGCCGTGCCCCCATCTATTCTCTGCGTCCTGAGTCCCAGCTGATCGGGAGGAAATGGGGATTTTGCAGTAACCTTCCCCTAGAGTGGGGAGGGAATGGAGATTTTACACTATCATTCTTCTGCCATGCCCACCAAGCCATGCCCACAGAACCAGTAGTAAAAAAAAATTAAATCCCACCACTGTGTATGTTGCAATGTAAATACATAAAGAAATGCTATATGTAAGTACCATGTTCTTTGAGAGATTTGGGGAACTGAAGTAATCACATCCAGAAGTCCTCAGTTGGAAAAAGGTTCTTGCTACCTCAGTCTCTCCAATTGCTATGGCAGGAAATAAAATGGGGGGGAGGGACATTCCAGCTTCATCTAAGTTTTCCATTTCAGTCTTACCCATTTCAGCTGCAGGCCTGTTGTACATGGGAGAGGGAGGCGACTCTTATGTGGGAAGTAGTTTAGGATATGTGTTTTTAACTCAGAAAAGGATAAAAATGCTGAGCTGTTATAGAAAAGATATCTGCAAAATCAGGAAACATTAATAAAAAAACTCAAAACAACTGTGCCTTGATTGTGATGTGTAAAGTGAACTAGAGATGGATTTACAGACTTTCATGATTCTGTTACAATAATCTCTTTAAGGTACATTCGAAACTGCCCAACAACTCCTGTTTCCAGATCTTACTTATTTCAAAAGGATGATGTTGGTTTCTTTCCTGGGTTCATATTTCCTGTTCAGATGTAGCTCATGAATAAGACTACTGTAACTAGAAGATGAAAAGTGGTAGTGAGATTTCTCCCTAAGAGGTACATTAATGAGTGATAGTAAGGTAGAGTCCTGGAGTAAAACTTTATGTATGTATGTATGTATGTATGTATGTATGTATGTATGTATGTATGTATGTATGTATGTATGTATTTATTTATTTATTTATTTATTTATTTATTTATTTATAGGGTTTGTATGCCGCCCACTCTCGAGAGACTCAGGGCGGCTTACAGATAAAAAGGAAGGGGGAACATACAAAAATTAAAAAAAACAATATTAAAATTCCACAACATTCATAGCTTAGGATGGGGCTGGAAAGATCAACAGCCCCAGGCCTGCCGGAACAGCCAGGTCTTGGTCGCTTTGCGGAAGGCCGGAAGGGTAGTGAGGGTCTGGATCTCCACGGGAAGATCCTTCCATAGGGCCGGAGCAGCTACAGAGAAGGCTCTCCCCCAGGGAGTCACCAGCCGACATTGACTGGCAGATGGAATCCGGAGGAGGCCTAGTCTGTGTGATCTTATGGGTCTCTGGGAGGTAAATGGCAGGAGGCGGTCTCTCAGGTAGACAACCAAGGGGTTGAATTGAATTCTTCTTTGGCAGAAAAGGAAATCCTCTGATTATATGGATGCTCCATCTCAAATATTTAACAAATACTGCATGTTGTACAAGAAATAGGACGATGCTTTTGGTTCTACTGTATATTGAACTTTTTGGCCATCTGAACAACAAAATAGCAATATATTATGAAAAATTAAAAGGAAACCTCAGTTTATGTCACACTAGGCTGCAGGAGATGACCAGGCTGAGCCCAAGGGAAAGGTCAAACACGTCATAAGTCATGAGTACTTCCATCAGTGGTGGGTTCCTACCAGTTCAGATTGGTTCACCCGAACCGGTAGTAGTTTGGCGGCCTGGGTCGCTGGAACTGGCAGCGACCCAGTCCTGCCATCCCCCTAAACTAGTTCTCCTGGCGCTGCTGTAGGCACTGCCATCCTGTTTTTTTTCTTCAGTGCATGTGCAGACAACATCAAGCATGTTTATACAGCGCACCCACGAGTGAACTGGCTGTAGTGACCGCCAGAACCCACACCTGCCCTCCATGCTGTAAGAGATCTAAATCCAGCCCATCTTGTCTTCTGTTCTTTTCCCTTGGCCACCAGTTGATCAGATTCTTGCAGAGAGCTTAATCCTTATACTCATTTGAACTGCCTGAAACTCCTGATTTCCCCATCGCTTGACATAAGCTATATATCTAACCATAGTTTACTGAGTAAATTACAACTGGCTGAGTTTACTGTAAATTGGGATAGGAAAACCACAATAACCACAAAAAAAAATCAAGTCACATTTAGATATCCTGAACCATTGTTTGAAAAATGACAAAAATCCCCACTGAAGTAAATGACATAACGTATATATTTAATCACAGAATACTAAAGGCAAATTTTAGTGGTTGTACTAAGGACTCAAACAGTATGAAGGAACTTCTAAGTGATAAATATTACATTTGTATTGAAATTCACAGTCTAGCTTTTTGGGGCTAGGGATTTATCTACTTATTATTGTTATACTTTAGTTTCAGTTACTGATCAGCTTTTATCTCCAGGAGTAGAAACATTTACTTATGACTATTTTTTTTCCTGTCATACAGAATCCCATTACTTGAACAGTTGTCAGTAGGAGGTCAGGATTTTTGACTATCAAAAGAACTAACTTTTCCGAAAAGCTAATCAGTATGTTGAACGAACTGCACATTTTCTGCTAGTTTCCTTTTAATGCCAATATGAAATAGTGAAGAAATAAAAGGTAAACTTTAAACAATGTTTTCAAAAGAGATTGCTCAAACAAAGCATGAAGCATAAGCATGAACATGCTGATAGTTTTAGCTTCTAAAAATATTGAACTGTTCTGGATTGGAGGCAGAGAAAGCCCCATAGTACTAAACTCTTGGAAATGTCTCATACTAAACAACTACATTTATGGTAATCTTCCATACTGAAAATTGTGTGAAGAGAGAATTTTTAAAATGTATGTATTTGATTGATATACTGCCTATCACTCAGAGCTCCAGTGTCTTACACTTTCATAGTTCATTATTATCCACATGTTGGATTCCTCATGCTGGCTTGGGAATTCCTGGAGATGAAGTCCACAAGTTTTAGTTGCCAAAGTTGGACAGCCCTGTTCCACACAAATCTATCCTCAGGCAGATTGGTTGGATACTTCAGATCAGTAATGGGATTCAATTTTTTTTTACTACCGGTTCTGTGGGCATGACTTAGTGGGTGTGGCTTGGTGGGTGTGGCTTGGTGGGCATGGCAGAGGCAGGATACTGCAAAATCCCCATTCTGTCCCCATCCCACTAACCTGCTTTCCAGCTCTGTTCTCCTCTACAGGGCAACAAAAGAAGACCCTGCCGATCAGCTGGGACTTGGGAAGCAGCAAATAGATCAGGGGCAGGGGCAGCCAGAGATGGTATTTGCCGGTTCTCCAAACTACTCAAAATTTCCACTACCAGTTTTCCAGAACCGGTCAGAACCAGCTGAATACCACCTCTGCTTCAGATTCTGGTGGAGTGATATGTATTATACCATCTTTCCTGCATCCCCTAAACTTTGTTGGTACCTTCAGGAACATTGATGGATCTTTTCCCCATTATCAAGTAAATTCATCTGTGAAGCTAAAGATACTGTATATTCATATATATAATGATGATTATGTTGAAGAATGATAATTGCTTCTATCAGGGCTGACTCTGCATTAGAAGCTGAACTTCATTCCTTGTAGTTAATGTAATAGTTAATTCAAGGAACAACAATCCAAGACTGATGAAATATACTTTTATGCCAGAAGTAACATAAATGTTATAACACAAGAACTCCAGTAAGTACCCCACTTCCAACTATATGGGCAATTAATGCAACAAAATTCTTGTCTATTTTCTTCTGCTTTTTCTATGAAGAGAAGCCAACATTTTTATAAAGGGGAGGCAGTCAGCATCTGTTCATTGTTTTCATAATTTTCAGCTCCATTTGGCATAGTAAAGTTAATTGCTTCAGAAAGATAGATAAAAAAGGTGATGAATTGTGGAAAAATCCTGCCCCTTTCATCCCATCATATTATTTCTGCCTATGGTTTCCATATTTAACATTACCTTGCTTCCTCACTGATCCCAGAAAGGCATTTAGGATAGGAATAGAGTAGTAGTACTATTGCTTCTGATCAGGATTTCATCCAGCAGTTAAGAAATATAGCCTTTTTTAAAAAAAATAACCATGTGATCTCTTGCATTGGGGTTGAGCTGGGGCGACTGAATAGAACTGAACATTTACTGCCCAGATGCCTTTCCTGATGCTTATGCAGAGTTCACAGCAGATATTTCCTCTTTGCACCCATAGAGTGAAATATCTGCCACTACTTAGAATTGAAGTCACAGCCTCCTGATTGTGAGGCGAGAACTCCACCTCTAGGCCACCATGCCACTTGCAAGAAATATAGTCTAATGCTTAGAAAACAGTATGGAGATGCAAAGGCACACTCACAATCTGTTCACATAGAACATTCCAACATGGAGAAAGGCCTTAAGATTCAATAGCAAGGGTTGAGGGAAGGTGAAGAACCCATATTTTCAAAGCAAAAGTTGGACTTGAAATTAGAATATTTGCTTCAAATATGACTGAGACCAGACAAAGGTGTTTATGCTAGAAACTCCTGCTCTCAGCTGAGTATTGTATTATTGTTTCTGTTATTTAGGAATAACAGTTTCCTTCTGAATAGATTACAAACTCCTAATGTACTCTTGTAAGCAGTCTGGCATTCATCCACACCTCCGCTGTCTGATGTATTTGTCTACTTGGTTCTTCAGAAGAGGAAATATCCAAGGACATCCATGTTCCATGATTTTTGAAGCAGTAAAGCCAAGAGCAGATATAGGAGAAGAACAGATTTAGAAGAAATGGAAGACAATGGGATATGCCTTCCTGTGTTACTGTGCAAAATTTTTAGCAAGGGGTTCTTTGCCCAGTTGCTGGGTGGGCATGGCCATGGTGGGCATGGCCTAGTTGACCTTCTGCACCACAGAGGTATGGGGATGGTGGGTGTTTTTGCATTCCCGGGCTCCGGAGGCTTTTTTTGAGACTCCGGGCTGGCGAAAACAGCCTCCCTGGGCTCTGGAGGCCCCAGTAGGCCCGCTTTTCATCCTCCCCGAACTTCCATGTGCACCCTGCACTTGACTGCATTCAAAACAGGCTGCGTGGGGGACTCATGGGAGGGGCGGATTTCCATTCAGTTAAAAAAAGGTCTTCATTTGACTAGTGTTATAATAAATACTGGATTTGCCTATGACTCATTTCTTTTCTATTTATTTGAATGTGATTATATTCAACAAAATGGATGGAAAGGAAATAGTGATCTAAATTTGTCTGCCACATGCTCAGAGTGGATGCACTGTCTAATTAGCGCTAGTTCAAATAAAATGGGATTGTGTGAATCAGACCTTTTTACTGATTTGAAACTTTTACTGTAACACAAGCAAACCAGACACTCCTTCCAATATCAGACAGAACTTTGTTCCATAGAATTTGATCTTCTCATTATTTCGGAGCAGCTTCCCTTTATAGCTTGTTTGTTTGTTCCTTTGTTTGAAGGTGCAAAACATATTATTACCCAGAGAAGAAACATTAGAAGCAGAGGGATTTATTGCACGTTTAAAAGATATTTATGAAATTGTAAATTTCTTTACCTGAAGATGGAATTGCCTCCTGAAAAGGAAACTTCATAATATTGCTCTCTCTCTCTCTAGGTGGTTATATATATGCTTATCCTTGAAGGCATTTTAAGTGGAAACAACATATACAAGAAGTTTAAGAAATGATGTCACTGCATCAAGTCATCTGCCCAAAGCAGATGTTGCATAAAAAGTAAAACCAAAGCTTCTTTAATAATCACATTTTCTGCAAATATTTTTTCACACTTTAGTATTAACTGGAGATTTCAAATTCAGAATGATTTTATCTTTAATAGCTTCCCTTGCAGATAATATCCAGTAGATGCATAAATCTTCTTAGAGATTTGTGGATACACTAAAAAGTCATCCAATTCAAGAATATATATAATGATTTTTAAAATAACAACTTTATAAATGTCATATTATTATGTCAAAATATATTTATTCCTGCCTGTTTTTTAAGGAAAAAGTAGGTTCCAAAAGGACCTACTACAGCTGAATTGTAACTACAAGAATAGTTCTGAGTTTAAAATACATATGATACAGATTAGCGTAAATAAATGTTTAAAGGCTCATTTGATCAATAAAATAAATCTGGGCAGAGATAATTGCATGACTTATGTGATCTATTCCATTTGATTGTATTTCTAAGAAAAGGTTGCTACTGATTGTGATACTTCAGATAAATTAGTGACAAGTGTCTCTACCTTTCCCCAGAGCCTTGCAACTTCTCAGTGTTGTGACCATTATTCCAAAGCTCAGACAAACCTTTCCAAAAATAATACCAACGTGTTTAAAATATGGGACAATGGGTGCTATATTTAGGTACCTATATTGTGCTTAGAAAAGAGCAGGGCAGTGGCCTAATGTGGTGGCCTAGTGGTGAATACACAAACCTCCCACTCAGAAGGTTGATAGAGCAATCTTAGGTAGCAGCAGATGTTTTTCTTTCAGGGCACAAAGAGAAAACATCTGCTGTGAACTCCACATAGGTGTCAGGAAGGGCATCCGACTAATAAATCCAGTCGCCTCGACTCTACTCCAAATTAAGGGGCTACAGGGTTGTAAAAAGAGAAAAAAAATGTGCTTAAGAAAAATCCCAGACCATGCCATTGTTCTCATATGAATCCTATATACAGATCAGAAATCCACAGCACCGTAGGACATGGAAAAATATACTGGCTCCAAATTGGCAGAAAGGAGACTATATTCTCTCCCTTTATTTATTCAATCTTTAGGCTGAATATATATTAAGGGAAGCTGTTTGAGAGTTGTTTTAAAATTGGAGGAAGAAACATCAATAAACTGCACTGTGTCATTTATTGATGCTACTCTGATAGCTGAAAATGCAAAGGATCTGCAAGTTCTAGTAGTTAAAAGTACAGAAAAAGCAGTGAAAATGGGATTAAAATTAAATACAAAATACTGTAAATAAAACTAATAATACCAGTGCAACAACCAGATTTAGAGGTTATAATGAAGGTATCATGATGGCTTCTATCTTTTAGGATGAATCATCAGCAATAAAAGAACAAGCAGGTAAGAAATCCACTGTGGACTAGCACTTGATATTGGACCTTAGAAAAGATATCCAGATGCCACGATACCCACAAAGATTTGAATAGTGCAAGTAATGGTGTTCCTGGTGACACTGTGGAATCAAAAGTTGGATTATGAAAAAGCAAGATAGAAAAAGCAATGACATGTTTGCTTTTTGGTGTTGGAGAAGGCTTCTGAAATGTCATGGACAGCCAAGAGAACAAATGAATCATTGAACACCAAGTTGAATCATTGAACACTTGAGGTAAAAATGACCATGTTCAAATATTCCTATTTTCAACATGTTATAACAAAGGTAAAGGATCTAAGGCTGGGAAATAAAAGAGGATGACCTGTAGTAAGAGGGATAGTCTTGGTTACAGTAGCCATGAGTACATCATTGAAAGACTAAAGGACAAGGTTAAGGACAGATTTTCAGGCAGAATATCCATTTATACTATATGGTCACTAAGAGTCAATATCAACTCGATGGCATGTTAGCAATCAATCAATACCCTGAGAACGTAAGCCCATACCTATAGAAGGTATGGAAATATTCTATTTGACCATAATTCTGTGTTTATCCTTGTGCATAGAATATTCCATATAGATTATCACTAAATTGTTATACAGGTAGTCCTTGAGTTATGACCACAATTGAACTCAAAATTTATGTTACTGTGAAACAATTGTTAAGTGAGTTCTGCCCCATTTTACAACTTTTCTTGCCACAGTTGTTAAGTGAATCATTGCATTTGCTAAGTTAATCACATAATTTTTAAGCGAATCTGGATTCCTCACTGACTTTTGTCAGAAGGTCACAAAAGGAGATCACGAGACCCCAGGCCACTTTTAACCATCATAAATATGAATCAGGTGCCAAGCATTCTAATTTGGATCACATGACTATGGGGATCCCTGCAATGGCCGTAAGTGTGAAAAATTGTCATAAGTCACTTTTTTCGGTGAGGTAGTAACTTTGAACAGTCACTAAATGAACTGTTGTAAGTCGAGGACTACCTGTACTGTCTTCTTCCCAGACTTCTGTATCCGTGAAATGACAGAACACATATTCAGCAACAAGTAAACTTAAAAACCAGATTGTCATCTGCCAGGTAGAATTTCCATGGCAAAAGTAAGGTAGATAATGACACATTAAAAGTAAATAGACACATGTAATTGTTTTTTCTCAAGTTCTTTTATAGATGTTCTATGAAAACAACAGTAAATGTGAAAGATAACAGCTTGACATTTAATAGTTTCTATGGAATGGAAGAGAGAAGAAGTAATATCCAGGATATCCATAAATGTTACCATGATAGCAGTGTGACTGGCAGGGCTATTTATTTGTTCAGAATTATGTTTTAACAGTTTGAACTATTGCCTTTTTCTTCATTTGATATATTCTTATTGTCTTAATGGCTATTCAAACCAAACATTATTTCAAGAAATTAGCCCCTTTTTTATGCATTCTGTTATATCCAGATTTCTTGACTTTGATGCTCATATTATCCCTAATTACCATATTTTTCGGAGTATAGGATGCACCAAGGTTTTGAAGAGGCAAATTAAAAAAAGGATAGGTCGATAGAGGGATAGAGAGGGAGAGAAAGAGAAAGAGAGAGAAATACAGTAGGTAGGTAGAGAGAGAGAATAGTTAGGTAGGTAGGTAGATAAAGGGATAGAAAGAGAGAGAGAAATAGAGAGAGAGAGAGAGAAATACAGTAGGTAGGTAGGGAGAGAGAGATAGAGGAATAGAGAGAGAGAAATAGAAAGAGATAGATAGAGAGAAATACAGTAGATAGGTAGGGAGAGAGAGAGAGTAGGTAGGTAGAGGGATAGAGAGAAATAGAGAGAGAGAGAAATACAGTAGGTAGGTAGGGAGAGAGAGAGAGAGTAGGTAGGTAGGTAGAGGGATAGAGAGAGAGAAAGAGAGAGAGAGAGAAATAGAATAGGTAGGTAGATGTTTCCAGGTGTATTTACCCATGTGCTGGGGAAGGAAATCGCTGACAATCTGCAGCACCTAAGACTTTCTTTCTGCTGGCACAGCACTTGATCAATGTAATTCTCATTAATCAGTTAAAAAGCTTTCCAAAAGGGAAAAAAAAGTTTTTGCCACTCTGCAAACCTCCCAAAAATGGCCCGTTTTTCACGAAAACGGGCCCAGTTTTTTTTCAAAAAAAGAGGCCTGAATAGCCTTGGGAGAGTGCCTTGCAGAGCACACCTGGGGAGGTGGGGGCCAAAAACAACCCATTTTTTGCTCATTTCTGTCCTCCCCAGCCCCCAGGAACTCTCTGAAGGCCTCCATAAGGATATGCATGGCCATTTTGGTGAAGGGGATGGGATTTCAGGAGGCAAAAAATGCCGTATTCAGTGTATAAGACGAACCCAGATTTTCAGCCTCTTTTTTGAGGCAAAAAGGTGTGTCTTATGCTCCAAAAAATACAGTAATCATTACCCTTCTGCAATGAGATAAAAGATCAATGGAGAAGACGTCAACTTTAGTGTTGTTTTTCCATTATGTTATGAAGAGATGACTGTCACTACTTCAAAATGGTGAGATAACGGTTTAAGTAAAAACAAGAATGAAAAAGCCTAAAGATGATGAAGAAGAAGATTCATCTCTGCACATTCCCCTACCCTTCTAGAATTTATTTTTCAATCCACCTGAAAATGGTCTCCATACCTACAACTGTGGAATGCAGCTGGGAATGTGGGGAGGCACTTCTAAAATCAATCTAAAAACATTTTCCCCCATAAATTCCTTGTCGGAATCAGATATTTCTATTGGAGAAAAGGAAGATTTGTCCTGACAACGAGGAACCCCTAATAATATGAATCCAGTGAAGATTACCCATCTAGCTGTGTTGTGTTTTGCTGAAACTCTGAGAACAGCCGACAAAACAAAACTGCTTTATGTCCTATTTTTAGAGGGCAATTTTCCATTTGAAGCACTGTTATGAGAAATTGTAACTTTTGAAGGCATCTTCTGTCTTGAAGGATCTTTGGTCTAAGCTGATTTTTTAAAGATAAAGATCACAACGGAGAGGGGGGATCAGGAATCTTGAAGGTAATTGGCAAAAACAAGTTGCTGGAAATAAGAGAAAGTACTGGTTGCAGTTTTCTTCTCTGTAATGATTTGCATTCTTTTTTTTTCTATTTAACTTATAAAAACTATTTATAACTATACATACAAATTAACATATGCAAATATTATGCAAAGAAGTATAAATCTGAATCACTTTGGGAAATCCATTTTCTTTTTTCAGACATGTGAAATGACCACTTTATATTCAAAGTATGTGCTCTATTGCATCTTGAGACAAATTGGGTTTTGGGAATGGGGACATCAGCTTGAAAGTATATAAAGCATAAACAATTGCAGAATACAGAAGTAACTAAATATTCCATTACTATATTCTATACTACATTACATACACACAGAGACACATATACGCACATGAATACTATATAGATACCACTATGTAAGCATGTGAATTTCTATCTGTCTGTTGGTTTGATTCATTATTCATAAATTGATTCACTGTGAAGAATTCAATGTAGATTTCTTCTGTACCACTGTCCAGCAAAGCATTTACTGTAAGTTAATTTTGAGCTGAACTCTCTCCTGCATACTTGTGTAACAATGTAGAGAATCAAATGATGGTGATTATGATGGCCAGGATCAATCTTCAAAAGGGAAGGGAGCCAACATATGAAATAACTGGTGAAGAAATTATTTGAAGAATAGATCCTCTTGGACCACTGGATCTAGCTCCTGGCTCATTGTAAATTTGAACATCCCAGACAGGTAGTCATATAGATTCCACTAAGCACATCCATGGAAGGGATAGTGGAACCTTTCTGGGTTCCACTATCATAGAAAAAGAGCTATATATAGCAAGACTTCTATGTGACATCCCTTAAAACATCTGGAAACACCACTCATATCTTCAGTGTTGTACTCCAGGCCGTGTGAGATGTAAAACCCAAATAGTTTAATCTTCACAATACAGAAACAAGTCTGGTTAACAATTTAAATGTTTATTGAAGAAAAATGAAAAAGTGGTTGCAAGCGCAGCCTCCTAGACCCTTCCCAAGTGGATTGAGTACAAGAAGAGCAAAAAGCAGTTTTCAAGCTATACATTTTATACTCACTAAGCCAGTGTTTTTCAACCTTTTTTATGCAAAGGCACACTTTTTTCATGAAAAAAATCACGAGGCACACCACCATTAGAAAATGTTAAAAAAATTTAACTCTGTGCCTATATTGACTATATATAAAGTGTTTTTCCCACGGCACACCTTATACTATGTCACGGCACACTAGTGTGCCGCGGCACAGTGGTTGAAAAACACTGCACTAAGCAATGCATGCCATACCTAATAAGCCCCCATCTCCTAAATCATTCCTGTAAGTCATTTTACATTACAAAGGTAATGACCCTTTCTGCAGAACCCCTCTTATCTTATCTTTGTTTCCTTGTAGTTTTGCCCTAGGAGGTGAATGTTCCTAGCTCACCAAATGGTGGCATTGTTTCAGACTTATGTTCCTGTTTTTCAGGGGAGTTTTAGCAAGTTGTTGTGTATTGTCTTTCTTGATTACATTTTTGTGGTTAAGTTGCAACAGGAAGAACTCTATAGCTAATTGATACATTTAACATTTTTATAAAAGAGTAACATTATTTACTTCCTTCAGCTGCATATAACCAAGGTCTTTAACCTCTTATGCCTCACTATCTAATTCAGGAAGCCATTTTTTTCAAAAAAAAGTATCTCTTACATGATTAATTTTGATGGATGAATATTCTGGATTCTGAATGCATGTTTTCAAGAGCTGCTGGGGAGGGGCAAATCCCTTTTTTAAAAAAAATAGGAACAACTATTTTAACAACTGTTTTATGCTTGCTGTTTAAAGATGAATGAATGTGCATTGATGGCACCATGCAAATGGTACCATGCAAATAGGTAAAGTATGAATAGTTTCAAGAAACTTCCAACAGACTTTGGAGAAGAAATAACTGTGAGGGGAAAAATAATGCAAAGTATCATGTTTATTGGATCCAGATATTACGACCACTTCCTAGGTCGTGCCTGGCAGGATAAAGAAGCAAACCCCAATTCTCTCTGAGTTACATGTTTTGTTCAGATCTGAATAAAAGTGGATCCTCCCGTAAAGCTGTGAAGGAACCACATACAATATTTCAGCAAGCACTTATACTTTATTTGGTTACAGAAGTAAGGAAACACATGCCGATAACATGGAAAGACAAGCTGATCATGAAAGAGCAGATAGAGAGATTATAAAAAATATATCAGTAATACTCCCTGTAATCATTGGGTTTAAGCAGTTTTAACAAATGTTATTTTCTAAACAGGCAAGAGCAATTTCCTTCTAAACAGTTTGTGCTGATTCTCCATCGAACTCCATCATCATTCCAAACTCTGTTGCACTTATATCCTAATTCACAGAATTCACCATAAGAACTCACCTATGTTAGGATTCTGAATAACACAGAAGGGGAAGGCAAGAAGAATGAAATGGGCTTTTATGGAAGAAGTCATGGCTGACTACTGAGAGAAGCAATCTGCATTACGTTATTTTGCTGTGTGCTGTCCTTGAGTGTCCCTAGTTTCTATTTTAATCAATATTTTAGTAAGGTTGTATTGGGAAAGTCCTTCTAGGGCAAAAATGCATATTGTACTACACACACAACTTTATTTCTTTGGCTTCTTTAGCAGAATTTTGATGCACCAGTATGAATATCTGCTATACACAATTGAGGTTGAGATATCCTCTGGTTGACAGGCTTATGGAACTTCACTCAGAGGAACCTTTTAAAAATAATAACAAACTTGTCAGCTGAAATAGTAGCTATTTGTTATTTTATAGCATGGGCTTTGAAGCTCTGCACAGTATCATGTATAGTTAAGAATGAGCAGGTCATAACATCAATGTAAAACCAAAATGAGTTTACAGTTCCTTTTGCTGTAGTAAATAAATAATATTTTTTTTATTTCATTCTTTATCGTATCTTTTTAAAAGTGACTTTGGCACTCATAAAAGGTTTCTGAATTGACAGCAGGGAAGATTGAAATTCTCAATTTATCCACCGAGCAGATAGAGTTGAGCAGAGACAATAATCCTTCAATATACTACAGCCCTGACAAGAAGTGACCATTTCTAAGGATAAGAGAGAGATGTAGGCAATGTCTCTGTTCAGTCCTTCACTTCTCTTCTGAGATTGCCAATAAAAGTAGAAAATAATGTCAGCTGCACCAGTATTTTTTTTAAAAAAGCTATGGGTAAAGAGAATGGATGCCATGCCCCATTGTAGTTTAGCTACCAGTACAATCAATCACATTTTCAACGGGGATAACCTGCAAGCAAGAACCATGGTCAACATAAATAAGACCATAAATTTTAATCTGCTGCCTGGATGCTTCTAAAGTTGCAAGCCGCCAATGTGAAAAGAACAGATTTTGTTGTTGTTCCTGCATTAAAAACAAAATGTGTATTCTTGTCCTAGGAATATCTCTACCTTCTACCTTAATTAAAACTGCCATTTAAACCATCCCTTAATTACTGAACTATTTTGCTTTGGTAAAAAGATCAGGAGAGCCAAAAAGCACACAATAAGCCAAAAACCATATACTTAAGTGAAATAATCTTTGCTTTAGGATTGAAAAAAACATGCTAAATTAAACTAAGTGTCCGTCTATTTAGCATTCTGTCTTTTTCTATATTATTTATCCACAATGGTCAATCAACATGAGTGTACTAGTTAATGGGTAACTTGAATTAAAACTAAAGCATTTTGCTATTAATTTGGCTATAAAGTGTCTTCTTGAACGTATCCTATGAAAAGTGTGTGTGTGTGTGTATGTGTGTGTGTAATCACTGTAGAACATAATTTAAGTCAACTTTTTAAAACTGATTTTTCCAGATAATTTTGGAATTACAGTTCCTGACTTCTCAGTCAATATGATTAAAGTCTGATAATTCTGAAAGTAATGTCCTAAGGAATCAGGAAAGCATCAGGTTAATAAAGCTATTCTGATTGTTAGATCTTATCTAAGTTGGGACTTCAAATAAAGGTACCTTATATAATTAATATAGCTATATCAGAGTAGGCTTAATATAACCATGTCAAACTTAAGACTTCTCTAGATTGTCTCATATCAGAGGTAAATTGGTGGGAAAGCCATTTTTCCTTTTCAAACCAAATTTACAGAAAATCCTATAGATAAGAAAGATGACAAATACAGAATGCTTGCTTGCAATGGAAAGTCTCCACTTAGAGCACTAAATGTAACAATGCCACAACTCTGAATGAACTAAAGTGATTCCTTAATCCTGGAGAGAAAGCTTAAAGGTCTTAAAAGTGATCCTTCCAATTTAGAAAATGAAATTTCTAGTCCAATACAGGTGAGACTCAAGAGTTAAGTTTTCCTTCATCTACAGAATACTTTGTTCTTTAGCTTATCAGAAACCTGTAAAGTAAAATAACTGAAAGCAACACATATAACCAAAAGCTTTTCTCTGTTTCGGATTTGAACACATTTAGAAGTTACAATGAAAATCAACTAGATGATATACAGTATGTGGAGCCATTTCCATTCAAATGAAGCAAGCTCCTAAGAGTCTGGTCTGTTTCAGTGATGTGTGAAATTATGTACACCGCTGGGAAAGCAGAGGTTTCTGTTGAAAGGTCTATTAATTGTAAAAGTCATCCAAACTGCTCATCACTGCTGGCTAATAAGGATAAGCTAGCTGAACGAGTTAACAGTATAGAAAACCAGTAGCAGTCAAGTAATTGACTCAGCAATTATGGTGACAGACACACAGTCCATGACAATATGCTGAAAATGACGTACACCCTCTGGGCTGATTCAAGCTCATCAAGCCCTGTTCATTCTAAATTAAATAATAAAGACCGCACAGCTGAAACAGAGAAATTCCAGGCCTCAGACCTATCTAACTCAAAATGCTCATCCTGGCTACTTGTATTCTCATTACTCCTGTAGCTTGCCTGCTGCCACTTTCTGTCAGTAATGATTGCATCCTTGGGAACATATTGTGCTAAGGCATTTCTTTATTATATGCATTGTCTTAGGGTTTAAGACATGGGTGGACCTTTTCTTTTTCCAATTCTGGTAAGCCTATTTATGTAGCCATTTCACAAAGATGCTTTTTCAAAAAGCAACTGGACTTTGTTTTTGCTTGAAGGCGTTTCACTTCTCATCAAAGAGAGATGGATGCTGTTAGGTAAGCTCCCCATTGGGAGAGCGAGTGCTTTCCGAGAAGCATTGTGAGAGTTGTGCTGGAGAACACACAAACCAGCATACAGAGACACTGCAGTTTAAATAGGCTTTTATCTTTGTGGAAATAGAGGTATCAGGGTCCATCAAACAGTCCAAGTCATACACAGATAAGACAGTCAGTCATCAATGTCTTTCAGTTAAAGGATAATCCAAATAACATAGTCCTGTATCATATAATCAGTTCGGTACTCAAAGTTTGCTAACAGTTGCAAAACGTACAATAGCTCATGGCACTTCCAGCTTCCAAAAACACTCAGATCAGATCAGCCCAGCATCTAACGAACAGAGAGCTACCAGACATTCTGGCTCCCTCTTATGGCCGATTGAGGAAAACAGCAACCAATCACATTTTACAGTATGCTTTAAAAAAACAGGTACAACATTGTTACATGATTTATATATTGCCAAACCAACTGTTAGATTATATTCATAACAGATGCGATGCATCTTCAAGCAGAAACAAAGAAAGTCCAGTTGCCTTTTGAAAAAACACCTTGGGGACAATCATGACCTGGATGTCTGAGAATCTCCATGGATATTTACCATGTATATTATGTGCTGCCTTGCTCTCCACACACCGCACCCACACCCATACAAGTGTTCTACAGATGTTTATTCAAACTCCCCAAACAGGACCTCAGAAAGTATTCCTGTTGCACAGTTCCAGATTCCAAGCTCAGTACAGCAAGAGTCACTGGGTAACCATGTCCAATGGGCATACTCAAAGTCCAGAAAAGCAGTCCAGGAGTCAAGCAGGCCAGGATACATACCACAAGCACACAAGGCACAGAACTGGGCACATTGCTCCAGCAATGCTTAAATCCTCAGGGTAGGATTAAGTAGGCAATGCTGGTGCAGCTCTTCATGAGACGCGAGGTTGCCTCCTCCTGAGCAGTCTTGTGCCTGTCTCCTCTCTGCTCCTCCTTGGATCAGGAGGAAGTGTGGAATTTACTTCTAGTCCTTACCTGAAGCCTCCTGGCCAACTTGCTGAAGTTGTGGCTTACCTCCCTCAGCCTGTGGCTAATCTGATGACTCAGCTGAGGCTGCTTTATCAGGCTAGCCTTCCCTAAGCCCCAATACTCAGCTCCACACTTTCCTCTACAGATTCAAATTTACCCTTCTCCTCTGAACTCATGTATAGAGAAGGGGCCAAGGGTGGATCCATGACACATTGTCCGTTTTGCCTATTTCTTCACTTCCAACTGACAAGAAAATCATGGAACGAATTCCCCATGGAGATTCGAACCCTCACCACCATCCAGGCCTTCCACAAAGCCGTTAAAACCTGGCTGTTCCGACAGGCCTGGGGCTAAAGAGCTGTTGCCCCCCGTCTCGAATGGTATGACTGTTGTGTGTTTTAAATTATGTATTGTCATGGTTTTTTTTTTGTCTGTACCCCCCCCCCCCTTCCCAGATTTGACTTGTCATCCGCCCTGAGTCCCCTTCGGGGGAAAAGGGCAGCATATAAATATAATAAATGAAAATGAATGAAATGTGGCTAATACTTGCTACCACAGTTGCGGGGGACATGAGAAAAGAGGGTTCTGGGCCAGAAAGAGAAGCTGCCCCTTGATCAATGCTCCTTGCAAGGCAAAGGAAGTTAGTTTAATGGAGCAACTCACCTGCCTGTTTCTACCTTTTGCTTTTCTTGTTGCCATCAACTTGCTTTTCTTTCTTTGCCTTCTTTGCTCTTTCTCTGCCCTTCATGCTGTTCCAGTTCCTTCAGCAATTAGCAGCAGCCAGCATGCGTCCCTCTCTTCTCATGTCGGCACCCATCCTTGGTTGCTGCTTCATCTTCTTCCCTCTGTGCTTTTCCAGCAGAGTCCAGCCTTCTTTTTCAGAGCTGTGCAAAAATGACCTTTCAAAATTCTTTGTCTAATTGGAAACCGTTTCCAGATTTCTCAAGGGAAAGGGGAAAAAAAATGCTCCAACAGTTCATTAAACTTTCCCTTTAGTGGTGATGGTAACATTGATATTAAAGAACTCCAAAAGGTAGAATCAGTCTTTGGGGATTTAACAGAGGTGTGGGAATTAAAGGAAGCTGCAGCCTGCTAAACAGAGAGGTCTTTGGTGAAAGGAATGATATTCATTCATACCAGTATTCCTCTTCATCCTTCATCCATTCCTTTTCAGCTATTTTCTTTTTGTCTCTCCTGCTTGTCCCAAAGGTGCTTTTTCTGGATGACTGAGAATCTCCGAAGATATTCTCACCTGCATGTAAAATTATTTCCAGGTTGCCCTTATTCAAAGTGACCACAGAAAATAAGTTCTGCACCATCTGTTAATGACTCAGGAAGAAGTTGGTATGCATCCACATTTTTTAAAAAAATTAGGAGCTGCAAGTATTTTATCAAAGTTTGATCACTCCTATATTCAATGGTGGTACTTGTTATAGCCCAGCAACAGCCTGTGCTGCGTTCTAATTGGTCGGGCAAAGCACAGCCTGTGATTGGTGGTTGTAATGACAGTTAAATGACAGTTGGTACCTGAGAGTATAAATACTGTGACAGTTGTAACACATTCTGAATCGCTTGCAACCTACTAATAAACATCTACTCTCATGATCCATGGCTCCTGCCTCTTTCCCTCACAACACAAACATATATACAACAGTACTCAAATAATTTAACAACTGTTTCTCTGCCCTAATGACCATCTGGGTAGGCAGAGCTTAGTGGTCATGTGACTGGGTGGACATGGCCAACTCAACGTCACTCACGTCGATGGACGCTTCACCTTAGCTGTTACAATGTAATAAGGGTTAACCGGAGAGGCAGTTTCTGTAAGCAGGGCAATAAAGATTAGGCTAGAAAGAACACCAGGATGTTTCCTTCTTGCTTTCCTTACAGGATTAGCCCTGTAAAAGAGGGGGGGGGATCAGATTTCTTCCAACAACCAGTTCTCCAACCTGCTTAGAAAGTTAACAACCAGTTCTCCTGAATAGTGCAAACTGGCTGAATCCCACCACTGTGCTATATTGCAAAAAGAAAACCCTCCACCTAGTTTTTTTTGTAAGTAGATTATTAGCAAGGCTGAGGATTCTAAAGTCATTTACTTATTATCTAGGCTGCGTTTGAATAACTTGTTTCAATATTTTTTTAAAATCATTTTATTTTACTTTCTCTTATGCAGTTTTGCAGCTTTTAGAATAGCTGGTAATTATCTCAAATAGCCTGGAAGACATGTATAGCTATTGAGAAATTGGCATTGTTAGTTATAGGCTGCCTGATATGAATTATATTCAAAAGATGACATTATAACAGTGTCTCTGAAAACCTCTACTTCAAATTTCCTTTGGATTTTGTCCATTGTAAAATTGGAATCAACAACCTGACTCTCTTCACTAAAAATCAAGATATTAAAAGGCATCAAGAAGATGCATGCATATGACCTTAAAGCCATTGCAAGTAAGGGATATGCCAATGGAAGTTCCCTGCAGGTGAGGGGAAATTAAACACAGCAAGACTTCTACTGCCTTCATTGGTAGAAGTGAGGGCATGTTTTTTTTGTCTCTGACAATCATTAGGTTTTGTGACACGTCCTGGAAGTGATGATCATTTTTAACAAGCAGCTTTGAGATGTTTCTGTTTACAGTTTGAGTTGACAGCTTACTGATTTTTTAAAAAAGGTGATCAATTTGTAAATCACCATTTTTCCCCGCTGGCTCAGAAGGGAGAAGGAACCAGGGCCTATTGGTATCACGTGAAACAGAAGTGGGAGAACTATGGCCCTTTTATTAATTGTAGACTTCAACTCACAAAACAGGCATAGTTCACCATTCCAGACATATATGTTGACTTGATCATTTTATCTTCATAACAGCAGTGATTGGCATATGTCATTGTCTCTTTCTTTTGTGCAAACCATCTAATAAACTGAAACTTGCACGCACACATACAGACATAGGATATTAGAGTAATGGGTTAAAATCTGTTTCTATCACTAAATGAAAATTTGCCCAAAGAATTGATATCTCAGAGCCAAATAACATTTTTCAACTAAGATTTATGTCAGAGGCACCAAACAAAGCTTTTGCAAATTAAATAGGTGCAGGAGGATGGTGGTATTCAGTGTCTAGATGATCTCATCCTCTTATGCCTAATTTAACAGCAGACCTATAGCTGCTGGGATTATGAGAAGGGGTTTTATGTGCAAATTTATATAAAACAGTTCCTCAATTCAAGGAAATAGTTTTGAATAAAAGCTCCATGGATATACAATGCAAGGTAGCAGCCAACAGTGATTCACCTGGTAGGCTTCTATGAATGTGTAGCTAGCAGACTTTAATCTATTTTTCTTTCTAAAGCAGGGGTGTCAAACTTGTGGCCCGTGGCCCAGATGCATCATGGGCTGGCCACCTCTACCCCCATTTTAGCAAAGGGGGAAAAGTCGCAATACATCACGTGACAACAACATGATCCTGTGAGTTTGACACCCCTGTTCTAAAGCGTGCTCAAAGAAATATTATTATGATGTGAAAAATGCAATCATAAGTTGCAGGCAGGGGTGAAATCCTCCCAGTTTGGCCCGGTTCGGCCGAACCTGTAGGGACGATTGTCCTTGGTTCTGCAAACTGGTAGTAAAAAAAAAAAAGCCTCAGAGGATCATGTGGTTCAGCTGTGAGCCGCGTGATCATCAGAAGCTTTTTCCCCGCTTTTTAAAGAATTTTTTTCCCTGCTGGTTCAGGTGAACCGGCAGGGAAAAAATATTTTAAAAAGCTTTTAAAAAAAGGTTCCGATGATCGTGCGGCTCACAGCTGAACTGCGTGATTCTCAGAAACTATTTTTTTTTTTAGCTTTTTAAAGCATTTTTTCCCCTGCCGGTTCAGGCGAACCAGGAAAAAATGCTTTAAAAAGCTAAAAAAAAAAGAAAAAAAAAAGCTGAAAGTGAAAAAAAAGTTGGCTACGCCCACCCAGTCACATGACCCCACTTCCAAGCCATGACCAAAGAACCTGTGGGGAGGGGGAATTAGATTTCACCACTGATTGAAGGTAATACCCTTTCCCCATTATTGTACCATTATTCCCTGAAAAGCTGCCCTTAATTGATTTCCCTTGTCATGTTAGCATGAAAGGATAAACAATCAAGGATCATTGACAAAATAACAGGATAATAGACTTGGAAGGGATGTTGGAGATCTTCTAGTCCAATCCCTGGCAGGAAGCCCTATACCAGGGCTTTCAAATGCAGGGTGGATGCGTCACATGGTGGCCATGCCCACACCCGGTTTAGTGAAGGGGGTAAAAGCGTGACACTGCCATGATGACATGATACCCCTGCCCTATACCATTTTAGACAAACGGTTGTCCAATCTCTTCTTAAAAACCTTCAATGTTGGAGTATCCACAACTTTATATATTGACAATATAAAGACAAATATGATAATTTGTGACTATTCATAAAGCCATGACGATGGTGCCATAACCACCCTTGGATATTTAAAAAAAATTGTTTCAATTGAATAAGGTTTGAATTTATATAGTGTTTGTAACTATGAGTGTATTGAAGGCAAGCATGAAACCTTGCACAAATTGAACATACTCTCTTTCCCTCTCTGGACTTTTTACAGTATATGTTGAACTCTCCCCCAAAAAGTTTTTTTTAATAAATTGCTCATGCATGTGGCCATGGCTGAGCCAAGGTGGCGCAGTGGCTAGGGTGCAGTACTGCAGGCCACTTCAGCTGACTGTTATCTGCAGTTCAGCGGTTCAAATCTCACCGGCTCAAGGTTGACTCAGCCTTCCATCCTTCCAAGGTGGGTGAAATGAGGACCCAGACTGTGGGGGCAATATGCTGACTCTGTAAACCGCTTAGAGAGGGCTGAAAGCCCTATGAAGCGGTATATGAGTCTAACTGCTATTGCTATTGCTATTGCTATTGCTATTGCTATTGCTATTGCTATTGCTATTGCTATTGCTATTGCTATTGCTATTGCTATTGCTATTGCTATGGCATAATTAGAGGTTGAAAGCTGTCGTCTGTCATCCCCTGTCCTTATGGCTGTATAACTAATAGATCTGTGAAGATCTAACTTTAATTTAATTCACTGAGTCAGCTTAATAAATCAGATTTATTTCATTTAAACCATTAAATAATGAAATCAATTTATTTTTAATGAATTGATTTGTACGTAGGATTTGATTTCTAAAATCCATTTTGGGCAAAATATCAATTCTGATGAGTCTTGATCAAGGATGAAAGCCTTCATTAACTGTGTCAAGGCACTTAGGTTGTAAAGTAAAATGTGAAATGGAAATAAGGTCTGGCATTACCAGATGAAAAGTGAAGCAGTTACATTACAAAGCACATCAATCTGGTACAGCTGCCAGAAAGTGGTAGAAAACTAATTGCAGCCATTTAACCCAGAAGCTCATCTCCATTTGATTGACACAGGCTGTGAAAACCCACACCAGCATATAGTATTGAACTCAAAGGTTCAAATCCCACAATGACTCTTGCTGTCAGATAAGGAGGGTCATCTTGGAGTGAAGGTATTTTTAGTATTATCATTTGCTCCTCCACGTAGGACGCTCTTATTCACACACTCTTATTCTGAGCTGAAGTCGAAGTATTTTATTTCAGCTATTGACCTGCCTTATTCTGAACAATTGTGGGTGTGATATTCTTTCCAGAATTACATTATATAGCTGATCTGACCTAATGGCTTCCTTATTTCATGGAAAAAATCAACTGAAACAATCTCTTATACCTCTACCTCAACCCCCTTGAAGATCATTTCCACTATATTCAGGAAGTATCATTGTTTCTTATAAATAGAAAAGCAGAAAAGCTCTTAAACCTTTTAGTCTGGAATTTATCACAGGTAAATCACACAAAAGATGCTACTGACGCTGAAATTTCATTCCCCCCCCAAACAAATAGTATAGGCAGCATCTATTCAAAGGAGTTTATTTTTTAAAATCATAAGAATAAGGCTACGTAAATCCCATTCTATTTTTCCCCCAAATGACATCATACATATCTTTCAAAGCCAGATTGTGGGAGAATGGATTCTATATTACTTACTTATTACTTATAAAAGAGCCAAGGTGGCGCAGTGGTTAGGGTGCAGTACTGCAGGCCACTTCAGCTGACTGTTATCTGCAGTTCAGCGGTTCTAATCTCATCGGCTCAAGGTTGATGCAGCCTTCCATCCTTCCCAGGGGGGTGAAATGAGGACCCAGACTGTGGGAGCGATATGCTGACTCTGTAAACCGCTTAGAGAGGGCTGAAAGCCCTATGAAGCAGTATATAAGTCTAACTGCTATTGCTATTGCTATTAATCTTGATCCAGATTCCAACATCAAGTCTCTCTGCAGACTGACCTGAACTAGATCAATCCCTTTTGGGAAGTTCAGATTGTTCTCCAAACAAAATTTAGTGGTCTAGGCATCACAATGCAAATATTAATTTTTTAAACAACATCAGAAAACAGGACAATGGGATTTCCCCCCTATTCCTGTCAACTGAACAAAACCTCAAGGTATGTGTTTAAATAGACAGCAAAATATAAATTATACTGTTGATCAAATCAACTATCCATAGCCTCATTAACAAATGCTGAAGATATAGGTATGTTTCCACAACATACAAAGGATAATTGCCCTTTTTTGTTTTCCACTATATTCTTTAACAGTCCTGGAATCCAGCAATACATTTTCCTACTGCTTTGTAAAGACAATAACATTTTGAAAACTTTAGATTTAGCTGAATTACTAACTAAAATAGCAGGATTTCTCCTGGATTTTTAAACATACACTTTCGCACTTTACTTTCTTTTTTTGAATCAGCTCCATACATCTTTTTGATCCTGCCTTGCTCATTTTGAGAAGTGTTGCCTGTGGCACATTATTCCAATATCAACATGACCCTTAACTGAAAAAGGTTGTTGGTGTTTTCTATAATGAGACATATGGCAGCTTTGTAACATGAGGTCTACATATATTCTCTTATGTCTTCTTTTAGAGAACATTTCAAAGACTAGAGAAACGATGATGGTCCCTACATTTAATCTAGTCTGGGATACAAATGAATACTTTTAATACTTTCAAATTCAGCAAGCCTATGATACCATTTATCTGTTTTAAAATAGGTAATCTTTTACAGTCCTTTCCAACCATATATTGAATAATATATATTAATTGCTTAAAATATTGTTTTAAATGCTTTATATTTTTTCTTCCCAGAAGCAGGGTTTTACTGTAATATGATATCAAAAATTTGCCTTCACATAATACTCATGAGGCAAGAAATTTAGGATATATTCAAGAAATATTAAAACCTAAGTGAGTAGACTTGCATAAAGCATGGGGGGAGGAAGTTACTCCTATTAATAATGGTAAATCAAAATCTTAGTAATGTTATCCATTCCAAACATCTTTTAAGTAGCTTCTAATGTTATTATTTAATACTCTTTCTTAAATACTTTTTATTGCTTTCTGTAATCTCCCTTGAAGAATAGAGTTAAGGATTTATGAAACCCATTTATGCATCAATTTATCATCTTTGGTTTGCAGTTTATTAGTGCTTGGTTTAAGAGTTGTGTGATGGAAACCTGTACACTATCATGTATGATCTTTGGAGATATATGTATGTATGTATGTATGTGTGTGTGTGTATGTGTGTGTGTGTGTGTGTATATATATACACACACACACACACATATATACATACACACACACACACACACATATATACATACATACACACACACACACACACACACACACACACACACACACGGAACATTTTGAAACTAATGCCATAGATAAATCTGAACACAAACTCAAACTGTGGCTTAGATATGTTGATGACACTTTTGTGATTTGGCCACACGGAAAAGAAAAACTGGACAACTTCCTCACACATCACAACAGCCTTCTCCCAAAATACAATTCACCATGGAAATAGAAGCAAACAACCAACTTCCCTTTCTGGACGTCCTAATCTACAAAAAACTGAATGGCTCTCTAGGACAGTGTTTTTCAACCTTTTTGTGCAAAGGCACATTTTTTCATGAAAAAAAATCACGAGGCACACCACCATTAGAAAATGTTTACACTACACCTTACACTATGTCACAGCACACTAGTGTGCCGCGGCACAGTGGTTGAAAAACACTGCTCTAGGACACACCATCTACCAGAAAAAAAAACACACCAACCGCTACTTAAATGCACAATCCCATCACCACCCTGCACAGATCAACTCTGTAGCCAAGACCCTTATCTCCAGAACCAAACGCCTAGCTGACAAAGACCACCTGAAAACTGAATTACACACTCTCACAAAAGTATTAATCTCCAACGGATTCCAAAGAAAAACAATTACCAACCTAATCCAAAGGGAGACTACCCCACAAAACCGAGACACAGAACAGGACAACGGCATCGCCCTCCTCCCTTACATCAAAGTCACCACAGATAAGCCTTCAACACTGACCAAAATATAGCCAACATCTTAAGAAACCCCAAAGACAAAATCCAGCTAGAAAACCAAGGAGTCTACGAAATACCATGCAAAATCTGCCCTGCAAAATACATAGGACAAACGAACAGGAGAATTAATGCAGGCATCTCAGAACACAAGAATGCAGTAAGAAAAAAAAGAAAAAAACTTCCTCCCTTTTCCAGCACCTTAAAGCTACAGGACATGAAACTAATTTTGAAGGAACCAGATTAATCTCTAAAACTGAACACTTCAACAAGAGAATAATTATGGAAGCTATCGAAATAGAGAACCACCCCCACAACATGAATAAATGTGACAATACCTCCCGCCTACCAGACATCTGGAAACCATATATGCTTATTATACTTTAATATAATATTTGCATATTTGTAGGATAAAAAAAGTTCATCAGACTGGGTCACCAATAGCAAATATAGTAAATTTCATTGTCTTTAAATATTTAGAGTGGCACACAGCTAGAATTTTCAGCTTACAGAGCAAATTTAGTGAGATATGTGGAAGCAAGCTTGAGTAAGAACTAGACATTATACAGACATTAGAACCATCTGTCATTGGAAATTGTTTAGACATTACAGAGCTGCTTATGAGAGTTCATCAGAGATTCCAACTGGCAGGTGGTAAGCTTTATAAAAATTAAATGTGTAGTATTTACTTCTACTTTTCTTTGAAACTGCCTTGAAGCCTAGGGAGAATAAAAAGCTGCATGTTCTTTTGAAGGCTTTTTTCTGCCATTTTATTCTGTGTCCCTAATAGCAAAAGCAACTATTTTTTTTCATAGAGTGTCCCTCAGGATGTTATACTTGATACAAGCTCATGAGGAGCAACCAACTGGGCCTTACCAGTCTATTCACTGGTCTTCAGCCTTTGCCATGGTCATAGTCTCCCTTCTCCATGGAGATGTGTTTTGCTTGCTATGCCTCCTCCAGAAGTCCCAGAAACATAACCTTTTTTTTTCTCAAGACAGCATGAGGTCTTGAGGCTGATGTTACTCATTGTAGATAGTGGGTTGAAGTGCTGGATGAAAATCAGGGAAACCTATATTCAGATTTATTCATAGCTATGGAAGTTCATTAGACACTTTAGCCAGTAACTTTTTCTCACTCTGGTCTACCTCTCAGAGTTATTGTTGGAAAACACTGGCGAGGAGAATGCAATGTATGCTACCTTGAGCTCCTGGAAGAAATGATGGATAGAAATATAACAAATAAATTGCCAATTTCTTATGAAAAATGCATTGGTTGTTGAAAAATGTTGAACAGCTGTATAGATTTCCCATCTCTTCAGTTCCTTGCACTTTTTTTGTAACAATATTTCACAAAATAACTGAAACAGTTCTGTAAAACAAAACAATTAGGGAAATAATAATCTTGCACTGTCTTTATTACACAGACATATTGTACCCTTCAAGTTGTTCCCTAGTATTTATTGACCATCCAAAAAAAATATTCTCTTTGTAATATATATATATATATATATATATATATATATATATATATATATATATATATATATATATATATATATATATATATATATATATATATATATATATATATATATATATATATATATATGTTATATTTATGCTATTCTTTATGCTATAAAAAGGCAACAGTAAAAAATATTGGGTTTCTGTCTGGATGGTCTCTTGTGACGAGCCGAAGACAGAGAGTGGAAGTGTGACCTTCCTCCCATATTTGGGCATACCAGGGGTTGTAAAAAATCTAATATATATATATATATATATATATATATATATATATATATATATATATATATATATATATATATATATATATATATATATATATATATATATATATATATATATATATATATATATATATATATATATATATATATATATATATATATTTCATTTGACAATATTTTTCAAGTTTACTCAGTGCTGGTTATCATTTTTTGTAGAATTTTAGAAAGCAAGCTACCTATTCCTGTCAGTGCTACATTTCATACAGGCTGTATATTTATTTATTTATTTACAACCTCTACATATATAACGTTGGTACTGACATTTCTTCCTTAGAATTGTCACATTCTAATCCATTCTTTACACATCAATAACATTATTCTACCTTCTCATTTTCATAGAAGTGGATTTTCTGCTTCCCCATATCTTCATTACTGAGAGACATCTTCTTTTCCTGAGAACTTTGATTGCCAAGAATGTGTCAATAATATTTTACAAATGCTTGCAGTGAATGTGACAAAATTAATTGGTTCATTTGAGCAGCTGCCAAGGGAATGTTAGACAAACAACAAACTAAAAGTATTGGGGGAGGACACAAAGGGAGAAAATAGTTTGAAACTCTAGCTTATTATTGTTTTTAGAAATGATTTAGAAATACGAATACATTTTTCCTATGGAATAGGAATAATGTGAGTCCTAAAAAAATACTCAGTGGAATAATGTGTCCATGTACCTATAAAGCAAATTGTTTTGAATCTACAGAAATATAAATTCACAGATATGTAGATAAACCATTGTGACATATAATAATACAGCAACAGAGCCAAACTATTTCCAGATTTAAAAGTAGTTTTGAGGCAATTTTTGTTGTACCTGGATATCATTAGTTTATCAAGTACAAAAGACAATTACTATTTGCAATCCAGCTAGAGAACAATAAATATATTCTCTGAAGGATGAAGAAACAACCAAGAAGATTATGGCTATCCTGGAAACATGAAGGAATGAACAGAAATTATCTGGCTCTAAATTAGACCCAGAAGTATTTTTCCTTAATCCTGATTTATTTTTCAGAGCTGTGCTCTCAATACTGGCTTGCCATAACAGGCTTGCCAAAAAGGGGAGAAAAGCATTAATTGGTGAGGAAAGGAGGAGTAATGGAGTTAGTGACTGACAGAGATTAGTTTACCCCTCCATTAACTACCATTGGATGCTCCAACCATAGCTTTAGGATGAGGGGATAAAAAGAACATGCATAATGAAATGGATCCTCTTCCTAGCATTTATTCTGATTTATTTCTCAATCTCCTTAAGGTGGGAGCAAGTTAACTGGTTAAACAACCAATTGTTTTCTAGAAAATGCCAGTAGCTAAACACAGCTGCCATTCTCCTTAGTCAGCTACAATATATTCAGGAAGGAACAGCGTAACTTTTTAAAACCATCAGTTCATTTGTATACTTGATCAGTCTTGACTTTTCTTGATTGATCCTACAGGTCTTAATACAATACAATAGCAGAGTTGGAAGGAACTTTGGAGGTCTTCTAGTCCAACCCCCTGCGTAGGCAGGAAACCCTATACTGTTTCAGAAAAATGGCTATCCAACATCTTCTTAAAGACTTCCAATGTTGGGGCATTCACAACTTCTGGAGGCAAGCTATTCCACTGATTAATTGTTCTAACTGTCAGGAAATTTCTCCTCAGTTCTAAGTTGCTTCTCTCCTTGATTAGGTTCCACCCATTGCTTCTTGTTTTACCCCCAGGTGCCTTGGAAAATAGTTTGACTCCCTCTTCTTTGTGGCAACCCTTGAGATATTGGAACATTGCTATAATGTCTCCCCTAGTCCTTCTTTCTATTAAACTAGACATACCCAGTTCTTGCAATTGTTCTTCATATGTTTTAGTCACCAGTCCCCTAATCATCTTTGTTGCTCTTCTCTGCACTCTTTCTAGAGTCACCACATCTTTTCTACATCATGGTGACCAAAACTGAATGCAGTATTCCAAGTGTGGCCTTACCAAGGCATTATAAAGTGGCATTAACACTTCACGTGATCTTGATTCTATCCCTCTGTTTATGCAGCCTAGAATTGTGTTGGCTTTTTTTGCAGCTGCTGCACACTGCTGGCTCATATTTAAATGGTTGTCCACTAGGATTCCAAGGTTACTACTGTTGAGCAAAGTGCCACCTATACTGTACCTGTGCATTTCATTTTTGTTGCCTAAATGTAGAACCTTACTCTTTTCACCAGTGAATTTCATTTTATTAGATAGTGCCCTGTTCTGACCCCCCTCTTCCCACACCAACACACTCCGAGTCAAAGATACTTTCCAGACTTTATTAACAGACAGACAGGTCTTTGGCAGCAAACCAGCACAGATAAGCTGTGGCAGCAATCCAACACAGATAAGTCTTGGCAGCAATCCAGCCTGCCAAGCTCACAATTCTGTTCTCCAACATTAGTTCCTGCATTGACTTCTGCAAGAGGGGCATGTGCACAAGCAGTCCTTATTATAGTCTGGAAAGGAGCCTAATTACCACCAGCTGAATGCAATTACCTCCTGTACTTGCGCAACTGTTCCTGGCATCTATTAGCTCTTCCGTGCCGGGCGTCCAGGAACAACTCACTGCTAGCATCCGGATCACTCTCCCTTGTCTCCTCCCCACTGGAGGAGAGGCTCAGGCCCCTGCTGGTGGCCAACCAGCCTCTCTGCACCCTGCTCGGAGTCGGAAACCTGTCCAGGGTCCTCCACATCCTCCAGAGCCGACTCATAGGGCCCCTCGCTGTCAGAGTCTGGTGGCAGCTCCAACAGCTCCTGCTGGGCCACAACAGTGCCCAATGTTCAAGTTTGTCAAGATCCTTCTGTATCTTTAGCATATCTTCTGGAGTATTGGCTATTCCTGCCAGCTTGGTGTCATCTGCAAATTTTATGAGTTCCCTATTTATTCCCTCATCCAAATCATTGATGAAGATGTTGAGAGTACTGGGCCCAAAGCAGAGCCTTTGGGTACTCCACTGCATACTTCCCTCCATGAAGATGCAATTCCATTGAGGACTACACATTGAGTGCGGTTGGTCAGCCAGTTACAAATCCATCTGCTGGTGTTGCTATCTAATCCACATTCTTCTACTTTATCTAGTAGTAGGTTATGGTCTACCTTATCAAATGCCTTACTGAAATCCAAGTAGACTATATTGACGGCATTCCTCTGGTCCACTAATTTTGTCACATTATCAAAGAATGCAATAAAATTAGTCTGGCATGATATGTTTTTGACAAACCCATGTTGGCTTTTGGCTATTACTTTGATTGCTTCTAGGTGTTCTAGGTGCTTCTAGGTCAAGCAATAATTGCTTGATTATCTTTTCCTGGTATTGAGGTCAGGCTGATAGGTCTGTAGTTTCCTGGATCTGCTTTTTTCTCTTTTTTGAAGATGGGAACCACATCAGCTCTTTTC
The DNA here is from genome assembly GCF_051295495.1 of Thamnophis sirtalis. Classification (NCBI taxonomy): domain Eukaryota; kingdom Metazoa; phylum Chordata; class Lepidosauria; order Squamata; family Natricidae; genus Thamnophis; species Thamnophis sirtalis. Next base: position 159,734,783 of record NW_028261382.1, read on the forward strand.
CAGTCCTCTGTTAGTTCCCCGGTGTTCCAGGATCTCTGAAAGATATAGTTCAATGGTTCTGAGATCTCGTCTGCCAGTTCCTTCAGAACCCTGGGGTGCAATCCATCCGGTCCTGATGATTTGAATTCGTCTAGGGTAGACACGTGCTCACTTACCATTTTCTTCCCTATTTCAACTTGTGTTCCTAATCTGATTTTTGTGGTTCTGTTTTTGATAGGTTGGATTGTTTTATCCCTTTGTGTAAAGACAGATGCAAAACATGAGTTAAATAGTTCTGCTTTCTCCCTGTTGCTTGTCACCTTCTTGCCACTTTCTCCCAGCAATGGACCAATTGTTTCCTTAACATTTTTCTTGTTTTTAACATGTTGGAAGAAGCTTTTTTTGTTATTTTTTACTTTTGCAGCAAGCCTTTCTTCATTGTGAGCCTTAGCTTTCCTCACTTCATCTTTACATGCTCGGGCTATTTGCTGATATTCTGTCTTAGCTATGTTCCCCCACAAAAGAGCATCATTCCTTCCAACCTCCATCCTTCCTTCCACTTTTTCCATCATCATTTTTTTTTCTAGTGACTGAAGTATTTTCATAATGTGTTCAGAGTTGGATAATTTAAGCTTGGTCATTTGTGCCATGGGTGAAAACTCTAGGTCAGTGATGACCAAGGTCAGTGCCGAAAAGGGAGCATATGCATGTGCATGAACACTTGTCTGGGCCGCAACTCAGAAGAAGAGCTGCCCAGGGGGCATGCACCAGAAAATGAACTTCTGGTTTCCAGTGCACTGGCCATCTAGTCCTCTTGTTACTGGTGGTGCATGCACATACAATGATCAGCTGACCAGCCTCTTCCACTTTCTGGCAATGCCACATACATGAAGGCCAGCTGATCATTGCACACACATGCACGCCAGAAACCCAGAAGAGGAATGGGCAATGCCGCACATGCCAGTTGACATGGCTCTGGGTGCCACTTTGTGCATGCGTGCCACAGGTTCCCATCACAATTCTAGGTTGTCTGTTTGTTTCTTTTCTTGGCTATCTATGATACTCACTGGAGTCCCTCCAATACCAAAATTCAAACACTCCTGTTCTGCTGCTTCTTCAAAATTCAACTTTCACTTCCATAGGGTGTCACAAAGTTTTCCAAAAGTGGCCAAGCATATTTTTTTTTTAACCCAACAAACTCTTCTGTCCCCAAACAAATGCTTAAAGTAGTACAGCTTTATAAAGCCGAGGTGGCGCAGTAGTTAGAGTGCAGTACTGCAGCCACTTCAGCTGATTGCTAAGCTGCAGTTCGGCGGTTCAAATCTCACCGGCTCAGGGTTGACTCAGCCTTCCATCCTTCCGAGGTGGGTAAAATGAGGACCCATATTGTTGGGGGCAATATGCTGACTCTGTAAACCGCTTAGAGAGGGCTGAAAGCCCTATGAAGCGGTATATAAGTCTAACTGCTATTGCTATTGCTATTGCTATTATAGATCCTGCATTAATGTCTATATCACTTCTTTTAGAAAGACTAGATCTCTTGTCATAACAGGATAATTTACTTTCTTCTTTCTGGTGAATAACTAGAAAGTAACAAGCATTTCAATTTTTAATATCGCATTACAGGGCAGCAGAACTCTGTTTTTCTGATTCCTTTCCTAATTGGTGGAATTATCAGTCTGTTTTATTTCAGGAACAAATTTTGTTAGGTCAGATAATTTACCAAGCTTTGGATCTAGCCCTCAAAGAACAACTCTAGTTGAGCTACTGTATTTATCAAGGGGGAAAAATTGCCCAAACTTCAGTCCCAGACACCTAAAACAAAATACATTTCCAACCAGTGACTTATTCAGAAAATATATTATACTTCTTATATTTATTTATACCTTTTCATCTTAAGGAATGAGATTGCAAGACTGTCAGAAAGCTGTAAAAGCAAAAAGAATTCATTGCTGACTTTGAAAATGGCCACCGTATTGCAATAGATGACAGATGGTCATTTTTTTCTCAAGTGAAATAAATATTATTTTGCCAGATGTGAACAGGAAAGAATGAACCAGATGTTAAATAATAGGAGAACCATAAAAAAGAGGATTTAAACTATGAACATTTTTAAAATGGAATTGGAGGAGTGCCTCAAAAACTTTTTGAAGATTCTCTGTCTCTTCTGGAATAAATGATTATGGGAAAAAAAATGCATTTGGTTTTCTTGCCTATACACATCCTATTGCTTTAAAGATTTTTCCTAAGACTTAAATCTTTTAAAATAGTTATATAAAATAGTATTGAAAGATCCATTATTTTCACAATGGTTTGAGATGGATAGATCTGAGAATGAGGAAAAAAGAAAGAACTCCTTAACAATATTTTTCTGAAAGATATATTTTTCCATGTGTGTGTGTGTGTGTGTGTGTGTGTGTGTGTGTGTGTGTGTGTATTTATTATCTGTACTCGACCACGCGTTGCTGTGGCCAAGTTTGGGTGAAATGGGGCGGCAGGTGGGTGCTGCCATTGGTCAGGACTTGGGGCTGCAGGGCCGGGCAAGGCTGATTGGGGGAGTCAGCACCCAGACTGTTGGCCTCGTGGAAGTTGTTGAGCATCTCCTCGGAGGAGTTGTGCTCGGGCTCCCCCAATTCGGTGGCCTAGGAGAGTGAGATGTCCAGGATCTTGGAGGAGGAGAAGTCCTCGGTGTGCTGCCTCACGGGGCACCCAGGGGCCACCCCAGCCCTGCTGCACCTCAGGCTGACACCGCCACCGCTGCCCCATCGGAGCTGCCTGGGCATGCACGGCTGGCTGGGCTGAGGAGACGCTCCACCTTGGCCTCCTCCTGAGCTCCGCTGGGCTGGATGAGGATAGGCCAGCTTAAGGGTGGGGGGAGATGGTCGAGGGATGGCACAGGTGGCACCCTGCCGCAGACAGCAAAAGCCCGGAGGGAGGGGAGGGGCGGAAAGGGGAAAGGGTGCAGCCGCAGCCCAGCCACACATATAAAGGGACCATTGGTCGAAGCTGGAGAGAGGCCGAACTGTTCTGAATATACTATACTCAGTAAATGAATGCTATGGTAAACAACACAGCTCAATTCCAATGCAATGTCACACGAAATAATTAAATCAAAATGAAAATAAACCAAAATCTATGAAAATTCACTATAACAATACAATCGGAAACATTGAAATGGAATCATGAAATATTTACTATAGTGTGTGCTGCTTTTATGTCCACCAGATGGCACTGGAAACATTGAAATGGAATCATGAAATATTTAGTATAGTGTGTGTTGCTTTTACATCCACCAGATGGAGCTGGTTTTCAAAAAAGCATGTTTTTACAAAAAATCATGTTTTTACCTGTCACAGGTGTGACATCTATGTAATATACATATATAAAAACATTCGCGTATTCGAATGCAACGTTGTGTCAAAATTTCAAAGCAATCGGTGAAGAACTTTTGGAGATTAGCGATTTTGAACAAACAAATTACATTTTTATTTATATAGATCTCTGTCTCTGTTTCTGTCTGTCTCTGTCTCTGTCTCTGTCTCTGTCTCTGTCTCTGTCTCTGTCTCTGTCTCTGTCTCTGTCTCTGTCTCTGTCTCTGTCTCTGTCTCTGTCTCTGTCTCTATATCTATCGCTATCTCTTTCCAAAATGAGGAGCTGTCTGTAAGTAGTTCTATCCTGTTTTTGTGCTATATTCATGCAATTGAAAACATGAATATAGCACAAAAACAGGATAGAACTACTTACAGACAGCTTCTCATTTTGGAAAGGGGGGGCACTACAACTAAAATCTTTAGAGGTATTGAAAGAGGAGAAGCTAGTTCAAACATGGTTCCAGTATGGGCAATTACAAAATAGATCAAAAAATTGGTTTTATCCAAGTTGAGGATAATCTATTTAAACAAATAAGAGATCAAAGTTTAATGCATATAAAGAGGATATATAATGTATTAATACAGATGGATTCGGAAACAGAATTAGTTAAAGATTGTATGGTAAAGTGGGCTCAAATATTGAAGAACCAATAATGTTGGATACGTGGGAAAGAATTTGGGTAAGAAATGTGAAATTTACACAAGCTCAAAACTTGCGAGAAAATTTTTACAAGATGTTCTATAGATGGCATTTAGATCCTAAAAAGTTGGCTTCTATGTAGCCCAATTTACAACCCAAATGTTGAGATGTGGTTCTCTTGACGCTACATATTTCCATATATGGTGGACTTGCCAAAAGGTTAAGGCATTTTGGATAAAAATATGGTGGATTATGCAAAAATTTTTAAAAGAAGGATAAAGTTTACCCCTCAGTTATTTTTGTTAGGTATAAGTACTGACTTTACAGCAGTAGAGATTAACTTGATTTTGCATTTAATAAAGGCAGCAAGACTGTTGGTGGCGCAATATTGGAAGAAGGAAGACTTGCCTACAATTCAAGAATGGACATTGAAAGTCACAAATTTAGCCGAGATGGCTAAAATATCTGCATATCTTAAAGATCACTCAAATGAGGGATATAAACGAGACTGGAAAAAATGGATTGATTATATACAAAATAAATATGGGACTAAGAAATTCCAGATAGCCTATGCTTAAGATCAGGAATGATTTAAATTGTTTAAAGATAGCTTAGCAAGAAGGAGCTAAGCTCAATGTAGAGATGTTGTTAATTTCTTATTCTTTTCTTTTCAATATATTTTAGACCGTGTTTGCTAAAAATCTATACCGTGTACGGGTTCTGGGAAGTCAGGGGAGGAAGGATGTGGGGGGTCGGGGGGTCGGGTGGGGGGAGGGAATATATTAGGTTAGACAAGATGTGTTAGATCTCAATGTAATGTGACTTCACATGCATACTGTTCTTTTTTAATTTTTCTTTAAAAATAGAATAGGCCAAGTATAAGAGCCAAGGTGGCGCGGTGGTTAAATGCAGCACTGCAGGCTGACTGCTAGATCAGCAGTTCAGCGGTTCAAATCTCACCGGCTCAGGGTTGACTCAGCCTTCCATCCTTCCGAGGTGGGTAAAATGAGGACCCGGATTGTTGTTGGGGGCAATATGCTCACTCTGTAAACCGCTTAGAGAGGGCTGAAAGCCCTATGAAGCGGTATATAAGTCTACTGGTATAACGTCTACTGGTATATTGATATGTAGCGGAAATACACCAAGGAGCGGAGGAGTGGGAAAGAAGAAAGATGGGCAGAGAGAGATGGGAGAGAGGGTGGGAGGGAAAGGTAAGAAGGAAGGGGGGGAGTGGATGTGGAGAGAGGAGTGGTAGAGGGGGAGGGGAAGTAGGGTAGAGGGGGATGATGGAGGGAAGATATAAAGTTGATGGGTGGTGGAAGAAAGAGGTGTATGGAGAGTGGAAGAGTTATATTGGGTTTCTATTTTCTGGGGCCTTGTTGACAAGAGGAATTGATGCAATTATTGTTTAATGCTGTATGATGTTGGCTATGTACAGTATACATGTGAGTGTATGAAAATGAAAATAAATTTTTTTGTGAGAAATGGAATCATGAAATATTTAGTATAGTGTGTGTTGCTTTTACATCCACAAGATGGAGCTGGTTTTCAAAAAAGCATGTTTTTACAAAAAATCATGTTTTTACCTGTCACAGGTGTGACATCTATGTAATATACGTATATAAAAACATTCGCGTATTTGAATGCAACGTTGTGTCAAAATTTCAAAGCAATCGGTGAAGAACTTTTGGAGATTAGCGATTTTGAACAAACAACCATTACATTTTTATTTATATAGATCTCTGTCTCTGTCTCTGTCTCTGTCTCTGTCTCTATTGCTATCTCTATCTATCTATCTATCTATCTATCTATCTATCTATCTATCTATCTATCTATCTATCTATCTATCTATCTGGATAGGTAGGTAGGTAGGTAGGTAGGTGGGTGGGTGGGTGGGTGGGTGGGTGGATGGATGGATGGATGGATGGATAGATAGATAGATAGATAGATAGATAGATAGATAGATAGATAGATAGATAGATAGATAGATAGATAGATAGATAGATAGATATAGGTAGAGGTAGATGTAGAGGTAGATAGAGATAGATAGAAAGATAGATAGATAGATAGATAGATAGATAGATAGATAGATAGATAGATAGATAGATAGATATAGATAGGGAGAGAGAGAGAGAGAGATTAGCCCAGTGCAAAGAAATTTGCCTCCATTATTTTTATACCTGTATAGTTTTACTCAGTCTGATGACATATTTACTTCAATATGTATTTAAATATGTGTAAAAGTCAACTAAATAGTAGATAGTTGTTCATACAATTTTCTCTTCTCAATTGGATGGTTGTCTCTTCCAGAAATCCTTTGCCTTTTTTCTGTGGTTTTTGTGTTATTTTTCTGTTGTAAACCCATATTTGTTTGGTTACAAGTATGGATGAATATCTTGTATTTCACCGTAGTTTCACCTCTTCACTTTAACAGTTGAGTCACATCATGCTGCACCCATTCAGGTATAGGAGTGAGATGGAATGATGAATAACAGAAAACAGCATGCCATTAGCAGCATCTTTGTCTCCCTCACAGTAAAGTAAGCTAAAAACCAAGACTATCACAATTATAATAGAGATCATAACACTCAAACAACTGTGCATGGCATCTCCACATTTCACTTGGAGCAACATTCCTTGTCAGTTAATTTCCTGGGTATGGCAGATAATTTGTTGTCTCAAACTCCTTTTTTGCCTTGCTACCACAATACCGAGACAACAAATATAATCCAATAAAACTATTTCTTTGATAACCTTAACCCCTTCCCTTCTTTTCCCTTCTCTTTTAAAGCACTTAATGTCTTTTAATTGCCATATATATATAGAAACAAATATATGTATGTGTACACACACACACACACACACACACACACACACACACACACACGTGTTTTATTTGTGCTGATAAATAAATAAATCCCAGTAAGGTAATGGCTATGTGATGAGAGCTAAATAGCTTGAAATAGATCTATACTAGTCTCCCTTTATTTATTTATCAGCACCAACACAACACAAATGTAACAAAGGCAACAGTAAAAATATTGGGTTTCTGTCTGGATGGTCTCTTATGACGAGCCAATGGACAGGGAATGGAAGTAGTGACCTTCCTCCCATATTTGGGCATACCAGGGGTTGTGACTTTAAATATATACCTTTCTCCCTGGCTCAGCTGATAATGGAGGACAGCCTGTGGCTTAGTGGTTAATACATCTGCCTAATATGTAATACAGCCCAAGTTCGAATGCCAGTAAGGGTATGGCTAGCTGATGAGAGCTAAATAGCTTGAAATAGATCTATACTAGTCTCCCTTTATTTATTTATAACACAACACAAACACAAACACAAATGTAACAAAGGCAACAGTAAAAATATTGGGTTTCTGTCTGGATGGTCTCTTATGACGAGCCAATGGACAGAGAATGGAAGTAGTGACCTTCCTCCCATGTTTGGGCATACCAGGGGTTGTGACTTTATATATATATATATATATATATATATATATATATATATATATATATATATATATATATATATATATATATATATATATATATATATATATATATATATATATATATATATATATATATATATATATATATATATATATATATATATATATATATATCTTTTGAGCACCTGCGCTAAAATAAGCCCTCCCAAAAAATAAGCCCTCCCTGAAAATATTGCAATATAGCAGCAGTCATGCAGTGACCACGCTTGCCTCCTCCTGCACCTCAAAAATAATCCTCCCTGAAAATAAGGCCAAATGCTTATTTTGGGGGGTCCAAAGAAAATAATACCTTGTCTTATTTTTGGGGAAACATGATATATACACATACTGTTTATATGGATTGAAGACTGCAATAAAGGTTACCTACCTATCTTAGTGACATATATCCAATGTGTGCAGACAAATTCTGATTGTTTCATTCCAAAAATCATAAAGTCTAATAAGCTTTTTGCTTTCAAAGTTTGAATGTATTTCTGATTATCTCTGTACAAATTCATGTGCTAGCTTTCCTTTCCCTTAATTGAATGAGCTTGATTCCATTGAAACAACAATGTCCCTAATATGTTTTGCCCACTTATTTCTGATGTTTTCCTGGTTACACTTAAAACTAATAAAAACCAATCCCCTCTTTTGTAGGCACAAAAGTGTTACACACTAATTTACTTCTGCTTTGCTGAATTGCTTGGCTGCCAACCAGCAGACACCACTTCATGATATTATTCACATAATTACCATGATGATTGATGCCTTTTTATCTTTTGTTTGGCTAGAATTAATGTTGTTAAACATTATTTCTAGAGGAACAAACTGAATTGCAAAGTTGGGCATTCTACTAGAATAATAAATTAGTCTAATCTCTGGGAAAACTATAATGTCACCAAACCGCTGTTTCAGAAAAAGATATATGAAGAGCCGGGAGGTCAACATAATAAAAGAGGAATTCTACTGGCTACTAGTTTTAAGGTCTGTATTTATTATTACTAATGGAAAAGTGAGGGTAAGAGGATTCCGCAAGCTTCAGGTAGGTAATAGCAGCATCTTAATGATAGGTTCAGCCACTCATTTTTCTCTTGGAAACTGATGATTTACTTTCTGATCAGAACAGTCAAGAGACCATTTACCTGCTCCTACAGAAAACTCTTAGTGTCATTTTTAAATGCTAAAAAACTCTTTGTCAATGAAAATTCAATGTTCAAATGCATTTGGAGGGTGAAAAAGAGATAAGGATATGCACTGTATGTTTATTCACCATCTAATATAATTGGTTACACAAAGAATGGGAAAGCTAATGTTATTTTTATATTAACATATGGGGATTGTGGTAGCATCGCAGCTCAAATGTATATTTACATAATTGAGGTAGTAGAGCAAAAATAATATATTAAATGGCAGAAAGGATAAGAAGAGTTATGGCCAAATTAGCATTTCATACCAGAGAGTATCTAATATCTCTGTAATTCTGATTATTTATTTTTTCTACATATTCGTTTGATTTATAACATATCTTTCTTTGGAAGCATACTGTGTACATATGGATAGGCTTGTATTATAAGTGCCAAGTTAAAACTTCATTGTGATTTGCAAGCTTTATCTGCAGGTACTGAGGGCACCACATGGATATGGTAATGGACTAATGATTCTTGTGTTATTGCTGGAATCAATAGCTTCTGTTTTCATTTTAGACATTAGTTTCCAGAGTAATAGTAAGAATACAATGAGACATAATTTAGAATTTTACACCTGGAAAGGAAAACAACAAAGATGGATAGCCTTCTCCAATATGCTAATCCATATATTAGATTTTCACTTTCATTCTCCACTAGCCTATATCAAACACTTAAAAAAAAGAGGTATTCTACTATTTACTTTCTAGTCTCATGGTACAAAGCGATTCTGCTACATAATGTTATTAAATAATCATCAATTTTCTGTATTTTTTTTTAAAATCAGATATGTTGTTAGTTGCGAAGTCGTGTCCAACCCATCGTGATGCCATGGGCAACGTTCCTGCAGGCCTTCCTGTCCTCTACTCTGGAGTCCATTTAAGCTCACACCAATTGCTTCATTCAGCCACCTCATTCTTTGTCATCCCCTCCTTCTTTTGCCCTAAATCTTTCCCAGCATTAGGTTCTTCTCCAGTGAGTCCTTCCTTCTCATTAGGTAACCAAAATATTTTTGGAATATTTTGGAAATCAGAGATAGAATGATTGAAAAGTGATTTTCAGTTTTCAGTAAGGCTATTAGTTCCATCTTAGTTTCTCATATCTGTAAAGATGTAAGAACAAGCATGGATATCGACTCTACATCTTCCAAAGTGAAAAAGAGACACAAATAATTTAGCCTCTCTGTTTCTCTTTATACTATTATCTTCTCTATCTCCATTGCCTCAATGTCCAACTCCACCTTTAACTATTTTTTTGATTTATTCAAAAATTGTTTCTTCTTTGTTGGTTTCACAACCAATTGCTCCACATGATATCTAAAAATATGATTTCCCTGTTTTGTTGTAAACACTTATTTCTCCTGTCTATGTGGGACTAACTGAAATCCATTATTATAACACTTTTTAAAAATAAAACCCTCCATTTCAAGGTTGCCCTGAACATTTTGTCGATGGGATAATCTACAGCTATCTACAGTTTTGGAATGGTGGCAGACTTACTGTTAAGCGTTTGTGGGAAATGGAGATAAGATGTTTGGTTTATCTGAGAAAAGGCAACTCACTCAAGATCTCAGTGCTGTGGGATTTAAAGTTTTTCAAAGAAACTTTACCTTAATTGATTCACCGTAACTGAGATTGATAGTTTCCAAGATTCTGTGTTTACCTAGATCCAGGGGTGAGTTCTGGCTGGCACTACTGCTGGTTCTCTCATGTGCACGCTTCATGTGTCCGCTTGATGTGCACTGTGCGTGCATGCGCAGTGCAATTAAAATTGTTCTGCGCATGTGCAGAACTGAAAAACAAGATGGTGGCACCGACGGGGCCAACAGGGGAACCGGTTTGGGGCCGTGGCAGGCTTGGGTTGCTGCCAGTTCCAGTGACTAAGGCTGCCAAATCACTACTGGTTCAGCTGAATCGGCCAAACCGGTAGGAACTGACCACTGCCTAGATCTAGTATTACATTTTCTTGAAATGTGATTGGCTTCCTTGATTTTTGCTTCTTATTTTTCCCCACTATGTATGGTTTTATATTCCATCAGCTTACTGTTCTGGCCTAGGTTTCACAAAATCATGAAGCAGACTCCTTGTCCCGACAAAACCCCTTTTTATTAAGCTAATGTGAATTCCTCTCATTCACATCCAGCAAAGTCCTGACTCCGAGGAGTTTTACTTTGTCATGGTGCATATCAAACAGGTCTTAGGTGAAGGGCCAGACAAAATTTGCTCCACAACCCATACAAATATGGTGTATATGGAAAAAAATGAAATTTATGCCGGCTGAACCATCACCTGGATTAACAAGGGTTCTGTTGGATGCTATGGCTCCTGGGCATTCTGCACAAAATGAGCTACAGCGCTCAGCTCCCTCTGCTAGGCAACCCAGGCATGGAGCTGACAAGTTACTGGAAGAAAAAGTGAAAAATCTGGACTAGGGAAGAAAACATCTCTATTATGGAAGCTTACTATCAGTCTGAGCCAGAAAAAAATGTGGATTTCAAAAACGAATGTATCAGATTTGGAAGATGAACCACATGGACTGTGATATCAGTGAACAAAGGCTAATGAACAAACGATGTGTAATTCTAAGCCACAAATTTTTCACTACAGCAGAATTAATAGGAATCGAAGAGAAAGCAACTAATGGTCTGAAGAGTAACATCAACAATGATTTGCAGACTCAAAAGCAAACTGAGGAAGAAAGGGAGGAAGAGCATGCTGAAATGGATGAAGATAAAGAATAAGGAAGTATTAAAGAACAAACATCAACAGATATTGCTCAATTAGCTGAGAAAATAAACATCAAATGGAAGATGCTGAAAGATGTTTGTCAAAGCTGAACCAAGTGAACTAAAAAGAATTGAGAAAGGTACTAAAAAGGTCAATGAGGCTGTGCAAACCATTCAAACCACTACATTAGCTGAAACAAACCAGCTGATGTATGCAGCAGCCTTCATAACCACCAAAGAATTGGGTTTGAAAATACAGAAGAACCAAAGAGGCAAGAAGAGGAAGCCTAAATGGAAAATTTGGTTGGAATTGAAGATCAAAAAAAATTCGCGAAAAGCCTGATAAAGAGAAAGCTCTGAAATTCTGGAAGAATTTGTGGGAAAACAACAAGAAGCACAACAGAAATGCAAAATGGATCAAACAGATTGAGGATTCTATTAAAGTGCATAAAATGGAAGACGTGAAAATAACAAAATAAATGGTGCAAAGACAGTCAAGAAAAGTGAAGAACTGGAGTGCACCTGGACCAGATGAGTTACATGGCTTCTGGTTAAAGGCACTTACAAGTGTGCACAAAAGATTGGCAGCCCAAATGAACCAGATCTTAAAAATACCTGAAAATGATGAATGGATGACAACTGGAAGGACATTTTTGATCCAAAAAGATAAAGAAAAAGGAAAGGATCCTGGAAACTATAGGCCAATCATCTGTTTGCCAACAACATACAAGCTCCTTACTGGTATCATTGCAAACCAAATTTATGGATACTTGGAAAGAAATAACTTGCTTCCTGTAGAACAGAAAGGATGCTGCAAAAATTCAAGAGGAACAAAAGACCAGCTGCTGATTGACAAGCTAATCCTAAAGAATTTAAAGAAAAGACAAACCAACCTGTTCATGGCTTGGATAGATTATAAGAAAGCGTTTGATTCAGTTCCCCATAGCTGGATCAAGAAATGCCTGAAAATGTTTGGCATCAGCAGCAACATACAAAAATTCATGGAAACTTCAATGAACCTCTGTAAAACAAAGCTTATAGCTAATGAAGAAGAACTGGGTGAAGTTGAAATTAAACGAGGCATTTTCCAGGGCGATTCTCTTTCACCCCTACTTTTTATACTCTCAATGCTACCACTGACAACCATTTTGAAGAAGCAAACTGTGGATATGAACTTGCAAAGGAAGGACTGAAAATTTCACATGGTGTACATGGATGATTTGAAGCTGTTTGGTAAAACAAAAGCTGAACTGAATTTATTAATTGAAAGCACAAAAGAATTTAGCCAAGACAGTGGTATGCAGTTTGGAATTGACAAATGTGCAACAATGGCAGCCAAAGCAGGCAAGGTCATAGAAGATGATGGAATAGAACTTAAGAATGAAGAAATGATAAAGGCAGTAAAACCAGAAGAAGGCTACAAGTACTTGGGGATGTTAGAGGCCTCTGACTTAATGCATAATGAAGTCAAGGAATTAACTTCAGCCAAGTACATTCGACGAATTCACAGGATATTTCGCAAGTCCAAATTGAATGGAGGAAACATCATAAAAGCCATAAATACCTGGGCTATACCTGTGATTCGATACTCTGCAGGAATAATTGACTGGACCCAGAGGGAGTTGGACAATTTGGACAGAAAAACAAGGAAGCTTATGACAATGAATCATGTTTTGCACCCTAAAAGTGATGTTGACCGATTATATCTACCAAGAACAGAGGGTGGTCGAGGATTCTACAAGTAAAACAGACTGCGGAAGAAGAAAAACACAGCTTGAATGATTACATCCAGAAAAGTGAAGAACCAATGATTAAGGAAGTAAATAAAGGAGGCCTTTTAAAGACAACTAAGTCAAAAGCTGAATATAAGAGAGAAGTAATTGAGAAGCGAGCTGAAAATTGGAAAAACAAAGCTAGGCATAGCCAATACTTGAAAAGTATTGAAGGCAAAGCTGACGAAAAGCTAACTTGGAACTGGTTAAGATCAGGAGCACTGAAAAAAGAAACAGAAGGCTTTATTTTGGTGGCTCAAGAACAAGCCTTAGCCACAAACTACATGAAGGCAAAAATGTTACCACCAACAGTAAATGTCGTCTCTATAATGAGAAAGACGAGACAGTCGACCACTTGATCAGTGGGTGAAGCAAAATTTCACAAACTGACCGTGTTGCTAAGATCATTCACTGGAAATTGTGCCAAAAGTTTGGATTTGAGTACAGCAAAAACCACTGGGACCATCAGGTTCAGAAGGTTTTAGAGAATGAGAAAGTCAAGATCTTGTGGGATTTCAGAATTCAGACTGACAGGCACTTGGCCCACAACACACCTGACATAACAATAGTTGAAAAGAAAAAAGTATGGTTCATTGACATTGCAATATCTGGAGATGCACGAATTGAAGATAAACAGCAAGAAAAAAATCACAAAGTATCGGGACCTGCAAATTGAAGTTGAGCGACTGTGGAAAAAGAAATTGTGTGTTGTCCCAATTGTAATTGGAGCCCTTGGAGCAATATCTAAAGGGCTACCTCACTATTTGGAAATTTTAAATTTATCACACTTGAACATTCTGATTCTACAAAAAACCACCCTACTTGGAACAGTTTATATCCTCCAACGTTACCTTAACAGTTCCTAGGTCCTTGGTTAGGACTCGAACTGTTGAGCTACCAACCAGCCCCAAGGGCTGTGAATGTCACCAAAGATTAACCACGCAATAATAAATAAATAAATAAATAAATAAATGAGAAGTCAACATATTTATGAGATACATTGTTGACTAATAGTTTACTGTATATCTGGAATTAACAAATAAATATTCCATTTAATATGAACCTTAATTTTATCATTGCAAAGTACTATAGAACATAAACCCATCTTAACCTCTCTTTTTAAAGATTAAAACAGTACAGAAATTTTGATAAACTTTCCAGATTTTATTACTATAATCTACAACAGAAGTGGGAAACAATGGCTTCTTGATGGCCTGTGAACTTCAGCTCCCAGAATTCCTTACCCAGCATGGGTGGCTCAGGAATTCTGGGAGTTGAAGTCCATAGGCTGTCAAGAGCCCATGATTGCTGCCCACTGATCTACAACAATAGCATCCCTGGAATTTCTGCACCATCTTTTTCTGACTTAGCCTATGTCAGAGGGCTAATAACCTATAATATTATTCCCTAATATTCCCTCTAACCTTCAAGATTCTCTTCTGCTTCTGTTCATATTTTTGAAGTGAATGTAGAAGAGGTGAGTATCAGCTTGCAGCTACACCTTTTTATTTTCTAAAAATGACTCTAGAATATTATTAGCAAAGAAGATGTGGAACCAGAATATTCACTGAAAAATGCAGGTTATATTGAAGACAGTAGTTTGCAATTTGTTTTCTTTCTGTTGTGTGCTTAATAACTTTAAAAAAAAACAGGGACCCCTGGAAGCCTCTTGGGTAACAAATGAGGTATTGGTGGGCATATTTGCACATCACAATATCACACTGATATCCCAGGCTACACTATAATCAACTTTCTTAGCAGCTATATATTTTAAGGAGAAAATCAACTAACATCCACTCAGAAATATGTAAGCTTCAAGGCAAATGAGCAAACCCTTCAGTTTAATTACAGTTCTGATGTGCTGAATTTAATCATATGGTTCCTTTTTTTAGAACATCTCAGGATTTTATTTACTTGTAAACGCTGGTTTCTCTGTACCTTCCCTCCCCCTCCTCTCTTGATCTCTCTACTAAGTTACAGCTGAATCTGACTCTGTCTTTCGGAACCTGGGAGGCTTCCTTTGTTAACACAAACACTGCCCAAAAAAACCCCAAACCCTGAACATAGAGAGAACAGACACACACATACACACACACACACACACACACACACACACACATACACACACCGCAATTTGCCATATTTTCCTTGCTTACAGCAGGGATCTTGGTGCTGTTGAGAAAACCCAAACTCCCATTCCCCAATCCCCTTAACATGCCCTGAAATATTGGGATTTGATTTAGAGGCTAATCAGGAGCAGCGGATAAAGTGACGTGTCTCAAGCCTGCATTTTCGTAGCCAATTACTCCAGGCTCTTAGTGGTCATGTCTTCCGTGTATTTTCTTTAATTAGCACTTTATTAGCTTGGCTTCAGAGAGAGCAGAGACGAGAGAAAACTTTTCCAAATCTGCCAAATGGTTGCAAAGAGATTAAATTTAGTTTTAAGCAAAAGGCAGCTCTTTGAATCTCAGCATACTTTTTAAAAGTTGAGCTCCCAACACCGTATTCCTGGAGTGATGTTATGCTTGTCAGTATCTGGAGAAAAAAATATTTAAAAAAAAGCAGCCTCACATCATTAAGCTATTTTTCTGCCTGCTATTGATTGAGATCTGTTGTAAGAAGAAGAAGAAGAATCTTGACATTCATCTCAGCCATGAAATGCAGTCAGAATGTTGTTGACAGAGCAAGGAAATAAAGTCTTATGCAGGTTTCACAGCTGATCTGGCACTCACAAAACTATCAGGCTGGAAGATACATATTGTATATGCACAAGACAGATGGGCAAAATCCTATTTTCCAAGTGTATAAATAGATTATTTACCCACATGACATTCTGCAACAGATATCAGAAGTGACCAAGGTGCTGTATTATTTATTTATGAATATTTGATATTTCTAAATGTCCATCTCTCAAAGGAGATTACAAGTGTCTCTAGAAAGGGTACCTTCTTTCATGCATGGTGGTTATGCCCGATGGCTAAAAAATATTGGACTAAAATACAAAAATGGTTACAGGAAATTACAAACACCCAAATAGATCTCAAAGCAGAATTGTTCCTTCTGGGGATTATTAAGGGAAAGTATACAAAAGAGATAAAATATTTAATTTTGCACATAATTATCAGTGAATAGCACTCATACAATGTTGGAAAAGTGATACCATGCCGACAGACTGTTTGATAATCCAAAAGATCTTTGATTGCACAGAGATGGATAAATTCACATTGGAGTTAAGGGACAAGGAAGACTCAGAATATTCTACAGTTTGTGAAAACTGGGATCAATATAATAGGAACATGAAATGTATAGCTTAGAACCATAGATGTATAGATATAGGAATAATTAGGAAGATATAAAAATGTATTTGAATAACAAATGGTTATGCTAGTACTGTCACCAAGGACTGTAATTTGTACAACATTATTTTTAAAGATATTTTATTTTAATGTTTCACATTTTCAATAAAGGTTTTAAATTAAATAAAAACCCAAGATAAATAATGAAGAAAAAAAAGGAATAATGCAAACATTTTTGCCCCCAAAAATAAAGTTGGCTATAGGACCTGAGTTTATTGTTTCCTAGCTCATTTGAGTAGGTGGTAATAATGTCCAGAACCTCTGATGAAAGTTATTTTAGGAGTTAAAAAGGTAAAGGTTTCCTTGTAAATCATGTCTGATTCTAGGGCACACTGTCCATCTCCATTTCTTGTCCAAGGGAGGCAGTATTGTCTGAAGACAATTTCTTTGGTCATGGGGCCAGAATTGCTATATGCCAAAGGCATAGAGAATACTGTTACCATCTCACCAAAATGGTACCTATTAACCTACTTGCATTTGCAAGTAACAGTAAATTGTCAGCTTTTTTAATTGCTGAATTATTGCACCTTGGTTTCAGGTCAAAACTGAGGATTACAGTGATATAGGTTCATGTCGCTGATGAAAATAAGGAGACTGCACATCTAAATTCTTTCTACTCTAAAATTTTGTAAACAAAGAATTTTAAAATGTTTACAATGGAACAGGGAGTTCATTTTCTAGTCTTGGCTTGGCAAGATTAGACAAATGTGAAATAATGCAAAACCAGTTTTCTCTAGTGCAGATATGAAATCATATTTATACCTCCAGTTGTTTAAAATTGCAATTATTTTTCCTAGCCTTCTGAATTAGTGGATAATTGGCCCAGTACTTGGTAGTTTTGAAGCTGAGTGATTGTTCTAAATTTATGTAATCTTTTCTTCGAGAACTATGCTCTGACTTGCACAAATACAGATCACCTTGAATCCTCTTTATCTTTAAGAGCTTTTAGAATGGAATCCAATGGAATTGACTTTTCAAACTGTTAGGGATCTTAGTTCAGCATATGGAATTTTTTAAGGATTATACAACCATATAATCCTCTGGACCATATTCTTGAAAATAATCTAATCTGGAAGTGGCTTCAGGTCATTGGTGGGTTTCAAATTTTTTAGAACCTCTTCTGTAGGTGTGGCCTGCTTTGTGGGAGTGGCTTGCTAGCCATGTGACCGGGTGGGAGTGACTTGCCAGCCATGTGACTGGGTGGGAGTGGCTTGCTGGCCATGTGACTGGGTGGGCATGGCCAACTTATGAAACATGGTGAAACTCACTTAACAATGCTCTTGCTTAGCAACCAAAATGTTGGCTCAGAAACTCTGGCATTTGAAGCACACAAGTCTTAAAGCTGTCAAGTTACAAGACCCTTGCACCCCTAACCTTTTAGAAAAAAACCCCAGGGGTGTTCAAACTTGACAGCTTTAAAACTTGTGGACTTCAACTCTCAGAATTCCTCCTCTCGCTCTTCATCTTGATGATGTGTGGACAAGCGGGGGAGGGAGCTGGAACCGGTTCTAAATGGCACTGTAGATTTGTGGAACCTCTTCTATAGAAGAGGTTAGAACTGGCAGGAACCCACCCCTGCTTCAGGTGCTCTGTATGGGCTGGTTCCAAAACAGGCCTGCTTTCTTTAGAATGCCATGTCAAATAGTACATGTGTCCCTATCCATTATGTTGACACATAATGTGTCAACAGCAGTCTGGAATCTTTTATGGATCTCCTCAAATGTAACACGTGGTAATAGAAAGAATTAATAAAGCAAGAAAGGATCAGAATAGTATGAAGACTGGCATTCTGGACACAAATTAAAGATTAATCTGGATAACAGGCTGCCACAATAATTCAAGTGAGATATAATTAAGTGATAATTCAATCTACATTATAAATAATAAGAATAATTTAAAATTATATGTTGTTTAAAAATGAAATGTTGCATTTCACATCACAGGCTTAAATGACAAATTCAATTTCATTAACTTTCCAGGTACCAACAAAGGAGAAGTTCTGCTCTATGTTCTACAGGTGAAACTCGAAAAATTAGAATATCATGCAAAAGTTCATTTATTTCAGTAATGCAACTTAAAAGGTGAAACTAATATATGAGATAGACTCATTACATGCAAAGCAAGATAGTTTAAGATAGTTTAAGCCGTGATGTGTCATAATTGTGATGATTATGGCTTGCAGCTCATGAAAACCCCAAATCTACAATCTCAGAAAATTAGAATATTACATGCAATCAATAAAACAAGGATTGTACAATACCAGACCTCTGAAAAGTATAAGAAAGCATATGTACTCAGTACTTGGTTTGGGGCCCTTTTGCAGCAATTACTGCCTCAATGCGGCATGGCATGGAAGCAATCAGCCTGTGGCACTGCTGAGGTGTTATGGATGCTTCAATAGCAGCCTTCAGCACTTCTGCATTGTTCGGTCTCATATCTCTCATCTTTCTCTTGGCAATGCCCCATAGATTCTCTATGGGGTTCAGATCAGGTGAATTTGCTGGCCAATCAAGCATAGTAATCCACAGTCATTGAACCAGGTTTTGGTGCTTCGGGCAGTGTGGGCAGGTGCCAAGTCCTGCTGGAAAATGAAGTCAACATCCCCATAAAGCTCGTCTGCGGAAGGAAGCATGAAGTGCTCCAAAATCTCCTGGTAGATGGCTGCATTGACCCTGGACTTAATGAAGCACAGTGGACCAACAACAGCAGATGACATGGTTTCCCAAATCAACACAGACTGTGGAAACTTCACACTGGACTTCAAGCATCTTGCAGTGTATGCCTCTCCATTCTTCCTCCATACTCTGGGTTCTTGGTTTCCAAATGAAATGCAAAAGTTGCTCTCATCAGAAAAGAGGACTTTGGACCACTGAGCAAGAGACCAGGTCTGTTTTTCTTTAGCCCAGGTAAGACGCTTCTGACGTTGTTTGTTGTTCAGGAGCGGCTTGACAAGAGGAATGCAACATTTGAAGCCCATGTCCAGGATCCATCTGTTGTGGTGGCTCTTGGTGCACTGACTCCATTCCTTGTGAAAGTCCCCAACACTTTTGAACGGCCTTTTCCTGACAATCCTCTCCAGGCTGCTTGTGCACCTTTTTCTTCCACACTTTTCCCTTCCACATAACTTTATATTAATGTGCTTTGATACAGCACTTTGGGAACATCCAACTTCTTTTTCAATTACCTCTTGAGGCTTTCCCTCCTTATAGAGGGTGTCAATGATGGTTTTCTGCACAACTGTCAGGTCAGCAGTCTTTCCCATGATTGTGATTCCTACTGAACCAGACTGAGAGACCATTTAAAGGCTCAGGAACCCTTTGCAGGTGTTATGGCTTAATTAGCTGATTAGGGTGGGACACTTTGAGCCTAGAATATTGCATCTTTTCACAATATTCTAATTTTCTGAGATTGTGGATTTGGGGTTTTCATGAGCTGTAAGCCATAATCATCACAATTATGACAAATCACGGCTTGAACTATCTTGCTTTGCATGTATTGAGTCTATCTCATATATTAGTTTCACCTTTTAAGTTGCATTAACTTTTGCATGATATTCTAATTTTTCAAGTTTCACCTGTATGACCTACTACTTGTTGACATGAAGGAAGACTTTACACATGGTAGTACTAATCCTAGCTCAGTTTCTCCCTTTCTTGTTCTCTTTCTCTTTCTAAACAAACTACAAATTCTATTATTGTCTTCCAACAAAATGGCGTAGCCAACTTTCAGTACATAAAAGTACAACCATATAGCAAATTAAAGATGTGGTTTGAAAATATCATCAAATAATGTATTACTAAATGCTAGACTATAACCAAACACAGCCTATTAGGTAAGACTTATTCTGCAGCTATTAAACAAAAATAGGTACCTTGAGTGAAAAGGAAATAGATATTCATGATTCATTTGCAAGCTCCTCTTTCCAGTATTCAGTTTCCAAATTCTCCCTTCTCTTATTATGTCAGCAAAAAAGGACTTTGTAAGCAACATGCTGAAAAGTATTACAATGTGTTCCAGGTATGTGCCAATATTTTCAATAGTTTTATTTGTAGACAAAATGACACCTTGAAATCATGAAATAACTGATCATCTTTTGCAAGAGCAATATAAACTTCTGGAAAATGGTTTGTCATGGTTTGAACATGAACAATTATTAGATAAAACCCAATTTTTTAAAATATAAATGCATAGAGCACGGGTATAAAACTTACTGTATCACATTGCCATCACATGACATATTCCTATCACAGAGCTCGGGTGGGTGTGGCCTGCATATAGCAATAGCAATAGCAGTTAGACTTATATACCGCTTCATAGGGCTTTCAGCCCTCTCTAAGCGGTTTACAGAGTCAGCATATTGCCCCCAACAATCCGGGTCCTCATTTCACCCACCTCGGAAGGATGGAAGGCTGAGTCAACCTTGAGCCAGTGAGATTTGAACTGCAGTCAGCTGAAGTAGCCTACAGTGCTGCACTTACACCCCTGGCATAGAGCAATGTGCACAACAAGAAAAGTAACAACTTATTGCAACTTGTGATACTAAATTATGGTTGGTCAAACATCTAGAAAGTAGGAAAGCTGTGATAAAGTTTGTAGTATCAACAATTCAGCTTTTTTGAAACCAGAATTATAGGAATAGGAGACAACTGGCACACTGCAGGGCATGGTATTACCACAGTGTGTAGTTTTTGGTGGTTTAACATTACAAGTCATTTCTGAGAATCTTAATCCTGCTGGTTTCTCTCTTACTCTTCAAATTATTTTCCATCCTTCTGACCTGGTGAACATTTTTACATGCTGCCTGCAAGACAACTGCTAACTTAGCTAGCAGAAAGCTGAAATCTTGAGAAGTCTTTTAGCTACCTGTTTCTTTGAAATAGTAGCAGAGTTAACAGGTAACAAAAGAAATGTCATGGAGACTGAAATTCATGTGATGGTTGGCTCAGCTAAAGAAACAAAAATTAAACAAGTTAAAATGATTAAGGAGAAAGATCTTTTGGAAACTAAGGGAAAAAAGAACCACACAGATTGAATGAATTTTTCAAAGCTTTTTAAAGCTTTTGAGCAGCATATATTCTTTGACACTTTGGGAAAAAAATAACTCATTGGAGACTACTATACAGGGGTGGGCTTCAAAATTTTTAGCAAGGAGTTCTCTGCCCGGTTGCTGGGTGGGCGTGGCTAGTCAGCCTCCTGCACCATGGTGATGGGGGATGTTTTTTCCCTCTCTGGGTTCTGGAGGCTTTCTTTGAGCCTCCGGGGCTGCAAAAATGGCCTCCCCAGACTCCAGAGGCCCTCTGGAGGTCAGAAACAGGCCCATTTCTAGCCTTCCCAAACTTGTGGTAGGTCCATTTTTCACTCTCCCTGACCCTGGGAGACTCCTGGGAGGGATGGGGTGGGTAGGGCCAGCCAGGAGTGGGATTTGGGGTTTTTCTGAACATCACAGAATCTTAGCTTGAGGTTCTCTTCAGCCCCTGCGAACCCCCAGCAGCCCACCCCTGCTACTATTCCAATAATTTCGTATTAGCAAAGCCAGAAGAATTCTGGGAAGAGTAATCCAACATACATGGATGAGATCGAGTTGGAGAAGGCATTTTTAGAAATAATAAGCGTATATTTAAATTGCATTATTTTTTACACTATGATATTGTGCTGTTGTTATTTCACCTTCATCAGCCAAAGAGAAAATCTTTCTAAATCAAAGAAACCAAAGGTGAATGTGCTGCTTTGTTTGATATTATTTTTAGTTGTATGAATAGTCCTGGAAGGAAATATTGTTTCACTTTGGTCTTAGTTGGAAGAGCCCATGTCCTCCCCAAAGCTTTAGTCTCTGCAAGCATTTGTTGGTATCTTACAGCTTACTGCTGTTCATAAATGCTTAAAGGATTTTTTTTTAAACCCAATAGGTGGCAGCATTCAATCCAGTATTTGTTAATGGCCATTCTTTCAACCTTACAAAAGTGTTTCACTACAAATGAAACAAACCTTAGTATATTATTACATTCAACAGAACATGGAGTTTCTGAGTAGTTAGCATAAAAATCTCAATCTGAGTCAACTCTTCACAATCTAACATTAATAAATACAAAAAACCCCAATGGATATCCAATAGAAGGAACTACATTAGCATAACAATGTTCATATCAGGACATAATACATGTGCCAAGAAGTCTTCTGTAAAAAAAAGGAATGCTGTTTTCTAAAAGATCTAGATTAAGAAGATATAAAATTCAGGGTAATTGTACAGAGAAGTGTTAAAAATTATTTTTATACCATGGGTAAGAAGAAGAGGTAGGCTGATCTCTTCTCTTATCTATAGCACTTTTTAAAATAAATGTATATCACTTATAAAAGGTAGGTTCTGAATGAACGGCAAACTTCCTTTGCTGAAAAAGATTATGTGTTCTAGTTTACATAAATTATTTGCAGCCAGGTTTTGTACAGTTGTTCTGTGGAGTTCAATTAGGGCCATATTCTAACAACAGCATACCAGAATAAGTTCAGTTCAAGTTTTGAGAGCAACTCCATGCGTGTGTTAAATGCAGCTCCAGCTGGAGACTGGAAACCTGATCTTTGTTAGTGAGCTGAGGTCTCTGATTTAAGCTAAACTTTTGTCCAATAAGCTTGGCTTTCTTAAATTTTCTTGATGAATATCAGATGACTTGGAAAAAAGAGGTTTGAAAAAATTGCTAGTCTATTGTCTTTCATCAGAGCACTTGCTACCAATATACAATATGAAAAAGCAACAGACATTCTAAACAAGAAATTCTGATGCTGAAATGCAAAGCAATCTAAATCTAGTGTCCAACCTATTTGGTGAATATTAAGATAGCATTGATGAACTATTTTACTACCTTGGAATTGTTGAGATGCCAAAGAACATTTTCCTGGATCCATCGTAGTGTCTAATTCTCCCTTCTTGAAGAATTGGTTTAATAAAATATTTTATATGGAATAGACATTTTGTTTGGGGTCAGGTGCAGTTGAAACAAGTAGACATATTGCATGTTTTGTAGAGAAACTTAAGCTTATTTCACTTTTCTAACCACATTTCCAGTTTCTTCATATGACTTCTATTCTCTCTCTTTTTCAAATAGGCACTTTAGTGTCTTACATACCATGTAGCCAAATTCTATTCAACAGTGTATATTGCCTGACTTGAGATAACATACACTTTTCACTATGTTAAAGTTCCAATGAATTTAATTGTAGTAGCTTCACTGCTATTATTATATTATGCTAGTACTATACTATGTATGATTTGTGTTGATTGCTTATTTAATATCCATGGCTATCACTATGTCTTGTATCTAATGTTTTATGATGAATGTATTTTACAATGACTATGTTAATATCTATCACCATTGTTGTATGTACATTGAGGCACCGTAAAAAAATTCCTTCTGTGTCTAATTATACTTGGCCAATAAAGAATTCTATTCTATTCTATTCCATTCCAATATTATATTTTTGTTTGGATTATTTTAATGTTACTTGCTTTCAGCTGAAATAAATAGACAGATATTCAAAGGGAGTATCTATTATGTATCTATTCCAGATAGTGCACAAAAGAGCTGTAGAACTAATTTAAACATTAGGCATTGGCCTTAATATATTATCAATAACGAGATTTTAATCTGTATCATTAATTGACAATTATAAATAAAAAGTTTCCATGCCTTAGGTCAACTATTTTCAAACTCCTTCACATCACTCCTGCTTATCCGTTTTATAAGAAGTTTAGTCTTCCTGAATAAGTGCCAATATGCCTCAAATAGCTCTTAGTTAGTGGGATGTAGGTTTGCAAGGTAATCCCTAGATTACACATTCCCGCTTGCATCAAATAGGATCTTATAATGAATAAGGATAATGAATGGAAAGAAAAGGATGTGGAAGGAACAGAGTGGAAAATAATTAGGTTCCAAGTATCACAAAAGTATGTATAGTGATCTTTATGAGAAATATAAAAAAAAAGTATAGCGTGGGTAGAATGATGAAATGAAAAATGCTGAAATACATGAAAGAATGATTGCTGTAAAAATGAGGATGAAAGAAGATATTGTATAGGTGCATAGAAAGCAAGATACCGTATAGGTATATAAAATGGAAAGCTTAATTGCAAAGAATGAGCTAAAGAGAACAAGAAATGATTAGGATTAAAAGAGAAAAAAAAAGTGATTTTGATGGAAATAAAATCTATTTGGAAGAGAGTGAACAGAACTAAGTAAGAAACCTCCCACGGAGTGAATGGAATTAATAATGAAAGTGTAGAAATTGGGGATGAAATCAGTTTGTGCTGAAAATAAAATGCTGGAAGGTGTATTTAAAGATTTGCATGGGAATGTCAGCATATGTAGAAAAAATGAATTGAAACAAATGCTTTAAATGTTATTATACAATACAAAAGAAGTGATGAAAAGAAGTAATAAACACGGTGAGAAATGGTGGAGGGGGAGGTATAGTTGGTATAACTGGAGAAATGTTAATACATGGCTGCAATTTGCATATGTACAACATGTTTAGCCATAATGTATATGTGATGACTTAATCTGTCCCTAACAATTGAAGAACACTTTTATTGTTCTCCTATCTAAAGAGAGAAGGAACAAGAATAAATATAAACTGGTTGTTATTTGTACCTGAAATATTTTTTTGCCAGAATTCTGACCTAAATAGTACAAGAGAGACAATGAAGAACAAAAAAGAGAGAAATGAGAGAAACAGAGGGTGCGTAGGTCACTGAGAATAGCATGAATGTTGATTTAGAGGAAGTATGATAACAAAAATAGGCTTAAATTATGAAGTGTGTTGAGTGGAAAAAATATGGAATGCTGAACAAATTATTCAATATTAAACAGGGGATAAAATAAGGAGTGTGACACACCTTCATTCTTTAATATACTTGTAAAAATGCATTAAGGATATTTGTGGTGACAGAAGAAAGTTATTGGGGATTTCAATGTATATCTATTTTGTATGGAAACAATGTTGTGTTGTTGGCTGAAAGCTTGAATAATTTGCACCAACTGTTAGATACATTATACGATATAAGAAGAAATGCAAGTAGAAATACTGGTTCTGAAAATTAATGTAGGAAAGACAAAGATAATTGTGTTTGACTTAGAAAATGGAGTGATGATTGCAAGTTTGACATAAATGATGAGGAACTAGAGCAAATAGATGAATTGTTTACCATGGTAGAAATTTTACTAAAGATGTGAAAATGGATGAAGAAATGAGAGGTCCTTGGTGGTCTCTGAGCTTAGTTGTTTTCTTGCAGACATTTCATTACCCAAACTGATAATGTTACCTAGTTTGGGTAATTAAATCTCTGCAGGAAAACAACCAAGTTCAGAGAACACCAAGGACCTCTCATTTCAACTCTGAGCAACAAATATTCTACTCTTTCAGATGAGGAAATTTTTAGATACGCTACTACTAGTAGACCATGGTAAGTACGTTCTGTTGGAATGAATGTTTGTTGAAAGAAACAAAAAATCTTTTATATATACAAAAGAGCACAATTCAGCACACTTAAGTTGCTTGAGGTGCAGGTGTAGTGAGGTATGTCAAGTTGAATTTGGTCAAAATCAGAGTTGGGTTGCTGCCGGTTTGGCCTGGATCAGCTGAACCGGTAGTAGCAGTGGTCGGAGGGCCATGCAGAAACGTGCCCAAACTGGTAGTAAAAAAATTAGCAACCCACCTCTGCTCAGAATGAGTTAGTGTATGGTAAAACAAGAAGAGATGGGATCATGAGTAAATGAAAGAACACTGAATAAGTGAGTGACCAAAAGAACTATGTTAATGTAGTTTGGTGATATAGAGAGAATGAGAGTCAAATTAAAAAACAATATAGGAAGGAAGGAAGGAAGGAAGGAAGGAAGGAAGAAGGAAGGAAGGAAGGAAGGAAAGAAGGAAGGAAGGAGAGCTAAGAGAAAGTTGTGGCTGGACAAAGTTGTTGAGATCCGAAAACCTAAACAGTTCAGTGGGTTTATATTGCCATCTATTGGTGAGCTGGATTTGGTACCCAGATATTGTACAGTAGCTTCAATTAGGAAGCTATATAGTGACATGCAGAATAGGGGGAAATGCTTAGGAAGCTCTGTTTCTATTACTGAGCATCAAATCCTCAACATGGTATGTATTGGCAGCCAACCTTTGTTCATTGCCATGTCCATGACAACCTTAGTTCTGCAAGCAATTTGGCAGCTTTCCAGCAGTCACAGAGGCAATGCTGTTTTCCAGCTCTATACCATAGAGATTATCTGAGAAATACATAAACAGCACGAGTGACCAGTGGGATGCCAGACATTTATTGTTGTTAGCTCTGCCACCCCAGGGCTTCCACACACTTTCAAAGACCATGGCATTCAGGAATGTAACTGATATAGCAGCACCCATGTAGGAGTGACATAGATAGAGCCCTGATATGCTGAAATGGATGGAATAAGGTCCCTTTAAGAAGAGAGCTTAGAAGGAATTTCAGTGAAAAGGTACAGTTTGCAGATTTTACTACACTATAAAGCATATTCAAAAGGCTGCACTTAGTACCTTAGGACTCCCAATTTCTGTAAAGACTAACTGATAGCAGTAGCATCTGCAAAGTGACACTATATGATATCATCGTGTACATGCTACAATAGGTACTTGCAACACAATAGTCTCAACAAACACAGAATCCAGAGTAGTAGAATTGTACAATCGTAGCTACTGTACAATATCTGCTTTATGATGTCAAAGCATATGTTACAAACCTCCCTGCTTCCTTCCTCACCATGGCAGATAGGGAATTGTACGTATCATAGTGAGATTTGCAATGATGCATACACACTGAGAGTTTTGGAAATGAATGCATTATAATCTTTGACAAATTATAAGGTTTCCTTGGCAGGAAAAGGTGTATGCTTCTGAACAGAAGAACCTTCCCTTCTAATTAAGTTGTTGCCACTGTGATGATAAATTAATAATAGCAAACTAAGGACTGATATGCAATCTGACATCTTTTAGAAACCATTGCAAATCCAGAAAGATCAGTGTGACATAGTCATGTCATCATGCACCAATCCACATGCAGGTTGCTGAATTCTGAATGCCAGCAGAAGTTTCTGGGGAGTCGTCAAAGACAAACCAATATAGAAGACCATATACTAGCCCAAATCAATGACTGTTAGAATAAAAGTCACTCTAGCAAGGACTCTTCAAAAGTAACAAAGATGACTTTGATGGCGATATGCAAGTTCTGTTTCCAAAACAATAAAGGAAATAACTTCTCTTGAGATGCTTCTCCATTTCACATAACAGGGGGAAGGAGGTACAACCCAATCAGGCTTGCAAGATTTTATAGCCATTCTCAAAGTAGTTTAGCCTTTCAGTGAATTTGATCCCTGATCTGGTCTACTTAACAGTTTTCCACTCCAGATAGAGCTGTAATTGGTCCTCCCAAGGAAACTTGCCATGGTGAGCTTGACTCGGATAGGATACTGACAAGGAAAGCTCACTCCTCAGTTGCTGGACAAATAACCATTTGAAGAACTGCAGACTGTTGAGACAGAGCTGACTGACAATCAACTGTTACCATTGATCTATAAAGATGTTGAATACTCCCAGTGCAAAGGACACAGCCAAGCTAAGGTGCTCTATGAAAGTCTTTGCAAAAAATGAATTGTGCCCTTCCTAATAAGCAACACCAGTGCTGGTTGTATTTAAGAAATGCAGGAAACTCTTCTTCTCTGTTGGTATCAATTCATCCAGAGTGTCAGACCTGCCTCAGTTTGAATCTCTAAGTAAAAAAAAATGATACTGAAAGGTATTGGGTTGAGAAAGGCATGATTTACTAGAAGCCAAGTGAAATGCAATAGTGGAAAGCCAGAAGTGAAATTCATGCACCAACTCCCCAAGTGAAAACCTTTTCCTGCTCAGGCACATCAGATTGTTGCTTCCCCCACCACATGATCCGATCAATCTTGAACAAGATGTTTTTGAGACAGTCATCTAATTATAGGCTGGCTCGCATCTGCCTTCTTCTCATAGCAAGATGACCTTGAACACCAACTTGATGAAGCACTTTCACTTTTGTAACTTTCACTTTACCCCCAAGAACTCTCACTCCCTTTCAGCCTGCCCCCCCCCCCCGATTCTTAGCAGACCGGCATACCAAATAGCAGGTGTGAGATGGCAGTTTTGACAAAGAGTCTATGCACCTTGTCTCCTGAGTTAAGGTAGCCATGAATCCAGGAGGATAGAAATTCATGAACCTAATATTTCATGGGTAGTACTTCTCCCTTGCAAAATATCACCAGAGCTGACAGAAAATTGTGAAAGAGAAACTCTGCATCATTGAATTCAACTTTAGATTATTTTGTATCATCCAAATTCTATTCAAGTTCTGCATCTCTAGTTAGGGCTTGGAAGGATAATTGAAACTATTTGGGATACAGCACTTTCCTTTGATACAGTTGATCCAGATGTCGTTCATCTGATGTTTCTCCAGCTTAAATGTATACAGTACCATGATTGTCATTAGGTATTTCTATCTTTTAGGTTTACTTACATTTTCTTAGAAAATGTTGCTCTAGATGGTGCCATTTTGCACATTCACACCATCCCTCCTTCTTCCTCCAGGTGCCTAGCTTCAAAATATGATAAGGCAGGTCCAGAATGAATTTATGCTGGGAAATAGAAAGTAACTGAGAAATTGGAGAATAAGTAGTTTTAAACACATTTAATCCCTAAGAAAGGCCTTAAAACTATGTACAATGGCACAGAAGAAAATTCACTGAAGCTGCCCGCCATGACAAGTATTGTTTGGAGTAGCACTACATCAACAATGATAATCTACCAGAGTGAGAGATGCCATTTCAGTTCCATACTTAAGCCTGAATGCTGATTGAAAAGGATCCAAATAATCTATATCTGTATCCACATCAACAAAAGATGTGCTCAAGAATCCATCCCAAGAAGAGAAAGTTGGTAGAATTGCTGGCTCTAGTAAGGGTACATCTTCACCTCCTCTGACAGCACCCTATCTAAAAGTGAAGTGATGGTAACTTTTCATATTCAGTCCATCATCTTCCAGTTTCCTCTAGAAATCAAGGCACAGGCAAACTGTAACTCTTTGTTGTCATTTGATGATTATCCAGATTTTTAAATTCCAGTTATGGTGTGCCTATAATTCTTCAGTATAATGCTGAGAACCAATCAGAGTATTCATATGTAAGAGGTGTGTGTTTGTGTGTATGTGTAATATAACAGAAGCATCATTGCATCGTTGCAATGCAAGCTTCGTCCCTTTTATGTTGTGATGTCTTCCTATTTTCATGTTGCAATGCTGCTTTTGTCATTTTTTTGAAAGACTCAACTCCTGGAGATGCTTCTGAAGCCATATTTGTATGCTTGTATTCATTATTTTTGCAATAATCTACGTTTAAAGGCATTAGATCAGAGGTGTCAAACACGTGGCCTGCTGGCCAAATGCATCATGCACTAGCCACATCTATCCATTTTAGCAAAGGAGAAAAAACACAATATATCATGGGATGATAACGTGACGACATGAGTTTGACACCCCTGCATTAAATGAATAAGTTCTAATGAAAAGTATCACTTTAAAAACAAGGAGGATGAAACTCCTTGGAAAAGGTTGAGACTTGTGAAGCAAAAACAATTAGTCATCTGTTTTATTTTTTAAATGTACAGCTTACATTAACTCTTTTTTTAAACACCTAGCTATATCAGGTGGATCACACTGATATATCACTTTGATTAACTTGGAGAAGTTGTGAAAAGGCAGGTGATGCTTAATGTATTGCATTTTAGTACAAATGCCATATAAGTAAAGTTAGAAAACAGCCAGTCTGTTTTAAAGAACACCATCCTTAATTCTAAATATAAACACTTTGTGAAAAAATCTGTGGCTAAATCAGAGAAGTTTCTGGAGTTATGATGTGTATGAAAAACCATGAACTCATACACAGGCTTTTGAGTTGCTTCATTCTCAATCAATAGGAGCAGGAAAAAATTCAGTATTTTTTTTTTTTGTTCCTCCTGCATGGACAATTATAAACAAACACACATGTTTTCTACTCGTTTTACATTCCTCTTTAGTCTGTTTGGAATTATAGTTTAGCAAAGTGCTGAAAATATTTTTTCCCCAGGCTAACTTTACTTTGAAGTTTCCTTGGAATATGGAATGATTGAAGAGACAGAATAAATCCTAGGAATTTACACAGACATAGCAATACCTTCATTTGCCTTGAGCTTAAGCCTAAGTGTTTTTGCTTTTCTATTTGGAAGCTATTGACTGAGCTAATCTGCTTCTTTTCAGTTGCTCTGAGGATGACACACATACATTTATCAAAACTCCAATCTTCATAGCATCAATAGTTTTATCAAGATCATCTTAAAGTCTTAGCATTGAGCAATTATTTGACTTTTTTCTGTTTTCTGGTAGGAAGTTACTATAAAACTTCCACTGACTGTAGTGAATTCTGAAATGATTTTTATGCCACTCTTAATCATAGAAATGACACTGTAGCATTTAGGATTCCCTTCCCCCTGAGGCTATTTTAATTTGGAAAGATTATCAGATCATATTTATTCCAGTTATCTAAAATAATTAAGATATCCCTCAGCTATCAGAATCATATCACTTTCAATAATAGAGCATTAATGCAATGTTGTTTCATGCATTAACATAGGAATACATCAAACAAACTGTATCCTGCTCATTTCAATACACAATTCATTCAGTTCTAGCTCATCCTGAATTTTTTTTTAATGGATTGCATCAAAACTTAACTTAGATTCTTTAGCAAATGAATTTCATGTCCATATTTCGCTACTATCTGAACCTTTATCCAAAATAAACATTTTTGGTAAGAATCGTACACATAAATCTTTCCTATATAACTCCTCAAAGCTTTTTGTGGCATAACATTTCCCTAAAGGCATGAGAGGCTTTTACATTCAATTTTCTTCAATACATAATTTTTGTGCACATTTTTGAATTGTGATTTATGTGTCTGTTGGCGCCACAAAAAATTCTGCTGTGACATACCACATTATAATCCAGGGACAGATTTCTTTTATACCCCACTCAGAAGTAATACTTTAGAACTGATTTATTATCTAGTAACTGTAATGTAGGACTGAACACTTAACATCTTTATCTGTGATAATTTTAATACTATAATGCAATTGTCAAGTATATGAGGTACAATAGATTTTCTTCACCCTAGCATGTTTTAATCATGTTTTCATCCCCTGAAACAGATTATAAACTTTATGAATCACCACTTGTATATGTAATCTAAAAAACAAAACAAAACATGCAATTCCAAACTTTAAAAAATGGCAATTATAAACTTTGAAATATTAAATTAGAAGTTGGATTTCAAAAACAGAAATTTTGCCTGGTGGATTCTGAAAGTAGGGCTGTTAAATGTTGTTAATACTAACAACAATTACTATTTTTGAACTGAGGAAATTTGGGGAAAGGTATACAAATCCATAGTAGCTAAGGAACTTAGATAGAGTCGAGGTGGCGCAGTGGTTAAATGCAACACTACAGGCTACTTCAGCTGACTGCAGTTCTGCAGTTCGGCTGTTCAAATCTCATCAGCTCAGGGTTGACTCAGCCTTCCATCCTTCCGAGGTGGGTAAAATGAGGACCCGGATTGTTGTTGGGGGCAAACCGCTTAGAGAGGGCTGAAAGCCCTATGAAGTGGTATATAAGTCTAACTGTTATTGCTATTGCTATGTTAGATCAGCTGTTAAAACTGGTTTCAGTTTGTGTGGATACTTAAATATTTATCTTTGTCAATACTTGCCAATGCCCATTCTCACATCATAAGAACATGCTCTCTAAATGTCCTTTTTTTCTTCAGCTTTTTAATTTGTACCTTTATGAGTTCTGCAGTGCCATCTTTCCCTGGAATTGTACAGATGCTCTCTGCCACTGTAGTGGAATCCTTAGAAGAGACAGGTTTATGATTTGGACAAAACCATATCAACATGTATTGTGAAACATATTTCCCTTAAAATCTGTAGTGCCCCACTGCCCTAATACTCAGTCCTGCATAGATTGCCCCTGTGACCATATAGGACAGACAGGGAGGAAGCTAACCACTAGGTTGCAAGAACATAAGCGAGGAGACCCAAACTCACTAGTAGCCAGTAGTGGGATCCTACCAGTTTATCAACTGGTTTGGTGATTGCACGTTTTGCGTGCGTGCGCAGTTTGGAGAAAATTTACCTTCAGAGTTACTGCTGTGGAGAAAAACAGCTGAGGCATGGCAATCCACTCTGTCGTACGACTTAACTGAGAAGAATAGGTAAGTAAAGTGCAGGAGCGGGCGGCAGGCGGGCCCACTTGCTCATTGAAGTTCACTCCCAGATGACCATTGGAGCTACTAGTTTGCCCAAACTGGTCTGAACCAGTAGAATCCCACCCCTGTTAGTAGCCTCACATTGCAATGAATAAAGACATAAATTCAATCTTGCAGCTTCTAACATTGTTGGCCATACAAACAGAAAGATAGCCAAGGAAATGATTAAAACCTGGGAAGTGGGTCCTTTGTCCATTAACAGGAGTACTGGTTTACTACCATCTTATCAGGTACATAGGAGCCAGGGGCTTGGCAGAACAAGGAAAGAACAGCCAATCACCAGTCATCAACATACCAATCAACCAATAGGAAGGCTTCACATAAATACAACTCACACAATAGCCCAAAGCACATGTTCCAGTAGAGAGAAATACCCTGAAGATGGGCTCCAGCATGAGTCTGAAAGCTCTGAAGAGTAAACCTCTGGTCCCAGTGACAAACCCAGTTTTGATTTTGCAAAATAATACAATAATTCTGGAAATAACAGCTAGTTGTGGATTCCTATATAATTAGTATAAAAGTTCCTGTGAAATTTACCTCCGTGAACGTGAAGCAAGGCCTTTCAAAAGTTCATAAACAATTCTGGATTTTTAAATCATACCTGGCAGGAGGCTGTCAGTTCTTCTGGTAATACTGACTCTCTGTAGGCTGTTTCTGCTGCACTGCACAAACAGTTGGTGGACAACACCTGTCTTTCTCCATCTGCCCATTATGATGATGGTGATTACATTTTGGTATAGTTATTGATAGCAAATACTTCCTCTTAAGATTTCAAACAGAGTCTCCTAGTCTGCAGTTAATTGGCCGATTTAGTAGATACTACTATTTTTAAACATGATGGTTTTGGAAAGGTGTCCAGAAAACTGTATATGTTCTAAAATATCTCACTGAAGGAGAAGGAGGGCAACGAAAGAAACTATTTCCAGATTGAATGCACTCCTATGTTTGAGATAAGCCACAGTGAAAGTTTAAAAGAAATCCCAACAATGAAAAATTGCCAGAAATCGACAGCTTGAGCACTAGCAAGCATTAACACCCTCTTTGCTAATTGCTGCCATCACAAATTAATGGAAGCCTTTTAAATCTCTTGTCAGTGCTTATGTGGTGTTCCATAGTTAAGGGATTTCTAGGTTGTACATAACAGATGTCATCATTAATATGCAACTGCATATGTTTCAAGTCTATCACATTTTATGTACAATTTCTCATCTTCTTTGGTCCTTGTACACTGCTTCATCTATCACAGCTAACTTAAAATAGTTTACCTCTTCTCTTCTCTTCTCTTCTCTTCTCTTCTCTTCTCTTCTCTTCTCTTCTCTTCTCTTCTCTTCTCTTCTCTTCTCTTCCCTTCCCTTCCCTTCCCTTCCCTTCCCTTCCCTTCCCTTCCCTGCTCTCCCTCCATCTCCTCCCATCCCATCCCATCCCATCCCATCCCATCCCATCCCATCCCATCCCATCCTCTCTTCAAGAATTTAAGTATGCTTTCTCTAGAAAGGATAGAATTCTTAAAGTAGTTATCTTGGATGTTCAGATAAGCTGTGGCTAAGCATCAGTCAACTAAAGATGGCCCTTGATCTCCATTACAGCTAGATGATTTTTAAAGTAGTCTTTTAATAAAATAGACCAGTTCATAGTATTTGTATGTGCAATGCTTGTCTTGGAAATCACATTCACTAGCTACTTCATTTGCTGATAAATCACACCAGCCATTTGTGAATAGGAAAATCTTCCATTTCTCAATGTCCCTCATGTGTTCTTGATTTTTTTTTTTAAAAATGTAATCCTGAGATAAGCAATCCAACACTATCTATGTCTACTCAAAAGTAAGCAGTGCTGTCTGGAATAATCCACTAACTTGAAATATATATGAATATTATAGGTCTTTGTTTAGCCACTACCTCATTTAGCCACCATTCAGAGTTACAACTTTACAACCAATCCTTCTATTTATGATCTTTGCAGGTCTCCAAAATAAAGGAAAGTAAGATTGCAAACACAGTTACAGTTTCACTTAGTGACTTCTTCATTTAACAATCATGTTGCTGGATCCAACTGTGGGCACTAAACAAGAATTACCTGCCCATTGTGAATATACAGATCGACTGATTCTTTGAACCATACACGATTATTGAAATCCACATATGGATGGAAATATATTTATCAGAGTACATTCTTTCTAAACAATGGGCACTTCTAAACCACTATTGTTTTCACTGCTCAAACTTTTATAAACTGTTTGAATGTGACACGTGATTCACTTCACTTGAGAAAAAAGTGCAAGATGTAACCCAAAAGAGGGGGAGGGGTAGATATTTTTTAAACCCTTGATATTGTGGTTTATAGTTGTCTTGTCAAATTTCTTTTTCTTAGTTTGTGCTACTGAGCAGAGCTATAAAAGTGCCAGCTAGTATTTCCTTTACAGGACTGGAACTGGGTAGGGAGTTGAAGCAAAAATCTGTCTAAAAGGGAAATCCACCTGTTTTTCTGAAAAACAAAATGTACACTCACGTGTGTGTGTGTGTGTGTGTGTGTGTGTGTGTGTGTATGTGTACATTGTAAAGCAACATAACTAACTTCTATAAGCAAGCTCTATATACAGCCTGTATTAATTATAAACACCAAAATTATTTTAAATAATGTCTAAAATGACAACCAAATATAAGTATCTAACCTTATTAATATCAACCAAGTATTTAAATTTTAAATAAATTATAGTTAGAAAGAATGCATTGTGGGAGATTGGTCCATCATAGTCTGCCAGATCTTCTATGCTGATGACAAAAGCTAGCTACATGCTCTGTAACAAGGGTTCCTTCATCTATGAATAGCATCTGGACATGGGGCACCCAGGAGTACAACCAATCTGATAATTTGAATCTGGTTTGGAAGTATCTGTAAAGTAAGCAATCAAGAAGAACACATCCTGTAGTTTCCACTTCTCCAGAATTAGAGTCAGAGTCTTTCAACCAATGGTACTT
The DNA here is from genome assembly GCF_051295495.1 of Thamnophis sirtalis. Lineage (NCBI taxonomy): Eukaryota > Metazoa > Chordata > Lepidosauria > Squamata > Natricidae > Thamnophis > Thamnophis sirtalis. The sequence goes on from NW_028261382.1 coordinate 159,770,666, forward strand.
TTTAATATCTACCATCCAATTCTAGAAAGGGAAAGCATGCGTGACCCGACAAATGCGCGCACGACAAAAGTGTGCCGACAAAACCGTGCCGAGAAAACCACAACGTCGAAATCGCGCCAACAGTGCGCCGACAACAGTGCGCTGACAAAAGCGCAATTAGGTTAAGATAAGGGTTAGAGTTAGGGTTAGGTTCACGGTTAGGGTTAGGTTTAGGTTTAGGTTTAGGTTTAGGTTTAGGTTTAGGTTTAGGTTTAGGTTTAGGTTTAGGTTTAGGTTTAGAGTTAGGGTTAGGGTTAGGGTTATTACCTTGTTTTTGTGTTGTTTGTTGATGGTGTGCTTTTGTTGGCGCGCCGTTGTCGGCGCGCTGCTGTGGGCACGATTTCAATGTCACGGTTTTCTCACCACGCTTTTGTCGGCGCGCTTTTGTCGTGCATGCCTTTGTCGGTGAACCAAAGCATGACATCGTGCAAGATAGAAAGCTTTCCAGTGGTTGTTCCAAAGATGCTTTTTCAGGAGACAACTGGACTTTCTTGTTTTTTCTTTGAAGACATTTCACTTCTTATCCAAGAAGCTTCTTCAGCTCTGACAGGAAAGTGGGGAATGCAATATATTATTTGCAGACAGCTGGTCATTTGCATCCATTTAGAGCTGTGATGGTGAACCTATGGCACATGTTGTCCCAGCTTAGCTCTACCATGCATGTGTGCGTGCCTCCTGCTGGTCAGCTGGTTTTCAGATCTCTGCCATGCATGTCTAGGGGGTAGGGCACATGCGGGACATGTGCATGCATGCACGGGGTGGGTGAGTTCTGTGCACATGCGTGGGGGTAACACATGCATGTGTGGGGGTGATGTGTGTATGTGTGGGGGTGAGGCATATGTGGGGGTGGCACACACATGCATGGGGTAGGGGAGGGGGGGTTGCACGCACATGCACAGGGGCGTGGGGAAGCGCAGGGAAGGTCACATGTGCATGCATGGGGTGGAAGGAGCATACATGTGTGGGGGCAGAATGCATGCATGGGGGTCATGCATGCATTGCATTATGGGTTTGTGTGCGCATGCATGCATTTTCAGCATGCAATGACAAAAAGGTTAGTCATCACTGATTTAGAGGTCAATGAAGCACTTGGAGGTTTGTGTCGTCAGGGTCTCCTCAGTAGTGCTTCTGATTCCTGTAGTCTGCATTTTTTTTCCTCTGGAAATCCATTCCTACTCCCACACCATTCCAAGGGTGGGAATGTTTCCATTTTTCCAATGGTTGGATGTTTCTAGGGTGTAAAGTACCTGTCAGCAATGAGAATATATCTGATGTGTAATGGTGACAAGAAGGTTGAGGCCGTTTCTAGATCTGCTTGCCTTTTTTATATTTTGTCCTCTATTTATAATATGTGAAACACGAAAAGCTTCTTAAAGATGTATTTCTCCCCCAAAATAAAGAAGAACTAATGTGTTGGATGTTTTGTGGACCATCTACTAAGAAAGGTAAAAACTTAAAATCATGTCTTACGTCTATGCAATTTTGTAGCACAAACAACATAGATAAATATATTAGCAATAGGATATTTACCAGATAAAAATCTTCTGAAGGAAACTGTGTGCAATGCAAAGGAAATAGACACAGCTGTGGCATGTTATAATCAGTAACTAGAATCTGGAAAAGCCTTTAATCCTATTTTTAATGGCGAATTAAAAGAAACTGAGAGTATTAAATGTTTTCTTTTTCAAATACAAATGACATAACACCACCTTATTAATTGCATCTTTGGTCAGCACATCTACATGAAGCAAAACGATAAGGCTGTTGAGCTACCGGCATACACCTACCCTTTCAAAACAGTGGTGTTCCATTGTGGCTCATTATAAGCTTTATACAGAGTGTTTCGGATGAAATCCAGATTCCTACCCAAAGGAAAGAGATCATGGCTTGCACTTAAAGAGTCTAGAAAGAATCTATTCAGAAAAGCAGGATCAACAACTTCAAAACTCTCCCTCTTTGTAGCTGAATCTCCTGCTGGGCTGAAGCAAAATCATAACTTATGCTCAGCTCAGCAAATGGTACTTCAAAGTAGCTCCTTTAGCTATTGTATAAATATTCCTAGTTCTTTTAGGAAAGAGAAGATGGCAAAGATAAAAGCTCAACATGGGGCCTTAAAAGGATGCATTAAATTCCTAATTACTATTGGCTTTCTTTATTGTCCCCCATTCTCTAGTAGATCTCTTCCCATGACTGTCAGTATCAGCAAAAATTTCAATACTTTGTTTTTTCTGGAGTTAACAGGTTGTTGTTTTGACCTTGAAGCAAAGAACAAAGTATGCTACTTTTTGTTACTCTCGTAAATTCGTCCTTCAATCCTCCATCATCTATCTGGACAGGTCTGTCTACTGAGGATGTACAGAAAGTCTTCGATTTATGACCACAACTGAGTTACTGAGCCCAACATTTCTGTTGTTAAGTGAAAGATTTGTAAAGTGAGTTTTGCCCCTTTTTATTACCACAGTTCAAGTGTGAATCACCACAGTTGATAAATTAGTAACATGGTTGTTAAGTGAATCTGGCTTCCCCATTGATTTTGCCCGTCAAAAGATTGCAAAAAGTGATCACATGATCTTAGGATGCAGCAACTTTCATAAGTATGAGTCAGTTGCCAAGCATCTGAATTTTGATCACATGATCATGGAGGTGCTCTAAAGGTCGTAATTGTGAAAAATGGTCATAAGTCACTTTTTTCAGTGACGTTGTAACTAAATGAACTGTTGTAAATCAAGTACTACCTGTGCTAAGATGCTTGGCATTTCATTGGTCATCAGAGGATCTTACTCTGTTGCTGAACTGAAGTGCTATCTACCCATCCTTGAGTAAACTATATTGGCAAGGAATGTATTATTCCCATGACTAATTCCTAAGTCCTACCCCATCTGTTGCTTATCATTCAAATCACAGATATTGCATGATTTCCTTCACATTAGTGGGACAGAGATTTTACACCTACCTATCTACCTACCTACCTACCTACCTACCTACCTACCTACCTACCTACCTACCTACCTCTCCCTACCTATCTACTGCATTTCTCTTTCTCTCTATCCCTCTATTTACCTACCTACCTACCTACCTACCTACCTACCTTCCTTCCTTCCTTCCTTCCTACCTACCTACCTACCTAACTACCTAGCCCCCTCTCTCCCTACCTATTTACTGCATTTCTCTCTCTCCCCCTCTAGCTGCCTACATACCTACTTACCTACTCTCTCTCTCTCTCCCTACCTATCTACTGTATGTCTCTTTCTCGCTTTCTCTCTAAATTTTGACTTTTTCCCTAGGTTTTTAAGGGGTACTTTATTCTCTTAGTCCCATCTTAAATCCTCCTTTTAATTACCCCATCACCAGATGGTCTATAGATATTCTGACCCCCTCCTCTGTCCAGTAATGACTGCCGAGACAAGCTTAACTGGAATGTACTTTAATAGCAAGAAACCAAAACCTCGGTGGGTGAAATCCAAGCATAACAAACAGATAAGGACCTTGGCAGCAACTCAGACAAACTCAGGCAGCAATAAACACAGATAAGGTTTGGCAGCAATCCAGCCTGCCAAGCTCACAGTAATGTCCTCCGACATTCAATCCTGCATTGACTTCTGCAAAGAGGGGCGTGTGCACAAGTAGCTTTTTATAGTTTCGAGAGGAGCCTAATGACCACCAGCTGAGCGCAATTACCTCCTGTAATTGCATAATTGTTCCTGTAGCTCTTCAATGGGGTGCATCCAGGAACAACTCACTACTGGCCTCCGGCTCACTCTCCCTTGTCTCCTCCCCACTGGTCCAAGGCTCAGGTGCCTCCTGGTGGCCAACCAGCCTCTATGCACCCTGCTCGGAGTCAGAACTCTGTCCAGGGTCCTCCACATCCTCCAGAGCTGACTCAGAGGGCCCCTTGCTGTCGGAGTCTGGTGGCAGCTCCAACAGCTCCTTCTGGGCCACAACAACAGAGTTACTAGATACAGGTAGTCCTTGATATACAGCCATTCATATGGTGACCATTTAAAGTTACAATGGAACTGAAAAAAAGACTTACAACCATTCCTCACACTTACGACTGTCACAGCATCCCCATGATCATGTGATCAAAATTTGAGCATTTTGAAACCACCATGTCTTTATGAGGGTTGCAGCATCCTGATTACCATTGGCAACCTTCCCAACTGGATTCTGACAAACAAAATCCTTTGGGGGAATCAGATTCACTTAACAACCACATGATTCACTTAACTGCGTGGTTCATTTAATAAACTTGGCAAAAAAAGTTTGTAAAATTGGGTGTGATTCACTTAAGTTCAGTTGTCCTGCTTAACAACTGAAATTCTGATCTCATTTGTGATCATAATTTGAGGACTACCTGCAGTCTCTTATCATCAGAAATTGGGTGGCTGAATTGTGATGCCTGAGCTTCCAAATTTAGCCAACCATGCACTAATCAATTACAGCTTGCTTCACTATGTCCTCAAAAACAAAAGGACTAATAACCAAACTATTTTAAATATATATATAAATATATATAAGCAAATAGATATTACATTTCACTATGGGGGGGCGGGGAATTCACAACTTTAAATTTAAGTGGCAGAATTAGGAAATTATTTCACGAGAAGTCTTCCTTTTCGTTGCAGTCTTCATGAATGTATGCTTTTCATTGTCCACACAGAATAATTTCTGTAAATGCATTTCATTCAGAGGTGGTATTCAGCAGGTTCTGAGCAGTTCTGGAGAACCATTAGCAGAAATTTTGAGTAGTTTGGAGAACCAGTAAATACCATCTCTGATTGGCCCCACCCCTATCCATTCTCTGCCTCCTGAGTCCCAGCTGATTGGGAGGGAATGGGGATTTTGCAGTAACCTTTCCCTGGAGTGGGGTGAGAATGGAGATTTTACAGTATCCTTTCCCCGCCAAGCCCATCAAGCCACACCCACCAAGCCATGTTCACAGAAGCGGTAGTAAAAAAATTGAATCCCAGCATTGATTTCTTCACTTTCAGGTCAAGGTACATCATAATTAAATACAGTACAAAAAGAAAGTGGAGGTTCATTCTCTGAGCTTGTGGATTGGTTTCTGAACATTTCATTACCAGACTAAGTAACATCTTCAGCAGAATTTAGGAGATGTCAGTGTTCTTCTACTTATAAGAACTCGGTGTGGTCAGTAGGTCTTGTGATGGGGAGGTCACCTCAGGTGAGGGCAGGGGTGAAATGCTACCAGTTTGGACCAGTTTGCCTGAACTGGTAGTAAAAAATACTGCTGGTTTGGGTGAACTGGTATTTCCGATGATCAGCTGGGTGACTATCAGCTGTGACACATTATTTATATTAGCTAGAATTGTCAGGTTTCCTGCTTTCTAGCTAATCTAAATTGTGTGGCATAGCAGATCCCCCCCCCCTCTTCTCTGTTCTACTTACCTTTACAGACTCAGAAAGCTTCAAAATGTTTCTTTTTTTAGTGCTGCACAGGTGTGCCTCAGGCACACATGAACACAAAGTGTGTGCTCGGTAGCAGACTCACTGAACTAATAGCAGACTTCAGAGGATTTCACCGCTGGGTGAGGGTCACATCAGATGAGGAACTTATGACTGGTCTTGTGATGGGTCTTATGATGGATCCGCTGTGGGTTGTATCAGGTGAGATCTTATGATGGGGAGGTCATAGCAGGTGAGGTCATTGGGAACCTCCACTCCCATCCTACACCCAAGTTACAGATATTCGCCACGATCACAGTACAAATTAATATGGTTTTTGGGGGGTGCTTTGTTATAGATTTATCCTTTTTCTAACATTTTAATACAAAATGAAATGGAATTTGAACATAATTGTCAATCAACATTTTAAAATAAAAGGAGAAAAAAAATCATTTCTCATTTATTATTTTGCCTAGAGGAATTGCAGAAGTAGGAACTTGGGAAAAAATACACAGAACACCTGATTTTATGTCCTACCGGAAAACATTGTCTATTCGATAGAGGCCATTGATGAATATGTTGTTACAAAAGCTATTGTCAGGCCATTCACATTTTCTCAACATAAAGCAGGTTTTACATACACCAAATGTTTAATTAATTTACTGATTAATTCTTTTTTTTATGATGCTATTGCCATTTGGCAGCTGTTTTGACAAAGCTGCCTTCCTCATTATGGAATTTTGACTTGTAAAAGGAAGTCAAGCATAGAAAATGGGCTTATTGAATTATCCAGCTCACCAATTATATAGTATAAAATTATTCATCCTGGTATAATTTGATCAAGAAAAAAATCACTTAGCTTTAGTAACTGTGTAAAATTAGATATTGCTATGCTGGATAGGTGCAATTTTGCAAGTGTTTATAGTTAAGAGAAGTTTGCTAAAAAGTGAACACTGAATTATTGACTTTTTTCCTGATTCCACTTTGTTATGAAAAAGGTTACTTTCTGACTAGTAGCTCCATGGAGCCCAATTCACTGAAAGATTAAAAAGCAGTACTTAGCTATTTTAGAGCAAAATGCCTGGCCAGGGAACCATTACTGGGGAAGATGCTTTAGAGAAAGCTAATTTCAAGTATGTGTCAGTCTGTTGGAAAATTAATTAATCCAAAACCATTCTTAAATATTTCTTCATGGAATCAACATAGGAGCATTGCATATATTCCTTATGCAAGGCCTTATGGTATTGAAATAAATTAGTATAATCACAATGGAATGAGACTTGGAAGTTTTAAAGAGAAGATTTGTCAAATCCAGAAAATGGGGACAATCTACGTCCCATATTTTATATTTTTGATATGGTTTTTGATACCAGTTATATGAAAACAGAAAAAAGAGACTATGACTGTATGGATATTTTGCTTTGCTCAGACTTTCCAGAGTAAGCAAAAACTAAGCAGTAACTTGACTTTAATTTGTCTACAAATTAAATCTTATTGTAATAAGCTGGAAAAATATTATAGGTATACCATGCTTAACAACTGCCCTGTTTAATGATCACTCAAACTTATGGCTGTTCTGGAAAAAGTAACTTTAGATCTATTCCTCACATTTGCCACCTTTACAAAGGTTCACAGTCATTTAACTTTATATATTTTACAGCAGTTTCTGACAAGCAGCAGCAGCCCAAAGTCAAACTGCAAATCATGATTAGGTGATGTTTTGCATAATGACTGTGGGTGATTCACTTAAAGACCAGGTGGAAGTGAGGTCATAAGCCTGTTGGCGTCAAGCGATGTTTTGTTTAACAACTGCATCACTTAGTGACAAAGTTGCTAGTCCCAATTCTGGTCTTTAAGTGACAGGGTGGCTCAATGGCTAAGATGCTGAGTTTGTCGATCAGAAAGTTTGGCAGTTTGGCAGTTCAAATCCCTAGTGCTGCATAATGGAGTGAGTTCCCATTACTTGTCCCAGCGTTTCCCACCTAGCAGTTCGAAAGCATGTAAAAATGCAAGAAGAAAAATAAGGACCACCTCGATGGGAAGGTAACAGCATTCCGTGCGCCTTCGATGTTTAGTCATGCCAGCCACATGACCATGGAGATGTCTTCAGACAGCGCTGGCTCTTCAGCTTTGAAACTGTTATGAGCATCGCTCCCTAGAGTCGGGTGTGACTAGCACATATGAGCAAGGGGAACCTTTACCTTTACCTTACTTGCTCAAATGCTTTTAACATTGGGGGGGGGGCATTCCCCTGATTAGCAAACTCATTCCTGCTTTCTGATATACTGTCTGCAACACTAGTTCCAAGAGTCTTTGGGAAAGATTTTAACTTTACTTTTTAATGTACCTTAAGATTTTTTATGAGTTTAATTTGAAGAAACATTCTAGGCCTCTTGGGTAATGTTCTTTCTCAGAGGAATGCAATTTATATTATTCTCTCCTATACTTTGTCCTCATAACAATCTTATGAGGTAAAGTAGTCAGGAACTAGAGATGTGTAAAATTTGAAATATATTTAGTTTGAAACATACTCTTCAAACTTCACTGAACGTGTTCTGATGCTGTTCCAATTTTATACAATAGCTATATGTTAACACTGAACAGGTTATTTTCAAGATAGCAATAATACAGATGAGTTAATCTTCTTGTTCCACAATATTATAATCCTGACCAATAAGTCTCCCTGCAATGGTTAACTATAGATAATTTGTGACAGGTCTTGCAATATCCTTTGTCTGTGCTAAAATAATATTTTATTAGGTTATGCTATAATATTTTGTCCAATAATGCATTTGGTGAACCCCAAATGTGTTATTATTACATCTCTCAGAATTTTCAGCTCTATTTTCTGCAACTGGTAATAATAGAAAATCTGAGGGATGCTTAATTAAGGAAAAGACATTGGCCATTAACTCTTAAATACAAATCGTATTGAAATTAACAGGCTCCAGTTCTGATGATAAGCTCAAATTTAATTCTAATCTTTATGGGAAAATAGTATGGACGTATTAGAAAAGCAGAATCTATGTTGGCTGCTAGTTCAAATTTAGCCTGGCTGTTGTATCCTTCTACAGAACAATTTCATGGTCTGACCCCTGTTTTAGTGTAACATCTGAGAGTATTTTTCCCCATTTTCCTCTAATAATGGGCTTCTATATTTTCTTAATGAACCAAAGCTACGTCTCTAGGTCAAAAGGACAGTGTAATGGCATTGGAACTTTGCCATAGGTTTAAAGGTGGCTGTAACATTTCTACAACTTTTCCCCACTCTATTTTCTTCACTATTTTTTAAAAAACAAGTTTTGGTCTATTTTAAGCAGAATATTTTTTAATTAAAATAAGCATTAAAAAAAACCCATGAAAGATTATAAAGGCCAATTTGGGTCAAACACATTTTTTGGGAACCTGAAAAAAAATTGTGTTCTAACTGAAACAATTTTCAGTCTATCAAATATGTTCTCTCTTGTGAAGATCTACTGAAGCTGTTCAGGAATTACCAACCTTAGTGTGAAAGGTGTGCATATGAAAAAGTCACCAATTCTCTCATAAACTTCTGGCTGAAAACTTTCAGAACTGGTTATATTGATAATGAGGCTCCTTTGGGAGAAAAAAAAATACAAAGGCAGGTCCTGGTTGGAAGACTTTCTTCTGGGCTACACCATTTTATTTTTATTCTCATTCTAGTTTTCCATTTTCATTCCAGTCGGTTTGCATTATCTGATCAAGAAATATGTCTCTGGTCTTTTTTAAATTCCCCTCCCCCAATAAATAAAGTTAGATTTATTGAAAAAAAATAACAAGGCAGCTCTCCATAGAATGGAAAGCTTAAAGTATTGGAAGTAAAATATATATTAAAAAACTTTATTCCAAATAAAGACAAATTAGTAATCTAAAAAACAATATATCCTTGGACTTTGGAAAAACAACATATAGTATAAAACACAGGTAGTCCTCAATTTAGAACAGTTCGTTTAGTGACTTTCGAAGTTACAATGGCACTGAAAAAAGTGACTTATGATTAAGAGTCGTGGTGGCGCAATGGTTAGAATGCAGTACTGCAGGTTACTTCTGCTGACTGCCGGCTGCCTGCAATTTGGCAGATCAAATCTCACCAGGCTTAAAGTTAACTCAGCCTTCCTTCCTTCCGAGGTGGGTAAAATGAGGACCCAGATTGTTGGGGGCAAGATGCTGACTCTTTAAACCATTTAGAGGGGGCTGTAAAAGGACTGTGAAGCAGTATATAAGTCTAAGTGCTATTGCCATTGCTATTTTTACAGTTATCATTGCAGCATCCCCATGATCATGTGATCAAAATTCAGACACTAGGCAACATATTTATGATGTTTGCTGTCTTCCTGGGTCATTTGACAAGCAAAGTCAATAGGGATGTCAGATGCCCTTAACAACCTGTTACTAACTTAACAACTGTTCTTCATAACTATAGTTATTTGTGAAATTATCAACTTCAAATAACAGTTTATAATGCTGGCTGGATTTCACAAATCTTTGGTTAAATTGGACCACAGTTTGAATGACACATGAAATAATAGCTTTGCAAAAATGAAAATAGTAACCTCTAATCACCTCCTTGAAGAGAAAACAGGGTGGGAGAATATGACCTGAGGGTACATATCATTTGTTCAAATTGATCTCATGTTTCACATGACATGATTATTTCCTTATTTATTTGGCAGAGTTTGATCTCATGTTTCCCTCTCAGAGTTCAAAGAATCGTACATGTGACCATTCCTGTCTTTCAGAAAAATCAAGAGGGGAACGATGTACTGACAAAAATTATTCACGTTAATTAATTTTATTTTTGGTTGCCATGATTTGTTTAACAATAAAAGATACAGGAAATAAACAAAACAGAGGTGTGTACCCCTCCCTCCCTCCACCCCCCCACCCCCCCTCCTCCTTCCCCCCCCCGACTTCCCAGAACCCGTACACGGTATGGATTTTTAACTAACACAGTCTAAAATCTATTGAGAAAAAAGAAATAAAGAAATTAATGACATTCTAGATTGACCTTAGCTTCTTCTTACTGAACTGACTTTTAACAGTTTAAATCATTTCTGATCTTAAGCATAGGCTAACTGGAATTTCTTAGTCCCGTATTTATTTTGTATATAGTCAATCCATTTTTTCCAGTCTCGTTTATATCTCTCATTTGAATGATCTTTGAGATATGCCGATATTTTAGCCATTTCAGCTAAGTTTGTTACTTTCAATGTCCATTCTTGGATTGTAGGCAAGTCTTCCTTCTTCCAATATTGCGCCACCAACAGTCTTGCTGCAGTTATCAGGTGCAGAATCAAATTGGTCTCTACCACTGTAAAGTCAGTACATATACCTAGTAAAAATAACTGAGGAATAAACTTTATCCTTCTTTTAAAAACATTTTGCATGACCCACCATATTTTTATCCAAAATGCCTTAACCTTTTGGCAGGTCCACCATATATGATAATATGTAGCATCGAGAGAACCACACCTCCAACATTTAGGCTGTACATTCGGATACATAGAAGCCAACTTTTTAGGATCTAAATGCCATCTATAGAACATCTTGTAAAAATTTTCTCTCAGATTTTGAGCTTGTGTAAATTTCACATTTCTTACCCAAATTCTTTCCCATATATCCAACATTATTGGTTCCTCAATATTTTGAGCCCATTTTATCATACAATCTTTAACTAATTCTGTTTCCGAATCCATCTGTATTAATACATTATATATCCTCTTTATATGCATTAAGCTTTGATCTCTTATTTGTTTAAACAGATTATCCTCAACTTGAATAAAACCAATTTTTTGATCTATTTTCCACCTAGCCTGTAATTGCCCATACTGGAACCATGTTTGAACTACCTTCTCCTCTTTTAATACCTCTAAAGATTTTAATTGTAATACCCCCCTTTCCGAGGTAAGAAGCTGTCTGTAAGTAATTCTGTCCTGTTTTTGTGCTGTATTCATATTTTCAATTGCATGTCTAGGAATTGCCCACATGGGTATCTTGTCATTTAATTTATATTGGTATTTCTTCCAAACCCGCAATAAAGCATTTCTTAAAATATGACTTTTAAAGTTCTTATCCAATTTTTTGTTGAATAACAGGTAAGCATGCCAACCAAATACCAGATCGTGTCCCTCAATGTTCAATATTCTATCATTGGTTAAATGAATCCAATCACTAATTACAGATAATGCCACTGCATCATAATATAGTTTTAAATTAGGTAGTTTCAATCCTCCTCTCTCACGTACATCTTGCATTATTTTCATCTTTACCCTCGGCTTCTTTCCTGCCCACACAAATTTGTTGATACCCTTCTGCCATTCTAAAAGGTTCGCATCTTTTTTAAGTATAGGTAACATTTGGAAAAGAAATAAAAATTTTGGTAAAATATTCATTTTCACTGCCGCTATCCTGCCCAGCAAAGATAAGTGCAATTTCTCCCATTTTTTCATCTCTGTCTGTATGCTATGCCAAAGTGGTTCATAATTATGCTTATATAATTTCCCATTTGAAGTTAAAATGTTAACTCCAAGATATTTAACTTTTTTAACTACCTCACATCCTAGCATCACTCCTAATTCTTCCTTTTGTTTAATATTCATATTTATAGCTAATATTTTGGTTTTTCCTAAGTTTATTTTAAAGCCAGACACTTGACCATATTGATTAATCGTATTCATTAAAACCATACTGGATTCCTGCGGTTGTTCCAATATTATGACCAAATCATCCGCAAAAGCGCGGACTCTATATTCTTGCTGCCTAATCTTGATCCCTTTTAAACCATCCAAGCCCCGTATTTTATTCAACAATACTTCCAAAGTTATAATAAACAATAATGGGGACAAAGGACAGCCCTGTCTTGTACCTTTTCCAATTTGAAAAGAGTCTGTTAAACTTCCATTGACTATGATTTGTGCTGTTTGCTGTTGGTATATTGCTTTAATTGACTGTAAAAAATTATCTCCTATCTGCATTTTTTGCAATATCTTCAGCAGAAATTGCCAGTTAACTCGATCAAAGGCCTTCTCAGCATCCAAAAATATAAACGCAGCAGGGATCTGGTTGTTCTTTCCCAAATATTCTAATGCATTAATAATTAATCTGACATTACTTTTCATCTGTCTCCCTTGTATAAAACCTGTTTGGTCCGTATGTATCAATTGTTGAATGACCAACATTAACCTATTTGCTAATATTTTAGTAAAAATTTTATAATCTACATTCAGTAATGAAATAGGTCTATAATTTTTGGGTTGAGTAGTATCTTGATCTTCTTTGGGTATCAAAGATATAAACGCTGTCTTCCAAGATGGAGGGACTTTACCTTCCGTTTGAATCATATTAAATAATTCTCTAAGAGGTTCTACCATTTCTAACTGTAAGTTTTTATAGTAAACCGCTGTCAAGCCATCTGTACCTGGTGCTTTCCCTGACTTTAATTGCTTAATTACCTGCAGGATTTCCCCCGAGGTTATTGGTTGATTCAATTTTTGCCTGTGTTCTTCTCTAACTGAAGGTATTTTCTCTTTGTCTAAATATTTGTCTATGTCTAAACCATTAATTTTATCCCCTTTATACAGTTCTGTAAAAAATTCCCAGAAAGCCTTTTGAATCTCTTCCTGTTGGAACACCTCCTTCCCTCTGTAAATCAGTTTAGATATATTTCGAGTTTTCCTTTTTTTCCTAATCTGATAAGCTAACCATCTGCCAGGTTTGTTTGCATTACAAAAAGTATTGTGTTTTGCATATAATAAATTAGTAGCTACCTGGTCAGAGATCAACATGTCAAATTGAGATTTTAATATGTTAATAGCTTCCTTAACCTTTGTATCGTCTGGTTTCCTTGTTAACTCCAGCTCTTTTCTCTTAATTTCCTCTTCCAGTTCTGTTCGTTTTAACCCTTGCTTATTTCTATGTGTTTTATTTATATTCATCAAAACTCCTCTCATATACGCTTTGCTTGCATCCCATACAAATTCCATAGATGTACCCTTATTCATATTCAAAACAAAATATTCAGATAGTAATTTTTTACAATCATTAATATACTTTTCATATCTAAATAAATTTTCATTCAGTCTCCAAGACCTTCTTGCCTGAACTACCCTTCCCAACTCCATCCAAACTGGGTTATGGTCCGAAAGGACCCTAGTTGCAATCTTTGTTTTCTTGACCCTAGAAAGCAAATCATTAGTGGTTAGAATAAAATCAATCCTTGAAAGGGATTGATGCCTGTCCGAGAAAAAAGTGAAGTCATATTCCTCTGCATTTCTTTCTCGCCAAATATCTCTCAATTCAAAATCATCCATAATGTCAAAGAAAGATTTGGGTAACTTTGCTCGCATCTTGGTATTTAGGCGGGAAATCTTCTTATCTCTCTTAGTGTCTATCACTCCATTCCAGTCACCCAATAGTATACAGGAACTATAGTCCCACTGTACTAATTTAGCATGAAGATTTCTATAGAATCTATCTTGCTGTTGATTGGGAGCATAAATTCCCAAAAGTAATGTCTTTTTCCCTTCTAAGATTAAGTCTAAAGCAATATATCTTCCGAAGGGATCTGCTTCTATTAATTCAGCTTTCATATCTTTTCTTAAGTATACAACTATACCATTCTTCTTTTCCATAGCAGAAGCTGCAAAATGTTGACCACGTTTTGAGTTGATCAAATATTTTTGATCAGTTGACTTGATATGAGTTTCTTGCAAACAAATTACATCGTTCTTAAACTGTTTGAGATAATGAAATATTTTCTTCCTCTTCTGTGGAGAGTTCAGTCCGTTGACATTCCATGTTAAAATCTTAGTTGTCATCTTTGGTTGGTTGAAGCATTTTTAGAGCTTCCTGCACGGCCTTTTTAACCTTAGGTCTAGCTCCTCCCACTGCTTCCAGATTTGTTGTTGTAGTTCCTTGATCGATGGCCGATGATTGTTGATGCTGTTGCTTTTTAGCTTGTTTCTCCATACGTCTAGTAGTCATGCGGCTAGGTCTTGGTTCCATAGCACCTTGCACTTCTAGAGAAGAGAGATGCTCCATCTTGTCTGGTGGTTGTGTAGTTTGCTGTCTATCCTGTCCTTCTTGTGGTCTTTCTCTAGGTCCAGATGGTGCAGGGTGTCCGGCCTTCAATATATTATAATAAAAATCTCGGGCTTTCCATACAGAGTTGAGGCGGTACCTTTGCTTATCAAATGTAAATATGATGCCGAATGGTGCATCCCATCTATACTGTATCTGACGATTTCTGAGTTCTTCGACCAAAAAAGCGTAGTCTCTCCTGGCTCTTAACATTTGAGGTGGTATCTCTTTCAAAACAGCCAGGTCTTGACCGCCAATTTGAAGCTTAGTGTTATAAGACGCTTGCAGTACCATATTTCTAAACTCTCTTGTAGTAAAATATATAACGATGTCTCGAGGAAGCTGCTTCTGCTTTGCCAGCCAGGAGTTAACGCGGTAAGCTTTGTCAATTTGCCAGCCTTGGTTGGTCCCTGGTCTTCCCATCAGGCGGTCAAAAGCTTCCGATAGGATCTGTTTCAGGTTCTCCTGTTTCTCCTCACGCAGCCCCCTTACTCTTAATGCGAACTCCATTTGTCGGTACTGTATCATAATAATTTCTTTTTCAGCATTTTCCACTTTTTGTTCCACCACCTCTGTTTTCAATGTCAAGTTAGCATTGGCATCATTAAGAACCTCTAGAGTATCTTCCACTCCAGAAATATGTTCTGTTAATACAGTTACAAGACTCAGCATGTCGTCTCTAATTTTATCAACCTTAGCCTCAAATTTCTCATACAACTCCTGTTTAAGTCCTTTTATTTCACTTTTAATTTCTTCTTTCATTTCTTTTATTTCCTCTTTTCTCTCCTCTCTATTATCTCTAAATTTATCTTCCATTTTAATTGTCTGTGCATTAAGAGCCTCGCTTAGATTACTCAGAAAAAATTCTTTCGTTAACACATCCCCAGCAGGGGGCGTAGGAAGCGGAGGCTGCAGCTTTGTGCCAGGCACTGAGGATGTGCCCCTGGAAGTAGAGGGTGACGACTTCAAGTTAATATTTGGTTTTGAGGCCATTTCAAAATTTGTCTGCCTGCAGTTAATAAAACTCTATTGCCTAAATATGCAGCTTTAAGTAAAGAGGCTTTTATTTTGAAGTTTAAGGCTTGGCAAAACTTTCAGTGAGTAAACATTGTAACAAGACCGTTCAACAGATTCATCACCATTTAACTTCCAGATAAGCAAGGTTAATGAAGGAGTAAAATTCTTCTATTGTGAAACCAAAACATATGATAAGCAATCTCTTTTGTTTTGAATTCTTTTGAAGTCTTGTGAGAATTAGCAAAAAGTGTTCGTTATTACCGGAGAAACCAGCCTGCTCGGCGCCATTTTAAAAGCCTCTGAGTAAATAATTTTTCGGAGGAGAAAAAGAAAAGAAGCTAAAATGTTGATAAGCAATTATTGTCCTCGCAGTAAACGGATTCAGCTCGTGATAAGATTAAATCAAACAAAACTTAGAGCAGAGTGGGAGAGACCTACTTTGTCCTGCACAAGGCAGTTTGAAGTTCCCAGCACGGACAGCCGTTCTGCCTTGGGCTAGCCCCCCTTTCCTTGCAAGCACAAAAGCTGCAAAAATCGAAGAGCATTTGCCAGCAAAACAGTTTCTTCTTTCCCTCTTGCCTGAAGGATAAGAAAACCTGATAAGACGTCAGATGGAAGATCCTCTAAACAGGTACGTAGCCAGGAATTCGGAGGCAGCTGATTTTTGCTGCCCCCACCAGGAAGTCCTGACAAAAATTATTAAAGTAGCTCTCAACATGCATGTGCAAGCTAAGCTGGATATGTTTTGTCAAAGTTTCACAATGTGAAACTACTAAAGAAAGAAAAAGAACATGGCCTACAGTTAGTCTGAAAGAAATTAGATATTCAGAAAATCTATCTAGCAAGCTAAGGAACTGGTGTGGTAATGATTACAGCTAATATTATCTTGAATTATTTACACTGCTGCCATGATTCATACGATCTTCACAGTGCTTTGTATTTCTTATATCACTTGTCTTGTCTTGCCAGTATCCATGGGGGACAACTCTATAAGGGCAGAACTTGGTTGGAGCATAACATGTTTCATTGTTTTGACATCATTATCCATATGGCTTTCTTACTCCTTTTGAAAGGGCTGCTAACACTCAAATTCTTCTTCTTTTCTTAAACTACTCCCTTTTGCTTCTAGTCACCATGCAGATGAACCCATTTATATACTAGTTTGTGAAGTGAAGGAATTACTGCATTACTGCATGAATAGAATTACTGCATTCATTTTTGATAGCCATTCTGCAATTTCTAGCTACTTTCTCATTCTTCCTTTTCTGCTTTCTTCATGTCTTCATGAGCTGATTTTAGAGTTTCTTCTGCTTTTTTAAAAAAGACCACCAGTTTGATTAGACATCAAGCACACCATTGTTTTTAGAAATTTTGGAATGGCACAAATCCATTTCAAAAGCAAAACCTGATGATGTGTGTTTACCACTCTGTAAAGCAGTAACTATTATTCAATACTTGAATATTTCATGATGCCTATACAATATAATTGGAAGTGTTTGCATGACATACTAGCCTAAAGGATTGAATAATAAGTATACGTGGGGCATTATTTAAGCCTTGTCACACATAGCTCTAGAAGTATATTTTGTCACGTATTGTGTTATCTAAATTCTCAACAGCAACCAATTTGGATTTCCAAACTCTGAAACTTGTAACTATTGCACAACGTATCTTAGATACAGTTCCCAATGGTTTGGATCACACAAAACACAATTAAGATAAGAAATAATGGGAATATCCACCATTAAGAGAACACATTTTATTAGCAATAGCACTTAGACTTACATAGCACTTCACAGTATTTTACAGCCCTCTCTAAGAGGTTTACAGAATCAGCAATCTGGGCCCTCATTTTACCAAACGATGGAAAACTGAGTCAACCTTGAGCCGGTTAGAATTGAATTTTTAGCAGTTGGCAGAATTAACCTGCAACACTGCATTATAACCACTGCACCACCACGGCTCTTATTCGTGTGTGTGTGTGTGTGTGTGTGTGTGTGATGTTTATTATCAGACATTTAGATCAGATACTTAATCTGAAAATTAAAAGTTGCAAATCAGCGTTGTGAAAACAGGTATTTTTAGATCTGTAGATAGTTTATGAACACATGGAAGGTGGCCTGCAGTATTCAGAAGAAAGTATCAGTGCAATTAATAACATTTGAAGTTGATGATGGATTGGAAGTAAGCCTAGTCAGATTTAGAATAACCCTGCTGAGTTAAATGAGCTTCATTTTAATTATGATTAATGTTAAGTCCCATTGTTTCAACATTTCTAAATGGTGTTCTAGCTGAAGCGAAGTATGGATCCAATCCTGTAATCTTGGAGGGGGTTAAATAATAATTTCGTACAAATGTACCAAACTATTGTTTGAAAAACAGCGAGGGACCACAGAATCAATACATGAGGAGGAATTTTATTAAATAAGGATATAAACTGTTCCAGGCTGGCTCCAAAAACTGTGATGGGCCTATCTCAAGAGACTTCCTCAGACGAGGAGGTAGAGAAAAAACATCCCAATGCAGTATTTTCAGGATCTAGCAACTATGCTGAGCTAGCAATACCCTCACTATCCAGGGGTGTAATCTAAATCAAGTAATAATTGCTTCTGACAATAATTCATCTTGTAATGTAATACCATGTGATCCTATTTGGCCCAGAATTTTTCTTAGTCTTTACCGTAACTTTCCTTTAGGGAAATTTTCTATAAAACTAGGTTATGGAAAAAGGATTAGGCTGGCAAATTTAAAGGACACTTAGTGTAAATCTTTATCTACTCCATTTCTTTCTCTTCCATGTATTTTTTTCCTATATTTTTCCATCCAGCTCTTGCATGCAGCCATCTTCTTCTTCTCACAATCTGTTCTCCAAGGCATCTCTTTCCATTTTTCCTGGGACTCAGTATGAAATCCTTATGCAGGCATATTTGGAAATAATGAAGGCTAGAAAATGGGAAAAAAATATAGTGATGCCACAAGAACTGGACTAGGCAGAGCTACATAGAAGTAAACTACTGATGAAAACAAGGCTTGGCAAAGGCCAGATCTTGGTAACTGGGGAGCAATGTGAACCAATTAAAGCTGCAATAACAACACTATTTCTATTCATCAAATTCCTTGCTATATAAAATATCTAGCACCGAGGTGGTGCAATGGTTAGAATGCAGTACTGCAGGCTACTTCTGCTGACTGTGGGCTGCCTGCAATTTGGCAGTTGCTATTGCTATTGGACTTTATATTGTTTCTTGATTTCTCTATATCTTTACTGCTTTAGATACTACTTCCTTAATGAGTCTCTTTTCTGTTCTGAGCTAGGTCTACATTTATATTTATATAGTTAACTTGATGACTTTATTATGGCAATAAATCAGACAATAAAGTGCAATTTTTGAAACTAGAAAAGAAAAGTAGAACAGATATTAAGCTTTTAGTTATGGATGGTCAAACCATCATACTTTATATCTTGCAGAACTATAATTCCCGGTATCTGCATCACTGGTCAGGTTCCTGAGAAGACTGCAACTTGCTCACATGTGATAGGTGAGGAAGATTGTCAATCTTCTTAACAGAGATAGTTGGTTCCAACCACCAATAGATAATATTTATTTCCAGGTTGAAATGGACTTTACCTGCCAATTTCTGAAGATGAAAGTAGTGTTGAAAGTACTGAATAGCCTGCTTTTTCAGTTATTTGACAACTAAGTGTGACAAGTCTATGAAGCAAAAAACCAATCTTTCTTCAATAGAATAGGAAATGTTACAGCTCTATTTTATCACTGAAAGAGATGTAAGGAAGATGTGTCAGGTTCTTGAAAGTACAAGACATCCAAATTAAATTTGTGATTAGATTAAATTTTCTTGCCCAAATTAATCACTGCTATTTGAAGCCATAGGCTTGATTATATTGCAAGAGTATCCTGGCTTTTTCGTGGTGATAGAAGTTACTTCTTGGCTTGGAAGTCTATTCTCAAGGCTTGGCATTAACTCTGAATTTGGTTCAATGGATTTGCTGTCCTTGATACAACTGCCCAGCATGTAGCTTTGGAATTTCTCAGCAAGCAAAGTCTAGTTAATAGGTTTTGTGCCGACCATATTCAGGTGTTGTGATGGCTCAGCAATTAAAATGCTGGGTTTGTCAGCTGGAAAACTGGCAGTCAGAGTTTGAGACCCAAGCATCATACGACAGAGTGATTACCCATCTTTGCCTAACTCCTGCCCATCTAGCAGTTTGAAATCATGCAAATGCAAACAGATAAATAGGTACCACTTTGATGGGGAAGAAACAGCACTCTGTGATTTCATGCTGGCTACATGACTGCAGAAACATCTTCAGATAGTGTTGGCTCACAACCTTGAAATGGAGATGAGTGCCACCCCCTATAGTCAACAACGGCTAGTGGAGTAAAAATCTACGGGGACTCTTTCTTCCATATTGAGAAAACTCTGCCCAGCAGGAAAGACAATTTACATCTCCTGGCTTCCATTACAGCTCCTCCCATTGATCCATCATGTTTGGTCCCAAACACCTGAAGGTCTTACAATTGGTCCATCACAGCTTCTACAGCTTCTTGATTGGTCATTTTAGAGCCCTTGACTTGCAACAAAAGTAGGCTGTTTCCTTGGATAGAAAAACTAAATGTTCTTTTCCTTTTTTATGGGGCTCATGTTGCTCGAGTGATACCTGCAGTTGAATAAACAGTAGTCTCCCATTAATTTGGAATGCTCTTTAAACAAAACCAACCAGAGTGACAGACTGTCCCCATTTAACACACATCAGGGTATCAACTGTGTCAGAAATGGACAGAGCAAATTGATTTAGACGAATCTCCTAGCTATTAAAAAGAAAGAACTTTAAGAATGCCAGAAAAGATTTTAGCAAAGTTTTCCACACTTTTCTTTTAATAATGTCTGAGCACATTGTGAAAATAGAGAACATGCTGTGAAGCTACAAGTTTTAAAGCTTTTGTTCATCCAGTTGAGGCTGCATTGCCTTGGATGTGCATATGTGCCAAATCTATTGGGTCATCAAACTAGTTTTTTAAAGGGTTGTGTTGGGTTACCTCTATATCTATATTTATATATCTATATCTATCTATCTATCTATCTATCTATCTATCTATCTATCTATCTATCTATCTATCTATCTATCTCTATCTATCTATCTATCTATCTATCTATCTATCTATCCATCCATCCATCCATCCATCCATCCATCCATCCATCCATCCATCCATCCATCTATATCTATCTATCTATCTATCTATCTATCTATCTATCTATCTATCTATCTATCTATCTATCTATCTATCTATCTATCTATCTATCTACGGTATCTATCTATCCATTTTCTTTATCACAAAATATATCCTGTTTCTCTTGCTGTCTATGCAGCAAGCTGTTAGTAAAAGGATGCATGTAATTGTATTGATTTCCAAAATAGAAAATAAATATTAGCACTGATGATGTTACCTAGTTTGGGTAATGAAACATTTGCAAGGAAACATCCAAGCTCAGAGAGCACCAAGGCAATGCTATTGTCCTGTGCTGTCCCAATTCCAGGACACAGTTGGGAAGAGGGTGTAGAAAACAATATCACTCTCTAGCTTCTTTGCAGGACTAGGTTACAAAAGGCCTTTTTAGACACAGAATCTTTCCTGCTCTTTAGTTAAAAGAGATACTATCTTTAACCAATGAAGAAGGCATCACCACTGAAGGCATCACCAAAAGGGATTGTCTCTTTAGGACAATCCTTAGTCAGTATCCACTTATTTGTTCTCATGTATAAACATTAAGAGCATCACCAAAAGGGATTGTCTCTTTAGGACAATCCTTAGTCAGTATCCACTTATTTGTTCTCATGTATAAACATTAAGAGTTTGGATTCTGAAAGAGGAAGGATGGTGTGCTTTTGCTAGCTCCCTTATTTTATGGGATGTGTTATGAAATGTTGGGAGAGTAGAGAATGAAATGTGGGCAATAAAGTAATAACTAATAGGAAGAAGTATGTTGGATGGCTGTAACCTGGCTGCTGATATGATTATTTATTTTTTAATCTTAGGCCAATTGCTAGTAAAATATCTTTTTTGGGTGGGGGGAGTAGGGTACCTTCAACTCAGTCTTGACTCTAGGGAAGTACATAAACAAGCCATGCAGTTTTCTTGGCAAGATTTTGGCAATGCCTACAAAACACTCCAGACCTATCACCAGATAGTTTGTAAGCAAAAGGTCTTTGGATTTCTGATTGATTTGTTCCATTTTGGGAGTCAGGGTTGGGGATGATTTTAAATTTAATCCTACTTTGGAAGTCAAAGCTGATTATCTGATGCCTATGATTGTGATTTAGCAATGAATCTCCTTCCCCCAAACTGTTAGGAGTATAAGCATATTCACACTTACCACTTATGCTGCTCCTGTATGGTGGTAATCACAGCTTACATTAAAGCAGTTTAAGTAAAATATCTCCAGGCTTAAACGGATTGTCTGATTTAAATCAGCCAATTAGTCTGCGGATGAAACAATACAAGGAAAAAAGTAGCACATACCATATTTTTCAGACTATAAGACACACTGGTGTATAAGATGCACCAAGATTTTGAAGAGGTAAGTAAGAAAAAAAGTTTTGTCCTCCCTGGCCCTCAGGAGCACTCTGCAGGCTTCAGCAGGGCTGGGAGAAGGAACTCCCCCTGTTTTTGCAGACCAATAGCCATTTTTCACAAAACCGGGGGCATTTTTGCCTTCCTCCAGCCCTGCTGAAGCCTGCAAGTGCTTCTGGGGGCTGGGGGAAGGCAAACACGCATCCATTTTTGTGAAAAATGATCCATTTTTCACAATGCTGGGTCACGGCTTTGGGAGGCCAGAAATGGCCATATTCGGTGTATAAGACGCACCAATATTTCCACGCTCTTTTAGGGGGGAAAAGATGTGTCTTATACTCTGAAAAATACAGTAATTCATAACATATTTTTGCCCCTGTAGGCAATCCAAATCTGTTCTGAGTAGTCCACTCTCAGCTTTTGATATAAAGGACATGGTCCTTCCAGTAGTATCCAAGTGTGTTTCCCGCAATTAGTTTAACCACCTGTGCTGAGTATCTCGGTATTTTAGATTTTAGAAAAGAATTTAAACTATCAGTGCTTGCTATAATATACTATCAAACAAAATATAAGCAATTCTTCAATGGCTGGAGCACTACATATTCATCTTTATGAATATGGAACCCTATGAAACTTTCCACATCTTACCAATGAATCAATTTTGGAATGATATTTATATACAAATTACATAGGAGATGAGCCAATATGTGTCTTTGTCTAGACTTAAGCAGTGTTTTTTTTTTCTTACTAAGGGATCCTTGTCTACCTATATACAGATGTTTGAATTTGAGATCTTTGTGAGATAAAAAAAAGTTTACATTCCATTTTCTGGCCACAGGTTTCTTCCAAAGTATGTCTCTGCTGATTAAATTAAAGGCTGCACTAAGATCTATGGCAGTTATAAGCAATTGAGTTCTTTTAACTGTGTAATTTTTCAAAAGATGACATAAAATGAAATACTTATAGTAAAGTTGCCACACCTAAATTGGATTGTTGCACTGCTAACAAACACTTATCAGCAGCTTAGTTTTCAATCTTATACAAAAGGTATTTGGCATACAGTTTTTGCTACTTTATTGATTAGGCTAATTGGTTGCTAATTAAATGGAATGCCCTTTTTCTTTGTAAACAGAACTGGAGAATGCTCAACCCCTTGGAATGGGGTAGAAGTTATTTTTATGAGTAAATAAACTTGGCAATAAAGGGGCCCAACAAGCAGCATGGCATCTGAACAGGTCAGGAGGTAGATCTTCACTAGGAGCATTATTAAACTTCTAAGTCTGAATAAGCCGTTTAATCTCTCTTCAGATACCAAAGGCCAAACTGGGAGCTGCTGCAAACCAGCTGTAATTCGTTATATAAATCTTCCTCTCTGCTATATCTGGAGTCCCTGAATAGTTGATTATAAAATCCCGCACATACAAAGACGGGAATAGGAATATCAAAGGATAACCTATGTTCCTTTGGTAAATCAGCAACTGTGTGCTAAAAAGTTCAGATTTCTTCCAGCTAAACTCCAGGTCTGCCCAAAGAGAAGAAAAGTGGTGAGATTTTATACACATAATTACTTTCTTTTAGTCTTGTCCAAACTATAGAAAGATGGCATGGCTGTTATCTGATGGCTGATTCTTTCAAAGCAACCCCTTAAAAGAACATGCATTCCAGATTGCAGGCAATAACAAAAGCTGATTATATAGCTTTCTTGCTATAGCTCCTACCCTTTCCTTTCACTCACCTTATATGACCTCCTTGTGGGTGGAAATACATTTCTTTTTTAATTTAACCTTCAACTCCTCCCCTTGCTTCATTTGATTGGGCCGCATTCACAGAGGTTTTTTTTTAATTTTAGATTTTATAAATCACTGTCATACTAAAACGCGACAGTTAGTGTACCAACTTTTCAAGGATATGAGTTAAAGAGTCTACTCACTGTAATTCAATGTTACTCACAGCATTTTAAATCTGTAGAGCCAATTTTATGGATCAGGGTGTGCCACCAAGCATTTATGCCGCCAAGGAGAAAATGGCTACTTAGGGGGATGAAAATGAACTCGTGTCAGAAGCATTACTTCTACACTTTGCACCACCCAAAGAATGGTGCAATTGTTTTATAATCAACTTGCTCCAATGACATCAACACTCAAGGCTTGATAGCAACAGCAATAGCACTTAGACTTATATAACACTTCACAGTGCTTTACAGCCCTCCCTAAGCAGTTTACAGAGTCAGCATATTGCCCCCAACAATCTGGGTCCTCGTTTTACCCACCAGAAGGATGGAAGGCTGAGTCAACCTATTCAGCCAATAATAGGAGTTTAAAAACAAAGAGATAGATACTTACCTAGTTTGAAGGAAAGAATATTGATGGAGAGGGCACACCATCCATAAGTATTTTCCATTTGAAAACAGTTGCCCACCTGTTCCAGTAATAGGGCTAGAGGTAAGTGGCAAATATGTCTCCTTTGCTTTTTTATCCCTGTCTAATGAAATGAAACTATGAGTAAGCCTAATTTGCTCCCATGCAATGGTAAACAATAAATAAATAAAGCAAAAATAAATAAGAGAAGGATAAAAGAAGAAAGAGTGCAGTGCAGCTGCAGTTGCTCGGTGACAATACCGTCACATACAACCGCTTCCTGTCATTCATCTTCGACAGATTAGATTGCTGATTGCACAATCTGTCACTCTTATACCTACAATATTTACAACTTATGTTTTCTGTGTTCAGTAAACATTGCTCTTCTTCCCATCCCCACCCACTCCCAATTTCCTAAAGCATCATTTAGGTGAGTTTTCAGCTGACTTATTTTCTCAGCCATTAAAAGTGTCAGTTCTAAGTTTGCTTCTCACAGAACAAACTTATGAGTTTCTAGGTAATATCACTTCTAGCTGTTGGGAGATCTTAGAACTCTCAGTTTCTCTTTAGAAATAAATAGCATTTAAACATCTGTGCGCATAACAAGCTTGATGCCAGAAAAGAGAATCCTAGGCTTTTTTCTTCTGTGTGAGATTTCCCCCCCCCCCATCTCCTGAGATTCTATCAGCTAAGACTCATCTGCTGTCAAACACAGGCTTATAACCCAAATCAAATACAAGTACTTAGGCTTCAGAGATGAGTTTCTAGTAGCTGCAAGGACAAATTAGCAGCAGACCGAGCACAGTAGGAGCCAGCAAGTGTCAACTTTAAAGCAAAGGTTATATTTCAAAGTGCAATATACAAAAAAGATGTTAGAAAATCCTGATGCACAGTAGTGGAATGAAAGATCTATTCAAAACACATCAGAACAATATACGATATATATTTTAGAGTAATATATATGGAGACATTGATATTCTCTATACGCAAGCCACATATAAGTTCAGCTAAGTCCAGATCAGGGAGAGTTGTGTAATAACCAAGATGGTAAGGAATATATGGTATATGGAGAAATATGTAGACACATATAGGAGCTTATTTTTGAGCATATTCCATGTCTTTCTCTTTTCCCTCCTCCTTCCTTAAAATAAAACAGAACTAAAAAAGATGTGGAATCAGTCAAATGAAACTTAGAATTGAAACACAATGGAAACAATAGAAACTGATCCAAACCAAAATGAACAGAGGCAGTAGGTCATTCAAGCCATGACTTTTCTTGTACAGTAAGTCCTGATTTAAATGATCACTGAATTATGTACATAATTATCTATTATGTAAGAAACGTGGTGGGTGCTCTTAATTGTAGAATGTTGTTTTCTGATATTTTACTGTATGCTGCCCAGAGACATGTTTTGTGAGATGTGTGGCTATATAAATATGACAAATACCAACCAACCAAACTGAATTAGCAAATTGATTTAATTGCCACCAGGCAGTTGGGATCCAGTTATGATTTTCTAGCTTGAAACACAGTGGATTTGTCTAGAAGTGTCAGTCACCAAAAGGATCATTAAATGATACTTTGAACTGCTTATTTTCTGACCACCATGCACATGTTTTATGATATAGAATGACTTCTTTAATGGTCAGTAGCCTAGTGTAGTCTCTACATATTTTTCTAGGCAAAATATGGGCAAATAATCCTTAATGGCTAGACATTAGTTGAAGTGCTCTGCTCAGTGAGAGCCATTTTGGAGAAGGTAAGTCAAAGTGTTGCTGTTAAGATCTCTGCAGGTGGGGAAAAAACCCCAAAACAAATGTTGCAGTTTTGGAGCAAAGAAAGTTCAGCAAAAAAGAGTATGAGCTGAAAGCATCTAAGAAATAGATAGCAACTTCTGAGAATTCAGGTGCTTTCAGATTTCTTCAGCAACCGGAGTTAATTTTATCTTGTGTTTCATATTTACCATTGCTCGCTTGGAAGCAACTCCTCCCCCATTCCATAAAATTACTGTGGTTGTTTTTTATTTATTTATTGCAGCATGACAAGCATTATTCTTACAAGAAAACAGAGAGGAGAGGAAACAAACTTGCCACAAAAGTCGCACTTTGGTTCAACCTAAAGCTGCTGAAGATCCAGGAGCTCTGCTAAAGGAGTGGAGTGCGAATCCATACTGTTGTTGTTGTTGTTGTTGTTGTTGTTGTTAAATGGTAAGGGGTCTTCAGTGTGTTTGCAACTAAAGGTCACTGGCAGGGTCTCAAATCAGTTTTCTGCTC
The DNA here is from genome assembly GCF_051295495.1 of Thamnophis sirtalis. Classification (NCBI taxonomy): domain Eukaryota; kingdom Metazoa; phylum Chordata; class Lepidosauria; order Squamata; family Natricidae; genus Thamnophis; species Thamnophis sirtalis. The sequence continues at coordinate 159,797,451 of NW_028261382.1, forward strand.
ACACCTACTATCAATTTTCATATATTCATAATGTGTTTCATTTACACATACATATTTTATGATCAGCTCATCTCTTCTTGCACTCTAAATTTATGTAACCTAATTGTGCTGTGCTATAATTTGCAATGTTCAGTTCTTGTTGTTCTTTACTCCTGTGGCTGTGGTCCAAGGTACTTTCCTCTGTTTACAAGTGCCTGAAAGTTTGCTGCACAGTGCCATGCCATCCTCACTTTAATTGGCTGCTGGGAAAAAAATGCCTTTGAGAGGGAAGACAATTTATTGGCTTTCAAATATTTAAGACCTCCTAGAACTGATGGGAATTATAATAACCTTACCTTACCTTTGATATTAAATGAAAATTGCCTGTTCAACAAAGCACACTCCATAATCCTTCACTGCAGCTTTAGTTTCAAACTCTCACAGTGTTGTTCTAATGATTCATTTTAAAATGGGTGCATAAAGGTGCCCACAGATACAATAGCAATAGCAATAGCAGTTAGACTTATATACTGCTTCATAGGGCTTTCAGCCCTCTCTAAGCGGTTTACAGAGTCAGCATATTGCCCCCAACAACAATCCGGGTCCTCATTTTACCCACCTCAGAAGGATGGAAAGCTGAGTCAACCCTGAGCCGGTGAGATTTGAACAGCCGAACTGCAGAACTGCAGTCAGCTGAAGTAGCCTGCAGTGCTGCATTTAACCACTGCGCCACCTCGGCTCAGAACTACAAATACATAAACATGGGAGTGTAGTCAAGTTTATGCTCCTCTTTGAATCAAACCTAAAACTAGGAATAAGATGGGTGAGTGGAAAGCTATTCCAGAAAGAATCAGAGGAAGGGCTTTTTTAAAAAAAAAAATGAGTGGAATGATTCAAAACTTCTAACTAAAAGATTAGAATTGCTAAAGTTCAGCTTAAGTAAATTTGGAGGTGTCTTCTAAAACAGTGTTTCTTAATCTTGGCAAAATATTTATGGAGATTCTCAGTCATCCAGGTCATGGATCCAGGTGCCTTCTGCAACATCCTGCAGAAGGCACAGCTCCACAACACAGTTCTTTCAGCAGTTCCACACCCATTTGCAGTACTCAGGTAATCCTGAGGACACAGATAAACCCTCAAAGTGGTCTCAACAACTCTTTAAAAGAATGCAAAGGACCAGCTGTCTGCAAGGACTATAAGTCCTTCCATTTCCCACCATTCAGTGAGAGCTGAAAAAGCTTCATGGATGAGAAGCAAAATGTCTTCAAAGAAAAACAAGAAAATTTAGTTGCCTATCTTTTGCATCTTGGAGCGAAGGAAGGGGACGCGACAAGAGGTAGTAAAAGCAGCAACCTTTATTCAAGGCAGAGTAACTACGATTCCACGTGGCGTGGTTCGCGCCACACATTTATACTCCCGGGTTTGAACAATGAGCCAATGGGGCGTCGAGTAACTCGGCCAATCGGGGAAAGGATTGAACCGGCTTCACCCGAGAACCAATCAGAAGGGGAGATCTTACTTCCCGCGCTAGTATTCAACACCCCTCCCCCCTAGTCAAGGTACCCTCAAGAAGGGCAAACATAGTCTTGTAAGTAGGTGGGACGGTGACGCTCTCGTCCCGACCTTCGTAGCTCCCCGGCGGTTGTCGTCGAGGGGGAAATCGCCGGCGGGGACGTGTTCGTGGCGGCACGGTGATTCTGCAACGCAGCCCCGAGAGACGGCGCTCCATTCGTCCAAGGTGGCGTCTCCGTGACAACAGGATTGTCCGACAATGGACCCGTGCAATCTGGTTGGGATATAGGTTCAGAGTCTCGATAAGGGCTTCGAGGAAAGGAATAGCCCAATGAGGCGCGTCTGTCCGAAAAGTTCGTATCGGCTTGTCCCCCATTTCCCGAGTGGAGACGGTCCATTGGGGAAAAAGTCATCGAGGGTAGCTCATGCTGAGGGCGAATGTCTGAAAGGCTCGGGCCGTCTGTTTCCGTGGGGAGGCGTCGCCTTAACTGGTCCAGGTGGCGCCTCCATTGCGTTCCGTCGGCCAGGCCGGCCCTGAAGGAACAGGGGCCAGTCAAAGCTGTGATGGTTGCGGGAACCCACCGTGGATCCCCAGAAAATGAACGGGCCCATACGGGATCCCCTAACTTAAACGTGTGGGAAGGGAGGGCCCCCAGGTTGCTCGGCAGATCCCCTGCATAAAGTGGATGGAGCCTATCTAGGGGGGTTCGCAATCTCCTACCCATCAAGAGCTCCGCAGGACTTTTATTAGTCGTTGGGCAGGGTATAGAGTGCTGGCTCAACAGATAGGCCGCCACTCTTTCCTGCCAGTCGCCCTGGTCCATACGACCCAAGGCTTCTTTGGCTGAGCGAACTGCGCGCTCCGCCCGGCCGTTACTAGCTGGATGATAAGGGGCTGTAGCTGCGTGTCTAATTCCTTGTTCGGCCAGGAATTCTTGGAACGTGGTGGAGGTAAACTGGGGCCCATTATCTGAGACTATCACATCCGGTAGCCCATGTGTGGCGAACATCTTACGAAGGGCCCTCACTGTGCTCTCTGCTGTAGTGGAGGTCATGATTACCAGCTCCACCCACTTGGAGTAAGCATCGACTACTATCATAAAATTTCGGCCATGGAAAGGGCCGGCAAAGTCAATGTGTAAACGGGACCATGGGCCTCTAGGAATTTCCCACTCACGAGGGGCGGCTGTGGGGGGATTCGGCCTAGAATTTTGGCATATCCTGCATCGACCTACGTAATCTGCAATTTCCGAATCTAGCAAGGGCCACCACACATAGCTACGCGCTAAGGCTTTCATTCGCGCAATGCCTGGGTGGTTTTTATGGAGTGCGGGCAGGATTCGTGCCCGCAGGGCTGTGGGAATCACTACCCTATCCCCCCAGACAAGGCAACCCCCGTGAAGGGCAAGTTCAGCTTGTCGTGCCTTAAATGGTCGAAATTCTTCCGCTACCTTTTCTACAGGCCACCCCCTCAACACCCATGAAACTACTTGGGATAAAACGGGGTCGGCCTTTGTGCAAGCTGCAACATCCGCAGCTGAGACGGGGAGGTCGGATTCAGCAATGGACAAAATAGAGAGAGAGGGCACGTGGGCTGTGTCCGTCTGTGGCAAGGGGCAGCGACTCAGGGCGTCTGCATGCCCTAGCTGCTTACCCGGACGATATAACAGCGTATACGAATACGCCGCTAAAAACTCAGTCCAACGTGTCATGCAGGGAGACAAAATGGGGGGGGTTGGCTTATCGCCTGCCAATAGGCCTAGGAGCGGCTTGTGATCCGTGACAAGGGTGAAATTCCTACCATAAAGGTAGTCATGGAATCGCTTAATGCCGGACACAGCAGCCAGAGCTTCTTTGTCAATTTGGCTGTAGTTCCGCTCCGTTGAAGAAAGTGTCCGGGAGTAGAAAGCTATGGGGGCCTCTGAGCCGTTCGGGAAAACATGGCTCAGGACCGCCCCTATGCCATAGGGGGAGGCATCACACGTTAAAACTAGGGGCATCCTATCGCTATATTGAATTAGGACTGCCGACGAGGTTAAAATATCTTTTATAGCCGCGAACGCATGCGCTTCACGGCTACCCCATTTCCAGGCCGCTGACCGATCAAGCAGTCGGTGTAGCGGCTCAGCTAACGACGCCTTGTGGGGAATAAAAGGGGCATAAAAGTTTAAAAGCCCCAGGAACGCCTGCAATTCCGCCCTAGAGGTGGGTGCAGGAGCGTTTTTGATGGCCGCAACTTTCGAGGGAGTGGGGTGGATGCCTTGTGCATCGATGAGAAATCCCAAAAACTCTACTTGGGGAACAGCAATTTCGCATTTGCTGTGCTTTAGTTTCAATCCGGCCTCCCTAAAACGTGTGAGAACCTCCCGCAGTATCTTTAGGAGTTCCGAGTGACTAGGGGCTGCAACCAGGACGTCGTCAAAATAAGGAACGACGCCTGGGAGCCCATGGAGCAACCGCTCCATAAGACTCTGAAAAATCCCCGGGGCCACCGAAACGCCGAATTGGAGGCGGCGGCAACGGAAAGCCCCGCGGTGGGTGACGATAGTCTGGGCTGTAGCCGCATCATCGTCTACGGGGAGCTGCTGATAGGCCTGTGCCATATCCAGCTTGGCGAAAATGCGGCCTTGCCCTAAAGAATGGAGTAGATGTTGCACTACGGGAACGGGATATGGATTTGCCTGCAGGGCCAAGTTGATGGTCGACTTATAGTCGGCACATATTCTCACCGATCCGTCGGGTTTGACCGGGAGAACTATGGGGGTTTCCCAACGGGCGTGGTCTACGGGCTCGATTACCCCCTGCTCTATAAGCTTATCCAATTCAGCGTCTACCTTTGCTCTCAATGCGAAGGGAACCCTACGTGCCTTCAGTCTAATAGGCGCGACCTGGGGATCGAGGCAAAGGGAAATGGGGGTGCCCTTATAACAGCCCAATTTCCCATCGAACACATCTGCGAACTCATCTAAAACGCTATCTACGGTACGGGGAACTACCCTGTGCACCCCTTCTATGGTGAGGCCCAAAGCGGGAAACCAATCTAACCCAAGAAGAGCGGGTAGGTCATTCCTAACAATTAAAACGGGGAGTTTCCCCTTAAAATCTCCGTATTCCACCCGAATGTGGAATATTCCTGCCGTGGGAATCCCATTTCCCTGGTAATCTAGGAGGGAGACCCGGGCGGGGCGTAATTTACTCTGGGAAACCCTGGGGCAAAGGCGGGAAAACAAAGCCCAAGATAGAAGGGAACGGGAAGACCCCGAGTCCACCTCCATTCGGCAAAGCTGACCTTCAAGACGAACGGCGGTGCTAATTTTGCGACCGCCGGCAGGGACGTGGGAAGCCTGATGGACCACGCAGTCGGCGCTGGGGAGCTGGTAGGTTGAACGGCAGTCCTCAGCTCGCCTTGCAAGACGTGGTTGTTGGCGGCGTTGCGGTGTCTGGCGCTGGTCGCTGGGCTGCATGAACGAGGGGGCAGGCACAAGAGCCCGGCAGACCTTGGCGAGGTGTCCTTCTCCTCGGCAACGGCGGCAGACGGCGGAACGGAACGGACAGGATGCGCGGCTGTGGCGGCCGCCGCACCCGCGGCAAGGTGCGTTTGAAGCTGGCTGAGCGGGCGTCGGTGGTTGCTGTTGTGGCCTCCGCTTCGGCTGCGTCCTCATTTGTCCGACGGTTTCCTCCTCCTCATCTTCCATGGGGGAGAGGTCGTCGACGAGGTTCGTCTGATTGGAAGGCCCCACAGCAGTTTGCGTGGGGGTTTTCAGCTGGAGGCGTTCCATGTCGGCCGTGGATTGTTCGGAGAGCTCTGCTGCTCGCGCGGTCTCCACAGCCTGCACCAAGGTAATTTTGTGGTTCCGGAGCATACGGCTGCGCAATTGCACGTCGCGGACCCCGCATACAAACTGCTCCACGAGGTTCTCCTCCAGGTCTGCAAAATCGCACTGGGCGGCCACTGTGCGCAGTGCCTCTAGAAACTGGCTGATGGATTCGTTGGGCTTCTGCACTCGGCGGCGGAAAGTGAAGCGACGTGCGATCAAAGAAGGTGAGGGAGCATAATGGTCCCTCAGCCTGGACATCAGCTCGTCCCACCCGAGTTTGTAGGCTGGCCTCGGAGCGGCCAGGGCTCTCGCAGAAGCAAACATAGAAGGCTCACAGCAGGACAGGAAAAAACTGCACTTCTCCTCGTCGGTCTGTGCCCGGTTCTTTGACGCGATTAAATAACACTCGAAACGCTCCATGAAACCGTCCCATGATTCTCCGGCAGACCCAAACGGCGCGAAAGGAGGAAGCGCTGTTGCCATTGTGGTGCGAAGCCAGAGAGGGGGAGGAAGAAGGCAGAGAGGAAATTTTTTGCGTTCGCTGCCGACGTGCTTGACCTGAGGAGCTTGTTCGTGCTGGTTCAGACGCGGAGGCAAGCTGGCTTGTTCTTCTCCGTGGTCGCGGGAATCTTATCCCACCTTCGTCGCCAGTTTTGCATCTTGGAGCGAAGGAAGGGGACGCGACAAGAGGTAGTAAAAGCAGCAACCTTTATTCAAGGCAGAGTAACTACGATTCCACGTGGCGTGGTTCGCGCCACACATTTATACTCCCGGGTTTGAACAATGAGCCAATGGGGCGTCGAGTAACTCGGCCAATCGGGGAAAGGATTGAACCGGCTTCACCCGAGAACCAATCAGAAGGGGAGATCTTACTTCCCGCGCTAGTATTCAACACTATCGAAAAAGCACTTTTGGTAACTTTAAGAAGTGTGGAGCTCTAACTGAAGATGTCCATACATCTTAGATGCCAAGATTGAGAAATGCTGTTCTGTTCATTTTTGTTTTCCACAACTTCTGTTAAGATTCGAGAGAGTGTTTAGTACAAATTCTAGAGTTTGAAAGTACTTAAACCTTTATTTATGTATTCATTAATTTATTTTATTTTTCATCTCTATCTAACCATTTTTGGATGCTTACATTATGTATAATACAGAATTTTAACTATCCACATTATGATTAGAATGTTACAAATAATTTCTTCAACTAAAGTAACAGCACTGATAATAAAAAATAAAAAATAAAATAAAAGCAATAAATGTGGCACAGTGTGTGAAACCAAGAGACTATTCTCTCTGACATAATTGCATCTTAAACATGTAATATATCCAGACTTTCCTTTTCCCAATTCCACCGTCTAATTCCATTTTGTTTCTCAGAGGCTGTATGATTGCCTAGAGCAGATCAATTAAATATGTAGATCTGTAATTGTTTTGTTTAGTCAGGCTATCTATCCAAACCTATCTATGATGGATTAGAAAAGGTCCATAAGTGACTTCCACACTCCAGCTATTATAGTGTGAATAGCTGTGGCTTCTAGAAGATTGAATTGTACCAAATTCCATCCTGAAAAAATGTGATTTACCAAAATAAAGATTAATTTTCTAATATATTTGAATGTTCAGATATCACAAATATAAAGAACATCTAAGAATTCAGTCTCCAATGGCATCATTCATGTACCTTGTCCGGGCTTGACTGAAGGGATAAAGGAATCATCTTATGGCTTGAAAACTCTCAAGGAACAATAGATCTTAACAAATTAAAGCATCCTTATAATATTAGAAAGCAAGTTGAAAAACTTACTAGGTAGAGTTTTCTCATATGAATATGAACTTGTAGATAAAGAGATATATTTTCAAGAAGGCATAGAACATATACTGAAAGTTCTCCCAAGTTAAGTAACATCTCTGGATTTGGAATCCTCTTCAGATAATTTCTGAGCTCCAAATCCCTCCGTATAAGTTACAAAAGTTGATAATTCTACTGCAAATCTGCCTGAATTTGCTTATAATGCATGGATGATTTGTAATTTGTTCAAGGATTCTAATTGCAAGCCTGTGAAGTCAGGGATACAAAGAGGAAAGCTTTAGTAGATGTGTCTATTTCATGCCATGCTCGGGAAACTAAATGCTTAAAGAAAGCTAATAGTTCAATAAGTGTAGAATTTATATAAGCAGAGTGTTCTGTTTTAGGTAAAATAATTTGAGGGATTTTGTAGAAAACTAAATGAATTTCTAAGAGTAGTGAGATTATTGAAGTGTTTCTTTACCTTCACTACTTATTCTAAATTAAAAACCTTTTGTACATGCAAAGGAGAGTCATGCTTATAACAACAACTAAAGGAAACAATGCAGAGCATGGAGTCTGGCCATAGGAAACAACTGCATGTTCTCCTGTATAATAACGTTATTTATGCTGCCTTTTGCATAGGCTTGTTTATCTTTCTGCTTTCCCATCCTGCTGGTGGAGAAACTAACAGACGGAGGGATTGACAGATGGAGTCCCAACTCCCTTTACATTCATTTTCAATATCTCACTGGATTGGTGTCAGGAAGAAGGTGCTTCCTGACACCACATGTTCAGGCTGGCCTTCTTCCCACTGTTTGTACAGCAAGTACTGAAGATTTCAAATGAATCTCTATGGGTCAGTGAGCAGCATATGGAGCAGCTTCATGAGAGTGAAAGTCCCTGTCTATGGGTTTCTCACTCATATTGAGCTCCTATGCACATATATAGTTCTATATTGTTCTTCAGATGTTAATGTCCGTTGAATAAGGGAAGCCTGGTCACATGCATTTTTGTTGGAGATTGTTCTGGAAAGAAAATTAAAGGCTTTTCCTCAATATGCAATACAGAATCTTTTTTTATAATAATCAGGCTGAAGTGTGACAATTGCTTATTTCTTTAGTGGCAGATGGGCCATAACATAGGTTCTGAAGAAGAAGTAAACTGGTCAAAATTGAGGAAAAATAAAAGTTCTCTCTCTGTCTCTCTGTCTCTGTCTCTCTCTCCTCTCCCTCTCTCTCACAAGGTGGTGGGATTCAATTTCTTTTACTACTGGTTCTGTGGACATGGCTTGGTGACCATGACATGGATTGGTGGGTGTGGCATAGTGGGCGTGGCATGGTGGGCATGGCATGGTGGGCGTGGCAGGGGACCGATACTGTAAAATCTCCATTCCATCCCCACTCCAGGGGAAGGTTACTGTAAAATCCCCATTCCCTCCTGATCAGCTTGGACTCAGGAGGCAGAGAATAGATGGGGGCGGGGCCAGTCAGAGGTGGTATTTACCGGTTCTCCTAAGTACTCAAAATTTCCGCTATCGGTTCTTCAGAACTGGTCAGAACCTGGTGAATACCACTTCTGCTCTCACACAGACATAAATACACATAAACACACACACACACACACACACACACACACACACACACACACACACACACACACACACACACATTCCTCTTCCTCCTCGTTACAGCCTGTGTTGAATAAATAGCCACAGGAAATATAACAGGCTCTCCTGGATGGCATGATATTAAAGATTTTGTTCTCTTTCATACTGTATGGGGACCCGTTAAAACAAAATAGGAGATGGCATGGATGCTTGGGGGGGGGGGAGGAATTTCCTCCTCCTCCTCCTCCTCCTCCTCCTCCTCATCATCATCATCATCATCATCATCATCATCACAGCCTGTGCTGGCTAAAATGGGTACCAGAAACAGAAAGACACTGTTGGTTACAACTTTAAATGTTTCTATCATTGAAACAGAGCAGCAGTACACTTTAATAGTTAAGAATGGCAGGAATTCTGGTCATGTAATAAAGTAGCCAAGAGAAAATGTGGATTGTAAAGGCTCGGCTATGAAACCCAAGTCAAGTCAAATCTTTATTATAGTCATAGACCAGCATATCAAGATCAAATTTATACAATCCTCCAAAATAATCTTAGCAAGCTGTAAAAGATGATGGAAAAACTCATGCCCGAGACAAAGAAAATTATTTCTAATACACTCAGGTAAGCATTACAAGGCAGGTAATAGAGTTTATGAGGGCCTTTCCAGTTCCTTCAACAGGCCTTTGACTACTACAGTTATTGACAGCTCTGAAAGAGAGCTTCTCTTTAGCTATTTCACAAAGCCGAGTTATATCTTCATAAGGTGGCCAGATTCCTTTTTCCAGTGTCTCTCTCAGCCTTATTGGGCAGAGCTGAGTGAGAAGCCCGAGACAGGCTTTTTTTCTGGGAACTTGGGGTGAGAGGAAGGCTGAGAGGAAGGTCCTATAGCATATTGTGAGCAGTGGTAGGATTCAAATAATTTAACAACCAGTTCGGCAGAACTAATGCCTAATTTTTGGTTGAGTTTGGCGAACCAGCTCCAAAATGGCCAGATTAGCATGTGTTTACATGTCTTCAATTTCTTGCTTGCTTCAATCTTTCGGAACCAGTTCACTGAGCTCAACCAAAAAATTAGGTATCAGTTCTGCAAAATGGGTGTGAGCTGGCTGAATCCCACCACTGGTTGTGAAGTATTATCCAATTTGGGCAGCTGAGGTCTACTATGAAATATCATTTCTTTGAAATGACAGATATGGGTACTCCAACCTTACCAGGACTCGTCTCAGGTAACAAACATTTAAACCCACGTACCTTGTCTGTTCCCACTCTGGGTTGGATTACCAAGCTGGCTACTCAGTGTGAAATTCATTTTTTTTACTACTGGTTCTGTAGGCATGGCTTGGTGGGCATGGCAGGGAAAGGATACTGCAAAATCTCCTTTCCCATCACACTCTGGGACGAGCCAGAGGTGGCATTTGTCAGTTCTCTGAACTACTCAAAATTTCTGCTATTGGTTCTCCAGAACCTGTCAGAACCTGCTGAATTTCACCTCTGTGGCTACTAGTTTAGTTTTTATATAAATCAAATTGAATTTTGAGGGTTTTTTAAAAAAAATTATAGACCAACATAACTTGTTGAACATCATTTAAAATTGTTGTGTGGATAATGTGAATAGCAATCATATTTAGACTTATATACTGCTTTGCAGTGCTTTACATCCCTCTCTAGGCAGTTTACTGAGTATATTGTGTATTGTCCCCAACAATCTGGGTCCTCATTTTAACCAATCTTGGGAGGATGGAAGGCTGAGTTGAGCTGGTCAGGATCGAACTGCTGGCAATCGGCATGATTAGCCCACAATACTGCATTGTAACCACTATGCCACCACAGCTCTTCGATGAATAATGTTTCATATCAAATTAGAACTAGCTAGATCTCATTAAAATTGCTCAGAACTTGAATGAATTCCTAACAAAAGCAGATCTTGTTTCAAAAGGTTAAAATGTACTTGTATTTATAACTGCAGTGAAGAATACATACATACATACATACATACATACATACATACATACATACATACATACATACACGTACGTTCGTACATACATACATGCATGCATGCATACATGCATACATACATGTCTGTCTGTCTGTCCGTCCGTCCGTCCATCATCTATCTATCTATCTATCTATCTATCTATCTATCTATCTATCTATCTATCTATCTATCTATCTATCTATCTAAAATAATAAATCAAATCTTGTTTCAGCAGAATCCAGAGTTTGACCAATATTTATGGCACCAGCTTGGATTTTTTAAAGTATTTAAAAGGATGACATTTCAGATTTAAACTTGTGCTGAGATAAGAATATGCAAATCAGTCAAAATCTAATTTTTCTCAGTTTTACAGCTTTTCTCTTATGTCAGTTTTGTGTGTGCCATTTTTAAAAAGTTGGAATACTTGTATATTTTTTCCAATTTTTTTCCTATTATGCAAAGTTTTCTATGAAACTTTAATATACGGAGTTTTGTATGCAGTTTTCTAAGGCATTAGATTTCCTTTCTAAAAATGTAAGTATTCCTAGTATATGCTTTTTAAAAAACTATAACTTCTATACCATTAGAAAGCCTGTCTTGGCAGTGAATCTTGTCCATTCAATCCTCCTGAAATCAGTGGTGGATTTCTTTCCATTTCTTTTCGTGGATCATTTATCCGGGAAACAAGCTGCTTTGGCTGGTATCTGATTCCTCAACTTGAGCTAAACATCCCAAGTTTAAAAAAAATTAGGAAAGTCTTCAGGTAAATCCAATTCAGATTTCATGGGAAGACTGTAGTTTGATAACAGCATCCAAAGTCCTACTAGCAGACACTCTGATTAAAAAAACACCACTGAAATAAATGCAGGGCATATACATTAAAGTTTAATGTATTAATGTACAACATTTGCATGGTTCTGGAATTTGTTCTTGGAGAGTTTCAGTGTAGGGAATATTCTGATATCCATTTTGAGATCTGTCTGCTCTGCATCTCATCCATGGCATGGTACTCACGTTGTTGCTTAATTAAACAGATGCTCATGTTGGTGGGTTCACATTTGCATGTCTTTTACTATTTGGACTGGAGGAGCTGAAAGCAACTAACTGTTATTCTGAAGTGAACTCCTTTGTGCAAGTGACTTCACAAAGAAGAAAATAGAACATGATTTATTTAGCATTCACAGAGCTATGAAGAGACATTTCAAAGCTTTAAAAACAATTCATTGTCAATCTTGCCTCCCAAAGTGCCATTCCAGCTTTATCTCCATAGTGAAACCACCAAAAGAAACTTCAATGAGGCAGGTGACATGGTTGGTAATGCGAAAGCATTAGCTTGCTTTGAGACGTTGAGATGATCTGCTGGAACATGTCCAGGAGACATTGCTCTTTGCTCGCTTCATGTTCTCTTCTTCTGACTTTGCCTTGACTACTCTCAGTAACAGAAGAGATTATTTTAAATGCTATGTCTTCTGGAGAAAGTAAATGAGATATAATCACTACCAGGTTTAGGAAGTAAGAGTATGAATGTTACGAAGGAAAGGAAAAAGAAGTCTGTAACTCAGAAAAGATTGTAAGTGCAAGAGGTAACATTGCAGATATGGTTGTGTAAAAGAGCAATTCACCCACTCTGTTGGAATGGAAAGACAACACACAGAGGCAGGTCCTGGGGGCAGTGAAGGTGACCTAAGAAGCTGGAGAAGCTTGGCAGATGATACCTATTGACCCCATGTGTTTATTTGTGGCAACAGGAGGTAAATATGCTTAGGGCATCACAGCATGGCAGAAGTTCTAGCTGTTAATTAATATGCAATCTTGATAAAGCTGATTAGCTATATTGATGTCTATGGGCATTACTAGAACACTTGGGAGTCAGACAAATGTATCTGGTACTCACTCCTGTATCTGGAAATTTGTGTGTCGTTGGCAATGGAGGAACAATCAGTAGGAAAGTTTGCAAAACAATTTTCATGACAAAATCTGGTAAATCTCTTAGAAAAAAAATTATTATAATAATTTATTGACCTCAGATATTTTGCAAACTGAGGCAAGGTAAAGATGTTGCTCCCTGACTTACACTTTTCCAACCGGATTGACAATTCTATTTTTTTGCACTAATCTTTACCACATTTGAAAAATGCAATCGCTTTTCTAGCAATTTACTGATAACTTTCAGCATCTGGCACTTAAAAGGGCAGCCTCACACGCACAATAAAGCCATCTGAGAAACATGAAGAATAATTGCTAATGATAGTTAATCCTACCTACCCTACCCTACTCTACGGTTTACTTCTGCAAAGCCAAAATATATAAAAATAGTTTCTTCTTTGTCTTCAAGCATATTACCATAGTTCTGCTCAATGCAATCCATCACTTTGTAGCTGGTAAGTTATATCTGTAGTGGCTCTTAAAACCCAAGATTGTAAACTAAATTCAGAAGCTGAAAGTTGCTTCTTCCAAGTGTTAACAGGCTTATGCATTACAGACAAGAACCAGAAAACTCCAAAATAAAAATCTAGTTATCTAACTACTTCAACCAGTTAGCCAGTGTTAAATGGATGAATGTTCAAGTCAAATAGAATTACTGTTCTCTAAGAATTATTCTACCATCTACCTTTTTTTCTATTTCTTGGTTATTAAGGAGTGTGCAGGAGAACCTGAAGTACTGGCGGACAAAACCGATAAGTGTTTTTCACAGAGGATGCAGGATCAGGGAAGAGATGAGAGAGAATGTCATCTCTAAATCAAACTGTGAGCTGGGCAGATAGACCCATTTTATAGATATAAGTTGGAAAACGAGATATGTTTTCTCTGCTACTGATTTTTTATTGAATTAAGGTAGTACTTCTTAGAGCAGTCAGAAAGTGAGTGCTATTGAAATAAATATGACTTGCTTCCAAGGAAATCCATTTAGATGGGCACTTATTTTGTAAAACTGTCATCTTTCACCATAATTTAAGCCTACTATTCCATAACCTATCATTACTCCTCATTCAGATGGTAATACTTAGCAGTTATTCTTTGTAGTGTAGTTTTATTACAGACACAGTGCTTCAAAGCTGAAAACAGCTTTTATCTAGATTGCACCTGTAAACAGCTTCCATCATTTGCAATTATATGGTTGGCAGGTGACCCCTTATTTGCTCTGCCAGGGAAAGGTTCTTTAACCTAAGACACACTAAGATCCCAAATTGAATGTAACAATTGTATTCATATCTGTATTTTTCTCAGATTTCTTTTATACTGTATAAATATTCCAGTTCCGCAGCTGGATTAGTACCAAAAGTACACACACTTTATAAAGAAAATCTATTTAGTTCAGATTCAGATTTCAGGTTTTCTTCTCCACACATTGCACAAGTAATGGACTGTGTTGTCTTAGGATTTTGTAAGAAAAAAGAGGGACTTTTGGAATGGGTTGTAAATGAGCTGCAGCCATAATCAAAGCCTTAGAGGAACATTAAACACATTTGCACCTGTAAAGACTGAATCTGAATACTGATTTTAAATTGCTCAGAAACAGATAATTAGAGGTGTACTGTATATTTGTGGGAATGTGTATTTGGTATATCTGAAAAATAACACAGTGTGGGCAAAGTCTGCTTAACAGCAACATTAAGCAGGCATATCTATTTATGAATGCTTTTGAATGAATGTGCATGGAATTTACTGGAAAATCCTAATAGACTTTACATGGTGTTAATTTTTTGTGTGTTCTTTTCTATCTTCTTTATGAAAAGAGGGCAAAGAAATTATTGGGGACCAAATTAGACCTGATATGGCTGATATATGTAATATAGTGCTGAGTAGTTTTTAAAAAGGAAGGAAAAGGTTTAATTTACCATCAAGCACTGTCAAGGAGGAAGGAAAACCAGCTGAAAGAAAGAACCCTTTCCCTCGTCTTCACAAATCCATGTTACAGCTGTTGTTCCCGTCTACATGGTTCAACCATAGAGCAAAACAGCTGTCTGAAATATGTTTCTCTGCCTCCCGATTGGGAGAGAATGCAGATTTTGCAGTAACTTTCCCCTGGAGTGGGGAGAGAATAGAGATTTTACAGTATCCTTCCCCTGCCATGCCCACCAAGCCATGCCACGCCTACCAAGCCACGCTCACAGAACTGGTAGTAAAAGATTTTGAATCTTTTTGTGGCACAATTATGTCTATCTTACACCCATCAGAATACTTTCTTTTTAAAGTCATGCTTGTGAACAAACTGAGGAAAAGGTCAATGTTGTTGATTGTGAGCAGAAAAAGATGATTAATCCAGATTAAGTCATGCAAAATAATAGAATGTGAATTGTATGAGTAGTATGACTCACCACATTCCAAGCCCTTTCATAAAAAGCAATTTTATATTTATTACTCCAGTGCCTATTTTTACTTGGCGGAAGTGAAGTAGCTAAGGAAATACAACTTCATATGATCTTATTTTTCCCATGCCTCCTATATTCCATCTATCAAAACATGAACTTTTGTAGGTAGGTCTGGCATTATATTGGTAAAAATTAATGGGACCCAGCCAGCTGGTAGTTGCAACAAGTCTGATACTACAGGATGCAAACAGTTCATTTATTTGGTTCTTTCTAAACTCTCAACAAAATCTCGCAACAAAACTGTGTATAGTCAAGGGTATGATTTCTCCCAATTGCAATGTATGGCTGTGAAGTTGGACCATAAAGAAGACTGAGCACCAACAAATTGAAGACTTTGAACTATGGTGCTGGAGAAAACTCCTGTGAGTCCCTTGGACTACAAGGCGACCAAACCGGTCAGTCCTAGAGGAAATCAACCCTGACTGCTCTTTAGAAGGCCAGATCCTAAAGATAAAACTCAAGTACTTTGGCTACCTAATGAGAAGGAAGGACTCACTGGAGGAGAGCCTAATGCTGGGAAAGATTGAGGAGCAAAAGAAGAAGGGGATAACAAAGAATGAGGTGACTGGATGGAGTCACTGAAGCAGTAGATTAAATGCACTCCAGGGGATGGTAGAGGACAGGAAGGTCTGGAGGAACATTGTCCATGGGGTCACGATGGGTTGGACATGGCTTCATGACTAACAACAACAACAACAAATCTCTCCCACCCTATTAGAAGAGGGGGAAAACTGTTTAACAATATCAGAACAGTCAAAAAGTTATAGTAAATTATCAAGAAAATAATATTTTGAAGCGAATATTACATCCTGATTCAGATTTGCAGGGCAAACCATGATTTGGAGCGTAAGAACACAGCACCTGCGAGGAACACTTTAAATCACATGCCTTTTCCATGAATTGTACAGCAACTGTGCAAACTCAGGGAAAAAAGAGAGATGCGGCTGTTCGGAGTTGTTCCCAACAGATGCTATGTACGTGTGTTCAGAATTTTATTTGCCCTTTGAATCCATATTGTTGACCAGCCTAAGTATACAGTAGAAATATTTGTTCATTAGATTTGTGTTGTCCCACTCTTCCCGATTTCCTCCAGAAGCTCAGAATAGTTCCTAGGGAAACCCCTCCCCCCACATCCCCACTTTCATTTTCTCTCCATGACAACCACTCTGTCAAGTAGGTTGGATCAAGAGAGCGAGTAGCCAAAAGACAGCCAGTGACAGGGTGGCAGGATTGTACCACAAACTCTGTACCTCACTCCTGATGGATCCCTAGAGAAAAGAAAGCTAGTAGGAATGAAGTCTAGCTATTATTCATTTTTGCTCAGAAACGACAACAAAATAAACAGTTGATGGGGAGAAAGCAGGTGCACTTCCTTTCACAAACACAAGATGTGACCGCGGAACATCTTTAATCTTGCTTTAACTTTTTTTTTAAAAAAAACTGAGAAGTTTACAATGACAAGTTTTTTTTAATAACAATATAAGCTTATTCCTGATGATTCTTGGAATGACCAGGACACCATGAAATATTGCATGGGCCAATACATTTTTTCCTCTTGGTTTTTAATCAAAAACCTTTTTCCCTAAATGCACAGTTCAGTAAAAGAGACTCAGCCTTATTTTTCATGCCTACTTACTGCTAAAGGCCCGGCTTAAATAGGGGAATAATTTTAAGGATGCTAAACAGGACTCTGAAACCTCCAAAGTGTTATAAGTCTGCTCCATCCAGAAGTTGCTCTGATAAAAGTATGTAAGGATACCGATCTAAAACAAGAGGGCAGCGGGATAGCTGTGCAAAACAACAAAATGTGTTTTCATCAGATTTACAGCAAGGCTTTTGTCCCTGACATCAGAGCAGGGACAGTGGTCTGCTGTCAGACGGTTATATTGTGTTTCATTTCAAAATGGGTTTCTCTTTATTTGCTAGTAAATTTATGTTGGGAGCAATGTGAGGCTCAGGGTGCTGAAGGATGCTGAGTCATGACATCAATTTTAGAAAGTGTCCTTCATGAAAACCGCAGAACAGTTGGTGTGTTTTCACTTTTTAATCAAGTTAACATCTTCTGTAGAATAGAGAAGAGCAGCAAAAGGCTGTAAGCCACACAGGACTGGGATCCACAATTTACCAAGGACTCATTTTTGCATGTTTCTTTTAGGCTTGTTAGGCTTGTTTGACTGCACACATTACAACACACAGTAAAGGGATTTAAGGGCCACGGGTGAGTCTAAACTAGCATTTTGCTGAAATCCTCAAACAAAGCAAAGAGCTTAACCTAGAAGATGAAAACCAAATCTCACGAGCCATCAAGTTGACCTCTTATATGTTTGGGGAGTACTGATCTTTGTAAAAAAAAAAATCACCAGGAATAGAGGAATCATCACAAGTTTTACATAAAAGTGTTCAGCATCTTTTGCTATATGAGACATTCTTAGATCAGCCAAGAAGGCAACAAAATGGTTACTCCTTAATTAGCTCAGTGTCAGGGGTCTGACAGAAGCGGTAATTAAATAATGAGCTTCGAGCCAAGCTTAAAAAAAAATCAGTTATTTATTAGGAGCAACATATCAGCACATACCCAAGTGAGGCCAGCTCTGCCCCCATGTATTTTACAGCCCAATTATGACCCTGTTTCCCCCCTCCTCCCAGGGTGTGTCATAAATCACATTATCCAATGGAGCACTTTCGCTGGCTGAAGAGACCACGCCCTCCTGTTGCAAGTCACCTGGGATACAGCCTTGAGAAAGGTATGTATGGAATGTGCTTCTGGTTGTGGCAGCCATGCTGCTCCATCAGTTTTCCCCCCTCCTGCCTATGGCAACTCAAGAGCAGGCCAGGGATGCTTTATGAGTTGACATTCAGATCTTCTTTTCTGGGTAGTCAATTTTGCTAACTTGTGGTGGACTGGTAACCTGAAATATGATGTATTCACCATAAACACAATCTACTTACATGATCTATTGCTGAATTTGCAATAATTAACTTTAATTGGTGTTTTTTTCATAAGCTTATTAGCTGTGATCTAGAAAAGCAGCCATCTTCAACACAGGCTATCACTCAACAACAACGATAGGGGGAAAAGAAAAAAACAGTGTCACAGCACCTTATAATTGCAGGTCTAAAGGAACACAAATGCATCTTTCATTTTAAAATTTTTATTTAAAAACCATCTCTCTTACTAAATGGCACATTACTGTTAGATTCCAGACGCTTGCTTTAATATAAATAGGTGAAACAACCTCCAGAAATCCTGCACAATACCAGCAGTCCAATATTTCTTTGAATTTAAATTTAATTTTAAAATATGTCTCATTCACTGGTTTTCAATGTTCTTTGCTTTTTCTGCATAATATTTAAATTACTGCTAACCAATGTTACATTGATGGATTTTTCAACATTCACATATGGCCATCTGCAGAAATAGAAATTGAAAAGTGCCTGGGCAGTGAACTGTACAAAAAATCTTTATAATTCTCAGCCAAGAGAGCTGTGATGTATCTACTCATTGGAAACAAGCTGTTTGAAATGCTAAACATTAAATAATTTGAACAAACTATTCATAACAACTCCCTGATGATAATAGAACAACAAAAACCACCCAAAGCATCTAGATCAGGCTAAGTTCACTATAACCAATGGATTGCTTGTTGCCCCTTCATACCTCCCAAAGTATCTCCCAGAAAAAAATGGGCTCAAAAGGTAGAAAGGTCAATGAACTTCTTGGCTTTACTCTGATTTTGAAAGATCACTGTCTGCAATGAAATCTTAGCTTCTTCAGCTCTATAGACATTTGCTTATGGATTCATAATTATATGTGAAGAAAGAAAGAAAGAAAGAAAGAAAGAAAGAAAGAAAGAAAGAAAGAAAGAAAGAAAGAAAGAAAGAAAGAAAGGAAGGAAGGAAGGAAGGAAGATAGGTTGGTTTAAATGAGCCAGGCTGTGGCTTCAACAGTATCATTAACCTTCTGCTATTCCAATAGCAGTAGCTCAGTTTTATATGATAATCCAACAAGTGAGCAAATTGTACTCTTTAAAGCCCACCAGGCTGTTTAGGTTAGCGGTCACCTGAAACTAGGGCCAGCATACAGGAGGTCCTTGACTTATGACAATTGAGCCCAAATCTCTGGTGCTAAGTGAAACAATTGTTAAGTGAGTTTTGCCCCATTTTATGACCTTTCTTGCTACAGTTGTTAAGTGAATCTGGCTGTCACATTGACTGCTTGTGAGAAGGTGGAAAAAGGTGATCACACAATGCCGGGACACTCGAACTGTCATAAATGTGAACCAGTTGCCAAGCATATGAATTTTGATCACATTAGAATGCTGCAACCATTGTGTGAAAAACGATCATACATCATTTTTTTCAGTGCCATTGTAACTTCAAATGGTTACTAAATGAGCTGTTGTAAGTCAAGGACTACCTGTATATGGATTCAAATAGCCACTAGATGACATCAAATAAAGTATTTTGTACCTGTTCAATGGTTATCCATTTTTTGTTTTATTTTATTTATTGGGGGGGGAGTGCCTCCTTGATATCAATCAATCAATTAATCAGAATAGAGCTGGAAGGGATCTTGGAGGTCTTCTAGTCCAACCCCCTGCTCAGGCAGGAGATCTTATGCCATTTCAGACAAGACTGTCCTATCTCTTCTTAAAACTTCCAGTGATGAAGTACCCACAAGTTCTGAAGGCCAGCAGTTCCACTGGTTAATTGGCTTCACTGTTAGGAAGTTTCTCCTTAACTCCAGGATGTTTCTTTCCTTGGTCAGTTTCCATCCATTGATTCTTGTTTTGCTTTCTGGTGTTTTGGAATGTAAGTTGGCCCCTCCCTCTTCTTTGTGGAAACCCCTCAAATTCAGACCCTGCTGTCATGTCATCTCTTAGTTTTTCTTTTCTCTAGACTAGCCATGATCTCAAATATTATCCTGTCCTGAACTGCTCAGCGTGTCATAACACTGGAAGTGGCAGTTTGTTTCAGTAACAGTGTGGTACACCTCCATCATTCCTGAAATACAGTTTAGTCAATTGTTTCTTATGCTCTAGTTGTCATAACTCTTCCTCTCCGGAATATGTCACTACAAAGATACGCGAACAAACATTGTCCAGGGCAGACAACACAGTGACCCTTAAGATCAGTAGTCTGTACAAACAAAATGACATCAGCTATGTCTGTCTCCTGCCCAACAACTTTTCCCCAGTTATATATCTTCTTCATGGTGTATTGGACATGATTATCAAGGATAATCTTAAATACAACAGACATAAGTCTAATCTGTGCACTATTTTAAATTGCTCCTTGATAAATGTTTGAAGTGCATTGGGAATAAAACATTTACAAAAAACATAGCAGTTGCTTTTCTGCCCTCTTTGTGATGAGTTTTGTAACTGCCAAAAGCAAAGTATTTTCCTGCAAATTTATTTCTCCCTGCAATTTCTTCATATCTAACTCTAGGTCAGGGACACATAACCCATTGTCCTGGAATGCTTTAGGCCTTAGAAAGCTTTGGGCATTCTTTAGAGCCTTTGCCAAAGTTGCTGCTGAAATGCTATTTTTAATGTGACTGAAGGGTAAAATATTAAATACATGGTGAGTATTAAATTAAAGTTTAATTAGTAGAATGTAATTGCAAATTGCATTGATTTGAATTAATTTTGTTTTTATTCAAGCCCACTTTGGGGAATAGGCTCTCAGCATGATTATGCACTGTGATCAAGATTTATATGGAGCTACACATCTGGAAATAATACCATTTGTATAAACCATATACAAGGTTTATGGTGTCCAAATAATACAATGACGTTCTCAACAAATTCTACTTTACTAACTAAAAGTTTGCAGTTCTAGTTTTACAGTTGTCCCATGCCCAATGCATATATTCATGCATTCTGTGATAACTGAATTGGCCAAAAACAATGTATTCATTTATTTACTAAATAAATGGATAAACCACTATAACTTTAACCTTAAATTGTCTACTGTTGACCTCTCCCCATTCCTAACAGGTCAGTAGGGGTGTGCATAAGCGTAGCAGCATGCCTAAATTCCCTATCCTACTGTCCCCATTTATTTGTACCCATTTCCTGTGTTTTTATTCATGTTTATTCTTATTCTTGTTATCTTGTACATGAGTGACAAATTAAATAAAAAAATAAAAATAAAATAATTTTTATGGTCACCCAACTCACACACAGTGAGACTGGCAGCATACAACAATATTGTATCAACAATATAAAAACAAGGTAACAACAGTATAAAAACCTCAGAATCCCCCATCCCCATATAGATTCAAAATGCTTTTGTGTTCCAGATTACACAAATAAGCTTTATATGGCTATGTTGTAAATTTGAAGAGAGGAGAAAGCTCACTTAGCTACTGAGTTTTAAAGAACTTTGTTCACTTTCTTTTTAAGATCAATCTAATCTTCGTCTACATTAGGGCTGTCAAACTCCCCGCCCGCGGGCTAGATGCACCATGCACTAGCCACGCCCATGCCCACTTTAGCAAAGGGGGAAAAGTCCCGATATGTCACGTGATGCCGCTGTAACAATGTGAGTTTGACACCCCTGATCTACATTATATCCACTTTTAGCCTATAGGTTTATTTACACTATATTTATACGGTCAATAATTATCACAGGCTATTTCAAATAACAGGGGGAAGAAAACAAAAATAGTTTGTGTGAATCAGTCTTCAGTGTAATGAGAACCAGATTTCTGTTTTCTGTTTACGATATATCTATACTGTAATCATGCAACATTTTTCAAATTCATTGAAAATTTCATTTATATGCCATATCAGTGTTCTCTGTGACAGCAGCGCCGAAAAAGTCGGTGAAGTTAGAGCATGATCAATGACCTTGAATATTAAAGATGGCAATTTTTAGAAAAACCATTTTTTGCTTGTTCTCACATATCAAGGAATTTTATCTTTGTGCTTACTGACATATATACAAGACCATTTTATGGTAGATGTATGTAGTTTCTCATTGTTTTCTCAAAGCAATATGTATGTATCTTTTTCATTCTTTTATTTCTGCATCTTTTAATAGAAATCTTCAGCATTAGGTCATTAGGATTTTAATTGCCCACATGACTGCTTTCCCCTCGTGTCTATTACATATTCCATCTGTTCTTTTTCGCTAAGTGTGTTTTGTTTCACATTATTTATTTTTCAGCCAGTCTCTTGGTACAGCTATTGCCTTATTTTTGTCCATTTCTTTGTTCCTCTAGAAAACTTTCTTAACAATGGAATGTTGTAAGAGGAGACAGACCAAGAACTCAGGACTTTTGATTATAAGTTTAAATACACAGAGATATTAAGAATACATAAGCAACTTCTTCACCTTTCTTTGCCTTTGAAAGACCAACTGGCGTCTGAATTTTAGCAATTATACAGTGGTGAAGAATAAACTTTCACTGGATTACAGAGCTGAATCTGATGTGGAACTCACTGAACTGACAATTTGCAATATACATAACATTGGTTTATAGTGCTGGATTTCACCCTATGTCCCTTTCAGAACATGATTTCTTCCTATCAGGGATTAGAGATGGACAAAATAGCAGAATGACAGAGTTGGAAGGGACTTTGGAGATCTTCTAGTCCAATCCCTGCTCAAGCATGAAACCCTATACCCAGGATGCCATTTGGAGCCATTTGTCAGGGCACATGAGGAGCCATGGAGCCATTTGTCAGGGCACATGAGGCGTTGCCCTGTCGACTGGCCACCGTGCATGCGTACGCTGGCCAGCTGAGTTCAGCCTTTTCAAAAGCCATTTTTTGCCCTCCCCAGGCTCCAGAGGCTTTATAGGAGCCTGGGGAGGGTGAAAACAGCCCCCCCCAGCTCCCCAGAGGCTCTCCAGAGGCTTCAGGAGCTTCCATGAAGCCTCTGGAGCACAAAAAACTGGAAGACCCCTGAAAGCTCCGAAGGGTTTAAACCGGCCCTACGAACAAACCGGAAGTCCATTCCCAAACTTCCAGTTTGCCCATAGGGGCAGTTTTTTGCGCTCCAGAGGCTTCATGGAAGCTCCTGAAGCCTTCAGAGGGCCTCCGGGGGGGGCTGTTTTCGCCCTCCCCAGGCTCCTACAAAGCCTCTGGAGCCTGGGGAGGGCAGAAAAGCTTACAAAAAATGGGGGGAGCACCTGTCATATGCGCATACACACTGGGTTTTCGCACATTGCATTATGGGTGCAACATGCCCATGCACAACCCCCCTGAACTCCCCCTGCTTATGGCATGCGAGCCATAAAAGGTTCACCATCGCTGCCCTATACATTTCAGACAAATGGTTGTCCAATCTCTTCTTTAAAACCTTCAGTGTTTGAGCACTCAGAACTTCTAGAGACAAGTCTTTCTACTGATTAATTTTCTAATGATCTGGAAATCTCTCCTTAGTTCTAGGCTGCTTGATTAGTTTCCATCCATTGCTTCTTTTTCTTGCTTTTAGGTGCTTTGGAGAATAGGTTGATCCCCTCTTCTTTGTGGCAGCCTCTTAGATATTTGAACACTGCTATCATGCAATTCCCTTGTCCATTAGATCATTAGACATACTCAATCTGTGTAACCATTCTTCATATGTGGGTGAAAGTTGGTTTGCTGAGCTTGAGAATGAACCTTCTTGAAGAACCGTCTTAAAACTGGGCTGATAGTTTCCAGCAGATAAGCCTAGTGTCTTAACCACTGAGCCACCATGTTGCCCACAGTACACTGCTAGCTCATATTTAAGTGACTGTCCACTAGGATGCCAAGATCCTAGTAGTACCTAATAGTAGCTAAAATAGATTTAGACTGAAATTATGGTAGGAAATCCTGCTTTTCAGATTATAAAAAAGGGGAAAGATTCCCATGAGTCAATTTCAATTTCTAGTGATTACATGAATTTTCCTATGTAGTTTTTTTTGGTATAAATCAGATGTGTTTGTCATTACTTTTGTCTGGGATATTTTTCAACACCCAGTCTATTTTAATAGCCATGGTCTATGGTCTATAGTATTCTTTGATGGTCTCCCATCTGTGGTCTAGACTGGACTAATGTCACATAGTTGTTGAGTTTCCACCAGTTAGAAATGATGCTATTGTGTTTTCCCGAAAATAAGGCAGGGTCTTATTTTCTTTTGACTCCTGAAAAAGCACTTGGTCTTATTTTTGGGGATGTCTTATTATTTTTGAGGTGCAGGAGGTGGCGAGTGTAGTCGCCTCATGGCTGCTGCTGTATTGCAATATTTTTGGGGAGGGCTTATTTTCAGTGGAGGGCTTATTTTAGTGCATGCACTCAAAAGCTCGATTGGGCTTATTATCTGGGGAGGTCTTATTTTCAGGGAAACTGGGTAGATATTAATTATACATTTACTACTTGGAAATTAATGTCTGGGTAACTGAAGTGGATTCTTTTCACCCTTCTTAGTGCTAATAAATCTGTTCTATATTGGCAAAATAAATTCATCTTCCCAATTAGTCATTTGATTGGAAATATGTGTTACTTATGATTTATTAATGACTAAGATGAATACATATGGAGGATTACAATTAAAGAAGTCATTTTACCAAACCTTTTGAGAAAAATGCTCCATACATAGAGTATCTACGTACATATATGCAAAGCATACACAAACACATTTACATATAATTTTCCTTTTGATTTTTTTTCTTCATCATTTAATTAAATATCAGCTGTGGATATTGAAAGGGTTGAGAAAAACAGTTCTTGCACTGGAAAGTTTTATTTCTCACTGCAGACACATAGATAAAAAAAATCAGAAAAAGATGCCTGCTGTTTTTCGTTCATCTTTCAATCACCAAATGTCTAACATAATAAACAAAACTGGGAATTCTTGTAGCTTAAGGTAAACTTTGTGAAATAGATAGTTTTTCCTTGTTATTTGAGGTTATCTGTAATGTAAAGCAATTCTGAGATTTCAGCAGTGTAAGCTAAGATTACCACATAGAATGCAAATAGCTTGGCTATCTTATGTTTCTTTTTGAACAGACTGGAAACAGAAAGCAAGCTGATGCATATAAGAATAGTTAAAAGAGGGTCCTCCTGTATCCTCAAACACTGGCATCTTCTTTGATCCTGCATTAATATATCTACACATTCTTCCATCTGCAGTTTTGGTAACCTTGCATTATCGTCATGGACTTCACTTACTTGCCACCTATTTTAACATTTGTAATCTCAGATGAAACTACATTTTCATTTTGACATTGTAGATACTACTGTTTTTTATATGTCTATGATACTATGATATATGTGCATTATTTTTGAAACATATAAACACCTAAAGGAAAGGTTGTTTCAATAGCAGCAGAGTAGAAATGGGGTAATAAGTCTCTTTTACTAATCTCACAGACAATCCAAATTTGTGTGCTTGAATAATAGTCTGTTGGTCATTATTGTTTTCCACATCCATAAAAAGGAAATCCAATGTATTAAACACTCATGCTATAGTTTTCCTGTTGTTTTTAAACAACAAAGAGAGATTACATGTTCCATGACTATGCCAATAACTACTATAAAATAGTTTTTTTTTGAAAAAGCAAGGTTGATTTCATATTTCTTTTCTTGATTGTTCTTATAGAGTAGTGAAATATTCTTTCTAAGAAACAATTTACTTTGTAAGCAATTCTCACATGTATATCTTAAGAAATTAAAGAATTGTAGAGCTTAATCCTATTTGGTGTTAATTTTTATCCAACATGATGTCAAGGAATACACTGTTCAAGCCACATGCAGGAAATCCTGAGTTGTCCAAACATCAGAAGGGAGAAATCTGCCCCACTGCTTTAATTGTCACTAAACAAAAAGTGAGATACATATATCATTTCCCTAACATTTTATCTTCTTCTCCCAATTAATAATATAAAATTAACTCAATGTTCTATTTTTTAAATTATTCTCTAGTAATCTCATTGATAGCTTGATAGAAGCAGGATTACCTGCTCATTATACATACATTTGCATGCAGAAAATGCCAGTTACAGTAATCTGGATAGTCATATTACATTGATGACACAGATTGATGATTAATAAAGTAATCACATCCCTTCTTGAAAGAGACAAAGAGAGATCTGACGCTGGTGCTACATGCACTAGTAATGGGATGGCCCTTGAAAGTAGTCCAGAAATTGTAACTGCCTCTTAAAAATAGCAGCCTATGTGGCAGTGGGACTTATAGGAGATGCTATATCTCCTCTCAGTTTAAGCAGCTAAGTTGGTTATTCTTTGCTATCCAGGATTAGTTCAATATATTTGTTACAATGCATATAAGGCTTCACATTGCTTGAGCCCAGGTTATCTGCAGGACTGCCTGTCCTCATTCAATCTGCTAGGACTGTGCAAATACTTTTAAAGAGATAACCCTATACTCTTAATCAGGACGTGCAGTCAGGGGAGGCAGGGGAGGCGGGGCCTCACCAGTGTCATGAGGAAAAGAAAAGAATTCTTAAAATAATTAAAGAGGTCAAGGTAGTTGCTGCCAGACTCCAGAGTCACAGTGACTCTGAGTCTGCTTAGTGCTAACTGTAGGGGGAGGCGAGAGAACTATGGGCCTCCTTTGCATAAGGAATTTTTCGCCTTTTAACCCTTGCTCAGAGTTAAGCAAGGGTTAAAAGGTGAAAAATTCCTTATGCAAAGGAGGCACGTGATTCTCCCGCCTCCTGATCTGTGAGCAGCAAATCATGCCTTGCCTAAGTAAGTTGCTTTTTTATTTAATTTTTTACATTTTCATCATGGCGGGTGGACAAGAGGAGAGTTGAAATCCACAGCTGGAAAAGGTATGTGGATTGAATGGAGGGAGGGGGGATTCAAAATGATTGTAATTTAATTTGTATTTTTTTATTGTGAGGAATGTGTGTGTGTGTGTGTGTGTGTGTAACAACTTGTTACTGGAACTGAATTGAACTCACTCAGAGGCTGATGGCGAAACTGCTGGCAGTTGGCAGAATTAGCCTGCAATACTGAATTCTAACACTGCACCATCATGGCTTTTTAGGACTTGGATATATACGTATATATATCTCCAAGCTTTCTTTGAAATGTTTTTGAAAAAAATAAGGTGGCATTTCATACTTCTACTGCTTATAAATTTTTGCAAATGGCCTAAAAAGCTGCAATGGTGCAGCGGTTGGAATGCAGTATTGCAAGCTAATTCTGCCAACTGCCAGCAGTTCAATTCTGACTGGCTCAGTCCTTCATCCAAAATGAAGACCCAGATTGTTGGGGGCAATATGCTGACTCTGCAAACTGCTTAGAGAGGGCTGGAAAGCACTGTGGAGCAGTATATACATTTAAGTGCTACTGCTGAAGTCACAAATGGTTAGTCTATTTATTTTAAACAAACAAATAATAGTATTATTCATAGTATTCAAAGGTCTCAAAAATATCTTATTATAAAGTGTGTCCATAAATCAAGAATCAAGAGTTAGGAAGAACTGAGCTACAATTCCCAGAATCCAAGAATAGTACAGGTAAAAGGCAGGGGTGGGTTTCAGATGGCTTTAATGTGGGTTCACTTGTGTGTGTGTGTGCTATGTGTGCATGCACAGTTCAATTAAAATTGTTCTGTGCATGAAAAGAACTTAAAAACAAGATGGTGGCACCGACAGCACCGAGTGGAGAACCAGTTCAGGGGCGTGGCAAGCCTGGGTCGCTGCCAGTTCCAGCGACCCATGCCACCATACCAGTACTGGTTCAGCCGAACGGGGCTGAACCGGTAGGAACCCACCTCTGGTAGAAGGGAATTTATACCCTATTTTGTATGTTTGATTAGAATATGTTATTTTTTTTACTTTTCATTTTATTTAATCACATTTTTAAAAACAAAACAAGAATAGGAAAAAGCAATACAACCCTCCCAAAGGAAAAACAGAAAAATAACATAAGCTAACTAATAATGTACCAAATACATGTCAAACATTGAAACTTTCTATCAATGTTTTTAATTTACAGAGAATGATAATATATCACTGTGAAATCCCATGAGGTCTATGCAAAAAAGAAATGCATCAATTTTTATGAATAAACATGACTTTTTCAAAAATAGATAATTTTTGAATTCAGGAGTAATGTTTGTTTTTGATATCCAGACTAATATTACTTTAGCAATTTATCCTAATAATTCTTTTAGTACAACCCCTTCCTTGATATCATTACTCAAAAAACTTACCAAAGTTATAATTGAATGTAACATTAACATATTTAACATCAAAATATTTTCCTATATACACTATGTAGTAAAATGATGTTTCAAATAGTGTCAATGACCCACAAGTCCAAATATTTTATAAGAGTAATAGAGGAACAAATGGGTGGATTTGATTAGATCAGAAGTATCAAACTAGTGGCCCGCTGAATACGCAGGCCATGCACACCCCAGGTCCCTGAAGGGAAAAATGTCATGAAGCATCATGTGACAGCAATGTGATGCCACAACGTGACACCCGTGGACCAGTGGTGGGTTTCACATTTTGTTACCATTGGTTTGCCATGCATGTGCACCTTCCATGCATGCGGCTTGGCCTCAAAAACATGCGTAAATAGGATGGCATTGAGCCGGAGTGCGTGGGTAGGTGGTGTCACCCACGATTTCCACTACCAATTTGGGCAAACCAGTCCAAACTGGCTGAGTATCACCTCTGAATACTTCCTCTGCCATGGACTAGATACTGCATGAAGTCCTTGGTGCTCTCTGACCTAAGTAGTTGAATAATGAAATGACTGTCTGATATATATATATATATGTGTGTGTGTGTGTGTGTGTGTGTGTCTGTCTGTCTGTCTGTCTTTGGTTATTCGGGTTTTCTCCCGCGTAAAATTGGAAGTGTCTTGGCGACGTTTCAACGAAGTCTCATTCATCATCTTTTGGCTTGTTTGCTCGGTTTGCTTGTCGTGTGTGTTTGCTCGGTTTGCTTGTCATGTGTGTGTGTGTGCGCGCGCGCATGCGTGTGTGTTGCATTTGTGCTGACAAATGTAACAAAAGCAACAATAAAAATAATGGCTTTCTGTCTGGATGGTCTCTTGGGATGAGCTGATAGATAGAGAAAGGAAGCAATATGCTTCCTCCCATATTTGGGCATACCAGGGGTTGTGACACAAAATACAAACACACAAACACACACATGTTGCATTTGTGCTGATAAATAAATAAAGGGAGACTAGTATAGATCTATTTCGAGCTATTTAGCTCTCATCAGCTAGCCATAACCTTACTGGGATTTGAACCTGTGTAAAATTGTATGTATGTATGTATGTATGTATGTATGTATGTATGTATGTATGTATGTATTTGTTTTCGTAGATTTCCACAGGTGTAGGTATGCTGGTCTTGTTGTATTTGGGTCTTTTCCTATGTAAGATTGAAGTGTTGTTGAAGTGTTCAGTTTTGGAACACTTCAACACTTCTTGTTGAAGTGTTCAATTTTGGAGATTAACCTGGTTAATCAGATTAACCAGATTAACCTGGTTCCACAGACTAGAAAAACAACAGAAGCCAACCCCCCTCCACAGCAACTCATGAAACAAACAGCACACAACATATCAGACAGAACCCTCACCACAGCTGAAACCAATGTCCTTTCCAAAGGATTCAACTTTGCAGTCGCCCCTAAACGCATCCCCACTGAAGACATCATATGTGGAGTGAAAGCTACACAATCAACCCAGATGAAGACAATAAAATCAGACTTGCAGTCACCAACATCCTTTGCTCCAGTAATCCACCCAGAAGCAATTTACAACAAGAAGAAAAAGCACTCACCAACCTGAGGAAAGACAACAACATAATCATTCTCCCAGCAGACAAAGGTGATGAACACATCTGACTACCAAGCCAAACTATCCAACCTACTCCAAGACCCCATTTACAACCCTCTAAACACAGACCCCACCACCAAAAAACCACCAAATCCAAAATAAAAGCCTCTCCCATCAGTGAAGAGATCCAGCAAAGACTCATCCCCAGAGAGAAATCTTCCAGATACCCCAAACTCTATGGCCTCTCCAAGATACACAAAGAAGGAACACCACTCAGACCCATAGTCAGCTCCATAGGCTCACCTCTACAGAATCTTGCCAAATTCTTCACCAAACAAATTCATCCCTATGCAGAATCCATCACCTCACACTTACAAAACTCACTCCACTTCATAGAAACAATAAAGAAACAAAACCTACAACCCAGTGACCTACTTGTGAGCTTCGATGTCATATCCCTCTTCACGCAAGTACCTATAAAAGAAGCCTTGACAGCTATCCAGAACAAACACAACCTCCCTAAACACAACCTGGACCTGACCAACCACTGCCTAACCAACACATACTTCATACATAATGGACAAAGATACAAACACCCATGGGAGCATGGGGAGCACCCATGGGATCACCCCTCTCACCTGTCATCGCAAACTTATACATGGAGCATTTTGAAACTAACACCTTAGATAAATCTGAACACAAACCCAAACTCTGGCTTAGATATGTTGATGACACTTTCGTGATTTGGCCACACAGGAAAGAAAAACTGGACAACTTCCTCTCCCACCTCAACAGCCTACACCCCAAAATACAATTTACCATGGAAATAGAAACAAACAACTGACTTCCCTTTCTATATGTCCTAATCTATAAAAAACCCAATGGCTCCCTAGGCCACACCATCTACCAGAAAAAAAAACACACCAACTGCTACTTAAACGCACAATCCCATCACCACCCTGCACTGATCAACTCTGTAGCCAAGACCCTCATCTCCAGAACCAAACGCCTAGCCGACAAAGACCACCTGAAAACTGAATTACACACTCTCACAAACGTATTGATATCCAATGGATTCCAAACAAAAACAATTACCAACCTAATCCAAAGGGAGACTCCCCAAAAAACCGAGACAGGACAATGGCATCACCCTCCTCCCTTACATCAAAGGCACCACAGATAAAATCAGCAAAATTCTGCATAAAAACAATATCAAGACAGCCTTCAACAATGACCAAAAAATAGCCAACATCTTAAGAAACTCCAAAGACAAAATCCAGCTAGAAAACCAAGGAGCCTACAAAATACCATGCAAAATATGCCCTGCCACATACATTGAACAAATGAACAGGGTAATAAATGCATGCATCGCAGAACATAAGAATGCAGTAAGAAAAAAAGAAAAAAAACCCTCCCTTTTCCAGTACCTTAAAGCTACAGGACATGAAATTAATTTTGAAGGAACCAGATTAATCTCTAAAACTGAACACTTCAACAAGAGAATAATTATGGCAGCTATCGAAATAGAGAAACACCCCCACAACACGAATAAACATGACAATACCTCCCGCCTACCAGACATCTGGAAACTAGCCCTAGTTAACAAACGAGCCCCACCCACCACCCAGGTCATTACAACACAAAACAACAATGGAGACACAGCCAGCACCAATCAGCACCAATCTACTAATCATGATACAACCACACAACCAATCATTCCACTTACTGAAACAAAGCCAACACTCCACACCCACCCACCAAGATTTATAGAAAGACGGCAGCTCTAACCACACTTTAAGACCAAAACCCAGCCTGAAGATGGCGAGTGAGACTTCGCCGAAACGTTGCCAAGACACACACGCACACATTCATACATACATACTCTGCTATGTTTTGTATTGTCTAGTTCCTGTAGCAATGACAACCAGAACCCCACATAGCAAAGAATATCTAATAAGAATTACTGAGTGGTAATGCCATCGCTTAATGATTTACTAACATGTTCATTCTCTATCACATTGCAAATGTATATGCAATTACACTTAACAATAAATAATAAAATCAACTTTATAATAAATCAATCTGAAGGAAAGAGAAAAGATGAAGTTGCTGAAGGTTGATTTTATACGTTGAACTCATGGCACCCATGTTGCAATCACACAGTCTGAAAACTCCCTCTTGTCTGCATTCTAGTTAAATGACCCACTTTAAGAACTTGGAAATACTTTCTAATTCCATGGCTCATAGTATAAACTTTGTCCATAACTGGAAAAAAGATATAATTCTGATGATATTTGATTGGGAGGATATACAACAATGGCGAAACAAATAGCTTATTGCATATCCACAATGGAAGCGTAATAAAATATCAAGTATAAATGACTCACACAGCAAAGCAAATAAAGATATTTATAGTTTCCAATCAAGAATTAACACATAACCTGGAGTTATATACATATCATATAATGCTTAGTGAATCTGTTAACTATAAACTAAAGCTGCTACTATGCTTTCTAACCTGTTAACAAATGTGTAGATGCTTTCTGCTTCCCAAGTCTGTTTGCTACAATTAATGCCAAGCCATGCCTTTGCTTTCCCAGTGGTACAATTCTGTCTTCTGTCATGCACAGAAGAAGACCCTACAGATTCAAGCTGTTCATTTACAGAATAATGCAATTGTATTTTCAAAGAGGGGAAAATACGTTCTGATGATACACATATGCATATGTCATAGCCTGAACCATGTTAAGAGAGATACAACTGTGTGTGTGCATTTTTTTTAAAAAAAATGTTCACCTAAAATGTTATTTTTTTAAAAAAATGGTTATGCAATAAAGTAGAGGTGACCTCTTAATTACAACTTTGAAGTTAACCAATTAAAGAAATTAAGGAACATGTACAGTTACAGGAAGAACCAGAAGAACAAGAGCAGGTTATACAGGAGAATCCACTGGTGAGTCCTGAAATACCTAGACGTTCAACCCGTGTAACGAGACCACCTGACAAGTATCAGGTGTCTACAGCATGTCAGGCAAATAAGGTTCCTGCTAATTACCAAGAATTAACTCTATATCCAACTGAGGGATAGAAAGCTTGGAAAGATACAATGGAAAAGGAATTAAAATCATTGCAAATGTTAGAAGTATATGAAAATGTAAAGTTACCACCAGGTAAACATGCCATTGGTTGTAAATGGATTTTCAAAATTAAAAATGTAGATGGGACTCTAACCCATAAAGCCAGGTTAGTTGCACAAGGGTTTGCTCAGTCAGCTAATGACTATGATGAGGTCTTTGCAACTAGTTTAAAGGCATTAGTGTGGGCAGCTAAGAATGAATATGTAGTTAATCATTTAGATGTAGAGATAGCATATCTTCATGCACCATTGCAACATACTATATATTTACAGAAGCCTGCAGGATTCAAAACTGATAGTAAAACTGATAGCTGGAGGTTGAAAAAGAGTCTTTATGGCTTGAAACAATCAGGATATGAGTGGAATCAATGTAAAGTTAAAGAGTTAACTAAGATAGGTTTCAAAGCTGGAATGGCTGATCCATGTTTGTTTAAGAAAGAAAGTGATGGTGTGATTTCATTGTTGCTATTGTTCACTGATGACATAGCATTAATCACTAAAACTGACCAAGAAGCTATGAGGATTATAACACTGTTAAGGACGCAGTTCAATATAAAACATCTCGGTGAGATTAGACAATATCTTGGTTTACAAATAGATAAAACTAGGGGAGGATACAAAATCTCACAAACTGAGAAGATTAACCAGCTACTCAGGACGTTTAGGATGGAACTGTGTAAACCGGCAAAAACTCCATGGGCCAAGAGTTTAGCCATAATGATGTACAAAGCCCTGTATTTGATAAAGGTGTTTATGAATCATTAATTGATAGCTTACTCTATCTGAGTATTTGGTCAAGGCCCGACATAGCATATAGTCTGAATCAATTAGCCAGGTTTAATGCTGAACCTACTGAAAGGCACTGGCAAGCTGCTAAGAGGATATTAAGATATCTTCAGCAAATGATGCATTATGCATTATATTTAGAACCTAAGGATGATATGAGCTTAACCGCATATGCTGATGCAAGTTTTGCTACAGATGTGTCTACATGGAAATCAACATCAGGGTTTGTTGTATTCCTGGGAAAGGCACTAATTGGATGGCGGTCTCTTAGACAAAAACATTTAAGTCTATAAATTATGGAGGCTGAATTCTCATGTTTGTTATTATTATGTGTGGATTTGGTATGTTATAAACAACTCCTACTATATATGGGAATTAATGTACAAGAACCTATTGTTTTTTATCAAGACAATCAAGCAGCAATTCAGATGGCATCCAATCTTGCTGTAAAAACTAGGTCAAAACACACTGATCTAAGATATCTAAATGTAAGGCAAAGTGTGAATAGTAAATTAGTTTCACTGGAGTACTGCATGTCTGAACATAACATTGCAGATCATTTTACTAAGGCCCAAGGTAATATAAAGCATAAACGTTGTTGCGAGGAATACAGATTAAGATTGTAAGATTTATATATTGTCCTACCCAAAGGAGAGAATGTTAGGAATATAATGTAACGGTTGGGTTGGCAACATATAAATCATGTAATAATGCTGTACCTGTTTCTTTAAATCATGCTGTAAATGTAATTGGTTGCTGTTTCCTCAATTGGCCATAAGATGGAGCCAGAATCACTGTTAAATGCTGATCTGATCTGAGTGTTTGGAAGCAGGCTGTTAGAAGTGCTTATAGTGATTAGCGTGAGCTATTTTACTGGACTCTTTGTATAATTATGGACTATGTTATTTGGATTATCCCTTAACTGAAAGACGTTGATGACTAACTATCTTAACCATGTAGGGCTTGGACCGTTTGATGGACTCTGATACCTCTATTTCCACGAAAGTAAAAGCCTATTTAAACTGCAGTGTCTCTGTATGCTGGTTTGTGTGTTCTCTGAACGCACTCGCTCTCCCAATGGGGAGCTTACCTAACACCCACAATATAATCTTCCTATGAAATGTATCCTAATACCACAACCAATGAAAAGATGGAGGTTATCTGGTAATGATAATACTTTATTCAGCAACAATATTTGGAGCTGTCCTATAGAAACAAATACAAGCATTGTGATGGTTACGGTACTTATAACCACGCATAGCACAATGAGAGCATTCTCCTTGGTTAATGTATTCTTTCGCCTTACATGGTTAAACTTTACACATTTGCCGATAAAAAGGCATTTTGTTCTCTATAAGGTCTTTTCAACTGACTATTCATTTCTACATCCTAGAATCTTCTGGCAAACATACTGATTTATTACTTTGGATTACCCGCATATGATCTGAATTTTAGAGAGACATTTATTTCTAGTAAGACCTTTGAAATATGTACTTTGTAAGAAA
This sequence comes from Thamnophis sirtalis, assembly GCF_051295495.1. Taxonomy (NCBI): domain Eukaryota; kingdom Metazoa; phylum Chordata; class Lepidosauria; order Squamata; family Natricidae; genus Thamnophis; species Thamnophis sirtalis. Next base: position 159,832,683 of record NW_028261382.1, read on the forward strand.
AATCTATATTTAAATAAAGATTGTGAACTGAAAACTTACGTATACTTGGAGAGAAGGCAGAACTAAATATTCAGTAAAATTGTCATGTAAATATGTATTTGAATATATACTTAGTAATTTTTAGAACATTCACAGCTTAACACAGAAATTGAATAGAATAAAATCACTATTGCAGAAAGGATGCAGACAGGAAATAGACTCATCAATTTATAAGTCATTGGCATTAAGTAAAGATTCATATCCCTATCAAATATTTTCAGTCATAGAATAATACTGCTACATGAAACCTATGTAAAATACATATGGATTGCTCCTATAGGTTAAATCCAAATTCTCAACTATGTATTATGAATATTTAATGTAAAAGAGATTTGTATTTACCATTCACCATAGCTCATAGAATTGAAGAACTAATCCTCCAAAAATCTAGACCACCTTATCTATCAAAACTCAGAGGATGTTTGTGAATGCAGATTTACAAATGCCCAAAATAAATGATTAGTTATCTGCCTATCTAAATATAATAACCTCAGCTTTGTGCCCTCTGAGTATTTTGCATCATGATTCCCAAAATTCTGAGAAATTATAATTTGTAGGCCCAACACATATGAGAATAAACAGTAAATGAAGTCTATATTTGTTACAATTTATAATTTTGTTATAACATTTTTCTAATTGGAGTACATCTGAAGAAGCGAAAGGATTTGTCCAGTTGACTTCTTCTGGTTGCTACTTGGATATTTTCTGAGAAATATTTTCTCCTAATTGTTGATTATGAAAATTTCTTACACACACACACACACACTATCTATCTATCTATCTATCTATCTATCTATCTATCTATCTATCTATCTATCTATCTATCTATCTATCCACACACACACACACACACACACACACACACATACACATACACATACACATACACATATACATATTTCATTTCATTTCATTTATTGAATTTATAGGCCGCCCAATCCCGGAGGACTCTGGGCGGCTTACAGAAATGAAAAATGTTAAAAAAGAATTAAAACAATAAGATACAACAAGATTAAGAAGAAAACACAACATGCACCCAATCAAAGGGAAGGGTGGACCCCAATCAAGAGGTCAACAACCCCAGACCTGACGGAAAAGCCAGGTTTTAATAGCTTTACAGAAGGCCATGAGAGTGGGTAGGGTTCAGATCTCTGGGGGTAGCTCATCCATAGGGCCGGAGCGGCAACAGAGAAGGCCCTGCTCCGAGGTGTCATTAGCCGGCATTGTCCAGCTGACGGCACCTGGAGAAGGCCCATCCTGTGTGATCTTATTGGTCTTAGGGAAATATGTGGCAGGAGACGGTCTCGTAGGTATCTGGATCCTAGGCCATGTAAGGCTTTAAAGGTGATAACCAGCACCTTGAATCGTGTTCGGAGACCAATGGGAAGCCAATGCAGCTCGCGGAGGTAGGTGTAGTATGGGTGTACCTTGGTACACCCAATATCGCTCGCGCGGCTGCATTCTGGACTAATTGTAGTCTCCGACACTTTTCAGGGGCAGCCCCAAGTAGATTACAGTAATCCAGTCTTGAGGTGACGAGGGCATGAGTGACTGTTTGAAGTCACCGGTCCAAATAGGGTCACAACTGGTGCACCAGGCGAACCTGGGCAAAGCCCCCCCTGGTCACAGCCGACAGGTGATGTTCCAAAGTCAGCTGCGGATCCAGGAGGACCCCCAAGTTGCAGACCCTCTCTGAGGGGAGCAAATTTTCTCCTCCCAGGGTTAAGGACGGACTAGCTGGACTATCCTTGGGGGGCAACATCCACAGCCATTTGGTCTTGTCAGGATTGAGTGCGAATTTGTTCGCTCCCATCCAGACCCTAACAGCTTCCAGGCCCTGGCACATCACTGCCACCGCTACACTGAGTCACTATATATATCTAGTGTCCCATGACTTGAAGTAGAATAATAATTATAGATGAAATATTAATTTTATCATTTTAAAGGGAGAAGTAATTTACTTTGAAAATCTACATTGGAAGCATTAATTTAATAAAAATGTTATTTGCTAATGTATCTTAAAAGCATTCTGCTTCCAAATACCCCATTTTACTGAATTACTTATTTATTTGTTTAGCGTATGGCATACAATCTCAAGGAAATCTACAAATGTTAGACACAATACAACCCTCATAGCCTAAATTGCTAGTTCATTTTGTTTGGTGATTGCATTCCTGTAATTGGTACAACACAGGGGATTAACTATCCTACAACACTTGACATGTGGCTCTCGGATTGCTGGCTCTTTGGGACTCCTCTGTTAGTCTCATCTCATATTGCATTGCATCATGTCTGGCCAGATCCAGTCCGGTTCTGTTCTCCACACACATGAACACAGAGAGGTTTTTTCCACGGATGTGGTAGCCATTTATCTACTCACAATATTGGATGCTTTTGAACTGCTGGGCGAGCAGGAGCTGGGAGCAGGCAGTGGGAGCTCACCCCATCTTGTGAAGCTGGACTCAAACTACCACAGTGCACAACATTTCTGGCTGGCAGTTCCAGGATCATTAAGCCACTGTGCCACCACGTCTGCCTCTGTACATTATAACACAGAAGAATGTGGCTCATATGAATTGACTACAAAAAGAGGCTACTTAGAATATAATTCATATAGTGACCATTCCTTGCAATAAATCATCAGTCGAAGTTGTAACTACCAGATGTATTCTCATCATGATGATTACAGGAGAAGAGCTTTCTTTGTCATTTGCATGTTTAATGTTATAAATGGTATGACAGTAACAAATTCATAAACTGGATAGCACAGCAAACAAACAGCTCACAATACAATCCCAGAGTGACAATCATTGTGTAAAGACATTTTACCTTCACATTATCAACTAATTTGCTGACATTTATTGAAGCAAGTGAGATCCTGATGAGGTTCACTAATATAATACATAATTGACATGAATGAGTGGTAATATAATTTTTGTCTGTATCCAAAGCACTGAAATTAAAATGGTGACGTCTTACATTTATGGTGTCAGGCCTGCAATTATATTCCTTTTAGAATTTTGGCCTGCCACACTTTCTTTTATTTCATTATGCTGTTTCTTTAGTATAGTTGATGGGAGGGGGGAATAGACAGGAGTGAGATTGTGGAATGTATTGTTTTCATTCTTTATTAGACGCCAAGGTCATCCTTTGTCTCCGCACCAGTATACCTTACCGGAAGAAGCTGGGTGTGGATGCCAGCGTGGAAGAAGAAGATTGGACTATGTGATGGATTGTGGGTGTGGGGACAAGATCATGAACTTTTAACTGGGTGGAATTCTGATGTCATTTCCAGTATTGGGATTCCATAGCAAGATGCCAACATGTCTGTCTTATTAAATTGGAACCTTAAGGATACCTCTGCCTTGGACTCTGATTTAATTCATGATATTTGGAACACTGACATATGGTTTAAATGTAAAGGTACTTATCTGAATTATAAGCATGCCCATTTATTAAGCCCAAAACATAATATTTTATAAACTCTGAATGGGGAGAGTGTTGATTTCCCTGAGAACAATATCTATCCAGTAACAACTCTTTTTCTCATCCTATTCCTTTGCTCCCTCACCATCTTTTTCTTTATTATAAAAAATCAGTATTCCTTTTCACTATTATCTCTTCCTCTAAGGAAAATAAATAAATCTTTACCATTTCTGATCCTAAATAGCACAGACAAAGGAGGTAATACAATCAGAGAAATAATTTAAAATTCAGTAAAAACTACAAAATGCAAAGGCTTGATTGAAGAAGGTGAATAATATATCAACACCTGAGAACTATAAGAGACTACAGTGAAATAAGATTTTGATTATGGGCATTAATATTATGATTGTTTAAAATTGTTTCATTATATTATCAACTAAAAAATAACAGCCAAATGCAGTGGTATTTATACAATACAAACTGGAACCTGTTAATGCTGCAATGATCTTTCGATATCAATGTTAAATTAGATTTCTGAGATGTAAATAGATAATGAGTTGCTTAAATTGTACAATTGATATACACTATAAATTGATAATAACTTGAGAATTATATTGAATTATTTGGCAATACAAAAAAAGATCCTAGTATTTTAACACTAAAATATTCACTGAACTGTTTCTTTTATGAATACCAAGAAAAAGGATATGTGTGTGGGAAGAAGAGAGCTGCTTTGAAAAATAGATAGGTATTAAGTTTTTAAGTTTCCCTTTCTGTGAACTGCAACTGAATTGCAGTGTTTATAAATATTTAACCACCCTTAAAACACACTATAAATGCCTGGTTTTGTCTTTCTGTTGATACACTTTGAATATATTTTTAATTAAGAATTTTGATTGCAATAGTACAAACTAATACAAACTAAACAAACTGAAAGAAAGAATATGTTATGCCTCAACTTTTTAAAATGCATACGGACACCTATGCCTTTATTTTACATCAATGCCTGTAGGTTACCCTGAGATTTCTAAGCTTTGACAGAAAAATGTAACATCAATGCTTCAATAAATTAATAACACACTGCTCTTTTTATGTGATAAGTACATGGGGCAGCATCTCCAAAGGCTTTAAGAATCCAGCATAGAATTATAGAACCTTACGGCTGTAAGGAACATTGGAGGTTTTCTAGTTCAACCATCTACCCAAGGCAGGAGTGCTCTTGGTTGGACAAATGGTTGTCCAATCTCTTCTTGAAAACCTCTAATGATGGAGCATCCACAACTCTGGGAGGCAAGCTGTTCTACTGCTTAACAGCTCTCATCAGGAATTTCCTCCTTATTTCCAGGTTGGATTTCCCCTTCAGTGAGCTTCCACCCATTTCTTCTTCTCCTACCTTTAGGTGCCATGGAGAATAAACCATCCTCCTTTCCTTGAGGAAGTCTTTGAGTGTTGGAAAATTGCTATGATGCCTCCCTTCAGTCTTCTATTCATTAAGTTAAACATATCTGGTTTTCTTAATCATTCTTCATAGGATTTATCCTCCATAGCCTTAATCATCTTTGCTGATCTTCTCTGCAATCTTTCTAGGGTTTTGTTTTGTGGTGGACACAGTATTCCAAAGGTGGCCTCATCACAGTGATACTATCACTTCCCATGATATTGATGTTATCCAGGGATGAAATCCAGCAGATTCTGACAGGTTCTGGAGAACTGGTAGAGGAAATTTTGACTAGTTCAGAGAACTGGCAAATGGCACCTCTGACTGGCCCCAGAGTGGGGTGGGAATGGAGATTTTACAGTATCCTTTCCCTGCCATGCCCACCAAGCCACGCCCACCAAGCCACACTATGTCCACCAAGCCACACCCACCAAAATGGTAGTAAAAAAATTTCAATTTCCACTGATTTATCCCTCCATTGATATGCCTTTTAACAACTTTAATTTGGGTATTAAATTGCACACACAAAAATGCCCAATTCCAAAGAGATCCAGATTTTTGTTATCCACATTCCTTTGGGCAAAGAAGTGGCAATTTTAGAATGTTATCATCAAGGTAAGCCAAAAATTTTGCAACTGAACATTCCCTCAGCTTCAGGGAGAGGAGTCAGCCTTTCAAATTGTGATCTCTTTCTTTCTTGCAGAGCCCAGATTCATTCTGTCAAAACACCTAACTTCATCAGTTCCTTCTGCTGAATCCAGCATTAATATGCGGGTGAAGTTCTTCAAGAGTTATGGCCTGTCATGCTTCTACAATATGCTCCACAATGTCTGTAATACGCCAGTCATTCACTTATCTTGTCTTCAACAGCATCTGCTATAAAACACAATTTAAGTCTTTTTAAATAATTAGATCAACGCACATTTTTGACAGCCCTTACTTGTCCTGACTCCCAACAGTAATAACTGGCATTCATAGTCTTTAACTGATATTTGTATCCTTTGGTTTCTAATGTTCATTTCACCCCTTACATTTATAGCACAACAGTTATAGGCGCACCATGTACCTGGAACAAATGCTTTTCCTATTTCTCCAACATTGTAGATGTGCCTCATCTTGTGCATAAACACCCAAATGAAAGAACACTGCTTGTAAGATTGAGAACATTATTTAAGTGTCCATAGAGAAGCAAAATCTCCCACTTAATAACAAGCTTATCACTCATTTCTAAGAGTTTTCATATTGAAGCGGAAGCTCTTAAGAACAAGATAAAGAAAAGCAAGAGCAAATCAAAATTGACACCTTTACACCGGGCACCTTGCCTTACAAGAGAGAACTGAAGCATATGAGCAGGGAAAGCAGAGGCAGTATAGCCTCCTTTATATTTATAATAAATGCAATAAAGGGGAAGTCAAAGGAACATTTAATTGGTTACGGAAGGGAAAATAGAACTTATGCCCTATTTGTAAACAAGTTCCTACTTATTTTGAAATAGGAAAAGCAAAAGTCCTTTGGGGTGGGAGGACTGAAAAAGTAACAACATGCAATTGACGGCTGGCTGGGGAATACTAGGATTCAGTTCTAGGAACTGAGTCCTGATTCAGTTCTAGGAACTGAGGTCTACTTGTCTTAAACTTGCCAAGGTTGGAAAACTCTACCTTAAACTCTCAGAGATGAGAGATATGACTATTAAGAGTCGTGGTGGCGCAGTGGTTAGAATGCAGTACTGCAGGCTACCTCTGCTGATTGTTGGCTGATTGCAGTTTGGCAGTGAGTCTCACTGGCTCAAGGTTGACTCAGATTTCCATCCTTTCGAAGTGCGTAAAATGATGACCCAGATTGTTAGGTGGGCAATATGCTGACACTGGTATATAAGTTTAAGTGCTAGTGCTATTAGTGTTCTGTGTGCGTATGTATGTATGTATGTATGTATGTATGTATGTATGTATGTATGTATGTATGTATGTATGTATGTATTTGCCTGTTTTGGGGTTTTCTAGATTTTTTTTCAAAGTTGCCACATAACATTCACATGGATCCTACTAATATAGCACTAAGAATCATACTGATTTCAGTGATTTTATAAATTTTCATTAACCAAATACAGTGAATGTGATGTTTTGAAGATTATGTTAGTAGTCAAGTAGTCATACTGATCTAGATGGGAAAAAAACAGTTATTGTATTAGCACAACCATGATCCTTGTACCTAAGCTACCATATTTCAACTCCAACTATCTAAATGACTATTAGATGGGAGAGAGAAAAATTAAGAGTTTTCTCTTTTTCTTTCCTGCCACCTAGTAGAGATCTAGAAATAATAATCCTGATATGGTAGCCATGCTTGTAATAGTAAGAAGGCTTTATTTTCCAATAAAAATAAGGAATTATCTATTAAATGCCACACTAGCTGTCATGAAATCTCTTTAAAAAATCACCTTGGGATATGTAGGTGTTTTTTTTTGCAGAAACTTTATCTCATAAAGCTATCATTTCCCGGGCTCACAGTGGAGATGGAAGAATTGTTAAGCTAATTTACTTTGGGACCAGCTGTTCCAGTTAGTGTCTATAAAGATTAAAGATTAAATATCTTAAATATCTTAAGATTGTACATAAACTAAATGTTTATATGCATCATGGCTATTGATTACAAAAACTTGCTTAGGTTCAGTTTGAATTTTTAACTAAATAGACCTGGCCATAGATAATGTCACACAATGCATCCAAAAACTTAACAGTGACCAAACAATCACAATATCTTCTAAGGGTATTATTAAGTATAAAGCAGGTGCACAACTAAAGGTATTCTAGATACGTATTCAATATCAGAAGTTGTAATGAATAAGATGCTTGTATAGCTGAAGCACCAATGTTGTTTCTAACACATGGTATATTAGTGATATTATAAAGCAAAACAATGCCAGCTAAGCACATGCTGATATAGCTATTATAGAGATTTTATTGAAATGGCACATGATAAAAATTTGTGAATCGTCCACTTATCTAATAGCTACTTGCACTATTAATTTCTTAAGAAATAAATAAATTGAGATTTAGTTGTTCTTTTACTCATCTAAACTTCCACATCAACAAAATAAAATAAAGTTATGCAACATTTTAATAGTGTCTACATTATCACATCATTAAAGAACAGGTGCATCAAACTGATATTATAGAAATTCATAAGCATCCCACTGGTTTCCTTAAAAAGAGTCCAGGCTGGATTGCACTGTAAGATCCTTTATGTGCAATCCTTTATGTGAACTATAAGTCATTAAACTTTCCACGTATTCTTGGAACACTGGCCATATAAAGTCACATTAATTGGGTTAAAATGTACCATATGAAGACTATAGAATCCCTACCTAGTTTCTCTAGGCAGTGTATTATCTATTATGCCAGGAAAGTACTGGCAACAGTTCATCTTATAATTCATTCCATACTGACTAGGCAGGTAGCATGATACAGTATATGTTTTGACCACTGCACAGAGCAGTACTTAAATTGTGTCCTATTGGGTCTTGGCAGTTAATGATGACACTTATTTTCCAGCCAGTGTCTCCCTTCATATCTTTCTAGGTAGGTAGGTAGGTAGGTAGGTAGGTAGGTAGGTAGGTAGGTAGGTAGGTAGGTAGGTGAGATGAACAAAACTAGGTGGACAAATTGGGGCAGTTGGCTGGGTTTTATAACACATTTTATAACACATATAAATATGATTTTATAACACATTATCAGCCTATTGTTGAAGTTAGGCATGTCATGGGAACAGGCAAACTCAGGATGAGGAGCATTCAAGAACTACTACTGCTATGTTTCCCATCCTATCCCAAAGGATAGCTTTTATTTGTTGATAACAACAGGGAAACGATAGAATAGGATTGTGGAAATGGGAAAGTAGGTCTGTAGATTGTACCCCCAAAAAGGGTTTGGCTACTTGACCACAAACCGTACTACCTATAGTATGTGAAAAACTCTTGGCAAGAAATGGGTTGTATTTCATCAAAACTGTGAATCTGTTTGCCAGATGTCTTGCCAATTTCATCAGGATGGTATTAAATGAGAGATAAAGGATTGGGGCTAACAAGAAATCATAATAAATGAAGAGGGAATCATGGTAGGAAGTGCAGATTTAGAGATTAGTAGAAAACTATAACAGCAAGACCAGTAGAGAGTATAACTCAAATGTTATTTCACCAATGCATATAAAATGGGAAACCAGCAGGGACACTTGAAATTCTAATATAGGATGACAAATATGATATCAACTGAAACACTGTAGAACAACACACATGAATGGAACAAAGCCCGGGAGGTTCAACAGAAAGAAAAGTGATATTCTGCTGTATGTTAAGAAATACATCCTGGTACAGAAAAGGGACCAACTGAAGAATGGATATTCTGTTGAGTGTAAGTTAATAGGAGAGAGAAACAAAAGTGATATAATTGTAGAAGTTTATTATAACCTATCTGGATAGGCAGATGTGAATGAGATAAATAATGAAACTTTAAAGATGCATTGGAAGCAATGGGAGATTTCTGTTTTCCTGACATCTGCTAAAATCTAATTTTACCTTGAGTTGGAAGTCCAATAAATTGCTGTCCTCCAGCCTTCTGTCAGGAAATGGAGCAATGGAGGACTTAATTGTTATTAATGGGAAGAAATTGGTTGAAGAACTGAAGGTGAATATTAACAAAGGAGGGTTAGTAATACCCTTGATTTCATATTAAGAAAAATCAGACTGTATACTGGATTACAGAAGAGAGATTTTTTTATTAATTTAGACTGAACATAGGTCTCATCTAATGGCTTCAAATAGAAAGGAAGAAAGGGTTGAGATAGGATATGGAATGAGATGCTATAAAATGAGATAATAAAGTGCAGTCGCAAACATTGAAAAAATGGAAGACATATAGAGAGACTAGTATGGATTCACCCAGAGTTTCTAAGATTCTGAAAAGGAAATGGGTACAAGGCAGTCAACAGATATTGTGGAGACTGCATCTGAAAGGCTAAAATTCAGAATGAACAGACTCTTATGAAAAATGCCGAAACAACAGGAAAGTCTATTCAGGCACATCAGAAATAAAAGGAAAATCAATGAGACCTTTCTCCTTCCTTTATGAGGAGAAAGATATGAATTGGTAATGAGTGATGAAGAAAGGCAGAATTCCTACATATTATGTTCATCTTTTTTAGAAGAGGAACAAAGCCCTAGCTATGTACCACTGGACCATAAGAGAAAAAAAGGAATTACAAGTCAGAATGGATCCGGAGGAGAAGAAAAAAATAGTTAATTTAAATTAATTCAAATATCAGGGTCAGCTGAGTTACATTTCGGGGTTCTAAAGAACTTGAGGCAGGTTTTTGAGACAATCCATCTTCTATTAAACAGTGTGTCATCTGGGTACAAATGTCTTGTGCAATAACAATTAAAACTACAGCCATGTTCATTATTTGACCACTCTTAATATTGATATACATAACATATCTAATACTGTAACAATCCTCATCTTAATTTATTTAATTCTATTGATATATTTTCTATATGTCACTAATCTGTTTTTATTTCTAATTTTCATATTTATTCTCTAGTCATCGGTAAAATAGTTTCCATATAATATAATATTCAGTTTGTTCCTTTTCTTTAATTGCAAATGTTAACCTATTCATTTCTTCACATTCTAATGTTTTCCTAATCACATTCTCATCTATAGGAATCTCTTCACTTTTCCAGTTTTGTGCAAATACAATTCTAGCTGCAGTTAATATATGAATAATAAAATATACATTTTGTTTACTATAGGTTCCTGGCAAAATCCCCAGCAAGAATATTTTGGTTTCAAATCAATGTGCTGTTGTATAATATTCTCCAACCACTTTTTGTCCAGTATTTTTTGGCTTCTATGCATGTCCACCACATATGGTAATACGACCCAGGTGTCTAGTGGCATTTCCAACATTTAACTGATTCGTCTTTAAACATCCTTGCCAATCTTGCCAGCGGAAAATGCCATCTATAAAACATTTGTACAAGTTTTCTTTATATGCAGTTGACAACTTAAGACAGGATGAGACTGCAGAACCACCATATAATGTATAAGTATAATCTGTATTGTCATTGTACTTAAATACAATGAAATAATGTTTGAAAACTTCTAAAATTCTAAAAAAAACCCACATTTTTTTCTTCTTTCATTCAATCTTGTCCACTTCTCATATACTGCCTGGACAAGTCCCTGCAGTTTTCTTGGCAAGGTTTTTCAAATGAGTTTGCCATTGCTGCTTTCCTAGGACTGAGAGAAAGTGTTTAGCCCAAGGTTACTCAGCTGGTATCCCTGTTTTCAAAAAGGAGAGAATTATGGTGAAATCACAGTTCTGGCAACTTCACATCTATCCTCAATGAAGTCTTTCAACACATCATTAAACAGTGTATTTGTGATCCCCACAACAGAAATGTAACAATCAACAAAAGCCAGCATGAGTTTTAACAAAGAGTAATCTAAAATCTTGCACCTGAGGAGAACACAACAAAAGGCACAAGTGTTCAGATCACAGGAAGCAATTGTTCTACTCTTATCTCACCTTGGCTGTGTCACAGTTAATATCTGTGTCCAGAATCTGTGTCTGGGTACTGCAGTCTAAAAAAGACATTGAGAAACTGGAGTGAATTCAGTTCAAACTACCAGGATGATGAGAGTACTGGAAATTAAGACATATAAAATGGTTAAATAAGTAGCTGTACCCAACCTATAGAAGGAAAAAACATAGCTTAGAAATTATAATAGCCTTTGGATAGAAAAAGGGTTATCATATTGGATAACCAGTGGATTTATTGTCCAGTAGCACTGTGAAAAACCAAAGGGAGGTAGATTACATACTACTTCTCCTGTTGATAGGTTCTGTCAACCAGTGGAATATGTTCGCTTTCATTGGAGATCTTCAAAGATAGTGTGGATAAAGCATCTGTCTCAAACATTTTAACAGATCCTGCATTGAACAAGCTTTTGACTGCTAAGGTCCACTTTATAATATTTTACTCTATTATACAAGACAGAAAGGAGGGAAATTTTCAGTACTCATTAATATATGTTTTCTGTATATTTTTTGTAGAATATTGGACAGCAGAGTAGCCAAACTATAAAAAAAAAAATCCTTTGTTGTCATCTAATTGTTTATCTGATTTTTGCAAGGTAGATGTGAATTCAGAAATACACTTACCTTACACATTTCTGCTCTGATATTACAATATACCTCTTGGAAATCCATTTGTCCACCATTCTTTTGGGGAGAGATGATGTTGAATTAGAAAGGCCTCTTTGGAAGCATCAATGATAGGGTTAAAGATAAAGATAACTAGAGCTAGTTATCTCCGCTCTAGGGGGCAGTGCTCATCTCCGTTTCAAAGCCAAAGAACCAGCACTGTCCAAAGACCTTTCCATGGTCATGTAGCTGGCATGACTAAACACCAAAGGCACACGGAGCGCTGTTACCTTCCCATCAAAGTGGTCCCTATTTTTCTACTTGCATTTTTTACCTGCTTTCGAACTGCTAGGTTGGCAGAAGCTGAGACAAGTAACGGGAGCTCACTCCATTACGCAGTGCTAAGGATTCGAACCACTGAACTGCTTACCTTCTGATCGACAAGCTCAGCGTCTTAGCCACTGAGCCACCGTGAGCCACTTATGATAGGGTTAGATTCTGCCAAATATTCTAGTGCCCTTGAAGATGGATCTGCAATTGAATTCGCCTATTTTTCAGTTGAACTTTTGGATATAGAGGTTCATACAGAAGGAATGTTTAGATTTTTGTTTGGTCTAAAACTCTTGGAAGGTTTCTTGTGAAGGATAAGGCTCTTCAAGAGATGAAATAGGATGAACTATATAGTTGGAGAGCAAGGATGCTCAGAGATAAATTACAGCTCTGAAATAGACAATATCTCTGGTGCTAGACATTTACTTGGCAATTGCTGGTCAATATGCCATTATTGTCATTAAAATAATATTTTTTTAAAATACATTTTTTGTTAAAATTCAGTACAGCTACTACTTCCTTTAATAGGGAAAGATTCAGATTTATTAATTGACACATTGAACCTGTAGCCTTCAGGACTTTTGATCTATCTTTCCTACTGGAGCAGAGCAAAAGAAATACAAATGTATCTAGTTACAGGGTAACCAATAATTTAGAGTTTTACATATTGTTCTCTGGTGGGCTTTTAGTTACAGTCCCATCAGCAGTAACAAAATGGAATTACCCTGCTTCAATGCCTCTGCTATGGAGCAGACTAATCTATTAAATTGGATTAAGCTACAGAATACTTTCTTTGTGTCATTCTCAAAATAAAGCGTTTGTTCTGTGGCCACAGCAGCAGCATATGCATTTAAAAGCCTTAAATTTCAAACCAGGTCTTTTGATTACTAAAGCAGAATACAACATTTTAGTTTTTAGCCTAATTTCCCATTTTTGGGAGACAATGGGACCCAGGGAAAACTCTGAAATAAATAAGTGTGTGTGTGTGTGTACATATACATAGGTAAGGTAAGGTTCTCCACATACGTGCAAGTCATTCCCCACTCTAGGGGGCGCTGCTCATCTCAGTTTCAAAGCCGAAGAGCCAGTGCTGTCCGAAGGCATCTCTGTAGTCATGTGGCCGGTAAGACTAAAGGCACACGGAGCACTGTTACCTTCTAACCAAAGGTGGTTCCTATTTTTATACTTGCATTTTTACATGCTTTCGAACTGATAGGTTGGCAGAAGCTGGGACAAATAATGGGAGCTCACTCCATTATGCAGCACTAGGGATTCGAACCACCAAACTGTCGACCTTTCTGATTGAGAAGCTCAGTGTCTTAGCCACTGAGCCACCACATCCCTTTTATACATATACATATAACCCATCAATTTTCCTTAACAAAATCTGATTAAATGTCAACATTTTGATATTTAGTATCAAAACAGAAGCTACCATATAAATTATTTCTTTGTTTGATGTTTTGTACTGCTGTTAGTAATAAATACAAAAGGATGTGCAGCTTTATTATCTGAAAATAGAATGTGATTTGCAGTTTAATGCATTCTCTAATACTTTAGACAGGTGTAATGAATCCTATACTTATGTTTATTTTCTACCTTCAATTTTTTTTCTCCTTGCAATCAAGAAAAGGATCAGAATTCTATGTCTAAATCTAACTTGATGAATTGAGATTTATTGTAGGTAAAGTTGATTTAAGATCCTTCCCTGCTTCCTTAGGTGGCCTTTATTTGTTTATTTATTGTGGATGATGGCTGTATTTGTTTAGAGGAAAGGGAGTTGAGTATTCACAAATAGTTAGGCAGAGCTAGTGGCACCAAAATGGCTTCCATTTTGAAAGTTGTATTTTTCTTCTTGTTTTCTTGGTGTGTGAAGCTTAAAAGTATGTTTTATTCGTTTTCCTACTAAAATGGTGGGGATTAAACTAACATTTCTTAGTATCTTGATACTTCAGCTTCTGTAAAAAAGGAAAAAAATGCCTGTTTAAAATCTATAAAGCAGCATGCTAATGAAAAAAAAACCTATGCAAGTGTGGAACAATCTTGAGAGAAGTAAACATGAATAAAATAACCATTTCAAGGACATCACAGATTTGTCAAATCTACCAGCCTTTTAATTTGGAAACAAGTCTCTAAGCAGGCCAAATGCAACCTGTATTTCTTCATTTTATCCCCACTATCTTCCAATCAGATACAGTCTGCATTGTGTTTGCGAATATGAAATCTGTAAATTGAGATACAACTTCTAGCCCTGCATTACTCAGCCCAAGCAGGCAATAGCTGAATACAGATGTTGAAAGAAATGTCCTTCTGGGTTCGGCTCCAAGTGGGGAAAAAGACACTGGAGACATGGAGGCTGCTTGGAAAGATGGTTTATTTGTGGACAGGACCACATGGCTTGAGCCCTGAACAGAAAAGGTGATCACATGCTTCAATGTTGGTGGAGAAAAGAGAAGGAAAGGGAAAGCAAGGGAGGAAGAGAAGCTGAGTCCCTGGTTTCATGCCCTCTCTGGCCTTTGATCTTGAGTTTGTATTCTGATAGGTTGTCAGACTCCCATGGGCCCATGGAGGGGCAACACTCTAGGCTGCGTTTTGAATCCAGAGGTGACAGAGTGGTTAGAGTGCAGTACTTCAGGCCACTTGAGCTGACTGCTAACTGCAGTTCGGTGGTTCAAATCTCATCGGCTCAAAGGTTGACTCAGCCTTCCATCCTTCCGAGGTGGGTAAAATGAGGACCCAGACTGTGGGGGCAATATGCTGACTCTGTAAACTGCTTAGGGAGGGCTGAAAGCCCTATGAAGCGGTATATAAATCGAACCGCTATTGCTATTGCTATCCCAAATTGTATAGCTAAACGTCTGTATGGATTCTCAGTCATTCAGGTCATGGTTGTCCAAAGGTGCTTTTTCAGGAGGCAACTGGACTTTCTTGTTTTTTTTTCTTTTGAAGACATTTTGCTTCTCATCCAAGAAGCTTCTTCAGCTTCGACAGGATAATGGGGAATAGAATGATTTATAGTCCTTGCACACTGCTGGCTCATATTCACTTGATCATCCACTAGGACTCCAAGGTCCCACAGTTACTGTTTTTGAGCCAGGTTTCACCTAAATCTGTACTTGTACCTTTAGTTTTTCCTGCCTAAGTGTAAACCCTTGCTTTTCTCCACATTGAATTTCATTTTGTTGGATAGGGCTTTCTTTCTTTTTTGCTTCCCTTCTGATTAAATCAGGAGAAGGAAAGTCCCCCTGCAGTCATCATATGCACTCAAAATCTGCTGGGGGTGGGAGGTTGAGCATCTTGCTCAGAGTTAATGAGAGTGGAGTGAGTTGTAGCAGGATTCTCATGGCTATGTAACATCGTGGCACGACAAAACCGCACTCAACTAAAGCACGCCCGATTGAACCGCATCGCTGACGTCATCAACAGGGCGACAACAGCGAGCGCGGAGAAAGAAGGGCGCTTTAAATAGCACTTTGAAAGCAAGCCGATTCAACTTAAGGTAAGGGTTAGGTTTAGGGTTAGCTTTAGGATTAGGTTTAGGGTTAGGTTAAGGGTTAGGGTTAGGGTTAGGTTTAGGGTTAGGATAAGGGTTAGAGTTAGGTTTAGGGTTAGGTTAAGGGTTAGGATTAGGTTTAGGTTTAGGTTTAGGTTTAGGGTTAGGGTTAGGTTAAGGGTTAGGTTTAGTGTTAGGTTTAGGGTTAGGTTAAGGGTTAGGTTTAGGGTTAGGTTTAGGATTAGGTTTAGGGGGGTTAGGTTTAGATTTAGGGGTTAATTTTAGGTTTAGCATTTACAGCGTGTTTCTGTCTCCGCGCTGTTGTCGCCCTGTGATGATGTCAGCTATGCGGTTTCGTTGAGCGTGCTTTAGTCGAACACGGTTTTGTGGTGGAACCATGTAACATTGGATTTCACAGAAATCCATAGAAATATGGCATTACTGCTATTCAGATACAGAAGGCAGAAAAATCTTAATGCAAAATTGGAAATGTAAACACAAACAAATTGACTTTTCCTTTATTGTGTCAGAAAAAGAAATAGCAGTTGAATCAAATTTGTCATTATGTATGAAGATACTGTTTCCAAATTAATAAAACTGTGTACGGCTCTAAAATGAAAAGAACTGCAGCTGCAGCTAATGATGAACTGTAAGAGCTTTGTTCAAACTAATTCGGAAGGAAATAGAAGGTTGTTATGAATCCAAGGTGTGCAAACTAAGCAGGCAGAGTGAAGCATTCATTTAATGCAGCATCATTTGATTCCTCCTGGGGCTCTTGACTGCAGCAAAAGGAGATGTTTTTAATTAAGAACATAAATTATAACCTCCCCCAGGAGAGTGATTGAAATGATCACCACTGTCAGAATATTAACATGTTCTGCATTTACTTCCTTTATATGCTCTCTCTTGCTGTTGGCTTTTGCCATTGTGAAGCTATATAGCCAACTGACCATCATTTTTTTGAGGGCGAACGAATGGCAGTTACAAAGCAGATCATACTGTCCTCTTCTCCACTTTTTCATGCTTTCATATACATCTACTAAGTCACCATTGACGAGTGTTACTATATGTTTCAAAGGCCCTAAGGGCAGAACCATGATGCAAAGAAGGTAAAACAACAGAAGCAGGATCAAGATTTTTGGGTGTCTTTTTTTCCAGTACTTTAGAGATTGAAAGTTTGAGTTTTCTTTTTTGCCTTTTTGATTCTATGAACAAAATTAAGACTCTTTTGGGAGCTTAGAGTACATTTCATGCACTTCTCACTTGCCCAAAGTTTTTTTTTAAAAAAAACCATGCCACAAAACAAATTTAGGAACCTATATGAGTCTTTTAAGTTTCAGGTGATTACCCTGATTTAATCCCTGTTCAGGAATTATATTATGTGCAAGCGTGCGTGCATGCACGTGTGCGTGATCACATACACACACATGCACAAGGGTCAAATCTACCTTCAACATGTTGAGTGCAAAAGTCTTCAGGGAATTTCTGCTTATCTTTTATTTAACATGCTTAGAAACTGTTAGGAATATGATTCTAACGGTTGGGTTGGCAATATATAAATAATGTAACAATGTTGTACCTGTTGCTTTAAACATACTATAAAATGTGATTGGTTGCTGTATTTTTCTCAATCGGCCATAAGAGGGAGCCAGAATGTCTGTTAGCTCCCTCTGTTTGTTAGATGCTGGGCTGATCGGAACTGAGTGCCGTGAGCTATTGTAAATTTTGC